>NW_027256882.1:75019015-76269015 GCF_029215685.1 Pituophis catenifer annectens | reverse complement strand
TAAACTAATTAAATTAAACTAAGTTAAATTAAGTTAAATTAAACTAAGGCTTAATTAGTTTTTTGTATATGTTTAGAATATGTCAATAAACCTTTGCCATAAAGACTATATCTGTATCTATATAGCATCTATAAGATTACATTTTTATAAAAATGATAAATGAGATTTTTTTCATTTATCATTATGGAGATTGTTACTCTTGCTCAATCTATAGTTACTAAATCAAGCTTTACCTGAAGAGGAAACTGAAGAGATGGGATATAGAAACAAATAGAGAAGGTAACAGCAGCAAAGGAAATCATAGAAGAAAAAGAAAATTACTTTTAGTACTACATAAATTATTATTGTGCATATATTATATTTTAGCCAGTTCTGGTTGTAGTGGGATATAAATGTTATATATAAATGACACATTCTGCTAGAGAGAAGTTCCCTGAGGATGGGCTCCAGCATGAGTCTGAAAGCTCGCAAGACTAAACCTCTGGTCCCGGTGACCGACCCAGATTAGATCCTGCAATATAAATGTTGTCTGTTTTTCTGATCGATCCATCTATGCTATCTATCTATGCTATCTATCTATGCTATCTATCTATCTATCTATCTATCTATCTATCTATCTATCTATCTATCTTTATCAGTTGTTATACATATAGAGGAAATATGACAAACATTTAGGGACTTGAATCATTTTATATGATACCAGCAAATTTCCATGATTTTTGTTGGGTGTGAAGTGAACAATTGCAGTAATAGGAACCATCGACATAAGTAAAATGGACACAGCTTGAATTTCCTTATTTTTCATCTTTTAGAGTAAGGTATAAAGTTTCTGTATAGATTTTCAATAACGCCTCCAGATCCCATTTGATAACAAAATTTACACTCTGAATCAAAACTGGTACAGAACATCAGTAAAAGATATCTCAAATAATTAAAGAACCACATTGGATGGTACAATTAATATGGAAGCCATTGAGAATAAGTATCATTGATTCATTGGAGGTTAGACTAGGACCAGGTGACTATGAATTCTTCACAAACAATTTTTTGTACCAAATATGTGGCTGAAAATAAAGATGTAAAGTTGGGTGTACAGAACAATAGTTTGAGATGGAATGCTGTGGCTCTTAAGGTGTAGATGAAAGATGATAAAATGCTATTTCTTATAACATTCCTTTTTAAAAGAAATATTCAATCTTTTTATAAATTATTTTCTTCTAAATCCATACTTATGTTGCATTACATTACCTTATAATATTTTATAAATATTTAAAATTAGAAGCTTCTATTCTCCTAAGCTTGAAAAAAATGTTCTCTCTCTCTCTCACATACACACACACACACACACACACACACACACAAACACATTCCTACACACATACGGTGTGTGTGTGTGTGTGTGTATATATATATATATATATATATATTTGTTTTCTCAGGTTTTCGCGGGTGTTTGTATGTAGGTCTTTGGTTATTCGGGTCTTCTCCCACGTAAAATTGGAAGTGTCTTGGCGACATTTCGACGAAGTCTCATTCGTCATCTTCAGGCTGGTGTTCTCGGCTTCGTGCTTCCAGGAGCAATGTGAGATCGCAGCTGTCTCTTCCTTTTAACTGCTAGTGGGGGTGTGATGAATGAGACTTCATCGAAACGTCGCCAAGACACTTCCAATTTTACGTGGGAGAAGACCCGAATAACCAAAGACCTACATATATATATATATATATATATATATATATATATATATATATATATATATATATATAAATCTTCAGCCATTGTTTAAATTTGTAATTGTCAGAAGGTATTTATTATCATTAAATATTCTTAAATTGTTCTAAAATTCTTCTTTGTAAAATAAATATCTACTTTTAAAGAAGCCGGCATGCACTTAAATTACGCTATTCTACAAACCTACTTATAAGCCATTTACTTTCATTAAGAAATTATCATTTTATACTCTGACTGCAGTGACATATTGGAAAACACTAACTGTAACTGGAAATTAAGTGTTCTTCATTTCTTAGAAGAAATAATGTCGCCTCCTGGGACAGAAATTTCTAATTAAGGCACCTTAAGCATTCTTTATCCTCTGACATTTCCTTTTCAAGATGCCCTTCGTATTTAGTGTTTCACTATTCTAATCAATTCATTTTTAAGGATTCGGTTTCATTATCTTATCTTGATGGGAAAATTTCTCCCAAATTTCTCTTAAAATTTGAACTATCTATAGAGCTGACACTTGGAGAACTACTCCTATGATCTAAACCCATGAAAATCCAATATCAAATAGATTACCTGATTACCAGCCCCAGAAGCAGACATAGCCTGTTCTGAAGGATGAATTATGCTTGGCTGAAGTGACTGTGGAAGTGAAGACAGCATCTGTTGCTGCTGTTGTGAAACTGCTTGCATATTCTGAGTGTGGAGGGGAGAAGACATAGCTTCGTTCTGCATTATTTGCTGGAGGGTAGCCTGGTACATTTGTTGTTGGGAGAGCTGGGCTGCTGCATGATGTGTTGGTAAAGCTGACACTCCCGGCGGAGGCATAGGAAGTAATGGTACTGGAGCAGCCGGCATATTTGGCACAATTGTTTGGCAGGGTAAGACCAAGGAAGCCACATTAGTATGAGGAAGGTTGACTGCTTGCATGGGGAGGGCAGGGGAATTTGATGACAGTGGCAGAGTTGAGTTCACAGGTATTATCACAGTTGAAGGAAAATATTGAGAAGGAGCAGGGTTGGGGGGCATATTTGCAGCAGGTATATCAGACAGGTTTGAAGGATGACTGTCAAGTCCTGCCAGAGGGGTGACTGTAGGAATGATGGGAAACTGAGGAATCTGGAAAAAAATATAATATTATATAAATCGCAAGAGAATTCCCAGATGACATGAAATCAATTCATTTGCTTTATATTAATAAAATGATTCCTCTTTTTAAGCAACCCAGAGTATTTGGAGTTGGGTAAATCGTATCAATCAATAAAATGAAAAATGGTTTCCATTCATTTTTTTCATGAGTGTAAATTGTTCCAGAATAAGTGCAGGATAGGCTTTCAAAGTAACTGCTAACTATATTTAGTATTTTGCCAATCCAAAATTAATAAAAAGGAAATATATAAAGCATGCAGCAACCTATTAATAATCACTCATTGCATGTCTAGAAACATTTTAGGCAAATATCTGGCATGCACTAATAGTATCTGATTTGGTATGCATGGAGCCTCTTTATGTAGCTGTTCTCTCAACTGAAACTCTCAACTAATAAACTACCTCATGCATAAGCACAAACACTTCATCTCCACTAAAACTGTTATAGTTTCAAAGTTTCTATTAATTAATATATACATATACTACATGCAACCTAGTATCTTCCTCCTAAATTGAAATCATGTGATGATTTTGAATAATATGTTGCTGGACAAATAAATGGTAAAATTCAGCAATATTCAGAATGCAGATTAAGTGTGCATTAGAATTAGTGCAAAAAAAAAAAAAAATCACCAGTGCAAAGGATATGGGGCTGCAGGAAATAAGTATGCCAAGGATCAAGAGTGGATAAGAACAACTTATTATGTCTATAAGAGCAACACAGAGAACTTAGTTGAACTTAGCAAGCATAACAAATGAGATTCAGGCTAGGAGGAGCATATTAAAAATGATAAACTGGAATACATTATCAAAAAAGTAAGAACAAGGATTTAAATAATTCCAATTATTTAAAGCAGGATAGCAGCTGTAAGTGTATATAAATGATGCTATTCACAATACAAATAAGTAAGCATAACAACGTTCAACATTATACAACTTTGACAAAACCATTATTATTATTATTATTATTATTATTATTATTATTATTATTATTATTATTATTATTAAATTTGATTTATATGCCGCCCTTCTCCGGAGACTCAGGGCGGCTTACAATGTGCTCAGCAATAGCCTTCATCCTTTTGTATATTTATACAAAGTCAGCTTATTGCCCCCACAAACTGGGTCCTCAATTTACCCACCTTAGAAAGGATGGAAGGCTGAGTCAATCTTGAGCCTTGGCGAGATTCGAACCTGCAGTAATTGCAGGCAGCTGGTCTTAATAACCAGCTTAATAACAGGGTGCCTTAGACCACTGTACTACCAAGGCTCTTTAATATACATTCATTGATATCATCCTATAGCTTTGATTTGAGATATTAGTTTCACTCATTATAACTATACAAAATAATCTGCATACTCATTTTTACTTCATCATTAAAAATAAGGCTAACCTTCTATTATTAAGATAGTGGGATTTAAAATGGATTATTCTGTAATAAAGTTACAGGGATAATTAAAATGCATTTGTACTAGATTTACTTAACTGAGTTCTTGGAACTACACCATATCATAGATCAGCTTTTTTGAACCTGGTCCTTTCTAGATGTATGTGAATGGCAACTCCAAAATTTCCAAGAAGCTTGGGATTTCTGGAAGTTGCAATCCTCTCATATCTTTTACATCTCAGATGGGTAAACATGTGGCTAGTCATTTATAAGATAAGTGATGCTTTGATAATATCCATGTCCTCATTGAATATGATCAGATTTTACAACAAACATCCTGCTTGTGAAAACCTTTATTTTGTTTAATGCAATCATAGTTGGAGCTTGTATCTGTCCATATACTCCAACATTTTGTATCTGTAGTTGTCTAATAGCTACAGTAAGATGTCAAAACACAGAGAGCATCACATATTCTTTGAGGCGTCTGGGAGGGCTGATTTGGGCAAATGTGGTTACACAATTACAGGGAGATCAACGTACAAAGTATTTTTTCCCCATTAAGCTACAAAGCTACAGCTGGAAAGAAAAAGAGGAATCATTTGCACTAAGGGTAAAGTCTGGAGAAAAAAGGGGATGGACAAATGAAAAGAGTAATCTCTGGATTAATTTTGATTTTATTGTATTCTGAAGACCTTAATCAGGACTTGCTTTTGGAGCTATTTAGACAGATACTGGGAGCAGAAATAATTGAATCAAAAATATTTGTATGATATCATCTCTATAATGCCTTGTTAAGACCACACGTAGAATACCGCATCCAGCTTTGGTCGCCACAATGTAAAATAGAAGTTGATAGTCTAGAATAGGGGTCCCCGACCACCAGTCCATGGCCTGGCAGTGATCCACGGCATGCCAGAAACTAGGCCATGCAAACAAGGAAAGCCCCATCCATGGAATGCAGGCAGCACATGAAATCACGGAACTGGTCCCTAGTGGCCAAAAGGTTGGGGAACCACTGCTCTAGATAGAAGAAGAGCAACAAAGATGATTAGGGGACTGGAGGCTAAAACATATGAAGAATGGATTCAGGAATTGGCTATGTCTAGTTTAATGAAAAGAAGAACTGGGAGTGACATGGTAGCAGTGATATCTAAGGCGTTGCCATGAAGGGGGGGGGTCAACCTATTCTCCAAAGCACCTGAGGGAAGGACAAGAAGCAATGGATGGAAACTAATCAAGGAATGAAGCTATCTAGAACTAAGGAGAAATTTCCTGACAATTAGAACAATTAATCAGTGGAAACAACTTGCCTCCAAAAGTTGTAAATGCTCCAACACTGGAAGTTTTTAAGAAGAGATTGGACATCCATTTGTCTGAAATGTTATAGGGTTTCCTGCCTGAGCAGGGGGTTGGATTAGACTACCTTCAAGGTACCTTCCAACTCTATTATTCTGTTATCTTGGGGTTGTCAATCTGGGCTATTCTTATTATATAAAAAGATTTAAGAAATAGGGATTGCAGAAGAAGAATCACACATTCTGCTTTATCTCTTATTATCTATCTGATACCAGATTGCACTAGAAGTCTATAATTAAACTGTTATAGACCCATCTGCCACCTATTGTTTTTCTTGAAAAACAGAACAAGTAGAATTAAAACTGGAATAAATAGTAGAGGAAAATACATTAAAAACAGAAGACTGAAGAAATAAGATAAAAGCGTGAAGAAGCCTAAAAGTACATCAGATAGCAAGGTTCTTTAGGAAACTGTGTCAACTAAAATGGGCCAGTGGAGTTCTGTTTCCTTACATCAAGTACCAGAGGAGACATAGGAAAAGCAGAACCACCAAAAAGAAAACGATTGCTGGCTTTCTAAATGGCAAAGAAGCAGGGGGGAAGAGTACTTTTCCAGAATGAGAAAAAGGGGTAGTGTGTTTAGCACCATCTGATCCAGCTAGGGGAGAGCTAAGTAAGGATGGAAGGGAAGAGAACTGGGTTGAAGAGGATTTGGAGAATGTAAAGCTTGGAAATGCATGATTGCATTGGGTGCAGCGCCCAGCTATTGTACTTGACAGCCAACGGTGGGAGAGATGGCAATTTTGCACAATTGGGAAGTCATAGCTGAGGGTAGTGTTTCTCAAGCTTGACATTTTTAAGAAATGTAGACTTTAGCTCCCAGAATTCTTAAATTCTTAATTAGTAGGCCCAAGTAGGGGAAAGTATAAAAGAAGATTGGAGGCTGGGAAAGAGACACCTCAAGAGAAAAAGAATTGGAAATTTGTACTTCCATGCCAAAATCATGACACATAAGCCAGACAACTGCATGACTGGGCATTGTAGGCTCATGCTGATTGTCTTAAATGTCAGTCGACAATAAACTTAGCCTCATATATGATTTAATTGTGGATGAGAGGACAGACCAGGCATGTGCCACTGAAGAAGAAAATTCAGCACCACTTAAAGAGATGCTGATCCATCCACTCCTCAAAAGGGCTGGATCAGATCCAATGGAAAATTCTTTTTCCAATCTCTCCTTCTTTGGGAAGGTTGTGGAAAAAGTAATGGAGCTGCAGTTACAGAAAAAACAGATTATCTCAAATAATGTCAGGCCAAATTCAGGGTCAGCATGAATCAAAAAACACACTGGTTGCTGTCAGGGATGACCTGAAACTGGGATTTGGATGGAGCAGTGCAACTGTCATTATTTCCCTAGATCTTTTAATAGCCCTTGATACTGGACAAGATTCATCTGGGCAGGATATGAATGTCAGAATTGTGATGATAGATGGGGAAAGGTCTGACTCTCAGATGCTTCATTATGGGCTGCTACAGTGCTCAGTCCTCTCCCCTATTCTGTACAACATCTACCTAAATCCTCTGAGAAATATCATATCAATTTGGATAATACGATACAAAGTTGCACATCTTCCACTGACCAAAATGGATGAGGCAGATACCATGACCTGGTCAGATACCATGGTCTGGGCTTGTGAGGATGTGGATAAGATAACCTTTTCTCAGTTTCAGCTGGCGTTCCACCTGTACACTTACCTGGCATTAAAACGCATGGAGGACAGTGATTCTTGCATTTGTTACATCTCATTTAGATGACTAAAAGTTATTTTATGAGGGACTGCTTTTGAAGGCCACACAGAAGCTTCAGCATTTTTAATGCTTGTGGATTATTAGTCTTGATACTGCCACTGGATATTGTTGCCGCATTGGTTATGAGCATGTTACTGAGTACAATTTAAACTGCTAGGTTTAATGACTTGGGGCTGGGTTTTTAAAAGAATGCTTTTCCTGATCAAATGTGCTTGCCTGCCCTGAACAGTCTGAGAATATCTATTTGGGTATTCCAACCCAAATAGTTAAGATAGGAAGAGACCTAAAGGTAGATTTCTCTGTAAGGCTCACTTTATACAGAATCGCTTACCTTCCAAGGCAGGTATGAGGCAGGTCTTAAGGCCACCCAGAAAGATAATGATGCTGGGGTCATTTTTATTATATGTTAAAATTTCCTTTTTACAATCCTGTAATCCCTTAATTCGGGTTAGAGTTAGGGTGACTGGATGGAGCTGAGCATTTACTGGCTAGATGCCCTTCCTGATGCCTAAGTGGAATTTGCAGCAGATATTTTTTTTCTTTGTGCCCTAGGAGGGAAACATCTGCCACTATCTAGGATTGAACTCTCAACTTTCCAAGTAGGAGGCGAGCATCTTCACCACTAGGCCATGACGCCATTCATATTTTTACTATGTTGTTATCATTACTATTATTACATGATAATAATTCAGCCAGTTTGTATATGATTAAGGCACCAGGCTAGAAATGAGGCAACTGAGAGTTCTGGTCCCGCCTTAGGCATAAAGCCAGCTGGAGTCACTCTCACCTAGCTCTAAGAAGGAAGGCTATGGCAAACCATTTCTGAGAAACCTTGCCAAGAAAACTGGAGGGACTTGACCAGGTAGCCTCTGAGAATTGGACATGATTCAATGGAAAAAAAAAAGTATTACTGTAGTTATTACCTAGAATCCAATTTAATTTAGTTGCTATTCATATTTCATAAACAATTTTTGTTATGAGACTGTGAGGCATTTTGGAAAAATGGTCAAAACAAATTTCATAGAATTTTTTTTTATTGCATGAGAATTTGTTTTTAAAAATGTGGTAGTCACCTGAATAAATGAATTAACTGCACTCAACGCAAATTGTGTGAAGATTCTGACAATGATTATACCGGTAAGTGATAGTGTGGTCTAGTTCAAATAAATAGCTGTGGTCTAGTTTAAATGAAATACTAGACCACTCATTTCACAATTTAACAATATGTTGAATGAGCTTATGCTTTCAAATTACGATTTGAACCAAAGGTCGAAGTTTCCAATATCTTAAAAAAAAATCATTTTTTGTTTATATAAACAAAATATATAAATAAACTAATTATACACACAAAGAAATTTTCCTTATGTAGGTAGGACATGTTCTTTCCCCCTTTTAAAATTAATTTTTTTCTTTTCAATTTGTCATTTTTTTAAATCTTCATCAAGTTACTATTACTATGTAAATGACACAGTTCTCATATTTATATAATTGTCCTTTTTGTGCTAATATGAGGAAGTGATATATTAAATACTGGCTTAGGCCTCCATGGCTGGCATCAAAGGAGGAGTGATGAACTTTCAGGCTGAATGGTCATGATCTAGTTTTATTTTGTTCTAGCAGCTATGCTAGCAGCTATGCTAGAACTATGCTATGCCACCAGCAGCTATGGCTAGCATCTTCAGAGGCTCTTTTGTGGTGTACCTCTTGGCACCAAGGCTGATTGAGTTCATGTATCTAAACCTAGCAAGCTGCTCTCTGGCAGTCCACATTATGGAAACTCAAGTTATAGAAGCCCAAGAAAATTGGTTCTTGATTGGTTCCTCATCTCATTGGTCCATTGTGAAAAAATTCCAAGAGCTGGGCTGCTTTGAGCTAGTGGCATATTGTTTAACTTTTCTGAATTTCTTATTTTATTTTTTAATTTATTATGGTAATAGGTAATAAATAGCTAGAATTTTTTTATAATTCAATGTTACAACAAAAGCCAACTGATATACGAAAACATTTCCATGTTTCTAGCAATATGAAGTCTCCATGCCAAAATGAGGAAACCTGATTGAGTGCTACAAAGGACTTACTTGAGCAGGTGGAACTGATTGCACAGGGGGGACCTGCAGAGGTGCCAGTGGTATACTGGTAGCTGCCATATGAGAACTGGGCGTTTGAAACTGGGACAACAGGTGAGGTGCAGGTTGCTGTACTGGGCACACGGGCTGGTTGCTCAGAACTTGCTGTAAAGGGGCTGGGCTTGAGATGGATTGCTGATGAATTAAAAAAAGATCATATAAGTTTTTGAAGTGCTATTAGCATGGATTGGAGAAGCAGTCATAGGCAAACAGCAAACAAACAACAAAACTACTTTTTAAAAATACAGTTAATAGATGGAAAATCTACAAAATGAACAGTCTGAAGCCATGGTGAGAGGTTAAGTAAAAGGAAGTACAGTATATGTATGCAATTCCATTTTTATGCTATATTCTGAAAAGACATCGGTTCCAGTTTTTAAATGCCTTTTGGATGGCTATGTCTTGATATAATAATCATGGTTCCCATTTCTGAACTGGCAAACTATGATTACCAGTTTCACAAAAAAGCCAATTGTTAAATGATCATCGAATTCCAATCCAATATTCCAATTGTTTATTTATCATTATTGTTGTATTATTTTAATGTTTTACTGGATTTTAGTGTGTTTGTAAGCTGCATACAAGTAAAATAACTGATAAATAAATAAATAAATAAATAAATAAATAAATAAATAAATAAATAGTTTCAAAGCTGCTTTGGATACATTTACTTATGTAAATGTATGCCCAAACTCAAACTAAACATTGTCTGGAAATGATGATATGCCCATGGCTAAATTCTCCTCCCTTTCTCATGATCATTTTCATCTACTGGTGAAATTAGCCCAATAAATAAGAAAGAATGGCAGAAGAAAATGATAAAGCTGTCCATTGTCAGGCCAAGATAATATATAATAGAAATAACATTTTTAAAAGTCCAAAGAATGAAGACAATCTCTTCTACTCAGAGAAACAAAGTTAAAAGAGGTCAGGAATTAATTTTGAGTTTGCTATAGGGTAAAGAAAGAAATTAAAGCTTTCTCGCTCTGTTGCCCTCCAACCCATAGGGGAGATTTAAAAAGTCCTGCTGGACCCTAACCCTAACCCTAACCCTAACCCTGTCCTTTGTACATGTGTGCAATGTCAATTACAATACAAAAGGAGCAGGGCTTCAATTATACCACAACTGCCTTCTTGTTTTGATACTTCATGACAGATGCTACTGCTGTCCTACTTGTTAATTTACTCATTAATCCATTGCTGTACTTAAAATTCGCTAAGAAATATTTTCATTACACTATAAAATGGACAATCAGGCCTATAATGCAAGTTACATAGTGGTTTTAAGCTTAACAGTTACCTAAACGGCAAAAAGAGAGCCAGTTAAGGTAACAGACTAGAAACCTGAAGACTGAATTTTAATCCTGCCTAAAGCATGAAGTCACTGGTTGACCATGGACCAATCACTCTCTTTTAGTCCTAGGAAGGAAGCAATGGCACACTATTTTTGAAAATCTTGCCAAAACAACTCCGCAGGAAGTTCTCCAGACAGGAGTATATTTTGAAGGTGTAGAGGGGGAGGAGAGAATAAAGGCAGAATATATCATTTCTCACCTGCTGGCTGACTAATACAGGCTGAGGTTGTCTCATCTGCACAGGGGCAACTGAGGCGGGATGGACAATAGGAAATGGAATTGCTGGTTCTGGATACAGTTGTGGCCGTGGAGGCACAACAGCAGTTGGACCCTGAACCACTGGAAATCCAGGCTGGGAAGGTAGGTAGGAAGATATTACTTTAGAAACCTATTGCCTATAAAAACTCTCCACAAAATACCTTATCATTCTGTCAGGGTATAATTGTTCAAACTATTTAGTCAAGTAATTAATGTTAATAATTCAGGTTAGCTGAGTAGATATATTGCTATGACAATGTCCATTAAAATAAAAATGTCCAGGGGACTGTAGGAACAACAGGATAAACACATGCATGTCCACACAAGAACTATACAATTGAATGGCTATTGCATTATGGAAGAAGAAAACACAAATCTTGTAGCTATTGTTGTTTTTTTTGAATACGCAGATTAAACTCATAGGATTTATAGGAACAACAATATCTGTTCTTAATATGAATGCATTTTTGAGTGTCCCCTGATGTTACTTTTCTTCACAATTGAGCAACTCAACAGTTTTTTAGAGATTAATATTTTAAACAAAAAAGAACTTGTTTTCTATATTCTTAACAACTAGCTTTAATAGGCAAAAATAGGCAAAAACGTGAAGATTTCTGTAATCCTGATAAGTATGATCCACTTCCTTTGTTTTGTTTTTTTTTCTTTCCTGGACTAATTTTGGGTTTGCTTCCTGACATTGTAGAGTCAGTATGATGGCAACAGCTATAGGTACTGCTTTGTATCAGAAATAACAATTACTGGTTTAGCAAAGCCACAATGCAGTTTCTGAGGAAGCACATATGAGACATGTGCCATCTTTATTAATGGAAAAATCAGAAGGGTTATATACAACCTCCTGTGTTTCTTCCTGCCAGGATATTCTATTCATTTTGCTGTTAATGTCATTATAACAGAAAAAGGAGAAAAAATGTGAATGTCTCCCCAAATAACCTGTTTTAAACTGTGGAGTTCTTAGAACACAAACCACATTTCATGTTTGAAAAATATTCTGTCCCGAGAAGGAGCTTAAAAAGTACTAAGCAGAAGTCTTTTAACACAGCTGAAAGAATACCTGACCCCAAATGCTATTTTTTAAAAAATGAAGAAATATGTCATTGACTATATTTATTTATTTATTTATTTTATTTCTATACCGCCCTTCTCCCGAAGGACTCAGGGCGGTGTACAGCCTAATTAAAAACACAAAGACAGACAAAATTTTAAAATAATTAAAATTATTAAATAATAGGCCCAATTTATAAAACTCCAAATTTAAAATCCCATTTAAAACCAATTAAAATCTTTACATTGATAGCCCAGCCTGGTGGAACAACATGGTTTTGAGGGACTATACAAATAGCAATAAAGCACAACGAGTGAAATAACTTTCAGAATCTTTATGTACAAAGTTTCTAAAATAGATTTTCCACCCTTTTTGCTTCATATTACATACAATAATAAGTAAACAAACTTATATATATATATATCTTTGTGACTCCATTCATACATCCTGTATGAACATGACCAAGAAAAATGGTTAGCTGAACAGACTTCCAAGGTTATGCAACAATTTAATCATTTTTTCAAAATTTATTTGTGAAAAATTGAAGAAGACCATACTTACTACGGTGGGTTGCTGGTAGGGCCCTATCTGCTGAAGACCATGTGGCAAAGTCTGGCTCTCACTGAGAGGTGGGCTATAAACACGGTGAACAGCTGGAGGTATTGCATCAGGAATCGATGAGTAGATCACACTTTGCTGGCTACTCTGGGAGTCTGAGTACACAGTTGATCCTTGACCACTGTCAAATGTGCTATCAGCTGAAATATTGTTAATATTGATTTTAAAAAAACAGTGAAAGGTTTCATAAACTGAAAGCAATCAAAGCATTACTCATATTGGAGGGTTTGAAGGCCATTCAATCTTACTCGAGATCTTAATTTGGAGCTTACATCTTATTATGTAAGGGTCAGGATACTCCAGAAGTCAGTCAATCTGAATCAATAATGAATCAGATCTGGTGTGCGATGCATTGGGGGGGGGGGAGACCCTTATTTTTCCAGAGTCAAAATTAGAAATTGATAAAGAGATTTACATAACACTTCAACATGGCTGCAGGAAGGAACTGGGAATTTGTGTAATTGAAACCACTTAGCAACCCTTGGAGTAGATTGGCAGGGGATTCACTTCACTTTCTGAACAGATTTAAAACCACAGGATGGTTGGGGTTTTTTTCTGTTTAAGTGTTAAATTTCAAAGGTTGAAACAAAACAATCTAAACCAAATCCATAAATATAAATGAGTTGTTCCCAATTATATCTAAATTGGGAGATGAGCCTGTGGGGAATATATAAAATGCAGACATGACGGACTGGAGAAATTTTGAAAAATTGGCTGTCTATATTTCTTTCTATAAGCGTTCAAATTTTCATAAGAATTTATCATTATCTGCAGTCTAACCAACAGTCTACATTTTCATAGGTAAATGTAACTTTGAGAGCCTGTTTGGTGTAGTGGTTAAGGCAGCAGGCTATGAGTTCTAGTCCCACTTTACACATACAGTCAGCTGGGTAATTATGGGCCACTCTCTCTTAGCCCTAGGAAGAAGACAAAAGCTATTTCCAAATAACTGCAGAGACTGCATTGCCAAGAAAACTACAGAGATTGGTCCAGTCAGTTGCCAGGAGTTAACACTGACTCAAAGACATGCATACACACAAAATGTAACATTACTTTACAGGTAGTTCTAGACTTACAACAGTTCATTTAGTGACCATTCAAAGTTACAACGGCACTGAAAAAAAGTGACTTATGACCAATTTTCACACATGACTGTTGCAGCATCCCCAAGGTTGCATAATTAAAATTCAGAAGCTTGACAATTGGTTCATATTTATGGTGGTTGCCGTGTCCCAGGATCATGTGATCCCGGGACACTTTTGCAATCTTCTGTCAAGCAAAGTCAATGGGTAAGACAGATTCACTTAACAATCATGTTACTAATTTAACAAAAGTGATTCACTTAACAAATGTGGTGAGAAAAGCTGTGGAATGGGACAAAACTCACCTAACAAATTTCTCACTTAGCAACATAAATTCTGGGTTCAATTGTGGCTCTAAGTCGAGGACTACCTGCTACATTTTGTTGTGGCTCGTCAGCAGCCTGTGGGAATTGTAGCTGATTCTGACAGCGAGAAGGTTGGTGTGGTGTTGCGACAGCAGCCTGTGCAGCTGGCACCCGAGTCAGACAATGAGGAGGCTGGAGAAGATGTGGTGCCAGAGGCAGGGATTCAGTCAGGGCCTTCAAAACCTCCAGAAACTCCTTTAAATGAAGAGGACGAAGAGGAGGAACCTCTTCTCGATGCACGGGGGCACAGAGTGGCCAAAAGGCAGGAGTGGCTCCTCAGGAGGAGGTCTCCTCGAGAGTAAGGCTTGGGGCTAATTGGCCATTCCCTTAGCCTAGCCTATTTAAGGAGGAACGCTGACTGAAGCAATTTGTCGGAAACAACTTTAGTTCACTCTACTTCACGTCTGGATTCTCTGCAAATTGCTTCTGGGCTTTCTGCCAACCTTACTTTATCTTTGGTTTCTTGTAGGCTGTTAAGAAAGTTTATTAACAGCCTTTGTTTTGAAAAAGACTGAGTTATTTTAGTAAATTCAGTTTTGTACAAACTTTGTGTGTGCTGTGTTCTTTGGGATCCGTAGCTGGGGCAGAACACATTTCTACCAATTATTTGTTAGTGAGTTTCAAAGCGCTGTTCAGGCTGATATTTGCCAGTTCTTTATATTACAGTAGTAATTTTTTATTTATTTATAGTAGTAGTAGTTTTTTATTTATTTATAAGATTTGTTTGCCACCGATCTCCCCTTGAGACCGACCATTGAGTGACTTACATTAAAAGCCAATAAAACCATAAAAATATATATTTCTAATATAAGTAAAGTAAAAATTGCAATTAAAAAGATGGGGGAAAAGGGAACAGGATGCTTGGGGCGGAGGGGGGGGTGAGCTGGGATTTTCTCTTAATACTGCAACCACCTCCAGTAGGATACACCCCCGTTGAGCAGTCAGCATGAATTATTTGAGATTCTGCGTATTTTTGCTTTATTGAGAGAATAATGAAGCACCACAGGACCACTAAAAGTGGCCCACATTAAAAAATGCTACTAAATAATATCTGAGTTTGCTAAAGTATATAAATGAACTATTTTTTATTTTGTATACTTCTAGTAAGGTTAAATAAGGGTATCCCCCATATTATGCCAAATAAAATAATTTGGACATTGTTTTACCTGTTTATATACAACAACAAATGATGTAAAAAGTATAAAGCACTGTTTCCTGCTGCTATTACTTAAGAATATTAAAAATGTGGGTTACATTTTGGAAAAGTTCATTTCATTTGTATTTGGAAGCTGCATTTCTGGATTTTTCAATCAATCTTTCACTGATGAAAATTCACCCATGTCTACTTAATCATCCTTCCAAATTTAGAAAACAATAACTCCTTTCAATTTTACTTAGCTAAGTTTATGGGGAGGGGGGGAGTTGGATACTTAATAATGTAGAGATGTTTATAGAATAGGAAAATATAATTAATTATAGGAATCATCTAACCACAAAAATGAAGACAACTCTACAAAGCTGAAACAGCAGTTGGAAGCCAAACTTGGATTCTGTTATTATCTGTTTTACAGAGAGCTTAAATTATTTATGTACATTTCTGCTGTATTTGAATATCATCAGCAGCATCAAGGAAATTATTTATAGGGCTTTTAGACTTAAAAACATTGTGCAAGCATTGGAACAACATATGATACCAAAAATTTACAGTACTGAAAGAACCAATTGAGAGTAGAAACTCAGAAAAAAGATTATTTGTAAAACATTTCTGTGCTATAAAACAGAGACTTTAATTTTTATCTAATGTAATTAAAATATATGTAGGTCTTCAAGCAGCAGTCCCATAGTCTTTAAATATTTTTACTAATACAGAATAAGAAAATTGTAATTATTATATTGACTAAACCTAGAACAGTATTTTCTCAGTCAAAATACATGTTGGCACACTTTCATACACAGTGAGTAGTTCTGTGTATGACAGTGAGCATAATTAGCTTGTTTTAGAAGGAAAATTCAATATAGTTTAAAGAGTTGGCTATATTAACATGTCAGATAATGGTTGATCGTCTTTTTTTAACCATCACCATATTTGTGCTATATCCTTATATACCAACACAGAACATATACTAGACTTACATGCAAGTGAAGTGATGCTTGTGGGCAGATTTTGTTGAGAAAGATGCTGGTCCACTTCAGGCTCGTCTGGTTCTGATGGAATCTGATGACCAGCATGAGAAAGGTGTGTAATCTGAAGTGGTTGTGCTTGTGTGGCCTTCGTTTTTTCTAAGCTTTCTGGCTCCCGATGATCTTCTGAATGCAACCTGGGCCATATCCTCTCTCTTCTCCACTGTATTAAGGCTACTCTGTCTCGTATTGATTTTGCAATTATTTTGACATCACTTTCATGAAAGAATCCGGCATCAACCTGAAATATAAGATTTTCAAGAACAAATCCATATTTTGGCTGTGTTTTCACATCTTGGTGCCCACACGCCCACTCCAAATCTACTTTTAGTAACTGAGTAGAGAGTTACTGATTCTAAATCACCAGTCTGAGGTTTTGTATATGTGTGGCTGATTAGTTGCAGAAGTATTGTTTAGAATTAAATATAGTAGCTAGAGCTCCAAGGTTTTCATTGATAAAATTATTTTCAAAAAGAATACAAGTTGTATCTGAAACATTTTTTTTATAAAGCAGAGAAGCAATTGCAAAACTATGATCAATTGTCATAAATATTTTTATTAGTCACCATTGGCTATGAATAGGTATTGTCTATATCACTATTGGAACTATTATAATTTAAATTCCTAGAACTTTATATAAAGTAAGTGGGGATTTTTTTAGTCCAAATGTAACAGATGGTGAAAGGGAGGGGGGCATTTTTAGGAATAATTAAACCAGCATAGTTGGCATCAAAATCATATAATCTCATTTTCTGCTTCATGAATAAGCCAAATAAAAAATTTCCCATTTGCAATGCAATTTGAGAAAAGCAATTCCTCAGGAAGAAATTCCTATACTATATTTCAAGCATGTAAATTCAGTTTTTCAAAATGATAGGCAGTTATGTCCAAATACCCTGGCATAGTGATTGCAATGCAATACTATATTGCAAGCTAATTCTGCCCACAGCCTGGAGTTTGATCCTGACCAGCTCAAGGTTGACTCAGCCTTCATCCTTCTAAGGTCAGTAAAATGAGGACCCAGATTGTTGGGGGCAATAGGCTGACATTGTAAACTGCCCAGAAAGTTCTGTAAAGCAGGGGTACCCAACCCGTTGGCTGCAGCCATGAGGGGATTACAACCAGGCCGCAGATATATGATATATAACTTATCTTGCTGCACCAAGAAAGAAAAATGGTTCAAATTCTACTCCAGATTCTTACATATATTGGAAACATAATTTGCAAAAACTTCAAGCTATGCAATTTAACAAGTGCCAATCAAAAGTTTTATCAGTTTCTGAAAGAATGTGTTTTGCTGTTGTGGAAATTCAATATAAAATTATATATAAGCAGGATTCTGTACTTAAATTACTGTACTTCGTTTCTGTGGATCCATTTATGGCTTTGGAAGATAGTTTGTGTTGTATCTTTTGAGTCAAATTTACTTTTCCAGGTTTGCCTCTGATGTCATTTGAGATTTATGTTACATACATACACACATGGAGAGCGAAAGAGAGGAAAACAGAAAGGAAAAAAAGAGTGTCAAGGGAAGTTTATTTTACCATTTCTTGTGCAACATCATCAGGAGTTTCTTTCTCCAGTTCAAAAGTAAACTCAATGGCTCCATTATCTTTGGACTTCCCTTTCAATTTCTTAGCATCTTCTACCCAGAGTCTTAAGGCAATAGAGGATTTCCTACCATCGTCTTCTTCTGCAAGTTCCACTCTCACCCCAGTATCCTCAGCAAAGAAGGCATGGCTTAATAAATCTTTAATTTCATATCTGGGAAAAAAAGAACACAACAGTAAATGTTAAATCCATTTTTCTCCTCTATTCTTTAAGGACCAATTAGCTGTGTATTATTTTAGTATTACTGTTGATAATACACATATATATGTATTAGAATATATGTATTAGAACTTCCTTGGCACTATATGTCTTTCTAAATTTAATGAAAGAACAATTCAAAATTTGCTTTCAATATCTATAATATTTAACACAAAGGTTTTTAAACCCCAGTAGCACAATAGCAAGTGTTTCTACAGTGACTGCCAAATGTGTGGTATAATAAACATCACACATTTATTTATTAGTTTTTTTATTTCAATTTCAATGGCTGCCCATTTGCCATTTGTGGCTAACAGAGTTAAAATACTTACTATACCTTTTCAAGTTTCTGTGTTTGTTTTGCACAATGTTATTGAAAAAGGTATTTATCTGAAACATATCAGACCCAATTTATACTTTTTAGATACTTTCCCCCTCACCTTTTTTTCTCCTTAGTATACTTATATGTGCCATACATTTCTTTTTTATTGGTTCTATCCATCAATGGGCATAGATAAACTATTCTGAAGCTATCTTTTAGCATAGCATTCCTTGCATGTTAACCATCTAGTAATCAATGTTGGTATAGGATCTGTTTACATTAGCATAAGGTTCATTCATGATGAGCCAACAATCTGCATAATTCAGATGAAGTATTGCATATGAACTTCATTAAGGAAGCCTGAATGCAGCCAACATAACTAGTTCTGACAGCAGGAATGGGTAGTAAATGTATTAAAAAACCAGATTACCCAGAAAACTAACCCAGAAAACTAACCGATTAAAACAAGCAAAAAAACAGTTATATGTAGTTTGTAGTGTTTTTTTAAAAAAAGATGAATCCTATGTAAATCTTTCTAGAATCCAAATGAAAAATAACTAAACCATGCACCTCTGCTGGCTGATCTGCTTTCTCTAGGAGTGTGTGCAGCGGGATGATGTTCTCCTAGCTGCAGCTATTACCTAACATTTAGGTGAAAGTCAAATCAAGAACTTTAAAGCTGTCAGACCAACTATTAAAATGTTACACTCTGTACAAATCTGGCAATAATGCAATATTTTTATTTGACTAGGCAATCCCTTAGTCAATACAGTCTCAGCTTTCACTTGTTAGTCTTCATTTAATCTTTTACAAATCCTAAGTATTGATTTAGGATTCCTCCTACATCTCTGAAATCTGATGGAAAAGAATGAAGCTGGATATCACCAACGATGGTATCAATTTCAACTGTCTGAATTTAATTTTAATTTAATTTTAATTTAATTTCCAATTTATATACCGCCCTTCTCCCTGAGGACTCAGGGCGGTGTACAGCCAAAATAAGAACATAGAATACAAATATTAAAAACAGTTAAAAATATATATAAATTTGGCCCAGAAATTAAGAAATCACAAACCAATTAAAAAAAATTAAAAAAAATTCTTCTTAAGCCAGCCCGGCTTGCTGGAAAAGATGGGTTTTGAGGGCACGACGGAAGGCACTGAGGTCATGGATTCTCCTTATCTCTGGGGGCAACTGATTCCAGAGGGTAGGAGCCCCCACAGAGAAGGCCCTCCCCCTGGGGGTCACCAGCCTACATTGTTTGGCTGATGGCACCCTGAGGAGGCCCTCTCTGTGGGAGCGCACGGGTCGATGGGAGGTCGTTGGTAGCAGCAGGCGGTCTCGCAGATAGCTAGGCCCTATGCCATGAAGCGCTTTAAAGGTGATGACCAACACCTTGAAGCGCACCCGGAAGACCACCGGGAGCCAGTGCAGCTCACGCAGGAGCGGTGTTACATGGGAGCGCCATGTTGCTCCCATCACTACCCATGCTGCTGCATTCTGGACCAGCTGGAGCCTCCGGGTGCTCTTCAAGGGGAACCCCATGTAGAGAGCGTTGCAGTAGTCAAGGTGAAAGGTGACGAGGGCATGAGTGACTGTGCACAAGGAATCCCGATCAAGAAAGGGCCGCAAGTGGCGAATCAGGCGAACCTGACAAAAGGTCCCCCTGGTTACAGCCGTCAGATGTTCCTCCAAGGACAGCTGCATATCCAGGAGGACTCCCAGATTGCGAGCCCTTTCAGTGGGGGCCAAAGACTTGCCCCCAATAGTCAGTGATGGAGTCAACTGACTATATCGGGATGCCGAGAGCCACAGCCACTCTGTCTTGGAAGGGTTGAGTTTGAGCCTGTTCCTCCCCATCCAGATCCGCACAGCCTCCAGGCACTGGGACATCACTTTAAGGGCATCATTGGGGTGGCCTGGAGTGGAGATGTACAGCTGGGTGTCATCAGCGTACTGATGGTATCTCACCCTGAAGCCACAGATGATCTCACCCAGCGGCTTCACATAAATGTTGAACAGAAGGGGCGAGAGGACCGATCCCTGCGGCACTCCACAGATGAGAGGCCTCGAGGTCGACCTCTGCCCCCTGCCAACACAAACTGAATGATCTGCCTCTGTGATGAAGCTTCTTTTATTGAATCTGTTGTGTAAAACTTTGAAAGAAAACCCACATATATATAATTTGGTGGATTTTTTCTTTTTCATATTTTTTCTTTTTCCATTATAGCAATAGCACTTAGACTTATTTACCGCTTCATAGTGCTTTTACAGCCCTCTCTAAGTGGTTTACAGAGTCAACATATTGGCCCCAACAATCTGGCTCCTCATTTTACCAACTTCAGAAGGATGGAAGGCTGAGTCAATCTTAAGCCTGGTGAGATTCGATCTGCCAAACTGCTGGCAGCTGGTGATCAGCAGTAGCCTGCAGTACTGCACTCTAACCACTGCACCACCATGGCTCTTTAATTATGTTTAATTAAATATATAAATGTAAGGTTTAAAACCTGTAGAAGGATTAAGACAAAGTCTTGTGAGATACTGCATCCAATAGCTACTTGTCAAATATAAATCTCCACATACCATTTTCTGGAACTTACCTGGATTGAGAAGCCTTTCTTTTGATCACTCATGGCTTAGTCACCTTCTGTATGGATTACTGTACTGTGCTGTACAATGTACCACCCTTGAAGAGTATCTAGAAGCTGTAATTGATGCAGTAGCATGGGCAGTTTTGGGCACCCCTAGGGTTGCACATGTAACACCTCTACTATGTGAGCTGCATTGGATGCCAGTTTATTTTCTGGTCAAATTCAAGGTGTTGATTTTTAAAGTCTTTTAAAAACTTTTAAAGTCCTTCATAGTGTGGACCTGGTTATCTGAAGAACCATCCTGCCCCAATAACATTGACCTGTCCCACCCAGGCAAGCAGAGTGAGTTTGTTGCAGAAGCCATTGATTAAAGAATTTTGACTGGCAGGGTCTAGGATGAGAGTCTTCTTTACTGTTGCCTCTGCCCTATGGAACATCTTGCCCCCAGAAGTAAGGTAAAGTGCCATCCTTCTGGCCTTCTGGAAGGGTGTCAAGATCTGGTTCTGCCAACTGGCATGGGAATCCAAGAGTGGTATGCAACCATGGAGATGGCTGGTGGCTTGAGGATGCCCTCTTGCCTTTTTTTTCAACCTTTTAATCTTTATTTTAATTCTGTTTTTTAATTTTTTTTTAATTTGATTTATATGCGGCCCTTCTCCGGAGACTCAGGGTGGCTTACAATGCGTTAAGCATTTCTAACTATGTCTCTTTTTATATGGCTATATGGTTTTTATTTGTAAATCTAACCAGATTTCAGGTGAGATGGGCGCTGTATAAATGTTATAAATAAGAATAAAAATATAAAATGAATACTTGAAGAAAGTCTCATACTGCTCTGTTTATAGATATACAGTCCAGAAAAACATTCTGACTGAAAATCAACATTTGTTGAGAAGTCCTCAAAATTCACAGGACTATAGTCACACTAATCAGATTCCAAATGGGTACCAATTCATCTCCCCATAGTAACCATGTTAGTTTCTATCTAGCTAGTAGCTATCCTAAGAGATCTACCTGATTAGATTAGAATAGGTCTATCAGTTTAAAACAGTACTGGCCAGCTGTGGTCAGTTTTCTGCCTCCACCCCAAGAAATTACTTTGAAATGTGCTCAGGATTATGACCTGTTTCACAAACAACAGAAATTTACTATTTGAAACAAACCTCTCTTCTTTATTTTTGCAAATACACTCTCCAATTATCTCCTTAATTTCAGGATCAGTAACTTTATCAAAACTTGCTGGTTTGACACCCTGTGTGAGGGAAAAAAACATAATTAAGTTTCATTTCATTAAGTGGCATTTTCATTCTAGACTTATACAGCTTTGAGTTTAAATTAGGACTCTTATGTAATCTAATATACAATAGACCATTATATATGCTATAATGAAGCTAAAGTCAGCATTAACTTTTATTACAAATTTTAATATTAAGGGCCTTGGGAGGCAAAAACTGAACTATCCTGAACTATCTGGGATTCTGTTCCAGAAAGATCAACATCAAGGGGTGTTCTTTTTCTAAGTTTTGTTTAAACAAATTATTAATTAACTACTTGTTTATTTTAATTATACTTCAACTTTCCAGGATTCAGAGCAGCTTTCCTAATTAACTAATAGATTTTTATAATATTTTGATACTGTTCCAGTATACAGTCCGCTTTAAAATAAGGAATAGATATTGTAAAATAATTAGTGTCTCTTATGGTTTTGCCCCAAATTTAAAGGTAATCCTTACAATTTCTATTCTACAAAAAAGGAAACAGTAACTCTGTAAGGTGACCAAGTTTTCTTTTCAGAGTAGACCTCTAATTGAAGTTTTTGAATGTCTTATAAAAAGATTTTCACCTGCTGACAGTTACAAGATGTGAGCTTTAAGGATTCTCAATATCAAATTGAAAATCCCAAAAAGAAATAAGATATTTAAGGCAACGTTTTATGTATGTTGAATATGGAAAAAGAAGCTTTTTTTAGTGAGGTAAAGAAATTGAAATAGAAAGCTTTATTCTATTTCTAAACATTTCTCTGGAATAGTTTTAATAGGTATAATTATTTTTTATCCCTTTTTATGTTGTTGGGATATTTTAAGAAAGGAAGTGAATACCTTATGTCTGGCATAGGCTTAAGGCATCCATTTTGATCCTTTCACTGGAGCTCAACTCTAGGTAAATCTATGGATATTTTCATATAATTTTCATGACTGTAATATGCAAATGCGTACCTTCTGGAACATTTTCCTAATTAATCTGATCTAGTCCATAGTCCAGGTATTTCTTAGTATCTGACAACGCAATACTAACGGGTTAATGGATCCATCTCTAAGATTGAGAGATGAGGTCCAAAAAGGATTATTTGGATCCCTTAAGACTCTTAAACTTTATTTTTTAATCTAAAATTAAGTTTTCATGTCTTGTAATTAATAGTACTTTTAATAGTACTTAAGTTTGGGTCTTATTTTAACTATCAAAAAGGATTATTAACATGTATTTTAAACACTTCATCCTGTAGATAACACTGCCTCATAAATGCTGTAAATAAAAATAAAATAATGCCTCTTGAAGAGATTGGCATTTAGAATTGAAAGAGGTCTCATTCACTTTCAGGCAGCAAGTCTGAGGCCATCTATCCAAAGCAGGCATGGAGGTGATTGCTATTCAAGGTCTATTTGATGCATTATTTGAATTGGTGCCATCTATTCATAAGATTTTCTCGTCTATACGTGACACAAAATGTCCTTAGGTATGAGTGATTGAGGCATGGAAACAAATTGCAGGAAAAGCATGAAGACTGAAATAGTTGCCAAAAAGATTATCTCTGCCTTGCACCATTTTAGGTTTTATATATATTTATATATATTATAATTTTACCAAAGAGGAACAATTCATTATGCTTTCAGCCAGGTTAAAATGCATCTTGATTAAAAAAAAAAATCTATAAAATTATGGCACCATTTTAACCTGAGGACCAATGGAAAAGAATTGTACAAATTATTCATTTAATGGCGTGTTAAGCAGCAAAAGGTCATCCATGCTACACAAATAACTGTGGGAAGTTGTACTTGTTTTAGACAAACCAATAAAGCCATCTAGAGAAGTTAGATGGTAGAGATTACCGTTTGGTTCTTTAGGGTTTCTTCCACTGATGTATTTCTGGCAGTACAACAGACACTACATTTGAGCAAATGTCATAAAAAAATTAAACAATCAGTTGGCCAATTAGATATAATAGGAGATCACTAAAATGACAATTAAGGTCACAGTTCTGGAGGATGTTTTGAGTCCTATCCATTGCTATAATAGGAGAGAAAAATATTTACTTTTTGCTCAGTAGGTTATAATTTCTTAATCCCCTCAATAAGACACCTATATAATGTATTGATATTGATGTATATTTTAAAAATAAAAATCCAAAAAATAGGATACCTATATCAAGCTTTTTTATTTAATTCTGTTCAATTGTGTTCGATTCTCAGAAACTGCCTGAATAAGTCCTTGCAGTTTTCTTGGCAAGGTTTTTCAGAAGTACTTTGCCATTGTCGCTTTTCTAGGACTGAGAAGAGTGACTGGCCCAGGGTCACCCAGCTGACTTTGTATCCATGGTGGGAGTAGAACACATAGTCTCCTGGTTTATATGGCTCTTATATTGAGCTTTAGGAGGCATAGGAATTGATTGATTGATTGATTGATTTAATTTGATTTCTATACCGCCCTACTCCCGAAGGACTCAGGGCGGTGAACAACCAACAATAAAATCCATTAATTTATGACTAATTTATAATTTAATTAATCAATTGGATAAAACATAAATTCTTTTTGATTAGTTGGGTTAAATTCTCCCAGAAAACTTCATCATTCTGAACTCTCTATACCAATCTTCTTAGTCTGTCCTTGATTAACTTTTTAAAGTAAGTATAATAATACATATGAATGATATAAATTAATCTTTGTACATATTAAGCATTTAACACAATATCTTACAAAATAGTTGATGCAAACTGTGCTTATGTAACATGATTGGTCAGCTGGGGCTTTGTGTTTTTCCGCACTAACCTTGCAGGAAAGCAAAGCTTATACCTGCATGAACAGTTCTGATAATCAAACTTGAGAAATATGTACCATATCACATGATGACTTTAAAAAATATGAACCATATCACGATGACTTTATAAAATAACAGTACTTTCCCAAAAAAGCAAGTGAATTTAGGATTAAGAGTTTAGTGCATGCAAGGACAGACATAAGATAGTTATTTTAAACTTGGAAAGCTTATTTGTTTCCTGGACATTTAATCATTTAATGAAAGAGTTCCATTCTAGGCTATTTACGAAGGATATTAAATAAGAATCAGGCACAAACATAACAAAAAAAATATTAACAAAATGTACCAACTAGAGACAAAGGCTTTGTTGAAAGAGAAATAGAATAATTGGAATGTTCGTGGTGCATTCTTCCTACAATATAAGGACAACAGCCAATTTTTTCGTAAGGGACATACAAAACAAGACTTTTTCTCTGTAGCTTGTCTCCATAATCTCCTCGACAAAGTTCCTCAAATTTGCAAAGCAATGTTGACATTGTGGCTGCATTTTAGAGGGAAGAGGATTCTGAACATTCTGCTGCTGCAAATAAATAACAGCATCTTGGGGGAAAGGGGAAGGGTCTCTAAAAAAAGTATAAATGACAGCCTCAAAGTCTTGTGCCTATTTTAGACATATCTTGACATTTTTTTTATTCCCTCTGTGAACTCTACTGAATGGGTTTCTGTCTGAATGGAATAGTAATCCATTTCTTTGGTAATCCTTATATTAGATTGGCATGACAAACAAATATTATTATCGCTTTATTTCAGATGCAGGTAAGGTAAAGGATCCAATTAAGTGTTTGTGGAAAGATACCTATGATGGTCTCTTGATGTCCTTTTCTAAATGGAAAAGCAATAATTAGCTATAATTATATATTACAAAGTTTAGAAGTTCTTAACCCCTTCCACTGACACTATTTTTTCGTCCCAGCTAGTCTCTGAAAGAAGCTTTCTCATGCACTTTGCTATGTCAACATCCAAAAACAAATGACACAATAAATATGCAATCCGTGACAAATGTAATCTTGGCACATATCAAAACAAAGAACTGAGCTGTAAGAGCCTGTACTTTAAATAGTGTATGAATCTGTGTTCACACAAGTTTCAGTTTTCCACCGACTGAAAAATAGACAGGTTCCACAATTCATGTTTGATCTTAAACCTGACAGTACAGTTTAGTTCCAATATTTCCTTTTCCCCCTGAAAACAAAGTAAAAAGATCTGTGTACATATACAGAAGCACATAGTATTTGCAGGAATCTTTGCAGAATAATCTAGATGAATTCTCTCCACCACTCTTTATATATTCGTATTTAATATAATAGAGTAGATCCCAAATAAGTTTTGTTCCACTCAAATCAGTGGCAAAATCAATTCTGATTTCATGAGGCATCACTGATTTGAGCATAAAATAATGTAGCCTGAATACAACTCATACAGTTTAATATCAAGAATACACCAAGATAAAAGAACAAAGTCAGCCCCCTGAGTTCACATGTCAGCTCAATATCAAAGATGTTTAGTGACAACTGAAGCTGAACAAAAGAAGATAGATGGGACAATGTTGTGTGGAAACAGAATAATGCACAGAGCTCTAAGTGATATTGTAGGCAAAAGCGAATTGACAAACATTCATACAAATGCATAGAGCCAATTTGATCTAGTGATTAAAGTGCCAGGCTAGAAACCAGGAGACTGAGAGTTCTAGTCCTGCCTTAGGCATAGTCTCTCTCTCTCTCTCCCTCCCTCTCTCAGCCCAACTCATCTCACAGGATTGTTGTTGTGGGAAAATAGAAGGGAGCATTAGGTATGCTTGTACCTTATTTATAAAAACAATAAAGGTATTATAAAAATAAATAAATTCATATGAACATATGCATTATCTATTGTAAGTATATAGTGCAAGCAAGCTTCCAAAAGTACAAGAAACTGTATATAAAATAAATACAAATCATACATGTGCAAAATCTTCTAATGACAAACTAAGAAGGAATTGCTCTATCTTTATATCATATTGGGTATATCCCTAGGTGTCACCTTATTTTTTGGAAATGCCAGAGTTCTATATTCTCAAGAAATAAAATTGGTGCCTGGAGGACAGAATTTGTTCTGCAGCATAGATGGTTTCCCCCAAATATATTATATAATCCGTTTGTATTTGACAAAGTGCCACATTCTTCACTATTAAAAATGTTATTATGCAGTTTGGAAATTTAAAAATAGAGAAAAATAAATATTAAAGAAGTAGAAACAATCTGCATGTAGATTTTTTATAAATTAACACTGAAACAAGTAAAAAAAACATGTCATTAGTAAAATGGGAAACTGAGCAAATCTGAAAAACACTGATGCCATTTCTACGTTTTGAAGAGAGTGGCTGGGATGGGTATGAGAAAGGAGAGGATATGCAGAATTACCTCAACCCTAGTCTTAAAAAGAAATAATTTCTTCTTGCCAGAAAATGTAAGACCTAAATAAGAGAATGAAGTATTCAACATAATCATGATGTTGAGAATTTAAGAATTATTTCAACAATACTTTTATTAAAATTATATAGTATGTTATATAATAGTACATCAATGCTTACAATGTTAAATAAGGAAAAAACAGTGTAAATGAAGGAGCAAAATGATTATACTAAAAATATCACTTACAGAGGTTACTTTCCTATAAATTTGAGCAGCATTCTGGCATTCTGAATATGGATATTCTGAGGTAGCCATTTCCAACATACACATTCCAAAAGCATATACATCCACTGATTCATCATAGTGTTCTTCATACATTTCTGGGGCCATAAATTCTGGAGTACCTGAACAGAACGAAAAGAATCAATCTTAGAAAACATACTTGTATATATAGAACATCAACTAGAAAAAAGAACATTTAAAGGAGAACATTCTTTGCATGAATATAAAACTCAAAAGAAACTTCTATATTTTAAATTGAAATTAGTAAAACAGATAGTTAGATGGAATTTTGGGTTGAACCCAAAGGTATCATTCTATACGCAGAAATGCTCAACTCACAGAAAGACAGTTTTCCACAATCTTGTGCCCCCCAGGCAATATTAATTCAAATAATACTTTGAATCCCAATAAACAACTAGACTAAGAATTCAAGGTATTTTCAGGTCCTAGACACTTATTTTCTAATAATTTTCCACAATAACATAGGGATCTCCATGTTTTTTGAAAAAATATCTGGAATTTGACAAGTTCATCAAATATCCTGTGAAGTTGATTTCACTTAATACCTTGTTTGATCTAATATAATAATGCCAAAGTATTATATGTTATATACTTTTAATGTAAGTTTGAAAGTTAACAGCCTCTTGTCAACAGATGCCCTACTTCTATTTATGCTTTGTGGCAAATCCCTGAGCTATAGATTTTCACAAGAAAATTGGAAGTCAGAATTCAAGATGATATGAATGTAGACTTTGCCTTGGTAAAGAAAAGAGAGCAGTGCACTCCTAGGGGAAGAGGGGGAAAAATATGCTCTTGATCATGCGATACATGATCTTGAGAAAGAGGAACTCATGAGGGGGGGAATTAAAATAATTCCATCTTGATTTTATTTGATATAAGATAGTACTGCTTGCTAACTAAGTTTATTTATTTATACATTACATCTAATGTAAGCATAAACTTCTAAACAAAAGTAAATTATAATTCATGTTCATATGTGTATAATAGTCAATACATCATACAATTACAGATTAAGAAAAAATAACATTGTTGAAATTTTATTAATTTTGGAAGAATGTATGAGACAAGGATTTAGCATTGCCAGTGAAAACCAAATATGGGTTGATTGTTTTGTGAGTCTATACTATAATTCATCTGTTTTCAATAAGAAGAGGTGATGTAAATGATATATGGAGGTTTTTAAGAAGAGGCGGGACGGCCATTTGTCTGAAATGGTATAGGGCTGTGATGGCTAACCTATGGCATGTGTGCCAGAGATGGCATGCTGCTCTATTCCAGGTTCCGGCACGCGCATGCACAGTGGCTAGCTGCTCTCTTCTGGGTTCTGGTGCTCCAGCGCTCCGGCACACGCACATGCGCACACTTCAGTTTCAGCACTTGGTGCCGAAAAGGTTAACCATCACTGGTATAGGGTTTCCTGCTTGAGCAGGGGATTGGACTAGAAAACCTCCAAATTTTCTTCCAATTCTGTTATTATGTCATGTCATGTCATGCTTACCTATGACACTTTTGGCAAATGAAGTTCTCTTAAGAGTTGCCAGACCCAAATCTCCTATCTTCACAGATCCAGTTGGCCCAGTTATAAAAATATTGTCACATTTTAAATCTCTATGAATAATTGGTGGTGTTCGAGTGTGCAGAAAATGAAGACCTTTTAGGATTTGCCGACACCAGCTACGAAGAACTTTTGGTTTCATCACTTTAAATCTCTTCAAATAGCTAAAATAAAAACATGTGAGATGGAATAAAATTATTTTAGAGAAAAACAGATGCATTGAGATTCTACTTGTGGGCAATATCTGCCTTTCTGCAGCACAACAAGGTCCTGAAACATTCATGACACTTTCCAGGTCAGTTTGAGCACTTTGTAAGCAATCTACCTCTTGCAATTAGACTTATCTGATTCAGCCTTCAGCCAAGTACATTCAAATACATTCCTAATTTAAGAGGAGGACAGTTTGGAAAGTAAATTATAAATTCATTTAAAAACTAACATGCTAAAAGCTGTGAGTTACAATTCTATGGAGATCCTTGTTTATGCAAAACTCTACGTGTGCACTGATACTGTATGTATATTGGCATACAGATGATCAGCAATAATGCTTCAGATTTGAAACTTGAAGCAATTCCTCAAGAAGTGGAAAAAACATAGAGAAAAAAGTTTATTATGCCATTGGTAATATTAAATTCAGTAAGATAATAAAACATGATGATTCAGATTAATAATTCAAGTATGTTAATTTGAATCAAGTGTTTTCCTTATCATTGGTGGAAGATTATTTGATTATAGCTTAATAATGTTATCTATTTTGGGAAAGATTAACCAAGAAGTTCAAAATGACCCAAGTAAAACAAAGAAAGGAAGAGAAAATACAATCAGAACTAGTGTAGTAGTAACAGAAGAAAACAATAGAGAATATAACAGAAATGAAACTTAATTCTGAAATTAAATTGAGTTAATTTGAAATACAGTCAGGAAAGCTATTATAAAGAAGGAAGGTAGATTTCCATTCTTAACAGGGTTAGGGATGTAAGCAAGAACTTTGTCTATACAAAGTCTATACTTAACTAATTATCTATATCATGACATAACTAGTACTTACGTTTTCAGAGTTCCGGAGGTCATCAGTTCTGTTACCAGCACAATACACTTTTTCCCTTTTAAACACGACTCCCAAAAATCATAAAACCTAACAATATTTGGGTGCTGAAGGCCTTTCAACATTTCTGCTTCTTCTTTAAATCTTTGCCGTTCCATTTTTGTCAGCTTTCGATCCTGCAGTTCAGAAAATATTTCTTGTCAGAAGACAGCCTGGGAATATGCCCTGCATTAAAAGGACTGCTGCACTTCAGCTCACATTTTTATGCCCTCTGGCCATAAAAATGAAGTCCATAATTTTTTTTTCTGTTCCAAGGAGGATATTAAAATGTTGGTTTCAGGGGTGCAGGAGAATTCAAATGAAAATAAAATGTATTTCCCTTGCAAGTGGAATTATCTTTGATAAAGTAGGATCTTTAGATCTAAGCCACAGCCATTAACTCAGTATGGCAAATATTTTAGATAAATATCAAATACGATAACAAAATTCTAGGTTTATAAAAATCAAAGGGTTAAACAACAACTATCAAAACAGAATAATGATATCATTAAGAGTTTCATTATAGATACCAATTTTTTCTTTTTTGCATAGTTTTTTCACTATAGTTCTACAGATCATCCCTGTTGGTCTGTTGCAGTGTACTTTATTTGGGGGCTGCTCTTGAAGACAACCCAGAAGTTTTACTTGGTCCAGGATGCAGAGGCATGGGTAGTTAATGGGCACATGTCATAATGCGTATGTCCATGATGGTGAACCTATGGCACACATGCCACAGGTGGCACCCAGAACTCTCTCTGTGGGCATGCGAGCCGTTGCCCCAGTTCAGCTCTGCCACACATGCACCTCTCACCGGCCAGCTGGTTGTTAGGTCTCTGCCATGCATACGTGGGGTGTGTGCACCTCCTGCCGGCCAGCTAGTTGCCAGGTCTCTGCCACGCATACGCGGGGAGTGAGATGTGTGTGGGGGGTCGCAAGTGTGTGCGGCAGGCTGCGGGGCATGCATGCATGGAAGGGGCGCATGTGTGGGGTGTGTGCACACACTGCATTTTGGGGGTTCAGGCATGAGCGCGTGCATTTGCTCGCGTGCGCGCACTTTGGGCACTCAGTCTGGAAAAGGTTAGCTATCACTGGCCTATGTAATACCATTACTACCTATCAGAAACCAGCAAGCTGCACTGGTTTCTAATAGGCTTCTGGATAAGTTTCAAGATGCTGTGTGTCACCTTTAAAACCTTACATGTTATGAGATCAGGTTACTTGAAGGACTGCTTTCTTCTGCCCACACAACTTGATCCAACAGGGAGGGCATCTCCAAGTTCCTTCTTTTGAATCTTGTCATCTTATTGGATCTAGGAAATGTGTCTTTTCTGCACTTACCCCTATTTTCTCTAATAACAACCCCCAACTCTGCCTCTCTCTGGGAAAGTCACTTACGATCCATGGATTCCTTGGTGCTCTCTGACTGGTTATTTGCTTACACATATTTCTTCCAATTAGGTAACATAATCAGTGCTAGTGAAGGTAGGATTTACATTGAGGAATAACTGTCAAAGTTGTGAGGCTCGGCATCACTGCTATGAGGATAAAGGTTTACTTCTGATCCCTATTAATGTGCTAGGCTCTATGATTGATTCCTGCTTGGCTCAGAACAGACTGAAACTGATGTTTACAGGAGAATCGAGCAACTGGAAGAGATCTTTCCTGATTTTCCCCTCCTCTCCAGATGGGGAAATTCTTCCCTTGAAGAACCAGGTGCACAGTTTGGTGATTATGTTTGACCTATGTTGGCCATAAGCATTTAGATTTAACCTTTTAGTACTTAAGTCTACCTTTTTCTAGCTCTATTTGTTTATTGGGTACTTAATTTCCTGGAGAAGACCAATTCAACTACTCTGATCCATGTGCTAGTTACCTGCTACTTTTATTTTGCAATATTCTGTATATATGATGCCTTTCAAAAATTGCAGTAGTTCCAAAATGTGGTAACTAAACTCTTCTTGGCATGTCTCCACTGAGAAATGCTCTGTCTGTGTTAACTTTTTTTTTTTTACAGCTAAGTCCTTAAAAAGATTGACTCTACATTTCTTCTTCCATAAGAAGTAGCACAAAAGCTAAAATGCATTTTAGCCCATTGTAAGTGCTTCTCTAAAGGGAAGCTTGTTTTGAACTGACAAAGGTTGGGACCTTTTTAGTTGGTGACTATATTATAATAGAAGCCCTTCCCTAAATATCTGCTTTGCCTGTTCTGTGACATTTAAAAAAAAAACAAAAAACCCAGAAAATGTATTTTCAATTGTTTGCTTTCTGGCCCTTTTTAATGTTGTTGTCAAATTCCAGTGTGCGCTTCAAATGTAAACTCAATGTCAGATTATTGTTTTGTGTTACATGGTTAGAATGTTTTATGGTTTTAAGGTATTAGATATATGTTCTGAGGGAGAGTATAATTAAATATTTGATGTTATTGTAAATCTCTGTGGGCTTGCTTGTCTGAGAGCACTGTAATGATAAAAGATAAATACACATTTAAAACCTATACACAACTTTTATTTATTTATTTAATTTATATGCTGCCCATCACACCATCCAAAGTGTCAGGTTAACTGAAGGGTCACCCTCTGGAATCTGTCCATGTGTTGATATCCTTTTGGAAGCCTTACTGTTGCTGAAGTAGCTGTGGAATTCTCTCACAAGTGACCACCATCTACAAATATCCCTTGATTTAGGACCATGATTGAGCCTGAAATTTTTGTTTTTAAGCAAGGCAACAGTGTTTTGTCCCATTTTACAACCTTTTAAGCACAATTATTGCAAATCACTGCAGTTGTTAAGTGGATAATGGGGTCATTAAATGAATCTAGCTTGTCAGAAGCCAGCTGGGAAGGTTACAAATGGTGATCATATGATCTCAGAACAGTGCAACTGTCATAATACATGCCAGTTGACAAGTGCCCAAGTTTTGATCACAGGACCATGGGGATGCTGCAACGGTCATTAAGTATGAAAACTGGCCATAAATCTCTTTTTTCAATGTAAGTTGTAACTTCAAACAGCCATTAAATAAATGATTGCAAGTTGAGTACTACATGTATTGTGGTAATCAATTGTGTGATTTTAATTCTCAGGTTGTTTTTTGTTGTTGTACACTGCCCTGAGGAACATTTTTTGAATTGGCTTGGGAAGACGAACACTTCAAATGTTTCTAAGAAATGTATGATATAAATAAAAATATCTCAATTGTGGTTTCAATTGTGTGATTTTAAGTCTCAGGTTGTTTTTTGCTGTTGTACACTGCCCTGAAGAACATTTTTTGAATTGACTTGGGAAGACGAACACTTGAAATGTTTCTAAGAAATGTATGATATAAAAATATCTCAAAGTACTCTTAGATAAGATTTTTTTTCCTTTTCATTCACCAACATAAAAAGCATACGTGTATATATCAATTCTGGCTCAGCGCCCTTGGCTAAGGTTCATATTAAGGGTACACAAACACTCCAAGGGTGAATATGACACTAAAAGGTTGGCCAAAATACATCACATACTTGAGAGGCTTAAGAGTTTAACTTCTATGTAACATAAAACAGCTCCACCTAGTTGTGGTTAATACCCGAGAGATACACTACAAAGAGCAAGCCAAAATAACCACAAAGAATAAGGCAGCATGACCACAAGCTATAACCTTTGCTACTTCAACGGATGTTCATAAATCATGCAGCCACATGAAGCAAATGCTTGAAAAGATGGGTCCTATGGTACATCAAGTGGCTGTATTTTATATATGTAGCCCAAAGACTTTAATGCTGCCCCCCGGGGTTAAGAAAGTTATAATGAACAATGTTGAACATATAAACCAATGACTGGAGAAATTAAGATGTTTGTAAATTATTTCATCCATTGTGTTTCAATGGAAATCTTTCAAGATGAATATTGAATAAGGCACTGAACAAAATAAGGCAGCAGTATCAAGAACCAGGACAGCATCCCCAACATGGGTTCTTCAAAATATTTTATACCTGCATTCCCATTCTCTATGACAAATTGCTGACTATCGTTGAGTTTTGATTCAGAATATCTGGTGGAATCAGTTTGGAGAACAGCCTATGTCATTTGCCCAAAGTGCCTTCAATATAAAACCTTCTGACAATTGAGTCTTGTCCAAGTGGAATCTGCCCAGCCCATATGCATATATGGAAAAAGTCTTGTGGTCTTCTCCCTAGGTCAAATCAGGAAAATGTACACCTGAAGCCAGTCCTTCTCTGTAGTGGCCCATCTACTTTAGCTCTCTCCAATGGGAGAGCTATGCCTTGCACTGTTTTTACTGGTATTTAGCAAGACAATGAAATCTGTGTTATTTAACTGGGCATTGTGTGGATGACTTCTATGATTTTCATTGACTTTTATGGATGGGCAGGCATGATTTTATTATCATATTTGTTGTTGAATTTTGGTTTTGAAATGGCTGGTTTCCAGATTTTTACTCCTATTTCTATGAGCTTTATATTATAAGTGGCTGCTACCAGGTAAGACAGGGAGTGAAGGAGTGTGTGGGAGGCACCATGCATGTCAGAGAGGGTATTTGAGGGTGCGAGGGGCTGCACAAGACACATTGTCTGGGTCAGGAAAGATGCAGAGAGCATGAGGGGTATATAGGGGCAAGAGGTGTGGATTGTGGAGGGTGCATGGAAAGTGGGTGCATGAGCATGTGAAGGATTGTGGCAAAAGTGCAGAGTGTTACACGAGAGGCACTGTGAGAGTCGGGAAGGGTGCATGGGTGTGTGCAAGAGGTGTGACATGGGTGGGGAGGCTGCACTGTGATGCGATGCATATAGCAAGAGTGGTATTAAACAGTATGAGAGTAGTATGGTGAGAGCCAGGGAAAATGCACACGAGTGAGTGGTAGCAATAGATCATGGGTTATCTAGATACTGCTACAACCTTCATATCTGTTTATCTGTTTGTAACCTTCAATTACCCCCCCCCCCCAAATTTTGGAATCAAGATACACCTCCAATCCATGGATTTAAAAATTTTAAGTTCAAAATTCAGTACTCATTACTCTTATGCAATTTAATTTTCAAGGATCTTCACACTAGTTGTATTCACAAAGTTGTGGCTGCTGCAGCACTGCCACAGTCATGCAATCGTGTTTTCTGGTGTTCCCTGCCACAAGCAAAGTCAATGCAAAAGTCAGCAGTACATTGGAAGTTGCTCCTGCTCCCACTGCTTTTTTGTTAAGTTATTCTGTTTCTCTGTTTAGGTAAGGAAATCCTCTGAGAGGATGACCCAACAGATCACGAGTTATCTAATATACTACTAAATTTCTCGTTGTCTTTATCTGTGTGTCTATTTGTACCCTCAGGTTAGCCCAAATGCTGCATTATACCACAACAATTTTTGAATCAAAGTAACTCAAATCCACTAACTTAAAAGAATGCGTACAGAATCCAGGATCAATTACACCTGTGTAATTGAAATTCTATGATAGTCAGACCCATTTTATTTGCACAGTTGTGGTTGTTGCAAAGTCCCTGTGATTACATGACCATGATTTTTTGGCCCTCCGTCAGCTTCTTACAAGCAAAGCAAATGGGGAATGTGGCAGAAAGTTGGAAGTTGCTCCCACTCCCACTGCTTTTTTGCCCCTCTATGGGCATCTGTTTAAGTAAATATTGACTTATTAAAGTTCCTTTGCCACTACAATTATTTTGCTATTTATGATATATATTCTCCTTAGATGATCACAGGTCAACCCAGCATTGGGGTAAAAAAAAAAAAAACATGGTCTGCTAAAATTTAATGTTCATACTGGCCACAGCAGACTGTACTACCTTTCTCTCAAAGGATGTCCCAATGGGCCATAGGATTCTTTAGTTTTTCTCTAAAGGTAGTCCTCAACTTATGACCATTCATTTAGGAACCATTCAAAATTACAACAGCACTGACAAAAGTGACTTATGATCACACTTATGAATGGCAACATCTCCCCCAGTCACAGGATCATAACTTGGGTACCTGACATTAGGAATGTATTGCAGCATCCTGGGGTTTCATGATTACTCTTTGGAACCTTCTCAGCCAGCTTCTGACAGACAAAGGGGGTCGGAAATGGAAATCTCATGTTTTGCTTAATGACCCCAGAAAAAAAGATCGTCATATGATGACTCACTTAATGATCAAACCATTTAACAACCAATTTCCCAGTCCCTATTGTGGTTGTAAATCGAGGACTATATGTATGCCTTCGCAATTACATCATCCATTCAAATACATTGAATGTCACCCAGAATAGGATTATAGGATTTGTGGAGTAATCTTTCCAATCAGCTGATAGAAGTCAGACTGAGAGGTAAATCCATTTATAAATCATACTGAAGCAGTTGCATGCACTTGCTAATTTAATGGACAGAAGATAATAGCCCCATCAAGGTCACACAATTCATCCATTTTTATGTTTTAAAAATGCCAGCCCAAACTTCCAATTTGTCCACTGCAACTATATACCTCAACATCAGCAACTATTTGCACAATTGGGATAAGCACAAAAACCAGTCAACTCCTTTTTCTAGATATTACATCATTCTTTCCTGAGGGAAACAGATTCAAGCTTCATTATTTTTTGGGGGGGGGAATAAATGGGTTCTAAATTGCAAATAATTCACTTGCTGAGATTCTTGTAATCTCTCTCTCAGAAATCTGTTTAAGAAAGATTCTTGAAGAATTAGTTTGGACTGAATGAATTGCCAAGAACCTGACATATATCTTTATCAGCTTGTGTGTGGATTTGCTTTACATGAGGTTATCCTTTAAGGTGATTTGGAAGCTCCAGCTGGTATAAAATGCAGCCACCCAACTGCTAATTGAATAACCTCAGTGTTGGCTGCTGAAGAGCTTTTGGGTTCAATTCAAGGAGCTACTTATTGCCTGCAAAGTCCCTCATGTCTTTGAGCCTCAATAGCTTCATTATTTCCTGCTCAAGGCAGAATCTGTTCACCCAAGACAGCCTGCCAAGAGAAGGTGCCGTGGATTTGCCCTCTAAGATGTCAAAGGACCCAGGTCTGCAAGCAAGCCTTCATGGTCACAGTCCCCTAGATTTTGAAAAGCTTGTATCCCTCCACTTAGATTGGACTCTTCTTTATATCATTTTGTAAAAGCAGTGTTTTTCCATAAAATCCTCATTAAAGCAAAATGATAGCACCGTTGTCATCAGTGAATTAGTAAATAATCAAGAATGCTGTTGTAGTTGTCTGTATGGATTGATGGGTTTATTTTCTTTAGCCTTATGATATGATTCATTCAATGAAGCGTCATACAAATATGGCCAAAAAATATAATGAAGGAATTTTATACTCTAAGGCAGTCTAGTATTTTTAAGATCCAATGCAACACCCAGCTCTTCCAGGGCTTAAAAAGTACTACTTCTGCTAACTGTAATTTACTAAATGCCAGAAAAATTAACCTTTCTTTTCACCATTTAGTCTCTCTTCACTGCATAGCTTTAATGCTACACAGATGCACTCAGCTGTTCTAAAAAGGGGAGAAAAACTTCTATGATGTCCCTTGATATAAACACAAATGTTACATAAACAGCTGCGTTTTTTCATTCTCCTTATAAGGCAGCCTCAGTTTTTAGCTCTTTTTTAGCTTGAGCTTTATCTTTACTGGGTCATGGAATCTTGGCACTGGGAGAGACACCATATAATTTCTACCGAAATAAATGAAAGCTTTTTGTTCCTCAGCCAGCCAGCCAGCAGGTTTAGAATAAACACTAAACTTCCAACACTTCCTAATGTTGCATAAGGAAAATTAATCAAAAGTACAAATCAGAATATATGTAGCAAAAATAGCAATAGCACTTAAGACTTATATACCGCTTCACAGTACTTTACGGCCCTCTCCAAGCTGTTTTACAGAGTCAGAATATTGCCCCCAACAATCTGGGTCCTCATTTTACCCACCTCAGAAGGATGGATGGCTGAGTCAACCTTGAACCTGGTGAGATTTGACCTGCCAAACTGCTGGCAGCTGGTGATCAGCAGAAGTAGCCTGCAGTCTGTAGCCTGCAGTACTGCACTCCAACCACTGCACCACCGCAGCTCTGGGGTTCAGATCAACAAGAAATTTACCTAATTTTGGATCTCTAAATCAAGCAGTATAGGACTATAGGTGAAACTGTCAATGTATTACCCCAGTATTTTGAGGGCCAGTATGAGGAAGAAGAGTCTTCTGCTCATTCCCAACAACATAGAATGGCTGTAGCTTTTTGGACCCCTGGGTTGGTGATGATACTATCTCTGGTCTTGGATGGGGTTGCACTTCCCCAGACAAGACTGGTACAAAACTTCTGGATTGCAGCTATAGCTCAAAGAGCAGATAGCAGCTGTGGCCAGAGAGGTCTTTGCATAGGTTCATCCTCTATGCCAGTTTCATGATCAGGAGGACCTTTAAATAGTCACTCTTGCCCTGGCACCTCACAATTGGATGATAGCAATAAGGCTATACATGAGGCTGCCCTTTAAGACCACTTGGAAGCTGCAGCTGGTTCAAAATTCAGAAGAGAGAAAAGTAATGGGCACTTCTTGATGTGCCCATGTATCACTACTGGTACTACCAGCCAAGCTTCTGTGTTTGCCAGTTGGCTTCTGAGTGCTGGTTATTAGCTATGAAGCCTGTATGGCATAAAGCATGAATCACTAAGAGATTGCTTGTCTCCAACTGTTTTTGCCCACCCAGTACATTCCAGCAGAGTAGGTACACTCCAAATCTTCTTCATTAAACACTGCCAACTTGTAGAACCTAGGAAACATGCCTTCAATGTTGCAGCCCCAACCTGCTGGAAGAGCAACCCTAGAGACAAGGATAAGGATTTGAAAATTTTTGAGAACTTTGAAAATTTGTCTTTGGTCCCAGGCTTGAGGCTGATGTTTACTATTTGCTCAATGGCCCATTTTTGTTGTTGTTGTTGTTGTTGTTGTTGTTGTTGTTGTTAGTTTTTCTGCCTGTTAGATAGTTTTATTTTGGTCTGTTTGTTTGATTCAATGTTTTTAGCTGTTTTTATGTTTTCCCTAGTTTTGTGCCCTGCCCAGAGTCCCCTGGACCTGGGCAGCCAATAAATTTAAAATAGTAATAAATAATAGGTGTAACATAAATAATTCTTAGATTCTTGCTTAGGAGTTGAATTATTAAGCTTTCACCGGTCTTAAATTATAAATCTAAAACTGCAGATACTCATCATCATTATTATAGACTCAAATTTGCACACTACAAGCTGGGAGGATGGGCGGATTGCTAATAAATCAGAAGGGAAGCTCAAAGTGAAGAAAGAACTTGATAAAATTAAACATTGGGCTTTTATCTAACAGAATGCAGAAAAAAGAGGATGGATATAAGGTAGGTGGGACATGGCGGAGTGGTAGTACATGTAGTTTTTGACTTACAACTATTCGTTTAGTGACAATTCAATTCAAAATTAAAATGGCACTGGAAAAAAAGTGACTTATGACCAATTTCATATGACTGTTGCAGCAAACTCATGGTCAGGTGATAAAAGTTACTTGGCAACTGGCATGTATTTATGTCCTGGACTCATGTGATTGCCTTTTGCAACCTTCTGACAAACAAAGTCAATGGGGAAACCACATTCACTTAACAACTATGTTACTGACTTAACAACTGCAGCGATTCACTTAACAACTATGGCAAGAAGGGTCATAAAGTGGGTTAAAATGCACTTAACAACTGTCTTGCTAAGCAACAGACATTTTGGGATTACCAATGGAAATTCTGGAACTATCTGTACTTGTCAAGAACTATCAGTACTTGTAAGAAGGATCTTAGGATCCTCTATGCTGTACTAGTCAGACCACATCTGGATATTGTGTCAAGTTCAAGAGCATAAGAATATTATTGAAGAACCAGGAAAAGTGCAGAGAACAGAGTAAAGATTAAGAGGGTTTGGAGATAAATACTATAAGAATAGTCAAAGGAATTGACTTTGTATATCCTAAAGAAAAGAAGACTAAAGGGAGATATAATAGCTGTCTTCAAATATATGAAGGGCTGCCACAGAGAACAGTGTTTATATTCCATAGCTTCCAGAGTAAGACAAGATGGAGATCCACACACAAAAGAAATTTCTTAATCAAAAGAGCTATTAATCCGTGGAACAGCCCGCCTCCTGAATTGTGGGGGCTTCATCACTGGAGGTTTTCAAGCAAAGGTCAGATGACCATTTGTTTGTGATGGTCAGAGAATTTCTGCCCTGGGTAGGGACTAGAAGACCTCCAAGATTCCTTCTAACCCAATAATTTAAGGTACATTAGTGTAATGCAGCCCTAAAACAGCCCTTCTGAATAATCCCAGTGGTTCCTATGAAAAGAACTGGAGTATCCTTTTCTTTGAAAAATCCTAAAACTGGCAGCAGGGTGGGATAAGAGTTCCAATAAATGGGGCAAGACATCATCCACAAGATAAAGAAAACTGCAACATTTCAAACGAAGGATTATTTTTACTATGATTTCAAATACACCTTAATTTAGACTGAAATAGATAAGCTCAGATTTCCAGGGCAGTGTTAATAAATACTGTAAAGCAAGTAGCAATATTGTGGAATCACAAAGATTTGGAGCTGCTTTTAAACTGAATGAATTTCCAATGAAACAAAATCATTGGAAATAAATGGAACACATCCTGTTGACAGAAAGGATTCCCTCTCAATAGAAGAGAATATTTGTAGCTCAGGGTTTAACGGTGGGATCCCTGGTGCTCTCTGAACTTGGTTGTTTTCTTGCTGAAATTTCCTTTACTACTGGTTTGCAATGGGATCACACACGCGCCTTGCTGCACATGCATAGAAGCTTCTGCACATGCGCAGATTGCTGATGATGACATCCAGGGTGGTGGGCGGGGCCTCCCGCTGGTTTTACTACCGGGTCTTGAGAACCGGTCTGAACCGGGTGCAACCCACCACTGACTCAAACCATCATAAAGCAAGTCTTAAAGAATTTCAAAATTTCCAGGCAAGAAACTTATGAAACAAATTATGTTCATGTATGAAACAAAGCTGTATCACTGCAAACGAAGAATCATGCCTATGGGGAACTTGGGTTTAGAGGTAATAGTTTAGAAAAGTAAACACGGAACTGTTAAGCTCAGTGATTTCATTTCATTTGTGCTCCTAAAGATTCTCAAAACTACTTGGATATCCTCTGCCCAGCAAGTAAATATTCAAATTCTGGGTATTTGTAATTGCTTTATTTACTAAGTAGTGATGGTCTAACACAGGGATGTCAAAGTCGCAGCATCATGTGACATATCAGGATTCCCCCCCTTCGCTAAACTGGATGTGGCCGTGGCTAGCACATGACGCATCCAGCCCGCAGGCCACGAGTTTGACAGCCCTTGTCTAACACTATGCACACATTGTAGGTATTTCTTTTATTTATTACCATTTAGTAGAAACAGGTTCAATCATTTTGAAATAACACTAACAGCACGTTCAGAGCTAAAGCTATCTCCTACCTAGCAGCTGTACAAGTCTTAAATTTGAACAATCCCTAAAGAACAAGTCTGATCTTCAGTGACATGACTGCTGAAACAATGTTTTGCTCTTGTTCCGCAAGGTTACCAATGGGGATTAGGAAAATACTTTTTTAAATATGACAGGTTTAAATCTTTCATTAAAAAGATTTAGCATTGTAATCATTGCCTGCATATTGTGAATTCATAAATTGTCATGCTTCTTCAAAAGCTTCATATTAATTTAATGGAAACCATTAGTCTTGACATACAAAGCCAGGGTTTTAATTTAGAAGGTTTTATATTAGGTGTTAAAAGGAAATTGTGTTTTCTTGGCTCTAAATGTTTCACATAATTTTATCTATAGATATATTAAACTATTTTAGTCTGAATTGTCATTGTGAAAGGAAAGGGGTGTTGCTGGTAACAAATAGATAGAATTTTATAATTAATGTAAGACTTTTCAATATTTGTAATAATAATATCAAATCTACCATGAATATTAATAATTAATTTTGGTAAAAGCATGTCCTTCAAAAGATGCTAAACATTAAGAGCTCCATAAAGATATGAAAGTGTTTAGTTTTAAGAGCTACATAATATATGCTTTATTTTCTACCTCAGAAATATAACATATTTATATATAAATATGTTTATATATGTATGTAAATATACATACATATTTTAAAGGTCATGGAATGTCCTATGTGGCTCTAATAATTAAATTGCTGTTATGTGTAAAGGGAGCAATTTGAAATAAAAGATAATTCATATATGTCTTCATAGTCTGTTTACTGTGCTTCAACATAAGCCAAAATATTTAACAGTCAGACTAGTTATATTAGTCTGGTTATATATATAGTATGTGTAAGATATCAAATTATTTCTTTGAATTGCATGAATTTTCTAGGTCATTTTTCACTTCTAAGCTACAGCCTCTCACCATTTTTTAATTCCTCTGTAAGACTACATTTGGAATATTGTATCCAGTTTTTCTCGCCATAATATAAAAAAATGTTGAAACCCCAGAAAGAATGCAGAGAAGAGAAACAAAGATGATTAGAGGACTGGAAGGTAAAACATATGAAGAACAGTTGCAAGAACTGGATATGAAAAGGGGATCAACCTATTCTCCAAAGCACCTGAAGGCATAACAAGAAGCAAAGGATGGAAATTAATCAAAGAGAGAACCAACCTAGAACTAAGAAGAAATTTCCTGATAGTGAGAACAATTAATCAGTAGAACAAGTTGCCTCCAGATGTTGTGGGTGCTTCAAAACGCGAGGTTTTTAAGAAGAGATTGGATAACTATTTGTCTGAAATGATATAGAGCAGGGGTGGCAAACTCGCATCGTCATGGGGGCGTCAAGTGATGTATCGAGACTTTTCTTTTTGCTAAACCAGGCAGGGGTGTGGACAGGACGTGACGCATCCGGCCCACGGCCCACAAGTTTAACAACCCTAATATAGAGTTTCCTGCTTGAGCAGTGGGTTGGGTTAAAAGACCTCCAAGATTCCTTCCAATTCTGTTATTCTGATGTATTTCAAATAATAAAAAATTGAAGCATTTCATCAAACATAAAAATGTTATTGGAAATGAAATGAAGTAATTAGGTTCTCATCCAAACCTCCTAGGTGATAACAAAAAATAGGCCCTCCAATGGTGGCTGTAATCTAAGGACAGGTTAATGAAAGAAGTGTCCTTGTATGTTAAGGTGACCAGACGTCCCGCTTTTGGCGGGACAGTCCCGATTTTTAGCAATTTGTCCCGCGTCCCGCAGCGTTTTAAAAAAGTCCCGATTTTTCATTCTGCCTCCTGAGTCCCGGCTGCCTCCTGAGTCCCAGCTGATGGCTAGAGGAAAAAAAACTGTTTAAACTCTTGCCACGGGGCTTCAAAGGGCCGACCTACAGCTGATCAGTGTTAAAAGAAAACAAATGAGTAGACCCATGCCTGCAAAAATAGAAAAAACAGCCCCTTACAGCTTCCGCATAGGTTAATTGGCTGCAAAGAGTGTCTGGAGCAGATTTTTTTTCCCTTAGCTATGCTGAAAAAGCAAAAGTGAAAGTAAAGCTGCAACGTGACAAAATGAGGCAGAGAGAGATTTCTTTTTCTTTTTCCTCACCAAAAAAGGTAGGTACAAAACTGCAAACAATGGGAAATTTAGGGCAAAAGAGGAGAGTTCAGGATTTTAAAACACAAAAGAAAAAAAGCTCTAGGGAATTGTAATAATTGAGATACTATTAATAATTGTATATTGTGTTGAAAGCAGAAATGGTTAAGTTGTGGTTTGGAGGAATATATGGGGGAAATTATTTGGTTTATTATTATTGGTAAATATAATTAATTGATTTGTAAGAAATTGGATTGCATGGAAATAATTGGAATATTCATGTTCATATTGATTAATATACAAAAAAGATAGTTATATAACTAATTGATTTATATTAAAATGTTGAATTTGTATTAAACAACTGTATTACATAATTACATAATTAACCAATATGAGGATGGATATAAAAATAGATGACAATGGGAAGGGGTATAATATAGAATAGAAGGGAAAAATTGAATTTGATTAAGATTAGAAATGAGGATAAAGGGTAATATTGGTTTTTTTTTAAAAAATAGATGAGGAATAAATATGGCAAAAAGGAAATATAGAAATTGTAAATTTAATTGAAATGACTAAACAGTTTAAATTTGTGAACCAGCCAAATATTCTGTTCAAAGAAAATACATTGTATGTTTATATATGTGTTTCTAATTATTGCTATTTATTTATATTTGTTCTCTTTTATTCTTTAAAGTTTAACAATTCATTCTTTATCTTAATTCTTTATATTTGCTTGGGGTTGGCTTTCTTCCCTTTCATCTTTTTTATTGTACAGCAATCTTTCTCCTCAAACCTACCACCTCTCTCTTTTCTTTCCTTCTTATTTTCTCTTCCCCATCCTCTTTTTCTCCTCCCTACTTCCTCTTCCTTTCTCCTTCTCCTCCTCTCTTCCTCCCTCTCTTACCCTCACTCCTACTCTAATTTCCCTTCCTTCATCCCTCTCTATTGCTGTATCCTTTAATGCATATGGACTATTCAGAGGGCTGAAAAAGTTATTTTTGACTGGTCCTCGCGCTTTTGACCAGTCCTCAAACTTACGACTGTCCTCACATTTTACGTTTTTTGCCCTATCTTATCACCACGGTGAAGAGAAGCAGTTGTGAAATGAGTGACATGGTTGTTAAGAATGCTGCATGGGCATAAATGTGAGGATGGTCATAAGTGTGAGGACTAGTCAAAAGTGCGAGGACCTGTCAGAAATGACTTTTTTCAGCCCTCTGAGTAGTCCCTATACACATAGCCATGGCCACCCGGTCACATGACCAGCTAGCCACGCCCACCAGTCACATGACCTCCAAGCCACGCCCACAAAATAAGCCACGCCCACAATGGTGTCCCTCTTTACCAATGTTAAAATCTGGTCACCTTATTGTATGTATTTTAAATGATTTAGGTTTTATACTTAAATACCAGCACTTTGCATGAATACAAATGAATTAGAAATCAATGCAGTTGGTGTAATATAGTTAGCAGAATATTACAGTTTTAACAAAACAATTTCCAAACGCTTTTAATGGACAGTCCTACCCATAACTCATTGCAGTTATATAAACTTGAAGTGATCCAAAATGTGTACCACTATAACCAGGTAATTCTATAAAAATAAAGCAGGAGAACCAATTAAAACTGAACAAAGGCCAAAAGCAGTATCTAATCCAGGACCACAAACTTGGATTAACACTCCTTTAGCTTGTATCACAGCATATGTACCATCACCAATACTCCAATCACAGATTAGTTTTCATTACTATATCTGCCTAGTTTGATCTGGTTTGAGCCGTAATTGTATTAGCTCACATCCACTCCATGATTACATTCAGGAAATGCAGAGATCATAGCCATCCATCAGGGATAGGGTAAGAAATATTGACATGAGTGATATCATTATGGAAATGCTATGAGTTATATGCTTCAGTTGGAAACTATAAGGTAATTATATAAATGTAACATTTAGATAATGATATCATGCTCATGCTAACATTTTGACATTATCAAGATTTGTCATAGACTCTAATGAGAACTTGTAGCATAGTTAAACAGTATCAGCGTATTTCTGTCTGATTCAAAATTTCCAGTAGACTTCACTTAATTACATAATAATATTTTACTGAAGAAATTGCTAGTCTTTATTTAGTGACCACAACTGGGACTGGCAACCTGAATATTAAGTAAACTGAGTATGTTACAATCTTACTTCAGCTTTCCTTGCTTTTCAAATCTGCAAAGGTCATAAATGTATTGAGTAGTCACAAAGTTACTTTTTCAGGGCCATCATAATTGCAAATGATCACTAAACAAGGCAGTTGCTAAACAAAGATTACCTGTACTACATAAATGGGTGCAGTGAAACTTTGGGAATATGATTAATAAATATGGATTTGAGCATATGCATTAAACTAGGATAGGCACTAAATTGGATGGTAAATAAGCTCCAGAGCAGCTTATTTGATAATGATAATGTCATGTATCAGAACAGTGTGAACTTGATTTAAATATTTTCTAAAGTACTTGAGAAATATAAAGTCAAATACAATAGTTTATTGATGGGAGCGATGGTAGACTAGGACACTTCAAATTTGCTAAAAGGAAAAATTCTCTCCTTTTCATGTATATTGAAAAGCATGGGAACTGAAATCTTATTTTTCCAAGCTTTTCAAAAATTAAAAAAGTAATACAGATTTTAGTGAGTGAAAATTTGGAAAAACAAGTTTTATAGCAACTCACTGCCATCAGCTTCAAACATTCAGAGCCAAAAAATGTTCAGGAATAGAAGTGGCATAGCTTCCCTGTTTAAATTATATATGAATGTTCACATATTAAATGTGCATCTGTTTCAGAACCACACTAGATATTTTATCTGTGGAAAGAATGCATACTATATTCTATGTCACACAACATTTAAAAGCTTTTGTTGTATTTTCTTTTGAGCCCCAAGATGGTAGCAGAGAATAACTTCCAGTTAGTTCTTCCTCCAATCATTGCAGAAGCTCCTAGCTAAGCCTACCCTTTACTTTTAAAGCCCTCCTTCGTTTATTTTTCTTCCTTCATTCCTCCAGATATAACCATAGTCCCTTAAGGCTCATTTGCTCTGGACACCATGAAAAAGTTTTTAATATATTCCCTCTCACTTTTTAAGAATCTTCAACATCAAGTAGGAGGTAACAAGATCCAAACTCATTGCTTTTTTTTCCTTTCATACCAAGACTTGAACAAAGGAAAACAGAACCCCTTGAGTCAAACTATTAGACAAAGCAGCAGTAGATGCAGCAGCAGCAGCCCAGAAGTTACACTTTCTCCACTGTGGCTCACACAGCAAAGATTATCAAGATTGCCTAGCAAGAAGGCAGGCTTCACCCAGTCAACATATGCTGTCTCCTCTTCATTACAAATGCCCTGGTGCTTGAGTATCTTAGAGCTATGCCTCAAAACTCCAGGATGTACTTCACAATTCATTTCATCTTCAGATGTTTTAAGGTATCATGGGACTTCCAGATGTTTCAAGATATCAACCATCTACTTACCAAGTGGGTCCATATAACCAGTGCCACTGCTACAAATATTTTCAAAATGACATTGAATTTTCTTCATAGGGAATTTGGATTTCTAAAGGGTCATCTGATTCATTCAATATTTCCAGCATACAGACCCCAACATTCTTTCTATACTGTCTCCAATCATTGATCTGATTAGCACATCTGCATCTCTTTCAAATGTGTATACTTGTACCTATTGTCCTGTCTTGTCCAAACTTTTTAAAATGCAAATACTTGGCTCACTACTTCCAATAAATATGCTGTCCTTTTCTTTGTTCTGGCATTAGTCCCCAGAAAATTCAGAAATATCCTTCTGGCTTTCATAGTAGCCCACTGCAAATAAATAGTACACACATAACCCTAGAGTATATGATCTTGCTTATATATATCCTTCCTTTCAACAGAGTAAATGAAACATCCAGTCAAATAGTCCAGTTATCTTTTCTACACTTTTGCATCAACCATGAGCAAAGTCTTTGGTTTTCCGGTCACATTGTGCAGTCTGCAGCATCTGGGAATGATTCTGCATACCATAACAGGTATATCTTTCCTATCAGATATGAACAAACAGAAGTAAAAAGAATTAAGTCACAGGCTAAAAATGATCAGATTTAGTAATACTGGTTTGCACTAACAGGGAATAACAATCTCAACCATGGATAAGATACAATGGGTCTGGGTTCATTCACCAGAGCTGCTACCTAACTTTCAAAGTAAACAGTGATGGAGATGAGACACAATTCCACAATCTCCACTACTGAAAGAGTCCTTCAAATAGTGCAGGGAAAATCTTATGTGAATTTAATCCCATCCCAAGGACTATCAATGGTATTTTTGGGGCTATGAGACCTCTTTAATTCTTGTATAGCAAAGTGATGTTTAAATTGACTTCAAGCACAGGATAAATTTATTGAAGGTCAAGGTAATCAGAGTAGCACTCTACAAATTTGAGCAATCATTACAATGTCATTCAGGCTGCACAAAACTTCACGTAGTTAAATAATCTAGCAGATTAGGAACAGATTAATTGAAGCAGGAAACTGAATCAGGGGGCTTGAAGTACTTTGTTCTTTTTCAAAATCCTGTGCAGATTTGCTTAAGGGATTCTGCTGATTTTAGTATTATAATATTGCAACTTCATTTCTTCTGTATGTGGGAAATACTGAGGGGAGTTGAGTGGCATGATGGACTCTGTGGCACCAATAGAACACATAAAACTTTCTACCATGAAAATTCCTTTTGGGGTGGTAACATTGCTATAGGCTTTATTCACTTTCTCAGCATTTAAGATCTTGAAGGGTCTTTTTTCCATCTTTGCTAATTGAGTTTTATAACTCTTTGCAGGTCCTATCAATATACCAGTAAGTAGGGGTTTTAGGTATGGTTTCAAGCTTGGCTAGTTTGATACACATTCTTAAGTAAAAAATGTACAGAGAGACAAAGTTTATCAACAAGGTCCTGTCGTACCAAAACCATTTGTCTAACTTCATCACATAACAGCAAATCAATGATTGCTGTTCTGACCACTGGCCAGAAAAATTCAAACAGCCAATGTGGTCTGTCCAGCAATTACTCTACTGCAGCTAGTGATAAGGAGTCTTCCTAGGAGAGGCCAAGTTTGCTGATCAGCTAACCATTCTTCCTGGCCTCCCAGAGAGCCCTGTGAGCAGCCATTTCACAAGTGCCAAGGACAATGCTTCAGTGTTGTTTCAATTGCAAACAAACAAACAAAAAAAAAAAGCAGCATGAAGGATTACAAACTTAATTCAACTGTCTTGGTAATATTTCAGCAGAAATATTCTGTAATATATAGAATGCCTTGTTTGTAATTTTGCTCAGAAATGCAATGCAGAAATAAACTGGCAACCAGTGCAGCTAGCAAAGCAGAGGTGTTACTAGGGCATACAAGACATATTTTGGGTGACTAGGCACCTTCTGATCTGAGCAAATTATCTTGATTCAAATACAGCTGGTTTTGAAAATAGATAAAATATTCCCTATGAAACTTGGAAAACTGTCAACTATAGTTTTCCTTTCCCAAATCCCTTTTAAGATATTTTTTTTTCTTTTAGAACAATCTAAAAGTGCTAAGTTGCTATGTATCTTCTGATGCTTTTGGAATTCAGAAATTCATTGAAACTGCCTTGCAGGAATTAAGAACTTTGGTCAGACATTTTTGAATTGAATTGAATTTATTAAATTTTTATACCGCCCTTCTCCAGAGGGACTCAGGGTGGTGAACAGCCAGGATTAAAATACATACAATATGAAAATTAAAATAATTTAAAACATAATTAAATCCATTTGGCTTCCCCAATTTAAAACCCCTTACCCATAAAATAATTTTTGTTACAGTACTGTTGTTAATCCTTTCTAGTGGCACCACTTATATCCTGTTGCAACTTTTTAAGGTCATAATGGTGGATTGTTTCAGAAGACTATTTACCTTTCATGAATGAAGGCAAATATACGTGTCCCAGGATAATGATGCAACATCAAATCTGGGTTGGTGATCAGGACCAGAGATTTACTCTTCCAAGTTTTTGGACTATGCTGGAGTCCATCTTCAGTACACTCTTTGGGTTTTCTATAAGTCATGTTTAAGTTGTACTTAGGAGCTGAGGGTTCGGTAGCAGAAGGAAACAACAGCCAATCACCAGCCATAAACACACCAATCAGCTAATAGAAAGGCACCACATAAATACGATTCACAGAACAGCGCAAAGCATGTATTCCAATAAAGATAAGTTTCCTAAAGATGGGCTCCAGCACAAGTCTGAAAGCTTGGAAGAGTAAATGTCGGGTCCCAGTGACTGACCCAGATTCGACCTTGCATTATTACCTCTATTTAACCTCTCATCTTCTAGTACATAATGAGTTGCTAGTAGATAGGCGGATGAGGGCTGTATTCAATTTTATGTAATATTCCAAGAACCGTCTACAAAAAGCGAGTAAGTAGACAATGCAGCAAATAAAAATATGATTCCTGGCTAATTTGTTGGAAAGAAAAGAGCTTTAGGATGGAATGGAAATGTGGTAGTGTTTTTCTCATATCACATTTAAATAGCCTAGCTTTATCCTTTACCACTTTCCTGGTAACAGCAATGAAGGAAGGAGGAGTACCCTTTGCTTTTTTTTACTACACAACTTAATGGAAGACAATCTAGACTAATCTACATAAGAATTCTATTTGGTAAAGTTTAATGAACATAGTATCCACAATAAATCCTATTCTCTGTAAGCAACAGCCAAGTAGAGTATTTTCACATTCTAAATAAAAAAGCACAATGAACCACATTCTCTTTCTGACATTTCAAGCTCCCACATGTAACCTATTTTACTAAGTTCAGAAATCCACATATTTGTTCTGTAAGTGCCTACAACACACCATTCACAAGACATCTTAATAAATCAACTGAACTTCAATATCCCACTCTAACTTGTGGCAAATAATAAATAAAGAGATACATCTAATTCTAATACTTTGGCAATACTCTACCAATTCTCCATTCTCCCAAAATATTTCCAAACATTATATTGAACACAGATCTACTCTAGAAAATGTTAGCAGTAAACATGGATTTATTTTAGAACCAGGTCATTACGGGTTTTACAATGATGAGACAGCAGAATAGTGTAAACACAATTATAGGAAACAGCACTTGGACACAAGCTTGCACAAACAGAATCCAATTATTGAATCTGATATTTGCAAAGAATGAAAACAGAGCTTACACAAGTCATAGAAGGCCTGAACTCACAGAATGACAACTTAAGCTACAAAACTGATTACTGTTTTATATTTATACAAAAGTAGTGATTATTTTATTTATTTATATAAAACATAAAATTCTGCAGTGCTTGTGCAGCATTCAAGGAAGCTAAATATTGAAAATAACATTTCAGAAGGAAAAGTTTTTTCTATAAAACCTACTTGCTTAATGGATTGGATAGGTCAGATAAATTAAGGGCATCTCATTAAAATTACACATTTATGCTTGCTTGCCTAAACAACATTTTTACTAAATAATGACACACTATGGGAGTGCACTGCCAATTTAACCTCCCAGGACAGCAGCCAATTAATCTGGTGGAAATACCAAACTTCACAAACACAGGACTCATCTTAACATTCTGCTTGCCACGGCATTTCATTAATGCTTTTTGCAGTGCATGTCCATTTAATGTCACCTCCATCTCACTATCAGCACACAGTCCAGAAGCATATTTAGTTTTTCTCTCAGAACAAAACTTTACATGCAGACAATTTTGGGGAAAACTTGCAATAAACTTAAGCCTCTCAGAGTTGCTTGCTAGTGAGATGGGCGACATATACATTTAATTAATTAATAAAATAAACTTGAAGAAATAGGTATCAGTAGAAAAAAGGAGATAAAGAAAGTTAAAGACACAATGGTACAGAGAATTCTCTGGTTCAGGTTTCTTTGTTGCCCATTCAGGCATTCATTTTGGTGGAAGGTATTGATTTATAGAGGTATATCAATCTTTTTTTTTTGACAGGACTATAAATCTCCCAGAAGATGAAATGGAATCATGGATATTGCCATCTAAAGGTCATTGCACAAAAGAAGCATATATTAAAAATAAAAATTATGTTTTACGTGTGTAAGATTTTAAAACCCAGCTAATCAAAGTCAATGCAGGAATTTGAGGTTTTTTTTAAAAAAAAAAATAATACTAGAAACTTAACATGCACACCAACAGCACTCCTGGATGACATGCACACTTTCTTGCTTACTAAACTAATTTTATTCAGGCTTTCTCAGGAGTAAGAGCCACTTAACTGCATTCTAGGTAGCACAGAAGCTTATAAAAGTACAACACAGGATAAGGGCAGGTGTTTTCCCCTATGCAGAAAAAGCCTCCTAGCTATCATCTGCTCATGTTAACATACATCTTTTTAATAAACTATATGTCAAAAAATAATATATGAAAGTTATTACTGAGATTATTTCTGAATACTCCTATCCAGACTCATGACTGATTTTCCTCTGCCTATCTCTGGGCCTCGTAAACTCCCTTACCTGCTAGAGGTTCTTCTCATTTCCTACTTTAAGTATTTCTGCCACCTATCTCTATCTTGTGTTTGTCTAGACACTAGATTTTAATTTCCTTCACTAAACTGCTGAAACAATCAAGACTGTCCACGAGAGACCATGTAATTAGCTGACGTGACCAGATTTTGGACCTAATGTTCTTCATAATGTTTTCCACATAATCTTCTGACAGTTTATTGTACACAAATAATGCATTAAAATAAAAGTTCTTAATTCACATTGTAAGTGTGAATTGAATGATAAAATTAACACATTAAATACACTTTGAGCCAGAATTAGGGCTGATATGATTTGACTCCAGTTCAGTTATATAAATAAAGGTTTTGTTTTTGAGCCAGCTTGTCACAAATTCTTTGTAGCACTTATATCCACAATCCCTTTTTAAAATTATGTAATCACCCTACCAGTCCCTCTAGATTTCTCTGTTGCCTTCAACACTATCAACCATGATATTCTTCCAGATAATCTGTGATGGTTGAGAATTGGGTATACTTCAGAGGTTTGCTTCCTTCAGAAGCAGATGGTTCCAGTTGATTGAATGGGAAAGGAGAATTCAAGTCCACTCCAACCTCTTTCTCATCTTATTTAATATCTATATGAAGTTGCTTGAGAGAAAGTTGAGGCCAAGGAGGACTTTGCCCTTGTCAGCCGCAGCAGAAGGCAACATTCTCTCATTAGCTCATCATCTCACAGGTGAACTGTATGCTCTACATAGGATTGTCCTTGAAAATCATGCAGAAACTGCAAAGTTAAAATACAGTGGCCCATATGTTAATCATGACAACCCATGGAACTGCATTGGTTGCCAGTTGGTTTCCAGGTGCAATTCAAGATGCTTTAAAGCCCTACATGACTTGAAATCTGGCCATATCTGAAGCTTTCTTCAGATATGTCCATCTCCTTCAGAGAGTCCATCTGTGCAAGACATGTCTCTACAGAGTACTTGCTGAAAGACCCCGCTCCCTGTATGTGCAATGAGAAATGATTTGGACACAAGCTCTCTCCATAGGAACTCTCCTCCTACTAAGATAGCACTCTCAATTTTAACATTTAAGAAGATTTTAAAACATGGCTTTTTCAACATTTATTTAGGAACCTTTAGAACTTCCTGTGTATGGGATGTATTTTTGAGTTAGTGACACACAGGATCATGGCTTCTATGATTATAATTGATTTTCAACATTGTTTAATTACATATTTGTTTGTTGAGGCTTGTAGGCTATTTAAAGTCTAATGAAAGCTGTAACATGAAAGCAATCTTATAAGTACATAAATGCTGAATAAAACAAATCTTAAGGATTCTCTAATCCTAAAAGAATATCAACAGGATTAAAGGGAAAAAAATGAAATTAAGAAGATTTAAGATATGACAAGAAGGAAAATACCATTAAAATATGAAAACTAGTAATATGCCGGAAAAGAAGGAACCAGAGATGGGTTTCAGGAGGTTCTGACCAGTTCTGAAGAACCAGTATCAGAAATTATGAGTAGTTCGGAAAACTGGTAGTAAAAATTCTGATTGGCCCCACCCCCATCTATTCTCTGCCTCCTGAGTCCCAGCTGATCGGGAGGAAATGGGGATTTTGCAGCAACCTTGCCCTGGAGTGTGGTGGGAATGGAGATTTTACAGTATCCTTCCCCTGCCACATCCACCAAGCCACACCCACCAAACCATGCCACACCCACCAAACCACACCCACAGAACCCGTAGTAAAAAATTTTGAAACCCACCACTGGAAGGAACAGATATAAAATGTATCAGAAATGGAAAGAACTAGCCAATAAAGTGTAGCAGTAAAAATTAATTAGAAAGCAAGAGTTCAGAATGAGAAATCGTATGCCAAATCACAGTAATTACAATAATCAAATCCAGTCAAATTCAGAAATTAAGCATATTTTTGATAATCTTAATCAATAGAAAATATAATGAAATATACTTGATGGACTCAAGAAGCAATGAAAAATAAACCTCTGAATCAAATAATAAATAAAGAACATTTACAGAAAAATAGATATATTTTAAAATAGTTTTCGATAAATTCAGGGAGAAAGAAATACTGCTAATTAAACAATTGTGACTGCATAGTTTAGTATAAGTAAAGTCAATTTACCATGTTCAAAAGTATTCTCTAGAAAAATTGCTGCTTTATAGCCTGCTCTTTTAAAAAAATATTTTTAAAAATATCAGTAATTAATTAGAGTAATAAAAGCAGATGATACTGCTTTTTACTAAGCAAACAAATTTTAAAAAGCACAAAACAAAAGCTATATCTTATTCTGCTGTGAATCAAAAGGGAACCATTCCAGTTATCGGGTTCGGTTTGTTTAACTCTCTGCTCTATCAAGCTGATTATTTTTTAACCACCACATCTCCTCTATTATGAAAATATTGACATTTTGACTTTCTCCATTTGTTTTCTAAAAACCTATTCACCATTAGCTTATATCTTTTACAGAAATAGTTTTCTTTGATAAAAGTTACTTGTTCCATTACTTTAAAACTTGCCTAAAGAAACTAACTCAAAGTACGCATATCAAATAATGAAGCATGAAAGAATCATTTGTCTGAACAGCAAGCCTTGCTTCTGTATTTCCTTCTAAGGCTTCCTATTATTCATCTAGGAGAGAAACATTTTACTTTGATAATTCAAGCACTTGATACATTATCATATTAGCCCACATCTGTGCTGACCTCAGACATTTTGCTTCCTGAAGCAGAATCAAAATGGCATCATTTCCTTGCGCAAAGGCCAATACAATAAAATATAGAAATACATCATCTAAGCAACAATTTTCAACTTCATCACTCCCCTTAAATTTTGTCATTTGCATTTTAACTCTATTAATTTAGTTAGGATTTTTTGCAGTAAAATCAATACAACTCTGATGAGAAAATGCATTTATAGACACAGCTTTGTATTTCAAAGCTCTTATTCTCTGGAACTCAGAGCAGTTCTGCAGCATGCATGAGATGCCTGCACTGTTTTATTGAGGAACAGCTCTGGTTTATAATATAAAAATAAATGTTTACTATGTTTTAAACTCTCTTCTATAAAACTTTTGCAAACAGAGAGCCAGTTTGACCTAGCAGTGAAGGCATCAGGCTAGAAAGCAGGAAACTGAGTCCCGCCTTAGGCATGAAAGCTGGTTGGTTGACTTTGGGCCAGTCACTCTCTCAGCCCAACCCACCTCACAAGGTTATTATGGGGGGGGGAGAGAGAGAGAAGAGAAAGGGCGAGTGTTAGGTATGTTTGCCGTCTTGAGAGTTACTTATAAAAATAATAAGCATGGTATAAATAAAATAAATAAAGCAAAACCACCATAAAGCTGCTGAAACTGCTGTAGGAATCTTGGACACACCTACTTTTATCTCTAGATAAAGAATTGTAATTTTGGTGCAGCTTCTTGTTACATAGTCTTATCTATAGCCAGGCACTTTCATTAGCTTCTCACAACCTTTCATATGTTGCTGGGGTATGAGGGGGAATAGACCCATATACATATACCTATATAGGTATGTATACCTATATACATCATGGTTGCATCAATAATTATATCATAATGAATACTGATGGAACAAATGTTAATTTGTGTTGCAAAATCTGGCTGCATCATAAAGGACAAATCCCATAGCTGTTTTCTTTACAGACAGTACAAAACTAGCATTTATATTATCAAAAAACTTGATTCCATTGTCTTGAGATTGAATCTCAGCATACTTTTTTTTGCTATTGTCTTTAAAAACTTTCCAAAAGTATAAAATGTAAAATTGGTACAAAATAATGGGATCCCATGAAATCTATATGGAAATGACTGCAATGGTTAATAGACGGCATCCAAACTGGTGAAATAGAATTGCTCAAATTTGTTGTTTACCATTCTATGGGAGGAAAGAAGCTACCTTACACTGTACCAGATCACTGTTCTATCTAGTTCAATATATTATTTTGATTGGCAGCGGGTCTCCAGGATTCCAGGCTGAGATTCCTTCCAGTTTTACCTGAAAATTCCAAGGAATGGCAGATATAGGGCTTTCTGTACAGTAAATGCCCTATAAGTGAACAATGGTTCCTTCCTTTTGATTATGAACATAACAAAAATGAACTGAACCCTGTTGTAAAATCCACACAATTATAAATAGAACTTTTAAAACAAAAATTTGTATCACTGTAGCTTGATAGAATTAAGCGCTTTTTTTCTTTTTTAACAAAAATTGTATACAGATATTTAAATTTCATATTATGAAAAAACCTCCCTGATAAATAGAAAACTGACACATAAAGCAAAGCAGAAGATCAATAACCAGAGTAGATTAGTAGGGTAAAGACCTAAAATATTTTCATCTGCTTAACATTATGCCTTCAAAAAACGGGAACATTCAATTCCTAAACTGGGGAATGCATTTTTCGTTTTACAACAACAAAAAAATACAATAGCTTAATTTCATGTTTCCAAAAAAATGACCCCTCTATATTCTTTATCAATTTAATGCTTTAATTGTATTCAGGAAAGATCTTCTTTATTAAAGTCTTTCATTTTAAACTCACCACCTGAGACCTTACTATCCCTCACAGTTCCAATTTCTTATGACAGAAACAGATGCACTACCTTATGTAGCTGCTTTGCTTGATTTATCCCTAAATATGGACATCAGCGTTCCAGCCAAATGACTGCTCGCCTCCTGTCCTAAATATCTGCTGCTACTCAACATTAGCCCCTTGGATGCCATTAAGTATAACTATTTGGATTTCTCTGGTGTCCCTACTGTGTTTACAAGAGTTATAAAGCAATGTTACTATTCAAGGGAAACGTGAGTTGAAGTCTTTTCCTCAGGTTACCATATTTGGGCTGCAAAAATCCAGATGATTGGTTGTTAAAAACAAAAGGATACAGAAAGCTCTCTTCGCCATTATCTAGTGATTATCTGGATTTGTTGCACTCTGGATATAGTAGTACTAATTTGGGGGGGGCGGGGGGGGGCTGCATTTCTCTCCACCCAGGGTATTAAACTAGCTCCAGAGCTGAAGGACTAACAAGAAGATTAACACTATGATTATCCAATGCTACATTTTTACTTTCTAAATTCAAAACACTAAGGATGCCAAAGGATTTTATTCCTGCAACAAGGTGGTTTGAAAGGGTAGATCTTTCTTTCCTAAAGGTAAATATATTATTCTGATCAAGTTCTCATCCCTGATACGGTATAGCTTCCCAAAGACCACAGGAGCTTATTTTCAGAAAGTGATACTATACTGTAATAAGCACACAGTCATTATCATTTAATTCTTGGAGAAGTAAAGCCAGATTGATCACTGGAAGTATTACTAATAAAGCTAAAGATTAAATATCTTGGACATACTATATAATGCAAAGGTAAGATCAGGAAAAGATCTGACAATGAAAAATCAAAGATAATGTTTAAAAAGAGTGACTGAAACGTTTATAGCTAGATACAATCACTGGAACTCAAAGAAGCGGGTATTGACAGAGAAATTGTCTGTCTAATCACAAAACTTCAGAAATAGATAAATGGCTGAATAATGTATTGTATCTTGCTTTCAAAGAGTTATGGTATATTATAAAAATAACATTTTAAAGTAGCCTATAAAACAGTTTCATATGGCAAAATCTTTGTTCTTAAATAAATCCACTATCTTCAATTAAATAAACATTTCTCTGTGAAAGGAAATTAGTGTTGTATTTTTAACAAATGATATCAACATAATATTCTGAAAAACATCAAAAGTCATGTAAGATACATGTGAAAATGTTCTATTCTGAAGAAAGAATAGTTAAGAGAAAAGGAATATAGCTCTTTCTACATCATATTCCTGAACATTCCCTTAATATTTAACATCTCAGCTATACACAAAATCTAAATATAAGCTGCTAGCTATTTGCTTATTTAAACACTGAATCTATATTGAGACATGATATATTCAATCCAAAGGACACATTTAAGGTAGCATTATTATTTTACCAATTACATTTCATTAGGCAACAGAAACCTAAACATAGCTTCACACATTACATTTTTTGGGCATATCTTATCTATTTCACACAAGTCAGTAAAATTATAATGTGATTACATGCATACAAAGATTATTTATAATAACACATTTGAAGCTTTATTACACACTATCCCCACTCAACTTATAGATATCCAAATGCAATGATGAAGCCAATAAAATTATATCTTCTTGCCTCGGTCAACTCTTACGCAAAGGAAAGTATCATATTGTTAGCTCCATGTATTCCTAAGACACACACAAAGTTTACCAATGAAATTGTTAAGAGGTCAGCATCTAGTCATAAGTCACTTCCTGACAGCCACCTGCTTCTAATGCAGATTTGCACAACAAGCAGTCTGCTAAGCAGACTTGTGCGATCCTCCGGGGTTTTATCAAGACAATAAATTCACCGCCACCCCAAAAAACATACTGCTGAATGCCTCCAAACCTCCCAACCTCACTGCTGAATCTCCTCCAGTACATCCACTGTTCTGCTAGCTGCAGAACAGCTGACTATCATCCCAGGTATCCCTTTGTGGCCCTGTGATTATTTTTAATTAATCAATGGGGCTCTTCCCCAAGCCTCTTCTAATGTACAAGACCATAGTGGAGAGTTCTTCTGAATTGTCTACAGAGAGAAAAATGAGTTTCACATTTTATGAGGGTTGAGAGATGGGCCTTGTGACTCTCCTTAACAATCTCTGGCATGTTAAAATGGAAATCTCACTTTTAAGGATAAAAGTGACTTGCATTGTTGCCAGGTACTTCCAGAGTCTAGCCTATCTGTAGCCAGAGGGCTAAAGGAAGAGTAGACACAGTTTTTGAGCACAAATACTGATAAACAAGGCCGAACAATACTGTCAAGTACCACTTGTCAAAAATCTACTGGCTGATTCTTTTTCAAATAAAAATGCTTCCTTTTGCAATAATTTCTACATGGCTGGAACACATTTCATCTTACTAGAGGAATTGACAAACACATTCAATTATTCAGTGCAATAATGTTATTCAGCCTATGACTATGGAAATATTACTGAATTTATTGAACTATATCATTCATTTATGTGTATATACATACATACATGCATGCAGAAACATTTCACTAGCTCTAACCGTAGAGATCCAGTCACATTAGGCAAAATTCTATCTCTCTGAAAAAGTCTTTAATGTTGGAAATGGTGGAAGAGAAACGAAGAGGAAACCTAGCAGCAAGGTGGGCAGACTCAATTACAGTAGTAATGAGTGCATCACTGGAAGATCTGAAAGACTAGATTAGAAATAGATTGCCCATGGAGATATCTATGTGGTTGCTAGGAGTAAAAAACAATTTGATAGCTAATAATCAATAAAAATTATAGAAATTATATAAACCAAAATTCTATAAGAACAAGGCCAAATAAATTAGAAATTCACCTATTTCCTTTTCTTCCATCTTCACAAGGCAGTTTATGAGATACCCAGCACTAACACTAACTTTGTCTTCAAACAAAATGCATCTGAATCTTTTGAGTGGGTATATTGAAGATGGTGAAGTACAAAAGTGTGCACAATTCATCCAAGTTATTCCTCATAATACTGTTTTATTATCACATCGAAAGAAGGTCATAAAAGTATACTGTAAGGATAATCTGATTTCCAAAAGAGATGTTTTAGAGACAAAAAATTGTGTTGACACTCTTAATCAGCCAATGCAAGGGCTGAACTTTGTAGCTTTGGGGCCAGCCAAATTACTTTTGAAGTTGGTCTTTTCAAGTGTTCTAATTACAAAAAGTAAATGGGGCAGGAAAAGAATAATTATCTATAAGGACAGGAAATTTATTTGCAATTACTACTTAGATAGGGATTTATCAGGCAGGAAGGATGCATATTGTGTTGGAAGAAACAGCAGTTGTGAGACAATCCCCCAAGGATGCTTTTACTGTCTCTTGGAAATGTGATTAATCCAGCCTGTTTTCATGGCAATCTTGGGACCAGTTCGTAATTATAGGTAGATGGGTTAGCAAAACAGAGCTGACAAGTGATTTCTTCATCATATATACGCACATATTACCACCAAAGTATAGAAAATTCTCATCGTGCTAAAGAAAATATTGCCTAGATTAACACATCAGAGTTTTTTTTTAAAAAAGTGATGCTTAAGTAATCACCCAGTCATGTTTTCATATAATTTAACATAAGCATTAGCCACAGCTTTGTGACTTCAGTAAATAAAACATCAGCCAGCATTTCAGTAGAAGTTTAATGACAAGTCATTCCTTTTACCAACTAAGTAAAGAAGTTTTTAATGAGAGAAAGTGGCACTATTGTGTCTAAAACAGAAATGATAAACCAATCCCTTTATATATACAACTAGTTCCAGAAACATCAACATTCAATTTTCTTCATTCATTCAGGCTATTTTAAAGTTGAATTAATTCAAGTCTAAACAAACCAATGATTGGTTTTTCCCATTATTACTCCATTATTCTCACTCAAGTATGCAAACTTACTCACCTCCGTAGGACTTCTGAATAAGCATGTACGAGCCTGTCTTTCCTATATGTAACACATTCTACAATTAAAACAAAACAGCCTGCTACTGCATAAAGAATAGGATTTATCACTTTGAAAATATCATATACTAGGCAACCCATGATCTGTTGGGTCATCCTTTCAGAAATATTTCTTCATCTAAACAGCATCAGAATAATCACGGGAAGCACGGGAAACACGCAATGGGAGCAAGAGCAACTTCTGATTTCCTACTGGCTTCCCCATTGACTTTGTGTGAAGCTGGCAGGGACCATTGGAAATCATTCCTTTTCCTTGGCTGACATGCAGAACTACCTGCCACTTTGCTGGGAGAGGGGGTGTAATGGAATGGATAGGCAAAAGGGTAGTGTTAACAGATTTCTGATTTCCTGCTGGCTTCCAAATTGATACCGGTATTACTTGAGGGAAGCTGCCAGGGAACATCACTCCTTCCTCTTCAGTTGACCTGCAGAACTGCTTTGTGACTTTGCTGGGGTGAGAACAAAGGGAACTTGGACCATAAATAAAACTGCACCCCACTCCCAATTCCCATCCTGTCATGACCCCAAGTAGCCCCTCCCTACAAGGAAAGAGAGGGCTCTGCCATTGACTGATGGTGCACCCCAGCAAACACCGAAGTTGCTCCTTCAGACTTACCTCATTGCCATCACCATTAAGAGATTTCAAATTTCAACCTTGGTTCCAAATCAGCTACCTTTATTGTGCCACAGACATAATGCTAGCAAATATTGCCATCTTCACTTGTACTGTATAAGCATATTAAAAGCAGTAATTGGTACATTCTCCTGCCACTTGCCTCTTGGCACCAACAAACTGGGTGCCAACTGGGTGCTGCAGAGGATGCAGCAAAGAGGGTATGGCCCCCTAATTTTCCCTTGAGTCATGCAACCTAAGGTTTCTGGGAAGTATAGTTGGAAGACGTGGTAGTATTGGAAATAGCCACAACTTCCCCAAATTTCAATCCACCAGGAGTCATGGATCCTGGCATTCTGTAAATTAACACATTTGAGTTATCTGGGATTGTTACCCCTCAAACTTCCCATTTCCCCCAACTGAAGGTTACAAATAAATAGATTCAGGAGTTGTAGTAGTATATACTACAGATAGGTCAGCATGACATTGTAAATGCTGTTACTTCTCTGAAATAATTACTTTTCTGTGTTGCCCTGCTAAATTTAGCAAGAGTTTTAAGTTCAGAATAGTACTGAACAGCAGCATAAAACAAGGGTTATTCAAAGGCCCTATGATTTGGCAGACCTCCTAAAATTTGCTGATCTTAAACACAGGACAAGGGAAAGTAGTTTGTCCTTAGCAAAACCCAGAACATAAGGGGTTAACCCTAGGGGGAGTGGGTGTATGCATAACCGGGAGTGGGGGGCAGGGGAGGAGAGAGGAAGGATGGAACCAATGAAAACACTGAGCTATAGTTAGCTCCGGGAGGATAAACTGTGGAGATTGTTCCAGCAAACCTTTCATAGATGACATATGCACTTTGTCCCCCAGCGCCTACTGCATTTAAGCCTAGGCAAGACATTTGACGGGGCTTACCTGAAGTTCGCACCAAGCAACTTCAACCCATGTTTCCATGTCGAGCCCCTTATAGACCGTTTTGAAAGATCCTCTGCCAAGTTCAATATCAAACTTTAGGAACCTGCCATCGGGGGAGGTGGCCACCGCCTTCATATCAGCCTCCTCCTCCTCTTCTTCGGCCTCCTCTTTCTTGGACTTGGCCTGATCCTTGGAAGATTCGGGCACCTCTTTTTTCCCGGCATCCTCCTTGCCGCCGCCCTCCTTCGCCTGGTCACCTGCCGAGAGCCTCTCGGCGGCCACCCCCTTCACCTGGCCGGCGGGCTCCTCTCCCGGTCGCGTCTCTTCCACCACCACAGGCCTCTGCCCCGCTTTCCCCTTCTCGGCGATTATCCGCCTGGTTTTGGAGAGGATGAGGATCTTCTTGGGCTGCTGCTGCTGCTGCTGCGGCTCCGCGGGTTCAAAGTGGGGCTCCTCCTGATCGGAATCCACCACACTCCTCCGCAGAAAGCGCTGGTGGGCTGTTTTGGGATCTTTGGCGTAAGGCACACGGGGAAAGGGGGCGGGGGCCGCGGTTCTGCCGCCTTTCGGCACTGCAGCAGGATCCACGCTGCCGCCGCCGCCTCGACTAGCGCTGCCTGGCCCATCATCCATATTCATATCCTTTCCCCCCGCAGGAGCCGGTGGGCGAGCGGCGGCGGCTTGGAAACCGGCGGCTTCTGCTACACCAGCAGTTGCTAACTCGCCGTCGCCTCCCCTCCGCGGAGGGGCTGTGCTGGCATCGCCCCCAGTTTCCATTACAACCGAGCTCTCGGCGGCTGCTGGAAAAGATGGTGCTGCTCGCGCCGCCCGAGATGCTGTCCCCGCTTTGTGGCAGTCATCACGGTGCATCCTCGTGCGGAAACTCAGCCGAAGCAGCTGCGAGGCAAAACAAAAGCAAAGGCGCTCGGATCTGACGTTGCTGATCAACTCACCTGGCTAAGAAGGCGGCGGCGGCGGCAGCCGCCACCTGCCCCGGGAGCTTTGCTACCCGTTCCTGCCTTCCTCTCCCGCCAAAGCACCCCGGGAATCGGAATTCTTGCCTGATAGCGCCTGCCTCCTAAACCCCCTCACCGTCGCTCCTCTCCAGCCGCCCCGCCCCGAGGGGAACGGAGGGCTAAAATGCAAGCCCTTCGGCGCCTGGTTCTCCGCGACTGTTAGAAAGACCGAGAGCGAGAGCCTCTTATGGAGAGGGGGGGTAAGGGGGGGGGTGAGTGCGTTCAAGGGAAACCGAGCGACTGCAGTTCCACCCCAGGATGAATTGTCCCACTGAAATGCAGGTCGCCCCGCCTTTCTAAGGTTAGTTCAGAACACCCCCACCCCCCAAAAAAGAATCCCAGGCACCGGCCGCCGAGGCGCACCTCATAGAAACCCAGCTTTCTCGAGGGTCTTTCCAACGCGTCCCCGCCCCTCTCCGGCTAGCCCTCTCCAAGTCTCCCTTCCCACCCAGCCCCCAGGCCCTTTTCATAGGGAAACCCGGTTTCCCCAGCCGGCTTTCCCTCCCCCGGCGGCCTCCCTCCCGCAGAACACACCCTCGCCTGAAAGCCCCCAGACGCTCACGCGCTCCGTCCTCCTCGGCCCGCTTCCAGCCACCCTGGGCGGCCGCCTCCCCCGCCCCTTTTGCCCACTTCAGTCATACTGCAGCTCCTCGCCGGAAAGCCATATTGTGATTGAAAGCCGAGAAGGCGGATATGGCTAATAAAGCCCGAACTAGGCACCTTCGGCGTTTGCTCACACGAGCCCCAAAAGGCAGCATTGAGGCTTAAGAACTACTCGTAGAAATGCGATTATTATTTTTTTGCCCCGCCCGGCTAGGGGCGCTTTTTCCTCGTTCCGAAATCTCTGCCTTAGATAAGCGGCGCCAGCCACGCAAGCTGGGAGGCCGGCAACCGCAGCAAAGGAGCCGAGAGGCTGCGTGCCGCGTCCCCGCAGCGTGAGAAAAAGGAGCGGGCGTCGGCCGGGAGCGATCCGCAGCAGCCGACGGAGTTGTTGGCCGAAGGGCAACTGCGGGCGCTTAGCCCTAGCCCAGCGGGTTCAGGTGCTGTCTGGCCGCACAATGGAGGCGGCTCACCTGCGGCCCGGCCAAAGGGCGGGAGGAGATGAGTCAGCCCAGCCCCGAAGACAGTTACTTACGCGGAGGAGAAGAGCCAGCCATGTTCAGAGCCGGCGGTGGAGGCTGGAGGCCGGAGGCTGGCAAAGCAGCGGCTCAACTCTGCCGTCCTTGCCAATCATGGAGCCTTCCTCCGCCACCCTCCGAGGCCAGGCTCCCGCCTCCCCAACGCCTCTGCGTCTAAGCTCCGGCCTTTCGAGTCCTGCGGGGCGCCACTTCCCCGCGCGGCGTCCGCTGTTCTGGCGTCCCAGGCGCCGTCGGTGAGGTTTTGGGGAAGGAATAATCCACTCGCGTATATAGCGCGCCTCCCTGTGGCCCGTTGAACCCTTTCCGCAGGCCAGCCTGCCGGCACGCGCTCCTAACCAACACTTCTCCACTCCGCGCTTTCCGAAATCGGGCTTTCCTTTCTAATGATGCCCCATTTAACGGACCGACCGGGAGGCACGGGAATCTTTGAGCAACCAATGAGAAGGCCTCGGAGGAGGCGGCCCCTGTTAGATCCGCCCCGCGTCGCGGGGGAACCAAGAGCAAATCGGTTCCCCCTTCTCAGTTGCTAAGAGTATGTCCCCGACCTCCCTCCCGCCCTCCGCGTTTCTCCAAGTCAAGGGTGTGTGTGTGTGTGTGTGTGTGAGAGAGAGAGAGAGAGAAAGAAAGGGGGGGTGAGTGCGCTTTGCTTCAAGCTGAAGCCAAATGTTGCGCATGTCCTTCGTCGGAGCTGCAGCCCACATCCTTCTGTGGCTGAAAGGTAGGAAGGAATATGAGCGCTGGGGATGCTAGGAGATGCACAGAAGGAGCTAGAACCAGTCCTGGCAAGACGTTGAAACGAGGAGGTGTGTCTGTAGGGGAAGGGCAATGAACACTCAAACAGAAAAAAGAAATCTCCTCTGACCTGGTTCTTTCAACATGTTTGGATGCAGCTCCAATTATGGCCCTACTGGGGATTGTAGTTGTGGTCCATTACAACCAGTGGGCACATCAGAGCTATCATATTGGCTCTGCCCCCCCCCCTTTTCTGGAGGCCTCTATGACTGCTGAGCATGGTTTCCATGCAAGCAAATGCTGGCTACCCTCCAGGGATTTTGCTAGGGAGAATCTTGTTTATACAGTTTCTTGGCGGAACCTTTCTCCCCAAATAAATATTTTAAAACACCTGCAGCTTCTCTGGCTTCTCCTCATTCATTCATTCACTGTTTTCATTCATTTCATCTGTACTTGATTTCCTGCACATGATATGAAAAAAAAAAAGAAAAACAGTCAAAGGTGCTGGAAACTATCAGATCCTCCTGGAATAGTCTCTTGTGATCTCTTGTGTATTGCAGAGTTTGGTTTCTGAGGATGGAGATGGAAAAGGAAACTGTTCCAGATATCATCTGCAATGTTTTTCATAATGAGGAAGAACTCCTTTCCATAGTAACAATCCTTTTAAACATCAATGTTCCAAATAGGAAAAAAAAACCTGCCCACAAATTCAGTGCTTGGATGCAATAATCTTGCATGTAATAATAACATATAACATTATGCTTTATGCTTCTGGTTTGACAGAGAACTCTCAATTTGTCTGAGGCTTTCTTGTATCTACATTTTTTTATTATTATTATTTATATGCCACCCTTCTCCGGAGACTCAGGGCGGTTTACAATGCGTTAAGCAATAGCCTTCATACTTTTGTATATTTATACAAAGTCAGCTTATTGCCCCCACAAACTGGGTCCTCAATTTATCTACCTTAGAAAGGATGGAAGGCTGAGTCAACCTTGAGCCTGGGGAGATTCGAACTTGCAGTAATTGCAGGCAGCTGAATGTTAATAACAGGCTATTAGTCTGCTGCGCCTCCAGGCTCCTGCATACAGGCTCTACATACCCATCACACTATGGGTTAAAGAACCCCCTGCAGAGTGCAGAAAAGGGGTAAGAAACATTAAGGCAAAGAGTTAAGGGCAGGAGAAAAGAGGATATACACCTATTTATAATGCCTTGGTAAAACCACACTTGGATTATTGCATTCAGTTTTGGTCGCCACAATTTAAAAAAGATGTTGAGACTCTAGAAAAAGTGCAAAGAAGAGCAACAAAGGTGATTAGAGGACTGGAAGCTAAAACATAACAGCGGCAAGAATTGAGTCTAGTTTAATGAAAAGAAGGACTAAGGGTGATATGATAGCAGTGTTCCAATATCTATGGACTGCCATAAAGAAGAGGGGATCCACCTATTTTCCAAAGCACCTGAAGGTAGAACAAGAAGCAGTGGATGGAAACTAAGGAGAGAACCAATCTAGAAGCAAGGAGAAATTTTATGTCAGTGAGAACACTTAATCAGTGGAACAACTTGCCTCCAGAAGTTCTGGGTGCTCCAACACTGGAGGTTTTTAAGAAGAGATTGGACAACCATTTGTCTGAAATGGCATAGGGTTTCCTACCTGAGCAGGTGATTGGATTAGAAGACCTCTAACGTGCCTTCCAACTCTGTTTTCTGTTATTCTGAGATAGAGCTTAAATTAAGTTATGCTAATGCCATTCACTCAGTCTTTGCTTAGTTTTCTATTCTTATCTTTATTTTTACCACATCCCTATATAGAGACATGTATTCCCTTTTGTCCTTTAAATTTGTCACATCCCTCTCATTTCTCTTTAAGTTTGCAACTTCATGCAAGAAGCAATAGCAATAGCACCTATACACTGCTTCACAGTGCTTTACAGTCCTCTCTGTTTACAGAGTCAGCATATTGCCCCCAACAATCTGAGTCCTCTTTTTACCAACCTTGGAAGCAGTGGTGGGTTGCCCCCGGTTCGGACTGGTTCGTAAGAACCGGTAGTAAAACCGGCAGGAGGCCCCGCCCACCACCCCAGATGTCATCATCAGTGATCTGCGTATGCGCAGAGGTGATTCCGTTGCAAACTGGTAGTAAAGGTAAGTAGAACCCACCCCTGCTTAGAAGGATGAAAGATTGAGTCAACCTTGAGCTGGTGACATTCGAACTGCCTGCAGTACTGCATTTTAACCACTGCGCCACCATGGCTCAGAAGAATCTTTCCTTTACTCTCAACCTATTTTCTCTTCTTTCATGTTGCTTTTCTATTCAACCTTTATTATTGTCTCTATAAGAATAAATCACCTTTTATACTTTAATACTGAACTCTTAATTTTTGTACTTTGTCCATTTTCATCCATCACCTATTCAATTCTTGATTCTATCTCCTTGTTCTAACCCACAGACCTCTTATGTATCCAAAAGACCAATTTGGTCTAGTGCAGAAGGCACCAGGCTAGAAATCGGGCGACTGTGAGTTCTAGTCCTGCCTTAATCACAGAGCTAGTAGGGTGACTCAACCAATCAAGGTTGTTCTTGTGGGGAAAACAGGAGGAGGAAGGAGAATTAGGTATGTTCATTTGTCTTGAGTTACTTATAAACATAATAAAAATGGGATTTAAAAAAATAAAAATTCCCACCGCATTAATCAGTTTACTACTTGCAACAGATCATACCACACCGTATCCACTTTTTTTCTGCAAGCCTCTGCACCTTTTAAATTTCTAGGATCCAGTCTGGGTCTGTCACTGCGACCAGAGGTTTTGTCTTCAAAGCTTTTCAGATTCATGCTAGACTCCAACCTTCAGGGAACTTCTCTCTAGCAGAGTGTTTGTATTTCTCATCTCTGGTTTTCCCAATTCATTCAAATATAAAATGCAAAATTCTTTAGCTTACAGATTCCTACTTTCATACACATGCATAACAACGTAGGTGACACCAGTTCATGCTTTCCAACCCACTTGAATTTGAATTTGAGAGGCAACTTGGACTTCTTCATTTTTGTAAAAAAATGTTTTTATTGAAGATAAACAACATACATAAAAACAATACAAATTTAAAGAAAAATAAAATAAATCTCAGAGACATAAATTAGACTTGGCACCACAAGGAAAAGAAAATGTAAATTTCTCCTGAGTAATATAGTCATAGCTAGTTATAGCTTTTAATTTATTCTTTTTAAGATAATTGAGAGCCTGATTTCCCTCAGCCTTGACTATTCCTGGATCCCACCTGCAGGTGATCCCAGAAGCCACCAGTCAGATAATTCCGAGGCTGCTTTTTCTGGCCTTGGTTCCCAACTTCCTTCTCATTTTAAAAGACAAAGTTACGCTATTTAGTGGAAGGAGAGACTTTGTGAGGAAGACATATACCTGATGTTCTGAAACACCACAGAGGCAGATTAGGTTCCCAACATGCCAGGGATGAAATCTACTTACCTTCCCAACCGGTTCAGAAGTGCATGCGCCCCCCACACGTGTCACATGGGTGCACAGACCCTCTGCGCACATGCAAACCCTTCTGCGCATGCGCAGAGGGTAAAAAACAGGTTACTTCCTGGTTAAAACCAGGAAGTAACGATGACCGGGCGGGTCGGCGGAGGCTCGTGCCACCATCACTACCAGTTCTCCAAACCACCGGCCGTCATCACTACCAATTCGGCCAAACCGGTCCGAACTGGGAGCATTTCATCCCTGCAACATGCTCCTTTTGTCATTTCCCCCCTGTTGTGTCCTCATAAGTAATTCCATTCAGCAGGCTCTGACTTATATCACTCCAGTATTAGAGGTTTAGGATTTATGTGGCTGTGAAGTGAATGGTTGCAGCTACTGTGGCGCAGTGGTTAGAGCGCAGTACTGCAGACTTCTGCTGCTGCCTGCCGGCTGCCTGCAATTTGGCAGTTTGAATCTCACCAGGTTTAAGGTTGACTCATCCTTCCATCCTTCCGAGGTGGGTAAAATGAGGACCCAAATTGTTGGGGGAAATATGCTCTGTAAACCGCTTAGAGTGGGTTGTAAAGCACTGTGAAGCGGTATATAAGTCTAAGTGCTATTGCTATAACATGAGCAGGGCAATTATTGCTGGCATGAAAGAGTTGCTTAAAAGACAGGAGTAACATACAGCGTACAGGTACTCCTCGATTTATGATCAAAATTGAGCCCAAAATCTCTTGTTAAGTGAGACATTAGTTAGGTGAGTTTTGTCCCATTTTACAACCTTTCTTGCCACAGTTGTTAAGTGAATCACTGCAGTTGATAAGTTAGTAACCTGGTTGTTAAGTGAATCTGACTTCCCCATTGACTTTGCTTATCAGAAGGTTGCAAAAGGGGATCATGTGACCTTGGGACCCAGCTACGGCCATAAATATGAACCAATTGCCAAGCATCTGAATTTTGATCACAAGATCATGGAGCTGCTGCAAAGGTCATAACTGTGAAAAACGGTCATAAATCATATTTTTCAGTATCGTTGTAACTTTGAATGGTCACTAAACAAACTGTTGTAAATTGAGGACTACCTGTAATGCAAGGCACTTGGGAGAAACATTTATTCCCCTGCATATGATTATGATTATTAAAGAAGACTGATACTCACTTATTTATATTTATTACAAATTTAAAGTAAAATAAATGTCAAATCTAAAGGTGCAAGAAAAGAAAAAAGAGAAAAAAAGAAAGCTAAAGTTCTGAAAAATAATAACTTCCTACTTTCTCTTCATTGGATATTTACAAACTCAGCCTCTTCCGGATATTTCTTCCAGAAATTCCATCAACCTCATATAAAATTCTCATCCTTTTCAAACATTAAATCCAAAAATCATCATTTCACAGTATTTTCACAATCACTTCAAACTTTTTTCTTCTATTTTCTTCTATTAGCAAAAAGTTCATAAAGTTCAAAAGTTTTCCAGTCTTTTTTTAAAAAAAGTTTAACTTTTTAAAAAACTTGTTGCTTTCTCCCTGACAAAATAGGTCAGTTTTGCTGTTTCTGCTAATTCTGACAATTTTACAAACACTCCTCCACTGTGGGTATTTCAATACTCTTCCATCTTTGTGCATATAATTTTTACTTTATTTATTTTTCACATTTTTGCACCACTTGTCTCCTCCTTCAGAAAGGAAATTGCTTCAGTTATTACTTACAAAATTAAATTTCCATTAATCTTTTCTAATTCAGTACCATAAGCCCTAATAAAAAGTTCTGGTTTCTGCAATATTAATCTTTATTATTCATTATATATATATTTGCATCCAAAATGTCTTGGCTTTTCAACAGATATGTCACACGTGATAAAATGTCCATTCAAGTTTTTCATATTTCAAATGTTGATTTGAGATACCTTAATACATTTTTGACAGTTTCTTTGGTGGCGTGTACCAACAATATCTCATTTTACGAAAACATTCTTTTAAATTAAATTAGATTTTTAAATTCTTTAAAATTACAACTCAATATAAATTTTATCCCATTTACCCACATTCTTTCCCATATATTATATTCAAAATTGATGGTCCATTTTATCATACAATCCTGAACTTCCGTTCCAAATCTTAACAAACTTTTTGCAATTTCATGCTCATTATTTGTACATAACTCCTTTTCAAATCCCATTTTATGTTTTTCAATTCCACTTGCCATCCTGTCTTTATTAAATCTTTCCTTTAATTGTGCATATAAAAATTATTGAAAATACAGATTCTAAGTACATTGCTATTCACAATGAGACTCCTCTTCTTGGTCTCTTCTTCAGTTTTTTCCTCTGTGTCCCCGGGTCCACTCCAAAGATCATCCCACCAATGTTTATAGAGGAAAAGAGAAGAATCAATTCCTTTGGTAAAATCTATAATGAGCTCAATTGAATTCAATGGCATTGACTTACAAGTAAGTAGGGATCATTGCATCTTTTTCTTAACTGCCTCTCCAAAACTTTGCCTTTCCTTATCTTCTTGAAAGATTACTTAAATTCTCAATAGCAGCCTTTTGCAACTGGATTCCTTCAAAAAGTTGGCTGAGATACTAGACTAAAACCTGAATTGTACCTAATTGCAGTTCTTCTTTATTGCACACCTAGAACTATTATTCTTAATGTGTTTCTTTGGCAGTGCTTGTTTTAAGCCTTGGATTCAGAAACTCAATGGACATGTTTCTATTTTATACAAGAACTAGGAAGCCTCTTATGTAAGAGGCTAAAAATAATTGAAAGGCAATACTATTCTTGTTAAAATTAATTTAGTCTGAAGGATGAATCATAAAACTCTAGATGTCTCAGTCTTTCACCAGAGGCCCTTATTGGTTATTGTGCAGTCTACACAAGGGATCAGAAGACCTCAAGATAGGTCAGGCAAATGAACTGTATGTGGTGCAATTCAACAATAAGCTTACCTCCTGTAGGGAGCTAACCCCTAAATTTAAAGTCTAATTTTTTTTTTAATTTTGATTTCCTATGAAGGTCAGATAAAATGTTATGATGTCCATGTGGAAGTAATCTGACAAAGAATCCTTTTGCTTAATGACCATGATATTTTTATTTGAAAATGCATGGTGTGTTTTGTCCCACTTCATCTAATATCCATTTCTGATCATCAGTATCTTCAAGGCACAGTACTGGCTTCGCCTCTCTGCCTTTCTTCTGCAAAATTGCAGCTCATTCCTCCCAATAAATTTAAATGGACAAACAAAGGAAAATTAGCTTTCCAAGACTTCCAGTTTCCAATGTCTTCCTCAAAGGTAAGAGTGAATACACCTCCCCAATGAGAATAGAATAGAATAGAATAGAATTCTTTATTGGCCAAGTGTGATTGGACACACAAGGAATTTGTCTTGGTGCATACGCTCTCGGTGGACATAAAAGAAAAGATACATTCATCAAGAATCATAAGGTACAACACTTAATGATAGTCATAGGGAAACAATCAATACAAATCTTAAGGATACCAGCAACAAGTTTACAGTCATACAGTCATAAGTGGGAGGATATGGGTGATAGGAACAATGAGAAGATTAATAGTAGTGCAGACTTAGTAAATAGTTTGTCAGTGTTGAGGGAATTATTTGTTTAGCAAAGTGATGGCGTTTGGGAAAAAACTGTTCTTGTGTCTAGTTGTTCTGGTGTGTAGTGCTCTATAGTGTCATTTTTGGGGTAGGAGTTGAAACAGTTTATGTCCAGGATGTGAGGGGTCTGTAAATATTTTCACAGCCCTCAATGCTTTATAAATGCTCCCAACATAGGGATCGAAGCAATTCTCATTTAGGACATCAACCAAATAAACCAACAGTTTTCTCAGATGAAGACTGAAATTGGTTAAACTTGATATTCTAGTTTTGAAAAAGAAATGTTGGCTACTCAATGGATAATTTAGCAAGGGTGACTTTGGATCATGTTTCATTCCAATGATTGCTTTTCTGAAGGACACAACTCCTCATTATCTGAAGATGTGACTTTATGTTGGGGGAGCGGAAGGGCATGAGATGTGGATGTCAGATTCACAAGGCTGCCCTCACATTCAGGCCCAGTTGACAGAAAGGTAGGCTACCTCTGCCTTTAACCTCATTCACTATGCTAAGTATAGAAGCAAGTAAAACAAAATCCTCCTTTGTCTGGCTTTGCATTCATTTCTTCCCATGGCAGATTGAATGGAAAACCTGCTGCTAGAATTGTTAACCCCTTTATTAATCCCCATTTTGCTGAGCTTTATTAAATATAGGAGTGAGTAAGAATTCTATTTCCCCTCCTCTCCCCAATTAGAGCCATGGACTGACAAACCTCTGCACCTTTTTGAGGAAAGGTGCTTTTTGGCAGAAATAATACCTGACTTTTCACAAACAGCCCTCATTGTATTCAATCATTATATACAGCCCGCATTTAGTCTGGAAGTCATCTTTGGGGGGGGGGTTGTATATGTTTTATTTGCAGTTTTTCTTTAACAACCAACATTTTTTGTGGACAGTGTAATGACTTGGTTAACATGTTTTTCACACAGTGCTCAAATTTATTTATTTATTTATTTCATGTATTTATATGCCGCCCTTCTCCAGAAGGACTCAGGGCGGTGAACACAAGTTAAAAACATGTACAACAAAATCCCATTTTAAACCAAATTAACTAATAAATAATAAATAATAAAACCCAGAATCAGAGTCAGCTTGAACAGCCAAGTCTTCAGGTCCCGATGGAAGGAGCGGAGATCAGGAGCTGTCTGGAGCTCAGTAGGCAACTCATTCCAGAGGGTGGGAGCACCCACAGAGAACGCCCTACCCCTGGGCGCCGCCAGACGACATTGGCTTGCCGTCGGAACCCTGAGGAGAGCAGCCCTATGTGAGCGAACAGGATGGTGGGAGGCAGGCAGGAGAAGGTCCTGCAAATATCCCAGACCTAAGTCATGTAGGGCCTTATAGATGAGAATCAGCACCTTGAAGCGGACCCGGAGAACCACTGGTAACTAGTGCAGCTCACGCAGGAGAGGTGTTATATGGGAGTAACGAGGGGCTCCCATAACAACCCGTGTGGCTGCATTCTGGATCAGCTAGAGACTCCGGGTGCATCTCAGGGGCAGGCCCATGTAGAGGGAATTGCAGTAATCCAAGCGGGAAGTAACCAGGGCATGAGTGACAGTGCAAAGGTTATCCCGGTTCAGGAAAGGGCGCAACTGGCGCACCAGGTGAACCTGTGCGAAGGCCCCCCCTGGTCACTGCCGTCAGGTAGTCTTCTAGGGACAGCCGAGCATCCAGGAGGACACCCAAGTTGCAAGCCCTATCAACGGGGGCAAGTTTTTCCCCACCCATCAAAAGTGATGGGGCCTCTGAAACCCGAGATGCCAGGATCCACAGCCACACAGTCTTGGAGGGGTTGAGTTTGAGTCTGTTTCTACCCATCCAGGCCCGCACCGCCTCCAGGCAATGGGACATCATGGAAAGGGCATCTCTGGGATGGTCTGGGGTGGAGATGTATAACTGGGTATCATCAGCATATTGATGATATCTCACCCCGAAGCCACGAATGATCTCACCCAGCGGCTTCATATAGATGTTAAAGAGCAGGGGGGAGAGAACTGACCCCTGAGGCACCCCACAATTTAGGGGCCTCGGTGTGGACCTTTGCTCCCCCGCCCATACAAACTGCAAGTGACCTGAGAGGTAGGAGGAGAACCACTGTAAAACAGTGCCTCCCACCCCCAACCCCACAAGTCGCTGCAGTAGGATACCATGGTCGATGGTATCAAAAGCCGTTGAGAGGTCAAGTAGGACCAGGATGGAGGAACAACCACCATCCCAAGCCCGCCAGAGATCATTCACCAGAGCGACCAATGCTGTTTCCGTGCTATGCTCGCATCGGAAGCCCGATTGATACGGGTCTAGGTATTCCGTTTCCTCCAGGAACTGTGGGAGCTGTTGCACCAGCACAGTCTCAACAACCTTCGCAATGAAGCGAAAGTTGGAGATGGGACGATAGTTATTAAGTGAGTCTGGATCCAGAGAAGGCTTTTTGAGGAGAGGTCGAACCACCGTCTCCTTAAGAGAGGCGGGGAAGACCCACTCCTTCAACGAAGTGTTGACAATTGCCTGGATCCAGTCTCTAGTCACCTCCCTGGCAGCCGAAACCAACCAGGAGGGACAAGGATCCAATAAGCAAGTGGAGGAACCAAGTTTACCCATAATCCTGTCCACAGGGTCAAACTCAACCCAGATATTAGTCTCAAGACCTACCCTAGTCTCCCCCTTGGGTTCTGCCCAGTCAGAGTCCAATCCGATCCGGATCTGAGCGATTTTATCATGCAGAAACTGTACAAAATCCTCAGCTCTGCCCTGTAAAGGGTCTTCCCTTGCTCCCTGATTGAGGAGGGAGCGGGTCACACGAAACAGGGCCGCTGGGCAGTTTTCTGCAGATGCAATGAGGGCGGCGAAGTAATCTTACTTCGCCGCTTCCATCGCCACTAGATAAGACCTAATATGGGTTCTTAACTGTGTTCGATCAGATTCAGACCGGGAGGACCTCCAACTCTCCTCTAGGCATCTTTTCCGACGTTTCATTTCCCGGAGCTCCATGGAAAACCAAGGAGCGACCCGGGATCTGCGTCAGGTCAGAGGCTGCAAAGGTGCAATTCGGTCCAAGGTGTCGGTAGCTGCCCGTTCCCAGGATGCCACCAGAGCCTCAGCTGAATCTCAGGATTGAGAGGTGGGGAATGTTCCAAGCTCCATCAAGAACCTCTCTGGGTCCATCAGGCACCTGGGGCGGAACCATTTTATGGGTCCCGCCTCCCAGCGGCAAGGGTTGGCAGATTGAAAGTCCAGTCTAAGGAGGGAATGATCGGTCCATGACAGGGGGGCGATGGAAAGTTCCCCCCTACCACGACCATTTATCCACTGCCCAGAGAGAAAAACCAGGTCGAGTGTGTGTCCTCCCCTATGAGTTGGGCCCTGAATAACCTGAGTCAGGTCCATGGCTGCCATGGAGGCCATGAATTCCCGGACTGTCTCAGATGACTCGCTAATCGAAGACAGATTGAAATCTCCCACAACCAAAAGGTTGGGGAGTTCAAGTGCCACTTCAGTCAAGACATCAAGCAGTGTAGGCAGGGCTGTGGCAACATAGCTGGGAGATAGGTATGTGACCAAGAACCCCGACTGAACTCCAGGGTCCCACTTCAATAGAAGAGACTCACACCCGCCTATCTGAGGGACAGTGACCTCCTTAGGACTAAGACCTTCTCTAACAACCACTGCCACCCCCCCGCCCCTTCCCTGGTGTCGCGGCTGGTGCAGCACACGAAAGCCCAGGGGGCATAAATCAGAGAGAGGGATTCCCCCCTCCTGCCCCAACCAGGTCTCCATGATACAGTTAATAATAATAATTAATACAATTATTAATTGATAATACAATTATATATACAGGATTTTTATCTTTCAACTTCTAACCTTAATATGCTCATTATAATTATATATTCTTTTATGTATCAATCTATATTATACTATTTTTCCCAATTTATACTTATTTATTTTTCCCATTTGTTGGAGTTCTTACCTCATTATCTTTAAACAATACTATTCTCTCTTTGAGATTTTTTTATCACTTTCTCCAAAAGTATATGTAAACAAATAACCTTTCTTTATACAATATACTTGTTAACTCCTAACATTTTAATATTATAAATACCACTCAGTGTTCCACACATTTTCAATATCTCAGCTTTCTATAAACACCAATAAAACCAGTTATCAGTCAGATTTAATCAGTCCCATGATCATATCTCTAAATCCCCTGAATTTATAGAATTCAGGTAGAGCGTGTTGCAGTAGTGAAGACGGGAAGTGACTAAGGCATGAGTGACTGTGAGTAGGGACTGTTGGTCCATATATGTGCTACTATTTTCCCAATTTAAACTTTCCACTTATTTCTTTTTTTTTTAAAAAAAAGTTTTTTATTTTTTAAACAAACAAACATTTAATACATCAGTCATTCCTTCCATGTGACATCTCGGTGTTGTCTCCTATTACTCTTCTTTTTGTTATTTCTTCTGTCTTCATTCTCATCCAATCAATTACAATTCATCACTAACAAAATATTCTGGTTATAGCATTTTTATATGTAACTATTAATTTACTTATTTGTATCTCTTTTCTAACCAATAGTAGAATTGATTCCATATCTTAAAGTATTCTGAATCTTCTCTTTCTTTAATCATCAAAGTCAATCTATTCATTTCTGCACAATCTAAAAAAATTTTAATTACTCCTCCTTCCAAAGGTATTTTCTCTGCTTTCCAATGTTGTGCATAAACAATCCTTGCAGCTGTTATTACATGTAAACTTTCCACTTATTTCTATTGGTTTTCAACATTGTTACTATATTGCAAAAAAAAAAATTATATCTCATCATCTCTCAGCCTTTTTAGAATTTCATCGTTTATTTTTTTTTTGGTAATTCTTTTATGTTTCTCTCTTGGAATCATACATGTCTTTCTGGCATTTTTACACAAACTGATTGTTCCCTCTGTTTTATCCATTATCTCCTTCTGCTGCATCTTTTGAATATCCATCCATAACCCTTTCATTATTTTTGGAAGATCTTCTTTTTTCCTCTATTCTATTATAAGCTCTTAAGGGATAGTTTGTTCGATTTTTAGTATTTATTATTGCTGCCTTTTCAGTATTTTTATCTGCTTTTAACTTGTTTTTATCTTTTTGTAATTTATTTTGCTTTGTCCCCTCCACCACTCCTTCTGATTTCTCAGCTGTCTTCTGTGTGTTATATTCATCTTTCCTACCATTTGTTGAGAATGTTATACTTTCACGGCTTTATCTTTAAATATTCCCATCAACTTCTTATAATTCTTTGTCATTATTTCTAGCATTTCTTCATAAAACTTTATTGTCTCCTGCTGGGTCATTTTGTAACAAATTAATATCCCTCTAATATCCCAGTATCCTGATATCTAAAAACTCCAAAAAATTTATATAAATTATTAGCAAGATTTGATCACTCCCAAAGTTATTTCTCTAAGTCCCCAAAATGTCTATAAATTTGTGCTTTTCAGTCTTTATAATTTCCAATTTACACCTTCCCAATTGTACAGATTTTAAAGTCTTGTTTATCTTTTCTTCTTTTTCTTTTCCCTCTTCTCACTTTTCTTCTTTTGCTTCATAAGCTGATCTATCACATAATGTTAATAACCACCAGGTTTCTTCAAATATTTCAAATCCGTTTTTCAGTGTACAGTTGCAATAGAATTTTAGTGTTTAATTTAATTTGCCTTCTGAATCTTCAAAAAGTTCAGTAAATATTTCCCAGCATCCAAATCACCTACTAAGATCAAGTAGCTTTCCAGATGTTGTTTACTTCTCTCATCACTTTCCTTTGAATTTTACACATTGCAGTAATCTTCTTCCTCCAGTAGATGGCTTCCCTGCTCCCAATTCCAGCATTCCACAGAATGTAAAAGTCAGAAGCAGCTGATTGTCATCCAGTCAAGGAAGTTAGAGAGAGAGTTTGGAAAAGCAATTTCTCCCAATAATCACTTTTCACAATGTTGTTTGGCTTTTTCAGGCTTTCTATATTTTAAATCATCCTTTAGGTTTTTCTTTTACTTCTAAATCTTCAATCTTTCTCTTTAGTTTTTAGTCTTTAATCTTTCTCCATAAATCCAATTGCCACTTTTTTAATGTTTGGAGATCATTTTTTGGAACTTTTAACTTAGGTTAAATCTCTAAGGTAAGTTTTCTCACCCAGTTGGAAGTTTTCTCACCCAGTTTCATGGCTCTGTCCATGCACTGCTCCAGCACAAGATCTTAGTGTCCAGTTGTCCCAGCTTGTGACCGACCAAAAATGGCCGTCGCCCCTGCTGCCATTCAGGAGAGCTTTCTTCAGATTAATGAGGAAATTGCAGTTTCCTTGCGATCAATGAAGTGCCTCTCCTTTCTTCACCACCCCGCCAGGGTGGCTTAACCCCATAGGATCTCCCAGCAAGCAGTTACTGACTGCATTTCATGGAGCCCAGCAGAGCTCTGCTATTTTCCAGCCATTCTCACCATGACATCAACCGGTAGTCTCATCATCTTTGAGTTTATTGTTAAAATTTTTAAAGTAGGATTATCAAGCATTAATAAAAGAATTCTGACTTCATTAACATGGTTATTGGACTGGTGAATCTATATATCAGGATAAAATCTCCTGAAACGGAAAAAAAAAAGTCTTTGGAAAATATTACCCTGGGATCAAGATGGAACCAGTCAAGTTTAAATGTCAATGTGTAGCATGCCAACACATTTAATTATTTAAGGTAGATAGGTGGCAGGATATGAAATTCATGTACCAGAAAAGTACATGGGATGATTCCAAAATTAGGATGATTTGTATCTATGGCTGTAAAGAATAGTGCAGAATGGATAATTCAAGGTGAGACATCTTTAACTTAACCTGCATTTATTTCATAATCCACAACGTTCTGTTTATAATAGATTTGTTGTCAAGATTTGGGCCATTCACCAGGTCCAGAGCTTTCAGACTTGTGCTGAAGCCCATCCTCAGGGAACTTCTCTCTCTCAACAGAACACATGAGAGATTCTGGTGAGAGAGAGAAGTTCCCTGAGGATGGGCTCCCGTATGAGTCTGGAAGCTCAGAAGACTGAACCTCTGGTTCTGGTGACTGGTGCAGATTGGATCCTGAAGTAGGAAAGGTTACTGGATAAATAACTGTTTGACTTGAATACAAGGAGAGTGATGTCACATACAGTAAAGTGATCAAAGATTGCCTTTCTTTTAGGCAGTGCCACAGAGAAGAAACTTTATTTTATCTCTTTACTTTTGTATCATCAAACTCCAAGTAATTGTTTTGGGAAAATTAGTTAAAAGAAACTTTGATGTACAAATTTTTCCTTTCCACTCTTGTTTTATGAATTGATTAGAAATATTTGAATCTGAATGAAGTCATGGTGGCACAGTAGTTAGAATGTAGTACTACAGACTAACTCACTGCTCACTCCAGGAGTCCGATTCTGTCTGGCTCAAGGTTGACTCAGCCTTCCATCCTTCAGAGGTCAGTAAAATGAGGATCCAGATTGTTGGGGGCAATATGCTGACTCTGTAAAGCACTTAAAGAGGGCTGTAAAGCACTGTGAATTGGTATATAAGTCTAACTGCTATTGCTAAGTGCTAATCTATTCTCAAAACAAATATATGCCATGAAATATCTGCTGTTGTGCATGGCTATTTATGGGGGTTCCTCAGAGCTTCAAAACTTATTTTGTTTTCTTACCCTAAGAAAAGCTGGGATTTATTTCCTCGTGACACAAGGTATTTTAGCAACCAGGGCATTGTTTTTTCTCATTCACCTCTTGACTATTCGGCTAAACGCACTAAAAATCAAAATTAATCCCATCCCAAAACCTTACATTTAGATTTTAATTACTATAAAGAATAATGCATCATTTTTAAAAAATAGCTTTATTACTTGTATAAATAATTGTAGAGGAAGAAAGTGTTACAAACCCAGAAAAATAGATATATATATATATATAAAGTTCCTATGGCAACAGAGATTTCCTTCTGGAGGCTTAAACAAGTTTGATCATAGTATCAATATCACCGGGGGGGGGGGGGGAGAGAGACAGACCATATCTCAGTAGTCAAGCATGTGCTTTATCTGCAGAAAGCCATAGATTCATTTCCTAAATTCCCTAATCCAAATAAACAGATACTTTAAAAGCCAGTGCCTAAGGTCTTAATGAAAAGCTGTTAGAATAGATAGCATTGAGATAAAGTTACAGTCTAGATAAGTGGTGGGATTCAAATAATTTAACAACCGGTTCTCTGCCCTAATGATTTCTTCCAACAACCAGTTCTCCAAACTGCTCAGAATGTTAACAACCGGTTCTCCTGAAGTGGTGCGAACTGGCTGAATCCCACCACTGGGATAAGGTAACTTAGAATATTCAGAGAAACACTAAGCAATGGTCAGTTTGACTTGCTCATCTTGCTGCCTAAAGTTTTCTACATTCAGTGAGAAGCTCCCAATGGTTTTCAGCTGTTTAGGCTTTCACCACATGGAAAACAAAGTTGGTACTTTGTGCTTTCTCCTCTAACATTTTGATAAACTCAACATGCTGAGGCTTGACTCTTCTTCCATACTTGAAGAGTTTCCATTTTCTGTTTTTCAAAGGGAATTTATTCATGAAACTGGCTTGTTCCTTGATGGGAGAAGAGAAGGATATTTAATATCAATAATGTAGGACTCACTGGTGCATCCAAATTTTTAATAGCGTAGACAATATAAAAAGCACATAATGCAAAAACAGAAAAGATCAAAAGCTGATATAGAAAATAGTTTCAAAGTGTAGAAAAGTAATAGAATAAAACGTCAGTTGAGATAGAATCAGTCTAATTTTATAGACTATGTATTTATGTTTCGCATTTCTAGACCTCTCATTTTCCTCATATACCCAAGTTAGCTTTTTGGGAATACAAGATTATATTCCATCAAGAGGAGACATCCACTTTTTACAAGTCCCTTTCTTGATGCAAATTATTACAGTACTAAACAGCTGGTTCCGAGATTTAGAAGGCTACAAAATTGTATGAGATACAATATCAAGGACTGCAGTAAATAGATAGAAAGTAAATCCATTGCTTCCCCTTGCTTATGGTAGAGGTGTTATTATTTCAGTTGATCACACAATCAGCCAGATGTTTAGACTGAATTTGGCATTTTCATCCACCTACCGAGTCTTCCTAAGGATTTGAGATAGGTAGATGTTATTGTTTGATGGTGTGAGAAGTGTTGTCACAGGATCTAAGCTGTTCCAAGTAAAGCTGCTTTTCTCAATGTACCGATGGTGAATTTGTCAATGATGGAGATGGTGTTCAGGTGGTGCTACAGATTGCTATTGGTACTATCTTTGCTTTCGTTTGCCTTTACTTCTTTTTGCAGGTCTTTATATTTTTTCCATTTTTTTCTTCTTCTCTTCTGCTATCTCCAAGTACTGAAATATTCATTATCCAGATTTTTTTTTATTTCTATTTTGTATTTCTTTGTATTTTTGTATTTTGTATCTATTGTATTTTTATTTTATTATTTTTTTTGTATTTCAGACCCCAGTTGATGGGTCTGGGATGTTATGTGGCAGAATTCTAAAGTCCCAGAGCACTTTTGTTTTTTCATTTTCTATTACTTTGTCTATTAGGTAGTCCCATCAGTTCTTGCTTGCAGGAAAATGGTATTTCTTGCAGATCTTCCAGTGCACCATTATTGCTATTTTGTCATGTTGTTTGTAGTCAGTTTGTGTGATTTTCTTGCAACAGCTAACTGGGTGGTCCATTGTTTCTTCAGCTGCTTTGTAGAGTCCACATTTATTTGATGATGATGATGATGATGATTAATCTGCAGTTAGATTTACAGTCTAAGACTGATGAAAGCTTAATAATTTAAGTCCTAACCAAGGACCTATGGATATAGTCCGTTCCAAGAGGTATTTTTGTACAATCTATTGGTCCAATAAATTCAAAGTTTCCAATCAATCATGGTGTCCTTTAGGTGTTGTTCCAAGGGCTCCAGTCATGATTGGTATAACAGTGGATTCCATTTTCTATAAGTGTTCAATTTTGATCTGCAAGTCCCTGTATTTTGAATTTTTTCCACTGATTTGTTATTGTTATTTAGTAAATATTTTTACTTATCTGAATCAGCCACAAATATAAGGAAAGAACAGGCTTGTAGATTAGAAAGTGACTTATCCAAAAAGGTACTATTGGCTGTCTCACATTGTCTGGGTTTAAATGAGCACCAAGATAGTTTTATTAAGCAAGCAATTTTCAGTTAAGCTTTATATGAATTTATTTGCTTTTGTACTTAAGTTTTTCAAACTGCTTCCGGGTTTTACTATTTTGCTATCTGCACTTTTATTGTACTTTTAACTGATGTTGCTATAGTGAGGTCACTTTGAGGTTGCATCACATATTATCCAAGAAACTATGGGACAGAAACAATATAAAATGGGAAAGATAGAAAACAGAGCTAGAACCGAATAGCCATTTGGCAAAACTCATTATTTTTAAGCTATTTTTAGTGGGATAAAGGGGTTTTCAAAAAACCCATGAGAGAATTTAAGGAACAATGTTAATTAAACAAAAGGAGCATATATTCTACCTTATCTTGAGAATGAAATGGAGGGGCAATATATTTTATGATCAATAAACGTGAGAGAATGGTAGCCTTCTGCAAGGTAGGCAATAAGATCAGAAGCATGGCTGTAAGTCCAATAAACAAAGAAACAAACGAACACAATGGGAAAGCTGCACAAAGTAAACAGGAGCGAGTATCATTATTGTATGCAAACACTGAGACTTACATTTAAGGTGGTCAGTATCTATTAAGGTGGTCAGTATCTATTACCTAGTTTGATAAATGTCACAAAATGATTTAGGATGGTAAGTAGATCAAGAAGGCCACCTTTCTCAGTATCTACTTAGTCACCTTCCACATAGAGCATATACTGTACACCAACCTGTTGATGGTGACTCAGATAACTTTTCAACCTTGGGCAACCAAACTGATTGTATATTTGTTTGTTTGGGCTCAGCTGGCACACTTAGACAGCAATAGCACTTAGACTTATATACCACTTCATAGTGCTTTACATCCCTCTCTAAGCAACCTTTCAATGCAAATGACACCCTTAGAATTAAGGATACATTTTTATTTTTGTGTATCTATTTTTGTTCTATAGTATAACGGTCCCCAACCTTTCCAGCTTTAACGACCGGCGGTGCAGTAGCAGGGAGGGAGAGAGAAGATTTTTTTCCATGTGAGCAGCTGGTGAGCGTGCACATGCAGCTCCATTTGCACAAGTAGCTGGTACACATGCACACTGCTCGCACAAATGGTACACGCTCTCACCTGCACATGCTTGCCCGCGACTCTCACTAGTTGAGCTATGCACGTGCATGCTTCCCCACCACTTGTCCAATTCAGTTCTGAACTGTCCATGGTCCGGTATTGGGCCACGTCCCAGGGGTTCAGGACCCCTGCTATAGTATATATTTTGTGCTTCTATTTATTTATTTTTTATTATAAGTTGCTTAGAGTCAGGCAAAAGTGAGATGGGCTGCCATATATCTTGAGTAAATAAATAAGATAAATGAAGATTGTGGATGTTATCATAAACTGGCTGTCACGTTTTAAAATAACCATAAATCCAAAGAAAACCTGGTGACATTGCTCTTTGGCACCTCATCTGCATCCATCTTTTTCCTAGAATTTTTTAACTTAGTTTTGCATATTTCTGGAGAGGTAGGCTAATTTCCAAAACAATCACTGGAACAGGACTCTACTCTTAATTTCATTCCATAGGAATGTCTCTGCAATCTACAGAGGACCCAGAGGCATGACTGGTACTAGATTTGGTATTCAGTTCTTCACTGGGATAGTGTTGTTTTTTTAAATTCTTGTCAAAAGAATCTTTAAAAAAAGAAAAGAAATGAAAGCCAAATGAGAGACCGAGCAACCCACTTTGATAAGGTATTTTCCTATTGGGGGCACTTTCCCCTCTTTTACCTGACTTTGACACATATGCTTTTGCACAAAGATATTCCCTGTGCATGTGCAAAGCTCACAGTTGCTGCATTGGGGATTCGCACTGTTCTACCAGGTGGGCACTAGTTTGCATTACAGTTTCAGCTGAAGCAGCACTTCTTTTGAACAACTCTTCTTTTGAAGAGTTGCATGGTCTAATAAATATACTTTACCTACATGAAACAAATTGAAAACCATCTTTGCCAGAGAATTGGCTGCTGAGTAGGGAACTTATTTGCAAAGAGCCATCAGTTTCGTATGTGAAGCCTCAGAAAAACCATCACTCTCCCATTTTCCTTAACAAACAACCTGTAAGCAGGCAATTGCCAGAACTGAAGCCCTTTGAAAGGATTTAAGGGGCCATTCCTTGTGTTGTTGTATTAGTGTTTCATTTGTTTTTAAAGTGCAGTGTCACAGTTCATTTCTCTTCTTCTCTTCCCATCCCAACTTTTTTCATGGTATAAACTTGTAAGTCCACACTGAATAGAGCTATTCATATTTAAGAATGACCTCTGTGACCCATCTAAGCCCAGGGGATGAATTTGGACATAAATTAAAGAAATAAATGAATTCAAATCAAATCATATGAAAATTAATCCTGCTTAAGCATTCATCTGTCTTTTTGTACAACTCTTCTTTTTGACTATGATGACAAAGTCAAGTCTTTAGTTGATTTTTGTGATAACTGTTTATGAAACTTGCAGTGCCAAGTGGCAGTCATAAACAAGTACCAGAAAAGAATATTAAGGTTGAACTGTGGGTTCCTTGATACCTTCTGACTCTGGTTAATCACTTGCAGATGTTTAATTATGCAACTAGGTAACATCATAACCCCTAGTGATTGTGGGTTCCTGTTTATATAAAGTAGCTTACCTGCCAGTATGGGTATGTGTGTGTGGTTTTCTCTATGTGTCTTTTGATGAGTGATTGATTTCATTGATGGCTGATTGATCAACTCCTAGCCTTAAAACAATGCTGCACACCAGAACAACTGGACATAAGAACAGTTTTTTCCTGAATGCCTTCTGCTAAACAAATAATTCCCTCAACACTGTCAAACTATTTACTAAGTCTGCACTACTATTAATCTTCTCATCGTTCCCATCACCCATCTCCTTCTACTTATGACTGTATGACTGTAACTTTGTTGCTTGTATCCTTATGATTTATATTGACTGTTTCCTAATATGATTTGATTGCTTATTTGTACCCTATGACTATCATTAAGTGTTGTACCTTATAATTCTTGATGAACATATCTTTTCTTTTATGTACACTGAGAGCGTATGCACCAAGACAAATTCCTTGTGTGTCAATCACAATTGGCCAATAAAAAATTCTATTCTATTCTATTCTATTCTATTCTATTCTATTCTATTCTATTCTATTCTATTCTATTCTATTCTATTCTATTCTATAGAAACCAGCTGATTGATAGCTGCTTGATAAACCAAAAGATTCAATAGCCCAAGAAGAAAAAAACAGAATAACCTATAACATACAGTCTAAGGACAGTGACAGTTATTATCTAAGATAGACAGGCAGAAGGCTAGCACAGCAAATCCATGACCATCAACTTGCCAGTCTGAAGACACAATGAAAACTTCTTATTCTCACACACATGGACAGAACCCACCATACTGTAATTTCAAATGGGAAACTATGAACATCCTTGACAATGCTAAATATCAAAATGCTAGGGGATTCCTGAAAGCATGTCATTCAGACAAATCAATTCACAATGCTAAAATGCAAACATAAAAATATGATGATGATGTTATCCATTCAGTCAAGTCTGACTCTTGGTGATTCTTTGGGTCAGACCACTCCACGTCTTCCGATCTTGCACCATTTCTTTGAGTTTTTCTATGCTTTGGCTGGTGTCAGCTTTGATAGTGTCCAGCCGTGGTGTTCTTTGACAGCCTGGCTTCCTTTTGCTGCTAACTCTTCCCACATAATTGCTTTTCCCACTGAATTCCCCTAAATAACATGGCCAAAGTAAGTAAGACATAGTTTTGTGGTTTTGAAAAATTTCATACTTATCCTCAAATTCTCTCAGTAAAATCGCTAACTTCCAATTAACCTAAAATATGCAAATCAAAATGAAAAATGAAATAAAAAATCAGCCCATGGTAGCACTGGAACCAAACATCCCTTTGAAAAATCAACTGGGTGAAGGCGAGTTATTTCAGAGGATCTGGTATTCCATAACTGAGGGCCATTACTCAAATGAGGGCATTCCATCATTTGGGAAAGAATGTCTTGCTAAAGTGTCTGAGTACAACTATAAAGTTAATACGGATAATGAAAAGAAGAAGATTTTTCTAACTTATCTGATTGAGAGGATCTGCCAGAGCTCAAATGACTTCTTCCTGGCTCTTCTGTTTGCTGATCTGTAGCTTTTAATATGAGAAAAGGGTCTGAACTTGGATTGCATGGTTATTGCCATCAACGTGATGGGTTTTTGACCCACTTTCTCATGCAGGCACTTTGGACAGAAAGGGAAATTATTAAATACATAGGGATAATCATATTAGCTATATTTAATTAATTCCATTTCATTTTAATGAAACTTGAATTACTGCCATGACCCCATCTATTTCTTTGTCCTAGCCTTGCTCATTTCTTGGCATACAGCCTTGGTACGTTATTCAAAAGCCAAATGCAGCCTTTAGCTTGGGGGGAAAAAACCTTAGGATTTACTTATCTTAAACTAATTCATTGGCTCACTCCACCTGCAGCTTGATAGCCATTTCTTATATAACTGAAATGAATGAAGTGCCACATTAAACAAAGGGGCTTAATGCAGTCACTCTTTTGGCTTTATTTCTTGGCATAGAAGTTACACACTGCTTATAGACCCACTTGACTCACAAGGGGCATAATTTGGTTAATCCATTTTTAAAAACAATTTGGAGAGTCCCACTGTAAAGAAATTCTCTGCGGGTTACCTACTGTACAGTTATAATAACTTTTAGAAGCATCACTAAAGCCTATCATAATATTTGCAAATATTTAAATAAATATTTAAATAAAGATGAGGGTATTCCATTATTTTGATCTTAGCTACATAAAATACCAATGAAACAACTCACCATTTGGCTGACTTGGTATGAATCATTTCTGTATAAATCCTATTCTACATATGTATGTATACATATACATATATGTAGGTCTTTGGTTATTCGGGTTTTCTCCCGCGTAAAATTGGAAATGTCTTGGCGACGTTTCGACGAAGTCTCATTTGTCATCTTCAGGCTGGTGTTTTCGGCTTTGTGCTTCTAGGAGCAATGTGTGTGATTGCAGCTGTTTCTTCCTTTTAACTGCCAGGGGGGTGTGAACTGATTGGGTGGGAGCTTGGCTGTGTTCTGATTGGGTGGAGGTGTGTTCTGATTGGTTGGGGGGTTGCCTGTGCTCTGATTGGATGGGGGTGTGTTCTGTTTAGGTGGGGGCTTGGTTGTGCTCGGGTTAGTCTGAGTAGCAGGGGGATTTGAGCTGGTGATCTGTGTTGCTGTTGTTTGGCTTCGCGTTCGTGGTCATGCCAGATCTTCATGGTGGGTGTCAGTTTGCTTTATGTATGGATTGGAGGGGTTTAAAGTGGCTAATGATGCAGCTGTGGTCTGGTTTCTGGTTTGTGGTCGTGCCTCATCGGTGTGGGTTTGCTTTTTGCGTGGATGTGTGGTGGTGACATCCTGTGTGGTTTTCGTGAATGTGGGTCTGGTGTCATTCTTTGTGTTAGGGACTTGTTTGTCAATAAGGGCGGGTTTTCAAATGGCTGGTAGGTGGGAGGTATCATCTCATTTATTCATGCTGTGTGGACGTTTTTCTATCTCGATGGCTTCTCTGATTATTCTGTTGTTAAAGTGTTCAGTTTTGGCGATAGTTCTGGTCTTTTTAAAGTCAATATCATGTCCTGTGGCTTTGAGGTGTTGGACCAGCGAAGAAGTTGGTTCCTCTTTTCTGACTGAGTTCTTGTGTTCTTCAATGCATGCACTTATTCTTCTGTTGATTTGTCCGATGTATGTGGTGGGGCAGGCGGTGCATGGGATTTCATATACTGCTTGATTTTCTAACTCAATTTTGTCTTTGGGGTTTCTTAGGATGGTGGATATTTTTCAGTTTGTGCAGAATGCTGTCTTGATGTTGTGTTTGTGGAGGATCTTGCTGATTATGTCTATGGTGCCTTTTATGTATGGGAGGAGGGCTTTGCCGTTTTCTTGTTCTCTGTCTTGGATTTTAGTGGGGGTTTCTTTTTGGATTAGGTTGGTAATCTTATTTCTTTGGAATCCGTTGGATGTTAGTACGTTAGTGAGAGTGTGTAGTTGGGTTTTTAGGTGTTGTTCGTCAGCTAAGCGTTTTGTTCTGGAGATGAGTCTCTTGGCTACGGAGTTGATCTGTGCTGGGTGGTGGTGTGAGAGTGCGTGCAGATAGCAGTTTGTGTGTGTTTTCTTCTGGTAGATGGTGTGTCCTAGGGAGCCATTGGATTTCTTGTAGACTAAGACATCCGGGAAGGGAAGTTGGTTGTTAGCATCTGTTTCCATGGTGAACTGTATTTTGGGGTGTGAGGAAGTTGTCCAGTTTTTCTTTCCCGTGTGGCCAGATTATGAAGGTGTCGTCTATGTATCTGAGCCAGAATTTGGGTTTGTGATCAGATTTTTCTAGAGCTTCGGTTTCAAAGTGTTCCATGTAGAGGTTTGCAATGACAGGTGAGAGGGGTGATCCCATGGGTGCTCCTTCTATTTGTTTGTATTTTTGTCCTTTGTAGATGAAGTATGTGTTGGTTAGGCAGTGGTTGGTCAGATCTAGGATGTGCTTGGGGGGGGTTATATTTGTTTTGGATAGCTGTCAAGGCTTCTTTGATTGGCACTTGGGTGAAGAGAGATATGACATCGAAGCTCACGAGTAGGTCGCTGGGCTGTAAGTTTTGTTTCTTTATGATCTCTATGAACTGGAATGAGTTTTTTATGTGTGAGTTGATGGATTCTGCATAGTGCTGTAGTTGTTTGGCGAGAAATTTGGCTAGGTTTTGTAGAGGTGAACCTATGGAGCTGACTATGGGTCTAAGTGGGGTTCCGTCTTTGTGTATCTTGGGGAGACCATAGAGCTTAGGGCATCTGGATGATTTCTCTCTGGGAATGATTCTTTGCTGGATTTCTTCGCTGATGGGTGAGGCTTTTATTTTGGATCTAGTGGTTTTTTCCAGGTAGGTGGTGGGATCTGGTGATACCTAAAAGCCAGTGAGTGAACCCCAAAAAGTGCAAATTGTTAAATGCAGAAGGAAAACACACTGCTTACATGAAATGATCAGATAGCTGTCATTACAAAGCTTTGAACATGTTCATTCTGTAACTAACAAAGTTAATATTTCAGCCCTGCAGAGAACATATTTTGAAAGATGTCACTGTGGAGGAGTAATTGTCTGGAGGGAAAACTACCAGGAAATATAAGCCCACTCATAGGTTCTGAGAACATATAATTTCTAACAAGAAGGGATGTTTCACTCAGCTTGTTAGTTGTGGTGAACTGTTCTTCTCAGCTTTATAAAACAAAATTGGGAAGCATGCTGAGCATGACTCCTGGATTTCTGTCAAACCATTTTACCTGCTGGGGAAACAGGAAGCATCTTCTCTGTAATGAAGTAATGTGGGTAGGTGTTTACGTGTGTTGCCTCTTTAAGAAAGACTTAGAAGAAGCTTTGTGGGAATACCTTATTTCATTTGACTGAAACTGATAATTTAGATCAGGGATGCCCAACCTTGGCAACCTTAAGACCTGTGGGATTCAACTCCCAGAATTCCCCAGCCAGCCTTGCAGTATGGCTTGCTGGGGAATTTTACAAGTCAAAGTCCACAAGTCATAAATTTGGAAACCCCTCATTTAAAGCTTCATTTTAGTAATAGTCAAATTCGTTTTTCTGATAATTTATGGGGAATAAACAATTGCGAATGAAATTACGATTTGAAACCATGAAGGGAGGAATGCTTTAAATGAGCTTTTATTGAGGATGTCATATCCTTGTATTCTTTATATCATTTAATTTGTGAAACTGTTAGAAAAGTAAAGCTCTGTAAGAAGCATGATAGCTTTAAATTTAAAGATACAGGAATCTGCTTTGTACAAAGTCAGACCATTCACTCATCAAGAATCACAAGTGCTGGAAAAGATCCCAGAAGTCATATTATCCAAACCACTGCTTTGTGTAGGATCCACTACAGTATTTCTGACAGATAAACGGTAACAGAGTTGGAAGGGACCTTGGAGGTCATCTAGTCCAACCTCAAGACAAAGCACTGTAGAGATCTACAATGCTTGAAAAGTTGGAAGGAAAGGGAACAGAGCAACCAGCAGCAAGGTGGATTGACAACCAGCACTGATGGGTACAGCATGGGAAGGTCTGAAAGACCAAGTTGGAAGCAGATCCTCCAAGGGTTGTTACCAAGTTGATGGTACATAATCAATCAATCAACCAACCAACCAACCAAGACAGAATAGAGAAAGACAGTTACTTTCTGTGATATGAACTCTACAGTATGCCACTATTAATATACCCCAAAATAGCATTTGCTTTTTTTAGCAGTAGATCACACAACTGGTCCATGATTTTTCAATCTCATGCAGAAGTTTGAACATTTGTTTTCCTGAATAGCAAAAATATAAGCTGTTGTGGTCAAGCAAATAATTTTCAACCTCAAGAGTAATTCATAAAGGATCCCTCCATTAATCAGTCCTCCATTAATTTACCCAACCCCCTTTTAAAGTTGTCTATATTAGTGACCATCATCACCTCTTTGGGAATGGATTCCATAGGTTACATATGCAAGGAATCAAGAACTGTTTCTTTTCCTTTAAAAAAAACCCCTTTCAATCAGCTTAAGATATTCTATTTAAATCATTTACACAGGACAGACTGAATTTTCCAGCCCCCTCACAAGTACAGAACATGGGAGTTTAGATGAATATTTCAAATGTAGTGCTGGGTATAATTGGTTTAGAGACGAAATGCATGTAAGATATACCCAGTAATTTAAATCTCAAATGCAATTTTCTATTTTGGAAAATAAAATAATAGGCATATTGTGTAGAGCTTATTTCCATTTGCAATTTTCACCCAGCAAGTAACATGGAGATTTAAATTAAAGTGGAGAATAACCGGAAAGTCTACAGGAAAAAAAACTAATTAAAATGCAAGATATATTTTACTGCTCCTGTCTCAGTATTATTTCCTACATGCAAAATACTGGCTTCATTTGCTCTTAATAGTTCTAGCAGCTGTTTCAATACTGTATGCATCCCCCCCTCCCACAAACACACAAAATGCAACAACTAAAAAGCTAGGTCAAAAAGTGAGAGTGCCTTTGCTTCGGGGCTAGGTTTTATGTTACTCTTTGTACCTTGGAATTGATTCAACAGTCAAAGATCTCTCACCAAGTATGAAAGTTCTGCAAGAATGATGTTTTGGTGCTCTTCCAATAACAAGGCTTAGGGAAGAATTAGGCTTTAACTCTTTATATTTAATCATGACTCAAAAGATGAGTTCAAGGATTTTCTGTTTCCTGGTAGCTCTGGTGATAACCTCTGATTACAAACTTAATTACAAACCTCTGATTACAACCCCTTAAAAGCTTTCTCGAATGAATGAATGGCACCAAAACCTTGTTAAAGCAAAAAGACCAAAAACCCAAACCTTGGAAGATTCATGTTGTGCCTGAGCTGAAAAAACTGTTCCAGATTGATGCCAATCCAGTTCATAATGTTGGTTCTAATCCTTGCAAGTTTTAGTGCCTCACTACCGGAGGCATTGCTTGCTCTGGCATGAAGTCCGAGCACTAAAGCTGATAGTTCAAGATCTTGCCAATTCCCAAAACCTCTTTTTCACATGTTGCTCCTGAACTGTGCAACATGCATCTCTTTCTTTCTTTCTTTCTTTCTTTCTTTCTTTCTTTCTTTCTTTCTTTCTTTCTTTCTTTCTTTCTTCCTTCCTTCCTTCCTTCCTTCCTTCCTTCCTTCCTTCCTTCCTTCCTTCCTTTCTTCCTTTCTTCGATTTATATGCCGCCCTTCTCCAGAGACTCAGGGCGGCTTACAATGCATTAAGCAATAGCCTTTAGAAAAATAGCCTTTAGCCTAAATAGCCTTTAGAAAAAAAGTCCAATTTTTTTTTCTGTACAACAAGGCTTTTTGAACTGGATTAGTAATAATTACTAGCTTTTGCTTTTGTATTTCTTACCTGAGTTTGAAAACATAAACACAGATATACTGTACTATTTAGTTATCTTGAGTAGCCTAGGATTGAAAAGATGGGACACAATTGGGGAAAAAATATTAATAAAAAGGCAATACTCCTAGCATTAAGAACTTTTTCAAAAACTAGTGCATGTTGTATAACAACTGTGAAAAGAACTAAACTGCACTGGGATTTCTCCACTGGGATTCCCCAATTATTCCGTGATTTCTCCTGTCCACTTAGGAGACACAGCTCTAGCCACCAAGGCATTTAGATACATAGATTCTAAGAATACATACGCGATATAAATCAAGACTAAAAATATGCTTGAGGTCAGTACTTTTTTTAAAAAAAAGTCTAGCTTCTGTCTAATTTTAATCTCCTGATAGAATCTTAAAATGAGGTGGGGACTAAAGCTTGGTTGATACCAAGGAAGGTGTTTGTGGGCATACTGGTATTGCACTAGTCTTCTTGGCCATACACCATTAAAGATGTAGGAGAAGAAGTAAGAGCAACGATGTAGAATTCAAAACAGCATAAAGGTTAGATGAGATAAGTCAATATATATCAATTGATTGAGTAAATGAATTAATGAAACTCTAAAAGACGATTCTTATAAGCAAAATGTGTTCAAGAAGTTTTCTGAGAAAATTATGGGCAGCCAAAAAAATAAACAAATCATTGAACAAATCAAACCAAAGTTCTCACTCAAGACACAAAGGACCAGGTATAATTTATCATACTTTGGACACATTAGCCCTCTAGAGAAGACTGCAATGCTATGAAAGGAGAAGGAAAAAGAAAAGAATGACCAACAGTAAGATGGATGAACTCAGTTGCAGTGGTGATGGGTGCACTGGAGGACCAGATTTGGACCAGTGGTGGGTTCCTCCCGGTTCCTCCCAGTTCCGCCAAGCTGGTAGCGGTGACAATATGATGTCACCGAACTGGTTCTGCCCCCCCACGTTAGTCTTACCTTTTATTTGCCCCCACCCCCCCCAATCTATTGCTGCCTCCTAAGTCCCAGATGATCGGCTAGAAGGAAAAAAACTGTTTAAACTCTTGCTGCGGGGCTTCAAAGGGCCGCCCTACAGCTGATCAGTGGTAAAAGGCAGTTTGGTGGTAGACTGGTGCCTCCAAAAACAAATGAGTAGACCAATACAGCTCTGCAAGCAGTTAAAAGCCTGGTAGACCAGTACCTCTGCTAAATCCTAAAGAATTGTCACATGATCATCAAGCCATGCCCACAAAATAAGCCACGCCCACAGAACCGGTAGTAAAAGAATTTAGAACCCACCCCTGATTTGGACAGGTTGTCAATAACAAATTCTTTCTCTATGGTCACAGATAAAGAGTTGATACCGATTTGATGGCACACAATCAATCTCATAACCAGTAAACAATTAAAATAAGGGGAAAAAAAACCCAAATGTAATGAATATAATATTTAAATTTGACAAGCTGCATTGATTAATGAATAATACAATTCAGTTGATAAGAATTTGGTTGGGGTTATTTTCCTAATGCAGCCTGATATAAAGTCAACATTAGTGAACATTCAAAGTTACAATGGCACTGAAAAAAGAGACTTATGACCATTTGCAGCGTCCCCATGGACACGTGATCAAAGTTCAGATACTTGGCAACTGACTCGTATTTATGACCGTTGCTGTATCCCAAGGTCATGTGATCCCCTTTTGCGACCGTCTGATCAGTAAGGTCAATGGAGAATCCAGATTCACTTAACAACCATGTGACTAATTTAACAAAGGCAATGACTCACTTAACAACTGTGGCAAGAAAACTCATAAAATGGGCCAAACTCACTTAACCAATGTTTCCCTTAGCAATATAAGTTTTGGGCTCAATTGTGGTCGTAACTCAAGGACTACCTGTATGTTATCCTCTGACAGGCTGGATTGCAGTCATAAATTATGACAAAAGTTGTGTGCTGAAAATTTCAGACTTGTACACTACTGTATCTTGCTCCCAAATAAAAAGAAAGGGTGAGTGATTTTTCTCCAACTATCAAGACTGGTGGTTTAGAAAGAAAATCTGTTCAGGCTCATATTTTGCAAAGACAATGCAGGCTTAGTCCTATTTCAAGAATATGATCAAGGTAGAACATGTCTTTGTTTTCAGGTACCTAATCCAAAAGAACAAATGCTGTCAGTGTCACTGTTAGAGCACTATCTGAAGAGAAAAATGTGTTTTTATATAGTGGGCTTATTCAGCAGTTATGCAATTTTAGATACAGTTCAGTCTATAGCTGAACCTCAACACTTCAACATAAAGAGTTATGCAGTAACGTACAAAAACAACTCCTAGTTTTAGTAGAGTCTGTTTCTGACTAAACTTTCATGTTAAGCTAGTGGAATTTAGCACATACAGTACTTAACATGTATTCTGAAAGCCATTTTCATGCCCTAGGGCAGTATGGTTGGGAATTATGGGCATTGAAGTCCACATATCTTACAGTTGCCGAGTTTGAAAAACATGCCTTAAAACCATATATTCCACTGTTACACCAGTAGCAATACCATAAATGAAACGATATGAAGGGCTGTTTAAGTTTAAAAGTACTTGCCAAATTCTCAAAATCTATCAAGAAGTTATCGTGATGAGGCTGTCACTAAAAGTTAGCAGAGAATGCTAAAGAGTCAGTATTTTCCAGAGAGAATACAATTGCCAGTGACCTAGCTTTGAAGCTTAAATGCACACTGAATGAATTCTTTGATTAACAGGAACTTGGAAAGCTTCAGAAAGTCCTTCAATGGACAAATTGTATGTTGATTATTATGAATCTTCAATTTCAATAACAAAGGATCCATCCAAAGAGGATCTGGAAAAAAATTGTTGTTTTTCTGAACAGGATTGATCCTATGGATCAATCCAGTGCGCATGGGTCCTGCACACCGGATTGTGGTCCAGTCTGTAGCTTTTCCAGTTATAAAGATCAGATAGTCAGTGACGGGAAAGACTTTCATCTTGACAAGTGCCTTCAGATACTTCTGAAAGTTGATTGCAGTGGACTGTAGTGGAACATAAAAGAAATCAACATGAGCTATTTTGTACAATCCACAGAAATGGGCTCTGGAGCAGCTGAATGACATCATCACGGCTGCCAATCATTTTCTGTACAAAACAAAGGGAAGGGAATTACTTCTAAAAGATGGATCCACAGCTGAGATGTGATCGATCCAAGCTGAGTTTCTGAGTTCAGAAAATTGCAGGTGTATACATATACCCTGTTTCCCCCAAAATAAGACATCCCCTGATAATAAACTCAATCGGGCTTTTGAGTACGTGGCAATAAGGCCAAGCACTTATTTCAGGGTTCAAAAAAATATAAGACAGGGTCTTATTTTTGGGGAAACACGGTTAGGAAAATATTGGGATTACTAATCTTTTTTTTATGTACATCAAAGGAATTCCTTTTTTAAAAAATAACCAGTGATGAAATTCACATTCATAAAACAACATACTTTAGGGGAAGTTGCACATAAAAGTTTTGCATATTAAGGAAAGATCTGTGATAAATTCAGGCTGATTTTTCAGGATATTTTTAAAAATACATAAATAATATTGATGGTATGGATTAATTCTTGAAAAAAAAGTATAGATATCAAATGAGACTTCTACTGTATGTCCAATGTTAAAATATTTTGTTTCACTCTGTAATTTTAAGTCAAATTTGAGTGTTCTTCTCCTTTAATTATAATGTTTAGTTCTTTCTGGTTCCCTCTAGTGTCTATTTTTTTAAAGTCTTATCTTACTATATTTTTTTTTTAATCAAAACCAATGCATTTTTCCATGGAAGGGATTTTTTATAAGTAATTCCAAAATCTTATTTCAAATTTATCTGAATCCTTAGAGCATTTCTAAAATGAAAGATTTAATCACCCTTTTATTGTTTATTAATTTTTAAAAAGTTTTTAAACTTGCAGTTAAGACTTCTTTGGCTAAAGATTGAAGGAAGGACATTCACCCAGTGCTATAAAACTTGTTTATCCAAAGGTTTCTAATAACTGGACAGCTGTTAGCAAGAATTATTTCCAAAAGTGATTTAAAAAGGAAATATGCAAACTTAGTGTCCTTTCAAAGGCACTGACCGTGGTTTAAGCAAGTTGGCTATTCCCTAGTCTCCCAGAGCTCTAAACCAACTGGAAACTACTGTCATGGGGACTCTTCATGAGGAGTAACTTGTGGGCAATCTCAAATCCTCTCTTTGTCTGGGGAGAATTACAAAGGGCTAGTCTACTCAATGGTTTTTCATTCCATCTCAGTTGTCGGCTCCAATTTTTGGGGAACCATCTTCAGTCTTCCATTTGTTCCCCGGAAGTCCCCATGATGGGATTTAAAAACTAATATAATTGTAATCTAGAAAAAAATGTTGTGAATCATAAATAGTTCTTAAGGACTATAATTTAATTCAGTTTGTGTCGCCTGAATAGCAGCTTTTGTCTTCTTCAATATGCAAATCCTGAATCCTTTATTATGCCCCTGAAAGGTAGTTAATTCCACTAGGCCCTGAAATCAGTAAATTTTCTTCATACCAGAAATTACTGAGGTTTTACAATTATTTTTTTGGCAGACATTGAAAAACTCAATTATTACATTTCAATCAGGGTTCCTAGGCTTGCTAGAATATCTTAAGAAGTATTTTAGTACTGAAATTTTATAATTAACAAATATAAGAAAATCACACAGTGAAACCATACAGATTTAGAAGTGAAGTAGGAAATAAGGAATAAATCTTTAAATCGTAGCTTGTTTGCTTATCAGCTTACAAGTCAGCCTTTCAGAACTCTTTTAGCACTACTATGATTGCAAGCTAGTGAGCCGTGCCTTATGTTCAATATCAGCCCAAATCTCTGCCAGATCCAAGAGTTTTCTGTGCAACCAACTGCATATATAACTTGGGATTTAAAATTTTGTTTGAAGGGCAAACACATCTACGATTTTGGATGTGTTTGCACTTCACATTTGGGACAGATTTGGGTGTTGTAGCAAGAAGGGAGATCCAAGAGGGGTGGAGGGAGGAGAGAGGCAACAGAAAGGAAGGGTCTTCAAAAGTAAATTGTGTTGCAGAGTATAAAATAATGTATTTTCTCTAGTTGGTTGTAACACACAAACACACACACACACAGAGAGGGAAAGAGAGAGAGAGAGAGAACGAGAGGTGCTTAAAAATGATGCATCTGTCATAAAGAAATTGATAAATATACTTCTCTAAATATAGGCAGCATTGTTTATGATGCGAAGATGGATTTTTCTTTGTTCCATCAGGCTGATTGTCACTGCATCAAAATGAATTGGAGTCTGATACAGAAGGCTCATACTGAGAAAGTCAATATTACTATCTAATAAATGCAGTATATTGAAATGTTGTGGGTTTTTTTTAACCTGGAAATGTCTCTATCAAAGGCATGCTGTTCTTTTTAATGCTTTGATAGGTTAGATAACATGTTTACCTAAAAGTATGCAGTGTCAGTATTGCTTTTCCAGCTTGCTGACATCTTTCTTTATTAAAAGCGAACAACGTGCACACACATAGTGCCAGTGTCCAGTCGTGAAGAGAAACAAAACATTGTCTGCATTCAAAACCATCTGGATGACAAGCCACATTTTTTTTTCCTTCTACTGTGAGTGTACCTATAATAAAGCCTTCTCCAGTGTCTTATTTGTGCTTGAAAGAAAAAGAGTTCAGATGATACAGAATACATCCATCTAGAGATTTCATTCCAGGAAAAAGCATAAAGAGATGGATCAATGAAGAAATGCATGTTTAAAAAGCTATTAGCCATCTGTCACCCTTCAGGAAATGTTTATTCTCTGGGTGTTGAGGCAGGACAATCAAAGATTCCATCTTCAGCGGGGTGGCCTATATGATTTGGATATACCGGTATATTGTTTGATATGTTAGTTTATGAACATAATTTTTGTTGACAGACAATATTGTTGGGGTGTTATTTGATTTATTATGTGATTTGGACAGCTACTACATACATCTTCAAAATAAATAAAAAAACGAACAAGCTGGAACCAAACTGGGTTCACAGACTTTACTAACCATGTTTTCTAAACTTGTTTTTAATGAGATAAAATTTGGTGTGTTTTTGTAGCATAAGTTAAAATCCATCAAACCATCTTTATTTGTTTACTTTTATTTCTTTGCTTCTCAGTTGTGACAGACTTTAAATGCATTGTATGAACCACTTGTGACTTGGTGTTGGTCTTAATGAACAATTTTTGCTCTTATCTGATCAATCCTTTTCCTTTCTTTTTTCAGTTATGTTGTAATGTGCCTCTGTAGATTGCTTAGGAGTTTAGCTTAGAAAATAAGTTTAATAGGTAGTCAAGGTTTATAAACAGGAACAAGTTATAACTACAAATGAACTGTGCACACCTTTAAAACATCAATCTAACTCATGGTGGCATCCAGTGATGTCCATATAAGAAATTTAAAAAAAGTGAAGATGGCAGTGGCGGCTGTGCAATGAAAATTACTCTCCTTTGTGTAGAAGTGACCACCATCTTTGTTTGTTTATTTGTTTTGTTACCTCCGTGGATTCGACCACCAAACCAAAAACCAAGAAATGATTGTAGTGTAGGGAAATATGAATTCAGTCCTATACTGTAACAATATTGAGGATCCTGATGTTTAAAATATGGCATGGAGATTACTGCAAAGGCACCCGGAAATATTAGGAGTAGGATGGCAACTCCTGTCATGTGAAACCAGCAAGCACACATTCCATATGCCCAAAGAATGGACAAATTTACTTTAATGCTGATTGGAAAAGCAGAAGGTTTGGGAATTCTTACTTTTGATATGGTGCCATTGTTTTTTCTTTCTTTCTGGACATTGTCTGAAGGGGAAAGTGCTGTTACTGCTGACACAGTCAAACGTTAAAGAATTTTCAGCAGAGAGTTTAGTCTCTGGGTCCAAACCAGTGCCTGTCAACTTGAGCCACTTTTAGATGGGTGGATTTTAACTCCTAGAATTCCCCAGCCAGCATGGTTTCAGATTCTGAAAAGTAACACAATAATTTGCAACAGGCAGTCATTTTCTCAAAATGGAGCAAGTGGGTCCCAAATCTTTCTGATTTTGATGAAGAATCTTTTCAGAGATTTGAGTACTTGAAAAGGCAGTAACATGGCTCCTTCACATTTAGTAGAAAGGATCATTATTTCTTACCGATCCCTGTACAAAAAAACATTTGCTTGGCACAGGATTACTATCACTGCAAATGTCACCTCACTCTGTCCCATGCAGCAAAATTCTGAACACTTAGAAACATGGCTTGAATATCTAGACACTAATTATTTTGAAATATAGAATGTTTCATCCTCATCTCTTCAGTGAATGGCATTCTATTCTGCTGAAAACCAAAGTGTTATGGCTATTTTTGTTGGCAGCATGCTAAATTATGGGAGAACAAAGGCCTAATTTTCCTAATTTCAGTCTGGATCCAAGCAACAGTTTAAATTCAGACCCTACTGAATCTTTTCCAGAGCTATTGATTGCTGTTTTCATGCACACAAAACTTAATTGGTCAAATTCTGTATATTCCTATTGACCAAGCTGACAAGGAAGCATTTTAAGAACAACTCTAAAATGCAGACCTGTTTTAATCTTGTCTCCTCTTTGTTTTATATACTCTTTCTCATGACGAAAAGGCTAGAGGGATGTCAAGTTCACCCAGGTTTAAAGTACAGAAATATGTTATTGCATAACATTCCAGCTTTTCGGCTCATAATGAACAGATAAGAAATTCAAGTTGGCCGCTTGGATTAATAAGGTCCATATAGTCTTATAAACATTTTGTAATATTTGCTTTTCAGTCTTGATACCTTTTCATTTCATTACCTCTCCACAGACTCACAATGTGAATGAATTGTTTCTAAAGCTCTAATGTTGGGGAAAGAGTAGAGGGAAAGAGAAGAGGATGACCAGCAACAAGGTGGATGGAGTCACAGTGGTGATGAGTAGCCCATTGGCAGTCATCAAAGAACAGGTAAGGGATAGAGCATCATAGAGAAAATCTATCTACATGATCACTAGAAGTTGAAAATGACTTGCTAGCATATAATCAATCAATTGATCGATCGATCAATCAATAAAAATGTCTTACAGTCTAATTTTATGTATTATGCATTTCAGAGGTAAGCCTTATTAAGATAAACAGATTTTACTCTTAACTAAGTAGGATCCTTCTTCTCCAAAGCTTGCAAAAAAAAAATCTGCTCTAATTCAAAAGTATGGAACTGAATGGTGCTGAGATATAATGCCAATTTCTGTGTTAAAAAAATTAGCACCAATAACATGGTTATTTTTTTTATTACAGTGACAGGCTACAGGAAATGATTCATCATGAACTGATAGCATGATCGCGTCTTTTAATTATTAGCGTTGATTTCAAGATGTCTATGGATTCCCAAATATCCGCTTGTGTGTGTACATTGGATTGAAACAAATGGAGCATCAACAGGTCATTGGGAATAGCAAACAACAAGGCAGAGGAGAGAAGGAAAAGAATGATGCCCTTGAAGTGATGTCCCAGTGCCTGGAAGCCGTGCGGATCTGGATGGGGAGAAACAGACTCAGACTCAACCCATCCAAGACCGAGTGGCTGTGGTTTCTGACATCCCGATATAGTCAGTTGGTGCCATCTCTGACTATTGGGGGCGAGTCGTTGGCCCCCACGGATAGGGCTCGCAACTTGGGTGTCCTCTTGGACTCACGGCTGTCTTTAGAAGAGCATTTGACAGCTGGGGCCGGGAGGACTTTTCATGAGGTCCGCCTGATTCACCAGTTGCATCCCTTTCTGGATTGGGACTGATTACGTATGGTCACTCATGCCCTCGTCACTTCACGCCTGGATGACTGTAATGCTCTGTACATGGGGCTCCCCTTGAGGAGCACCCGGAGGCTCCAGCTGGTCCAGAATGCAGCCATGTGGGTGGTTATGGGAATGACTGCGCGAGCTGCACTTGCTCCCGGTGGTCTTCCGGGTGCGCTTCAAGGTTTTGGTCACCACCTTTAGAGCGGTCCATGGCTTAGGACCAGGATACTTATGAGACCGCCTTCTGCCACCAGTAGCCTCTCACCGACCTGTACATTCCCATAGAGAGGGGCTCCTCAGGGTGCCGTCGGCCAAACAGTGTCGACTGGCGGCCCCCAGGGGGAGAGCCTTCTCTGTGGGGACACCTGCCATCTGGAATGAATTCCCCCCGGAGATACGGAGGATCCCAGATTTACCCACTTTCCGCCGCACCCTCAAAACATTTTTATTCCAGCAGGGTGGTCTGGCTTGACTCTCCCTTTTAATTTGCTTTTAAGTTTTATACAAATTGGGTGTTTTTAAATTCATTTTTGGGCCTAAATTATTTAATGTATTTTTAAATGGTTTTTAAGTTTTGTATGATGTATTTTTATCTTGTGGCTGTTCACCGCCCTGAGTCCTTCGGGAGTAGGGCGGTATATAAATTAAATAAAATAAATAAAAAATAATAAAAGAAAAGAAAAAAGAAAAGAAAAATCTGGCAATATATAGGAATGTATAAGTAACTTTCAAGGAACATAATTACATTGTTAAACTTCAAATATTATTCAACATTTTTACCTAGATGTTTTTAAAGTTGAAGATAATCTATTAGGATCTATATGTTATGTAGCTAAAGAACAAAGGCCAAATTTGGATGTGTGTGTTTATACAAAGAAAGAGAAAGCTATTTTGATGTTGTGGTGTATTTTATAGTGTTAAATATTGCTGATTCAAATAAAGTTCAATTTTCTGGTATTTTGCCATAGCATCAGTGGTGGGTTGCCCCCAGTTCGCACCGGTCCTATAGAACCAGTAGTAAAATCAGTGGGAAGCTCCACCCACCGACCCCGACATCATCAAAATGCTTCTGCGCAAAGCGAGCACACACGCACGGCCCTGTTGCGAACTGGTAGAAAAGATAAGTAGAACCCACCCCTGAATAGCATGTCTAATAATTAACAGGGAACAATGAATTCAATTTTTGTGATGCAGTGATGTATAAGACATTAAAATATTCCCTCCATAAAAACTCCATGCTGCTCCCATGTGCTGGAGAAGATAACATAACCTATGGGACACCACCAATGATATAATCTCTGGTGCCATTAACTCTGCACAGGCATGGTCCAAGGAAGGCACCTAAAACTATAGTTGTAGGTGCCCTAACCTACCAAGAACTGACCTCTGCTTGAAGGCTGTCCAATCCAAGTCCACTTGAAAGGTAAAAGAAAAGCACCATATGAAGCGGAAAGAGCCTTGAAGTTCCATATCAGTTCTGGATGACAGACTGAGCAATTACACACATCACCTGGCCATTACTATGAGATAAGCTGTAATTATACCTCAATGCTTATCTCTATATTACAATCAGCAACTGCTAGTTTATGGGTGCCTGAATTCTCACTTGACAATACATTTGTTTTTCTTTTGTGATATACAAATGACCAATTCCGATGCATGCAGCTGCTTCTGTCATTTTTCTCTTCTACCTCTCTTTGCCTTTCACGTTGCCTTCTCTTTTCACTTGATTGTCACTCCATATGAGCAAAGGGTACCATTTACAATACATCTTTACCAATTTCTTACATACAGTCCTTGACTTACAACAGTTCATTTTAGTCACCATTCAAAGTTACAGTGGCACTGAAAAAAGAGACTTATGACCATTTTTCACGTTTACGACCGTGGCAGCATCCCCATGGTCATTTCATCAAAATACAGACACTAGGCAACTGACTCATATTTATGACAGTTGCAGTGTGTGTGTGTGTGTGTGTGTGTGTGTGTGTGATGTGATCACCTGTTGCAAACTTCTGATAAGCGAAGTCAGTGGGGACGCCAGATTTATTTAACAACCTTGTTACTAACTTAACCACTGCACTGATTTACTTAACAACTCTGGCAAGAAAGGTCCTAAAATGGGACAAAATTCATTTAACAAGTGTTTTGCTTAACAACAGAAATTTTGGGCTCAGTTGTGTGTGTAATTTAAGGACTACTTGTATCAAATAGTCATTTTTATCTGTCTTAGGAACCAGAACTAAGGTTTTATTAATAGCCTCCTGTGGGAACCTGTAATTTTATCCATCCTTTCCCTAAATAAGCTGTCAGTGTATTTTGATCATCACACCAGAGAAGCCTACCCACTCCAACTGAAAGCACAGAGAGGAGGGAATATACAAAACAAATGAAAAGTGCCTAGAAATAAACATTATATTTCTTTCCAAATGGGAGTTATTTAAAGGGAAGTTTATTTTTAAAGAGGCCATGTGAAATGTTCTCATTTGTTTGCCTTTATTTATTTTCATGCAGCTGCTTTTGTTTTGCTCAGGAGGTTAATTAGTAACTAGTCACTAAAGGGTATTTCTAATTTGAAATATATAATTTTTGCCAAAAAAAACCCACCCAAACCCTTCACTAAGATTCATTATATTTACGAAAAATACAAAGCTGTCATGGAAAGTCAACTGCTGTGTGCAACAGAAATGTGTATGCACACACACATACACTATACCCGTGATGGCGAACCTATGGCATGCGTTGTGGTGGTGGCACGCAGAGCCCTCTCTGCTGGCCCGCGCACCGTCACCCCAGGTCACAGATCTCCATGGCGTTTCTTTCGTGAGCTTCTGTTTCCTTGCAAACGACACAAAATAGAAGTTCACAAAAGAAAAAGATCTTACCTCTTGCCGCACTGCCGGTGTTAGGATGCCCTGCCTCGCACCAGCCAGAAGGTCTTCGGGTCTCTGCTACACATGTGCGCATGTCTATGTACATGTTTGTGCATGTTCATGCATGTCTGTGCATGTGTTTGCATGCCCATGCATGTCAGTATCTCTGTGTGCTTGTGCACTTGCGCACACTTTTCAGTTTGGGCATGCACGCGTAGTTTGGGCACTCTGTGTCTAAAAAGTTCGCCATCACTGCATCATACATTCAATTTTAAAGTAGGATTTTTCTTTTCCTCCAGACACAAATCTTGTCTCTCCAATTGGATGCGTCCTCAATGTTGTTGACAATGTTGCAACAGAGGCTGGGAACTGCCTGGATTAAGTTGACAACTTGGCTGCTGTCCCTTTTTTTTAGTTGCTGGAAAGTCCCCATCTGAGCTTGGCTGCTGGAGGACATATAGGTGCTTGGTGCAGAAACAGATATATGACAACCTTGGCAACTTTAAAGTGTGTGCACTTCAATTTCCAGAATTCCCTAATCCGCATATCTTAAAGTTTTCAAAGCTGAGAAATACTCATCTAGACCCTTGCATACAAGGTTATACATACTGTAACCCCTGGATCTCTTTTTTTAAATCTATGTTTTTACTACTCCTCTGAAAGAGCACTAGACCTATGTTTATAAAAAGGAGACCAGAAGTCTCTAGAGAAGCAGCCATTCCTCCGCTGCACACAATTCCATTTAAAGTGGGAAAGATAGTTGGAGCATTGCCAGCCTTGTCTAAAATTAATGCATTGAATTTTTTTTGCCTGTTTTGTTGACAAGAGATTTCTAGTAGCTGGAGATTCTACAGAATTTATAAACCTGGGGGTGGGGCAAGGATCCATTTTGCTGCACCAGTGCCAATTTGCATCTCTCGGGGGTTGCTTAAAGATGCTGCAGGTTGTTGCCATACTGCCATACAGTGGTGAAATTTAAAATTTGTTACTACCGGTTCTGTGGGCGTGGCTTGATGGGGGGGTAATGTGACTGGGTGGGCATGGCCAATTTTTTTTTTAACTTTTAAAACCATTTTTTCTACAACCTCTTTGGTGAAGAGGTTGTAAAAAAATGCTTTCAAAAGGCTCTGACGATCCCAGCTGAGTTGCCTGATTGGTAGAGGCCTTTTTAAAAAAGCCGAACTCAGCTGGGATCGTCAGTGTCAGATGTAAATGCCTTATTCTCTAATGTGTAAATAATGTATATATGGAACATCAGGGGTTAACTTATTCTTTGGACTTTAATGTATTCATAATTTACCACTCCCATTCTTGGCTCCACCCCTTGTATATATAAGGAGCCATCCTCCCCATTTTCCTTGCTTCTATCTTGAATATTCAGCGAATATAGAATGCCTATTATGATTAAAGAGAGATATATTTAAATCTCTAACTTCTATTATCTTTATTGAGTCTGATCCTGAAAATATTGCAACAAGCTGGTAGCAGAGGATGGTTAATTGACTCAATAAGTAATTAAAAATGTCCAAGAAAGATAGGCCCAACACCAGGGCCTACAGCAAAGAAATAGAAACTGATCAAGAGATGATCAACGAATCCACTAATGCGATTTCGAGAGAATCCGAAGAATACACCACTGAAGAAGAAGAACTGATGAGTGAAAACAACGACCAGGAAGAAATTGAGATAGAAAATAACGAACTCAGGTCAGAGATATTAAAGATACTAAAAAGCCAAAAGAATGATGAAAGCCTCATCGCGGACCTCCAGGAGATGCTGAGGAACAGCGGAGCAGCGAGAGAGAAAAACGTCATTAAAGAAAAACCCAAAGATCAAAAAACTGTGAGTGAAATGACTACTGAGAAAATAGTTGTAAAAAAGAAAAGATGTGACCTCGCGCGAAATTTTGAATGGCAGCCATCTTGGTTTCAACGAACTTCAAAAGAGAGTGAAGCAGAGCCAATCAAAACGCTCAGTTCAAAATTTCTGGCGCGAAAAACGCTATCAGACGAAGAAAGTGAAAAAGAAGTCTCAAACTCTTCAGATGAACCAAAATCAGAAAGTGAAGACGATTTAACAAAGTCTCAAGTAAAGTCAGCAATGAAAACGCTTTTTGCTGCTTTTGGGCCAAGATTGAAAATCTCCAAGACATCAACGAAGAAGCAAGAAATCAAACCGACAACTCAAGACCTGCACGCTCCCATCCTGACTTCGAGAACGACGACACCCGAGCCCAGAGAGCCATGCCGATTCCGTCCTACACCGCAGACAGAATCGAGTGCCAGCGCACACAAGAGAAAGAGAAGAACCGTCGCCATCACCAAAGCCCCAAAAACCGAGCCAGAGACCGACTCATCTGAAGAGGAGCGGATCGAGAGAGCTGAAATGGAGAGAACCTTCCACAGCGGCGCCAAAGAAGAAATGAGCAACGCGCATGTGCAAAACTACGTAGACGGCCCCGAAAGACTTGAACTGGCCAGAGAACCGCGCAGACTCGTTACAAGCATCCCAATGCCGTTCTGTAATTTCCTGCACTTGAGAGACCACGGACTGCCTCAGGTTGTAAGTAATGGACAAAATAATGTGGGGAACTTACCCAGTGACTTCCCAAAACTTAGAGTTGATGGCATTAATTTACAAGAGTGGTACCAACAGCTTCAGGTTATTTTCATGAAAGAAAATTTACTATTCTTTATAACTAGTCCTCCAAGAAGACCTTGGACTTTAAAAATAGATTGTTTACATCATAGAGCATTTTTCATAATAATTTCTAGCGTGTCTCCTGCAATGTATCATAGCATCAAACCAAACCTAACTGTATCAGAAATAATTCAATGCATGTTTAATCTATTTCACAGCGATAGCGTAGCCACAACCACAAGAATGTCTAAGGATTTCTTTTCTTCTAGAGTGAAACCAGGGGTTTCTATAAGTGAGCATTTGATAAATCTAAACAAAATAAGAGCTGAGCTGCAATTGAGGGGGGAAGTGATTTCAGATCAAACAATGAAAAGTGTTATTATCAATTCACTTGATCCATCATGGGATAGCTTTATGTCACACTTAGATACCATTAATTTGGGATATTTATCAATAGAAAGTCTATCTAACAAATTGATAGCAGAAGACAATTCAAGAAAAAATCGTTCCAGTAACCAAACAGAACACAAATCTTTTAGGAAAGTAGTCTTTCAAGATAAATATAATGAGGCCTTTAGATGCCACAATTGTGGATCCAGGGAACACAGTAGAAGAGACTGTCCCAAAGTCCCAAGGGAGAGACATAGGCCAGAATATAGGAGCAAATACAATTACAGACAATCTTCCACAGATAGACACAAATATAGAAGTCCACCAAATTACAGAGAAAGTAGAGGGGGTAGAGAAAATTCAAAAGAGAGAAAATCTGGGTCACTAAATGGGCTAAATAAACAAGACAGCACCAGAACACAACAAGATGAGAACAATAATTGGCTTATTGATTCTGGTGCAACAAATCACACCACTAACAACAAAAGTATATTAACTTCATTTACAGAAGATAAGTTTGTGATAAAGGTAGCTAATCAAGAAAAGGTTCAAGTATTAGGCAGAGGAAATGTGACCTTGCCTGGTTTAGGGAAAATAGAGGGGGTATTATTAATCCCAGAAATACCTCACAACATACTGAGTGCTATAAAACTAAGCAGAGAATCTGACATCAATATAGTTTTCTCAAAGGGGAAAGCAACTATAGAAAAGAACAAAACAAATGTAGGTACTGTGATGATAAAAGGGGGTCTACCCTATCTGATAACCAAAGAAAGATGGTTACATAACATTGATTCAAATATGGAAGATTGTATTGAAGCAGATGATGAAAATGTCAGTAACAGTGACAATGATGAATGTAAAATAACTCATGATAACAAAAACACACACAATGAGAAGAAACCAAAAATAGGTAAACCAATTCATGATGAGTGTGCTCACATCTTACATAGGAAGTTAGGACATGCAAGCTTTCCCGTAGTACAAAAAATGACTGAACACGCAGAAGGTGTCAAAATAAAAAATTGTGAAAATTATTTGGAATGCTCAGTATGTAAATCCACCAAACTAAAAACCAGTCCCAGACCAAAAAAATCTAACAGATCAACTAACAATATTTTTGATTTGGTACATATGGACTTAGTTGGTCCATTAACTCCATCAATTACCTATAGAAAACGTTACTTCCTAACAATAGTGGATGATTACAGTCGCTATGGTTTTGTTTACACATTAAAGCACAAGGATGAAACCTTTCAGAAATTTAAGGAATTCTACAAACGCATAGAAACACAGCATAATATCAGAATAAAACAAATTATGACAGATAGGGGATGTGAATTCATGTCTAAAGAATTCTCCCAATGGTTAAAGGATAGAGGGATGCTACATTTCACGTCCAATCCATTTTCTGCATTTCAAAATGGGATTGCAGAGAGAAAGAATTCCACACTACAAACCATGATTAGATGCACATTAGAGGATGCTGGTTTAGGCAAACAATTTTGGTCAGAAGCCTTACATTATTCAAATTACACTCAAAATAGAACATGGTCCAGTATTGTGAATAAGACACCATATGAGGTGATGTACAATAGAAAACCCAAATTAGCACACATGCACATATTTGGAGTTACTGCAGACGTACACATACCTAAACAATTGAGAAGAAAGGGAGAAAACGTATCCAGGAGATTAAGATTCATGGGATACGAAACTGGAACCAAAGGGTACAGATTCATTGATAATAATAACAAATTTATAGTATCCAGAACAGCTGTGTTCCATGAGCAGGCCAATTGGTCTAAATTGCACCTTAATGAAATATTTCCTAATAAAAGCAAAGATAATATATCTTGCGAGGAAGGAACAACAGAAAATCAAAATATTAACAAAAGTAAGAACAAAACCAAAACTTGGACAAATAGTCAGCATAAAATAAAGACAGACACATTAACAAAAAAGGAAGCCAGATATTTGCATGACAACCATAGCAAACCTGAAAGAAATATTAGAAACAATAGAAACCAAATACCAAATAAATACAAAGATTACATAATGCATATGGATGGAGAACAAATAACACCTAATACATATGAGGAAGTATTGAAACTTCCCCGTGAAGAAAGAGAAAAATGGGAACTAGCTATGGAAAAAGAGATGGAAAGTTTACAAGAATTAAATGTATTTACACCTGCGATCGCACCTAAGGATAAAACAATTATAGGTACCAGGTGGATTTATAAAATTAAGAATTTGGAAGGAGGTAATACCTTATACAAGGCCAGACTAGTTGCACAAGGTTATGCACAAAAATATCCAGAAGACTATACTGACACTTATTCACCAACAGTGAGAACAGAGAGTGTCAAAACAGCTCTTGTAGTAGCATCTGCACTCAATCTGGACGTGTTTCAATATGACATACAGACTGCATACTTACACGCAAAATTAGATAAGGAAATATATGTAAGAGCACCACACAGTCAATACACTAATAAGAACGAAATTTGGTTATTAAATAAGAGTCTGTACGGATTGAAGCAATCTGGCAAAAGATGGTACGATTGTTTGGTAAAAGTACTTAAGACCATGGATTTCAACGCCACCACTGCTGATAACTGTTTCTTTGTAAAAAAGAGTAATGATCATATTGAATTTGTATTAATTTATGTGGATGATATTTTATATATTGGAAAGCATAAAGAGAGCAGGGAAATCTTTGTAAATAAGTTAAACGAACATTTCTCATTGAAATCACTAGGTAGAGTGAATAAATACCTTGGTGTACAAATTAACAAAACTAAAAGGGGATTCAAACTTACTCAGAAAGATAAAATTATTGAACTCCTAAACAAATGTAACTTAAATAATGCCAAAACATGTGACACACCTATGCAAACTGATTTTCTTAGAAACACTGATGAATCTTCCCCTGAGTTTAAAGACAACACATTTTACAGATCAGTTATAGGTTCACTCCTTTATATATCTAATTGGACTAGGCCAGATATTGCATTACCTCTCAATTTATTGTCAAGATATGTTAGCAAACCAACCTTGTATCATTGGGAAGCTGTCAAAAGAATTTTAAGATATCTGAAAAGTACATTAGATTTTTGTTTAATATTGGAACCAAATAATGACAAAGAACCAAAAATTACTTGTTATGCTGATGCAGATTGGGCTGGTGATACATCATGCAGAAAGAGTACCTCTGGTTATGTTTTTCTATTGAACGATTGTCCAGTTTACTGGTATACTGGTAAACAAGAACTGGTAGCCACTTCTACCACAGAAGCGGAATATGTTTGCTTGTCTAAAGCTGCAAATAACCTTGTATGGTTCAATGATTTGATCACAGATGTTTGGAAGAAACCTACTTTACCATTTATTATGCATGAAGACAATAAAGCGGCCATTGAAATATCTAGATCCGATGCAATTGGACAAAGGTCCAGGCATATTGATATAAAATTTAAGCACGTGAGACAACTATCTCAAGACGGATTCATCAAAGCAATACATTGTGATACTTCTGAACAATTAGCTGATATATTAACAAAACCCTTACCTTCTAAACAACACAAATATTTAACTTCTAAATTATATGTATTATATTGTCCTGAATCTGAATGTAACTGGTGTTGTATAACGAACCGGCATTTAGAGGGGGATTTGTCAGATGTAAATGCCTTATTCTCTAATGTGTAAATAATGTATATATGGAACATCAGGGGTTAACTTATTCTTTGGACTTTAATGTATTCATAATTTACCACTCCCATTCTTGGCTCCACCCCTTGTATATATAAGGAGCCATCCTCCCCATTTTCCTTCCTTCTATCTTGAATATTCAGCGAATATAGAATGCCTATTATGATTAAAGAGAGATATATTTAAATCTCTAACTTCTATTATCTTTATTGAGTCTGATCCTGAAAATATTGCAACAGTCAGAGACCCTTTTTTTCTTTTAAAAGCCTTTGATGACCCCAGCTGAGCTGCACGAGCATCAGAGGCTTTTTTTTTTACTTTTAAAAGCATTTTTTGGCCAAAGAAAAAATGTAGAAAAAATGTAGCATTTTTTGTAGAAAAAATGTAGCATTTTTTGTAGAAAAAATGCTTTTAAAAGTTAAAAAAAAGCCTCTGATGACTGTGCAGCTCAGCTAGGCATGGGGGGGGCGGGGGGGGGCAGGGATTTTTGCTACCGGTTCTCCGAACTACCTGCCTCCATCGCTACCGGATCGGGTGATCCGGTCCGAACCGGGAGCATTTCACCCCTGTTCCACTCCTGGGGGAAGGATATTGCAAAATCTCCATTCCCACCCCACTCTGGGGCCAGACAGAGGTGGTATTTTGCTGGTTCTCCGAACTACTCAAAATTTCTGCTACTGGTTCTCTGAACTGCTCACAATTTCTGCTACCGGTTGTCCAGAATCTGTCAGAACCTGCTGGATTTCACCCCTGCTGCCATACCATGTAGCACTTATCACTGTGAGATATAATGGAATTGGAGCAAAACAGACAAAAGTTCTCCTTCTTTCCCCATGTGGTCCAAGCAACAGGCCACAGGTATAGCTCAGGTATCTGGGGTGAAGCCAATGGGTGCTTAAATGCTCCTAACAACCATCCCCTCTCCCAAGATTGTGATTTTCCCTTGGGCTATTTCTGATCACAAACTGAGTAGTCTAGATTTTAGAAAGTAGTCTAAAAATAGCTTGGCTGACATGTGAGTGAGGCAGAGGAGGCACACAGGATGGAATAGGAGGAAGTTTTCCTGATGAGATGCTCTCCTAATTTATCCTGTGTTTGTGGAAATGTGTTAGACAGGTGGGCAGAAATAGCCTGAGTGAGGAGGAGTGACCACCATGGAGTGGTATCCTATTAAGCAACCTGTCAGGCAACTTGAAAATTGCCGGAAGCCTCCATCAGTCTCTACCTTTGCATTCGGCAAGAAGAGCACCACTCACAAACCTTCACACCAAGGCAGAATAGAACGTGGCTACTGAGGCAGCGCCAATTATGCCAGTCCATTAGCATTTGGCATTCACCTTTGTAGTTAAAAATGTGTTAGGATTTGGACTGGTACAGTTTTTAAGTGTAAGGGCCTTACAATTTTCTTCAAACAATTCTGCAGAACCATGGAAAAACAATGTAAATTGACTTACCAATTATTTTCCCTTCTTCTGCCTCACTATACTTATTTATTCCCTTCTTTTTCTCTGATTTGAAAGTGGTTGTTCGCTCTTCTTGTAATATCACAGCTTCTTCCCCAATTGTGTATTCTAACCTTCAACTCTTTCTTTCAAGCTTAAGTAGTTAATCTTCCTGTATAAAATATGGTGCTTAAATGAGAAGCACTTTCATCGGATAATATATATCAGTACATTCACCTGTTTACATGAGAAACATACTTTATCTTTTGGGCTACCATGATTTTCAGGTACTTCTAGATATAATTGATTTCTTTTAATCATTCAACTATCCTGCTTTGTTCATGAAATGATTATGGAAGATTACTTAACTCTTATCTCTAATTTTCCTGTGTTCCTCACATTTCTTTTTTCTTATCCCCATCCCAATCTATCAAGAAGACAGCTGAATTTTCCAAAGTCCAATTTTATTTTTATTTTTGTTTTTTTTAAAAAAAAGTCTTCCAGTTCTTTATATTATAATTCTCTGTTGAATTTTCAGTACAGGTAGTCCTCGACTTACAACCACAATTGAGTCCAAAATGTATGTTGCTAAGTGAGAAATGTGTTAAATGGGTTTTTCCTCATTTTATGACCTTTCTTGCCATAATCTTTAAGTGATTCACTGCAGTTGTTAAAATAGTAACATGGTTGTTAAGTGAATCTGGTTTCCCCATCAACTTTCCATGTCAGAAGGTTGCAAAAGGGGATCACATGACCTTGGGACACTGCAACCGTCATAAATATGATCAGTTGCCAAGCATTTAAATTTTGATCACATGATCATGGTGGTGTTACATGCACGGTCAGTAAATGAACTGTTGTAAGTTGAGGACTACCTGTTGTCAGCTTTGGAAGCCATTTTATGCCGGAAGCTTCAATGCTGCCACCTTCTCGTGTGTGTGAAAGTAGGAGGGGGGGATTAAGGAGTGGGGTTGTTAGTAGACATAATAGCATACTTCCTGTTGGTCAAGGTCAGGGTGATCCAGCATCTGGAGAAGGAGTGGTCAGGGGGCTGGGTAGAGATGGGACAGGCATTGATTGGAGCATGTGATTGACTGAGGAGTGAGGGGATAATTTTGGGGGGTTTGACTTACTGAGAGAAAACCCGGGCTTTTCAGATTCGGGTTTTCCCAGATGTGCCAGTTTACCTATTTTAGTAAAGAGAATTTTGGAAAATGTTTGCTTCCGCATCTTTACTTGGAGTTGGGGTGTTTCTGGAACACTGACACCTGTACAGTTTCAAACACAATTACCAATTGTGCTACTATAAAATATTTATTTCCATCAAAATTATGTACCAGAAATGTGGAATCTGAATTGAGAAACAGAACGCTACCTATAATTTCCACTGGTAGATGTAGAACATGTGCATGAAAGTAAATGATACTAGACCAACTCTGAGGATATACTGTAGGTATAGGGATCTTTTTTAATGAAGCCTTCAGGCACATCAAATTAATCTTTATTCAGCCACAGACCAGCAAATTCAGGCACATTTTTTTTTTCTTTGATGGAGTAGATTGGAACCAATTCCATAAACTGAGCTACCATTTGTATGAATCAGAACCTTCTACATATAGGAGTCACATTGATCTGAGCTTGAGCTATATACCTTGTCCCCATGATGCCACCTGTCTTTTAAGGCACTTCAGTAGCTAAGCCAATTAATTTGTGACTCAGCTGCTGCTCCAGGGAAACACTGTGAAGATAATATTGTAATTTTTCCACTGCAGCTGTGTGGCACTCAGATTTCCGTTGGGCTGAGTCCTCACTGCATCTCATCTTCTGACTCTTCAGCTCTGCCCCCTCTTTGCAGAAGTCCACTTGTTGTTGTGCCTTGTCGCTCCTTCTCCTCAAATCTTATTTTAGGCTCAGGGACAATTCTGCTACTCTCCCTGCCCAGGGCAGCTATTTTTGCTTTTACCTCGCTATAGAAAGAAGTGCAGGTCAGAATGAGAGCAAACGGAGGAGATTCTAGCTTGCTGCTGATTTAGGTATTCAGCAATTGACAAGTCTCAGCAAACAGTGAGGTTTGAAGGAGAGAAATCTATCTACAACAAGGTCAGCAGTAGTGAGGGCACTCAGGGGGCATCACAAAATTACTTCAGAAATTTTGGAGGACAAAGCTCTGAGAAAAAAATGTTCTAACCATTCTTGGCATGCTGTCCCACATTAAAATCTGCCACTTCTTGCAGTAATCTCTATAATTAAAGGCTTCTTAACCCTTTAAATCTCTAGTCAGAAGCCTAGCCCCTTCTCCTTCTGCAGCCAGGTTGTCCATTAAATTCATTATTTTATCTTCAGGTTCTTTGCCCTCCTGATTTGTTCCAATCCTAATTTTCAGTACTGTATTTCAGAGAAAGAACATTTGCAAAGGTTTTCAGAAAAGAAAAGAAAAACACTTTGTAGAATGCATTTAGGTCCCTCTCTCCAGCTCACGATTGTTCTTTTTGTCATGTTTCCTAGCTTTGCTTCTTTCAATCATTTAATCTCACTGGACTCTTTTTATCAGTTGTTTTTATAGAGATGAAATGATCACAAAGAGGCAAAAGTGCAACCAGCTCACATTTATGAAATGTGAAAAAAAAATGTGCTGCGAGTTGCATAATAATTAACAAGTACTTTGATCTCATTTTAAAAAGGAGATGTATTTAATCATCCCCACATAAAGGTAGGGTTACTAATTGACTATGGGGCAAACTTCATTGTTCCTGAAGTTCAAGCTCAATTTCTTTACAATGCACTTTTTTTTTCTTTTTTCCTGGTGTCTTTCCTGCAAGTGCATGGTCCACTTTTTTAAAAAAAATCAACTGTGTTCCATTGGTTGCAACAGGAATTGACAAACTGGGTTGTTCCCAAGCCTGATATTGTGGGCTGGGAGAGAATGACTGGCCCAAAATCCTAGGGGCTTTCATGCCTAAAATGGGATTGGAACCACAGTCTCATGGTTAAGCCTGGTGCCTTAATCACAAGATCATACTGGCTCTCAATTTTCCATGCATATATGCAGGAAGTAACATATATGCAGTAAGTAACAGAATAACAGAGTTGGAAGGGACTTTGGAGATCTTCTAGTCTAACCTCCTGCTCAGGCAGGAAACCCTATATCATTTTAGATAAATGGTTGTCCAATCTCTTCTTAAAAACATCCAGTGTTGAAGCATTCATAATTTCTGGAGGCAAGTTGTTCCACTGATTAATTATTCTGTCAAATTTCTCCTTAGTTCTAGGTTGCTTCTCTCTTTGATTAGCTTCCATCCACTGCCTCTTGTTTTGCCTTCAGGTGCTTTGGAAAATAAGTTGTCCCCTCTTCTTTGTGGCAGCCCCTTAGATATTAGAACACAGGCGCAGTGGTTAGAGTGCAGTACTGCAGCTACTTCAGCTGACAGCTAGTTCAGCAGATCAGCAGATCAAATCTCACCGGCTCAAGGTTGACTCAGCCTTCCATCCTTCCGAGGTGGGTAAAATGAGGATCCAGATTGTTGGGGGCAATATGCTATTTAGTATACTGTCTTTGGTGTAAGCTGCCCAGAGTCCTTGGAGAGTGGGCGGCATAAAAATATGAATAATAATAATAATAATAATAATAATAATAATAATAATAATGTCACCCCTAGTCCTTATTTTCATTAAATTAGACATACCCAATTCTTTATATATTTTAGCTTCCAGTCCCCTAATCATCTTTGTTGCTCTACTCTGCACTTTTTCTAGAGTCTCAACATCTTTTTTACATCGTGGTGACCAAAACTGAATGCAGTATTCCAAGTGTAGTCTTACCAAGACATTATAAAATGCTTTTAACACTTCACATGATCCAAGTAATATGTACTCTAATGTTAAATAAGCTACCCTGTTACATAACTTAAGAATACAAATCCTTTCAAAAGCAATTTACAAATAAAGCAGAATTCTCTGATTATTTTAAGAAACCAGTGTATAATAATTACAAAAACAGCAGACCTGAACGTGGGAAACTCTGGACTGTCTTGGCATGCCACTATAATTTGATTTATATCTAATCCATATTTATATCTTTAGTAGTTCAAGTTGTCGTATATTCAGTACCATACTCTCCTCCAATTTTTCTCCTAACAATCCTGTATGGTAAGTAGGGGCTAAGCCCAAAATCACTCTGTAAGCTTCCTGTTTGAAGATGATCTGGATTTCCCAGGTTTACTCAGAAGTTTCAACTATTACACCACCATAATACAAATATGCAATCTACTGCAACAAATAAGTGAAATAATCTCTAACCCAAAATGAGCTCTTGTAGCATACAACCATACGTATCAATGTTGCATACTGAGCACAAAGTTAGCTAAAACATTTTCAATTTAAAATAAATGCATAAATGTCCAACTACCTCAAAGTAATAAGTGCCTCCTTAATTTATGACACTGGTTTTATGACCATATAAAACTATAGAAAATATTCTGGATTTTGAACCTGAAGAGTTCAAAGTAAAAGTGCACTGGGGAAAGTGTAGATGTCTTCAATCTATTCCTAATTTCAGTCCTAGTGGGACAGATATCTAATTCTTTGTTCTAGTTCATTTAAAACAACACACAGAAGTTGCATGGAATGCTACAAAATATATTTTGACCAGCTCATCTCAAGCTAGTCTATTTCCTTTTTCCGAATTTGGAATCTTTAGTACTTCACTGCCTACCATCTGCCTTTTGAAGTCAGAACTTCTCAACCCTTGCACAGGATGATGGTGGGTCTAATGTTAGGAGGCTACCTTTGAACTTGCAGAAGTCGATCTGCAAGCTACATGTGAAGCTACAAGACTTGAGCCTGTGTTCTTAGGACAATTAGATCAGTAAATTTAAATCATTCTAGGTTATATTTCTGAACAGGCTGGATGTACCATTGGCAAAACAAGATGGATTCCTTATACAGCAGGTACTGTGGAAGGAGGCATGGCCAGAGGGCCCATCTATACTCCCTTAGTTAGCCTGATGCCCTCAAATAATAAAGGTGGTGATTATTGCTGGGGTCCATACAATTGTCAGATTGACCAATTTCCTTAAAACAGAATGGGCAACAAAATCCTTGGACTTGTTAATTGAAAATTATAAAAGTACAGCGTGATAAGTGATATCTGTAGCCTTAGAATTTATTCTACTATTGTTCTGTGGTTTCATTTCAGAAAAGCTAAAACCTGACCTTTATTTAATTATTATTTAAATATTTAATTCCTTTATTCTTGGGAAGCCTGGCTACCAAAGCTCTAACAATTGCTGATAAAAGACAGTGTGGTGTTGTAACCAGTACATCAGGTTAAAACTGGGAAGATTCAGGATCCTCCAACTAATGATTTTGGATTTCTCAATAATTCTGAGTCTTACTTTGACACTTGGATATCATGAGGACTTGGGGACTTATGTATGTCACTTTTAGCTCTTTAAGAAAAGATGTGGATAATTGCTGAGAATTTTTTGCAAATGTATCAATCAATACATCTTTCTTTGGGTTTTATTTATGGATTTTGCATGGTCTTTTCTACCTTTTGTCCAATTGGCATATGAACTCTCTTTTGGCTTATGATAGAATAGAGATTTGGGTGCATAAAAAAGAAGGAACTTTTCCTCTCTCTTCTCTTTGTTGGCTTAATTCCTTTATATCTCTCTGGCCAAACCTTCTCTTTTAATTCTTTCTGGTTTATTCAGGAAAACAATAACTTGTCAGCAGCAAAATGACATAACTGGGGATGATGTGTGCCAAGGCATTCTTGGCTTATGAAAACAGCAGGCTAAGTATGAAGGGCTCCTCAGGTTCAGAGCATCAGAATAAAAGGAGAATCCACTTTATGAATACAGATCAATCCTATTTAAGCTAAAATCATCTAAGTAAGGATTGCCTCAAAGAACATCCAATTGCGTTAAGGCCTTGGGGTGGTAAGTAATGAACCAATTTATCTGGCTTATGTGAATCCTTTTATTCTGCAATCAGAATACTTCCTTTTTTAAGGGTGTGTGAAAAATGTTTGACAATGCAGGTGAGGCATATTGCAAACACCTCTGAGTTACATTTCTCATACTGTACATGATTTGGGTTGGGTAGGTTGTTGCCTTTGGTGGGAGGTAAATATATATGAATATTGATGCCTTTTTGGAAGAGAGGTTACCAAATTCCCCTTGATTTCTAAATACTGTAGGCCAGTGATGGCTAACCTTTTTGTCATCACGTGCCAGGAGGGGAGGTGGGGAGGTGGGCTCACACATGTGCCCACACCCATAATTCTATGTGCCCTCCCTGAGCATGCGTACACAACCCCCCTCCCTCTGGCACACGATGGCCCGGTAGGCCCATTTTTCTTTCTCACCTGCTCCAGATCCTCTTTATGCATCTGGGGAGGGCGAAAATAGCCTTCCCCACCCCCTCGGAGGTCCTCTGGAGGCCTGAAACAGCCCATTTCCCAACTCCCGGTTGGACAGGAAATGATGTTTTTTGCTGTCCCCAGCCTCCAGAGCCTTTGGATGGAACCATAGGTTCGCCATCACAACTGTAGGCTAACACAACTCTTCTTCACATCCTCATTGGCTAAATGATTACACATAGACTACTGCCTGACTCAATTTATTGTCCATTTGGCATAGTTTTGTTAGCCTAGATTGGTCATGGGTAGGCAGGAGTATTTCCTGGTCTATCTGGAGAAGCTGAAGGAGCATTGGGACATTTCTTATAAATTTTTTTTATTTATTTATTGGATTTCTATAGCCACCCATCTCAGAAAACGACTCTGGGCGGCTCACAGTTCAAAGCATATATTGAGATCTTCAAAACATTTGAAAACATTAAGAACAGTAAAAAGCATTAAAACAGTAAAAATGTTAAAAAGTCTAATTGGAAATACATACAAAGCAAAATATTTGGCCTGTCAATAATATACTGTAGCTGTTCTATGGCTTTGCGAGAATGATCCCTAGCTTATCTAATGTTATAATTGAGAGCTCTGAAAATCTCTGAAACTATCTTTGTGAGAGAGTGGGGAGAGAGGGAGGGAGGGAGAGAGAGAGAGAAGCAAGGCAAAGTTATGCTCTTTCCCTTACATCAGAATTTCATTATTTGGGTCATGTTTCTCAACATTGGCAATTTTAAGATGTGTGGACTTCAACTCTCAGAATTTCCCAGCCAGCAAGGGAAATGCAAGGCTCTGTGGAATTCTGAGAGTTGAACTCCACACACCTTAAATTTGCCGATGTTGAGAAAAACTGATTTGATGTTTTTTTTTTTTTTAATTTGATTTATATGCCGCCCTTCTCCGGAGACTCAGGGCGGCTTACAATGTGCTCAGCAATAGCCTTCATCCTTTTTGTATATTTATACAAAGTCAGTTTATTGCCCGCACAGCTGGGTCCTCAATTTACCTACCTTAGAAAAGATGGAAGGCTGAGTCAACCTTGAGCCTTGGCGAGATTCGAACCTGCAGTAATTGCAGGCAGCTGGTCTTAATAACCAGCTTAATAAGAGGGTGCCTTAGACCATTGTACTACCAAGGCTCTTTTTAAAGAAAATGTTCTTTTACTTCCCTTGCAACAGCAGATAGGATTATGCTTTATAGTCAGATGTAGTAATAAATCTATGGGGTCTACTACCCCATGCATACAGCTACAGCAGCAGTCACGGGAACTGTTCAGAAGCATCTGCAGCCAAAGAAACAAATGTTGAACATGGAAAGAACCCTAATAGCTAGGTCTCTGTTGCATCAGAGACTTCCGGGAAGTAGCAGAGAATTTAACCCAGCCTTTCCCAGACTGGTGCTCTTCAGATGTACTGCAAATAGGATTCCCAAACAACAACGCCAAAATACATGCTCTTGCCAGGAATTCTAGGCATTAAATTCCCCACATCTGGGGTAGTGGGATAAAGAAGGCCTAGTCTTCTTTAGTCATTTAGTCACTAGAAATCTTAGTCATTTAATTTGGCTGTTCTTCCTAGGACAAAAACAAGGGATATCTTTTCCTGAAGAAAACTTAAGATGGTTGGTTCAGATTTATCATTGTCATTGTTCTGGATAACCCTGTAGCCCGGGCTAGCTAGAATTAGAAAATGAATCCAATTGGATGGAAAAAAAGTAGATTCCCCAAGTCTTCAGTTTTTCATGGAAGAAAAATTATCTAAGAACTTTCTTTTGGATGCCTGTTTCATCTGCTTGTGAAGTAATATACTACAGAGAAATTGCATTAAAGCTATCAATCAAGGTAATGGAAGGGAGATGGAGGAAAAGTTAGGATATAGTACAGTGGTGAAATCCAATTTTTTTTACCTACCGGTTCTGTGTGCGTGGCTTGATGGGTGTGGTGTGGCTTGGTGGGTGTGGCAGGGGAAGGATACCTCAAAATCTCCATTCCCACCCCACTCCAGGGGAAAGATACTGCAAAATCCCCATTCCCTCCCCACTCCTGGGGGAAGGATATTGCAAAATCTCCATTCCCAGCCCACTCTGGGGCCAGCCAGAGGTGGTATTTGCTGGTTCTCCGAACTGCTCAAAATGTCCACTACCAGTTCTCCAGAACCTGTCAGAACCTGCTGGATTTCACCCCTGATATAGTATTTATTTGAATTACATTAGGAGCTTTTAAGGAGAAAGTTTTCCACTATCCCGCCTCTTGTCATTAAAATCAAATTTTAATTCAGTCTTCCTGTCAAAAGTATAGAGGTAGTCCTTGACTTACAACAGTTCATTTAGTGACCGTTCAAAGTTACAACGGTACTAAAAAAAGTGACTTATGACCATTTTTCACACTTACAACCACTGCAGCATCCCCATGGTCCCATGATCAAAAATCAGATGATTGGCAACTGACTCATATTTATGATATTTGCAGTGAACACCTTTTCCGACTTTCTGAAGAGCAAAGTCAATGGGGAAGCCAGATTTACTTAACAACCATGTTACTAATTTAATAACTGCAGTGATTCACTTAACAACTGTGGCAAGAAAGGTCATAAAATGGGGGTCATAAAATTCACTTAACAACTGTCTCTGTTAACAACAGAACTTTTGGGGTTGATTGTGATCATAAGTTGAGGACTACCTGTGCAGCATGTATCAGCACTACCTAACATGAGCACAGATTGAAAGTAATGGAAATTGTTGCTCAATTGTTGGCACACAGGAGATACAGAAGTCACCCAGAAAGGCTGGCACAGGAGATAAGATATATCAAGATGTCCCTGCTATTTCTTGGTACTTTTGGGAGGTTCTTTTGGGACACTGGGTGGTCCAGGGTGTTCTAGGACATTGGGTGTTCCCCTGGAGACTTTCCACAGCCCTGAAGGCCTGCAGAAATAATGGAACCATCTGTATGTACACACCTTCTAGGGCAGGGGTGTCAAACACGTATCATCACATCGTTGTCACATGACGTATTGCGTCTTTCCCCCCCTTCACTAAACCAGGGGTGGGTGTGTCCAGCACATGACGCATCCAGCCTGTGGGCTGCGCATTTGATACCCCTGTTCTAGGGTTTCTTCAGATTCCTGGTCAACAATTATGGTAGTCTGATTTAGTTTACCCTATTTTCCTGTGGCCTTGTATTATACAGAAAGTCTCAGTCTAGCACTTTTTGGAGGATATCTGTATAGAGGTTTAGGTAAAGTCCTTAGAAAGGATCTTCTTGTAATGAAAAAAAGCTGATCACATAACCCCAGAACACTGCGACCATCATAACTATGATTTAGTTGTCAAGCATCTGAATTTTAATCACATGACCATGGGGATGCTACAGCCGTCATAAGTTCGAAAAATGGTCATAAGTCACTTCTCAGTGACTTTGAACGGTCACTAAATGAAGTGTTGTAAGTTGAGGACTACCTGCACTTGTACTCTTCTGTTAAGAATTTGAGCCTCTTCATAGATTTTCATTCCTAAAAATAGAAAGATGTCAATTACTGAATGAAAGCATCATTTCTGAATATTTGGAGTATAAAAGTCCATTTGACTGCATTTAATGTTTCAGCCTGGAATGTGGTGTTATTAGTAACCACAAGTTCTTAACCTGTGGGAGTTCAGTAGTCAAGGTGATAAACTAGATTAAAAAAAAGATATAAAGATAAAGTCTTGTTTTCTTTCTACTTTGTAAATATGACTTTATATTATTTACTTTTCTCCAACAAAAATGCCTTCAGGTGTTGGTTGTTCTGCCAATACTAAACTGGGGAGATGGCATACACTGTTTCCCCTCCATTTCCTCTTCTTAAATTGCTTTAAAAGAGCTATTTTGTATGACACATGAACAGCATATGTCATACCAAAATAGAATATTTTTAAAAATAACAAATGTTTGCCTTTACCATGGAATGAAAAAGTGTCTTGCAAGAATAAACACAAAGATGAGCAAAAGTGATTAAAATCAGTGTAACTAACAGGAATCTAATAGTTCAAAGCTCTGGAATCTAAATTTGCTTACTTATATTGCTTTGTTGAAATAGTCTAGAAAAATGAATTGCCAAAAGATCTAATCCAGAAGTTCCAAAGGCTGCATGATAAGTGGTTTAAAGCAATCTTCAAACTATGGCTTAAAAGACCTGTTTTCTAGATGCCCACAGGCTAAATTATCAAGGGCAGAAACATATGCCAAATAAAGTAAATTGGAGCAGTTTTATATTCTGCCTTTTGTTTGCTGAACATCCTGTTGCTCATAAAATTCAAACTCTGTTTTACCTTCAGGAAACTTAATTGAATGTTGCAGCAAAAGCTGCAGGAAAAGTACTTTGAGTTTTTTTCACAACGCAAGCACACTTCTAAAAATGATAAGCTTGTGGATGAAACAAGCACAAATTGCCACTGCATTGTATTGATACCTATGTTATAAAAAGGGTGCAAGTTCAATAATTTTTTTAAAAAACCCTAGAATTTTTTTTTTATTTTTTATTTTATTATTCGAATTTCTATACCGCCCTTCTTTCAGACTCAGGGCGGTGAACAGCCAAAATAAAAAACATTTATACATAAGTGCGATTAAAAAATAGATTTAAAATAATTAAATTTGGCCCATAGTTTAAAATTTATCAATTTAAAATCCATATCAAAATTTAAAACCAACCATAAAATCATAAAATCAAGAGAGACCGGCTAACTGAAAGAGATGAGTTTTTAGGGCCCGACGAAAGGTCCGGAGGTCGGAGATCACTCGTATCTCTGGGGGTAGATTGTTCCAAAGGGTAGGTGCCACCACAGAGAAGGCTCTCCTCCTGGGGGTCGCCAGCCAGCATTGTCTAGCCGACGGCACCCTGAGGAGGCCCTCTCTGTGGGAGCGAACTGGCCGGTGGGAGGCTATTGGTGGCAGAAGGCGGTCCCGTAAGTACCCTGGCCCTAAGCCATGGAGCGCTTTAAAGGTGATCACCAACACCTTGAAGCGCACCCGGAAGTCCACCGGAAGCCAATGCAGCTCACGCAGGAGAGGAGTCACATGGGAGCGCCCAGTCGCTCCCATAATCCCCCGCGTGGCCGCATTCTGCACCAGTTGGAGCCTCCGGGTGTACCCCAAGGGGAGCCCCATGTAGAGAGCATTACAATAGTCCAGACGAGGGGTGACGAGTGCTTGAGTGACTGTGCGTAGGGAGTCCCAATCCAGAAAGGGGCGCAACTGGCGTATCAGGCGAACCTGATAAAAAGCCCCCCTGGCCACAGCCATCATATGCCCTTCTAAAGACAGCCGTGCGTCCAGGAGGACGCCCAAGTTGCGGGCCCTTTCCGTGGGGGCCAATGATTCGCCCCCAATAACCAGCGATGGCGTCAGCTGGCTATACCGGGACGCCGGCAGCCACAGCCACTCGGTCTTGGAAGGGTTGAGTCGAAGTCTGTTTCTCCCCATCCAGACCCGCACGGCCTCCAGGCACTGGGACATCACTTCCAAGGCATCGTTGGGATGGTCTGGGGTGGAGATGTACAGAATTGTGGGTGACACTGTTTCCAATTTTCATTCATGCTTTGAAAACCCCCAAAATTACAAAATTAGATTCATGCCTGATAAATTGTGCCATATAAGCTCTAAAATCTTTGCCCAGAATTGACTGTTCATAAGAACTTCGCAAAAGCTACAAATTGTTAATTTTATTCTAGATTTTTGTCCAGAACCAAGCCAAGCTTATAATTTTCTAGATCTATCATTCTATATTTAACATTCTGATAAAGCCTTTTGGAAATGTCTCTTTGATAATACCTGTCCTGTCCAGAGGTGGGTTTCAACAGGTTCTGACCAGTTCTGGAGAACCGGTAGCAGAAATTTTGAGTAGTTCGGAGAACCGGTAGTAAAAATTCTGACTGGCTCCATCCCCATCTATTCTCTGCCTCACAAGTCCCAGATGATCAGGAGGAAATGGGGATTTTGCAGTAACCGTCCCCTGGTTTGGGGAGGGAATGGAGATTTTACAGTATCCTTCCCCTGCCACACCCACCAAGCCATGCCATGCCATGCCCACCAAGCCACACTCATAGAACCAGTAGTAAAAAAATTTTAAACTCACCACTGGTCCTCTCTTCTAGTAAGGAAAGAAATATATTCTTTGGGGATATTCCTTTTCTTTGTTTTTGTATTGCAAGGAAAACGTATCCTGATTATCCACCATCTGTATAGAATGAAATGTTACCAATACTGGAAATATTTGTTTCCAGTGTTTGTAACAATTAATTCTTGGTATAGTAACAAAAACATTCACATATTGTTGTAACAGAACTATATACTTTATATAATGCCTTAACCTAGAAATATTCTCCAACCATGAATGTCACAGCTGCCTAGTCAACATATAGTGAACCAAAATTTTTGAGAATCTTTGACAATACAACATAGTCACAACTAGTCTAAATCCCACTATTTTAAATATAGAGTCAGTTTTACGAACATTTTCTTATGGGGGTGGAATTAAAAAAAGAAAAGACTGGACTAATCTTCAGAGACCGGAAATCATGGCATGCTGTAGTGGGTGATGCTACATTCCTATTAAATCTATTATCCTCACATAGCATTTCCTGCTTGGTTGTGTGGGTTCCAAGAAATAAAAGGCTATCTGTTTTTGGTGGAAATTATCGTTTTCATCAGTTAATATTGTCAACTCTCTTTTTATTTCTCTTAATTCATTCTCCAGCACTATAGATCCAATTTAGCATCTGTACATTATTTTCTACAGGATAGCCTACATTGTTTTCATTTCCTTCGTGAATGGGATTGGATTAAAACATTGGATTAAAGGGCTTGGACAACCTTGAACTACACCACCTACAGTCTGACCTAAGCATAGTAAAACAAAATTGTCTGCTACAACGTCCTACCTGTCAATGACTACTTCAGCTTCAACCTCAATAATACATGGGCAAACAATAGATACAAACTCAAGGTAAACCGCTCCAAACTCAATTGCAGAAAATACGACTTCAGCAATAGAGTGGTCAATGCCTGGAATGCTCTACCTGACTCCATTGTTACATCCTCAAACCCCCATAGCTTCAACCTTAAACTGTCTACCATGGACCTCACACCATTCCTAAGAAGTCCGTAAGGGGGCATGCATAAGCGCACCAGCGTGCCTACCGTCCCTGTCCTACTGTCCCCATTTATTTGTACTCATTTCCTGTGTTCATGTCTATGTTTATATTTATACCTGTTATCTCGTACATGTTTGATAAACTAAATAAATAAAATAGCTGATGCAGACTCTGAATAGATTTTTCCCCAAGCTTATTTGTGCAATTAAATATTCTTTGTTGATTAGGAAAAGAAAAGTATATCTTTAAAAACAAGCAAAATGCAGGTTGGTAAAAGCCAAGTATGCATGCCAAATGTGTTGAGTGGAAATGTTCTCCACCCACCTTCTGAATCATCAGAAAATAATTCAGGTGAAATTGTGGTGCCTATTGCTGAGCCTTATTCTTCTAATGGCTCTGTTTCAAGTCACTGCAGTCATCTGATTTTCATCCAAGATAACAGAAAAACAAAGCCAGGCAGTTTTTTGTCCGTTTTGAGACTGTCCTTGAATGGCATATGAATATAGGGAAAATAGTACACCTTTAGGATGCCTCACGCATAGGATGGAGCAATCTGAAAGCAACATTATGGGGATAGGGCAGAAGACAAGTGGTTGCCCAGTCAGGTTGATACAGTACTGCAGGCTACTTCTGCTGACTGCTAATTTCCAGCAGTTCATCAGTTCAAGACCCACTGGCTCAAGGTTGACTCAGCTTTCCATCCTTCCCAGGTGAGTAAAATGAGGATTGTTGGAGGCAATATGCTGACTCTGTAAACTGCTTAGAGAGGGCTGTAAAAAGCACTATAAAGCGGTATATAAGTCAAGGTGCTATTGCTATTGCTACACACTGCTTCACAGTGCTTTACAGCCCTCTCTAAGCGGTTTACAGAGTCAGCATACTGTCCCCAACAATCTGGGTCCCCAGACAATTTATAACTGACAGAAGAGATTACATTTATTGTATCCAAGAAGGCAATAAGTTATTCAAGGAGACTGAGGTTAGAAACTGGGAGAGTGTGAGTTCTAGTCCAAACTTAGGCACGAAGCAAGCAAAGCAACTCTCTCTCGGCTCTAGGAAGCAGTTTGCAATGGCAAACCACTTCCACAAACTTTGCCAAGAAAACTACAGAGACTAATCCAAGCAGTCACCAGGAGTCAAAATTAACTTGAAGGTACAAACAAACAAACACACACATACACACACACACACACACACACACACACACACACACACACGGGGGGGGCAGGGGTGAAATGCTCTGAAGTCTGCTACCGGTTCACTTTGCTACCAGTTTGTATGCGCATGCGTGGTGCGCCCAAAATGTGCACTTCATGTGCATGTGCACCACAGGCGCTACCATGCAACACTGAAAAAGGAGGATTAAGAAGCTTTTTCTGAATCTGCAAAGGTAAGTAGAACAGCAAGGAGGGAGGAACAGCTGTGCAGCGTGATTTAGATTCTCTAGAAAGCAGGATTTCGCACAGGACAGCTGATTGTCAGAAATACCAGTTCGCCCGAACCGGTAACATTTCACCCCTGGGGGGTCTATCTATGGAAAGAGTGGTCACTATTAAGGGTTTTTTGAGGAAACCTGTAGCCAGAGTGGAAGCAATGTATGCCACTGAAGTTGGATTTGGGGGATAGCGGTGGTGGTGGAGAGATTGGGGTTTTTCTTTGGTTTTGTTTTTTTTAAGAAATGGGTTAAGTCAACTCTAAGCTTAAATTTTTATATGGCAAAATAGTGCATTTAGGTTGAGACTGTAATAAAGTTGATTTAGGGACTGCTGACTGTTCTGGATAAAATATCCTCAAAATGAATGGTTATTTGGTTTATATTTATATTTATTTGTAATGGTTATAGGTCCAACATTTGCATAATTCTGACTTTGAACTTCCTTCTTCTCTCCCTCCCTTTCCTTTTTTTCAGAATTATATACACTATCATCTAACTAAAGAACAAATACACTTCTTTTTTTATCTGTATATAAAAATTAGTCTACATTATTTCTAATGGCTTCAGCAGTCTGAATTTTAGATAGGTTAACAGTAATGCTTACCTTTTCTGACTGACAATTTTGACTTTTTTTTGGTCCAATGAGATTTTTTTCCAAAATTAATATGAAAACTGCTACTGTTAAAATACAAACATGTAATATGCTGCTTAGCATACGAAAATGTAGAACTTCTGTTTAGCAATACTCTATCCTACTTCTACTCAAAGAACTATGGAGTTATTCTTTTGAAAATGTATCCTTTTTAAAAACTTGTTTATCATTAACATTAAAATAGGAACTGCAATTGTAAGAAAGATTGGGGATGAGTTTTCCTCACCTTACAAAGCATATGCACATATGCAAACACATAAAGGCAGGTGCATATTTTATTAATATATATGTACACAGACTAGCACAGCATTATTCATTCCCTAAAGAATGAACCATTCAAGAAGACGCTACCAAGGATGATTGACATATTAGGAGATTGAAGACTAAATTCATGGGGACAGTGGAGCACCAAAACAGCGAGAAGCAGATACCAGTTATAGAAAACTAGATTATATCAACAAGCAGGATCATATTGGCATAAAAGATTAAATTTACCTCTCTACTTTCTCTTGAACAATATTGTCAAACAGATGTGAAAAATAATGTAAGTGAGCCTTGAAACCTTTATGAAGTAATCTTATGCAGGTGGACCCCATAAAAAACCCCACTCTATGGGTCTCATGATCATTTTAAGAAGATTGGAGAAAATGTTATAGCTAAAATAAAAATAATAAAAATATTTGTGGATGCAGTTTGATTTTGACAAATAAAGTTATAGGAAAGTTAAAAGATTATGTCAAAAATTTTAAAAATAGAATTATACAATGACAGAAACATTTGTAGTGAGATATTGTAGATAATGTACTCAGAAACTGAATCTCCTAGAAAGGATTATATGACTGACATTCTGACCAGCTGGTAAATAGAAAGGCATCAGTCACGGATGAAGTGTCCATTGATCTGTTTAAAGCTGTAGGAGGAGAGGAACTTAACCTGCCAAAAACAAATAGAGAACAAGACTGTGTATGGATCAATATGTATGTGCGTATACGGACCCACGGAGACAGATGTATTTAAATACATGTGCTAAAGAAAAGAGATCCAAGAAATAGTACAAATGATTGAAGCCACCAACTTTTTACACAAGCAGAATTTGGCTCATGATCTTAAAAGAAGGAGGAGAAGGAGGAGGAAGAGGAAGAGGAAGAGGAAGGGAGAAAGCTAGGGACAAGGCCAAACAGCCAACATGAATAGAAAGTGGAGAGAACAAAAGAGTTTTGATTTCAGCAACACTTTTGACTGTAAAAATTAGCTAGAGTATGAAACATAGTATGGGTAATCATTTTGCTAGAACATCTGTCTTCCTTCCAAGAAAGTTTTACAATGAATACAATTTTTGTGGGGAGGGAAGTGGTTCCTAACAGTCCATAACAGTTGAGACTTTGGGGATTGAAACAAGAGGACAAGGGACAGATATTGGCAAGACTGAAGAAGAAAGGGAAGATAATGGATATAAGTGGATGCATGGGACCAAAGAGTTTATTGGAATGCCCCTAGAAGATCAATGAGGTATTAATATCATGAAGATACAGATTATTGATTCATATAGATATTGGAGCCAGCATACCTACTGGACAATGCTTAACTAGCCATGTTCTGGTAAAATTTTTTTTTTAAAAAACTGGCTCTGCTAACCCCATTCCCACCACTGTGCCACCAACTATAGAATAGTTGATCAGCATGCTAGGTGTAGTGGCTCAGCTATGCTCTCAATCTGCTTGCAAAATTCCAGAAAATTTAACAAATGGCTCTTGTGACCCACTATGAGCCAGCTTCAGCACACCACTCTGCTTAACTGAGTCTCTTGTTAACAAAAATGAAAGCCAACAGGGAATAGTAGGCAAAGGCATTGAAATTTTTAGAAAAATGAAAATTGCAATCAAAAGAAAAAAGTGTAGGAAGATAAAAGCAAACTTCAGACTTTTCAGAAGAATGAAGTTCATTTCTACTATAGACTGGGTTTTCTGGTAACATAATTTTATTTCAGAGAAACATTAGCCTTCTTCGTTCATGCATTAGTTGAAAGAGCACTGCATGTAGGAACAGGTTTCCAGAATTTATGGAACATTCACACATAAAAAGATTTATACTCATTTGGTCTTCTGGTAGATCTCTGGGTCAAATTGCCAGGGCAATACTTTCATGTGACCTTGGACCTATTAGCAATATAACCTTGCATCCCCATTCTATGAATGATGGCTTTTCACATACATAATGTTGCAAACAGGGACTGCAGAATTTGAGAGCTATACTCTTAGTATTAATAACTAGAAAAGAACAGCATATCTGTACTAATATTGCAACAGAAGTAGCAGATCTTAAAACAATTGTTTTATATGTTGAATAACAACTTACTCCTCCCTTTAAAACATAAACGGACATTCCAGATAGCTCCCCTGTTGATGCTATAAAAATAATACCATATACTTTCTAAGACCAAATCAGTTCTCAGAGTGTTGTTGCTTATGCAAGCCAGAATAGCAGCACAACAGGAGGGTTATAGAGATCCCAGGGAACCTGAGAGTTGCAAAAGTACAAAGAATCATTTTCAAAACACTCAGAGGAAAGGAAAATCCCCTAAGAGCCTCTGAGAAATAAATGCCAGTAATGTCCACCAAATATTCGACTGACCAGAGAAAAATGTGAAACTTAAGGTGGCAAGAAACAGAATGGAAGGCTGGGATCTGAACATTACATGTTAATCTGCTTATTTATATTTATAAATTTAATGTACTGTATACACTAATATTGACACATTTACAAAATCCCTCCCACCCTTCTCACATCTGCTATCCTTTAATTCTTGTTTTATTTTAAAATATACAGACGGAGTAAAATGGAAGAATCGTACAACATGCAAAGAATGGTAGTTTATGCCACCACATAGCCAAACAGGAGGCATATTCAGCCAATGTCAGTTACACATTTTCCATTTCTTTGATTCTCTGGGTTCTTCCAGATGGAAACTTCTTTGAGCATTATCAATCAAAGGACCCCAGCATTCCATCTTTCCTTCCTTGAAGGGATTTCTGAGGTTATAAAAAGGCAGCCTTGGAAAAGTATATCAGGATAATGGGCTGAAGAAACAAATATCTGCCTTTCTCTTTCCACCCCCTCCCATTCCATTAAGTAAGACCGGGTACTTGCAGAGCCAAAACATCATCTCAAAGCACCATCTGTTCAACTTCAAGCTGCCTCATCTCATCTCCAGATTCTCCTGAATGTCCCTTCCCAAACAAGGCTGGAAACAGAGTTTCCAGGACCAGCCAGTGAGTATTGCCTCTTCTTTTTTCTCCTTTTCCCAACATATCTGTCAGCAGATTCCCCACATTAGATTCCCTTCATCTTCTGCAGACATCCTAACATGATACACAATGCCAATGGAAAATGAGAAAAGAGAAAAAAAAAAGACACGATCTATACAAAGCGTGATATGATTATTGCATTGTTGTTTTTATAGCTGCTTATATTCTTACTTATGTCCATTTTGTTTCTACTGCTATTTGCATATTATTGGTTTTATTCTTATGTGGGTCTCTGAATTTTTGTGTAAATCATTGCAGAAATGAAAATGGAGAAGTGGGATATAAACATTTTAAACAAAACGAACTCACAGAAGATCAGGATTTTCATTTGTTTATTATCAATACTAGTTGAAAACAAAGGCAAATGCAAGAGGAAGGATATTTGCAAAACAAGAGAAAGGAAAAGAGTAACTTAGGGTCATGAACTGATGGCCTTTTATATGTTGTATAACAACTGTAGTGTTGCATGTTCCAACCCCTTGGAATTTAATTTTTAATTTAACTTTTCCTTAATCACCAGTTTCCTTCTTCAAATGATTATATGCATTATATATCCAGCAATGATTTGAATTAATTATTAAACTCTTAAAAACAATAATTTTACCATTTTTACTTGTTTTCAATTTTTAAAGTTTGTTTTAGACTGTTATATAAAAATTATGCAAAGAAGATATATTCCTTTCCCAAGTGCTCCTTCTCCTCTTTTCCCTCCAAGCATCCATTATGTTCATAAAATCCAGTTTTGGCTCTTTTGCATTGTCCCAGAAGGAGATAAAAATGCTGATATCTTCTTTCACTGAAGCCGCAGTCTCTTCATCAGACCAGTAATATCAGAGTATATCAGATAAGCCCTCCATCAAAGCTGTTCTTTGTGCTTATTGTTACTACAATCCATTTTAAGTCAGTGCACAATAGACTCTGTGGCAGGACTCGCTCTGTCTGAATGGTGCCGCTTGTTTCTTCTTTTCCTCCCTCAAAGCAGGGTGTCCGGTCTGTTTTGGGAAGCAGATCCTATTCTGCAGCAGCTGCACCATCCCAAAAATAATATTTCTGGGTGTGCAATTCAGCAGTAAGTGTGCCTAAAGCAAAGAAAAGGAGCATATTGTAACTCTGAATCATTTGGGATTGTGACCTTGGAAGTCCTTAATTACAAGAAGCATTGAAATAAGCTACATCTGAAGAATAGTATTTCCTGGGGTCCCAGCCATATTAGCATATTTTATTTATTTTTATTTATTTATTTTTTATTTTATTTTGAATTTGTATACCGCCCTTCTCCCTGAGGACTCAGGGTGGTGAACAGCCAAGTAAAAACATCAAATATAAATATTAAAATACAGTTAAAAATATATATATAAATTTGGCCCCATTAATTAAAACGATAAACAAAACAATTAAAAACACTTAAAAAGAATATTTTTATTAGACCACAACTATATGGATTGTGCCTTGTGTGTTCGTTTTTTCCACTCGTCATGTCTTTTCCATTCTGATTGCCCTTGTTTTCAGCTCAAACAAAGGCCTAAGTCAGGCATGTCAAACTTGATTTCATTGAGGGCCACATCAGGGTTGTGTTTGAACTCTGGGGGCCAGAGTGGGCATGACCAGGGTAGGTGTGGTCAGCTTGACATCATTCATGTCAGGGATGCCTGTGGTGGCCTGAGTGCTCTGCCAGCAAAAATGGCCTCCCAAGCTCCTTTTTTGGCCATGACGGCCTCCTGCAGCCCCCTGCCAATGAAAATGGAGCCTGAGGGGGCTTGTGTACCCCCCGAGCTCCATTTTCACTGGCAGAAGGCCATCACTGCTGAAATCAGAGCCTGGGAGGGCTGCACACTGCCCTCCCTAGCTCTGTTCTCATTGGCAGAGGCACCGCGGGTTGGTCCTTTGCTGTTTCCAGGGCGGCCCAGATCTAAGCATGCCATGGGTCGGATCCAGCCCACAGGCCTTGAGTTTGACACCTCCGGCCTAGGGTATGGATTCCATCCCTTGGAATTAAAGTGATGTTAAGAGTAAATCAGAGAGATTGCCCAGAATTTTTCCACAGACTATCACCAAACTAAGGAATCCTGTACAGTGCTCACAGATTTGGTTTCTATTTCCTAAGTGAAAAATGTTGTATTTATTTCTATCATTGGGATATTTTCAACCCACTTCTCTAACCTATACATTTATTTTGTATTTTGTTTTGGTCTTTAAAGGTATTGCTTCTTCCTCCCAATTTAATAACTTCTATAATTGGAGAAATTATTAGCGTTCACCTCTTCATCTGAGCCACCTAATGAAAATGCTGAAGAGTACTGGGCCCCAGACCTGTTGGTTTTTTTATTTAATTTATTTAATTATTTATTTAATTCGACTTAGGCACCACCTAATTCCAAACCAATTCTATCTTTGCCAGATTGAGAGCTCCTCTCAAGAAGTATCTGGTCAGAAAGAAGAAATTTGAGGAAAAGAATAACCCAGCTATGATATTCTCCCAGGCAAGCTTACCTATTGCCTACCCTGTATCATGCATATTTTTTAAATATATTTTTCCAATTTAAAATATTACTTTTTTACAATCTTGGTTTTATGTTGGCACTATTATCCTTCACTTTTTGATGTGCATATACATAAACTGCCTTCCTGTTTTGCTTGCAGAAAATCCTTGTACTCATAACACAATATTGCAAATATGTTTATATTAATATTAACATTAAATTTTAATAAAAGTTGCTGAAGTCTTACACTGCTGCCAATAAAGCACGCTAGTCATACTACTACTTCATGCTACTCATATGAGGGAGCTTTGTAGCATTAAGTATCATAGGTATCATCTTGATAGTTTCTTTTTCTGTTTTTGCTGAAACAAATCACATGAGCCTAAAAGGGAGGCTCAATCCTCCTCATGTAATTTGGAAAGAAGATGAGGTCTGTCTGAGTCAGGCTTCCACAATTTTAAATCTGCTACATGTTTTAAGTCTACAACTCTCAACATTTCCTACCAACACAGCCTGTGCTGAAAGGCACTTCAGTGACAATCTGATCTTCTGAAAAGCTAGTGGCACCACTGATATATTTGTTTTGGACTGTCGGCCGCCGGCTCCTCCAGCAGCCAAATCAGAGGAGGAGAAGAAGGCGTGGGAGTCAGGGTCAGCATCAGGGCAACCTGGGAGCTCCGAGGAGGAAGAGGGAATGGAGCTGGCAGAGAAAGAGAGAGAGAGGCGGAGCCTGGGCCATCTGTCAGCCCTCAAATGGAGAGTCAACAGCCCCCAGGTCTGGAGGTGTTTGATGAAGAAGAGGAAGAACAGCTGGGTCCAGTGCCTGATGCGCAGCTGTGCAGAAGGCAGAGAAGAGGAGAACAGTGGAAAGCCATGGGCCGATCCTGGGGAAGGAAGAGCCACCACTGCTAGCAAGGCCCCACCCTAGCTCTGGGATAAAAGGCAGGGGGTGGAAATGAATAGGTGTGGCAGACAACCACACCTTGTTAGCCTGTGAGAGAAACTTTTTGCCAGGGCTGCCGGCATTCCTAATAAAGGAATCTTTTGAGTTCACATCAGAGGGTTTGTTGTGTTTGGGGAGCTGGGTCAGAACAATATTAGGAATATCGATTAAGGGCCAAAAACAATATCCTAAATCAATAGTTGTTTTAAATATTAACTAGCCAAATGGTTGTTCTTACTACGGGAATGCTTGTGGACAATGAACATTACAAGGATTTTTGGAAAGCCCAATTCTTTGGAATCCTGTTTGACCAGAAGGGTTGGGGAAGATGTCGTTGTGGTCCTGCACACCAGCTGCCAAGGAGGGAAGATGAGCTGGGGCTATTGTCATCTGGTTGTCTGCTGTAAGAAATCAGATGGTGGAACTCTTGGCCATTGCTCATAGCCACTGATAAATATGCCCTGCCTGGATTTCCTAATCACTGTCCATTATTTATTTGAAACATGTTTATCCCGGTCTGAAGAGACTCTCAGAGTAGCTAACATATAATCAATAAACCAAGATAGCCCTGCAACCCAGAACTAACAATCTAAAATACATGACATAAAATGGGGGAAAGGGGGATGGGGAAAAGGAGGGAAGGTCCACCAACACAGTCACACATTCTTATAATTAGATAGGAAGAACTGAAACAGATCAGGATGGAAGCAGTGGAAGCAGTCTCTTGCAGGTCTGGTCCTGATTTCCATTTCTTGGCCCAGAAGGCATTAAGAGCAGAGATGGGAAGTCTTTGCTCTCAGGATACTGGTAGATTTAGATTGCCTTCAGTTCCAAGCAGGATGGCCAATGGCAAAGGATCATCGGAGCTCCAATCAAACATAACCCAAAAACTACTTTAATTTAAGAATCATGTGTGGCAGAAGAGATACACCTACCTTTTTTTTTCTCTTTTGCTAGCAAGAAAAAAAAGGGAGATGGAGGTTGATTTGTGCCACAGACAGTCCTGTGCTTGAATCCTTCCTGTACCTGTTATTAACCAAAGTGAAACATGCAGGGGAACACAACAGAAGTACTTCTAAACTGGCTGCCATTTTCACTGTTCCAGTATCGTACTGGCTTTGACCTAGAAGCTAAGCAGAGTGGATGGGGTGGGTGGGATCCAAAGCTATATCATGTAGAGTGCAACCTTGGGAAAGGAAATATGCAGAAACAATTTAAAAAACAAAAACACACTTTAAGCCCACAAAACAAAGAAAGCAATATAAAGAATTACAAAATCTCTGGGATAAAAGCAGGGGTGAAATGCTCCCGGTTCAGACCGGATCATCCGATCCGGTAGCGATGGCGGTGGGTAGCTTGGAGAACCAGTAGCAAAAATCCCTGCGCCCCCCCCCCCCATGCCCAGCTGAGCCGCACGATCATCAGAGGCTGTTTTTTTTTACTTTTAAAAGCATTTTTTCTACAACCTCTTTGGCCGAAAAAAATGCTTTTAAAAGTAAAAAAAAAAAAAGCCTCTGATGATCGTGCGGCTCAGCTGGGATCGTCAGAGGCTTCTAAAAGCATTTTTTTCTGCAACCTCTTTGGCTGAAGAGGTTCTAGAAAAAATGCTTTTAAAAGTAAAAAAAAAAAAGTTGGCCACGCCCACCCAGTCACATTACCCCCCACCAAGCCACACCCACAGAACCGGTAGTAACAAATTTTAGATTTCACCCCTGGATAAAAGGGTGGGTGGGTAAGAATGAACCCACAGACAGACTTGCAGGATTCTATCTCAGAATCTTTATATCAATAAAGTATAGTTCTAGTCAAACTTGTAAGTTCTGTTTTTTAACATGGCCTACCTCAAGGGGCTGACATCAAGCTTAAAAGCCTCCTACTCTGTGAGGGAGAGAATTAGAGATGACAGCTGGCTCTCGGGGGCCTGCATTGTCTGCAGAATATCTTGCTGCAGCATTATTACAATACCACCACCAAGTGGATTTACAAATAACTAATCAGCAGAATGCCAGGATGGGGCTAACACTGTGTTTAGAAAAACTTTTACTTCAGACAACAGTGGTAAAGCAGCCTTCAGTTCTATTTTTGCTCTCTCATGGGACTCCGCCAGAAAAATCTGGAGAAAAGCAATTTCTGTCTTTTACAACTTAGTGGGAATTGTTTATGGAGGATCAACCGATGGAATTTCTTACATATTGCACCAAGGTGACTTTTGCAGTGAGTTTACTGAAAGAAGTGGCAGCCAAGTGGGCTGCACTGAAAGCAATGACTAAGTACTGGACGATTTCCAAAATTTCAAGCAAAGATTTAAAGCATCCTTCAATGATCTAACTAGGAGAGCAACAGCTGATTGAGAAGTTCCATCAAGGTCATCATAGTGTATCTGATTTGGCTCTGACTGACCAATTTCAAAAAAGATTTGCTGATGAGCTGAGAGTTGAATTGGTGAGGCAAGGCACTGAGATAATTTAGAAGACATGTTCTAGATCAGAGGTCTTCAAACTTGGCAGCTTTAAGACTTGTGGACTTCAACTCCCAGAATTCTCCAGCCAGCTATGCTATGCTATGCTGGCTGGAGAATTCTGGGAGTTGAAGTCCACAAGTCTTAAAGCTGCCAAGTTTGGGGACTCCTGTTCTAGATGCTAATAGATGGTTGATTGGAAGAGTTAAAGCACATAATGGCAAGAAAAGTTTTTTGTTTTTTTTTACATATTCTGTACAGGTAGGAAAACTGAAGAAAAAAATCAGAAGAAGAAGGCAGTGGTCAATTTCCATAGTCTTGCCAAATAAGCTACATGGATGTGACCATGAAGTTCCTTGTAGTTGAGCTCAACTCAAAGGCATTTTAATTTTTACAGTATTATATGCAAGCAGAAAAATGCTTGCTCTCTGCAGCATAAACAGTTGCATAAACATCACTCATAATCAGTGGAAAAGCTCTGAATGCCTTAATGGAACAAAACAGCAGTATTGTTTTTTGGGGGGAAAGACAAATAAACTAGCTGAAATGATTTGACTACCTTAGGAAGGAGCTCTTCTATAGCATTGGCTTCTCCTTGCACTCACCCAATAATAATAACAATTATTCAATAATTAAAGAGCTATTATATCTGTATTACAAACATCCAGATAACCACAAAACATCAACCAAGTGATCCAGAAATCCTAATCAATTTATGATAGTCCTATTTATTAAATCTAATTTCATGAGTCTACAGTTCTTCTACCTATTATTTTAATTGCATATTGTGACTGCTAGAGGGTGCTATGCTCTTTATTAAAGCAACAAAAGAGGGTGGGAACCCCTCTTAGAAAAGAGTACTGTACTATTTAAAAGCAATCTGTGTTGTATATTGAATTAAAAATGAGAAATGTGCATAGTTCATAAATTATGCAGCATATCCCACGAAACACCAGATTAATACCGAATCTAACAATTTGTTTATAAAATTTTCAGAACTCAAATCACCTAGTAGTTCATACTAGGTGTTGGGATTTAGAAAAGGTCATCTGAACGAAAGCACTAATAAGCACTATAAAATGCCAGTTTGGCCTTTCTTTTTCTAAAGTTTCCTGTCCTTGCATTCCACACCTAAACAAAACATGAAATTATTCAGTTCCTTCGATTATATAGCATTTACTTGTCATAGAAAAAATGGATTAGAACTTCAACTCCCAAAATTCCACAGTTAGCAGCCATGTTTTTTATGGAATTCTGGGAGATGGAGTCCCAGCCCAGGCTGGGAGAACTGCTATGTACTGTAATTATCAAATGCAAATAAAAGGTAGCCCTCTCTTATCTAAGCAGCAAATATATATATATATATCTCCACAATCACTAATGCTTTGCTGCCCTCCACTGGGCATCTGGAGTTTTACAGCTCAGATAGAGTACAATGTTAAAGTAGTGGAAAAGGTTTCACCTTCCACAGGCTTCTCCTTCAGACAGGAAATTATTAGGAAAAACTACAGGACAAGAGGAAATGATTGTGCACAATTAGACAGCAATCTCTAACAAAAATGCCATTTTTAACAACCCTAAATTGCAATGCAATTAACGCTATGCGGAAAAAGGGGTCTGATGCTGCCATCAAGAATTGCTGCTGAGGGGGCTATAGGGTATGTCAGGTCGTCTCCTAGATAAGCAGTAGGGAAAATACCAGTGAAATTGCTGCAATCATTCCACCAATGTAGACTTGCCAGTTCAAGCAGACAAAATCAGGCAAATGGAACAATAATGGATGGAACAAGGCAGAGGTGGTATTCAGCAGGTTCTGACCAGTTCTGGAGACCGGTAGTGGAAATTTTGAGTAGTTCAGAGAACCGGTAAATACCGCCTCTGACTGGCCCCTCCTCCATCTATTCTCTGCCTCCCGAGTCCCAGCTGATTGGGAGGAAATGGGGATTTTGTAGTAACCTTCCCCTGGAGTGGGGTGGGAATGGAGATTTTACAGTATCCTTCCCCTGCCACGCCCACCAAGCCCTGCCCACAGAACCGGTAATAAAAATTTTTGAATCCCACCACTGGAACAAGGCAGAAGCAGTTTAGGCCAAATCCTATACGGTAGTTCTGTTTCTTGACCTGCCAGCCAATGCTGTAAGGAGAAATTTCCTGACAGTTAGAACAACTAATCAGTGGAAACGTTTTCCTCCAGAAGTTGTGGGTGGTCCAACACTGGAGGTTTTTAAGAAGAGATTGGACAACGATTTGTCTGAAATTGTATAAGGTTTCCTCCTTGAAAACCACCTAGTCCAAACCAAGGGGTTGGATTAGAAGATCTCCAAGGTTCATGAGATATCTTTCGTCCTATCCCTTCCCAGGAGTCCTTCGCGTGGTAAGATCCATGGTCACAGAATCTGATCATTTCTTAGTAGGACCTTCTACATGTATGTAGTTTACTTCTAGAAACCTATTTATTCTTCTTAACACAACCCTCACCTGGAAGACTTAAAGAAAATAAAACTAGTTTTCCCCATTTCCTTCATTCTTTTCCATGGTCTTCATTGCATCTGATAATTCTAATTCTCTTCTAACATTTCTGTTCATTCCCACATGAATCAGGAGCAAGGAATGGTTATCAGGAGGGTTGACAAGTCCCAGCAGCCTGTCCCTCGTATCCTGGATATGAGTGCCTAAATGGTGTTATATCATGCTGGGTTCCTGTCAGCAGGAAGAAAAACAAGTGGGCTTCTTATTTTTTTTACATGAATTCAGAGTTCTTGCTTTCCTATGCCAAGCTAAAATAATTGGAGAGGATAAAGCACATGAGCCCAAGAAGATAAGAGAAGCATCCAGATAATCAAGCATATCGAAATGCCAAGAGTGAAAGTGCCAGCTCTATTAAAAGTTACCGGTCCCAGAGTTCATTTGAATAGATCAATTAGGCTTTTGGTCTCCAAAGAATCACTGATTTTATCTTCACAGCCAAGGAAGGATATCTTTAAAGGCTTTTGTCACCTCTCTATTAATAATATCCAGTTACAAAAGGGAGCAGCAACAAAGGAGATAATGTAGCTCTCTCTCCCTGACTAGCATCAAATAATTATGCTTTTTCCCAGGATACTTGAAGAAAATCTTCTCAACTAGTACCCTCCATGTGAATTAGAGACACTCCTACTTTTCCTAGCCAGCATGAGAATTTTGGAAGAGTTACACATTATTTCAATTAACTTGAGACAGCAAATCCTGCTCTGTTGTATAGTCACCAATCATATGCAACTTGATGGCACCTAACTTGATGGTAGTTAGGATCACCTTTGAGCTTTAAGTTGTTAGAACCTCAAGGAAACCATTTCCCACTCTACTAATTAACAGATGTATTTAAAAATATATTGTATTACATTTGATTTAGACAAAAAGCTCAGAAGCCCTTTCCCAATGTCTTTACAATATTAAGCACCAGAAACTAGTGTCCTACAGGCTCAGCAAATCTATTTATTTCTTAGTTATGGTACAGATTTTGTTTTGGAACTTATGTCATGGATTCTCTTATACTGTATTATTGGTTGGGATATAAGGAAAGAACATATAAAACTCCCAGTTTTGAGATTCCCAGGAAGAGATTATTTATTTATTTATTATTTTATTTATTTATCTCGTCAAGCATATATTTTATGACAGATACAAGTGTAAACATAATTATAAATACATGAAAAGGATATGAATAAAAGGAAACATTAGGACAGGGACAGTAGGCACGCTGGTGCGCTTATATACGCCCCTTACAGACCTCTTAGGAATGGGGTGAGGTCTACAGTGGACAGGTTAAAGTTTTGGGGAAGAAACCACAGAGTCTGGTAGTGCATCGCAGGTGTTGACAACTCTGTTACTGAAGTCGTATTTTCTGCAGTCTAGTTTGGATCGGTTTACAATGAGTTTGTATCTATTGTGTGCTCTTGTTTTGGTTGAAGCTGAAGTATTCATTGGCTGGTAAGACATCATAGCAAATGATTTTATGTACTATGATTAGGTCAGACTGAAGACGGCGAAGTTCTAAGCTGTCTACGCCCAAAATTTCGAGTCTGGTGGCATAAGGTATTTTGTTGCGAGCAGGAGTGGAAGACTCTTCTTGTGAAATATCTCTGGACTCATTCGATTGTATTAATGTCCAATATGCAGTGCAGGTTCCAGACAGATGAGCTGTATTCAAGAATTGGTTATCTGGAACCTTATTTCAGATCAGGAGAATGAACTCACAAAGGACAATGAACCAACAATTTCAGAATTGTATTTATATTTCACGCACTTCTTCATGTCAATAATGCAAGACACCCTACTGAAGTTGGAAAGCAAGAAAATTCTTGCATGTGATCTTCACGTTATCATGTGTAAGCTGCGTGATTCTTTGCAAAAAAAAATACGATGAGCAGTTTTTTGGAATGAAAGTTTTATTTGCCTTACGTAAAAACATTTGCCTGAGAATGCCATGCAAAAGTTCAAGAAAGAAGCCATCAACGTGTATCAAAGAGCCATTGTGTACCTAGAAAAGTGGTATAATTTCACCGATTCAGTATATGAGACACTAAGTTGTTTCAATCTAATTGATCGCAATAATCCTCCAACTTTAGAAGAAATGACGAACATCTGGTTATTATCACCATGGCGAGAAGAACTTCCACCCAACAGTCTCTTCGATGAAATTTCTGCCTTAGAAGAAGTTTATGTTCATCTGCAGGGCGATTCATCCCTTGATAAGTGGACATATTTTTTCAAGAAAGATCCAGCTCCGAGTTTACTGAAACTGTTCCAGTATTGTGCATCAATTCCGGTATTAAATGCAAACGTTGAACGAATTTTCAGCATCATGGGAAATTTGTGGACTGACGAACGTAACCGACTGCTTGTATCAGTTCGAAGTGAACTTTGTATATTTTTTAATATTTCTCAACGTTGTACTGAAATTAAAGAATTATTCCTTAAACACAAAGAATTGATCAAAGCTGTATAGTCAAATAAAAAATACACACGACAGCAAAGTAAAATGTAATTTAATATTTTACATATTATTATATTTGATGTTTTGAATTTTAAGTAAAGTTTTGAAGTGATTATTTTAATATGTGTTAAAATGTTTGTAAGAAAATATATAATTTAATTGTAATTTTTTTTTACTACTTAACACCCCCCCCCCCCCGCTTGTCCGCTATTTTTTGGAAGCAGATCTGGCAACCCTAATTATCGGAGAAGAAACTACATAAGATTTGGTTAACAACTCTTAATGCTTTTTTAGCAATGCTGTTACTGTGAGATCTGGTGCTTAGATCATTTGAGATGAGTACTCCAAGGTCTTTGACAGAGTGAGGGTCATCAGTTAGGTCGTACCTGTCCAGCTTGTATTTTGTGTTCTGATTTTTTTTGCCAATATGTAAGACAGAGCATTGTTGGTTGAGATTTGGAGTTGCCAATTGTTTGACAATTCTGACACATAGTCGAGGTCTTTTTGTAGAGTAGCAGCATTGTCAGTGGTGTTGAATAGTTTTACATCATCCGCAATTACTTGCAGTTGTGAATTTTAACTAAAACAATTTCAGTTATTTTATACAGCTATTAAGACAAAAGATCAGTTATTCTTGATGCTGCAACAAACTTTATGTATGAGGTTAATTTTATTTATTTTAATTACTGTTGTTTTGCTATTTGGCCAGAGGATATAATAAGATTCATTCACTCACTCATTCATTCAATCATTCATTCATGGAAAAGAATTACAAAATACCTGAATTATAAATATACAGAATGAATGCAGGTGGAAGCACAGCATAATAATTCCATCAAATACAGACATTTTCCCACAAGCCCATTATAGCTTCTTGTACAGCAGTATTCCTCATACACTGCTATAAAAATAACATTGGAAAATATTGGGAAGTCCTATTAAACTATGCAAGTGGATAAACAAGTACCACTTTGGTGGAAGCTAATAGTGTTCTGTGAGCCTTGGCATAAAATCATGGCAGCCACATGACCACAGAAGCATGTGGCTGGCATGATTTTGGTCAACCCTGTGGTCAACCCTGGCTCCCTTGGCTAGGAAACAGAGATTAGTACTCTGATTGGGCAGGGGAGACCTTTATCTTTTATCTTTTATTAAACAATGTAAGAATTAATTTACCATTTCAGCAGAGAGTGAAACAACAAGCAGAGGCTGGCCAACAGACAATTCCAGAGGGTGGGAGTTGGTCATTGAGGCCATGAGTGGCTGTGGTTTGGCCAGGTGATTTGCAGTGAGCAGAAGTCAAGCTCTGTAAGGCTGTCTGATTTCTGAGACAGTATTTATTTTTATAGGGTCACAGAATGCAACCTTGAAAGCCCGCTAAAATAATTTAGCAGCCTTTGACCAATCAATGTGAGAAGTTGAGGTAAATCATCTTCTGGACATCCTTAGACATCAGAAGCCAGTTTGAAAATCTCCGTTCTAGAGTCATTCAGTTATCGCTGTGCCAATATAACAATGCAATATAACAACAAAGGACAGCCTTTGTATTGCTTCAGTGATGATTGACTGGTGTTACAAAAGAAAAACATAAAGATTTTTTCTAAATCCATATCTAGTCATTGTATGTTTTTTTCTGCATCTGAGGATTGTGTAATTTCCTCAACTAACATCTCTGAAAAGTATCTCCAGAAGAAAAGCCAACTGATATAAGCAATTCCATAAAGCTTTAACAATGCAGGCGCCAAATCTTTGTGGCGACTAGTTCAACTGCCCTATTGTTTGTTAATACAGTTAAAAATGAGTTACAGTACAATCCTATAGATGCTATTCAGAAAAAAATCCTCCTTTAAATTAAATATTAGCCATTTTCAAATAAATAGAGAGGCAGTTTGGTGAGTGATTAAGGCATCAGGATAGAAACTAGGACACTAGAGTTCTAGTTCCACCTTAGGCACAAGCCAGCTGGGTGACCTTGGCTCAGTCAGTCTTTCTCAGCCCGGGAAGCAGGCAATGCCAAATCACTTCCAAGATCTTACTCAAAACAAACAAACAAAAAACCTTACAGGACTAGCCCAGGCAGTTGTCACAAGTCAACTCTGACTCAAAGGCCAGGCCAGGCAAGCCAGGCAAAGACTTCAAGTAAATACTGTTTTGGTTAATTATAGCACAAATTTCAGCAAGTCTCAAAGATATGAAAAATACATATAGAAAAAAAAGATAATCAATATATATATATAATCAATCTTTGTCTTCAGTATCTTTTTGCTTCTCACTCATAGTTTCTTTATCACTTGAGTGTATTCTAACGTAGTTTCGAGTTCATCATGTTTAAGATTATAATGCATCATTATAATCATTTCATTTAGTTCCGTTTTCAGTGATATACACATCTTTTTAATCATTTCAATTAGTTCCTGCACCATATTAATAATCAAAAAAGGCAATAGCCAATTAACTAAAAGACCTATAATAGCATATCAACTTTTTTTGCCATGGGATTTTATTATCATTCTCTATAGAACTTACTCAGAACAGTTTAATTAAGGAAATCAAAGTACATGTGTTACAAACTGGATTTGGGGGGGAAATTAACACCTTTGTACCTGGATATTTTTATCGTTTCCTGGTACAAGACACTGTTGACAGAATGACACCAGTCACACTGAATAGTCTATCTGATCACATTCTTGATTGTCCAACTGAAACATTTTTTAGCCCTTATAGCCAGGACTTTTATCTTCAGCCTAAGAAAAAATATATAAAAGTTGCTTTGGATTTTTCCGCCCAAAGCCTCAAAATTCAGATTAAGAAACCTTGTGTCAGTGCTGAAACAGGGCAGCTGTGGAACTGAGCAGCATTGCACATAGCAACGCTCTTAGTGAGAAATTCCCTTGTTAAACCAGTGAAAATAAATCTCTCTATGTAACAAAAGAGTTTATTGAGAGAGGGGAATCCACAGAGATCTTTTAAACAAAATCAATACATTCAGCCTAGCTAAGCTAGTTATTTATTGCCTATTTGAAAAAGTTGTTGAATTTCAGCACTTGCTCAGGGTTATTTACAGATAAGATAGCTGAAGAGTCTTCTTCTTCTCCTCCTCCTCCTTCTCCTTCTCCTCCTCCTCTAGTTCTGATATTGTACAAATAGGTTTACATGGAAGAGGCTTTTTAGAAAAGCAAAAGCTGAATTCAATTATTCAGCATAGGCTCAATTTATCAACTTTTTTATAAAGCACAATTATACTAAACTTATTTTATTTATTTTAAAAGACTAATATAATCACCAATCATCCAACCATAAGCCTGGATGGATCACAAAACAACAATATGGAAAACGAAGTGTCTTATCACTACAATGCAGTAGAATTACTGACTGAAAATACAATTTTGTAATAATTGTGCTCTCACAAATGAGCCAGAAATTGTTAACACTGCACTGATACAGATTGTTTAAATCTTTAAAAATAAGAAAAAAGTGTATTTCAATGTTAAATATGATTTCTAAAATGTAATAAATATAAGGTTGCTTAAATTGTACTGTTAATACTAAATATGCCATTGATGAACAGTTACAAAATGCATTGAATTGTTTTATGAGAAAAATTTCTAACTTTGAGCTTAATATTTAATACTAAACCCTCTTCTGTGTTAGTTATTTATAAATGTTAAAAGAGAAAAAAAACAAAAAAGGAAAATATGTTGCTTGGAAAAAATAAGTAACTAAATATTTAATTTCTAACTTCCTTCTTTATACGCCAACTGATTTAGTGTTTATAAATATTTAGACCTCTGTTTAGACATTTAGCTTATTGAAAGGGTCAGAACATGAAATATTATGGTTGTATTGTATATGTGACAGTTCTTACTCAGAAAAAAAGGAAAAGCACTCTTGAAGGGGTAGGCTGTAATTTTTTCATGGATTGAGGCTGCCCCCAGAAACCTCTATTTTTCAAGCAAGCAAAAGATTGCTGTGTTACATTATTCTAGCTTGAAGTTACTTTGTATTTTGGAATGTATTGCAGCATTAATATTTGGATAAAAGGAGACGGGGCAAAACTTTTCCACAAAGAATAAGTGGGCATTTTGCAGCATTTTAAACTTTTCCCTTTAGTTTATAAATCCCTCTGAATTCATCTTGCAGTATTGTTTCCAAACTCAGAGATCTAGGTTTGGTGTGGAGCTGATAAGAACTTGATCCCTGAATTTGTGAGATACTTTTACCCTTGCATAGTGGCTTCTTTGCCTACCTGAAAATACAAGTCACCAAGTAATTCAGCCAAATCAAAAAGGACTGGTGTATTGAAAGAGTGTATTTCAGAATACACTCTACATGGTGTAGTTGCTGAAAAAATAGGCTTGCAATGGGCAGATAAAAAATTGAAAAAAACCCTTTTAACTCTGAGGGTTAGCAGAGTTTCTTGTGAAAAAAGGTTGATAACATTTAACATTGCAATATGGAGGGTATATATTTTTTAAAAAAATAGTTTTTATTAAATATTTTACAGTTTTAAAACCAAAAACATTATTATTATTATTATTATTATTATTATTATTATTATTATTATTATTATTTATTGAATTTGTATACTGCCCTACTCCTGAAGGACTCAGGGCGGTGAACAGCCAGATAAAAGACATATAATACAAATGTTAAAAAGCATTAAAATACAATTAAATAATTTGGCCCAGAAAATGAAATTTAAAACACCCCAAATTCTTAAGACAAATTTAAAATTTAAAATTTTTTAAAAGTTTAAAGAGAGGTTAGGCCAGGCCGGCCTGCTGAAAACTAAATGTTTTGATGGCACGGCGAAAAGCGCGTAGGTCCGGGATCCTCCGTATCTCCGGGGGGAGCTCGTTCCAGATGGCGGGTGCCCCCACAGAGGAGGCTCTCCCCCTGGGGGCCGCCAGTCGACATTGTTTGGCCGACGGCACCCTGAGGAGCCCCTCTCTATGGGAGCGTACTGGTCGGTGAGAGGCCACTGGTGGCAGAAGGCGGTCTCGTAAATACCCCGGTCCTAATCGAAAAAGACAAAAAACTAAAAAAGAAAAAAAAAGAAAACATACACATACACCAAACGGTTAAATACAAAACATAAATATAATAAATATTATGTAATATTTTACAATTTTCTCCATCGACAATTTACTTTTAAATTAAATCTTCCTAATCATTCTCTTATTCTTGTATAACCATATTGAACACTCTTGTAAACAAAATTGTTATATATAATTACATCCTATTTATTAACATAATCAGTATTTTATCCTTACCAGTATTCAATACTTTTAGATTCCAATTAATCAAATTTCAATTTACATTCTTATTTTTTGTTTTGATTTCTATTTTCTAGCCATATATAGAAACTATTCCACACTTTATAATAGTCCGAATCATCTCTTTCTTTAATCTCCATTGTCATTTTATCCATTTCAGCACATTCGAGGATTTTTTTAATTACTGTTTCTTCAGGGTGTATTGATCTGTTTCCACATTTGTGCCAGAGTAATTCTGGCCACCGTTAGTATATGCAATGTTATGTAGTACAAACTTTTCTCCATTTTCTTATCAATCATTCCTAGAAGAAACAACTCTGGTTTGAAATCAATCTTTTGGAGTATAATCTCTTCTAACCACCTTCTGATTTTATACCAAATTTTTTTAACACCGGGGCACATCCACCACATGTAGTAGTATGTTCCTAATTTATGGCCACATCTCCAATGTTTAGGTGATAGATTGGGGTACATTTCTGCCAATCTTGCTGGTGCTAAATGCCATCTATAAAACATTTTATAGCTGTTTTCTTTGTATGTTACTGCCATAGTCAATTTATATTTTTTCCCCCACAATTTTCCCATTTTTCCAATTCTATAGTGTGTCCAAAATTCCTAGCCCAACTTATCATAGTTTCTTTCACTGTTTTTTCTTCCAATTTATATCTTAATAGGTAATTATAAATATTTGTAAACATTTTTCTCCCGATCCTAATAATATTTTATCTAGTTCCAATTGTTTCTTGTTTATGCCAAATTGTTCCTTATCTTTTTTAAATCTAGTTTTGATTTGTAAATATGGCCACCATTCCAGATTTATTCCTTGTTTTTTCAGGTCTTGTACTGATTTTAATTCACCTTTTGTGTCTAATAATTCTATATATCTTACCATTTTGTCTAAATCTGTGGTATTTGGATGTATCATTGCTTCCATTGTAGACAACCAAATTGAGACCTTCATATAGTGCTTCTTTTTAATCTTTTCCCAAACTTTCAGTAGGGCATCTCTTAACATGTGTCTTTGAAAATAGGTATGTGATTTATTTGTCCCATCCCAGAGAAAGCCATGACAACCAAGTTAGAGGTCATGGCCTTCCATTGTTAGTATTCATTTATTTTTGAGTTGTATCCTAGGGATGCCGCTTGGTAGTAAAGTTCCCATTCTGGTAAACCGAAACCTCCTTTTTTCCTGCTATCTTGCAGTAATTTGAATTTGATATGCAGTTTTTTCCCTGACCATATAAATTTTGATGTCATTTTATTTAATTGTTCAAAAAAAAATTTCCCTAATTTTATTGGTACCGTTTGAAATAGATAAAGTAACTTGGGTAATATGTTCATTTTGATTGTTGAAATTCTGTCAATTAATGATATTGGTAATTTAGTCCAATTGTCCAGAAGTGTATCATAATTATCCCTCTTTATCATGGTACATTTTTCCGATAGCCAAATTCCTAAATATTTAATTTTCTTTGCTCTCGAGATTCCCAGCTTCTCCTCTAGTTCTTCGTTCTGTCTGTTGGTTAAATTCTTAGTCAATATTTTAGTTTTGTCTTTATTCATTTTAAATCCTGCTACCATGCCAAATTGGTTTATATCTTGTAATAAAGTAGGTCCATATTCTAAAGGTTCCTCAATAATGAATGCCAAATCATCTGCGAATGCTTGGACCTTATTTTCTTGTGATTTAATTTTTAATCCCTTTATTTCTGAATTGTGTCTAATTTGTTGCTTAGCGCATTGTAAGCCGCCCTGAGTCTCCGGAGAAGGGTGGCATATAAATCAAATTAAAAATAATAAAAAATTGTGACATTAATGTCTCCACAGAAAGAATGAATAACAGAGGTGACATGGGGCAACCTTGTCTTACTCCTTTAGCTATCTCAAAACTTTGTTTGTTCCCCATTTATTATTATTTTTGCCCTCTGTGTAGTGTATATGGCTCTAATCATTTCTGTAAATTTTTCTCCAAAATTCATTTTTATTAATTGGTTTATCATAAAGTCCCAATTTAAGTTGTCAAAAGCTTTTTGTGCATCCAAAAATATCACAGCTACCTGTTTTTGAGGGTATATTATTATATTATGCGAGAAGAAATCACACCTTCATGGGAGTGAAAGAGGCAGTTGGGGGAGCATTACAAAGGTTGGCCACACAACCAGTATGATCAGGAACATTGTGGAAGATCTAACAGAGGACCAGTTCTCAGACATTGTTACTTGACTAATTTGTTTCCATGAACAGCAGAAAGAAAGGAGCAAAACAAGATGGTTTTCTAGACCATCACCTCTAGGTTTTTTTCTTTCCCATCATCCATGACTGAAGACGTCTTGTTAAAAAAATGAAAGGGAATGCAATTTTGAGTGGACCAAAGGCAGAAAAAAGTATGAATCAATGCCCAGAGTCACTTAGGTGAGATGAACTGTGTAAAAATTTAACAAATGAAATAAATACATTCTTCCGATTCCTCACCACCCTTTATGGGAGCTGTAGTAATACTGTAATAAAAGTTATTTGAAAAAGTTGCACCTTTGCACCCAAAAAAGATACCAATAGATGAGAAGAAGCAGAATTCAGAATCCGAATAGAGCAGGAAGGGACCTTGGAGGTCTTCTAGTCCAGCCCCCTGCTCAAGCAGGAGATCCTATACCATTTCAGACAAGTGGCTGTCCAGTCTCTTCTTGAAAACCTCCAGTGATAAAGCACCCACAACTTCGGAAGGCAAGCTGTTTCACTGATTAATTGTCCTCACTGTTAAGAAGTTTCTCCTCAATTCCGGATTGCTTCTCTCCTTGATTAATTTCCATCCATTGTTTCTTGTTCTGCTGCCATCTGGTGCTTTGGAAAATAAATTGACCCCCTCCTCTTTATGGCAGCCTCTCAAATACTGGAATGCTGCTATCATGTCCGTCCCTCCATCCATCCCCCCCCCCCCCGTCCTTCTAATTCAGAATGTATTAACTGGGCTGGTATATCCTATTTCTTCTTAAATCCCCATCCAGAAGGCTACCGGTTAATTCATAAATTCCCATATTGCACTGCATTTAGTGCCCCACAGGGGAAAAAAAACCCTAGTGATGCTTACTATTGTGATGTTTACTCTGGTCCCTTGGAGACAGAAGAAAGAGGAAAACCCCCGAGCTTATTGAAAGGTACAGATACAAAGGAAGGCCGTCTCCGTCTTCGGTAATTCCCATTGGGGTCAAGCAGGCATCACTGGCTGGCAAGGAGTGTTAACTTTTGACGTGGGCGAATTCCCACTTTCCTTGCGAGGAAAAGGAGGGAGCGCTCCCGCCCCAATCCCTCCCCGCCAGAGGTCAGTCGTCCGGACAAATTCCTTCAACAGCTGGGAAAAAAAAAAACCCCACCACCCTTGCCTTTCGTCGCCACAGCAACGCCTCAGTATCCGCAGCCGCGCCGAGCGGTTCCCTTTGCCTCTGGTCAGGAGGGGAAACCCAGCGCTCGCTCCCTTCCCTTCCTCTCGCTCCTCCCCTCTCTCTCTTTCCCGAGTAGGGTCGAAGGCGGCCGTGAGAATTGCGCTCCGGCTTAAACACAAGACCTCATAACAAGTGCCTCGTTTTCGCTCCCCACTGCGCGCCTTCGCCCGTCTCATTTTGCACCGCGCCGCCGCAGCTGCCTCGGCAACATGGGCTCGACCCCAGACAGCCACGAGATGAACGGGCTGACCACGGCAATGGGGAACGGCAATGACAACGCCAACGCCAACGCCAACGGGGACGCGACGCCTCCAGACGAGGTAAGAGGCTCTCGCTTTCTCTCGGGCGGGCAAGCCAAGAGGACAAAAACCCATTCAGCCGCGACCGGCCAGCTGCTTCTGGGCGGGAAAGCAGGGCGAAGGTGCCCCGCGGGCATGGGGTTCGTCAGCCAGCGCCGCGGAGGCCTGTGTATCCGAAGAGCCTGCTTTCCCTGGCAGGCAAGCGGGTAGAGGTCTCCTCTTGGAGGATGTTTTTTTTCGGGGGGCACCTCCGAAGGAATGAGGGGCTTCTTCCCGGCGCGGAGATTTCCCGTAAATCGCGTCTCGCTTTGGAATGCCTCCAAAGGCGAAGTTGGATCTCTTCAGACAGCGAGGGCGGCTTTCCGGCTGCTCGGCTGGGAGAGATTTAATGCGCGGTGGGTGGAGGGGCCGCTTGGCAAGAGGCTGCTTGTTTTCCCGTGCATAGATGCCAGTGGGCAATGTTGTGGAAAGAAAGAAAAAAAACGATGGAAGATGGCAGAACTGGGAAGACTTTCCCACCAATTTACAGGAAGAGACAAACAAGTGGCCAGATGACATATGGCATTCAGGGAAGAAAAAGAACCACGATTGGACTTAGAATAGATTTTTTTTTAATTTATTGGCCAAGTGTGATTGGACACACAAGGAATTTGTCTTGGTGCATAGGCTCTCAGTGTACATAAAATAAAAGATAGAAGTTAGGCTAGGGAGAGATGGACTACTAGAGTGTACCAGCTGGAATCTGATTGGCCCCAAATGATTTTCCAGGAATCTCTTAAAGCGTGGTCCTGTCAGGAGGTTTGGGGATCTCATGGAAATAGGGAGCCGGTGAAATGGCTATAACGCATGTAAGACTTTAAATGCACTCTCCCATTGGTTTTGTTTATTTTTGTTTTTATTGGTTTCAAGGCTTTGTTTTTAATTGTTTTCTTTGAAATGTATGAGTCACCTGTGTGAAATGGGCAGCTATCTATATTGGACAAATAAATAAGTGATACACCTTCCTCTATCCATTCTGCAATTTGAGAAAAGGTGATTTAAACTTCAACAGAATTTCATTCTGAGACGGTGTAAGTGTGTTCTAACCCCAAATGCTTCTTAACATGTAGAGAATTTAGTTCTTCATTTCCTTTATTCTGGAAGAAAATAGTTTTATAAATACCTTGATTGACTTCAGGCAAAGTATTTTTTGTAACACATGGATGTGTTATGCAAGAAAGGGTCACAGTCACTCGTGCTTCTATCTTTTTTGATTTTAACAAAATATTCCCGAATTAAGGGGTTACAGGGTAAAAAAAGAAAAGAGTGTATCTGCCTTCTGTGAAACTGCTTTAGAACTCCTTCAGCAGTTTTATAGAAATCACATGGTTGAACTGAACTGGGTATCCTTTATGCTGGGGCTTACCATGGCACCACCCTGTCATCTGTTTTCAAAGTCAGGACTGAAAATGGGTGGGGGAAAGAAGAGCACTAAATGTCATGTCTATAAATATTGCCTTAGCTAGTCAGTCTTTGGGAACATTACCAATTTTTTATCACTTATCACATCAGTACGTCAAAAGGAAATTAGGGATACAAACTTAGTGAAGTAAAATCCTTTAAACTTGCCACCAACCTCACAAAAACCAGACAGGATTTTCTCTCATTTGCTTTTCAGTTTGGAGATGGAAAGGAATCCCATCCAAGCTTCAGTAGGAAAGGTGTGAGAAGGGAAGAAGATATGCGCTCCCCAGTGTAATTCTTTCAGAAACATCAAGAATGTATGTGGGTTGGAGAATTAATTTACACACATGTGGCAATGTCTCTAAGTAGAGAATGCAATCCAGTTTCTACAAAGAAACTGGCAACAGGTTCCCTCTAGACCAGTGATGGCTAACCTTTTTGCTGTCACGTGCGAAGGGGGGGGAGCGGGGGTGGTGGTGTCGCGCACACACGTGCCCCCACCCAGAATTCAATGTGCCTCCCTGTGCATGCGCACGTGACCCCCACCCCCGTGCTCCCTCCGCTTTTGGCACACGATGGAACAGTGGGCCTGGCAGGCCCATTTTTTGCCCTCTCCAGGCTCCAGAGGCTTTCCTGGAGCCTGGGGAGGGCAAAAAACGGCCTTCCCCAACCCCCTGGAGGCCCTCCGGAGGCCAGAAATGGCCCGTTTCCCGACTTCCAGTGGGCCCAGAAGGCCCGAAAATCAGCTGGCCAGTGCACACATGTGCGCTGGAGCTGAGCTAGGGCAATGCTCACGTGCCCACAGATATGGCTCCGCGTGCCACCTGAGGCATGCATGCCATAGGTTTGCCATCACAGCTCTAGACATTTTGAGATAATTCCCTTCTGTATGGTTATGGTCTTTGGGGATAATAAATTGTAGCAGGGCCTTTTTTTAAAAAATTTTTTGATTTATATGCCGCCCTTCTTCGGAGACTCAGGGCAGCTTACAATGTGTTAAGCAATAGCTTTCATACTTTTGTATACTTTATACAAAGTCAATTTATTGCCCCCACAATCTGGATCCTCATTTTACCTACCTTAGAAAGGATGGAAGGCTGAGTCAACCTTGAGCCTGGTGAGATTTGAAATTATAGTAATTGCAGACAGCTTGATGTTAATAACAGTGCTTTAGTCTGCTGAGCCACCAGGCTCCTTTTCTGGATTCTAAATCATTACTGCCCCTACATTAAAAGGATGGCCTTCAGAAAGCATGTTTCCAGATAGACTTTTCTTTTTTTCAGAAATAACATGAATCCCTTAGTAAGGGGAGATCAGAAATTCTTTGCTACTAACTCTTGTTGCTTCATAGTCATTGTACTTTAGGAGGAGAGCCATGTGTGACAGAAAGGTGGGTTATGTGACCACCATTTGCCATCTTCTCAGCTGGTTTTTAACAAGCAAAGTCAATGGAGAAAGCCAGATTTACTTAATGACCACCTGATTCACTTAACAATTGCAGTGATTTGCTTAACAACTTAAAAATGACCTTTAAAGGTCATAAAATCAGAGATAACTCACATAACTGCCTTGCTTGCAACAGAAATTCTGGTTCCAATTGTCATAAGTTGAGGACTACCTGTAGGTTGACATTTTCTTGAAATCATCAGGAGTCAATTTTGACTTGATAAGACTTTACTAAAACATCAGTCGTATTGAATATTGTAGAGATATTGAAAATACATCTTTGTCTTATAGCATGTCAGAATTTAAATGGTTCCAAAACAAGAGTATAATTCAGGAATATATGAAATCAAATGAATGTTACCTTGCAAGAAAAAAAATATTTGAATTGAATAATAGTTACAAGGATTCTACAAAAGGGTCTTCATGTCTATCATCTCTGAAGCAAATTCCTATTTCAGAAAAATATTACTTATTTCTTATATTCAGTCATTCACTCTATTTAGCTTGTCTCACACACGAAATATCAAACTCAAGCTGAGAGGTTATAGGTTATATTTCTTTAAACATCTTATTTACATCCTCATAGGTTAATTTATTCCCTATTTGCTACCAAAGAGGAAATAATTTCTTAGAGCTTGTCAAGAGATAGGACATGCCAGATGTGTGTGTTTGAGCATTTGACAAAACTATGACATCTGTAAAAGTTTATGTACTGCTTTTTAAATAACTGTCTACTTCTTAGTTGGATGATTTTGAATCTCAGTGAATTATGCCAGCCAGAAGTGAAATTAGAAAATGCACGTGTCATAGCATTAAGCCTATGAATCAGATTCTTGTTTACTTTCTCCGCTTATCCAGCTGTTATTTCATGTTCAGGCATATTGCTCAGTGATATTGTAATAATTGACAAGCCACTACAAGATTCTACAGAATTTTTGTAATATCTCTCAAGATAATTTCATTATTGGGACTGATGTCTCCTAATATCTTGATTGACAAGCCAGTCTTTCTAATATTGGAAAATTTAATTTCATATACATATAGATCTAAGTACATTTTTTCAGTTTTTCACTGTAATTTGATGTCATAAAAGTTAAATAGTTAGTTTTTCCTCCTTTTTCTCCCCATTTATTCTCCTTTCCAATTGTCAGTGTTTCCCTTTGCCTGTTCAGACATCTGATAATCCTATCTAAAGGATTTCTTCATTGTAATAAGTTTAACAACTGGAAACAGTCTCAGTGAGGTGGATTCTTCATGGAATATATATTGTCATATAATTGCGGAACTGTCCTATTTCCGGATAAAATGACTTAGTCCAGGCATGAAAATTGTGTCACAGGGGAAAAAAATCATACAATGATGATGCTTTATCTGTGATGGAATGAATAATCCATTTTGTGAAGCCTACTTTCAACTTCCTTTTTGTGATGAAGGAATTGTGTAAAAAATTGCCGATTTGGCGTTTTGTAGTTGAGGAGCTGGGATGTCCTCGTGTCTTATAAAGCATATTCTGCAGAGAGAAAACATTAAAAGACATTTTTTGCAGAACAGAATTTGATTAAACATTTAATGGCTTTTTATGTAAATGAAAATGTCTGCCTCAAATTTAGGTGTGCTATTGATAGTGCTAATTCCTAACAACAACCCTTACTTGCTATCATAGCATGTTAAAATATCTAAGTGAAAAGTAGATATAAATGGACTTAAATCCTGAGAAGCAGTTCATTGTGGTAATTAAACAATCGAGAATTCCCATTTAAATTACATTAGTGTACTTAAAGGTGTTTTCATTTAATTTGTCTAATGTATTCCTTTGAGATAAGAACAAAAAAGGAAATGAAGGAAATAAAATATATACACGCCTAAATTCTACAAGATTGTTTACAATGGATGCTTTGTCTTCTGAAACAAGCCAAAGGTCCCATTGAAAATAGACATAAAGCCATTTCACAGATTGTACTAAGGCAGAATTGATGGAGCCAATAGATGTGGTCCTTTGGGAGGAAGATTGGTGATGGTAGGTTGAGTCTTGCAGAGACTTAAAGCTTCAATTTCACCCATTAAAAGCCTATTTTCAGTGTTGCCCTCAATATGGCAGACAAACTTACTAGAATTTTCAAGTCAGTGTTACATAGTATTATAGTAGGGTGAATCCAAAGAAAGTACTTGGTGGAATATATGAATCCTCTTTAAATGACATTGCTTTGAGTTAAACAAAGTTTCTTTCATAAAAGACCAATATTTCATTTTATGGCTCTTATTCAGTGACATCCAGTCACTTTCATCTTAACATACAAAGTTACTATTCATACAGGCTAGACCTGAGTTGTTGCACAGACCTGTAGTCTAGAGAAAAAAGCATGAAATGATGCTTTTAACATTAAAAGGTCAGTATTTACATTAGCAATAGGCTAAATGATGAAATCTCCCACTGTGGTTTAACACTTAAGCTCCACCTAACCTAAAATATTAAATAAATAAATCCTTTTCTCACTGTTGCTCTTTTCTACACCTAATGGATTTTCTGACAAATATATTGAAAAAATATTAGATGGAATTTTTTTCTGAAATGCTGCAAAGTTGTGGAAGTTGGGAGAATAACTCCCCTGAAGCAATATCCTGTGAAATTCTAAATAAGTGTCTTAAATAGGGAAACTATTTTTTGCATAAGTTCTAAATCTTATCTTGATTGCAAAAGCAGTCTTGTGAATACATACACATATTTTTGGTGCATAATTCCAATAATTGCATTCATTGCATTAAATTTTGAATGCTAAAATGGTAATTTTCTGAGTTCAACATGATTTTAATTCTGATCTCATTAAAATCATGTTTGATGGAAACAAGCCTGATACCAATTAGAACCGTGTCCTCTCACAACAGACTTTATCATAATGACACTTTTAGGAGTAAAATATGGCAAATGCGGTAAATAACAATAGGCATACTTTGAAGGGCAATAAAATAGTTATATAAAGCTACTGTTTCAAAAATGTTGCTAGTGAACAAGCTGTAAAATCACTCAAAGTGAAAGTGAATTTAACAGAATAATAGAATGACAGAGTTGGGAGATCTTTGAGTCCAAGCCCTTGCTCATGATTCAGGATTTTACTGGAAATGTTAACAGAGAATGTCAAATTGTAGTGCAGAAAAATGCATTGGAGGAAAAGGGAGAATCCAGTCGTGATATACTCTCATTTCATTGAAAAGATCTCTACATCTTTTCTTGCTGCCTCATCAGGCGTATAAAAACCAGAGCTGTGCAAAGATCTGGATTCAAAAGGCTAAATGTGATTTAGAATGCATATGGGGGCACACATATCAACTTTGGGAACTTGTTAAAGCAGATTTGTCTTTTTCTGTGCTAACAAGGTTGTCATGCACAACTGCCAGGAAATCCTGGAAAAATATACCGGTACGTTGCAGTTTGCTCTTCAAATCTGGTTCTCTGAAAAGTTTTACTCAATACAGAATAATAGAATTGTAAGAGACCTTGGAGGTTCTCTAGATCAACCCCCTGTGGATGTCTTAATAATTAAAAGGGATATACAAATAACAAACCAAGAGAATGTCCTGAATAATTCTATATTCTAATCATCCTATATTGGGGGCTTGTTAAAGCTTTGAAAAAGTTCATGAGAAAGGACGAACAAAAAATAAAAAGAAATCAAATTCTAGGGCATTTGTAGGGACTAAAATCAAAATTGTTGAAAGAAAAAGAAGGCAATATAAACTTGGTTTATTTGACCAAGGTTAAAATAGATATGTCCTTATTTCTGGTAACCGTTAATGGACTTTTGTCATCAGGACTGAAATAATGAGGCTTATGAATTTGTTTATAGATAAGAGATGGGTTATGGAAAGACAATGTCATTTATTTTAAGAAAAGGTGATAAATTACTAAAATTGTTTATACTTATTGTGATGAAGGAGAAAGTTTTAAATATATATATATATATATATATATATATATATATATATATATATATATATATATATGTTTATTTACTTATTTATTTATTTATTTATTTATTTATTTATTTATTTATTTATTTATTTAATTAATTTATATGCCGCCCTATTCCTGAGGGACTCAGGGCGGTGAACAGCGAACGATAAAAATACATGTAATACAAACGTTAAAAAAACCAATTAAAATATACTAAACACTCTGGTCCTAGATAATTCAAGACAACCCAGTTTAAAATAAAATCAAAAGCAATATAAAGGGAAAGTTAGGCCAGGCCGGCCTGCTGAAACAGGAATGTTTTGAAGGCACGTCGGAAAGTGCGCAGATCCAGAATCCTCTGTATCTCTGGGGGGAGCTCGTTCCAGATGGTGGGTGCCCTCACAGAAAAGGCTCTTCCCCTGGGGGCCGCCAGTCGACACTGTTTGGCTGACGGCACCCTGAGAAGCCCCTCTCTATGGGAGCGTACTGGGCGATGAGAGGCTATTGGTGGCAGAAGGCAGTCTCGTAAGTATCCCGGTCCTAAGCCATGGAGCGCTCTAAAGGTGGTAACTAAGACCTTGAAGCGCACCTGGAAGACCACAGGGAGCCAGTGCAGCTCGCGCAGGAGGGGAGCCACATGGGAGCGCCATGCTGCTCCCATAACTACCCGCGCGGCCGCATTCTGGACCAGCTGGAGCCTCCGGGTGCTCCTCAAGGGGAGCCCCATGTAGAGATATATATACATATACATATACAGTCAGGTCCAGAAATATTGGGACATCGACACAATTCTAACATCTTTGGCTCTATACACCACCACAATGGAGTTGGAATGAAACAAACACAATGTGCGTTAACTGCAGACTGTCAGCTTTAATTTGAGGATATGTACATCCAACTCAGGTGAACGGTGTAGGACTTACAGCAGTTTGCATATGTGCCTCCCACTTGTTAAGGGACCAAAAGTAATGGGACAGAATAATAATCATAAATCAAACTTTCCCTTCTTAATACTTGGTTGCAAATCCTTTGCAGTCAATCACAGCCTGAAGTCTGGAACGCATAGACATCACCAGACGCTGGGTTTCATCCCTGGTGATGCTCTGCCAGGCCTCTACTGCAACTGTCTTCAGTTCCTGCTTGTTCTTGGGGCATTTTCCCTTCAGTTTTGTCTTCAGCAAGTGAAATGCATGCTCAATGGGATTCAGGTCAGGTGATTGACTTGGCCATTGCATAACATTCCACTTCTGTCCCTTCAAAAACTCTTTGGTTGCTTTTGCAGTATGCTTTGGGTCATTGTCCATCTGCACTGTGAAGTGCCGTCCAATGAGTTCTGCAGCATTTGGCTGAATGTGAGCAGATAATATTGCCCAAAACACTTCAGAATTCATCCTGCTGCTTTTGTCAGCAGTCACATCATCAATAAATACAAGAGAACCAGTTCCATTGGCAGCCATACATGCCCACGCCATGACACTACCACCACCATGCTTCACTGATGAGGTGGTATGCTTAGGATCATGAGCAATTCCTTTCCTTCTCCATACTCTTCTCTTCCCATCACTCTGGTACAAGTTGATCTTGGTCTCATCTGTCCATAGGATCTTGTTCCAGAACTGTGAAGGCTTTGTTAGATGTTGTTTGGCAAACTCTAATCTGGCCTTCCTGTTTTTGAAGCTCACCAATGGTTTACATCTTGTGGGGAACCCTCTGTATCCACTCTGGTGAAGTCTTCTCTTGATTGTTGACTTTGACACACATACACCTACCTCCTGGAGAGTGTTCTTGATCTGGCCAACTGTTGTGAAGGGTGTTTTCTTCACCAGGGAAAGAATTCTTCGGTCATCCACCACACTTGTTTTCCATGGTCTCCCAGGTCTTTTGGTGTTGCTGAGCTCACTGGTGCATTCCTTCTTTTTGAGAATGTTTCAAACAGTTGTTTTGGCCACGCCTAATGTTCTTGCTATCTCTCTGATGGGTTTGTTTTGTTTCTTCAGCCTAATGATGGCTTGCTTCACTGATAGTGACAGCTCTTTGGATCTCATCTTGAGAGTTGACACTAACAGATTCCAAATGCAAATAGCACACTTGAAATGAACTCTGGGCCTTTTATCTGCACATTGTAATTGGGGTAATGAGGGAATATCACACACCTGGCCATGGAACAGCTGAGAAGCCAATTGTCCCATTACTTTTGGTCCCTTAACAAGTGGGAGGCACATATACAAACTGCTGTAAGTTCTACACCGTTCACCTGAGTTGGATGTACATACCCTCAAATTAAAGCTGACAGTCTGCAGTTAACGCACATTGTGTTTGTTTCATTCCAACTCCATTGTGGTGGTGTATAGAGCCAAAGATGTTAGAATTGTGTCGATGTCCCAATATTTCTGGACCTGACTGTACATATACATATCTTCTTTTACTATATTTTTCTTTTTCAAAAAAGCAACTGGATTCTGTTTTCCTTGAAGATGTTTCGCTTCTCACTCCAAGAAGCTTCTTCAGTTCAACGTCTTCAAAGAAAGCAAAGAAAGTCCAGTTGCCTTTTGAAAAGGCACCTTTGAGACAACCATGACCTGGATGGCTGCGAAACTTCATAGATACTTTTCTTTCTACTTTTTCCTTTTCTTCTTTTTTTATTGTTGCAATTGACTTTTTAAAAATAAAATTACTATTAAAAAGACAATATTCTAAGCATTTGTAGAGTGCCAAGTCATTACGTAACAACAGGTCACTTTGAAAAGAAAAATGCCAAAAGAAATGAAAATGAAAAAAAGAAAAATAATATAATTTTCTTGAGTGCAGAGCACAGGCTTAACTCAGCTTCAGTGAGTGCCAATAGTCTTCGGCCATCCCCTGAAGGTCCAAGAGTTCTGCATAGCAGCCTGCACATTTACCTTAATGGCCACAACAGGGAGAGCCAGGATTGTGGTCATTAAGTGAAACAATCATGTGGGTGCCTTGCTTAATGATCCCAATGATTTATGGGTATATTTCTGGGCTCAATTGTGGCTGGAAGTCAAGGTCTAACTCTATCTGCCACCATTTATTCTGTAGCACAATTGCACACACTGTTAACACCTTACTCTTGCATGTTTTATTCATAGTGCTATTTGGTGCAAGTATACTTTGCTCTTGGATTAATTGTTTATTTTCATAGGTCTTATCAGTTATAAAACAGCAGAAACAAGATGCCTGACAAAAGGATATTACAACATGCCTGTTTCCTCTATTTGATTGTGTGGGAAAAGAACAGAATTAATATGGGGATTATTTTCACTCATTAATATTGCTGACATTTCAATTATTTTAGTACTTTGTATACCATGTAACTCTCGAGCAGATTTACTGCAGATGTGGAGCAATTTGTAGCTTACATGGAAAATAAATATGGAAGAAAGTATCAAATGGGGGAGAGGTCATTTCAGCAGCTAGCTATCCTCAAAACACTACCACAGAAACATTAACTGGGCATCCAATATTTTTTCTTTTCTTTTCTGATGCTATTTAAATATTTGATTTGATGCTCTTGTCTTTGCTGAAAAAGCAAAGGTTTTTTTTCAAAAGGCAACTGGACTTTCTGGTTTTTCTTTGAAGACGTTTTGCTTCTCATCCAAGAAGCTTCTTTAGCTCTGACAGGAAGAAGTTTCTTGGATGAGAAGTGAAACGTCTTCAGGAAAAAAAACCCAGAAAGTCCAGTTGCCTTTTGAAAAAGCACCTTTGGAACAACCATGACTTGGATAACTGAGAATCTCCATAGACATTTGATGCTCTTGGGTAACTTTTTTATCTTAGTAAAATGATTTAATTTAGTAAAATCTGTAAAAATTCTACTGAAATTGATGTAAGTGAGGAAACTTGGAAACATGTTTGTCTCCATAGAAAGTGCTTTCTGGCCTGACTTTTGTGTGTTTAGTAGTATGCTATTGCTAAGTGCTTGATGTTTACTGGCTAAGCCATGATCTCAAGAGAATGATCAGAAATATATTCTGATTTTATAAAAAAAACAAAACCAAAAGTGTTTAGAAAAGAAGTATATTTCCCCCCAGTAATGGGATAGTTAAAACTTTTATAAAATAGAGAAAAAGAAAAAAATGTTAAAGCATGGACATTTAAGCTGTTTCTTGTCATTTCCCAAACATAGGTCATGTTTAGACTTAGTTATATTCCTGCTGTGAATGCTATATGTTTTTTCTCCTCTCTCCTTCCATTTTAATATATTTGTAATGAAGTGTTTTAAGACAGCAGTCTCCAACCTTTCTGGCTCCAGAGACTGGGGAGGAGGGGATGGTTGCCTGTCTGCAATCTAGCTCCTGTGCATGCACAAATGAAGTGTCACACATTCGCCTACTGCTTACGTGGCCCAGTTCTAAACAGGCTGAGGACTGGTGGACTGGGGGTTGGGATAGGGGTGAAATCCAACAGGTTCTGACAGGTTCTGGAGAACCAGTAGCAGAAATTTTGAATAGTTCGGAAAACCAGCAAATATCATGTCTGGCTGACCCCAGAGTGGGGTGGGAATGCAGATTTTGCAGTATCCTTCCCCTGCCATGCCCATCAAGCCACGCCACACCCACCAAGCCAAGGGCACAGAACTGGTAGTAAAAAAAATGGATTTCACCACTGGTTGGGGACCCTTGTTTTAAGATATTACAATATAATATGCAGTGGCCAGTGCTATATCTCCTTAATCTGAACTGTTCCATTTTTGCCTTCAGTCCCTGTAGAAAGTTGTTACAATTTCAAACAAACATGTACCGGTAACTAATTTGAACAAGTTATTAATTTTCCCACCCCTATCATGTTTATAATGCTATCTGAATCCTTGCTGATAAATGTCTTTGAAATGTTTTTTGCCTTTCAGGATCGAAGACAATGGCTACGGTCAAATAGACAAATTAACATGAACCATTATGCCAATAAGAAGAGTGCAGCCGAAAGCATGTTGGATATTGCTTTGCTCATGGCCAACGCATCCCAGCTGAAAGCTGTGATGGAGCAAGGACCCTCTTTCGGATTCTATGCTCCACTGATCATTCTCATCAGCATCTCACTCGCACTTCAGATTATAGTTGGTGTGCTCCTAATATTCCTTGGTATGTATGGCAACCTAAATCATTGCTTATTTTGTGCCACAGCACAACTGTTTATGGTACTGTCATGGCTTAGGCCCGGGGTACTTGCAGGACCATCTCCAGCCGTTCTCCCATCGTCCTGTGCACTCTCACAGAGTCGGCCTCCTCAGGGTGCCGTCGGCCAAACAATGTCGGCTGACGACCCCCAGGGGGAGGGCGTTCTCTGTGGGAGCCCCGACCCTCTGGAATGGATTGCCCACTGAGCTCAGGACAGCCCCCGACCTTCTTTCCTTCTGTCGCGAGCTGAAGACGTGGCTCTTCTGCCAATTAAACTGATCCGTTTGGGGGTACACTGGTATAATTTTAAATCATTTTTAATTGGGTTACTGATTTTAATTTGGTATTGTATTGTGATTTGTATTGAAGTTGTCATTTTGTAAGCCGCCTTGAGTCCCTAGGGAGAAAGGCGGCATATAAATCGCAATAAATAAATAAATAAATAAATAAATAAATAAATAAATACATACATACATACATACATACATACATACATACATACATACATACTGTTTCCATTTTAATAGCAAAATGTTTTTTAAAAAGTGTTTTATAGCCAACTCCCCTTTTTACACCCTAAGATTTTTTTTAAAAAAACTTTTTATTCAATTTTTTTTTAGGTGTGAATATAACTGTGGAGATTATTAATTTAGCATATGGGAAATCTATACATGCTAGACACAATGCAGTCCTGACAGCCTAGATTGCTAGTTCTATGAAGATTCTCAGTCATCCAGGTCATGGTTGTCCCAAAGATATTTTTTCAAGAGGCAACAGGACTTGTTTCTTCTTTGAAGACATTTTCCTTCTCATCCAAGAAGCTTCTTTAGGATGGGAAATGAAACATCTTCAAAGAAAAACAAGAAAGTCCAGTTTTCTCTTGAGATAGATTGCTAGCTCATCTCATTTGGTGCTTGTATGCCTATCCTTGGTGAACCACAAGAGGCAAACTAGTTTTACACCAATTAGTTAATGGCACTTGGCTTGCTAGCTCTTCCAGGCTCCTCCACCAGTCACACCTTGCCTTGTATCACGATGCCTTGTGTCTGGCCAGGGCCAGCTTCCACTCTCTGCACACATGAACACAGTTAGGTTTTCCCTCCCACCACTCTGGAGGTGAAGTGTAGGGACATAGTCCCTCACCTCATCAGTGCATTTCACATTGTTCCATTCTTAATTCCCAAAGAGCTAAAAGGAAGAGTATCATGCCTACCCCATGAGTTTGAATCCTTTACTGCTGGACAATCAGATGGCTATCAAGGGAAGATCTATACAGATGCATCAGGTTCACTTATATAGATGATCATCCTGACTTGTAGGCATCCAGGGATGGAGGCAGAACCATTGACCAGACTTGCCTAAGAATTTGCTTTTGGGGACCGAAAATCTAGTTATTAATAAGAGCAAAGTTGGCAATGAATACTGCCTTGTCTTTTGAAAATAATATCATTTATATGACTGCCCATCTCGCAGATGTGAATCTGGGAGGCCAACAACACATTAAAAATCATGCAAAAAGTAATATCAATTAAACATTTAAAAAAAACAACACCCTACAGTGGTTACCAAGAACAAACCCAACAAGTATGCTACAATATTATAAGATCTTGTCTCATAGGCCATCCAACCTGCGGTTCCCAATGTCTTGAAGCTAATCCAGGTCTTCAGCAATTTGCCAAAGGCTGGTAGGATCTTGATCACGCTAATCTCTAGGATATGGTAATCCTTTTCAAAAGAATAACACATTTGAGAGTTGTAGTGTACTGCTTATTTCTAGTATATAAGAGGAGGAATGAGTAGATTCTTACATAAAGAAGTATGTATAGTCATAATTATGTAATTCTGTGAAATCATTTTGTGTGAGTAATCATCCAATAGTAGTACATAAGTACATAAAGGCCTTGTGTCAAAGATTTTTTAGCATCATAAACACTGAATTTCATAATCTTTAATTTTCAGGAAAATAATACAACATTTCTCATGGGAGAGAAAAGATCTCCCAATATTTTCTCAGATTTCTTGTAGGATTTCTCATCCCCATTTTCAGAGTTCAGTATGCATGAGTGATATTTTTACTTCATTTGTACACTTTCCCATATGATGGAATTATTAATTAAAAATGATAACTAGTCCTTCCTGGTATAAGAGGGAGAGCCAGAAACAGTAATCATCTTTTCAGAAACTTAAAGGGCTCATGACAGCTATAGGGACTACATCAAGAATATAAGTTTTTCCTTCCAAGTCAGTGTTAATAGTTTGAATAGCAATAACAATAGCACCTAGACTTATATACCTCTCTATAGTACTTTATAGCATTTTCTGAGCAGTTTACAATGTCAGCATATTGCCCCTAACAATTTGGATTTTACTGACCTCAGAAGAATGGAAGGCTGAGTCAACCTCAAGCCTGTCAGGATCGAACTCCAGACCATGGGCAGAGTTAGTTTGCAGTACTGCATTCTAACCACTGTACCACCCAGACTTGAATGGAAGAGAATTATTCCTTGCCAGGCCAACCCAGATGAGATGCTGTTTTAGAACTATTGCTAAGGAATATTCACAGCTTCTCTTGACCCATACCTCAACACAGCTCTTTCTATCCTCCAATATTAGAGATAATTGGTCTTGGGGCATTCTGTGCCAGGTGGGAAGAGAACCCCAGTACAGAACTCTCTATTCAAGAGTAAACATTTTTCTGTGTTTGGTTCTCTAGGTGGTCACTGGAATTGTAATATAATCATCAGCTCTATGGGATTGCAGGCTAAAACATAACCTATTTTTTTCAGGGATCATAGATTATCATTCATTTGCTCTGGGAAATTATACATTTTGGTAGAAGATTATAGATATTTACTTTTGTGTCCAAGAAGTAATTTTTAGCTCAGGAATTGCATAGAAACCTAAGAATAACATTTTTAACACAATGTATAAACTGAATTATACTTGTCTTCTACCAGAAGATTGTAACAAGTATTTTAAGTACACTGTCATTTTCTACATGCATATAGAGTTTTCTTTGTGGGTATATATTAAATAGTATTGTATTAGGAAATGAAACATAGTCATCCAGCGCTGGAAGCAGGCAGTAATAAAGATATAGTTTATATGCCAACAGTTTGTAGTGAAATAACTCAAGAGCATGTGCAAAATATCTTGCTGAATCGGTCTAAAGGCTTTTCAGATTCAGCAATCTTGTCCCATATGAGATCACTAGATACTAATGGGAAACCACAAGAAGAGCATAAAGGTGATTGTCCTCTCCAAGTCATATTTTTCAGGATTGGTATAAACCATGTGTCTTATATTGAAGGAAATTTAGACATCAGTTACTAGAAGATTTATTTTTTTTCATTAATCCCATATATATTTTCATAAAACATATATTTTCTCTTTCACTGACTTTTTTCGACCTTGCATCCCAACAGGATCAAACTGCAGGCCGTGGGCAGAGTTAGCCTGCAATACTGTACTTATACTGCAATACTTGTGCCACCAGAGTAGATGGTGAAACTGCTGTTAAAATAAAATAAAAGATCAGGAACACTTTAAAAGTTGATGTTATATTGGCCAGTTGCCTAGTAAATAAAGAGATATATTTCTACTCTGTTATAGAAAATAGTCTTGTTATGCATTTATGATAAAAGAACATCAATATAATATTTCAGTTGTTTTAGGACTCTTTAGAAGGAATATTTGAAATCTCATGATTTGAATGGTTTCTCATTCTCAGTGTATCTAGTACCTCATCTCAGTTGTCCTTTCTTAACCCTTTAGGCATTGCCTTTTCAGCATAAATGAGCTTGTTTTATTCTGGCTCTGAGTGACCTCAATGTATCTTTGAAAGAAAGATCTCTGGTCTTATTCTTTCAACTTCTTTTTTTGCTAACCTTCTCTTTATTTAAACATTTCATTTTCAGAATGAAATGTGACTGTTTTAAACTTTGCAGATAACGTCATAGATCAAATAGCACTGTGATTAGTTTCCAGTTGGTTGAACAATATTCATATTTTATCTAAAATCTTTTGCACCAATTCAGTTTGAATCTATAGTTGTCTTCCTATCGATCAGTTCTATTACCATTTACATTATGTGAGATGTAAAGTATTTTAAAAGATTACCATTCTGAAGATAATTAAGACTACCCCTCCTTTGCCTGCCTTATAGATTTCATTCTTTGCTATATAATTATCTTCATACTTTTTATCATTATATCCCATTATTTGGGTGGTGGTGGTTGTTGTTGTTATGGTCTAATATTGTCACAGAAGGTGTCTCAGCAGTCATCTAGTCCAATTTCTTGCTTGGTGCGTCATCTACAATAATTATATGTGGAAATATTATCCTCTGGAGGTTTCTAGCTTGTTAGTTCCTGTGCCGCCTTTGATGTAGACAGCGTTAAATTCCCTCATTGTCACAAATCCACCTAGATATGAATACAGTCACCATGGGAATGTTCTCTGTGCCACATATCCACACTTACACATCAAGAAGAGAGTTTTTGGAGGACATGGCTGTTTTAATTCTTACAAGAAATATTCTTTATTTATACTAATGTATTCTGTGAAACATGAATTTGGAACACTTTGTAAATATCCGGAAGAGAAGGGGTTATGTAGGGATGAAACATTGTGCCCTAACAGGCTCTCAATGGTGACAGATTCCTGGTACAAAGGCAGGTTGAGCATGGGAGATGGATACAATTGACAGCAGTAGGAAGAAAATATGAATGATGTTTCTTGCAATGATTGTTCTGCATTATCATGTTGAGATATACAGTGGTAGATTTTTCTTTTGCTTTTTTTTCTTGGTTACTTTGTTTAGAAGACATTGGCTTGTCAATAGTCTTGTAAATTGTAGGGTAAAAAGGGGAGGAAGGAAGCTGTCAGCTTAACTACCAGAATGGTTTTTTTTCCCTGCCTCTTTTGTTCCTTCGTCCACAGTTTCTTCCTTTGATCGTGTTCCAAGTCTATGTTTTTGCAGTTGGATTATATGTTTTTCCCCCCCTATTTTCTTCTGTCTTTTAGATTGTGAGGGCTGGGAACCATGTATCTCTCTCAACTTCCCTATTTTACAGGCTGAGAGAAAACAGGAGGAGGACAGGAACTGATTTTCTTTGCTGTCTTCATGAGATCAAATGAACTTTAGCCCACTTGAAAATGTCACAGCTTCTTTCCCAGATTAATGTTTAAGGAAAGACACAGGGCAGCACAAACGAAAGATTTGCCATTTGAGTTGGGAATGTGTGGAAAGTTTCCTCTTGGATGCACTATAAATCAGGGGCCTTTGGGTGTGGGTGGGTGTGTCAGAAACATTTAGGATGGCAGCTGTGCCAGTGATATCAAAGACCTGCCCCCTATTTATGTGCATTGTGACAGATGTAAAAATAAGGGATAGGATATTATCATTAACTTGATTTTTTTTTTAAATTCCCCCAAGGTGCCCCTGCTATACATTTTATCTGCAGAAAACCCTATATTAATTGCAAGAGCTTTCTTTTTGAAATGGAAGGGGAAAAGGAATAGTTTAATCTCTACAAAATGGGAGGAATTCCTCTAATAAAAAGTTTAACATTTCCCCATACATAAGAACAGTTTCAAGTTCAGCTTTATACAGCCTATTTGTTATTCCCTCTGAAATCTTAGAACTCGGGTTTGTTCATACAGATACTTGCATTAAAAAAAAATCCATGCTTCCATTGCTATGGTGAAATAGCTACATATCAGCTCTAAAACCGGATGAGTCTCTTGATTTGAAAGCCTCTTACTGCAACTGGTTGATATTCCTTTCCAAAGAACTCACCCTGGGAAAATACCTGAATGTGTTAATCTAAACTGCAGTGCTGGCTCCTGGAAAATGCATTGTGTAAGAGTGGTGATTCTCTTACGCTTACGCTTCTGAATTTCCTGAAGCTCACTTCCACTTTTTAGTTCTTGTGGTTTCATACAGGAAGAAAGTGTCACAACTAGGATCCACAGGTCGAGGTATGAACAGAATTGGTCCTTTACCCCAAAGTGGCCCTATTTGCAATTGTTATTATATAAAATGCACTTTTGACCCTCTTTGATCCCCACTTTGGGATAGCTGGGAAGTCTGCTGCTTAATGGAACAAAGAAAGGAAATCCCCAGTTTGAGCTAGAACTAGATTAATTATGGGGATTCCCGTCTGCATTTCCTGTAAATGTTATTTTTTAAAATCAAATACACTTTAATAAGTAACCGAATTAAAATGTGGAATATTAATTGAATAGAGGCAGAAATTCTAAACATATTATTATAGTAATAATATATATATATATATATATATATATATATATATATATATATATATATATATATATATATATATGTTTTCTCAGGTTTTCGCGGGTGTTTGTATGTAGGTCTTTGGTTATTCGGGTCTTCTCCCACGTAAAATTGGAAGTGTCTTGGCGACGTTTCGACGAAGTCTCATTCGTCATCTTCAGGCTGGTGTTCTCGGCTTCGTGCTTCCAGGAGCAACTGGACGAATGAGACTTCGTCGAAACGTCGCCAAGACACTTCCAATTTTACGTGGGAGAAGACCCGAATAACCAAAGACCTACATATATATATATATATATATATATATATATATATATATATATATAAATTTGATTTATATGCTGCCCTTCTCCGGAGACTCAGGGCGGCTTACAATGTGCTAAGCAATAGCCTTCATACTTTTGTATATTTATACAAAGTCAGCTTATTGCCCCCACAAACTGGGTCTTCATTTAACCTACCTTAGAAAGGATGGAAGGCTGAGTCAACCTTGAATATTAACAACAAAGTGCAACCCATTATAACAGCATAGCAAACGGTCAAAAGAAGGGAAAAAATAACAACACTCTTCAGAAGGAGGGAAACTGAGACATTGTCCTATGGCTCTGAAAGTCTGCATAGTCCTGGGATTTGGGATTCATATCTGAAGTGGGAAAGTTGCTTGGGATGGATGGATGGGTGGGAACTCATCATACCTGTTGGCACCTTCTTAAGAAGCTTCACCATTTTCTGGATTTGCTCCATGGCACCATAGTCCTGGAAAAATACAGTTGAGTAAAGGAGTTGATGATAGTATATTGCTTCCTTGAGTATCCACAAAGAAGTTCATTTCTGAAACCAGAAAATAAAGTCTGGTCCTTTAAAACAAATCAATTTATTTCAGAGTTGTCATCAGTATATATGGCCAAAGAATTGAAGATGTTGGCCTTCAGGGTGTGATTGATTTGTTCTTTAAGTGTATATTGCATACAGACATCCTGGCATCTTTTCTTTATCCTTCTTTGAATAAGTCTGAGTTGGAAGGAGTGAAAAGAAAGTGTTGGATTAGAGACTTGCCAAAGTGTTTTCCACTCCTGGATAGGAAAATAATGAAGTATACGTCTATGCAATACTGTTTTTCAGTTGTAGAAAGATATTGTTCTGATTGATAAATGCAGTTCATTTAATGGCGTTTCTTATGACTACTGAATTCAGTGTTGGTTGTATTTTATTTCAATCAGCAGGTTGATTGAAATATAATGATTACCATAGTATAACATATACCAAGTGCAACTATTACTATGTGGAAATCCACTTTTTTTTTAGCTTAAAAAGGATCCTCATCCTCATATAATAATTTTTTGCACATCTTTTTAATTACACAGAAATCCCTTTGGCATGCAATTTTGAAATGTTACTTCCTCACTCTGACCGCTTCATTTCCAAAAGTTCATTTGTGAGAATATAATCTGTTTCACTGTTCTTTCCTTCTAGTTAAATATGACCTTAATAATCCTGCAAAACATGCCAAACTGAACTTTCTCAATAACCTTGCCACTGGACTGGTGTTTATTATAGTAGTTGTCAATATATTTATCACTGCTTTTGGAGTTCAGAAGCCGTCTCCCCCAGTACAGAAGGCATAGAAAGGTAAGCTCCAATTTAGAATAGAGTATCATAAAAGTCCGAAAAAAGTCTGTTTCTTCTTGTAGAGCAGGAATGTCAAACTCAAAGTCCTGTGGTGTGCTTAGATCTGGCCCATGGGGCTACCCTGGAAACAATGAAGGACCAGCCTGCGGTGCCTCTGCCAGCAAAAATGGAGCTCAGGAGGGCCACCTGTGACCTCTCTGAGCTCAGTTTTTGCTAGCAGAGAGCTGCAGGTGGCCATCACGATAGAAAATGGAGCCTCAACTAATGATGTTGAGCTGGCCATGCCCCCTGGCCACACCCCACCTGAGATCAAACACAACCCAAATGCATCCCTCAATGAAATTGAGTTTGACACCCCTGTTGTAAAGAAACATTTTTATAAGTCTACATCATTTCTATGTATTGCAGAGTACAGGGTGTTATAGATGGGTTCAGGAGTAATACTATTTTTTTATTTTATATCTGTGCCCTAGTCACAGTAGAAATTGCATTACTCTCCTTTGAAACTCCTCATGAAGATCAGAAAATTTTCCTTTTCATGTTCAATAAACTCTTTTTCCATTTTTAATTAATTATACTTAGTTTAATTGCACATTGTAAAACAGTGGAACAACGACAGTTAGTCAGTATTTCAGAAAGTACATCTTTCTGTTTATGTCTAGCCAAATATTAAGATACACAGAAAAGACTTTTTATGTTCCATGTGAACATAAAAAGAAAACAGGGCCTTCTTGCTTATGGCAGAGTGATTATAGAAGCTATCTCACCAGGACACTGAGTTGGTATTTAACATTGATCTTATTTCAGATCTCCAGGGTTCCTTCCAACTCGGTTTTTCTGTCTCTGCTTTTTAATTTCAATTTTAAATGAGTTTTGATGGATAAGTAGGTAGGTTGATAACATTAACAAATAAGCTGGAATCAACTGAAATTGGCTAATTTCCCCAGATGACAACTAACGCAAACCATTGTTTGTTCAATGGTACAGATAACAACAAATCTCAGTTAGTTGAAAATGAATGCATGTATAAAAAGATAAGAGGGAAGTTTATGAACCCAAAGCTTATTCATGCCACCTTTCTAGCATTATACTGAAAATACAATCAGATTATAGAATCAGTTGGGAGAAATAGTTTAGTCCACCAAGTGCCACATTGCTCATGAGATAGAAAAAGGTTTGGAATATGAAAAATAGTCAGCACCAAACTCTCTTATGGACACCGCCATTGTTCTTCATGACATTTTCCTCCCTTATGAATACTGATAGCTTCAGTTCATTTTTGCTGAAAGATCCAAACTTAATTGCTTAAAGCCATGCATTCCTATCAAACAGTGATTCTGGGAATTAAATATGTACAAGGTAACTATGGGACAGTGCTCTCTTCTCTTGTTGTGAGTTTATTTTATGTCCCCTTCTCTATAGAAATTGGTCTGAATATTCTGTGATGAAATGGGGAAAAGGAATTAAAGGGGCTACTTCAAATGAAAATAAGCAAGCTGCATTCGATCCTTTAACTGGTTTTTCATTTTTCCTTTTTTCCTGCCAGAGACCAACATTCTTTAAAATTCTGAAGACAGTTTCTGTATTTTGTGCCAGTTTCGCTTGGATGAAGAAACTCAACAAGCATGTCTTTCTTTGAGTTGGATTATTTACCAGAAAGGCCATTTTATATACGTTCTTAATCTTATAAAAATGATGGGCTGCCATTTGGAGGAAAACTGAATTTTATTTGTAGCGTAAAGAGTTGCAACCAAAGATGCTTGCACTGAACTTTCCACATAAACCTATTAATATTGCTTTAGGAAAAAATGCAGTGTAAATCACGGAGACCTTCTTATGACTATTGAAACTCAGTCCCTGTGCCTTCACAGAAATGCTGAACCAAGAATGAGAGCATCTATATATGAAAGCATGGACTTTGCATAGGTAGGGAAAGACCCATGTACATTTCAGCATTAAACAATAATTTGGTCTACAAGACTTTCAAATCCCAATGCATTATGTAGCTATAAAACCCAAATTGTTCATTTTTATATAATTTCATATGAATAATTATGTCTGGTAGGGTGCTATGGATAAGAAGAAAGTGAATGCAATCAGTGCAGAAAGTGATGGTCATGTTGGGACAAACAAACATTTGTTTTGCAAAGACCACTTCCCTTTAATTGGTCACTGATAGTCATTCCAAGTGTTCCAAAGAGGTGGGTGTCCAACCTTTTTTTTTCCAAGTAGAAATATATATTGTACAATTTTGTATTATTTCATTGATACTGTAGTCTGCTTAGAACAACTGTGATGTGTGAAGCCATGCCTTATGGCTTGTAAACCATGGTTTATGGCTGAGAACATTTTGCGAACCCAGCCAGTTATTTAATAAACTATGGTTAATTCAACTATAGTCTAGCATGACGCATGACCTTACTGTGTGAACACATCACAACTTTGTATAAACGCATTATAATATAGATCAGAGGTGTCAGACTCAAGGACCGGATCCAGCCCAAGGGGTGCTTAGATTTGGCCCGTGGTGCCGCCCTGGAAAGAGCAAAGGACTGGACTGTGGTGTTGTGCCAGTGAAAACAAGCTCAGGAGGGCCGTCTGCAGCCCTCCCAAGCTCCATTTTCACAGGAAGAGGGTTGCAGGAGGCTATGACAGTCAAAAATGGAGCTTGGGAGCCTGTTTTTACTGGCAGAGTGCTTGGGCCACCACAGGCGCCCCCGACATGAGTAACGTCGAGCTGGCCTTGCCTACTCTGGCCCACTGAGGTCAAACACAACCCTGATGCGGCTCTCAATGAAATCAACTTTGACACCCCAATATAGTTTTGTTTATTTCTTGCCTCTGGAATTGCTGTTTATTATAGCTTTTGATCAATTGTTTAAGAGAGTTTATCTTTATATAGTACTTAATCAGAACAATTTGCTTGCCTGACTAAAATGGAGCAAAACTCCAAGTTGCATCCAAAATGTAATTTCACACAATTGCTAGGGGTTGTTTGTGTGTGTGTATGTGTGTACGTGTTTGAGTTCCATCTACTTTACCATAAACTAAGGGATGATGTAAGGGAACAATCAAACACATGTGTTGTTGTATGTGACAGAATAGCAAATTTATTCTCATTTCTTTCCTTCTTCCATATGCTACACCATTTTGAGTATCTTAAGCATCTGCCAACTTTCCATGTTACTCACAAACAGAATACATACAGAGATAATAGGGTCATTTCACCCTGAGACTTGTGAAGAACAGGGATATAAAAAATATCTCTCATTCCTTTTGTGGTCCAGTCGTTCTGAAAGAATACCAAAATGGTGCTGCACCTTTTTTTTTACTCTTTTTGTGCATAATGTCAGTGAGAAATATCTCTCCGTGCTCATTTTGCCTAGTCACTCTTGATAGTGAGATGGGTGGCATATAAATTTAATGAATAAATAAATTTCACAACAAGGACCATAATTTCTGCTTTAAAAAGAATTACTTCTCACTGCAAAATCTTGATAGGTCTATCTTCTTTATATTAAGGATGGCTTGTCAACACTTGAATAGAGAAATGCCAAGGTTTTCCCCATTTTTCCTGCTTCAGTGATCAAGACTCATTCTAGAATGCATCTTAGAGTGTATACCTCTTCATGGATCTTTCCAACACAATTCAAAAGCCACAGTGCATTTTTCTCTGGCCTGCACTGCTAACTTTAAAACTGTAAAGTAGAAATAGAAAGGCTCATCCTATGCACAAGATGAGAAGCAAATTTTGATTGTATCAAATTTTTCTCATTATCATCCTCTCATCCTCTCATTAGCTTTTTTAAAGTCAATCTACGTAGGAAACAATAATTTTTTAAAAAGTATCTTTAATGAAACCAAGTCAGTAAATTAAACTTACAGAATATAATATATTATATTTACTACATTTTTTCCTTTAAAAAATATAGTGAACATTTTTCCTAATTTATCACTTGTGAGCACAAACTGCACTCAATTTTTAGTGACATACAGATCTAATGTTATTAACATGTATTTTATTTTTTTTTTATTTTGATTCATTAAATATATACATTTTATATAATATATACTGTATATAACATATTATAGACACAGGAGAGAAGCCATTTCCTTTACCATTTCAGATGCTGCATTTTTCTACTAATAAGATTATAATCATAAGGTTCTAAAGAGTAAGTTAATTTTTCTAGCAAGAAAATAGAGAACAAAAAGGAGAGAATTTTACTTGGATATCTGTTTTATTCTCAGTGAAAATAATAGGATTTTATTATTAATAAGAAAGATTTTCTTTTGTTCGGATATGAAAATTGATCAAACGTTTGCAGAATGTCGCTTTACAGCTACTGCCTTTATAAGTTGCATGAGTAGGGTTGCTTCTGCATTACAGTCAACTGCAATTTTGTACATTCTTACCAGGAAATGAATTACTGAATTAAGTAGGGCTTGCTTCAGCAAGAGCAGATTTTTTTGTAGATTATATTTTTTAATAAATTATATTAAAATGCAGTATAATCAAATAATGTTCTGCTGTTTTTCATAGTTAATGTGTGATAAAATCAGATTTTTACCTAAACAGTACCATTGGTTTAGGCACTACAAGTGAGGAGTGTTCTAAAATAGAATATCAATTCATGTCACAGATTTTTGCAAAACATTTTTACAGCATAATGATTTGTTTGCTTGATGTCAGTAATGGGGTAAACTAGGGACAGCTGTGAGGGTGGGGGTGGAGGTAAAAAAAAATGAAGAAAGAAAGGTATCCATGACTATGCAATCTAAGCCCTGTCATTGAAACTGATAAATCTAAATTAGCTGGTCTCAATCTGGCATCTTGTGCATGGTTTGGATTACAGCACATCATAAATATTAATAAAATATAAATATAAAAAAATGTACTAGAGACACCACTTGTCATGATTCTGATTTTCCTATTCACAGCAGAAACCTGTACTTAGATTGTAACTGCATTACACTGTTTTCATTTTCTTTTTCTTTTCTTTTCATTGCTGGTCAATAAAGAGTTTTGATAACAGTGCACAGTGTTTTTTATTTAGGCACCATTGAATATGATTCATTTGAAGCCTTTAAAACAAAACCTGGTTTGTATAATAAGGATAACATCAGCTGTGCATCTTAGCTGTATTAGTTTTAGTGGTACATGTCTAGGCACAGGGATTTGAGTGGTTCTAACTGGCTTCCTCCCCGAGGAAATGCTCTGTAACACAGGAACACACTTCTCGGAAAGGCAACACAACAAATATGTAATCTACTGTCATTGAAAAAACTTTATATGCCTCTCTTAAATTGCTGCAGAGCCTTGGATAATCTAAACCAGTTGTTTCATCACTTGGATAGTCCATTTCAGCCAATGTTGAGGTGCAACAGACTTATGTTTCTATGCTGTATCTTTTAGATTTACTTTACATGTACCTCTTGATTTCACCATTCCCCAGCAATCCTTTGAGGGTTGTTGTGAAGCAAGACTAGGGGAAGATTATGACATGTTGCAACCATGAACGGCTGGACTACATGCTCTTCTATTCATGATCATTTTGGATTCTATAATATGGTTCAGTCAGGCATGATCCCTCCCTCCCTCCCTCCCTCCCTTCCTTCCTTCCTTCCTTCCTTCCTTCCTTCCTTCCTTCCTTCCTTCCCGTACATATATTCTGCTTTTCTTGCAGAAGCTCAAGTTATGAGATAGATAATGGCAGTGGGGGGGGGGGGGAAGAGTCTGGCCCAAAGTTACCCAGTGATCTTTCATGGCTGAGGGTGAATTTGTATTTAGATTTCTCTCTGGTTTTCAACCAACATGCAGCACACTACCTATGTTGTATGAATTGACTTATTCAATAAACCCAAGCTTTAAAAGCCATGAAGTAACCCAATGTGGAAACATAACATAGTGCATGAGAAATAAAGAGGGCAGGAGTTGAATGAGCACCGAAGCTCTTCTAATTTTCTAGCTCTCTTAGAAATCATGATTTTAACTGGATCCTTTGTGGGTGCTTCCAATCAAGGTATTATCCCCTATCCAATCAGCAAATTTTGAGGGTCATCCTCCATTTGCTATTGGAGTTGTCCCATTATAGCACCTTCTACTCATTAAGACAGGCAGCATCAGAAGCAGTCTGCCTGGAAGCACCATGCAGTCCTTTGTGCATTTAGACCAAGGCCCCATTCACCCAGGTGGACTTTACTCCCAGATAATAAGATTGCAACTGAAAGGTCCCTAAGCCTCTAGGACAGTCAGCCTCTTATTTTCTTGTACATCCTTGGCTTTTTTTTTTTTCTTCTTCCAAGCATTTTGTTTACTCAGCTCTTTTCAATTTGGAATTGTGTTCACTCCCTTCTCTTACCCTCTTCCTATCTCACATGTTCAGTTTTTTCCCACTTTGAAGCAAAGTTTCCCATTCATTTCCTTTTCCTTGGCCATTTCATGCCAGTAACACGCCCAGTTTGAATAGCAGGAAGCAGTTGAATCAAGGAACACTCTTCATACTCAAAGTAAAGCATGGCTATTCTGTCTTTGTGCCTTGCAACAGGGTATATAACCTCTGTTCCATTTCCCACAAACAGACTTCACAGTTAAAAAATTATGACTTCTTAGAAGCGTACATCATTCTGCTCATTAGAAAGAAACACACACATGATTGTAACAGCTTTTCAGTTATGGACAAGTTGAAAATGTTCCACAGTTCAACTCCCCCTTCACTTCCAGAGAATATATCTGGTGTGGGCCTTTCAGGATTGGGACCAACGGAAACTTCAAGAACCAGGGAGTTTGGTAGATGTGTCTGCAAGAAGGGCGGGGTCAGTGGTGAAATCCTCTGAAGTCTGCGGTTCTGTGAACCTGCTACCAAGTGTGTGCTTTGCACGCACATGCATGCTTCACACGCATGCATGCCTGAGGCACTGCCGCACAGCAATAAAAAAGGAACATTTTGAAGTCTTCTGAGTCTGCAAAGGTAAGTAGAACAACGAGGGGGGAGGAATCCGCTGTGCCATGCGATTTAGATTATCTAGAAAGCAGGAAATCCAATGATTCTAGCTAATATAAATCACGTGTCACAGCTGATTGTCGCCCAGCTGATCATCGGAAATACTGGTTCGCCCGAACTGGTAGCATTTCACCCCTGGCAGGGGTCAAGAAAGCCAGAATGATGGACACAAATAGATGACAGTTGAATCCCCATGCAAGGTTGTGGGTGCCATCTCTTCCTTTTCAACCCACCCTCCCTCCCCCAGACCTCCCTGGAATAGGGGAAGTTATATTTCAAGCGAACTTTAGATACAACAAGAGTTAAGAGGAAAAAAAACCAGGTGAGTTGTGAGTGTAATCAACCGGCAGAGACCATTGCATCCTGGGAAAATCAGTTGTCAAGAAGCAGATCCTGAATGAGAGTTCTCCCATCTAAAGTGGGCTTTTGCAAAGAGGAGGGGGCCCAGTGCATTCTACTTTTTCTGTTGTGCCCATTGAAGTGATTTTTCCAAGACTGGCCAAAAGCCAGATAAGGGATAAAAACATCCCACTTGGAATTTGGGGAATCAAGTTAGGAACCACTGGGGCTACATGCAATAGAGATTTGATTAGATTTCATGAATAGTGATCCATACTGTGGGATGTTGTTCTCTCTGTGTTGCAAAGTCTTGATGTGTCAAGGAAGCTCATATGGGCAAAGGAATCCAATAGGCATCCTCCCCCAAGTCATTCAGGATTTCGTAGGACAAAGCCATTGCTCTGACTTTTGTTTGAAAATGATTTCGAATCCATTCAAACGCCAGGCTTTTTGTTCCTGGAGCAGCACATGAAAGGAGAGGCTGAATTTCATGCCATTGCTTTAAACCTCCTACTATCGGGCCTTTACAACTAAATGTCAGATGACCAAATGTACTTAGGCAGTTGTATTTCCTGATACACATTAAGTTTTACTCCATGCTGACAGAAGTTTCAGTAGAGAACAAATCATGAATAATGAAATATCCTAAGCTTTTATTAGGCACCTTGGGACCACGCTCATTATAATGCTTACTCAGCTCTTTATAAGTGGGTGAATTAAAATGAGAGCAGACTATTGCTTGGCAACTTCTATCTTTATAAGCCCTCAGTCTTAAGTACTGTTTTATAGTGTTAGTCTCTCACGAGCTGGTTTTAATTCCCTAATGCACATGACCTACTATAATTTACTGGAAGAAAAACCCATTGTATGGGTAAAGGTATTTAAATTATGCTATTAGCTTGGAGCTAAATGCACTCTAAAAATGACTAGATTGAGAAATCTGATTTTTGAACAAAAGCGGTTTTTGCTTAGAAAAGAGCAGTAATTAAAATCATACCCTTGAACAACTCACTCACAAATGTCTGCTGTACTATGTCCATGCTCACATCTTAAGCAACATCTTGCATGGATTGTGTTGGGAAAAGAAATACTCTGTGCTGTTGGAAACCAATTAAATGCTATTCGTTGTGGTCTCTGTGATTCACACATATGAGTTCTGGGATCAGGAAATGCTCTATTTTGAATCTTTGGAAGCATAATTAACCACCCCCATCATTCAGAGCTAAAAGATGGCTCTTGAGATTGAAAAGTCTGCAAGATGCTTCTATATATCTGCCATGCTTGCTATTTGGGAGTTCCCTGTACTGTGTGAAAGATGTCATGATGCTGCCTTTAAAAGAAAGTTTGTTGGTGGAAATACACATTTCAACAAAGCCAGGTGGGTTCAGAGCCAAAGCCATGCCATCTTTGCTTTATTACAGGGGTGTCAAACTCATGGCATCTCCGTGGCATCACGTGACATATTGGGACTTTCCGCCCCTTTGCTAAACCAGGTGGGGGAGGGGCCAGCACGTGATGCATCTGGCCCATGTGCCACGAGTTTGACACCCCTGCTTTATTAAGAGCCACAGTGGCACAGTGGTTAGAGTACAGTACTGCAGGCTACTCCTGCTGACTGCTAGCTACCTGCAATTTGGCAGTTCAAATCTCACCAGGCTCAAGGTTGACTCAGCCTTCCATCCTTCCGGGGTCAGTAAAATGAGGAGCCTGATTGTTGGGGGCAATATGCTGACTGTAAACCGCTTAGAGAGGGCTGTAAAGCATTGTAAAGTGGTATATAAGTCTAAGTGCTATTGCTATTGCTATTGCACATTCAAAGAATTAATTTTGGCACAGATTCTTCCAAAATTGGCTGCTACCATTGAGAAAGGACTTCAGGAGCTTCTGTTTGGTCAGTTAAGCTTGGCTGCCATATCAACATTTGCACTGATCCAGGTACAGAAGACCAGAGGATGATGTTGGAGGAACAGTTTAAGCTGCTTGTCCCTGCTGTCCCTGTTTTGTTTGAAGCAAGAGAAATTTAGCAATATTACAAGAAAAAGAAGGGAAATGTTCATAAAGGGCAGCCTCCACATTTCCAAGGGAATAAAAAGGCATAAGTGAGAATTGAATCAGAATATACAGAACAAGAGAGTTGGAACGGGCCTGGGAGGTCTTCCCTAAACCATTCTGGACAAATGCCTAACATCCTTTCTTAAAAACCTGACTGATTAGCCTGACTAAGTGGCTCAGTGGCTAAGACACTGAGCTTGTCGGTCAGAAAGATCGGCAGTTCGGCAGTTCGAATCCCTAGTACAGGTCTCCTGCATGAGCAGGGGGTTGGACTAGATGACCTCCAAGGTCCCTTCCAACTCTGTTATTGTTACTGTTACCTCCAGTGAGGGAGCACCAACAACCTATGGAGATAAGCCATTCCACTGATAGTTCTGACTGTCAGGAAAGTTGTCCTTAGTTCTAGGTTGCATGTCTCCTTGATAAGCTTCCATCCATTACTTCTTGTCCTGCCCTCAGGTGCTTTGGAAAATAGGTTGACTCCCTTTTCTCTGTGACAGCCACTCAAATATTAGAAGACTGCTATCAAGTCACCCCTAGTCCTTCTATTTGTTAGACTAGACATACTTATTTCCGCAACTGTTCATCATGCTTTAGCCTCCAGCGGCCCCGTAATCATCTTTGTTGCTCCTCTCTGCACTCTTTCTAGAGTCTCAACAACATTTTTTGTATCATCATCACCAAAAGTGGACAAGGTATTCCAAATATGGTTCTACTAACAGAATAAAGCAGTACTAACACATCACGTGACCTTGATAGTATCCCTCTGTTGATGCACCCTAGGACTGCATTGGCTTTTTTGGCAGTTGCAGCAAACTGCTGGCTCATATTTAATTGAGGACTCCTAGATCCTTCTCACAATTACTGCTGTTGAGCCACATGCCACCTATTCTATACCTGTGCATTTAGTTTTTCTTGCCAAAGTGCAAAACCTTACTTTTTTTTAATCACCGAATTGCATTCAATCAAGGTTTTTCCAGCACCTAAGCTTCAGTGCCCCATGATGTTCTTTCTAAATCAAGTGACATAAATTTAGGGACATCTCTCAGTTGTTGAAGAGCAGTTTCTTTTCCTAAGGTTCAGATCAAGGACACTTAACAGAGTCATGCTTAGCCATAAACTTTTGTGAAGTCATTGTGTACAGTGATGTCAACATATACTTCCTGTTATTGTGCTTATCAGGGGGAAAAATGGGGAGAAATGAAGTCTAAAAAGCACTGGCTGTCTCCAGCAAAGAACCCACTGGATTATCTCGCTTGATACATATTTTCTAGAAAATAAGCCACCAACCATGTAGCAAACCACAGTGACATGTTCACATTCTCAAAAAGCCAGCATGTTCACACAGCATTCCTCCAAAGCCATCTATTAAAGGCACATACTTTTCAAAGAAGGTAACTTCCCAGCAGACTGATCTTGCTAGTTGGAGCTATCAGGCAACTGCCAATGGCGAAAGTTTCAGGAGGAAATCCTACTAAGGAGGCAGTTCAGCTCATATGAGAATAGTGCTCCTTTCCACAATGGATGGCCTCTTATTTACCTTGGCAAGCATTAGAGCCCAGATAGCAACTGACATCTTGCTGTTGTGCTCACTTGACAGTATCAAAGTAAAAGGAAGGAAGAGGGCAGTGTGAGGACTTTGTATATCCATGGTAGGTAGGTAGGTAGGTAGGTAGGTAGGTAGGTAGATAGACACAGTAGATAGATAGATGATAGATAGATAGATAGATAGATAGATGGATGGATGGATGTAGGTATTGGTAGGTAGATGATAGATGTAGGTAGGTAGAAGATTGACTGACTGACTGACTGACTGATAAATGAAAGGCAATAGATAGATGATAAATAGATATTATCAGAACGATATTGGAATGCCTCTGAAATTTTCTGACTCAATTTAGCTCTTATTCTTTGGACAATACTGAAAAATATTTCATGAAGGACTGATGTAACTCAATAGTCAAGGTGCTGGTAATTAAACATGTATGTAACAAACCAACCAACCATGTATGTCAGGCCTGTACAACACATGAGAACTGCCAAGCAATCTTGTGCAGCCCATTGGCCTCACCTCAGCAAATCCATTTCCACTGCCTGGTAAGTTTTGCCGCCACTATCATCCCAAAAGACATACTGTGATGGCCTTCAGGCCCCACCAACACCACCAGAACCTCATTACTCTGCTGCTTGCCAAACAACTGATTGATAATCTTTGTGGCCAGTATCATTTTAAATTTATCAATGTTCCCCCTTTCTCCGCTGTTAGTTGTGCTGACCTGCTCTATAAGCACTATTCTTGAGATACACTGTCAAAAATTATCTAAAGGACAAGTGTTCATTGTAGGATTGCATTTGGGTTGCCTTTCCATTTAAAAATGTTTATTTTCAGATCCTTGTGGGAATTCTAGTATAGGTGGCCTCCCAATAGATCTTCTGTTATTTCAGTTCTCCAATAAAACACAAAACATGAGCTAATGGTTTTTCTGTTAAAGAACTGTCACGAGATTATGTTTAATTTGGTTTTAAAATTTTAATTTTATACACACATAATTTTTTTTCATAACATACAACCAGGTACATTAAACACTCATTATAAATAAGAATGCAAGTACTTTATGCACATGTTACATACGGTCTGAGAAAAACTTTCCCCTGAACCTGCATTCATGCTGGACATTTATTGAGAAGAACCTTGTACGTACATTTATTTTTACAGGCACATTTATTTTTAATTTTTTTTACTTCATTTCTCTCTTTTCCCCTTCCATTTATAGATTAAAAGTAAAATAACATAACATAGTAATATAACAAAAATAAAGTTCGCAAATCTAATGCTTATTGATGCACACAGAGACCGATACTGATACTTAATATGGCTTGTTATAAAATCCTGGGAATCTGGGCATAAAAAAAGTAAAAGGCTGCCTTTAATGCAACATATTCCTATTAGCTATTTTAAAAATCAATCTCTCCTGCGAACTCCCTCATTATACACTTCAGAATTTTACCTGATTCACTGAGATGGAGACCCTGAAGGGGAAAAAGTTATTTTGCAAATTTCAAAGACTACTACAATATTGATTGGCTGGCTCCTGTGGAATCATGTTTTTTCCTTAGATTGATACAAAAGACTGATGTGATGTGTGTGACACTGGAATCATGTTTCTTTTCTTCTTTTTTCAGTTTGCAAGGTCACTCACCTATGGTGAGTGACCTTGCACCGAAGTGACCGAAACAGTAACATCAGTTTTCCCTTTCAAATCCTGACCACCACAGAGCCCTAATAGATATCTATTCTTTTATTCTTTCAGAATTGTCATCTCCTTTAGCGTATCTCTAACATTTTAAAAAAATCTATAGCAGCCGTTTCCAACATTTTTTTTAAAAAAAATGCAAATGACTATATTGTCCTCAAAGTCTTTGAAAGCCACATTGGGTCATCAGGTCAGTCCCTGAGGGCAGCAGCTTTTTTTCTCTCCCTCGAGACTGTATCTGTAAAACCACTTTTAAAAGGTAATTTTTAAAAAATGATAAAAAACTTCTAAGGTTGCCACATGAATGCCACATGAATATCACCTGGAATCTGGTTTAAAAAATTGAACTGATGGGTTTCAAGATACCATGTACAGTACATTGTATTTATGTGGATTGAATGGAACCAAAAAAATTTTTTAGAATTGGTCAAAAGGTATTTAAGGCCATCATTGGATTATTTGAATATTTAAACTAAATATATAGCAATTTCCACATAAATTGTACAGCTATCTTATTTACTTTTACATGCAATGTTTAGGCAGCATAGAGAATATGGCTGGCATCACCCAGCAGATAAAGCTACTACCACATGCCATTTTGTTTGTTTTTTTAATATTCAGTATTCTTTAATATGGTTTGCAAGCGTCATGATCTCAAGCCACCTGAAAGGTATTATTTTTGTTTTTGAAAACAGATGGATCACTTCTATGCCTCAGCCAAATTAGAGATAATAATGCATAGCACTGAAATTGTGCATTCAAATAAACTTTATTCAATATACAAATAGAAATGGCCAGTATATTAAGACTATGCCCGTGATGGCAAACCTATGGCACGCGTGCCAGAGGCGGCACACAGAGCCCTCTCTGTGGGCATGCACGCTGTCGCCAACTACTCTTCTGGTTTCCGGTGTGTGCATGGGTGCCGGCCAGCTGATCTTTGTGTGTGCCGGTGCCCCGGAAACCTGAAGACCACTTGGTCTTTGGGTTTCCGGCACTCCGGCATGTACGAAGACCAGCTGGCCAGCATGCATGCATGCACCAGAAACCAGAAGGCCAGGTGCACATGTGCACGCCGGCCAGCTGATCTTTGAGTTTCAGGGGCTCCGGCGTGCACGCACATTCCAGTTTGGGCACTCGGTGCCGAAAAGGTTCAGCATTATTGGGCTATACAATGCTCCAGACTGACTTGGAAGAAAAATATTGGAAAGGACAGCAATACAAACACAGTTCTTACCTGTGATTCATTAAAGCACACACAGCTGCATTCACAAATTACTGCATTCACATTCCTCCACATTCTGAAGCAGCTCTTTGAAATCAGAACAAAAGTATTGCTCAGTTGATACAACAGGGTTTTCTTCTATTGTACAGAATGCTTTTGATCTTTTTACCCTTTTTGGGCAAATAAACACACTTTAAATAAAACAATCTCATGTTTTGGTTTCAGCACCAACCACAATGTTTTACTTTTTAAAATCTTTATAATACACTTTAAAGATGCCAGTTTTTAATTTTTAATTTAACAGCTTCCAACCAGATGCCAGCTTCCTGTTTATTATTTAAACAATTGAAAAATAATAATAATGTGAAATAGGCAGCTCTAAGGATATTGTCAGTGGGGAGAGTGATGGCTATAGGCATGTGAATTATTCCTGGAAAATAGGGTACTCCCAATCTTATTGTTAAATAATAAAATAGATATTTTATCTACTCACGCAAAGAAAAAATTCTGGACCTCTTTGGTCTAACGTTATTACCTAATAATTAATATTATTACCTCCTAAGAATTTCTCTAAGGGTAATGGAAAATGTCTGGGCATCTTTATGAAGTTTTAGTCTTTCATTTCACATTGGTCCATCAACATTATAACATTCATTACCCAGTTAAGCAACATCATCAGTGCTAGTGAATGTGGCATTTGATTCCTTTGGGGAATTTTAATCAAAATTTTTGGAAGCCAGAATAGGAGTTTAATGATGCCAGTTCAGGTTAGAATACAACTTGAGTCTTCCATCATCAAATGTAATATTAGGAATATCTCTGTGGTGCAGATGCTATCAGGAACTGATTAAGACAACATCCACAGAAAAGGATATCAATAGAAATAACACATTAAGCAAACTTTAATGTCATTTGTATGCAGATTGTATATAACTGAACATCAGAATATTCTAGATCCTTTCTTACCAATAGAGGAGAACATTTGTAGCTCAGGGTTGAGATGAATATTCTCTGAGCTTGATTGTTTTCTTGGAAGACATTTCATAATGCTAGACTCTATTGATGTTGCCTAGTTTGAGTAATGAAGTGTCTGCAAGCAAGCAAACAACTCAGAGAACCCCCTCATGGGAATTTTTTTTCTCTTTACCCTTTAGAGAACTGGACTATAACTTTTTTTAATTTTGGCTAAAGAGAGGGGGAAAGGCATGTTTTCTTTTCAAAAGCTACTTGAATGATGGTACGTACACGTTAAAGTTTCTTTTTATAGAGTTTGTCATATAACCAGTGACAAACCACTCACTGACTCGAAGTCTCTTATTATCTTTTTGCATAAAAGTGAAAAGAAAAAAACTTGGATTTATGGTGTTAATGATTAGATAGAAAAGATTATAGAAAAATAACACAATGTAACTTTAGAGAAGTTAAAATACATTTGTGCTCATAACTGCTATGAAGAATATTGGAAGCTGTTTCCTTATGTATTTTCTTTCTTTCTTTCTTCATTTTTTTTCTTTTCTTACATCTTTTTTCTTTTCTTTGATTTCTCTCTTTTCTCCCTTTTTTTCTATTAGTTTGCATTAGATGTTACCTTCTGGTTTAAAAGTTTTTAATAAAAATTACATATAAAAATACTTTTAAATTCGACTGGAGGAATAAACTTCAAAGCTGAATTTCACTTTGAGCTTTGATGCTACAAAGGGTTCCATAGATTTTTCAGGTGTATAATTCATGCCTTATACTACAATCAGCTTTGAAACTAAAACAAGCTGTATTTCTTTTCTAAATCAACCTTTAATCACCAGAAATAAAGCGTTCTGAAATTGATGAATCCCTTTAAAATTGATTAGGTCTGACTGAGCAGGACTACAGCATTCTTTCTCCTGTTATGCAGAAAATAAGTAGCTGACACTTCAGTTTTTAAGAATCCTGCACATGAATGCAAAGTTAGTCAAGCGTCTCCTGCAGTGCTCTCCCCCCATCCTGTGGTGACTCAAGGAAATACATGATGAGGTTTCTGCCAGGTACAAATCTTTTAGTTAGGAAGGTAGGAAGAAAATTCTTTTTTAAGGGCTAAACAATTCACCCAAAATGTCCCTAAAAAGAGGCAGATGGATCTTCAATCACCACTAAAGCACCCCCTACTCTCTGCTTGCATCACTTTATTTTCTCTTCAGAAAGTGCCTCTAAATCAGGGCTGTCAAACTTCCGGGCTGTGGGCCGGATGCATCGCGCACTGGCCACACCCACACTGGGTTTAGTGAAGAGAGGAAAAGTCCCGATATGTCATGTGATGACATGAGTTTGACACCCCTGCTCTAAATTTATGAAAAGCCAAATTCCATGGTTAAACCAGAGTTTCCATTGTTTTGGCAGGGAAGCACAATCCGTTTCAAGTCCAAGAAAGAGTAGCATCAGTCCTTCGCTCTTTGTGTCAGCCTCATGGCTATGGCTGTCCAATGAATGTATGCATTCACTGGCATTTTTAATTAAACTGTAATTCACGTTATTCTGAATCTGCTCAGCTAGATGGTTGATCTCAACATGCTTAACAGTCTACAGCTGGATAGTTCTTTAATGTCAGATTAGCAAGACATTCCAGGATTGCTACTAGACTGAGAAATTTACAAATTTTCTTGGAATGAAACATCAGCAAAAAATATCTTGTGTTGTTGCCAAGAAAAAAAAAGTGTCCGTAAAGTTTAATTCAGCTCAATGACTTTACCTATATTGTCCTAAAACAAGTCAACTTTAAGCTGTGACCACAACAATAACATGTGGGCAACTGAAAATATGAAACTAAAAGATTCTGAGTCACGCCACATGGCCATGGCATAAAAGGACAAGTGAATGGAACCTCAACATATGGATATATAGTAAGTGATAGTTCGTTTCATCTGAACCAGGCCTCTGCTCGAACCCAAACAATGAAAAGTCTTCTGGTCCTATAATGACTAAGGCTGTGTTTAGACGTGAATCTTTTGCATACTGTTGCTTTTCAATGTTGCTGCTGTTGCTTGAAAAACTGCAACGCAGTTCCTGCTCAATTCATTTCCAAAGAATGGTTACTGGAATTATACTCCCAATTGCTATCTGCTACTCCTGTTCATTTCAACTCTCTTTTTCACCATTCTTCTTCACTTTTCCAAAGAAAGTAGCAATTATGATCAGGCACGTAAGTGTTTTATACAATTGTGTAGCACCTTTTCCTTCTTTAAAAAAGTGGATTTTGGGCGTTTTAAAATAAAGCAAGTCAGCACCTTCCATTCAATGCCCCAAAGAGTTGTAATGCTTTAAACAACATGATTTCAAAGACAACCAAGGAAGATTAACTGAAACAATGATTTGGAAAAATCCCTTATGGAGTTGAAGGATAACCACTTCTACATACACCTAAGAAAAGATTCCACTTATTCAGAGTATCAAAGATGAAAATTAGGGAAAGGTGGGATTGTGGCATTAATTTTAAGGCTATAATGTATTGACATTCCAAATTCCAATAAAAGGGGAAAATGATGCACACACAAATCCAGTGTGCATTCTCACAGCTGAGGAATTCATGGAAATGAGAGGAAGAGCAAAGATCATTATCACTAGTGTTGCACTCTATGCTTTTAAAGACATCTGTAGTCTCCTATATTATACCACACCTTTGAAGCTTTGTGTACTTAGTTCTTTCCAGCTACAGAGATTACCCTTGTTAAGAGAGGTGAAAAAAGACAAGCCAGAAGGGCTAAAGGATGATGACACAGTCTAGATGCTCCATGAAATTGCAATGCAGAATGTGCACGTAAAATGAGCTTCTGAGAAATGAAATTTTTCATGGAACAGAACCCTTCAGATGTGTGAGGCAGTTTATGGTCCTCAAAAGCGCATGACATTATAAAGGCTAAATTCTTGGCCAGAAACTTAACTTTCTGTCTGGAACATAACATGAAATCTTATAGAGTTGGACTAAGAAGCAAATGCTAACAAGTGCTTATTTTTGCCTAGGTTATTCGTATCAGTGAATTCCTGGAGTCTATTAAAAACATAGATTGCAGTGTTCTTTTAACATTTAAAAATAAAACTATACACTCCATCTTTAATTAAGGCTTTCGGTTCATTTGCACCTATAGCATCTGCTTATAATTGCTTATACATTATTTCAAACATTATTTTTTTGTCTTTATCTTTATTTATTCTTTATAAATACCTTTGCTATTTATAAAGAGAATTCCCAACAATTGATAATGGATTAGCTGATATACAAAACTTGATGGGTTCTATCATCAGCACTCAAGGTTGTCACTCATATTACGTGGAAAACTTCCATTTGTTCTCAATGAAGCAGAGCACTCAGTACAGCTTTCACGTAGAGTTCATTATCTTCTTAATAATGAGACACACCAAGGCTCCATCATTCAGTACTAGCCTAAGCAGGAACATTCAGTTCATCTTGAAACAGAAACTGGCAGAATGCAATACATATATATATATATATATACACATACATACATGACTTGACACTCAAGACTTTGCATTAGGGCATGGTAAAATGCTTATTTGCATTAAAATATATTTTATCAAGGTGATAAATAATTTTTAAAAATAAGCTTGTACAAAAATAAAAAAAAATCTGCTCCACAAGTAAAAGGCAAATACAAGTGATCTTCTGAAAGCCCTTTGAAGCAGCAAAGACTGCTAAAGCAACTGAGTTATATCTTTGGTATAAGAAAAGGTAATTGCTTGCAAAGCATCCGTGCTATTGGCAGGAAAATCTGGTGCTGCCCCATTTATTCTTACTCTCTTCATGATGAATCTTCCATGTATAACATACAGATGTTGCTAACATGTCTTCCTATGATAATTGGGGAAAATCCCAGCACCTTCTTGGCTTTTCCCAGAATTCTGGAGTCTAAAATGAAATGATAATATGGAATGAGATGGAAAGGTGGCGGGGGGGGGGAAGTGAATCAGCTCTGTAAGCATACTGGATTTTTCCTTCAACCAACATTTCACAAAAATAACTTGCTAAAGTTTTACTCAGGGAGAACCAATTATAAATATTATGAAAATTGGCTTCTACGGAAGGTTATTTAAGCCAGTTCTGAGTGATGAAGTATTTCATCTTAAACAGACAAATCTGTAAATCAAATTATGACTTTAACAACTCTGTCTAAAGATATGCAAGACACTCTCATGTGTTCTATTCTTATCCCAATAAACTTATCTTTCCAGTTTTGGACAGAAAAACATTTTGATTTACCCAAACTGAGAAGAAAGGTAATTCCCAAGAGTGCTAATATCTACAATAATATACTAAATTAACAACTGAATTATCAAATTTTAAACTCTGAATTTTGATGACAAGGGAATGTCAATATAAAATATGGGAAAGTAAATGAGAGGGAGAGAGAGAAATCAACCTATGACAAAAGCAGATAGAGTTTAAGAAAATGGATTTTACTGGGACTAGTTTTGTGCTTTAATTGCATGCATTCCCCTCCTTGCTCAGCCCACATCCACCAAGGTTAAAGCTCTGATAGAAAGCTAAAGAAGCTAAATAGAGCCCCCTTTTAAACTGGCTCAAGTCTTGGGAAAAATATCAAACTTTTATTACCTGGATTGCAGCAATACATGAAGAATGCTAACCCTGCAGCAATACTGAAGCAGGCAAGAAAGAACGTAGGACCTAGAAAAGGAAAGAAATAAAAGCAGCAGCTTCTTTGTTTTTTCCTTCATATTTCATAATATATCACCCTTTCCCCTAATGCAATTAGAATCATGGATGCCTTTATTCCTTATGACTCTTTTTTTTTAATTTACCACCAGCCTTTTTAAAATCTTGCAAAAAGAAAATTTCTTCAGGGATTTAAATTCTATAGTAATAAAATAAGTTTGCCTTTTTTGCCAAATTAAATAATACTGTGTAGTATTGTAAAATAATATTGTACTATCTAATAGAGGCTTTGTGATTATAGATGGCTTTTCTGCAATGGCTGTACTTATGAATCCTCATTTTTCCTATTGGCTATCCATGTTCACCTTCCCAGGCACTGAAGAGCTAAATAAAATATGGGAGGATGTGATAGGACTAATGATGAATATCTCCTCCCACAATATCCCTGCCAACTGGACGCTTTTCCCATCTACACATGTTAAGTGTAAAAACCTGCCAAGGGTTATCCAACTAAATACAATTGGTAAATTGGTGTAAATATACAAAAAATATTTATTTATTCAGCACTTCAGAAATGTAGAAGCTTGCATTACCAGAGCTGCTCTGGGCGCAGGTTCAGTTAAACTTGCTTACAGGAATGAAAGCAAATATACGTGGCCCATAGTAATGTTGCAGGATCTAATCCGGGTCAGTCACCAGGACCAGAGGTTTAGTCTTCCTAGCTTTCGGACTCATGCTGGAGCCCATCCTTAGAGAACGTTCTGGTCCCAGTGCCTGACCCAGATTGGATCCTTGCTTACAGGACCCTAAAGCCAAAGGTTATTTCTTTCCCTCACCCAAGCTGTGCCCACCTAGTGAAGGCTACAAATGTCGAGTCCTTCTCGGACTAGACCAGTTCACATCTTACTTAACTACAAATGGCCCGGGCCTCAACCATTTGAGAGATAAGTATCACCCAAAAACATGGATGAGGTCAGTGGGTAGACCCCTAATGGTACAATGTTGAGCGTCTTTTTAAAAAGACAAGGAGAGAGAAGAGAAAGAGTGGGGAGGGAGGGAGAGAGGGGAAGGAAAGAGATAGGAGAGAAGAGAGGGAGGGAGGGAGGGAGGGAGAGACACTGAGACTGACTTTGACTGAGGAAAGAAAAGGAGCCGGGTGTGTAGTTTTACATTATAATAGGCTCCTTAACAATGTGCTGGGTTTAGTACAGCATTAATAACCTCTATCTGCCGAGTTGCTTCCCTGCCTTCTGGCTTCAAAGGAAGAACGGAAGAAAAGAGAAAAGGAGTCAAGGGCCAGAGGACAGCTAAAGGGAGCGTTCCTTTTAAAAATTATATACAGAGATATCATCAGAGGAAGTAAGGCACATATTTGAACACTCAGGAGCCTGCCAGGAAATCCAGCCAGCAGGTAAATTTAAGTTTAAATCAAAGTGTCATTGTTTAAAATATTGAGTAGAGCCCCATAGTCCCTTACCTATAAAACCCTATACAATCTTCAAAAATGAGAGCAAAAATTATGTGGCAAAAATACATGTTGAAGCCAAACCTCACTGCTTATTATAGTGGAGATCATAGGCACAATTCCTTGGGATGCTCTACTGGGAAAAGCATACTGAAATTCTTTGCCAAATCCCTTAAGTGAGGGAGGCACAGCTGAACTGCATTCTTATGTGATCCCTTCCCAATCCTTAGAAGATGCAGAATTTTAAGACAGCAAATACATTAAGCTGATTGGTAGATACAACCCAGTTCTAATTACAACTAAACCCCCTTTTGGATTTTACATATATAATCTTAATCTTTTCACACTGATGCATATGCTTGCAGCATGAATTTTTTTTAAGATTAATGTCATCAAAATCAATCACATTAACGTAGTACTTTTGTTAACCTTATTATTCGTATGCAGCCAACAATATTTTACACGTTATTTACCCCTGTCATTTAGAATATATTTCTCCTTCTCAGGGTTTATCCCTGTGGAATCTGAGGTTTCTAGAAACAAAAGCAACACACTGAGTTAGTGCTATACACAGTCCAACAAATTTTGGAAACAAATCATAAAAAAATGAAATTAATTTTCAAAGTAATATAATCAAAACAATATGGCCTCTAACCCTCATTATCTTCTATATTTAGCCTATTTCGTACTTCTGTTTTGCTGATTTGCTGCTGCATATAAAGAGAAGGTTCTGTCGTAAAAGTTTTCTGGTATAAATGACATTAGGTGTTTCAATGCTCAATTGGTGCTGAAGGCATGTTTTTCCCCCCAAACATCCTTCTTCCTCCTCCTTCACCTGGCTTGAAAAGCCTTGTTCCTACATATAGTTTTTTTTAAGTTATTTCACAGCAAGACAAACTTAAACTATAAATCTATTTTCCTTCCCACTCCAAAGGGTTTAATTGTGGAAGGTATTTTCAATGATAGATATTGCTTCCTGTAGTCACTTATTTCTCTCTGATATTTATATCTATTTTTTTTAAATCCCCAACTGTACCAGCAGAAATAAGCTAAGCTATCAACAACCATCGATAACTTGAAGGAAACAGCCTCCCTCAATCTGTTTTCCAGATGTGTTGTGATTTACTTCTCCCTCCCCGAAACTAATTACAGGAAGTCCTTGACTTACAACCGACCATTCGTTTAATGACATTTTGAAGTTACAATGGACTTGAAAAATTTACTTACAATCCACCCTTGAAGTTATGACTGCTGTACTTGGTTGGAATAGTCAAGATAGCAGTTTGTGACATTTTTAGCAAAAACCAGAAAAAAAATACCCTTTGGATAAAATGGGCTCAATTTTATGACTCTGTGGTTCTTTTAACAACCATATGGTTTACTTAATGATCATAGTGACTTGCTTAGCAACCACCATAAAAACGGTTCTAAAATTGAGTCCAGTCACATGGTGCCTTGACTTATAATCGCCACAACTTCAGACCAAAAGTCCAGTCCCAATTGTGTTTAAGTCAAGGATTTACTTGTAAGACCTCTAGGTGTTGGTAATTTTGAGTCACCATTCAATTATTGTGTTTAATCACTATTAGCTGTAGCTAGAACAATTTTAATTCTTCTTTCCAAAATATTCCACACAGTATGTCTGCCGTAGGTATTTGCACTCTGGAATACATGCATCAAACTTTGAAGCAGTATAATAAGAAAAGCCATCTTGAGAATTTGGACTAAATCTGGATATTCCCCAATACCTAATTTTAACTACCATATTGTCACAATTTCTCATAATATTGGTTTGCAAATAGCTGGAACCTCCATTGGTGTAATTCCTAGACGTTTGTTTAAACGCCAGCTGTTTTCTATCTGAAAGTGCTTTCCCTCCCTCACAGACCAAGCTCAGTGCTGTTTCTACCAGAGGGTATTCAAAATCATTGTTTGAACACTAAGAATGGGTCTCAAACACCAGCAGTTACAGTAGAGAAAAGCTCCAGTTGACAGAAGTGGTAGAAAGACTATGCTTCCAGTCTCTTTTCTCATGCACATTGCAAATCCACGTGACTTGTACAATTGACAGCAAGGCCTCAGGGTATCATTATACACAGCTGCAACGTAACATGTAATTTGCACTGGAAATCCATGCAAACGCCTAGCTCTTTATTGTAAAAAAAGAAAAAAAAAAGGAGAAGCTCAAGTCTAAAATCGTAAGACAAAAATAAATGTGGTTGACTGATCCCCTTACTTTGTTCATGGAACATGTTGAACTAAAGCTACCAAAGGAACTGATTAACTTTTGCGCTTTCACAAAGGCTAAAGAGCAGACACTTTTCTTGTCTTCTTAACAATGAAATAAGTCTGGAAAGCTTTTGAAAATATACACCCTTATATTTGGCTCTTTCAGGAACAGAGAAATTGTGAAACGGTTACTAGGGAAGCAATATGCCCCATTGGTTATAGCCTTTCCATTGCAAAGTAGAATAATGATGTATTGGTTGAAAGATTCAAATCACTTGATACCAGACAATCTACATTTCTAATAAAGGCCTTTAAAATGAAGCATGTTCCTAATTCCCATCATTGCTGTAACACAAATAATGGCAATTGAGTTATTTTATTGTTATCACTATATAAGCTAATAGTGATTTTTGCAAACAATACTATTGTATTGTATTGCCTTCCTAGGAGTAAAATGTATAGAGTTAAATGGGACAAATTACAATTTACTGTTCAGCTTATACTTAGTTCCACAGCTGTATTTGTAATCTTGTTGCCTATAAAACTCAGTTGAACTCTTGTCTTGCTTCTCTCAGAGTAGTTGGTGGTCTCAATTCCATGGGAAAATACAAGATACAAGAAGGATTACTAAACCTGTTCATCAAAACATTCAATCATATTGCAAACAGATCAGAGGTGCTCTTTACTAGTCTACTGCACAAGCCTCATGTGCTTGCTGCAAAAAGAACTATTTAAGGGAACATAAATCAATCAATGATTTCTTTTGTTCTATCACTTCTATGGCAGTTCAGAGAAATCAGATATCACAGTTCTTGACATTATTTTAGCTAGGAGAGCAATACTAATAACCAAGACTAGACAACTAATACACAAATTATAAAGAAAAATCAATGGTGTCTAGGGGAGGCAAGGATGAAACATGCATTTGCCTTGCAAACTCTAAAGACATTTATGTTCTTGCATGCCATGTAATCATACAAGTGCAAAAAAACAGTCATGTCATGTCATAATGCAAGCTTCATTACTTTGGTATTATTATGTATAGGAGCAGACAACCACAACGACACATCTGGTTCTCATTGAAGCTTTTCTTGTCCATTGTACAAATACTTTATTATGAACCAAGAAACCTGACAAATGATGTACAGTGCTGAAAAATAATCCTGGTTCAAAGCTTAAATCAGCATATTAACCACAGTCAAACTATGCAATATTATTCTGATTCCACGTTGTTAGAAGGAAATCATAGAAATAATATTTGAAAGGAACATAATTTGATAATGGGAGAAATTTTCCTTCTCTTGCAATTCATAAAAAGTCATCAGGAACTTCAGTTCTTGACACTGTTTTAGATAAGTTGGTATGTCAGAAACAATGCAGTGCAAGTTTATTACAGCAACTACAAAAGAGAAACTTGCATACCAAATCAATTGAACTGACATCATCATATGTTAATGCAAATATGCTTTCTTGACTGAACACCTGCAAATTGTTAAGGGGAGTACAGTACATCTATTATTTCACTCCTGTAAATTTGCCAACAACCCAAAGGACAGATGATATAGTGTTGGATATTGTGTTCTTGGTAATCTCTGAGCTTGTTTGCTTTCCTGCAAATGTTTCATTATCAGACTGGGCAACATTGCTCATGCATGGAGAATAGGATTTGCTGTCAATTGTCTGATTATATACAGGTAGTCCTCAACTTATGGCCATAAATGAGCCCAAAATTTATGTTGCTAAATGAGAAATTTGTTAAGTGAATTTTGCCCAATTTACAACTTTTCCTGACACATTTGTTGAGCAAATCACTGCAGTTAAGTTGGTAACACCATTGTTAAGTGAATGTGGCTTTCCCATTGACTTTCTTGTCAAAAGGTCACAAGAAGTGATTACATGACTTCGGGACACTGCAACCATCATAAATATGAACCAGTTGTCAAGGATCTGAATGTAAATCACATGACTATGGGGATGCTGCAACAGTCATAGTGTGAAAAATGGTTATAAGTAATTCTTTCCAGTGCCACTGTAACTTTGAACAGTCACTAAAGGAACTGTTAAGTCGAGGACTACCTGTAGAATACATTGGTCTGCTAGGCTTGGTTGGGATATGGATTCTTTGTTTATGGTTCAGAAATTCCTTAGCAGTTCTGGATTTGGATTGGTCTAGGACAGTGATGGCTAACCTTTTTGCCATTGCGCCCCAAAACCAGGGGGACCGTGGGGGTGGGTGTCACATGCGTGTGCCCACACCCATAATTCTATGCATCTCGCCCCCACGCATGCGTGCGCAATCCCCCCATGCTCCCCCTGCTTTTGCATGCAATGGCATGGTGGGCCCAGTAGGCCCGTTTTTCTCTCTCCCCAGGCTCCAGAGGTTTTCTAGGAGCCTGGGGAGGGCAAAAACGGCTCCCTCCCCAGAGGCCGGAAATGGCCCATTTGCTGACTTCCGGTGGGCCCAGAAGGCCCGAAAATCAGTTGGCCAGTGCATGGATGCCAGAACTGAGCTTGTGTGCCCAGCCACACCGATATGGCCACACGTGCCACCTGTGGCACGCATGCCATAGGTTCATCATCACGAGTCTAGAATATCAACAGCTTCCCATTTCAAATTGTGGCTTAACTTGTCTATGGGTGAAGAGCAGTGGTGGGATCCTCCCAGTTTAACAACCGGTTCGGTAATCATGCGCTTCGCATGCATGCATAGTTTGAAGAAATCTTCACTTCCGCATTTCTTCGGAGAAGAAACACAGCTGTGGCGCAGCAATCTGCTCTGTCGCACAAATCAGCTGAGAAGATAAAGGTAGGAAAATAGCGCAGGCGGGCGGGTGGGTGGTCCCAGCTGTTTGTCAGGGCAAACCGGTTCACTCCCAGCTGATCGACAGAGCTACCAGTTCACCCGAACCAGTCCAAACCGGTAGAATCCCACCCTTGGTTGAGAGATGAAGGAATTCCATAACCAAATCAAAAATAACATGGTTAAATCGACTACCAGCAGGTTGGCAAAAGAATAAGACAAAGGTATATACTATCCCCTTATTTGTTAAACTTATATGCTAAATATGAGAGTCGGTTTGGTGTAATGGTTAAGGCACCAGGCTATAAATTTGAGACCATGAATTCTAGTTACACCTCAAGCCCAAAGCCAGTTGGGAGACCTTGGGCTAGTCCCTCAATCTCAGCCCTAGGAAGAAGCCAAAGGCTTCTGAAATTTTGTCAAAAATCTATAAGAGCTGCTCCAGACAGACCTCAGGAATCAATACAGACTCAAAAGACATAAAAACAGAAACAGCTAAATATACAGAAGGAAACTGGACTAGAAGATGATTAGTGTGGTTTTAAAAGTGGATGAAGAAATACTGATAGCCTAACCTACGCTTATGGCAGTACTCTGATACCTGAACATGCAAATAGTATGAAAATGAAGTCAAGGAACGTAAGTCTACGAACACAGGGAAAAACTGTAATTAAGATTAAATACAATGAAGGTCAAAGTCATGACAATAGGTACAAAAACCAGCCTCTGAACTGGCAATGAAGATACTGTATAGCAGTTAGGTTTACCTTTTAAAATCAACTATTGACAGGAAAAGAACCAATAGTCAAAAATATTCTGCAGATTAGCACTTGGTTTGAATAGCTACAAAGTCCTAGAAAGATAGTCAGTTTGTAGGTATAGATACAAAATGTGTCTATACCTACAAAGATCAGCATTGTATAGGCTGATGTTTTTTCCCTGTGACACTCTATGGAAGAAGCAGGATAGGAAGAATATTGTTTCTTTTAAACCAGAGGTCTTCAAACTTGGCAGCTTTAAGACTTGTGGACTTCAATTCCCAGAATTCTCCAGCCAGCATAGAGAATTCTGGGAGTTGAAGTCCACAAGTCTTAAAGCTGCCAAGTTTGAAGACCTCTGGTTTAAACTCTGATGCTGGAAATGACTATCATAGGTAGTCAAGAAAACAAACAAATGAATCATCCAGATTTCTTATTTGGAAGCTCAAATGATCAGGCTCAGTCATCATATTTTTGGACACAATACTTGAAGCGTCAGTTCCCTTGAGAAGTTTATAATGTTGGGAAAGATGGAAAGAAAGAAAAAAAGACAACCAGCAACAAGGTGGATGGATTCAATTACAATGGCAATGGCTATACCATAGGAAGACCTGAAGGTCTAAGTTGGGTGCAAACCATCTTGGAAAAGGTTGTTGAGAGTCAACATTGCTCTGATGCACATAAATGATAATGGCACATAATTAAGCAGAGGTGAAATATTTGCAGTCTGGATAAAAATTTGGGTTGAACCCAGGGTTATGACTTCTTGGTTTTCAGGTCCTGCTATAACTCAGACTGAAGCTAAGCTTAAGCACATATCTCAGGTTTTTCCTCCTTTAACTAATATTTACTATGTTGAATTTTGCTTTGTGGGCTATATTAAATTATGTGTACACTTTTATGAAAATAACTGTGAGGATATCAGAACTTGAATTGACAGTAATGGATGATCAGTTCTTGCCATGATTTGCAATTTTCCTGCCAATTAGAAACTCACATACAAATTTGGTTGAACAATATCTGTTTCAATTTTTTCTATTGTTTTCATATTTTAACATATGTGTTGTAGAAACCAGAACATGGTTTGTTGCTTTTTTCACTATAGAATAATGCATATTTTTGTCCCTGAATAGTATATGCATATTATTTTTTTTTACAATTGTAAATATTATTGTAGGCTGCCCAAAGTCACTTCTTGTAAGAAAGGAAACTATATAAATTTGATAAATAAATAAATAGTAATGAAGTATATTGGCATAGAAAAAGAATCATGCAAAATTGCATGAATGCAATATTTTTGGCAACCTTTTGGGAAGTGATTTTCCATTTTCTTTTTCCTAGGGCTGAGAGAAACTGACTGGTCCTATGCCACCCACTGACTTGGTGCCCAACGCAGGACTAAAATTTTTAGTCTTTCAGTTTCTACCAGGTATCTTTAACCACTACACTAAATTGGTTCTCACCAAAGAATTACAAACACAAAAATGGAAGCGTTTGGATGTTTAGTAATGCAGAGAATATGGACAGAGGTATAAACTAATTCATAATCAATTTTGGGGTAAATTGCAAAAAGAATTTAAATAATGGAAACAAAGTTTAGGCTTGATCTCAAGTCTTTTCTAGACAATCTGCACATATTCTAGATATAGCTTCAGAGCCAAATAGACATTTGGCAACATCCCTTCTCTTGATTAAGTTAAATCTGAACCCAGTCTCTCTATACGTTAGCCTATGTTACAGCCACACAGCAGAAGCAATTATTTCAATTTAGGTAGCTTGTGTGCAATAAACGTCATAATTTTGGAATTTCTGCTAACAATTCACTCTGAAAATGACCTTAACCTTCTAGGCCAAGAAATAGCTTTGCCAATACAGATGATTACTGTCTAATCAAAGCACAATGGGCCTTTAACCTCTTTGTCCGGAGGTAATAGCACTTTCCTGTGTTTTTAACAAGCAGCTTGAGAACTCACATTATGCTGAAGTATATATTTAAATATATATTATTTGGGTATGGCCAGTGATACCTAATGATTGTAAACAGATAACAAATTTAATCACAAAAAAAATCTCAAACAGGAATTGAGAACAAACTTTTAATTGTCACAGCACTTGGGCAGCTCTGAGTATTTATAAGAAACAGAATAGCAGAAGTTTCACTTAAGTTTCTGAAAAGAGACAAATCGGAACATAAGAATTTGGAAGAATTAAAACACAATGACTGAAAAAAGCTGCTAGCATCCAACTTACTTATAATTTTCCTGCTTGGCAAGTTGTTATAGAGATGTTCAGCATTGATCTGTAAAGCTCGGTAAAATTCTTGACAGGGTTTGTCCCCTTTCTTTTTCAAGTGAGCTATAAGATTTGATAGCCGACTATGAAGAGGAGCTTTGGGATTCCGAAACTGTAGAGAAAAAGTACTGTTTAGATTGCAAGAACTAGATTTCACCACCACAACTACTGTACAATGTTAAAACAGTTTCCCATCTCATTTCCGCAGCACATGAAAGAGTAAAACACTAGATTTGTAGCTTGTTCAAACTTATCAGTAGAATATGTGAGTCGACATAACCTATTGATGTTGCTTCTCTAACAGGATGGGAATAAAACATTTTCTATGAGATGAAATATTCATCTCTGGGCAGAAATATTCATCCTTTAAATGCTTAAATAAATAAGGAACTAATATGCTACACACGCAAGATCTCTGCTGTGGTCTTAGGAATGCAAGAGGACAGAGAAATGGCCACTATGGAAAGTAGAGTTTATGGGAACAAGAGGCCAATCATTGATTCCAGAACTTTATGCCAATTCTCATAGACTCAAAGGCTCATTCTTCAGTTCCAGACAATAATTGGCAGTTCCAGAGAATAGTTGGATTCTATATTTTCAAAATTGCTGGATTGCCTGTTTATTTATTTATGAGTTACATCTTAAGAGGCAAATTCAAATCATCATATCACACTTGATATAGCTCAACTTAATTATCTATATAAGTCTATAAGCCTATATTCACATTTTGATACTTCTGTGGATTGAACTGAAAAGCCATAACCTATGCATCTGTTGGAAGCATTCAGGCTTGGAAGTGCATCTGCATGTAAATCAGCTCATTCCTATTTTACACAGTAATGCAGTTGTAATTTGCTTTGCTGGAGAAGAGGCATGTGTGCAGGTGCAAACAAGAGACAATTACACTATAAGTGCACTATGGAAGATTTTGTTTCAGATTGGATGTTCTGACTGCAAACAGAGGGCAATCCCACTCAGAGTTCCACATGAATATTAACAAACACATGGATACGTCTCCTGCAGCTATAGAATAAAAATCCAAATAGTGTGGGCATATGTTCATACCATTTGGATTCCATTTAGATAAGTGCTATCTGATTAAAAGAGCTTTACTTGAAGGAGCTACACAACAACCTATGAATTAAAAATATTTTCTTACCTTCCACATGTTTTCCTGATATGTCATTGAGTATTACCATTTTTTGGCTTGAAGTAAAAATGATAGCGGCTCTCACATGTTCTTCTAAAAGAAATGTGCAATGCAATACAGAGACCCCTCCTAGCTTCTCTTTTAGATTTTTATCCAAGCCAGAGAAGGACTAATTTTGCTCAAGCAGCATAACCGGTCTTGGGGGAATCCTAGTTTCCTGGACAAACAAGGCTACCCACACTATTCTTGCCTTAGCAGGGAGGAAGGAAGGAGTAAAATTTTCCCCATTCTGTATATATGCAATAAACTACTTATTCTTTGTAACAGGGATCAAACCTACATTGCATTTTTTCTGGTGACACCACTCTGGAACTTTGGTTCAAGTATCCATTTTGTTCCATTCAAAATAACAGTTAGTGAAGATGATGAAACTTACTCAAATGGCCAAACTGACTTCTCTGATCAGAGAAATGATAATATATACCATACTGTTATTGCTGACTAAAAACCCCTCATGGACTTTTTGTTTAATACAGAAAAAATCAACTTATGTATGGTTTTGATGATTAGGCAGGGAAGATTATAGAAAGCAGAGTGTCATTGTATAACTTTAGAGAAATTTATAATTGTACTTATAACAGCTGTAAAGAAGCCATTTCTTTGTATCTTTTTCTTTTCTATTTTTCTTTTTCCCTTGCATTTTTAGTTTCTCATTGATTTTTTCTTCTTCCTTATTTATATAGTTTGCATTAGTTTTTGCCTTTGTCTTTAAAACTTTTTTTAATTTTAAAAACAAACTTTATTAGATTTAAAAAACAAAACATAAAATTGTATAAAACATTCACAACCTTAAAATACAATCAACAATATCAACAAACAACAAATAAGGTATATATAATGTATATAAGTACACTTATTTTAAAGAACTTATTTTCCCTTTTTTCCCCTTAATGACGGTGTATAATTATTACTTTAAATTTCTTACTAAGATTTGACTTTACCTTCTTTTCCATTGGTTTATCCATATGGTTTGTCCCATGTCTTAAAATACTTCCTTATCTTTCAATTTCAACGTTAGTCTATCCATTTCTGCACATGTGTAAATTTTTTGAATTATTTGCTGCTCCATTGGCAATTGATCTGTTTTCCAGACTTGTGCTAGAGCTAACCTAGCTGCTGTAATTATATGTAATATTAGGTACTTTTTTTCCTTTCTAATGTTTTGTTTAAGCATTCCTAACAAAAAAAAAATTCTGGTTCTAGCTCAATATCCTCTGCTATTATTTCTGATATCCAAATTTTAATTTTTATCCAATATTTTTTAATTTTTGGGCAAAGCCATCAGACATGAAAGAAGGTTCCCTGTGCTTGCTTACATTTCCAGCACTTTGGATTAAGGTTTGCATACATCCAAAACTTTTAAAAGTCTTTAAAACTTTTAATACAATTATATTATTTTTTAAAAAACAATTTATGTTGTTCAGGACAAGCTGCAGAATCAAGGACTTGGGAGCATGCCAGGGGAAAAAATAATGCACACAGTCAAGACAATCAAAGTCTCATGTACTGAAGTGCCTCATTCACTAAGAGAAGGAGTGTCAGATTATCCTCTGGATCCCAATTTTTCTTTACAGCAGAAAAGAAATAATATAGCTTGCATGCAAAAACATGGGCTGCACTATTCTCATTCTTAGCATCCATATCCTTAAAAAAAAAAAAGAAATCCTGCAGCTGTGATTTAAATAGCTGAGCTACTCTTCTAATCAATTATGCTGTGTGTACTGCACCTTTGACAAACACCACTTACACTTGAGTCCATGATGCAGATATGAATAGAAATTATCCATTAATAGTGTGCATATTAAGAATATTCATACCTGTTCTTGGAATTACCTTCCTAATTATTATCAGACTTATGACTGGTATAAAGAGATGCCAATACTGAAATCCTGTGCACTTCTATTTAACAGACTTGAATGAGCTACATAAATGATAAAGAATGGGAGTTGAGTATTTAAGATTCTATGCTGCGGCTTCATTAGTTACATAGGAACAAGTCTCAGCTTTCAGAATCTCCATCTATAAAATCAATGTCTTCTACAAGTATATATATTGTTCAGTTTTTTTAAACATATACAGTACTACAAATGTGGCATGAGAACCACATTTCTACACTGGAAGGTTTTCATTTTGGATTCTTATTCTTGGACCACCAGAAATTATTGCTTTCTGGATCGTACCCATTCTCAGTCACATCCAAGGATATTATAGCTTTAGAATTAAAAAAAAAGAATTCAAGAATGCAACTCTAATTGCATAAAATGAGCACAGAAAAATTAATATGTATCTGGAGACACCATTTTCTCTTGATTACCTTTTCAGCTTCTTTAATGGTGAGAATTTGGGGATAAACTCGATTTAGCTGAAGAATGATTTTATCAACCAGCTGTTCACTCAGTCTGCCATTGCTGGTTAGAAAAGCTGTGTCCTGTCGCAAACGATCACAATAAGTCTGATCTATAAAACAGAAACAAACAAAAAAACCCAGATTATTTCTCTTAAACATGGCTGAAATGGAAATGATACATACTTCATTCTGACCATGTCCTCACGTGTCTAATAAATTTCAGACATACTTCGAAAGTATTTCATGTCATGAAGTTATAGCCCTTCTTAGATATGTGCAACATTTAAAGGGGCAGGCCTTGGATTGCAATGCCATGGATACCATCTTGCCTAGTTTGACCCCTCCTGGAGGCTCCACGTAAGCTACTTACGCCATCAAACTTAAGAATGATCCTTTGCCAGAGTCAGTTGTGTATATGAGCCTCTCTAGTGGTATAATTGCTACTCAATTCGACATGCAATGCTGTGTTATCTCCAGGGTGGATAAAAATCAATGATTTTTTAAAAAAAATAAAAAAAAATCAGATTTTTTTTATTTAAATAGGATTTTTTTGATTTTTATCAAATTTATTTTAGTAAAAAACTTTTGGGATAAAAATCTATTGTAAGATAGTTTTCTATTTAAGATACATAAATAATTTAGTTTATTCAGCATGAAATGGAGTTTAGTTATGTAGCATGAGGCTGTATATTCTGCAACACTGGGACTATCGGTGAGTCAACAGTGGGTCAAAGGAGTAGCAGAGATGACAGTTGCTCTTTAAAAATTATGATTTAAATCGAGTTGATTTAAATCAAGCCTTTTTACTAGTGATTTAAATCATGATTTAAATCATGATTTAAATCAACTCGATTTAAATCAAATCCACCCTGGTTATCTCTGTTGTTTGCATTACAAACATTAGGACCATTATAACTGAGGAAGACGTAGGAAATGAGTTTCTTCTTTTAAATCCCTTTTTTGAAAACATATATAGGTTCAGGCTGCTGTAGCTTTGTTTCTGTATATTTGACATAATCAACAAGAGAGAATTTCTTGCCTATCATCAATTGTCTTGAAAGAAGCAGCATTTCCTCATCTTTCCTTAATCAAATCAAATGCATTTCACAAATTGGTACTATCACCTTAATATATAAGCTGATAAAATCAATTTGTGAAATACATTTGATAAATGGCTTAATCCAGGGGTCCCAACCCCCAGTCTGAGGCCTGTTGGGAACCGGTCTATGGAAGCGGCAGCCACGCCTGCAAAATCGTCCCCTCCCCACTGCTGTCACTGGTGCCAGTCCAGGTTGGGGACCACTGGCTTAATCTGTTCTAGTTACAAGTAGTCCGAGTTATAACCATTTGTTTAATGACCATTCAAAGTTCAACAGCATTGAAAAAAGTGACTTATGCCTATACCTTGCAGTTATGACCATAGCAAATCAGGGGTGAAATGCTCCCGGTTCAGACCGGATCACCTGATGGCGGTGGATGGTTTGGAGAACCGACAGCAAAAATCCCTGCACCCCCCCCCCATGCCCAGCTGAGCCGCACGTTCATCAGAGGCTTTTTTCCTACAACCTCGTCAGCCGAAAAAATGCTTTTAAAAGTTTTTTTAAAAGCCTCTGATAATCACACGGCTCAGCTGGGATTGTCAGAGGCTTTTAAAAGCATTTTTTCTACAACCTCTTTGGCCGAAGAGGCTGTAGAAAAAAATGCTTTTAAAAGCCTCTGACAATCCCAGCTGAGTTGCCTGATCATCAGAGGCTTTTAAAAAAAATGCTTTTAAAAGAAAAAAAAGCCTCTGACGATCAGGCAACTCAGCTGGGATCGTCAGAGCCTTTTAAAAACATTTTTTTACAATCTCTTCAGCTGAAGAGGTTGTAGAAAAAATGTTTTTAAAAGTAAAAAAAAAAAAGTTGGTCACACCCACCCAGTCACATTACCCCCACCACCACCAAGCCACACCCACAGAACCGGTAATAACAAATTTTACATTTCCCCACTGTAGCAAATCCCCAGGGTCATATGATCAAAAATTCAAGTGCCTGAAAATCAGCATGTATGTATGATGGTTGCAATATCCTAAGGTTATGGAATTGCCCTTTGCAACCTTTCCAGCTGACAAGGAAAGTCAACAGGGAGAAGCCAATTTCACTTAAAACCACATGGTTTACTTAACAACTGCAGTAATTTACCATAAGTATGGCAAACAAACAAAAAAAAGATTGTAAATCAGATGTGACTCACTTAACAACTGTTGTTGTTGCTAACTACTCTAGCCCTAGGTCTGTTCCCTCAATAAGTTGTATCTACAGCATATCACAAACTCTGAAATTATAGATGCTTAAATGAATTAAGTCTTCTATTAGATTTCATTACAGAAACCGAAGGTGAACCACAGTTATTCCTCTGAAACAGAAGGACATGCGTTTTTTAAAGCAATGATTCTTTATCAAACATGTTAGCTTATATAAAACAAAATAGAAAAACCAGTAATTAATTCTAAGGGATTCTGAGTGTTTTCATAGAACTGAAAAACGCATGAAGCTTACTAGGTTTCATGTATGCAGACAACATTTCCAACAAACCAGGTTTAATGTCTGCAATTATTATTATTATTATTATTTTAATTTGATTTATATGCCACCCTTCTCTGGAGACTCAGGGCGGCTTACAATGCGTTAAGCAATAGCCTTCATTCTTTTGTATATTTTATACAAAGTCAGCTTATTGCCCCCACAAACTGGGTCCTCATTTCACCTACCTTAGAAAGGATGGAATGCTGAGTCAACCTTGAGCCTTGGAGAGATTCGAACCAGAATTATGATGCATTAAAGGTATCATTTGCCAGAATATTTTGCTTTTTATTTATTTACCTTATGCTCCCCATTAGTTCAACTAAAAGCAAGAAAATAATCAATACTGTACTGGGATTGGATAATTGGAAAGTATGGTTTAATGTTATACTCAATACAATGTGCTCAATATTCTCATTTTGTTTATTATCAGAAGGTTATCTCTAGTTACGCCAAAATATACACATCTTGTTCATACAATATTACATATTTGATTGACATCAACAAGCAATGAAATGGATAAATATATTGCTTAAAATGGTTTTAAAAGCCATATGTAAAAGATGCAACCAACATTTCATCAAAAGCCTAAATCCAAATAACCAACCAGACAAATGCTATAAAAACATCATTTTTCATCAAAAGAATAATTAATTTATCTCTTTTACTGTATTCTTGTAAAATCTAAGATATCTCATAAAGTCTAAGAAATCAAAGATCTCACAAAAATCTAAGAATATTGTATATAACAGGGGTCCCCAACTCCTGGGCCGTGGGCTACTATTGGGCCATAAGCTGTTTGGAACCGGGCCACAAAAGCGACAGGCGAGCGTGCGCATCTCCACTTGCATGAGCAATGGGGGAGCATGGGCACATGCACTCCATTTGCGTGAGCAGTGGGCATGAACCATTCCCACTTCCCTGCCCGCTGGTGTGCAAAACTGGAAAGGTTGGTAAACTCTGGTACATAACATCTAAATTTCAATAAAATAATAGTATTTAAAACTATTAGTAACAATGAAGTAATAATAATATCTGACATTTAAATGAATTATAGTTGCAATGAATGCATTGTGGGAGAGTGGCCCACCAGAGTTTGAGAGATCTTCTGTGCTACAATGTAGTGTCTAGAAACTATTGCACTCCGACACATAACAACTAAAAGCACAGCTCTGGTAGGTAGACGACACCTTTGTCATAATAAAAAAAAGAAACAACTAGAGAAGACACATGAAACAAACACATCTTCAAAGAAATAAAATTCACAAAGGAGGAAGGAATCAACATACTACCACCCACACTAATCAAGTGTTCCACTACCAAAGTAACAACCCAACCTCCTACAAGAGGAGCTGTGTAAGAACATTATTCATACAAGCACAAACAGACTGTCTATACAACTTTTTTTTAACAAAATGTATACCCACACAACTTTATCAAAAAGTGTCTGACCACTTCACCCATTACAGCACAGCCAGCAAAAGCTATGAATAGGAAAACAGTACCATACATAAAAACATTTCAGAAACAACACCAGACTATTACAACCACATGGCATCACCGGAGCACAGAAACAACTAAAACTCTTCAAAACATCTTAAGTAAATCAAAAGACAAAAAAACAAGAGTCATCTGAACCTACAGTGTAAGGATTGCAATAGCCATTATGCAGGACAGACAGTCAGAAGACTAGTATAGCCCACCCATGAATTAGGAGGCAGAAGACACAATGAAAACTCCTTAATCTCACAACACAACAGACTCAATCATAGTTTCAACTGGAAAACAGAGCATCTTAGACCAAGCTAAATCCAAAAACACCAGGGAATTCCCAGAAGCTTGGCATTCATACAAATCCATTTATTAATCAGATAGTTTATTTATTTATTATTTATTTATTTCATGTATTTATATGCCACCCTTCTCCAGGAGGACTCAGGGCAGCGAACACAAGTTAAAAACATGTACAACAAAATCCCATTTTAAACCAAATTAACTAATAAATAATAAATAATAAAACCCAGAATCAGAGTCAGCCTATTATCAATCAGCCATCAATAAAATCAGCTATCAATAGACATGAAGAGATAAACCACAGTAACTGTATACACCAGTCAGAGACAGTAAAAATGTTAAGGAAGAAACAGAAAGTACAGAACACATCCTCTCGAGCACCCTATACCCAGATAAGGAAGGACTAATACTAGACAAAGAAGGACAAACCAATACCCTAATCAAGGAATTACCAAGAAGAAACTATACCCCTCACCAATACTGGCAAACAACTGTATATAAACAGGAAGCAAATCCTAAAATCAGTAGCACTGATTTGGTAATGAGACATCTGCAAGCAAATAACCACGCTCAGAGAGCCCCAGTCTAAGATAACTATTCCATGTTAACATAAAATAAATTGGAGAAGTTAACAGAGTGTATCACTAAATACCATGTCAGTAAGTAATCCAAAGAAAAGAATAATTCAGCTATTTTTGTTTGTGGACAAGAGGAAAGCTAACAAAGGAAAATGCTCTTTATTTTGGCTTTGGCACAGATGATAAACTGAGCCTTTGCACAAAGCAGGCAATTATGGAACTCAGAATGACTGCTGAATGACCAGATCATTATGGTAACTACAGGTGTTTAAGGCCCAATCCACCTCCTCCTCTCGTTTCTTGGAAATAATCAGACAAATCTATACAAATGGAGAATTTGATTGCTACTGACACCAAAACTATAAGGTATTATTATATAAGGCATCATTATTTGAAAGAAAGTAATTATGAAACTGTTAAAACTTAGGCAACTTTTCAGTTTTGGAAGCAAGAAAGGCTTCCGATTTCTGATTGTTGATGTTTCTGCAATGTCTGATCATTGCAGGGGAAGCAAGCTATTTTCTTGCTTTTTGCAATATCCTCAGTTTGGCAAAGTTGGAACTGGGCTACTAAATTGAATTGGCACATGCTGTTATCTAGTATGAGCAACTCTTATTTTACAGAGACTAGAAATTTATTAGTAAAGGAAAAGAAAATGTAAACGTAAAGCACACAAGTCCACTGGATTTGGGTACCCAACAAATTTAAATAATACATTTAAATAATAAATAAAAACTTTCTTTGGCTAGGGGGCAATGTGAATCCATAATACCCTAGAAACTGAAATGTTTTAATTTGACCATAAGATTGTTTTGATTAGACGTAAAAAGTGTATGAACAATGGATGGCAAATCTGAAAAAAAAAATGTATAAGGAAGCAACCCTGGCTTTTGCCAACTTTGTGTTGTATAAAAAAAAAGGTGGGTGGAACTATTGCTCATTGCAGTTATTAGAACTAACAATTAAAACAAGCAGTTTTTGGACTGTGCTCCCTGAAGCTGGATCCTACAGTTTCCTACTGATATTCCAATAAATCCAATAAATGAACAAATAATTTTCAGTAGGACCAAGTCTACTTTTCTGTTTTATCATACCACAGATAAAAGTCTAAGATTAAGCAATTGAGAGAATATATAACAACTCAGAACTGCTCCCCAAATTTCACTGCCTTTTTCCTCAATGACTTTTTTAAAAAAATAATAAGCATGTGCTCTCAGAAATACAACACTTAGTCCCAAAGTCAATTCTGATTAAGAAACAGCTTCAGATTATTATGAATGCTAGACACCAATAAAGTAATCTAAAGGTAGTTTTGAAGGGCAGCACTGAGAAGTAAAAACAAATTAAAATTCTAAATGGTCAATTTGTGGACATGTTAAAAAGCAGCCATTCACTTCAGAATAAAATCAAGCCTTCATAAAAGTGTTAAAAACACTATCTGAAATGTCCCCGCGTGGGTGACTGAATTGTTATACCTATTTTTGGAATACTGTTAAATCATCTGATAGGAAAGTTATTTGGTGCTGCTTATTATAGATACTTCAGGACAGGACAGTACATATAATTTTGGCTTTCAAAAGACCACAGTAAAAGCTAATAAGTGCATCATGTGATTTCCTTCAGTGTCTCCTCATCTTAGAACATCTAAAAGGATTATTGTTTGCCATCAATCAAATGACAACGTGCATTCCAGGCACTTATTACAGGCAGCCTCCACAGCACATCCTGCTTCAGCTCTGCTTTTAAAGTCCCGCAGGACATGAATCTGGCAAGAGCAGCTTTTCTTGCCAAGTTCATTCTGCCCTTCTTACACTTGAAGTAGCCCAGGCATCTCATACCTCCTTTTCCCGCCTAGGATCAGCCACAGGATGTAGCTCAGTCTGATGGGTCCAAAGTTATTCCATGTGTTTTGGTTGCAAGCTGATCTGAACCCAAGTCACACCCATGTCCTAACTGAGCTTTCTACACAACAGCTTAGAAAGACGCATACAACTATGGATTCACAACTGCCTGTGCGTAGTAATACTACGGGTAGTCCTCAACTTACAAACATTTTCACTGCTAAGGAAGACAGTTGTGAGTTTTGCCCCATTTTATAAAATTTAAGTGAATCGCAGCAGTTGTTAAGTTAGTAACACAGTTGTTACGTGAACCCGGCTTCCCTATTGACTTTGCTTATCAGAAGGTTACAGAAAGTGACCACATGACCCCAAGGCACTGCAACCATCATAAATATGAGCCTGTTGCCAAGTATCTGAATTTTGATCATGTGATCATGGGAATGCTGCAAAGGATGTGTGAAAAATGGCCATAAGTCACTTTTTTCAATGCCATTGTGCATTTGAACTAGGCACTATCTTACCTAGCCCACTTCTGTTACTTAACCAAGTTAGCAACCAATTTGCTGCTTAAGAAACAAAGCAAAATAAAATGGCATTAACCATTCTACTTACAAATACCTGCTGGACCAGATGGAGAATTTTACAGGGTAAGTGAGACTTGCCTGATGATAATAAAAGAGATAGCACTTAAGTCCAAAGAGATACTCAGATGATCAGAAAAAGACAGAACATCTAGGAAGCAGATAAGAAGGAAGCAAGTGCTCTGGAGCAGTTTTTCCTCAACCTTAGCAACTTTAAGGTGTACGGACTTCAATTCCCAGCATACAGGCTGGGGAATTCTGGAAGTTGAAGCCCACACATCTTAATCTTGCTAAGGTTGAAGAAACACTAAGATAGAAAAGGAGGGAAGAACAAGATGATTCAGCATGTATGTTTATGCAGAATGAAGAGAATATGAGTTCAGCAACAGAGTGGTCAATGCCTGGAATGCACTACCTGACTCTGTGGTTTCATCCCAACACCCCCCCCCCCCAAATTTAACAGACTGACTACTGTTGACCTCACCCTTTTCCTAAGAGGTCTGTAAGGGGCATGCATAAGAGCACCAGGGTGCCTACTGTCCCTGTCCTAATGTAATTGTATTCATTTAATTGTATTCATTTTAATTGTATTCATTTTATGTATTCAATTCATGCTTATATTTATATATATTATCTAATACATACTCGACAATATATATATATATATATATATATATATATATATATATATATATATATATATATATATATATATATATATAATGCTGCAAAGGATGTGTGAAAAATGGCCATAAGTCACTTTTTTCAATGCCATTGTGCATTTGAACTTTTATTAAATGAATGGTTGTAAGTCAAGGACTACCTGTATTAAAAATGTACAAACTCTATCCTATTTTAACACTACAGTAGTTATTAGAATTGCCTAATTGATCCTGAATTTTCCTATTAATCCTGAACTGGCTATTTCAAAATACATTGGAGCACATTTTTCTAAACCTGTTCAGATGGGGTCTCAAGAGAGGTTAAGAGCCAAAAAAAAAGAAAATTTACATGCAGTTAAATGCAGCCAATTTTCTTTCACTAGAGCTCTGCCTCTTGACCACCCCAAGAAGGGTATTGGTTTTTAGACTAGCAGGTTCTGCAGCCTGAAAATTTTGAAACCCCTGCACTGCAGACAACTCATTAAAGCAGCCCTTTCTCTTTCCAGGAGCACGTAGTAGTTGTTTTACTAAGTCACAGGCATACTATATACTCAGTGCCACAGGACAACCAAGCACTGCAAACAAGGCCTCAAGTCTCTTACCATGTCATCATTGCCCTAACCTAGTTTCTAGAAAACAGGTTTCTCATTTTCTCTAAGTTCTTTCGCTAAAAGGAGTCGTATTGCAGTGGCTTCCATGGTTACAGTGCATAATAAGCCACTTCAACCTTCTGGAAGACCATGAAATGTGACTCTTCCCACCAAGCATTGAATTAGGATGGGGGCTGAGCCAGGAGATTGATAGTGGGTTAGCATGGCCCCAGGCGGGAAGGATTGTTCTGGTTTTATTCTCTTTTTATTGTTGTTGTTGTTAGTTGCGAAGTCGTGTCTGACCCATCACAACCCCATGGACAACGTTCCTCCAGGCCTTCCTGTCCTCTACCATCCTCTGGAGTCCATTTAAGCTCATGCCTACTGCTTCAGTGACTCCATCCAGCCACCTCATTCTCTGTCGTCCCCTTCTTCTTTTGCCCTCAATCTTTCCCAGCATTAGGCTCTCTCTTTTTATTAGCTATTGTTAACTGGCTAGGATCACTCTGAGATGGGAGCTATACAGTTAAAGCCACTCCTTCCAGCCAGTCTATATATCCTTTCATATTTAAATTTCTCACATTCTCTTTAGAAGTAATTGAAAGTGGCACTATCTTACCTAGCCCACTTCTGTTACTTAACCAAGTTAGCAACCAATTTGCTGCTTAAGAAACAAAGCAAAATAAAATGGCATTAACCATTCTACTTACAAATACCTGCTGGACCAGATGGAGAATTTTACAGGGTAAGTGAGACTTGCCTGATGATAATAAAAGAGATAGCACTTAAGTCCAAAGAGATACTCAGATGATCAGAAAAAGACAGAACATCTAGGAAGCAGATAAGAAGGAAGCAAGTGCTCTGGAGCAGTTTTTCCTCAACCTTAGCAACTTTAAGGTGTACGGACTTCAATTCCCAGCATACAGGCTGGGGAATTCTGGAAGTTGAAGCCCACACATCTTAATCTTGCTAAGGTTGAAGAAACACTAAGATAGAAAAGGAGGGAAGAACAAGATGATTCAGCATGTATGTTTATGCAGAATGAAGAGAATATGAGTTCAGCAACAGAGTGGTCAATGCCTGGAATGCACTACCTGACTCTGTGGTTTCATCCCAACACCCCCCCCCCCCCAAATTTAACAGACTGACTACTGTTGACCTCACCCTTTTCCTAAGAGGTCTGTAAGGGGCATGCATAAGAGCACCAGGGTGCCTACTGTCCCTGTCCTAATGTAATTGTATTCATTTAATTGTATTCATTTTAATTGTATTCATTTTATGTATTCAATTCATGCTTATATTTATATATATTATCTAATACATACTCGACAAAATAAATATATATAGATATATAGATATATAGATATAGATATAGATATAGATAGATAGATAGATAGATAGATAGATAGATAGATAGATAGATAGATAGATAGATATGCTGGGAGACAAGGAAAGGAAGGAGTGATTCAATGGAAACTATAAGGAACCCAGAGTAGCCTTTTCAAATGCGTAACTCTTCAGGATTACAGAAAGAATGTTTCATTAGAATTGTAGCAACTCTGTTTTCCAGTCTTAGCAACGTTTAAAAATCACCCTTGAAGAAATTCAGAGCCTTTGCTGAAACTGTAGTTCTACCGTACTAATAGTAAAAGGCCAATGGCTGGAATACATTTGAATCCTCTGCATGTTCAGTGATGTTTGGTATAATAGGGTTAACTATGATTACTATAGTAAAAGTTTCTGTGAGGGGCATTGCCAAGAGTATGGAAGTAGTGACTCTGCTACCATGCCAATGAGTCATACATGCATGACTCACTCGACACAAAGCCCCATACTAACTGGTTTCTTTCATTACTACCCATGTAATACTTATTGTTACAGTATGCCTATGCAACGGACAACACTTCCGTTAAATTGATCGAAAGTACCGAATAAATTGTGAATATACAGAGACTGCAAATCACATAAAACACAAGCCTGAAACCTAGGAGTCTCGGATCGGCACTTCCAATACAAACTTACTCTTACTTCACACCCATTTAAAACATGCACCGAGGACGCCCCTGCAAAACGCCTCGGAGTAAGGTCGGCGAAATTCCGCTAAACGCTTTTCCTGTCAGGAACCGCTGCGAACTTGGGAGGTGTTCGGAACCCTGTCGCGCTGCGCGAAACCCACAAAGGCGTTAAGAGACCGAACTTCGCGGTCTCGCAAGTGGGCTTCCCCGACTCAAGCGGGTCCTGCCCTTCTGCGCCCCCTGCAGCCGGGAGTCGGCGGTGCCGCCGGCCGTCTCTTCCCTCCGCTCGGCTCGCTGGGAAGGGAGCTACTGACCTGGCATTATGGCGGCAAGGCGAGCCGGTGTGGCGAGGCAGGAAGCGTCTTTGTCCCGCGGCTGGCGAGCCCTGCCTTCCGCGCTGCCTCGGGGGCGTCTCGAGCCTTCCCAGAAGCTAGGAGGCCCTCCAGCTGCGCGGCTCTGATTACAGGCCGGCCTCGTCCCCGCGCCTTTCCTGCAAGTCTGCCAGAAGCTGCGGAGGAGGAAGTGGGATAGGAGCCGCCGCCCGGCCAGCAAGTTTCTTTCCTCCCCGCTTGTCCTCCGAAGACTTGGCCAGGGGATTGGAAAAGCCGAGTCGAAACTCTCGCATTCCGCCTCGCGCTGCTGCTGGGATCTACCCACAGACACACACAGACACAGAGAGAAAAGGAATCTGCTCCTTGGCCGGCGCTTCTTTAAGCCTCCGTAGGAGACAAACTTTGTAGCAGGATCCATGAAAATGGCAGGCGATTAAGATAACTCTCGGCCACGTCGGAGGGCAACTGCGGCTGGATCTGGGGGTCGATCTTAGAGTCTACTTTTTAAGAAGTGCCCCCCACTCCCATAAGAAGCCATAGAAAGGCATCTGGGTCTGAATACAAAACCAGCAGCTCTTAGGCCTTTTTAGAATAGAATGCTTGATTCGCCAAATGTGATTGGACACACAAGGAATTGGTCGCCGGGTGCATAAACTCTCAGTGTACATACAAGCAATTAGTGATAAATCATTTCCTACACCCAAATGTTACAATGAATTTGCAAGAACAGAGCAGGAGTCCATAGAATGAGCCTCACAATGCATGGAACAGAAAAACCTGTCATATTCCGACCATTCCGCCTTTGCTGTCTGAGAAGCATTTTTCCAAGTCTGGGGTTATGCCAAAGATTAGATTGGGGACCCCTTGAATCAGCGGACTTGGTTGAGTTCAATGGGGCACTCGCTGAGCTATGCCCAGTGGTTGGAATGATACAGATGTTGCTCTGCATGTGGCTGTTGGGAGCTCTTGAGTCTGATCAAACTTGGAACCTCTAATCGCAATTGTATGAATTCCTTTTTTCCCCTTCCTTCCATTCAATTGTATCCAATTCTTGGGCACTACGTGGACAAGATCCTACAGTTTTTGGGCAAGGCTTTTCAGAAGTGTTTTGCCATTGTTTCGTAGGACTGAGAGAAAATGACTGGCCTTAAGGTCACCTACCTGGCATTGTGCCCAAGGCAAGACTAAACTTCACCGTCTCAATTTCTAGCTTGATGATTTATGCACTGCACTAAACTGGCTTCAGGGCTAATGCTGAATTAACATTAACATTCCATTACTGTGGAAGCTTTAACTTTGACCAACATGAAACAAACAATGGTAAAGGAATCAACTGAGAAGAGCACTCTTATTAAAGGGCTCCAGCTCTTCTCTTCACATGAGGTGATGATAATGCCTGAAAAGGAAGGTTTCTGGGCAGATTGCAACATTGTTTAATTAAATGTTTCTAAAACATAAGGGATGGGTGAGCTGTTCAAATAAACATTGAAGAAAAATATAGGGATTTTAATTTGGACAAGTTCTTCTCTGTAGGATATTTAAACCTGATTTATAGTAACTTTCTCCCAGCTTATTCCTTTCCTTTTTCCTGCCAACTTTCCAATTCACCAATAGTCATAAAACCCTTTGCCTGAAGATACAATGAGGATTAAGGTGGGTCAGATTTGTGTTTGCAAATCTGGCCCATTCATCCAAATTGAATATGTATAGATTATTTCTTGACATGAAATACTGTAATGTTGTCTTCCTGCCAGGGCAATCCCATAGAATTCAGTGGAAATCTTTTAAAACAAAATCACAGTTTGACCTTGGGTTCAATTTCTTGATCACATTAGAGTACAATTGAATTTTGGAAATTAAGAGCATATAATAACCAGAACATTGACTGACTAAGCTGTATGGCTGCTTCATTAAATCAACCCCTTCCAGTGACATGAAGGCATTAACTAACAGTTATCTTTGTCCCCTCAGAAGGTTAGGAGGCTGAGTTATGGCTCTCAATTTCTCAAATGTAACTATTTTGATTTCTTTGCTGTTCTCTGGATGAGCGTCTTCCATTCTAGAAGATGCTCATCCAGAAGATGTTTTGGGCTTGGGTTCACGTGTTAACATGCAGAACTGGTTTTTATAACCTGGGTAATCTAGAACAACACTCTCTAATCCTTCTGGCTTGGCGGACTGGCATGGGGAGGGAGGGGATGGTTCGGTGTGAGTAGCAGGTGTGTGCACTTGCAACTCCTTTTGTGCAAGCAGTGGCTGAATGCATGTGCACTTGCCCACCGCTTGAGCAACCCAGTTCCAAATGGGCCACCGCCCGATACCAGGTCACGGCCCAGGGATTGGGGACCCCTGCTTTAGAAGAAATTTCCACGTTCCAGAATTTCCAATCAAAGTGTAACTAGGTTAATGATTCAGAAGTTTTTTTTTTCACATTTTAGATCAGTTTAGATCAGTTGATCATGTAAACAATGTCAAATTTAGAACCGTGGACAGAACTGATTGGAATTTACAGTTGGAAATCAAGGCAAGATACAGTCCAGCCAAAGTTCTGAGAAGAAATAGCTCTCTGGTTCAGTAATCCACTAATCAACACGTTAGGACCTTGCAAAATATGCACACTCAGTTCTTAATGTCACTGATGTGCTAACAAAAAATACAAAGACGTGTGATTCATCTGTTCATGGCTCTGTGTAGTGTTTTGCCTAGGGGAGGGGCTAATACACCTGATACTACAGGCAACTTTCCCAGTCATTAGAAAGTACTGAAAATTATTCTAAGAGCTACTGTGAAAGCTCTTCGTTTGCCAACTAATCACGTGATTCCAAGTTCTGGAAACATATGATTAGACTGGTCATTTGGAATCACAGTTGTGACTCAATAACATCTGAAGTATATTTTACAGTCAAGGTTATAGAAAAAAGTTTCCAATTGCTGTCTATATATGGAATGCTGCTTTTGAAAAGCCCTCACACTTAACCTTCAGAAATATTAATGCTGGTGTTGGTGGAGACAAACCTCTCCCTCCTTGAACTCTTGATTTAAGTTCTAAACTTGGCAGCAAGAGAAATCATTCAAAAAGATTCTTGGAATTCTCCCCATATCCCTATCCTTTATAAATCACAATCACACTTCTAAAGATAGACCTATTTTTGATTAGCAGATCTAAAACCTAACCGTCAAATATATCATTTTAGTACATGTAATTGTTTATATAATAAACTGCTACCTTGACTTGCCCAGAAATAATATCAGAAATATTTCCCACAGAAGAATAAATTCAGTCCAAAATAAGATTATTTGCCGTTGCTAGTGCTGAAAAACTATACAGCTTTTTCCCTGAATATTCTTGTATACAATAGAAAACTTTTTTCATGGTTAAAAGTTATAAATAGAAAGTCTGAAATATCCCAGCAAAAAATAAGCAGACTAGATCCACACAAAAAAGGAAGTTGACATTAAGGAGGCACTCCCTTCTCCCCTAAAGCTGTCCACATATTCTCTTATCCCTTGAGCAAAGCTTCCGTTGTCTTGAAAAAACAAGAACACAATTCCCTCAGCAGCCTGATTGGAAAAGGCATCCTTAGGAGGGGGGGGGGAAATCTACAACTTACATTTTCTGAAGATCATTGTCCATGGGTTTGACAGTTTCCCCCCCGCTATGACTGAAAGAAGCCCATTAAATCCAGCAAGCTGAAATATTGTCTCCTTCAATTGCTGCCAGCAACGGAAGTTTAATGACGAGTTTATGGAAAAGTGAAAGTAAAATTCCAGTGTCACCTTATTAATGCTTTGGCCACCAGGGGTCCTTTTCTCGCCCTTGGAAACATACATTGCTTTGGGAAGGGAAAGTGAGTGTGACCCAATGGTATTTCTTTGCCCTTGGGTTTCATTCAGGTTTTTAAAATCCTAAGTGTAGTTATTTTATTGAAAGTAGTCCAGCCTGACTGTTTTTGTTCCATCCTCAATCATCCTTAAATGCTTAAAATGAGATTATCTGAAGGTTTACTTACTGGCATACTGTTGACAAAACAATGATATGCCCACAGCAAACCTTTTCTTTCCTGGAATAATGTTTTAATTTTTGAAAGTAATATTTCTGTAGTACAATCCTTTCCATTAATTAATTATCAAGTTATATTACCCAGTTAAAATCACATAACTAAAAAGAAAGTTGCAATTAATAACTGAGAAGCAATATTTATTTTGAAAAATCCAAATTAGAGATTAAGATAAAAAAAAAAAGAACATGCCCGCTATGATACACCCTCAAAATAAAGAGTATTCTTCTGTTCTCAATTGCATAGAAATGTAATTATAATAATAACCAACTAAAAATTGTATGATTTGTAGGTAGATCATTCTACAAACCTGCTAAAAGCCAATAAATAAAATAGTTAGATGTGGGGGAAATCTACTGTTTCATGAACAAAATGGTTCTTAAATCCTGGAAGTACTCTGGAAAATTGGGTACCTGTAAACAACCCATGAATAGGACTGGATTAATGCCTCCCTTCAGATTCCTAGAATTTAAAGATGATTCCCCCAAAGAATCTCTGGACAGGTATTCTATCTGTGAGGTAAGGTATAAGAAGTAAGAACAACTTTCACTTATCTGGAAAGATGACCCATTAAACCGACCTGATTTTCCAGGTCAAGAGACAGGAGGCACCACTGAAGACATACTAGTGCAGTGATGGCTAACCTTTTTGTCATCGCGTGACGAAAGTGTGCGCGGACCCGCACCCATAATGCAGTGCGCATGTAAACCCCCCTTGTGCCCCCATGCACATGCAAGTGCTCCCCTGCACTCTCCCCACCCCCTACCCATGTGTGTGTGCTACCCCGGGCCCTGTGCATGCACGCGCGATCCCCATGCTCTCCTGCCCCTGCATGTGTGCGTGACCCCCCATGCTTCCCTCACCCCATGCATACATGTGCAACCACCTGTGCATGCACGCGTGACCCCTCACACATGCATGCACATATCCCACATACGCCCTGCCCCCCATGCATGCGTGGCAGAGATCCGAAAATCAGCTGGCTGGTGGGAGGCGCATGCGCAGTGGAGCTGAGCTGGGGCAATGGCTCGTGTGTTATCAGAGAGGGTACTGTGTGCCACCTCTGGCACGTATGCCATAGGTTCATCATCACAGTACTAGTGTTTTGATTGAAGATGGAGCCAGAACAGGGACCACAGAATTATTCAATGAGCTAAGTTGCTAAGACTAGCCTAGAAGGAAAATACTGAGTTAGTGCCATTTGGGAACTCAGCTTGCTATCTTCAGGGTGTGGGATTACATGACAATTTTAAGACTTGTAGGTTTTTGCACTACGTTCAATGAATTCTTATTGGTGGCATAGGGAGTATTGAACATCTGAAGCTTGAGTTTGCAATAAATATCACTTTCAGAGTTTTACTATGTAATGTGTTGTTTAGCTTTGGTCCTAAAATTGTCTAGGTGAGCTTGATAAAAACAGGGGGCTCCTAATAATACACTTACTTATGATCATTTTCTGTCTCTCTTGTGATACCGTTATGTCATGCAAATAAGAAATGCCCATTAAAACAGGTTGAGTAGAAGCTGGGGCAATGGAAGTATTGAAAGTACATATAGCATTATTGACTATTGTTACCACTAGATAATTAGAGGTAGAACTGGAAGAACCATATGGCTAGAACTGCATGCTATTTTGCACATTAAAGCAATCTACAAGACAGCCTGCTCCAATTTATTAACTGATAAAAATGGGAAAACTATAATTCTCTAAATGTGTTAGTTTATATGTTTGCTGGGTTTACTCATCTTTCATTTTTCTTATGCGTTTTAAAAATGATACATAATTTCTTATGTGAGCAATAATTAAAGCTCCAGGGATATCATTATCATAAACAAAAGATATTTACAGGAGAAACAAAAGATAATCATCACCAAATTGTCTGAGTGCAATTTCTTTGTAAAGCACCTTGTAGTTTGCAGAACCAAAATTGCTTAAATAAATCCTAGCATTTTAATAATATTCCTTCTGTAAATCTACTGCTTTCCCAAGGCTTGGTATCTTTGTGTTGTTTCTGATTATTGTTGGTGTTATTATTTCTATTTTGGATTTAAAAAAAGGTTTAATAGGAATGTGCTGTATTACTTATTTTTGCACATATCTGTCTCTGATGGGGATAGAGACTGTTCTCTACCTGAAAATGCTCTTTTCTGTTTATTGCTCTTTTTGGGACCACATGCTGAACAACAAAACCCACTATGAAGCCCCAGCAACCACTTCCTTAAGCCTTATCTGTCTTCACTCTATCGCTAGTTTGCTAGTTTTTGCATGCTGGCCTCTTCCAGTTTTCTCTGCTCTATGCAAAAGATGCATATACTGTAGTAGTAGCTAGGCAACAAGGAGTTTCAAGGTTCAAGTTTTCTGATGAACATGGAATTTTTTTTTTTGTAGTCTTTCTTCATTTTTATCATCCCCTATCAACAATATTTGGCGTAATGGTTAAGAAACCAGGCTAGAATCTAGGAGACCATGAACTCTAGTCCCACCTTAGTTAGAAAGCCAGCTGGGAGACTTTTGAGTCACTTTCTCCCAGCCATAGGAAGAAAGTAAGAGCAAACTGCTTTTGAAATCTTGCTAAGAAAACTACAGGGATATGTCCAGGCAGTCATCAGGAATCAATCCTGACTTGGAGGCACAACATCTGCAAGATGGTTATAATAACTGCAAAACTTTAGTGCAGAAAATGGATGTTGTTCAAATTCAGTGAGACTTTTTTAAAAAAGAAGTTACTAGTTATGACTTCTTTACTTCCTCTTTTATCATTTCAGGTGTCAGGGGAGAAACAAAGTTTTGGCTTTTGCTCTTCTGGCAGCCACAACCATTGTTCTTTGATACTGTTGTAGTGTATTTTTGATGTTGTCTCTCCATCTTCTTCTGGGTCTGCCTTGTGTTCTTTGACCTTCTCCTCTTTTTGTATACGCCTTGTTTGGCCTAAGACTCCCACGACATCCTCTCCAAGTGAGCAAATCACTTTATTTACTGTTTTGTGTGTAGTTGAAAATTGGTTCCAATTATTTCTTTTATGGCAGTGATGGCTAACCTTTTCCGGACCAAGTGTGCAAACTGCATGCATGCGCGTGTGCATGCATGTACCCAAACCCCCAAGATGCAATGCGTGCGCACCCCCATGCATGCACGTGCGGGCCCCAGCATGCCCCTGCCCCCACACATGCATGTGTGCCCCCCAATGCATCCCACCCCCGCATATGCGCAGCAGAGACCCAAAGACCAGCTGGACAGCGGGTGGCACATGCACATGTGCAGCAGAGCTGAACTGGGGCGACGGCTCGTGTGCCATCAGAGAGGGCGCTGTGTGCCACCTCTGGCACGCGTGCCATAGGTTCACCATCATGGTCTTATGGTCTCATTTCGGATTTTATCTCTTCTGGTCAGTCCAGCAGCTTTTCTCAAACATCTAAGTTCTGTGGTGACTAACTTTTGTTTATGTTTTTTTGTAAGTGTCCATGTTTGGCCCTGATAACATAGGCCTTATATGAGATGCTTCTTTGCACTGATTGGTACTGCCTTATGTTGTAGGAGTGAAGCAAGCTGTCCATTCTTGGCTTGCCTTATTGCATTCTACGTGAATCTCTTTGTCCATTATACATCTTTGGTGAACATTGTTCCTAGATATTTGATCTTTGATACTTCTTTTATGATTGTTCCTTCTATTACTACATTTAGGGTATGTTTTTTTTCTTACAATTAGGCTGCCAAAATATTTGCAAAATCATATGTTAATTAACACACGATACAGAAAAAATGCTGAGGCCATCAAAAGAATGTAGAGAAGAGTTTGGAGGCTAAAATTTAATCATCATTTATCCTGGATGGTATTAAGGATTCCAGCCTTGGACAGGGGGTAGACTAAAAGACATCCAAAGTTCTTCCAGTCCTAGGATACTATGATTTTAAATGAATTTCTCCATTTTGTCATTAAGACTCTCATGGAAGTCATCAAGTTCTTGAAGGATCTTAGGGTTCCATGGGACAGTCTAAAAACCCTGTTCCATATGACATTGAGACTTTGGATAATACCGCTACTAGAACGTTTGGTCCAGGGCTTTCATGAAGATGAGTTAGCATTATGATTAGTGAGAGTCAGTTTCATGTAGCGGTTAAGGTGCAGGCCTAGAAACCAGAAGACTGTGAGTTCTAGTCCCGCTTTAGGCATGAAGGTGATTTTAGGCTGGGTGATTTTAAGCCAATCATACTCTCTCTCAGCCCAAATCACCTCACAGAGTTGCTGTGGAGAAAGGAGTATTAGGTGTTTTCACTACCTTGAGTTACTTATAAAATAATATGAGCAGGATAAAAATCTAATAAATAAGTAGTGAATGCCCACCCGCGATTATATGGATTTTCCTTTCCTTTCCTATCCTTTTTTGTCATCCTAGCCATATTTTTTTCTTTGTATTGTCCATTATTGCATTTTTTGTTTTTTTATTGTTGACTTGTTAGAATTCATTATCACCGAACACTTTTAAGAATCAAAGGGTGGTATCTCAGAATTGTTATTCTCTCAACAATCTTTATTCTTATACCTGTAAGAACAAACCAGCTCCTCTATTAGGATAATCACCAGAAGCTGTGCTTCAAAGGATAATTGCATGGCTATTAAAAAATAAGCCATTCTCTCTTTTTCACATAACCTTGATTTTATCCCTTTTAGGCACCCTATGATTTTTTTATTATTATTAAAGCCACCAGTGGGTAATTTCAGTTTCAGTTGATTGATATGGCAGCTTTTTTTACTTATTTGCTTTGAAATTAGGTTGCTGCACTTGAACTTGATTTTTTGTTTTCAAAAGAGTTTTGCTTTATTTTTACATTAGCTGCTGTGACATTCAGTAAATGGAAAAGTGGTATTTAAGTTCCCCTAACAATAGCAATAGCAATAGCAATAGCAATAGCAATAGCACTTAGACTTATATACCACTTCACAGTGCTTTACAGCCCTAAGCGGTTTACAGAGTCAGCATATTGCCCCCAACAATCTGGGTCTTCATTTTACCCACCTCAGAAGGATGGAAGGCTGAATCAACCTTCAGCCGGTCAGGATCGAACTGCTGGCAGTTGGCAGAATTAGCCTGCAATACTGCATTCTAACCATTGCGCCACCACAGCTCAAATAGTCAGGACACATGATATAGGACCTGAAATGGAAGATTATAATACAATCTGGACACCAAAGCAATATGTTTGCTTGACCAATTTCTCATTAAAATATATATTTATTTTAATTTCTTCTTGTGCAAAAATACATTTTTCTTTTTTAATATACCGGTATATATATATATATATATATATATATATATATAAAAAAGAGAAGATAAACTAAATTTGCAGTTAGAATTCATCCTCATTATCATCAGGATGGTCACATGCAGAAAAGATACAAACTTTTAAGAGCCAACATTGAAGCACATTTTAAAACAATATACAATTCCTTTCTTGATGTCATCCCTTTTTAATTTTTTAAGCAAAGTGTAGAAATGATAGCTTGATATTAAATCGTAGGTGTGCACAAACATCAAAAATAATTCCAAAATGCCTTGGAACAGAGTACAACCTCTCCCCCATTCATTAAAGCAGCAGCACCTTTTACTGAAGCTCACACGGAGTAAAGTTGTGCTTCTTTAATGAAAGGAAGTGTGCTTGCGCAAATCCCAAGTAATTTCTTCCTAATTGTTTTTTAAGCATGCACTTCTCTAGTAAGTATCAAAAATGCATTTTCTTTTTCTTTTTTGTGAAGCTGAATTTAGTTTTCCATATTTTGGGCAATTTGCTAAATTATAGCTATAGTCAGACATTTACCGCAATAGATACATAAGGGACAGACATTTATTTTAATGTTGTTTTTAAGGCACGTTCAGTAAGCATGTGTATTCACAATTTTCTTTGGTCCGGGACAACTTTTAACAATTGAGGCTATTTATCCAGGTAAGTGAGTATGCAGTTTTCCAAGGATATCCTTATCCTGCCCGTAGACATCTACCGCATGAACTGTATGGATGCTCTGTACACCACCATTATGTCCAGGGACCAAATGTTTACCAAGTGCATTACTGGTTTCAGCAGATTTATTTTGTAAGTCACATTCTCCAGAACAGCGTGTTTGTGCCATGTCTCTAATCCAGTCTTCTTTGAAGCTGGAAAACAAAGAAGAGGCATTCTTTTTATTTATTTAGAAGGAGAAAAAAAAAACCCAATAGCTTTGGTTTAATTTAGCTACAGAATTGCAATTTTGCTTGGCATCTGAAATTAAAAGCACAACAAGTAAGAATGTAAAATGCATAGTTAATACTTTTGTAACATGAATAGTTACAAAACTATTCAACAATAGTTACATTAATTTAAACCAGCCTAAATGCCAGATGTGTACTGTTTGATAAAAAAAGCAATAAAAGAATATAGAGAAATACAATCAATTGTAATTATGTGCATGTAGAGGTGCTTAAAATCATAAACTTTATTCCCTGAAATGGCATAACGCCAAGACATGTTTGACAATTTTAAAATATTAACTAGTTTAATAATGAAACATGTCTTGATTTGTACCAATAAATATTTTTGTATCTCCCTCCCTCCCTCCCTCCCTCCCTCCCTCCCTCCCTCCCTCTCTCTCTCTCTCTCTCTCTCTATCTATCTATCTATCTATCTATCTATATATATATATATACACACATATATAAAATACGCTTGTTTAACTGTATTACTGGATGAAAAGAATAGAATTCTTTATTGGCCAAGTGTGATTGGACACACAAGGAATTTGTCTTCGGTGCATAAGCTCTTAGTGTACATAAAAGATATAAGTGATAAATCATGATCATAGTCATCATACATTCATCATGAATCATAAGATACAACACTTATAGTCATATGGTACTAAATAAGCAATCAAAATCATACTAGGAAACTAAATGGCACACTATAAATTGTAAAGATACAAGCAACATTATAGTCATAAGTACAAAGGAGATAGGTAATAGGAAGGATGAGAAGAATAATAGTAATACAGTCTTAATAAATAGTTTGACAGTGTTGAGGGAATTAGTTGTTTAGCAGAGTGATGGCATATGGGAAAAAACTGTCCTTGTGTCTAGTTGTTCTGGTGTGCAATGCTCTACCCTCGTCGTTGTGAGGGTAGAAGTTGAAACAATTTATGTCCAGGATATGAGGGGTCTGTAGATATTTTCACAGCCCTCTTTTTCACTCGTGCAGTATACAGGTCCTCAGTGGAAGGTAGGTTGGTAGCAATGGTTTTTTCTGCAATTCTAATTATCTGTTGAAGTCTGTGTCTGTCTTGTTTGTCTGCAGAGCCAAACCAGACAGTTATAAAGGTGCAGATAACAGACTCAATAATTCCTCTGTAGAACTGGATCAGCAGCTCTTTGGGCAGTCTGAGCTTTCTGAGTTGGCACAGAAAGAACATTCTTTGTTGTGGTTTTTTGATGACATTTTTGATGTTAGCTGTCCATTTTAGATCTTGAGATATGATAGAACCTAGAAACTTGAAGGTCTCTACTGTTGATACTGTGTTGTCTAGTATTGTAAAAGGTAGTAGTATATGAGGGTTTCTGCTAAAACCTACCATCATTTTTATGGTTTTGAGTGTGTTTAGTTCAAGACTGGTCTGGTCGCACTACAGATGTTAGAGCAACTGGTCTGAAGTCATTCAGTTCCTTGATGGATGGTTTCTTCAGCCCTGGGATGATAGTAAAGGTTCTTTGATGCCTATCTTGCAAGTACGACATCTCAGAGAGCTATGGCCTATTATCACCATTTGTGATCTTCCTTGCTAGCTTCTCACAAGCAAAGTCGATGGGGAAGCCAGCAGGAAAGGTCAGAAGTTGCTCTGATAAGACATTCCCACCTGTAGCATCCTCCCATCTGTGCGCAACCTCCACTGGCCCAGGGTCTCCCCAACTCACATGCAGTCTGCCCTGGGCCTTCCAAGGTCTCCCTCAACTTCTCTAGATTCATGCATGGCCTGTGCTGGGCCTGCCAAGCTCTCCCTCTGATTTGCACCCAGCCTGTGCTGGGCATCCAAAGCCTAGTCTGGACTCACATACAGCTTGCAGTGTGGCCTTCCCACAGCCTCCCACATCCCTCTGCAGCACCCTCATCCCTTCCGTAGCACCTTGATGTTTCCATGTAGGAGTTCTGCCACTTTCCCATTCAATGACCCAAGAATCAAAAACTAGAAAGTCTATTCCCAACTACACTGTACACCAGCTTTGCAGTCTTCACACTGACCTTTACTGGAAAGAAACTTTTGCATAATCCACATCTACACAGTCTTCTTTATGGCACTTTCTTCACTTGGATTCCTTGGAATTCTATTAATTTATTGTTTCTGACATTCAAACACCACTTTTGCAATGGCCTTAGGGAGAGTTGAAGCTATGCAAGAGCAATTACAGGAAATAATTCACTGAATATGATACTTTGTGCTTCTGACGTTGTATTAATGGATTAATGACATTGGATAGAGCATTGGATTTTCACAAAGTAATAAAAGTCAGAAGTGAAACTGAAAGGGCAACAAGAGAGGAAAAGAATGTACAATATAATTTGAAGGGAAAGGTGAGGTTGTCAGCTACCTCTGTGTTTGATTCCTAGCTTCTGGAAGGCATAGAAGATCATTTTCAATTTTAAGGTCTGTCAGAAGGCAATAGTAATTCAAATAGAAAGTTCCCTCAGACACAAATTATTTAAAAAATGTTTGGTGTTTCCAGCCACCGAACCTTCTATCTTTCTGTAACTGACTGTGCAGAGTTGTTTTTCCAACTTGGCAACTTTCAGATGTGTAGACTTCAACTCCCAGAACACCTTAGCCAGCATTAGGTTCAGGGGTGGGTTCTAATTTTTTTTACCACCGGTTCTATGGGTGTGGCTTATTTTGTGGGTGTGGCTTGGAGGTCATGTGACTAGGTGGGCGTGGCTAGCTGGTTAGTCATTTCTGGAAGGTCCTCGCACTTACGACCAAGTCCTCGCACTTACGACCCGAGTCATTTGTTTGCTTTTAACATTGATCAGCTGTAGGACGGCCCTTTGAAGCCCCACGGCAAGAGTTTAAACAGTTTTTTTCCCTCTAGTCATCAGCTGGGACTCAGGAGGCAGCAATAGATTGGGGGTGGGACCAAATAAAAGGTAAGAATAACGTGGGGGGAGGGCGGGGGGGAGAACCGGTTCGGTGATGTCATATCGTCACCGCTACCGGCTTCGGCCGAACCAGACCGAACCGGGAGGAACCCACCACTGATTAGGTTGCCAAGTCTGAAAGACACTTCTCTAGAATATTCTTTGAAGTTTTATGTCAAAGAAACAGCAGGTAGAATACTTTTGCTAGGGTAAAACAAAAGAAATTATTGAAATAATTACACGTTATGCTCAAAACACCGGTAGACATTAAATGTCATTAAAATCTGTACCTTAAAATCTCAATAGAACTCCATTTGTCTAAATCAAATTATCTTGACTCAGTTTTGATTTTTATAAGAACAAACCATAATTGTGAACAGAGTGGAGACTGGGAAAAATCAATTATCTCTAGGAATGCTATTAAAACATCAATCACAATGTTTTTAATGGCAACAATTACTGAAGAGTTTTCACATCCCACATTTATAGAATTCCAAAGAAATCTCCTGAACAAATCATTTCTATCAGAATATCACTAATAATTTGATCAATTAAATGATCAAATAATTACTATACTATGAGTGAATTTTTTCCTCTCATTTTCCTCTCACATTAGTGATTCTGGATCACCAGATACTCATGACAGATGTTAAAAGAGTATTAATGATTAGATTAAATATAGATTATTTTCACCCACCGTTATTATTTGTGTAAATAATTCAAGGTGGCAATGCTCCTTCCTTTTATTTTCCTACCACAACAATCCTGTGAGATGAGCTGTGTTGAGAGAGACTGACTGGCCCAGTGGTGGGATGCTGCTCATTTAACAACTGGTTCGGTGAGTGTGTGCTAAGGCGCTTGTGCGCAGCACTGAAAATGGAGCATTTAGAAGCTCAGCTTACCTTCCAAGTCAGCAATGGTAAGTAGAATAGCGAGGGGGGGGAAATCAGCTGTGCCGCATGATTGATATGAGCTACAAAGCAGGAAATAAAGGACAGGATAGAGCGGGGGCGTGGGCCAATTGATAGTCGGCACTACTGGTTTGCGTGAACCGGTCCGAATCAGCTGAATACCACCTCTGGACTGGCCCAAAGTCATTCAGCTGGTTTTTATGCCTAAAGTGGGATTAGAACTCACCTGGTTTCTAAGTGCTGTCTTAACCACCAGACCAAACTAGCTGTCTATGTTACCTGGAATAGAAGACTTGTGGAAACAAGTCTAATGGGAATTTGATCATACATCAGTTTTTTGGGGGTGGTACATTTTATGAATATTTCAACTCACTTTGGCTTTATTTTCATAATTATTTTCCTTAAAGCTTCATTATTCTCTTGCAGATGGCAACTCAGTCACAGATTTTGTGAAACTGGAAAGAACGACCCTGATGTTGGTAGGACTTTGACAGAAGTGACAAAATAATCATAACGTGGATAATTTAATCTTAGTAGAAAAACTGATGCATAAATCAACAGTGTTGAGAAATATAGTTAAGCCTAATTCTTAGCTACAAAAATTCGAGAAAGTGGAGTTACCAACACTGCTCATTCGATTATATCACATTCATTGTTTGGAAGAATACATTGAGATGCATTAGATCAGCAATTAATTAAATTTTTGCTTTTTATTTAGTTTACAGCAATCAAGGAATGACTATGGGTTCTAGCAGCCCAGTTTTTGGAAGCATCTGTGAGGTATGTAAATTTGAAAGTACAGTATACAAGTGCTATCATTTCAATGGAGGGATGACTTCTTTGTACTTTTAAATTCTGAGGTATTTTAGTTTATAAGGAGTGTATCAAAGGTATACATGATATGACAACAGGATGGGCATGTGCATAAATATGCATTTTTATTCCTACAAATGTGTATGAATAACTGTATTTACATGCAGATTTCACTTGTAGAATCAGCAGTATATTTTGACAGTTTGATTGGTGTCTGTAGTTTTAGTCTTATTTTGCATTGCTTTTTAAAAAAAAAGAAAAAAGAAAAAAAATAATACAGTAAGCACCAATGGCATTCAGAAAAATTCCCTTAATTTTCCTTTGTTATTATTGCTTTTTGCCAGAAGGGATAATAATGTTAATAGCACTAGCAATAAAAAGATGCTTGCACAGTTAAGACATTATAAGTGTGGTCACATATTTTCTGACAGATGTTAAAAATGGCTTTGCAAATAAATTTCCTCCAAAAGGGAGTGGAACAAAAATTCTTGTACCAAAATATACATTTTAGTGGCAGTAATAGATTCTTTATGAGAAAATCATGCACAAGGGAACACCATGTTTGCAACAGCATAATACTATATAAAGAAAACAGAATTACATTGCTTTAAATATTGTTTGACTTCGTTGTCTCCACCAAAAGGAAATTATTTAGACTCAAACGAATAATTGCACAACAACCTGAAAACCACTGATTTATCTATCCTTTAATTCAAAATAGTTTTATGCTACTCTATATCCAAAAAAGACAAGGGGGCATATAAAGTGTAATTAAAATAAATCCTAATCGGTGGGATTCAAAACATTTTACTAGCGGTTCTGTGGGCATGGCTTGGTGAGTGTGGCATGGCTTGGTGGGTGTGAATTGGTGGGCATGGCAGGGGAATGTAAAATCTCCATTCCCGGTTCTGTGGGCATGGCTTGGTGGGTTTGGCATGGCTTGGTGGGTGTGGCTTGGTGGACGTGGGGAGGGAATGTAAAATCTTCATTCCCTCTCCACTCCAGGGGAAGGTTACTGCAAAATCCCCATTTCCTGGGACTTGGGAGGCAGAGAATAGATGGGGGCAGGGCCAGTCAGAGGTGGTATTTACCGGTTCTGCGAACTACTCAAAATTTCTGCTACCGATTCTTCAGAACTGGTCAGAACCTGCTGAATATCACCTCTGGTCCTAATAAAGTGGTCTCCATATTATATAATCCTTCTGCCTGTATATTTTTCTGCTCATTTTAGAAACAGGCATAGAGCTTTGCTATTTATTTATTTTATTTAATATAATTTATTTACTTTCAACTCTGTCATATTCCACACTGGTTGTACATGAACCAAGAAGGACTTCCTTTCTTCATTCTCCTGGTGTTTTGAAACATACATTCCCCTCACTAACAATTGGTATGATGCAAAACTGTAACGTAATCATCTGGAGGCTTCAGTTTTCTCTATTGTTTTTTTCTGTAAATTGTCCAGAGCAGTGGTGAAATCCAAATTTTTTTACTACCAGTTCTGTGGGCATGGCTTGGTGGGCGTGGCTTGGTGGGCGTGGCAGGGGAAGGATACTGCAAAATCTCCATTCCACCTCACTCTGGGGCCAGCCAGAAGTGATATTTGCTGGTTCTCCGAACTGCTCAAAATTTCCGCTACCGGTTCTCCAGAACCTGCTGGATTTCACCTCTGGTCCAGAGGCATATTGGAGTTGGACAGCCTCCCTTAATAAAAAATGCAACTACTGCTACTACTAGTAGTAACAACAATAACAAACATGAAAAAAGCACTAAAGGGATAGAAGTGTGATATATCAATTCTATGATTTATCTAAGTTTCCTATCTCTGGGGTCCCCAACCCCCCCCCCAGTCCATGGACCAGCACCAGGACACGGCATGCCAGAAACCGGGCTGCACAAACAAGTGAAGCCCTATCTGCAGGCTGCCGGAAGAAATGTCCCCCTCCAGTCCGCAGAAAAACGTCTCCACGGAACCGGTCCCTGGTGCCCAAAAGTTTGGGGACCACTGTCCTATCGATTTACTTGGATACTGAAGTCATACAAACACAGAAAGCTCCATTATATCGATCCATTCTGCTGCTCCAACTAATCAAGTATTGTTAATACTTTCTGGTCTTTCAAACAAATATTTTTCTCCCTCCCCTGAGCTCTCTATGGCCTCAAGACTATTTCTATCCACAGGAAGAGGTGCTGAAAGGAGTTTTAAATGGACAAATGACAGAAATTTGTCCTAAAACCTGAAAAAGAAGTGTTAATTGAGGATTTAGAGGGGGGGAAAAACAAGTTGCTAGTTCGTAAAAGTAAGATTGAGGCTTAACAAATGCCGGAGCACAGAAAACAAAAGGGAAAAGAAAGAATTGCTTTATATTAGAAAACAGAGGGTATACCAGAGTAGATATCTTATTGTTTACCTTTCTCATTAATGTTTTTGATTAGAATTCCAACTACTTGAATATAATACAGGGGAATGATTCATTAAGATTATGTTTAATGTGTCCTCCATTCCTATATATGAAAACCCCAAAGCCTACATAGAGCTGATAAAGCAGGGTTGATCCCTCCAGCCTAACTTCTGCAACCATCAGATTATTTCCCAATTATGCCACTGAAATTGGGTGACAAAACCAACAATTTTGTGATTTTTGTACTTTTTAGTCTCACAAAAATACAGAATAAATATGTCATTTACATGTGAGATTATTTTCCATCCCAGTTTCCCAACAACCCATAAAAATGCAAAAAGGGGCTAATGTTTTCAGGCCTGGTTATTGCCCACGTAGATTTCAGCATCTGGAAAAAAAATCCTACATATTTAAAATGAAAAGTTTATCCTATCTTAAAAGGATCACCATGTAATAAATCTAAGTAGCCCCAATAATATGCATCCTAAATACTGTTTATTATTAGTGATAGTCACATTGAGGGGGAATGATGAAAGTCGTGCTTAAAAAGTCTGGAGGTCACCAGATTGGGAACAGATAGATTAAATCTATAAATCCAATAAGATCTGGCAGCCATCCAGTTCCAAAGCCCATTAGTAAAACTGCTTATAGATCCTTGTATATCAGCTCTTCTATCTAGATCAACATTCTTTCGAACTCCACAATTCCTCCACAGTTTCCAGCAGGCCTGGGGGAGGTTGATTTGTTTGTGGTATCTCTTTTATATGTGGCATAATTAGTTGCAACATATTGCTGTTAATTAAGTTACTATTGCTGTTTTCCTTTTATTATTTTAAAAACTGTATTACATGTATTCCTTCAAAAATTGTATGTAAGTTAAATAAATGAATGACTGAAGATGTGGAAAAGGAAGGGGATGGGAGGGAAAAACTTGTGGTGTTTGATGCCTCAAGATGTGGTGATGAATAGTAATTTAAATGCGTTTTAAAAGATCAGAAAAATCAGCAGAAATGTGTCAATGGTTGCAATTCTATATGCTAATTCTGAAATGACATTATGCTTAAAAGGACTGCTCAGCATAGTTATAGAATTTCTCTTAGTCATTAGGATACAATAAAGCTTTCAAATATAGAGACAATAAACCGATTCCAGGGTGGGATGAACAGCAGGAAAGAAAGACTGTTTTGGAAATCAGCTGTAGGACTCTGACAACTATATAAGCAGGATTTTAGAATTAGCAGAGCCTTGCCTTGAATGTAGAATGTTCTAATGGTCTGTGACATTAGGTCAGTCTTGCTCAACCTTGACAATTTTAAGATACAGGGACTTCAACTCCCACAGTTTCCCAGCCAGCATGCTTAGGAGTTGAAGTCTGGAAGTTGAAGTCCCTACATCTTAAAGTTGTCACGATTGAGAAACACTAGTTTAGAAAAATGGCATGGATATCTCACTGACAAAGTGAGATAACAGAAGCAGGTTTTTTGTTTTTTTGTTTTTTTTTGAACAGAACAGCTAGTTTTGTGACATCAAATGGCACTTATTCAAATATGCAGTTATTAGATTTTGTGGTTGCTTTTATCAATAAAACATCTATTGTAACTTAAATTTTTGTTTACTGAAGCCTGGTGATTATGTATCATCTCCACTTTCCTGTATGCTTTAGGTCTTTACTGCAAAATAAACATATTAAAGCAATTTCACTCATTTTGATGCAGCACTTCCTTTTCCAGGTATATTGTTAAGTTAATTTATAGAAGAAAAAAAATATACAGTAGCATCTTCACAGGTGTTTAAAGCCCTAGATAAGTCTACTCAAATAGAAAACCCACTGAATTTAGTGGTTTTATTTCCAAGTTAACTAGTCAAGATTTGAACTTTGGATTGCTTTTTTTATTTGTAAGCTCCCACAGGCAATAACCCATTTCATTTCAAATGTTTATTCTTTTTCTTCCCAATGCCAATTTTCCTGGAGGCTCAATGTGTTTCTTTTCATTAAATCCTCTACTTTCCCTCACTACAACCCTCAGCTAAAAGCATCTTGATTTAACCTTTTAAACTCCCATAATATATATCTCAGTCTTTCAGAGATAGCAACATCTAAAAATAACCTGCAAATACTTAGGCTGGAGCACTCCAAACAGTAGCTCTTACCAACCAACCAACCAACCAAAATAGTTTTCTTTGCTATTGGTACATAGCAGCTGTGCAACCAATCCTCAGAAGACAGTCTCTCATAGTTAATGAAACCCATCGGCGTTTTGCAGTTCAACCAGCAATTAGATTACCTAACCAGTGACATTTTCCTATTACAATTTCAGCTAGATAAACTTAGCAACAACCTTTATCAAAATTCTTTAGCTTTTTTTTAATGAATACAGAGTTTTAGAAAAAAAATCAAACATTTATTTTGCAAATCTACATACCAGAAACCCACTTGTAGCTCACCTACTGCATAGCTTGGTGGTTTCATCTACTATACATATATTATGATGTTTCATAAATATAAGAAATTATCAGGGTGATGATCCTGCAGCCCTTGAGCCACAGGTGACCCTTGGTCTAAGTTCAAAGTCCTCTTTCAGGAGGTCAGTTTAGATCTTTGATAAGATTTGTCCCATCCTTCTCTGCCAGGTGCTGTTTGGTGGTGACAGAAGAGGTTATCTGTATGAGGAAAGAAGTCTTTGTTGGGGAATGAGAATTGGTGTCTTCAACCCTTCATGCCCTGGACTCTCAATCATTGCTTGCTTCAGTTCCATTGACCAATCATCATTTCAGGAGTTCCAGGAAAAAAGGGAAGGTTGGAGACCATTTGCCACTTATCTAGACCTGCTAGGTGGACCAGTGGTTTCTTGAAGAGGGGATGCATTATCCTCTCCTTCCAGGTCAATAATACTACCTCCATCCTGAAGATGCGTACACAATCATCCTGGTTAAGCTCCCAACACCTCCCTGGAGTCTTTCACCACTTTATAAGAATCAAGTTCTAAACCACAAGTGACTGTACATCAGTCCTTAAAATGGGCAGGTTCAAACTCATCCCAGATAATCCTGCAAGAAGGTTCTGTCAGACTATCTTCCTCTATGTCAATCCTGAAAATAAAAAGGATTAAGCAAACCCAATACCACTACCCAGCAATTGCATTTTGATTCTCTTTGTTAACAATAGTTCCTATCACTCTTCTTTACCGCCCATCTATTTCTCTGAAGATAGTCATTCCTAAGCTAATGATCTTTTTGTTTCAGTCCCCTCTTTAAAACTGATATTCCTGAACAGTGTTGAGAGAAGACAGCACACTTTCTATTGTCCTTTGTATTGCTAGGTGTGCCATCCACTTTCTTGGGTAACTCCTTATCCTAGCAAGAAAGCTCAACCAGCCCAACATCTCCAGGAAAGATTGACTTGACTTACTCTTCTGCCCCAAAATGCTCATCTTCCTTTGTCTCCAGAAATCTCCTGTTGTACTGCCTTTCCCTGAACAAGTGATGTCTGTACGAACAAGTGGGCATGTATAAATGCTGTCTCTTTACACCCTCTGTCTTCTTTGCTGTGGACAAAGTTTTAACATCACATCTTTAAGCCTTCTGTCCTTTCTACTATGGCAAGAGTCATTAATGCTGAATTGAAAAGCTACTGACTTATTTGCTTGCTGGCATGCCTCAGACTCTTTTGGCCTTACATTGAACTGCTCACCCACCTTGGCACAAAGTCTTCTGGTGTGTTTAGTTTTTACTTTGCTTTTTCTGCCTATATAGTTGAACTCTGTGTGAGCTCCATTAGAGTTAATTGCTTCTAGAAATCGTCTATTCCACACCCTTCTCTGAACTCCCTCTTTGTTCCTCTCTCTCCTTTATCTCGGTCTTGGAAGGGTTGAGTTGGAGCCTGTTTCTCCCCATCCAGACCCGCACGGCTTCCAAACACTGGGACATCACTTCCAAGGCATCGTTGGGATTGTCTGGGGTGGAGATGTACAGCTGAGTATCATCAGCGTACTGATGGAACTCCACCCCAAAACCACGGATGATCTCACCCAGCGGCTTCACATAAATGTTGAACAGGAGGGGCGAGAGGATCGACCCTTGTGGCACCCCAAAAACAAGGCACCTCGGGGTCGACCGCTGCCCCCCTGTCAACACAGATTGCGACCGGTCGGAGAGATAGGAGGAGAACCACCGCAAAACGGTGCCCCCCACTCCCAGTCCCTCCAGCCGGCGCAACATGATACCATGGTCGATGGTATCAAAAGCCGCTGAGAGATCTAACAGGACCAGGATAGAGGAATAACCCCTACCCCGAGCCCTCCAGAGATCATCCACCAATGCGACCAATGCCGTTTCCGTGCTGTACCCAGGCTGAAACCGGACTGGAGCGGATCCAAATAGACAGCTTCATCCAGGTACTGAGGAAGCTGTCGCGCCACCACACTCTCAACAACCTTCGCAATAAAACAAAGGTTGGAGACTGGACGATAGTTAGCTAAAACAGCAGGATCCAGGGAGGGCTTCTTGAGGAGGGGCCTCACAACCACCTCTTTCAAAGCAGCCGGCAGGACACCCTCACTCAAAGAAGCGTTAATAATCCCCTGGAGCCAGCCTCGTGTAACCTCCCGGGAAGCCAGCACCAACCAGGAGGGACACGGGTCCAATAAACATATGGTCACATTTAGCCGTCCCAAGATCCTGTCCACGTCCTCGGGAGCCACAGGATCGAACTCCTCCCAGATAACACTCTCAAGGCCTGCGTCAGTCATCTCGTCTGGACTAACCCAGTCAGCGGCCAAGTCTTCCCGAATCTGAGTTATTTTATCATACAGATACTGTACTAAATCCTCAGCTCGGCTCTGCAAGGGGTCATCCCGCGCTCCCAGATGGAGGAGGGAGTGGGTCACCCTAAACAGGGCAGCTGGGCGATTATCTGATGACGCGATAAGAGCGGCAAAATAATTAGATTTTGCCGCTTTTATCACCACTAGGTAGGTCTTAATATGAGACCTTACCAGTGTCAAGTCAGATTCGGATCGGCTGGCCCTCCAACCGCTCTCTAGGCATCTTTTCTGGCGCTTCATCTCCCTCAGCTCCTCGGAGAACCAAGGAGCTAAGTGAGTTCGGTGCCAGGTCAAAGGCCGCAAAGGCACGACATGGTCCAGAGCCCCGGCGGCCGCACTATCCCAGGCAGCCACCAGGTCTTCAGCCGAGTCATGAGCTAGGGTCTCAGGAAATGGCCCAAGCTCCCTCTGGAACCTATCAGGATCCATCAGGCGCCTGGGGCGGAACCACCTGGTCGGCTCCACCTCCCTGTGACGGGGTGCGGCGGTCAGAAAGTCAAGTCGAAGGAGTGAGTGGTCAGACCATGACAAGGGCTCGATGCCTATATCCCCTATATCAAGACTACTCAACCACTGACCAGAGATAAAAACTAAGTCCAGAGTGTGTCCACCCATGTGAGTAGGGCCGTGAATTACTTGAGTCAGGTCCATGGCTGTCATGGAAGCCATGAACTCCCGAGCTACCTCAGACGTTTCACCGACAGATGGCAAGTTAAAATCCCCCATGACTAGAAGTCTGGGGGTATCAACCGCCACCTCGGCTATGACGTTGAGGAGTTCGGGCAGGGTCGTTGCCACGTGGCAGGGAGCCAGGTACGTGATCAACAAACCCATCTGCACCCCACGACCCCACTTCACAAAAAGGGACTCACATCCGGCTATCTGAGGTACAGTGGTTTTCCTCGGATTGAGACCTTCCTTTAGAATGACTGCTATCCCCCCGCCCCTGCCCTGAGCTCTCGGCTGATGAAATGCACGGAAGCCTGGTGGGCACATATCCACGAGGGGAACCCCCCCCTCATGGCCCAACCAGGTCTCCGTAATACCTGCCAGGTCCGCACCCCCCTCCCTAACAGTAATTGCGTGTACTGCATTCTTTATAGCCTAGTATTAACCACTTCAGATCTCTGTGTTAGCTTTTACACTGCTGATTGGAATGAATGTTCAGTGATTAGCCTCCTTTGTTTTTTTTAATAAAGTGCATCATTTCATTATTCATTATAACTTCATTCTTGGACTTCTGAACACATCTGTTTGTTTCTGGCCTCCAGGGCCCCCCTGTTCATTGAACATTTTTGCCAAAATCTAAAGTTTCCTTAACATGTTGACATCTAAAGGTGGCCAAATCACATAGTAACAAAAGGGAGGGAAAGTACTTGAGAAAATGGGTTTAAATTCATTTCTTGCAGCAATGCTTAAAGAAGAAGGAGCATATGGAAGAAAGAATCCATGCAATAAATTTATTTGATTCTGAAAAACACATTTCTGTTCTGACCATACAGGATTTCAATTGCAAAGCATTTAAGCTATTGATATATTTGCCCCCATGTTGACAAAAAAGCATTGCTTTGCAGGATGCTGTAAGAACAGAATTATCCAAGTAACGGAAAAGAAACTTTCATCCATTTGTTAAAATAAATTAGGATAAATGTGAGGACTGTTTAATGTTCAAAGTTGACAATTTCTTTCTTTTCAGGATAATAAAGAAAGGAATTGCCCTTGGTGGATAAAAGTTGGCATAGGTTTCCAGAGCATTTAGCTATTTGGCACATTGTCTTAACATAGAGGGGCATAACTATGTTAAAAAAAAATAGCAATTGTTATGTGAGGACAAGAATCTAGGAAATAGTGTGCAAAAATAACATCTAATTTATTGTCTTCCAATTGGATTTCTTACATTATACATGATGGGCCTTTTTGAGATTGCTCTTACTCCAATCATTCCTCTTTACTGCCGTGCTGTTAACAGCAATTTATGTGTTGGGATCATTTGACTCTATCTAATTCATTATACAATAGCCCTTAAGTGACACACAAAACTGCCATCTCATTTGTCAGCTTCAGGGTTCATTTTCCACATAATCCAGTGGACCAATGGCAATATATCATTTAATATAGAGAGAGTGCCATATACAGATCTTCAGTGTTACTGAAATAGATGTGGGGGGGGGGGGAATGCATGTTGTTTGCTTTGGTTCATGGGACAAGGTATCCTTAGGGCAGCTTATGAGACTGATCAATAAAACAAATCAAACTAACCCTAAAGTTAAGATGGAGGACTCTATCTTAATACCAGTTCCATTTCCTTTCTCATTCTTTTGTGTTTAGTCACATTCTTGGGCCCATCATAGCTTGGGGATTCCATTGACTTCCCCTCTTCCTTTTTAATTGGTTAAATGGCTCAAGTTCAGTGGTGGGTTGCCTCCGGTTCGCACCGGTTCTATAGAATCAGTAGTAAAACTGGTGGGAGGCTCCACTCACCGATCCTGACATCATCAGAACGTGGCTCATTGCAAACCGGTAGTAAAGGTAAGTAGAACCCACCCCTGCTCAAGTTGGCTCAAAAAATCAGCCCCTGTGCAGGGCTGACTTAACGCATGGGCCTGATGGGCACTTGCCCATGGGGCCCACGAGAATAGGGGCCCCATACTAATCTGTGTATGTTAACTCTTCAATGCAACTTGTATCACATAAATACAGCAACATATTTATTACATTTTATTGCATTTTTAAATTAATACTAACATGCATTAATAGAAATAAACACTGATTTTTTTCTGTAGATGATAAGACGAGCCCACACGTTTTTAATGTTTCAACATTGATTTTGTTGGAAGTGCCAATAAAATAAATATATATTTAACTTACTCGACCATTTATATTTTTATTCCTGTGAGTAGTTGTCATAGGGGCTCCAGTACACTGCTTTACCCAGGACCCATAATGCTGTTAAAACGGTCCAGCCCCCATGGTCCTGGGTACATCACACCATCACTAAACCTTGGGATTAAAGTAAGCAGGAAGCAGCTAGCACAGAGGAATGGACATATGCTGCTCCTTTGAGGTGATACACTTTGTCACTGTTGCTATCGTATGCCAGACTGTTAAAATACGAGGATCTAGCCCAAGAAATACTCAGAATTAATGGTATGTTCCAATTATATTTATTGAGTCAACTTTGCTCTCTTATAGGTGAAGTTGCAGTGCTCCCAGTACCTCGTGTATGTCGCTTAAGTACTAGGGAGGCATGGCTAAAGGTAAGGAGGAGTTGTGGGGAAGATGAGGGTGTGGGTGTTAACCCTTACTGTACCAAGTAGGAGGTGGTATGGGAGTTAGGCATTTATATGTGACAAAACCCCCTCTAAATGCCTAACTAGTTGTGTCGGTGTGGGATTCACAAGTAAAGACATATTACAAGCATACGCCTAATTTGGATCTTAGGTAAGTGTGTTGTTTGTTCTGTAGAGGTTTCGTGAGTATACCAGCTATCTGTTCCTCTGTTTCACAGTGGGTGGCCCTAATAAATCCAACGTTGGAGAGTTGTCTTACGTGCTTATGCTTAATATCTATATGTCTTGACCTTTGGCCCACTGCGTCTACCTTGGATATCTCGATAGCTGCCTTGTTGTCCTCGAGGATGGTGATGGGGTATGTGGGCTCAGTCCAAATGCTGGACAATAAGTCATCGAACCAGGTTAGGTTATTTGTGGCCTTAGACATACACACGAACTCAGCTTCGGTGGTGGATGTAGCAACTAAGTTCTGTTTGCCGGTGTACCAATGGACAGGACTGCTGTTGAGAAAGAAGATGTATCCAGATGTGCTTTTCCTGCTTTTCACGTCTCCTGCCCAGTCAGCGTCTGTGTAGCAGGAGAGTTTGGATTCTTTGGAAGTTTCTGGCTCGAGCACTAGGTATGCGTTGGAGCTGTATTTTAGATATCTGAGGAGTCTCTTTACTGCCTCCCAATGGTAGGTTATGGGTTTGCTGACATACCTGGATAGTAGGTTGACAGGTAGAGTGATGTCTGGCCTTGTCCAGTTTGCGATGTATAGTAGGGACCCTATGGTTGACTGGTATAGCTGGTTGTCTGTAAATGGTTTGTCCTCGTTATGCATGTTCTTCAGGAATTCGGGTTGCATGGGGGTATCGCAGGGCTTGGCGTCGCTCATGTTGCATTTTCCTAGCAGCACCAAGATTTTTTCTTCTTGTAACAGTCAGAAGCCTTTTTCAGTTTGTACTATGTGAACCCCTAAGTACTTGTTTATCTTGCCTAGAGCTTTCAGGGAGAAATGTTTACTCATTTCCTCGGCAAATGTGTCACACTTGTGTTTTTGTTTGCCTATGTACAATATGTCCTCCACATAAACGAGGACATATTCGACAGAGTGCTCCCCTCTCCTTACGAAGAAGCACATGTCTGCGGATGTGGCTGTGAAGCCCATTGCTGTAAGGATTTCGGCCAAGCATTCATACCACCTCTTCCCTGATCGTTTGAGTCCATACAGGCTTTTGTTCAGAAGCCATGTGTTACCTTCCTGTGGCTTTATGCCTGGTGGTGCCTTAACATAGATCCTTTTGTCGAGCTTGGCATGTAAGTATGCGGTCTACACATCAAATTGGTAAATCTCGAGCCCTAAAATGGAGGCTATTACTAAAGCACTTTTGACACTTTCAGCTCTGACGATGGGGGAGTATGTGTCAATGTAGTCTTCTGGATATTTTTGTGCAAACCCCTGTGCCACTAGCCTTGCCTTGTATAGTGTTTTATTGTCATCCAGAGTTTTGATCTTGTATATCCATTTAGTTCCAATTGGAGTTTTACCATCTGGAACCTCGGAGGTTGTGTATATGTCTAGTTCTTTGAGGCTATTCATTTCCTTCTCCATAGCTTGTTCCCACTTTGTTCTCTCCCCCTGGGATAATTTAAGCACTTCTTCATATGTGTTTGGTGTCTGTATGTATGGACATTCTTTACTCTTAAACCATCAGTACATTTTGTCATCTTTTGTACAACAGGAAAACTAATGTGGCCTAGCTTCCTGTGTAGGAGGTGTGCACAGTTGTCATGTATGGGTTTACCTAACGAGAGTTTGTTGTCGTCGATGGACTCATGGTTATGTTCACTGCCCCTTGTCTCTTGGTGGCTGTCCCCCTCTACCTCATCATTGTTCTCTCTATCATCTTCGGAAGACGTCTGTTCCTGCACTGCCCCTGAGTTAGTGTTTATGCTTAGGTGATTAATGTTGCCTGCTTTGAAGTATGGCAGGCCATCGTTAACTATAACCTCCCCTATGTCCTTTCCATTCTTTTTTTTTTAATTGCAAAAGTTTTACAATTACATTTTCACCCCACTTTCCCCCCCCAACCCACCCCTCCGTCCCCACCCTAACCCCCCCAAACCCCCCCTCCCCCTCCCCCTCTGACTTCCACAGAATATAATCCCATCAAAATCCCCCCTTTTTTTTTATAAAAAAAAACTTGAACCCCCTCAAACCCCCTATTATTTTTTCCCTCTTCACAATTCATACATTTCTATTTCTACATAATTGTCCTTTCCATTCTTGACCATGTGTGCCTGTCCTGCCTTGAAAGTGACTTCGATGTCTGTGTCCTTGTATGGGGTCTCTGGCACGAATAAGACCCCCTCTATTTCTCCAATCTCTGGTATGCTTAAGTTTCCCTTCCCCGCCACTCTGACATTGTTTTGGTTCACTACTTTAATCATGAAGTTTTCCTCTGTGAATGAGGAGAGTAAGTTGGCGTTGTGAGTGGTGTGGTTGGTTGCACCTGAGTCTAATAGCCAAATGTTCTTTATTCGTTTGTTGTTGTGCCCCCGTCCTCCAAGGCCATAGAGTGAGCCTGAATGGCTATCCTGGGAGCTATCTCTGTGATCTCTTCTGCTGTTGGGGTTGGGAGAGTCCCTGCGCCTGAATCCGTGTTCTGGGGACTGTCTCTGTCTGTACCCTGGTCTGTCCCTGCGCTGGCTGTGTTCCCTACCTCGGATGTTTCTGGGGCAATTTCTCTTGTAGTGATTCCTGGAGCCACATAGGTAGCATTCGGGTGTGTTGCTGCTCCTGTCTGGGGAACCTAACCTCCTGTCAGTTCTGTGATCTCTGCGGGACTGTGAGGAGTTGTGGGGAAGGTGAGGGTGTTAACCCTTACTGTACCAAGTAGGAGGTGGTATGGGAGTTAGGCATTTATATGTGACACAGACATTCGTGGGAGAAAGTAGCAATCATATGCCAAGCAAAGTGGTAAGTGATAGACAGCTCATTCACCCAGCTGGCTCTTAATCTCTTATGACTGGTTGCAGTGTCTTGCGGTCATGTGACTGTGATTTGTGACTTTTAAACTTCCGAATTTTCTGGCAGAAAGTGGCAACCCCTCACCCACCCACTGCATATTCTGGATTTGCTGAATGACCTCATGGTTTGCTTAATGATTTGTGATTCACGTACAAAGCAAAAATAGAGAAAAATAATGGTATCAAAAATGTACATTATAATCAAGATAATAAAGTTAAGTGTAGAACAATAGTTTCTTTGCCCCTTGGGAAGGTCATACATTCAATCCCTGGCACCCTGAATTGATAGGCCAAATAGGAATAAGAAAGACCGGTGTTGCTGGTCAGCAGAGACAAGGGTAGGTTATGTTCTGACCTAGGCTTCCTGAGTCAGTAAAACACATGAGTAGTCCCACAAACCTCTTTTATTGCAACAGCTGTAAATTCTGTTCATTCACAGATGAGTCCCAAATAGTTGTAAAGTGTCCTTCGGGATAAGGCTGATAATCACCCACCTTTATCTCTCTTGACACGCTGCCAAAGACCTAATTGGCAAAGCCACATGGAGTCCAGAATCAAACAGAGCTTCAGACTTTAAACTGAACAGAATTAACAACATTGCTTCCTGCAAAGGCCCACGTGCCTTTGCTCCTCTTTTAAGTCTTATGGGAGGGGCCAATCATCTCCAAGCCCTACTCCCAAGTTGTCCCTTTTGTTTTAATTGTTCTTGCCTTTTTTTTTTTTTTTTTAATTTGATTTATATGCCGCCCTTCTCCGGAGACTCAGGGCGGCTTACAATGCGTTAAGCAATTGGCAGCTCTGCGCATGTGCGCACTGGGAACAGGCTCCCCCTGTTCCTCTGCCTCGCTGAAGTCCGACTCTGGAGGCTACAGAGGCAGCCCATACCTCCCAGATGGCCCTTTCTCTGCCTCCGACACAGAGCCCTTGTCCGAGCCTTCCCCAGTCTCCAGGACTGGCCCATATTCCTCCCCAACCTCCTCACTGTCCGACTCTGCTGCCAGCTCCGCAGGCCGGTGGCAGATTACAATAGGTTAGATGGACAAAGAGCTTGATATGGTATAAAACAGTTTTCTATGGAGCTAAAGTGGTATTAATGAGGCCATAAGGAGATTTCTTTGTCCTTCTACAAGGGCAATTTCTGGCCCAGTGGTGGGTAGACTGGAAACTGCAGCAGGAATAATTGAATGCTGGAAGTCCTCCAACTGATCCAGTACAAGGCAGCACTAACTAATGGGGTGCATAGGAGTGGCTTCTTAGGGAGACTCGGATAGCCATACAGCAGGAGCAGAACATTATTATATTATCTGTTCTGACCTTTGCAAGTTACTGCAAGGCACAGCAGCCATTTTACACTTAGCTTTCTTTCTATCACAAGCAGCGAATACGTTCACAAATTAAGGGTGGAAGATGCCGCAGTAAGAACTTTTCCCATTATCAGAAACAAGATGGAACAGCTAATGCAGCTCAGTTTTAAACAGATTTCTCTTCCAAAGAAGAGACAAAGTGGCATAAAGTAGTTACAGACAAAATTCTTGCAAATTTTGTCCTGTTACATTTCCATTCCTATATGAGTGGAGGAAAATTTGCACCTGTGTTAGATTTTGGATTTTCTAAAAGGGAACAATCTTGGTGGGTTTTAATTTCCCAGCGCAATTGCAGCAATTCTTTTATTTATATTTAGCTTTTAAAAAAAAAATGGAATCACTTTACCAATTGTGAGAACTTCTACTTAGCCAAGTAACAAATATTATAAACAGCCTATGATTAATTTCAAAGGTAAAATATCAGATGGCTTCATTTAGGGTTAAACATTACATTTATATTTAATGCATAACTTGCAGCTTCACATCATTTTAAAAGTATAATTAAAGATAAGGGAAATATAGGTTTTCTATACTATTACAGCATGATGGGAGGAGATACACACTCCTGGGAGTGTTAGTGAAAAACACTAAAGCTGCTAATGTCAAATTGGATTATTTTCCCCCATCACCCAAATAAATATGATGAATTTGGTCCCTATTCCTGTTTGATGCCATGATGGTTCATCTTTGGTATGCATGGAACAGTTTCTTGGTCCATAATTACATGCCCTGCAGGAGAACTAACCATCAACTGGCTGTTACACAGACAAATAAAGAGGTTGAATATTTTCTATGTTGGTTGTTCTCCATTTCTTCCATTCCTGGAAGGATGAAATTAAATGTGGAAGATAAACTAATATGCCATGCACTGAGCATAATATGCAGTTTGATCCTTGATCTGCAGTGACTGGAGATGCAGTTTAACTTTTATAGCTTATGTAGCATTATCATAAATAAAACTGCACAGTATAACTACAGTGGTGCATTTTAAATTAGAGGAGGGAATGCAGAGAAGGCCTGAAGGAGCAACTCTGAGAATGATCTAGAGGCTTATTTTACAATATGGTTTTTGTGTGGAAAACAGAACATTCAACAAAGCTTTGAATGACAGAGTCATTTTAGGCCCTCTGCAAGATGGAGCTGTACACAAAAATGACACAGAGTGCTGAGATGTGTGTGATAAGTAGATTGTCCAGTCACCTGTAAAAACTGCTCAGGAAATGCAGCACAATACCTATTGGTCTCTTCCTTACCTGCAGAAGCCTTGGTTGTCATACGCCACATTACTACTACCATCAGACTCCGTCTGGGTTTTAATATTTTTGTTGTTGTTGTTGCTATTCCTGCCTTTCAAACCAAAGTAAGCTGCTTGCATGTTTTCTAGCTCTTCACTTCTGAGCTGGTACCATGACTGCATATCCCTGTAAAAAGAGGCACTGATATCATCCGTAGCAGATCACAGCAGATGCGTACTATGCAAATGTGACTAATGTCAAATATCTGAAATAGCATATCACATCAAGTCTCTGTCAAGACTGTCATCCTGCTACACCAGCCATACTTCACCAGATGCCAGTCTGCCACAAGCAATGGGGAGGGGGGGAGGGACCCACGGGAAGGTAAAGGGAAAGTTAGGATGAAGGGAATCGGAACTACTCTTTGTGCGGTCCCGTGGGAGCTGCTGGCTGTTCCAAGTTCATGGAATGGAAAGTGAGATCATCCAGCCCACCAAGCCAGGGACTGTTGCCAAAACAATTTGTTTGAATGTAATTGGACAGTTTAAGATAACCAAGGGGAAGGTGGGGAGAAGGGAAGAGTTAACCAGATGCTTTGGGCACGTAACTTCAGATCCAGCTTTGCTACCTTGTAACCATTTGGCTTTAGTAAAGTGTACTTTCCTTAACAATGGATTTGAGAGTCTTTCTTTTCTAACTGACCAGGTTGAGATGACTGACAGTCTCTGCAATTCACATGCCTGTCATGAATCCCTCTCCCATTATCCTCTCTCTTTTATATGGTGCTGGCCCTATGCAGTATAACTTAAATAAACTAAGATTGTGATGACAATATTGCCCTTTTCTCCAATTTAGTGGAAGGGTCCCTTTTCATCTTTATTGCAAATGCAAGATTGTGCTCATTGCCCCTGATTCCATCTTTCTATACTATCATCGGAAATTCTGAATAATGACAGTATAGTATGTGTGAGTTGTATAGATGTGGATTCTCTCCACACAGAAAAGAATCCTGAAAAATCAATTTCCCCAAATATACAGATAAGGTATCAAGATGGCATCTAGCTGGACTGTTTGGTTGGAAGAATCTTTGGGTTTGAAATGAATATGCAGGATAAATGTTGAAGAAAAATGCCACTAAACTCAAAGCAAAGGTGAGAGTGAATCAGGAAGATTGGGGAGAATTTTGGGCAGAACAAAATTGAATGCAAATGACCAATGGGTATGGGAAAAAATGGAAGATTAAATAGAGAACAGGAGCTAGAGAACAGGAGCTGGTTGACCAACTGGCACCAGTGCCAATTTGACCTTCAGTTGGAGCAATAAAAGTGAGGAGGGAATGTTGGTAAAGATGATGGCCATTAAGGGACAATGGCAATAAAACAGTATGGTATCTTTATTCTATTGTGAAAGTTGAACTGAATGACTGGGATTTATGTATGAATAGGAATTTTGAGACTGAATGGGTTTAAGGGAGTAATGGATTCATGCATATATACTTAAATTAACAATTAAATAACCCCTCATCTCCCTTGGCATATTACTGTGAGCCCCTATGGCTAAAGGTTTGTCTCTTTGCCTTGCCAGAAATCTGAAGAAGCCATTTTAGGAAAATCTACAGAGACAACCAAACACCTCACAGACCCCGACAAATTAATTGATTTGTAAAAGCTGCCAACCTGGCAGTCAGTAAAACAAAAAGTTATTGTGAACTTGGTCTCTTAAATTAAGCTGGCCTGGAACTCTCCTGGAACAGTTTAATCTTGAATCAGATTAACAAAATTTGAAAAAATTGTATTTCTGCCAAAAGATCAGTAAACACGGGTGATGATAGGGCCTTATCATAGTTGGAGAACATATTCATATGTATGTACTGTATGTATGTATATACTGTATGCATGTAAGCGGGGGGGAGTTCTACTTACCTTTACTAACGGTTTGTAATGGGGCTGCGTGCGTGCACTCTTCTATGCATGCACAGAAGCATTCTGATGACGTTGGGGTCAGTTGGCGGAGCCTCCTGCCGGTTTTACTATCGGTTCTATAGAATCGGTGCGAACCGGGGGCAACCCATCACTGCATGTAATATATTTATGTATGGATGGATAGATGTACATATGTACGCATGTATGTAATGTATTGGGCACATTCTAGGGTTGCCCAACTCCAGAACAACTCTGAGTGGCTGACAAATTAAAAATGGGAGAAAAGTCACAGTATCAAGACAGTTGCCCAAAAGGTAGATAATTTCATTCTCTAGATTTGAAGGAGAAAATGCATGAATGGTGACTCTTCTACCCTAATGCCACTTTAATGGCTTAATGCCAATGCTTAAGTGCCGGACTGTGGCTGAGAAATCTAGATTTAAGTCCTTGCTTGACACAGACCTTATTAGATTATTCAGGCTGGTCCCTGCTCTCAGCCAAGACTCTACCTCATAGACTTACTATTGTAAAATTAAACTAAGAGCAAAGTAACACCAAAAAGTATTTCTATAGATTCTATTTAAAAATTGCAGATGTGGTCATATGGAATATGAAGATTGATGAGAACCTTCCTGTTTTTATTTGCAGCCAGAAGCAGGAAATGAGCATAAGAGACAAAGAGAAAAGCAGAAGTAGAGCAAGAGCTCTATCTTAAAGCCACTTCAGTTAACAGCCTAAACCCAGAAATATGATTCACCTTTGAGCCCTTCTTCTTTCGCTTTTCTTAATACATTTGATAAGACAACAGGTTATAAAAGCCATCGACATCAGGAGAATAATGGCACAGCTCACAATGGAAGAAATCACAGCAACTTTAAATCCAAAGGTTTCATACTTGGATATGGCTGGAATAAAGCAAACACAGTTAGAGGCTGTGCATCTGCATCTTGATATAACCTTCATACCCCTGCAATTAAATGCACGAACAGTAGGAGTGTTCTGACTTAGCTTCTATCTGGAAACGTTTCAAAGCAAACTATTTAAAAGCCTGTTATTTATAAGTGAGCAATGAAATCCTCATGAGGAACTTTGCACAGCAATTACCGTACTCCAACACAACTCCGACAAAAATAAAAGGGGGAGTAATAACTTCAAAGCATCACTTCAGGATATCCCTGGGACAAGAGGACCTTGTAACTATGGCTGCTGTCCTTGTAACCACTATTTAAGTTATTGTAGTGTGCATTATATGGGGCTCCTTGTCTGGAAGCCTCAGTTGGTATCAAATGTTGTGGCCTGGATGTTCGCCAGCAGTCATCACTGTATTTAGTTTGGTGTGCAATTTAAAGTGCTGGTTTTAAACTACAAAGCTTTGCTGCTCCCCCCCCCCTTAAATCAGCCTTAACATTGTGTTTGTGTCAAGAGAAGCAGCTCATTTCCCATTTACAGGTCATAGAGGTTGATCCCTGATGGCACTGTATAGAATAACAGAGTTGGAAGGGACTTTGGAGGTCTTCTAGTCCAACCCCCTGCTTAGGCAGGAAACCCTATACCATTTCAGACAAATGGTTATCCAACTGTTTCTCAGCAGCAGCACCTAAAACTTGAAGTTAAACCAGCCCCAAGCCTCACCGCTTTGTGGAAGAAACTGAAGCTCTTCTAGAGAGATTTTCAGTTGTGCTGCCTAGGATATTGGCATTTTTGTGCAGTTGCTGTTGAATTTTTGTCTTTTTGCACTGTATTTTTATTGTATTTGTAAGCCACTGCTACCTGTTCTAACATACATCAGCAAAACATGGACACTAACCCAGTGGTGAAATCCAATTTTTTTTTACTACCGGTTCTGTGGGTGTGGCTTGGTGGGCGTGGCAGGGGAAGGATACTGCAAAATCTCCATTCCCTCCCCACTCCTGGGGGAAGGATATTGCAAAATCTCCATTCCCACCCCATTCTGGGTGGTTCTCTGAACTGCTCTAAATTTCCATTACCAGTTCTCCAGAACCTGTCAGAACCTGCTGGATTTCACCCCTGCGCTAACCTTATAATCAATACAAAAGCTACAAGTAAGCACAAAGAGCCATGGAAAGACACATGCTCAGCATCACAAGACAAGACACAAAAGCCTGCACATGGATAAGAGAACAAATGAAAATATATGATGACATCAGAAGAGTAAAAGAATTGAAATGGAAATGTGCTGGTCACATAGCAAGAAGAACTGATGGGAGGTGGAATATGGCAGTCATAGAATGGATCCCATGATAAAAAAGCATCCACAAAAGAGACCTAAAACAAGGTGGAGTGATGACATCAGGTAGTATTGTGGGCCCAACTGGCAAAGGAAAGCTCAAGACCTTATTGCTTGGAAACATGCAGCAGAGGCCTTCATCCTGCAGTGGATAGACAATGGTTGGAATGGGGATGATGAAATCATTGGTAGGATAGAAATCAAATGCATACATACAGCAAGGTCAGACTGCACAATCAGTGTTACAGGGCTAAGGCTAGAGTATGGTATGACTGAGCCCTGTTATTAAGGCCCAATGTACCAGTAGAGAGCCCACTGCCAATATCTCAAGTCACTTGGTCATGTGGATTTTCTCCATGCTTCCATTGCTAATTTGCCTTCACTGGTAAGAGAGGAATGGAAGGAGGAAGGAACTTCAGATACTTTGCTTTCTCTTCAGAGGATTGCTTCAGAAGAAACTCCAGCTAGTGTAGAACATAGATTTGGTGGGAGCAAAGCTGTCAGAACATCGGACATCTCTAGTGTGTCATTTGGATGATTACCAGTGAGGTCCTGAATTCAACTGCAAAGGCTGGTTTTAATATTTAAAGGCTTAAAACTAATCGAGATCAAGTTCACCTTCATTCCTGTTGATCTGCTTCCATTTTCAGGAATGGAAATCCTTCTTACCTTCTTTTCTTTGACAGGAATTAAGCCAATTAATGCAAGTGGGATCACACACCACCCTACGGAATGCAGTGCCCTGGGGCTGATTCCCAGGGCACTGGGAAGCAGACTCCCAGCTTTTCTGTAAAAGCTCTAAACTCCCACTTGTTTTTTTCAAGACTTTTCCTAAATGGGATTCTATTGTTCTCTTTTGGTTTCAACTCCACACAAGGTTCAATTTTAATACTGTGGCAGAATGTATGTGGGCTTTATTCATATTTTTTTATTATGCTCTTTATAGCATTTTGATTTTATGACTATAAGCTGCCTTGAGAAGACTCTTGTCCTTTAGGATAGCCTGGAAATATTCTAAACATATTTATTTATTTATTTTTTAACATAACTTTTTCTCTCTGGAATAGTCAAATGAAGTAGAAACCACAGATAAAAACCGCAGAAGAAAATTTCAGCATGGCTGTTTATCATCCTATTAAAATCACCAAAAATGGCATAGTTGAAGAATTTATTTGAATGCACTTGATTAACTGGGATTAACTGGGTTATGTTGGAGGAAAAACAGAAAAAACTGTAGTAGCATTTGGAAGACTAACATACTTCTTAACACATTAACTTTCATAGAGTTAGGTGCAGCCCACTAACTGAATGGCCTATAATCCACCAAAACCAATGAGAAACGTAGTAGTAGTTTTTAAATTGTTGTGCGATTTTTGTGGTTTTTATGTTGCTGACACCCATTTTCTAGGAAACTTACAAGAACACAGGGTTACACACAATTTTAGAACTGCTGCGGTTTGACTTACTTTGCTAGCGTGAATCTATAATCACTTTTCTGTTTTGCAATTATAAACAATAGCCTAACTGTATTTTTTAATTTTTTAATTTTTACAACTACCCTTTTTCATCAACATATTTAGAATTTAAAACTGAACATTTATCTGAGCTGGAATATTTTGAGCAAATATATGTATCTCAGATAGCAAGATGGATGATATTAAGCAAGACTTAAAGAAACAGAAATGAAATAAATGAAAGAGTAACATTATTTTTAATTAAATTTCATCTTTTAAAAAAAAAAAAACTGTGGCATTTCTTTGGTAATAGTCAGCAATCTCTGAAAATGAATAGAATTCTGAAATCTGAAATCTGCTCTTCCATCCTGCAACTGTTATCATCAATTTTTACAGTAGTGTAGATCACCTACATGTCAGAGAGAGACTCTGAAGATTATACAAATCATTTAGCAGGGAGAGGGAAATGGAAAAAAACACTTACGTATACATGAAGGAGTGTCAGCTGTCCATTGTGTAGCATTTTCTTTCCAAATGCATGTGACAACTCCGTGACCAATCAGCTGGTGCTCTTCAGAACAACGAAATGTAATTACAGAGCCAATAGTGGTACCATTTCCGTAGATTATCTGTGATGAGCCAAGATGAGGGGGGAATATCTGGCTGCACTGTCCTATTCAAAAGGGAAGAATAAAAGCAGTTGTTTTATTTTTATCACCATGTATTTTGGGCAGAAACGTATTTAGCATGAATGTATCTGAATATCATCATGAGATTAAAAACAATTGAGATGAAATGAGTTAGCATCTGGTATAGAACTGTGGGAAAGAGTTATGCTAAGAACTTAAAAGAATGGACTTAATGATAAATTGTGCACCAAAAGCACTCTAAATTTGTGACATCCTTAAAGATGAAACAAAAAATATCCAGAAATGCAAAAAAGCAAAAGAAGGCAAAATGGCTGTTTGCTGATAGTGAAAATAGTTGGAGAAGGGTGGAAAATAAAAAGGCAGCACAGATAGAAGAAAATTTATCCAACAAAATGCTGATATCTAGAGATAAGGAAAGGGAAACAAGAAATTACTCAGTGAATGTCTTAGTAAGTAAATAATTGGAGGATAACAATTAGATGGGAGATATAAGCAGATGTATTTTTTTAAAATTACAGAAATAGAATAAAACAAGATGAGTATAATAAAAGGCAAAGGAATCAAACCCGTACTGATGAAAGAAAATATAATCAGAATTGACATGGTGAGAACTGCATAAAACAACAACAATCCAAATCCATTACAGGTATTCCTTTCCTTATGACCACAATTGAGGCCAAAATTTCCATTGCCAAGCAAAACAGTTGTCAAGTGCATTTTGCCCCATTTTACAACCTTTCTTGCCACAGTTGTTAAGTGAATCACTGCAGTTGTTACATTAGTAACACGGTTTTTAAGTGAGTGTGGCTTCCCTATGGTGGAAAGTCACAAAAGTGAGCACATGACCGTGGGACACTGCAACCATACAGGCCAGTTGCCAAGTGTCCAATTTTGATCATGTCACCATGGGGATACAGTCATAAGTATGAAAAATTGTACAAGTGGTTGTAAGTCACTTTTTCCACTGCAGTTGTAACTTTGAACAGTCATTAAACAAATGGTTGTAAATCGAGGACTACCTGTATATACATAAATGTTTGATCATAGAACTAGAGCCAGGCATTTTGGGAAATTAAGTTAAAGGACCCTAGAAGCTGCAGGAGTTGATGGATTAGCAGTGGAACCTTTAAGTCTTCCAAAATAATGCAATTAAAGTGCTATTATGTGTTTTGTGAGCAGATATGAAAAACACAACAGTAGCCAACAGACTAGAAAATATCAATTGATATTGTAATTTACCAAAAAAGTTAACACTGGTAAAGAATGCTAAGACTACTGAACAACTATGTTTATCTCACATCCTTACAAGAGAATGTTCAAGACCTTGCAATTCAACTTTCAACCATACACAGAGAGAATTTCCCAGTGTACAAGCTGAATTCAGAAGAGGTAGAGGTACCTTGGATTACCTTCCTAACATACTGACTGGCAACTGACCAGACTCTGTTGAAATATGGGTGGCTATATAAATGTTTTAAATAACTAAATAAGTTGAATAGTGGAAAAGAAGGGGAATTCCCAAAAGACATTTATTTTTAAAACATAAAACCAAAATAAAACCCAGTAACTTAATCATCCCACTCTACTCCAGTACCTCAGTAAAAAGCAAAGTCTTGATGGTCTTTTGAAAGCTGTAAGAGTGGGGCATGTTGAATCACACAACTATACGCACACTTATAGTATATGCAGAACATATTGTGAGAAAAGCTGAATTTGCAAAAATAGAAATCTTTCTGGGAAAAGCACCAATAATCTCAGATATGTTAATTACTCACTATAATGGCTAGAAGGGAGAAAAAATTAAGGAATTGCCTATCAAAGGTGAAAGAATAGAATACCAAAGTTGGTCTGCTACTCATTAAAGATACAACTTTTAATGAGTTTTAATGGTGGAAGACTAAGAGGTTCCGCTGTTATTTCATCAACTCCTTTTAGGTAGAATGTAGGCCGAAATTGTGGGGTATAAGGGTTGTTTCCTGTGGGCAAAGAAAAAGTTGAAATGGAATGTCTGATAGGCAGGAAGAAGATGAGGGTGAACCCTCTCTAGCAAGTCACAGGGAATATCTAATAGTTATTCAGATAGTTTCTTTAGTCTGGCAAGATTCCGTTTGTATGCAAACAACAATAAAGAACTATAAGTAACTCCACATGTCATTCTTGGTTCTTTGAGCTACAATTATAGAGCTGAAGTAAAATTTATTCAGCTAATATATAAGGAGTACTTAAGAGGCTTGAAATATGCTATATAAATGCTAAATGGTGGCATTACAGTTCCAAAGATAACAAGCAATTTCCAAATTCTCTATTTTACCCAAAACAAACTAATAGGATATTAATTACATAGCTGACAAGTCCTGAGAATCTCAAAGAGATAAACTTCGCTCCCTCTTCATCATCTAGAAACTTAGCTCCATATTTCAGATGTCTGTTTCATTCGACCAAGTATTCCCATATCTGAATTATTACTTCATTTCTAGCTCGAATGAAGACTAATTTAACGAAATAATTTTGCCTTCATTCGTAATAATTTAACACTTCATATTGCTATATATTAAACCAAAATGTACTGATTGACTAAATATATGTGGAGGAAAGTTCAATACAGATCCGAAAATGCTTCCTAATGTTCCCTTAAAAAGTTCCCAATTTTCTAAGAATAATATTTAAAGAATATTGTTGTCTTGTTGTTAGTTGCAAAGTCGTGTCTGACCCATCGCCACCCCATGGACAACGTTCCTCCAGGCCTTCCTGTCCTCTACCATCCTCTGGAGTCCATTTAAGCTCACGCCTACTGCTTCAGTGACTCCATCCAGCCACCTCATTCTCTGTCGTCCCATTCTTCTTTTGCCCTCAACAATTTTACCAATATTGTTGTAATTTAGTGTAATGTCTATGCAGATTCTCAGTCATTCGGGTCACGGTTGTCCCAAAGGTGCTTTTTCAAGAGACAACTGGACTTTCTGGTTTTTCTTTGAAGACATTTTGCTTCTCATCCAAGAAGCTTCCCCACCATCCAGTCAGAGCTGAAGAAACTTCTTGGATGAGAAGCGAAACGTCTTCAAAGAAAAAACAGAAAGTCCAGTTGCCCCTTGAAAAAGTACCTTTGTGATAATGTAGTTTAATTATGGCTTCTCTTTCATTAAGAAATATTACAAGTGAAGTCCAATGTCCTGCCAGGATGTTGGAAGTCAAACATGGCAACTGAAAGGAGAAAGATCAAATATTCAATCCAATGACAAAAGTCATACTATCAGGAGAAAATATGCTTACTATATAGTTATCTAATCCTTGAGTTTAAAAGTCTTCCTAGCATTATGGCATTTGCCTTTGGTTTAGGATTTATTTGAATAGCATAGTTTTGAATAGTTTCTTTTCTACAACCATCTAAGATCAAGTTTTAATGTCTGTGGCTAAACTCTCTTCAGTCTTAGTGGTGTTCAGGTTTCCAATTGAGGCAATGATACCTTCCCCACCAGAATCATAAAAATGAAAGACGGCTGTAGGAAACTCATTTCACTGGTAGATGGAGATGTAACAAGTGCTCCATTACGCCTGATTTATTTTGAGGCTTAAAGAAGCCACCATATTCTTTTTTTTTTTATTTTAACTTGAAAATAATGGTTATCAATAAAATGGATGAGAGTTGAGAGAATGCACCTCATCACCCTGGACTTTAGGACAGGGTACGTAAAATCAAGATACAATTAAAAATGTCCTTCCATGACCTGTTTCCTACCAGAAAAGTTATTCAACCCCGGTATGTAAAAAGACCGCAGAGACATAACTTGCTCTGTGCTACCGACAATGACTGCACTGTTGGCAAAAGTGGCAGCAATTAGTTTAATTGGAGGCCTGCAGGATGTTGTCCACCAAATTATTGTCTCTCCTGTAACAGAATAGGATAGTTTGTATGACTGTGTTATAAACAACTGGGAGACAAACTTGCATATACTTTGATGCAATCAGATTCTATAATCAATGAAGATCACAGCATGCAATAATTAGGGGAAATATTCAAGAGTGCACCTAAAAGTTTGCTTTTGCAAATTTGCTTATATTGTTTCCTTCTTCAGTTATAGATGAACTTCTTCTAGGGTACAGACTATTAGCCAGGGATATGATAAGAAGCAAGAGTGCCAGCACTGCTCAAAGCAAAATAAAGAATGGCAGGGGGTAGGATAGAAAGAAAAGATAGACAGAATTGTCACATCCAAGCTGTTACAAATTGTTCAGGTAGATGAGCTGCAAAGTGCCATGGCTATCAAGGACCAGAACTGCTATTAGATCACACCTAGCTCCAACCTTCTCAAAGCTTCAGCTTTCTCAGCAGATTTCATCCATACCTACTTGCCGTTGGTCCTTTCCCTTCCCACAGTCCAACCTCATTTCTTGCAATTTCCCCATCCAAATGCTTAAATTACTCAGCTGAACAGGACTCACTTTGTGATGGAAAGTAATTGTCCTAGACTCATAACAGCAAAAAATAAAACCCTCAGATATGATCTATCTGATTAGTTGCTTATTGGAGTTAAAAAAGGGCAGGATTGAGAAATAATGAACCTTCTGGATTTCACCCCTGGGATGGGTTGTGATTTCACCATAGTGCAGATGAGGGGGGGGGAATGAGTATTCAGCAGTGAGCAAGCAGAACAGAAGTAGTGTGAAACATTTCTTAGAATGGGAATCGGAAAGGTGTTTTGTTTTTAGTTATTAAATGCTACACACAAAAAAACCCCTCATACTTTTGGGATTTAGACTCAGTGTCATCTGTGGGTGTGATAGCAATGGCAGTGCTTTGATCACATGGTCATCCCCATCACCTTCTGAAAAAAAGCCCTGCTTCCCATTCTAAGAAATGTTTCACACTACTTCTGTTCTGCTTGCTCACTGCTGAATACTCATTCCCCCCCCCCCTCATCTGCACTATGGTGAAATCACAACCCATCCCAACATTAAATTGTTATGGGATTACTGAAATTGAAAGGTACAATTTCAGCGTGGGAACTAGTTTGGTAGGGGCAAAACAAAGAATATGTTAATATTTCTCCCCATGCTGGTTTATCTTTTGTTTGTTTTTATTTGTATCCCACATATATTATTTTTACAAATAACTGAAGGCGATAAACATATCCAACTTCCTCCTCCTATTTTCCCCACAACAACCAACCTGTGAGGTGAGCTGGTCTGACAGAGAGTTGGTCTGGCTCCAAATTACCCCGCTGTCTTTCACGGCTAAGGCGGGACTTGAACTCAGTCTCCCATTTTCCAGCCTGGTGATTTAACCACTAGACCAAACTGGTGAAATCTCTCACTTTCTGAACTTGTTTTCTCCTCGAGGGAACAGAGCAAGATGGGGGGTGGGTGGGTGGGTGAGAGAGAGAGAGAGAGAGATGAACTACCAACATCTACCATTTGAGGTTCTAGGGAAGTCCACCTCTCCTTATGGCTCTATTTTCCTCAAGGAAAAAAAGCAGCATATATTGAAGGAAGCTGTATTTCTTATTATCACTACGCACTTCGACTACAAGATATGAACCATCTTGTCGCTAGAAATACAACCGTGTATATGTATAAACACAGTATACTGTACATATAAAACAAAAATAATTAAACAATGGATGGAAATAGCTATTAAATTTGAAAGCAGCAAGCTCCAGAAACAAGTGCCCAGAGCAGGCCAAAACATACCTTGGGGATCGGGACAACTTAAAAAACTAACAGGCAGCAGAACAGGGAAATGTAAGAGGCCCAAGAGAATAAGAAGCCTCATCTGATACTACCAAAATAACAAGATAGGCTTAAGGGGTTTCCCTAGAGAGATTAATCCATAGTGGTGGGGGGGGGAATACCCTTGAAAAAGCACTGCCCTTTGTAATTAACTAACAAGGGAGGTATGGAAAGAGGCCCTGCTTCAGAGACAATGGCTTTGAGGTCTGAAGCATTTTTTTGCTTAAAACAGCACTTTACGTTAGGTCTGGAAGCTGAGAGAAGATAATTCAGTCTTAGAATAATCTGATCAAATGTCCAGCCTGATCAGCATCTCAGCTGCTGTAATTTGTACTAACTCAGGTTTTGGGGCCCTTTTCAAGCACAGCATCAAATAGAAGGCTTCGCTAGTTGAATAAAGAGCATTACTTGCCACAACAAGGAATTCATACAAGGGATAGGCGACATGATGTTCCATTTCACCTGTCATGCACCAAGCAGCTTTGTTTAAAAATATATTGTTTTAATTATTTAATTATGTCTGTATTGATCTGCATTTTAATGAACATAATACCCCGTTTATTATGTTTTGCCTAGGATACCAAATTTAAGAAAGATTTGGACAAGCTAGAGGAGATTCAGAGAAGCATGTAGTGATGAGGAGCTAGTTGGGCCCTAAAACAAGTTAGGCCTTAAAATAAGTAAATGGGAATGTTTAACTAAAAAAAATTGAGGGGGGAGGGAATAGTGATAACCCTCTTTAAACTCCTTAAAGTTTATCACCCAAAACCAAGTCAAGATCTGTACTCTCTCATGAACAGTGCAGGATATAGAATAATACATTTCCAATTGTAAAAGCAATTCAACAGTGGAATCTATTATCCAATGAGGTGGTGAACTCCCTTCAATGGATGCGTTTAGGAAGAGCTGACACGGAGACTTTAATTTGGTTTTCTGCACTTAGCAGGCATGTTGATTCAATGACCTACAAATTCTCTTCCAAGTTTATGATTCTGTCATTCTGTAAAATAAAAGGAACTGAAACCATGCTCTGGCACTTATTTACAACTTTCAGCCTGGGAGTCTGAAAAGAGTTGTGGTTTCCAGAAGAAGTCAACTAATGAAAGTTAATGTGACACCTAAAATAGTCACAATCTTTTTCAGGCTATTTTAAAGAAATTGGCCTATTTGAAATAGAAGCAGAGCAGTTCTTGTATGGTTCTCACACTAGGCTCAAATGCTTCCTCTGAATCATTTTCAAAGCACTCCCAGCTGTAGCATTTTGACACAGGTTCTGCTCTCTGTGGCATTCATTGGGCAAGACCATGAACAGTCTGTACCATTTCCACAAGGCACTTACCACTCCTCCTAAAGATCCTCCTAAAATTCAGTGCGAAGATATCCTCCCGTAACTTAAGCCCATCCTGAAGGGAGGGAAGGAGTGGGAAGGATCTGGCTTTGCACACTTGCAACTTCTTAAGTGTTTAAGAAAGTTCCTGCGCTCCAGGAGACATTTGTGCTCTGCCTTAGAATCAAAGTACACAAACATTTTGCAAACACTTTTTATTGTACCTTTATGTTACTTTCTAACTATAATAGGAGTTTTGTTCCAGTGGCTACATTTTCTCATTTATTTCAATGCCAGATTTGATTAAATGAGCTATTGCTCTCCCTCATAGATCTGTAAATTATTGAGTCCTCTCAATATTTTGAGAATTTGCCAGATTTAAAAAAAATTACAGCTCTTCTTCAAAGATAGCAACAAAAGCCTTATATCAACACATTCAGCACTAGCCCTGCAAACAGTGATTCCTAACGCCTCAGATAAATACAGCAGCAATCTAATTAAAAGAAACTAAAGGTGTTGTATGTTCCACTTTGACTGTTATTTTCTAGTTAAAAATAGGCAGTAATGAAAATTTCCAGAATAAGTACAGCATTTGCAAATGTGAATTATTCATGGAAAAGGTGTAAAGTGTCCTCTTTATTTTATTTTGTAATTAACATAGATCAGCATGTTCTTCACTCTGATTTTTGTTCCATTGCCACCAAGGATAATTTTATAATACCATATCCTGCCTCACATTCTATGAAAAAGTAAATCAAAAGAAGATAAAGTATTTATTGAAGTCTGAAATGTCTGTACTTCAAACAGGAAGTCTAAAAGATAATAGGCCTGAAAGTAAATTTGAAAGAAACAAGGATATTGCTTTCTTGCTTTAAAAATGTAGACCTAATTTGGGAACTGAGATATTTTCTCCACATTAATTCACTAAGTTTTAGTTGCTATAAAAACTGGATGCATCTTTGAGTAAATACCTTGGGTAAGAGTAAAGAAGGAGGAGCTGAAATTATGGTAATTGATCTCATTCTTCCTAAATTAGTTATAACTTGTCATCCATTCATACAAGCTGTGTTCACAGAATATCTGTGTCAATGCACAAGAATGGCATGGATCAGAATGGAGTGATATAAAATCAGCAGGAGCTGCAGGCAGAAACTAATTTTCTCCCATTCTCTGCAGACTGTTCATGCAAATTTTAGTTTATTTATTTATCTACTGCATATAGATATCTGCAGATGGTTACAAAGAATAGTAACTATTGCTGGAACAGATACTCCAGATCTTAAAATTTGACTGATGAGGCACAGTCTTTCTGCTAAACATATCATTCTGCTGTCTCAGGCTATAAAACATTCCAACTTTTTCTTCAATTATCTAGATGCAACACTCATTGGCAAGGAATCATGGTGATTGCTATTCCTCTCATTTATTTCCAACATCTGGAAATCAAACAGCTGCCTGCTTTGCTTTCTAGATTTTAAGATTCACCTGCACACATTGCTGCTTTGCTAGTAACATGTATAACAAAGGATCCCTAAGAAATATGTGGCTTCAGTTCAGAAACTGTGGAAACCTTTTATATCCTCACCTAGGCAGACCACAGCTCCATACTTAAGTAGGGGGAAAGTAGCAGGAGGGCCACTCTGTGCCATGAACTGTTGCCTCTGTTGCAACCTGATGACAAGCCTATTGCTTATATTGAAAATCTTCTGAGCAGTCTCTAGTTTTAGTGTAATTGGTAAAGAAAAATGAATGGAAACAAATGTTTCCAGAACTGACATTCGGCAGTAATATAAGGTGGTAATCATTAAAAAAAATGAGCTCTGTTAAGGATCACTAAGCGGGCTGAAAGTGTTATCTTCCTAGGAATTTAAAGTTTCAGTGCAGCTACTAACTATCAAGTAGAGTTCAAGCAGCTTTCTCAACAGAGAGAGAGAGAGAGAGAGAGAGAGAGAGAGAGAGAGAGAGAGAGAGAGAGAGAGAGAGGGAGAGGGAGATGCCAATCTGATGTAGTCAGCAAGACTGCTCCATAACCTTTCTCTGATTCTCCAGAAATGTTCCTCTGCAGTTTAGGTGTCTGTTTTTCTCCTTTTTCCTCAATGTCTATGGAGATTCTCAGTCATCCAGGTTATGGTTGTCCCAAAGGTGCCTTTTTTTCAAGAGGCACACTGGACTTTCTGGTTTTTCTTTGAAGACATTCTGCTTTTCATCCAAGAAGCTTCTTCAGCTCTGAAGAAGCTTCTTGGATGAGCTGAAGAAGCTTCTTGGATGGGAAGCAGAAAGTCCAGTTGCCTCTTAAAAAAGCATTTTTGGGACCTTTTTCCTCAAAATGAGTTAAGATTAATGTAGAACTTTGGAAAGCTTTTGCACTGTTTTAAAACTTCAAGTGCTGGTTGTTTATTTTTATTCCTTATTTATAACAATCATTCTACTGCATGCAAGGAAGTCTTTTTCCACAACAGGTAACATTTATTTTCCCTACTTCATTAAGTTTATTAAGACCAAGAACAAGGACCACTATGGAACTGTATAATGTTGCCATGATACAACATAATGGAATGGGGCATGATTTCTAACCCCACTTCCCAATTTTCAAGTTTTCCATTTCTTGCTATTTTAAGCATACTTTATTCATTGTCCCACTAGATACCAAAAACCAATTGCACCATCAACTTCCAGAAATTTACCACAAGAATTTTAGCAGCCTGGTTCCGAAAATTACAAACAAACAAACAAACAAGAGAGGAGGGGTTATCTGAAGTCTGCTGAACAATGTCATCTCCCTGCTCTGCAATCTTTTCCACTTCCTGCCCTGGAAAAAAAATCTTAAGAAGTTTTTCTTCATGTTGTCGGGATCTGGCATTTCACTGAGGCAGGGAAAGTATGTCATGAAAGATAAGCTAACCACATTCATGCAAGAAATTCTCATCCCCATCCTAAGAATTTCAGCTAATATTCTTGTCCTCCTTTGAAAAACAAACAGGAACAATGGCCAAAGTTTCTTTCAAAGGCGAAAAAGTGCTGAACAGTCAATTAACACCAAAGAACTAGCAAATGGCTGGCTGTGTGAACAGGCAATGCTGGCCAAAATGCTGGGGAAGGCTTTTTGTTCACCAAATAGCACTATTAAATCAGGCCTAGGAATGCTAGAGAATTAGTCCAATTCTCCTGGATTTTGCTCAGTAACTACTAAATATGTAAGGTACTGTGCCACAGAACTGGCTCTTTCGCAGTGCCAAAGGTCTTGCCTTGAATGGGGACAAAAGGAGGGAGGGATTCCTTTTGCAAGGTTTCCCTTTGTTTTTTGGCTTTTATGATTGTCCCAGCATTGAATAAGTAACAGAATGAGAAATTAGTGAGCGAAAGGCATGGGCCCTTTGAGAAATCAGTAACCAAAAGGACGTGCAAATTCTGTACCATCTCAGCAAAATGTTTTCCTTTTGGCATGTCCCTTTGTCTTTACAGTAGTCCTCGCTCTGTGCAGCAGCCAATCTTTTTATTCAGTTTTATTTAACCCATCTACAATAAGAGGCAAAACTGCCTCTTATTTTAAGCAAAACTTAAGGTAGTCTTCAAAAAGAACTCATCTTAAATGCAGCAGAGTGGGACTGCCACTGCTGCTATAGTCTTGAGGCTGAAAAACCTTAGCCCAAAGTACTCCTTGAGAGTCAAATTGGTGTAGTGATTAAGGCATGAGGCTGGAAAGTGAAAGACCTCTAGTACCGCCTTAGGCATGAAGTTAACTGGATGACTTTGGGCCAGTCATGCTCTTTCAGTCTAGGAAGAAGGCAAGGCAAACTACTTCTGAAATCTTGCCAAGAAAACTGCAGGGACTAGTCCAGTGATGGCTAACCTTTTCTGGACTGAGTGCCCAAAGCATGCACACGCACACACACATGTGAATCAGTGGTGGGTTCCTCCAGGTTCGGTCTGGTTCAGCGAGCTGGTAGCGGTGACGATATGACGTCACCGAACCGGTTCTCCCCCCCCCCCTCCCACCCCCCCCCACCCATGTTATTCTTACCTTTTATTTGGTCCCACCCCCAATCTATCGCTGCCTCCTGAGTCCCAGCTGATGACTAGAAGGAAAAAAACTGTTTAAACTCTTGCCGCGGGGCTTCAAAGAGCCGTCCTACAGCTGATCAGTGTTAAAAGCAAACAAATGAGTCGGGTCGTAAGTGCGAGGACTGGTCGTAAGTGCGAGGACCTTCCAGAAATGACTGACCAGCTAGCCAAGCCCACCTAGTCACATGACCTCCAAGCCACACCCACAGAATAAGCCACGCCCACAGAACCGGTAGTAAAAAAAATTTAGAACCCACCCCTGATGTGAATGTGCGCATGTGCGCCTGAGCCCCCCAAATACAATGTGCATGCAGGGCCCGCGCATACACCCTGCCCCCACGCATGCATCTGCGCCTCCCACATGGACCCCACTCCCTGTGCATGCATCTGTGCCCCCTGCATGCACCCCACTCCTTGCAAGCACATGTATCCCCCCCCCGCATGCGCCCCCCACACACATGCATGGCAGAGACCCTAAGACCAGCTGGATGGCAAGAGGCACATGCGCATGTGCAGCAGAGTTGAACTGTGGTGACGGCTCACTTGCCATCAGAGAGGGTGCTGCGTGCCACTTCTGGCACACGTGCCATAGGTTCGCCATCACGGGACTAGTCCATGCACTAATAAAGGAGAATATTGGGAGCTCAGGGTTGAAAAGAGGGGTCCTTGGTGCTCTCTGAGCTTGCTTGTTTTCTTGCAGATGTTTCATTACTCAAACTAGGTAACATCATCAATGCTAGGACTAGTTCATGCAGTTGCAAGAAGTCAGCAATTCCTGAAAGGCACACTCGCACTCCTTAGCCCCAAAAAGCCTTGCTACAACTTTCTGCCTGGAGATTTAATGTTAATAATTTAATGATAAGCACTAGTCCAAAAGGAAGAGAAGGTAGTTTGGTGCTTTGGGTCCTGCTTCACAGATTTTGGTTCAGGAACAACATTGCACGTTGAAAGGATCAGCAGGAGGTGATATGAAAAGCTGCCAGAGGTTCTGGAAATCTGCTACCAGCTGGATCCAAAGATGGATAAAGTAATGATATAAAATAGTCTGATTTAATATAAAGATGTTTCCTAGGTTTCTAACTCTCTGAAAGTCCTAATATATAGTGAAAGGTAGTCCTCCCTCTTTAGATCACAATTATTGGATTGCTGCAGAAGACTGGGGGATTAGTTGGTATTGTGACGCCTAGCTTGTTTAGGATTCCATCGGTAATTGCTATAAGAAATACTTCCCTTGCTCTGAATAAGATTCATATATTTTTACAGTCATTTGCACATTAGCAAACCTGACCTGGTTTGTAATCTCATATCATATTTTAGTCTCATATGCTAGCCAGGAAGTGGTTTCTGATTGAGTGGAATTGCTAAAAGAGAAACAAGAGGAGAATTTATTTATTTATTTATTTAGGAGATTTATATAACTAATTCTGGCAGCTTGGTATGGAATTAACTGCTCTAAGCAATCATGAAGAAAAATAGGAGGTGGGCTACGAACCTACTACTCATGAAGAAAAAAGCAAACCAGGAGAACCTATGGTTCAGTCCTAATCATTATTCTCCACCAGATGCACGAATAACCTCTCTTTTGTTAAATATGTGCAGCCAACCATGGCACAGCTACAGACAGCCAAATAGTATACTAGAGTCATTCACTAGAAGCCATATTTTCTGCTGGAAGGAACAATACCTGTAAAAAGTTATTTCTCATGTGCCCATAATCAAGCTGGCATATTATCTCTGGATAATGTTCAGTATGTCTGACAACCATAAAAGAGGTCTATGAAAAGTATCACCACCCTAAAATAAATAAATAAATAAATAAATAAATAAATAAATAAATAAATAAATAAATAAATAAATAAACAAACTCTTTCCACTTGCAAGGCATCTAACTTTCTCAAAATCTAATGTTATCCTGTAACATCTTGAATCAAATTTCAATAGGAAAAAGCTTTTCACAGTGAATCTTTCATTAGGTCAGGATTTATGTGTATAGAATATTCAAGTTTCGGAAGTTCTTCAGGTGTTTCTCTTCTGTAGAAGAAGAAACTTCATCCGTAGAAAACCCATTCGCTAATAAACAACAGACAGCGTTATGTGGGACCATAAGATTGTTTACATCATTTATTCTTTGGAATCAATTTTCAAACAGATCCAGCTCTTATGTAAGACTGTCATTGACTTCTTTCTTAGAATTAATCTAAAATGTTCAATGCAATGTACAAAAAGTTAAAAGAAAAATAAGAAAAAAAGAAAGTGGAAAAAGAAAGCATAGAATTATGAATTTCATTCTTCTTTTCCATCCTTCTTTGAACCCTGAATCCATAAATTATCTAAACAAAATTATCACTTCTTCAACATCAGCTATAAATATTACCTTTTTTTCTTCTTAACAACAGGAAAACCTCATTGCAGTGCAACACTAGAAATTTGTCTTCCGAATATTTAAGGTTAACCTTGATTTTGCACTTTCAGTGTCTTCTTTTGTAATGAAATATTCGACATCTTCTTTAGCTGCAGCTAATAAAATGGCTGCAGCCATTTTTCAAATGCTTAATGTTTGATTCTGGCTATCAACTCTTCCAATCCTGCAACACTTATATCCATGATGGCGAACCTATGGTATGCATGCTGGAAGTGGCACGCAGAGCCATCTCTCCGGGCATGCAAGCCATCGCCCATTGCTCTTCTGGATTCTGATGTGCTGGCCAACTGGTCTTCATGCACGCGGGAATGTCAGAAACCAGAAGAGCAGCCGCCCGGTGCACATGCGCACGCTGGGAAGATGATCTTTTGGTTTCCAGCGAGCGCATGCACATCAGCTGTCTGGTCTTCTGCCATGCATGAGTATGCGGCTAGCTGGCCGGTGTGCATGCACGTGCCGGAAACTGGAATATCATCTTCCCGGCAAATGCATGAGCACCGAGCGGCTGCTCTTCCAGTTTCCGGCATGCGCACGTGTGCTCCCGTTTCAGCACTTGCTGCCGAAAAGGTTCACCAACACTGACTTATATTCACTGTACAAATTAAAAAGATGCAGGGACAATATTCATCCTGGTCTCACTCCTTGATTCAGTCTCTTTTTCCAGACTCAGCTCTTATAGTTGCTTCTTGCTCATGGTATAGATTCCTCAGAGGAATAATCCAGTTTTCTGGCATAATCAATATTTCCACTATGTTCTACATCCTGGCATTATCTAAACAATCAAAGGCCTTAAGGGATACATTAAAGCAAAGGTGAACCTATTGCAAAGCTGCAAGTGAGTAGATTTCCATACCTAAAGAAAGAGAACGAGATACAGATAAGATGGCCAAAGCATTCAGTTGAGGTACAAATAAAGCATCTCTTCTCAAATCATTAAAGCAGCTGCACTTTTAGAAGGTGCACGGAGTTGCTTCAAGGCTGTTCTCTGAACATTTTTGTATGCTCAGATAATATTTCTACTGTACCCATCATCAAAGCAAGATAGCTGTGCTTATATATCAGCCAAGAGCAGCTTTGAATCAACCATGTCAGACCTTCCAAAGGATGTGGCTGCTTTATGCTTGAGCACTGTGAATTTTCTGACAGACACAACCGTGCTGAGTTTGATGTGTAAGAGGACCATAGTGGCTACAAAATGTATTTTGCATTCATTTACTTTGTATCCTGCTTGTTTTCTGAAAACTCTAGGCGGCTTATATGTGAATCTCCCCTTATCTGATCTTCTCAACAGCATTTTGCATTGCAGATCAGGCTGTGACAGAGGAATTGGCCAGAAGTCACCCAGGCCTGATGTTCTTTCCATCCCAAGTTATGAAGACATTTGATAATTTATTTTTATTTTATATATTTATCAAATGCATTTGCTTCCCATCTCTTGGTCCAGGCAACTCTGAGGAGCTTACATCAGGATAAATGACCTATAACAACAATTATAAATGTAAAAGTGAATTAAAATTAGAAAAATTAAGATAAAGTAAAAAAAACGGCTTTGGAGGGGAGAAGTGGCATGTCTCCATCATTAGGGTATCAACAGCCTCCAGTCAGCAGCTTCCCCTTCAGGATACCTTGCCAGCATCATAGACAGGGATTTTCTATTAGCACCCGTGAGTGGCATTCTTGACCGAAGGGTCCATAGAGCCTTCTTCGCATTCAGCAAATTGAAAGTTGGACTTTCTATGACTCATCCAGTGGTGGGTTTCAAATTTTTTTACTACCGGTTCTGTGGTGTGGCTTGGTGGGCGTGGCAGGGGAAGGATACCGTAAAATCCCCATTCCCACCCTAATGCAGGGGAAGGTTACTGCAGAATCCTCATTTCCTCCTGATCAGCTGGGACTCGGGAGGCAGAGAATAGATGGGGGTGGGGCCAGTCAGAATTTTTACTACCGGTTCTCCGAACTACTCAAAATTTCCGCTACCGGTTCTCCGGAAGTGGTCAGAACCTTCTGAAACCCACCTCTGGACTCATCCCATTAAACATGAAAAAAATGTGGATATATTGAAATAACAGAATGTGATTGATTATTTAATTTGTGCTTCTGTGCATATTACGCATCCCTATAATATTGGTTGGAAAATCTGTAGTCCAATATTATGTACACTAGGAGGCTTGCCTATTTGGGTCATTTTTTGATTTATTGCTAAGGCTCATACCTTATAATTTACCCATCTTGTAAAACATGATTTTGGGAGGCTTACATCAATAATAAAACCACAACAGTAAAAACAAGAAAACGACATGGGGAAAAATGTATTACTAATACTGTATGACCTTAAATTAGGCAGATTCCCCTGAATTGAGCTTGACTCCTGAAGATTACAAGGGTATGGACTTGTGTTGCTTTCTTGACAAGATAAGAGGTAGTCACTTCAAAGGTACGTGTATGTGTACCTGTCATGCACAATATGCTTTTCTGGCAATTTTCCATCCTTTCAAACAATCCACAACTCCTGGAAAATCTATCTATTCATCAACCCTTGAGGAAAGGGATACCAAAATTCTACTTCCATTGCTTTATGACCAATAAACGGAGCATATTTTCTTCTTGAAAGCAATTAAACTGTCACCAAATGGTACTGTGTTTATTCAGTCTTCTTCCTGATTGCGATAGTGTGGTTGCCTTTGGGAAGAGAAGGCTAAGAGTCCAGGCTGGCTCTCCTCTCTAAAGGGTTTTTCAGATTCTCAACATCAATTATTTGTATAGCGTTTCCTCTAAAATTTCTGTCAATACAGCCACAAGTGCCCATTGCCTTAATTCCTTTCTCAGGCAAGAGTAGCCAACTTTTTTTTATCTGGCACTCTTGAACTGTTTGCAGTATCCCTTATTCATTGCTCTAGTGACAGATTTATATGAGGTCCACTCCTGAATTGCTCTGGGCAGATTTTTCTCTCTTAAACTAAGCATGAAAAAGCCAGTAACACAGAGATTCTGGAAAAAAAAACGGGTTTTGCTGAACAAGTGCCATAATGGATTCAGTATAATATCACCAGCATTTTTTCTTGAGTGGTATTTATAATTTTAGGGATGTTCAATACACTTTATTTCATTTTCCCTGCAGGATTTTTTTTACATGCATAATCCTAGAAAATTACAGGGGCCACAAAGAGGAAAGGTACATGCTAATGATTTCCTGGCCATATATTTCTAACTTCTGATAGAGACAGGAGGCAAATGACCGTCAAGTCCTATGCAGTCTTTAGTCCCCCAAAGTTAGCCCATCTGGGCTCTAGGTCAGGAGTCTCCAAACTTGGCAACTTTAAGACTTGTGGACTTCAACTCCCAGAATTCCCTAGCCAGCATGAATTCTGGGAATTGATTCACATTGTTAAAGTTGTTAAATTTGGAGTCCCCTGATCTGGAACAATATTTGACGAGGGCCTTAAAACAGTTGACAAAGGAGTATTAACATCTTATGTTTAGATGATATGTCTCAATGATAGTTGATTGTTAAATTATTGCTTCTTAATTTAGGAGAATTCTGGTACATTCTGTATTCATACTGGGGATGGAGATCTCATCTTTCTTCATTTTATATTTCCAGAAGACAGCAAAGATTGCAACCATCTCTATTTTTGATTGATTCAAACAAGAAATGCTAAATGTTTGAATGGATACTGTAAGAGAACAACATCCATGAATGATGTTTGCTTCTTTGGGAAGTCTGATATGTGGCAGTGCATTTGTTTCTTTATTGGAATCTCAAGATATTGTTTATATTGTACAACTAAAAACAAAGTTATATAAAAATGATCTAAAGCCTCACATACTCTAATGTACATTTGTTTTTAAAGCAAATCAAACTCATGTAAGGACTGAGCCAAATGCATCTTTGTAGTAAAGCCATGACAAATAATACACTGACATATAATGTATGACAATAATAGCTATCTTTAAAGAAAGTTTCAAATATTCTACTCTCTGAATACCTTGACAGATGTAAGACAAATGGTATTACTTGATTAAAGGAAAGGCAATAAGTATTCAAAGAAAGACAGAACAGAATAGATCCTATCTATTCTATCCTATCCTTCAAGGTAGCCCAGACTAGAAAACCAAGGCCATGCAGGGTTACTGCTACTTTTATAGTAAACATTTAATAACAACATCTTGCAAGTCAGAATGTGTTCAGCCTTCTATCCTTCTGTGAACTAAGGAGGGGTTTGCTGAGACATTTGAGCACAGGGTTGGACCAGAAGACCTCCAAAGTCCCTTTTAACTCTGTTATTCTGTGTTACATTCTTGGCCAGGACTCATGCTCTGTTTTGATTGTTGTCTTGGAGATGGGTCCTCCTCCTTTCTTTCAAAGCCATTTTCTCTGCCCCCTACATACCAAGGCATAATAATACATGCCATTCTATGGATCTGGTTATTGTTCTGCCTAAATCCTTTACAGCAACTATTGTGGAGCTTGGGCCTACAGTTCACTTTCTTGATCATTTGCAGGGCTACAGGTAAAGTTGCCAAAATGATGGTATAAGCAAGAGAGGCGAGGCTAACTGGGAGTTAGCCCTCCTGAGCAAATCAGACAGGAAACAAGACCAGATGAGCGAAACATAATTTATTGTAAAGCTATGCTAATAGAATCTTGCAAGTGTGAAAGTACAAACTTCCTGCCCGCCACTTTTAAGTGCTAAATCCATTCTGGTGGGTCCTTCTTCAGTTTGTTTCTTTGACTGTTAATTCACTGAGGGCTCCTGCCTCTCTTGTCTGACAGCTTCCTAGGCAACATCTCCTATCCCTTCTCCTCAAGGTTATCCCTGCATTCCATTCCATTGGGGATGACTGATAAAAATGGGAGCAACAACATTCTAGAAATCAAACTATTTCCATTTCTACCTTTAAAAAGTCCTCCAACTTCTCCAATTCCCATGACTTAAAATAACCCTTCCAAATACAATTAAACTTTCAGTCACCAGCTACAAAAGCCTTACATAAAAACAAACAAACAAAACAAAACAAAAACAAAACTATTGGGGTATGTTCATAAAACGTTGCATTGTAAAAAGCTATTTTCCCACTTACCATTTATCCTCCATTCCACCATGCTCCAGTTTCTTCTCTTCCCCATCTGCCAGCATTCTATTACCAGTGAACATACCCAGTCATTATGGAGAAGTTGTGGTGGACATTTAAAAATCTATTTATAGATTTTTAATAATAAAGATCTATTAAGTCACTGGGATGGAATTCTTTACTATTTTATCTACATACTTTTTATCCTGTCTTAATGGCCTTCAGTGGAACAGTGCATCATAGGGCAATAATTTTTAAATAAGGTACCTCAAATGCATTAACTTAAAGAATGTGTAAAAAAACAAACAAACCAGGACCCACTATTCTTGTGGAATTAAAATGTCAAGGATCTTCAGACCAGTTGTATTTGCAAACTTGTGGCCACTACAGAATGGTCATAGTCAGCCATGCCTACATGATTATTATGTCCGACATTTCCTACCAGCTTCCCACAAACTATTTCAATGGGGAAGCCAGTTGGAAGTCAGAAGTCGCTCCTGCTCCCACTGCTTTTTTTTGTCCTCCTGTAGTCATTCTGTTTCTCTGTTTAGGTAAGGAAATGTCTCTGAGAGGATAACGCAATGGGGCATGGTTTGTCTAGTATACCGGTATGTATATATTTCTTGCCATCACCACCTTTTCCAGACCCTCCATTTTACTCTTCTTCCCACTGGGTTAACTGGTGAATGATAACACAGTCATATCACTTTGTTAATGAAACATAAAGCACTGGCTCTCAGATGTTTATCAGACACAATCCAACACTTTAAACAGGTTACAAACTGGTTATCTGACAAGACTATTTTTCTCATTATGAATTTGATTGTGAAAATTGGTAGAAGACTCACTTTTAGGACACAAAAGCTTCTGTGTGAAATGCTAAGAATGAAGATTAATTTCATTTTGGATGCAAGAACGGAAAAAGATCTCATTAAGAAATGAAAATCTACAATAGACAGTAAACATAGCCATTTGGAGTACAAGCTATGAGTTCGGTATTTTCATATTAGTGTGATGTTTTAATATATTTTAATTAAATACTTAAAACTCTCTTAATTTTTAATCTCTTTTTAAATCAATCAGTTACCCCGTGAGCCTATGTTCCCTGATTTAGAGCTACCGGTATCTAGAATTGCAGTTGCAATGCCAAGCTAATATTATGATATACGTTTGGCATAGCAACCTCAAATCTAAACAGCTCTAAATCTAAGGCACTAATTCCTTCATCTTCACACTGAACTGCAGGTCTTCCTTTGCAATGATGGAGTTTTAGATACACAATCTTAGCAAAGGAAACAGGAAGCAAAGGAGATAGTTGGGAATTCAGTAAATGACTTCTCAAGAAAGCAGTACTAGAGTCTCAGTCCCAAGTATCAAGAAACTTTTTTTATTGACTTTCAGAATATACTACAGTCTTAACCTCCATAGCACGGCATGTCTGCAGGCACATTCCATTAATGAACACAGTCAGAGTCTTCACCAACACTGCCTCTCCCTGCATGAAGCCAGCTTATTGCTTGACCCCAACTGACATCACTTCCCTCTTTATGGCACAAATTCTAAAGGAAGCCAAATGTTGGTACAGCAGCAAGAAGGAAGTTAAGGTACAATTTAATCTATTTAAAAGGATCCACGTTTCCTTTTATTTTTTAATCTCTGAGATAACATTAGCAAATCAAAGGAGGCTTCTATTTGTCTGCATCTTTGTGTAAACATACTAGGTAACAAGCATCTGCTTTTTATTCCAGCAAAATCAATTTGGAGCCCAAACGAATGTGCTTCACTTTGAAGATGATTCTTCTTTTTTTTTTTTCAAAAACCAAGAGTCAAAATCGGAGGCAGAATACATTTTATCTGGAAAAAAAGAAAGCCAACTCTCCCTACCCCCAATCCCCTTGCGATAACAGCAGTTCCACATCCCATTTGTGGGATGAAAACTGGGGAGGACAAAGTGTAGTTTAAAATGTAAAAAAGAAATCTAAATCTGTATTTTGTAGGCATGGTCTTATTTTCTCCCATCAACCAAAGAATACTTAGAGCACATAGGTTTCCTGAAAAATATATATATATTTATTTATTTATTTCAGGAAACCTATGAATAATGTGTATGTATATATATATATATATATATATATATATTCACATTATTCCCTTTCTACATAAATCAGCTTATGTAAAGCTTAGAAAAGGAATAAAAACAGGAAGTCAATGAAGTTGGAAGTATGAAATTAATAGTGAGAGAGAAAAAAATATGAAATAGTATAGGATGTGATTAAAATATAGTCATCGTCTTTAGTGTTCAATTTTTAATGTTCAATTTCTTACTTCTTTTTAAGGAACTAGTAGCATGCTCATATACATTTTTTCCCCCAAAATTTCTTCTTTGGAACTGACCACAAACTATCCAGTACCTTTCTACCAGCATTTGAACATTTCCTCATTCCTTAGTAAGCATGAAGAAACTTTTCTGGATTCTTTTTTTTTTTTCCATTTAATCATTTGTTCTATTTTACCTGTCAAACTAACTACTCTGGTCTGGTGCATTCATTATCAGATCAAAACATTCCATGGCATCATACAATCAATATAATATTTGCTGCAAATAATTTGGCTTTTCAACACAAGAAACACTTGGAAATTTCTTCTCTCACATTCACACATTTCCAAATGAGTTAATGATCTGAAGAGCAAAAGATCCGGTCCCATCCTTAACACAAAGTCACACTCAATTTCCCCAAATGGTTCACTGTTACATCTCATACCCATCTGATCAGAATTCTGATCAGCCACTTCCTAGGTACATTTAATAAACTAATTTTGTTTTTACTGTATCTTCCCCCTTTGCACAAGGGAACAATACTAGCATTCTTTCAAATGTCAAAAAGAAGTGCAACCTTCACACCTACCTTAACCAAATTGCACATCCACTTTATGTACCAGCCATATCCCTATTTTAACATCTCTCCAATTATACTATCTTCAGTCTCACTATTTTTCAACATACTCATATAATGATATTTTTTTATTGGACACAAGAATGTATTCCTATCCATGGCCCAGTTCTTTTTTTCTGCATTCTTTCATCTCATTCCCTTCCATCCATTCATATCATATAACACATTCTTGCATCACATTCACTCCCCAAAATTCATCTGTACTTCACTCATTATCACAATTTAATGTAACATCACATGCAAATATTACAAACCATGAATTCATAATTTTATATGCACCCATAGCCTAGGTGATAGAAATGCACACTTTCTGAAATAATTTTAGCTCTTTAATTAATAATTAAACTTCCACTTCCAATGCAAAAGATCAGAACACTTTCATTCAGTTATTACATCCTTCCCCTTTCTCTTAATTTCACAGGCATAGAAGAAATCTATTTTTTTTTCCTTTTCTTTCGTTCATTTATTCATGCTGCTTGCTATTTCCATACATTCCACATTGCAATAAGCCATGGTCCCCACCAGATCTGTTCACAGATATCTTTCTATCTCCGACCTCCGTGTGTTTCGCTGTGCCCTTAAGACCCTACTGTTTCGCCAGGCAGGGCTAACTATGTAATTATTTTAAATTGGAAGTTTTAAATTGGGGGTTTTAATCTGGGCTGAAATTGTCTAATATTTTTAATAATTTTAAATTTTGATATTTGTATATTTTTTGTTTTAATAGGCTGTACACTGCCCTGAGTCCTTCGGGAGAGGGGCAGTATAGAAATAATAATAATAATAATAATAATAATAATAATAATAATAATAATAATAATAATAATAATAATAATAATAATAATAATTCACTTGGCTCTAACTAGATACAGTACAAGTTTTACCAATCAATTTGGGCATATTTTGGTCAGCATGCCACAAAGTACAATCACGGTCCAATCCAGATTCAATCCAGGTCCAGTGTTATCCCAAGCCATTTTACAGTCTTCTATGCAAGACAGGATCTCACTACGTCTCAAGGCAACATGCTTTTGCCAGCATCTGTTCAATTCAGAGATACACAAACTCAGGATATGAAATGTCTGCAAGCCTAAGCTGAGCTGGGTTTTTTAGATAAAGATTTTGAAAATCCATTACTACCTCTCCCAAAGTTTGCACTCAGGAAAGGATAGGGATTAGTCTATCACAAAAAACAACAACAGGGCAACGAGAAATAAAAAAAAATAAAATTAGGTGAACCAATCAGTTGTCTTTCACATAATATATTTTTGCTCTAGTAGAAGCTTCCAATAATCCAGAAGCTGGTTTCAATTCCAGGTAGATGAACCACAGCACAAGCAGATCTCCATCTCAATGTACCAATTTTATTTCAACACCAGCCTGTCATTGTTCTCACAGATTACATGAGTGGCTCATTAACTGAATTGCATGGTCGATTTCAGATTCTTTCCGTATTTGTCTCTACTGAAAAGCTCAGTTCATATATTTCAGTGAGGGAACTCTCTTCCTGTGGGAATAAACCTAAGTAGGATTCCTGAACAAACCTGAGCCTTGGGCTCAAGATGGATTTCAGAAAACTTCGCCTTAGTTATTTCTACTCCACCTCTTTTCCCTCCTGGAAAAATCAAACTGTCTCTTGGCAGTGTCCCATTAAGTATTGCATGATACCAGAAGAGCTTAGTTTCACTACAAATGTGATTTCATACATCTTCAGATGACATTAAGCTTGGAGCCTCTCAGAAGGTTGAAACAAACGCAATAACAATTGGAGCAGGGGTTTGCTTACCAAATATACTACAATTTTTTTTTTTTAAAAAAAAATAACTGATAGGTCATTTGGAGTATCAAGGGGCAACCAAGGTCTGTCTAGAACAACCTGCTTTTCATTAAGGATAGACAGGTGTCCCATTGCTTAAGGAGTATTCAAATTAGCAGTAGGTCTTTGGGGTCTTCGACCCTGACCTCTGATCTTTTCAGGTGAGATGGTGGGAATTGAAGGATGCCATCAGGGCTCCTGAGAGGTGGCAGCGGTGATAGCAAGGGTCAACTAAACTCACTCCGGGATTTTAATTCAGAGGAAACCCCACCACTCCCAGGGACACACATGTCTCGGCCAGTTGTTAGCCTGCCCATCATCTCACCTTTCAATACCCAGCGTCAGGACATGCCTAAACTAAGGAAGGCAGAACCACCGAACCCATTGGCCATTCCCACGGGAGAAAAGAGAAGAGCAGATGCTCGCAGATGCAACGTCGGGAGAAAACGGACTACACACAGACACACACACACACACACACCCAGACAGACAGACACACACACACACACACACACCCGTCCCGCCGTCATTTGGCCCCGTCCCGCATATCAAACCCCGGAGGGGCCGTTTCCTTCTAACGCCATCGTGACTCTCGTCGGTCAATGACCGGCTCTCCCGCCCGCCCCTCCACTCCACTCCCAGTCGCCTCCCCCCCCCCGATGCCTTCTCACCCGCGGATTCGTTCCGCCGTTGGTTTCCCCCCTCGCGGATCACCACCGTTCTTGACACGTCGAGGATGGAGGCGGTGGCTGCTTGCATGGCTCCGGGGCCCTCGGGGCTTCCGAGCCGCAGGGGGGCGACCTCGCCCTCTTCACCGGGCAAAATCTCGCACTCTTCCCGGGGGGGGGGCAGGCGGGGAGGGAAGAAGGGACGGGTCTTCCCCGCTGGTCTGCCCGCTGCGGCTGAGGGGGATCGCGGCGCTCCAAGTCAAGCTTCTCTCCGCGGGCAGGAGCGCCGGCTTCGTTTCCCGCTTCTCCTTTTTTTTTTTTTTTTCTTACAACTGCCGGCGCTTCGCTCGCCGTCCCCTCCGCCTCCGCCCCGCCGGCGTCTAACGAGCGGCAAGCAAAAGGACGGTGCTGAGCACCTGGAGATCCCGCCCTCCCCCGCTCGCTCCCCTCCCCCCAACACCTCCGCCCCGCCACACAAGGCACACCTCGCTTCCTCTTCAGCGCTGAGCGAAGGAAACGGAGATCGTCGCGCCTTCTCGATTCAACGATCATCAGGGAACCGGCGCGCCGGAGCCGTCGGAGCTCCCCTTTAACCGCGCCTTATCTGATCCAAAAGTCCGCTGCGGCTTCCCTCGTGAAGATCGCACCAGAGGCGGATTCCCGAAGAGCTCGTCCAGGGGCTCCGGGGCGCCGCTGCGCGATCCATCTGGTCAAAACGCAAGGCTGGACGAGTGGCTCTCGCCGACTGAGGGGACAATCCGGAGCCTCCTCTGGGTAGAAGTAGTCGCGGCTGGGCCCCCGCGCGCTCCTTACTCCGAAGTAATCTCCCCTTCCTCCAGAAAACAGGAGCAAGAGCACCATTCAGGCCACATGAATATGCATGAATAATTTCTTCAACACTTCTGCTTGTATAAGAGCGTGTAAGACAAAGGCACGCTCCGCTGGGGAGCGGCGGAATCATCACACACCGCGGAATAATCTCCAGAGGCAGACGGAAGGTTGTTCCCCCCCCCCAAAATGGCACATATTTATGTTTTGCGTTGTTCCTTATTTTAATAATTCATATCTTGCTCGATCTTTGGGAACTCACACACACAGCGCGCCTTCCTTTCATATTTTCCCTAAACAGAGCTTTGCGATGTAGATCAGACTGCAAAATAGATTAGCTCAAAGTTACTTCCACGACAGTGGAATTGAACCTGCACACAGTCTTCCGAGTTCTACCACTACTTCGCACAGCGTTACCTTCCGTCTGCGTTTATTCAGTTTCTATTCTCTACACACACAGAGAGAAAGAGAGAAAGAATACAAAACCTTTAGATGTGGACCTAAAAATATGCCTGATTTGCATATGTTCATATCTTCCAAAATGTCCGCATGAAAATAACATTTTTTTTTTAATTTTGTGGTAGGGACAAATAGCATCAAATGACTCGGAAGCAGGAATATTTTTGATGCACAAGCAGAACTGGCACTACCTACCTTTCTCAGTGTATAAATCTATAAGTCCTTACTGAACTATGATTTGTATTATACATATCTGGGTTTGTATTATCATAGCTACTTACCAGAAGTCCTGGATGGGATGATTGATAGCTGTGCGGCTCAGAAGGTGGGACAAATAGGAGCAGTAAGAGTAAAGTTTTTGTAGATAAACCATTAAATACTAGTATTAATGCTAACAAAATTTTGTACAGTACATCTACTACGGACGACTATATAATAATGCCAGTCCAGTAAGTAATGACATCTCATATAGCCATAGTATCTAATAAAAACCATCATGCAAATTACATAAATGACATAATTTCTGTTAGACGTCATGAAACCAATGACTTACAGTAAGTAAGTAATACGATTTGCCAGTGACATAATGATAAATATGTTGTCATTTCCTTCCTGTCTGGATGGCTCTGCACATATCCCTATTATTCCCCTTGATATATAACTCTAAATTTGCTCCATTATTCCAAATCCAAATAATTGATGGCCTTTAGCCTTATCAATTAGAACCACTAATCAAGCTGTGATCCTATAAGCCTTTCTTTCATTCAGTAGGGCTTTGTTTAATTCATAGAGTCAGGCTTTGTTTATGGAGAAGTTAGAGGTATACAAGTGTGATTTCAGGCAGCATTGAAAAGTTAAGAGTTAATTTGACTCATAATTCATAGCTCAGTGGCTAAGACACTGAGCTTGTCGATTGAAAGTTGGCAGTTTGAATCCCTAGTGCTGCGTAACGGGGTGAGCGCCTATTACTTGTCTCAGCTTCTACCAACCTAGCAGTTCGAAAGCACGTAAAAAATGCAAGTAGAAAAATAGGGACCACCTTTGGTGGGAAGGTAACAGCATTCCATGCACCTTTGCCATTTAGTCATGCCGGCCACATGACCACAGAGACGTCTTCGGACAGCGCTGGCTCGTCAGCTTTGAAACAAAGATGAGCACTGCCCCCTAGAGTCGGGAACGACTTGCACATATGTTATCTTTACCTTTAATTCATGGAGACATCCATGCAGTTTTCTGCTGATTAAGATAGAAGGGTTTGCCATTTCTTTCTTCAGGCATGTTGTGTGTTTTTTTAATGTTCCCAGAGTAAATTCTAACATTCTAGAATTCCATGGGGTTTCCCATCCAAGTTTCAAACAGTCTGAATCCTGCTTAACTTAGCAGACCATATGTCAGCCCAGTGAGTAAACTCATCACTTGTCATTATTAATCTCGGGCTTTGGATATGATAACATAATCCCCTCCAGGTGGTTTTTCCTGCCATCTCACCAACTGATTGACATCTGCACGAAACTAAGTTGATCTGTGCAGGGCAGAGCTATCTATTTATATTATTGTAGCTTGATCTGCAGACAGGTAAGACATTTTTTAAAAACTAAAATACTCCGATATGCTTATTGGATCAGCAAAATAAGAGGGGGGGGGGGAAAGGAGAGAGAGAAGGTATGTTTAAGTGAAACCAGAAGATATGGACCGATTTAATAACAACAACGCAGGATTCTTTTATTTCAGGCTGCAGTATATGCACACATTCATTTAATCAATTTTCTATGGCTGCCCATCTCAAACAAGGTGACATACAATAAATCCAACAATTAAAATGGAATATAAAAAATAGCTAAACAATTAACCTAAGTAAAAACAAGATTGTGAGAGGGTTAACGTGATGTAATCAATATGTGGGCTTTCTCCTGCCAGGTGATCCTCAGGCCTAAAGGGAAAAAAACATATTTTGAGGGCTTTTGAAAAAGCCAAAAAGTTGGAGCCAATTTCATCTCAGAGGGAAGTTTTTCCAGAAGGTGGGTGCCACAACAGCAGAAAAGACACATCTCCTGGGCCCCATCAAATGGAAATCCTTAATAAATGAAACCCACAAATGTTTCTGCTGGCCCTGATGGAATGGGTAGAAATAATTAAGGAGAGAAGTTCCCTCAAGATAACCCAGCCCTGTGCCATATAGGGATTTAAAGGTCAAAAATAACACCTTGAATTGGACCTGGAAGCAAATTATGTGGCTCACAGAGCAGAGGCGTAACTCTATAACTGCATTTGCACCAATTGAAGCTTCTGATTACTGCAATAGAGCACATTATAGTAGTCCATTTAGGAGATGACCGGGATATGAGTAATTGTGAGCAGAGCCTCATGATCCAAGAACAGGCACAACTGGTAAACAATATGAAGTTGTGCAAAGGTCCTCCTAGTCACAACTGCCACGTGCTCTTTGAGCAGGAGTCATAAATTCAGAAAGATCCCCAGCTTATGCATCAGGTATGTTTGGGGTAGTGCAACTCTATTCATTAGAAAAGACATGCAATCTCAGATTTGGAAGGCCTAAAACCCAAACCACTCAGAGTTGGGGCAGGGGGCGTTTGACAGTTGACCTTACCCTTCACTTCCATGTAAAATACTGTAGAAGGGACAAGATTGTTGAGCCCTGAAGCACCACAGGTGAAGGACTGTGCACATGATCTCTCCTTCTTTGAACATCAGTTGGAACCGACTGTTGGAAAAGAAGACGAACCATTGCAGGACAGTGCTCCCTTCTAGCAGCTGTTGAAAGTTTGCACTCCAACTTGGAAGAATAACTCTTCTCTAGATGAAAAAAATATAAGAAAAAGTACTCCCAGGCATTGAACTGCCACAAAAGCATTGCAGCTTCTAAAAGCATTCCAAAGACAGAAATGTGAAGATGTGCTTCTTTCTTCCAAAGAATATACTTTGAAAGACTGTGATTTTTTTTTTTTCATATTCATTGCTGTCATGAATGAAATATAGGATTTATTCCAGCAGTGGGAGTAATGCATGAGTGAAGGAGGACCATCTAAAGGCTGGAATAAATTATGAATGCATGAATGCATGAATGCATGCATACATGCATGCATGAATGAATGAATGAGAAAAAGAAAAAGAAAAGGAAGGAAGGAAGGAAAAAAAGCAATATTCTGTGATTGAGCTTTCCTCTGCAGGGTCCAGAGCTCTCTATCTCATTTGCTAAAGGATTCCAAAATCTTCCAGTGGAGATTTATGGGTAGGTAAAAAAGTGTAGGGGGAAGTCAACAAAGATCACTTGGCCCACCCTTCTCCAATAATGTTCTCCTTCCTCAATCAAAAGCCTCTCCTCTGTGGAAGATTTGAATTGGATTCAACACATAATACTACAAAAGTACATTCAAAGTTGTTTTTCTTTCTTTCTTTCTTGCAATAGAAATAAATACATTATTATTTTTGTAGTTATATTTTATCCTGGCATATAGAAAGAGCAGAGTTGTTCAAAAGTACCCAGAAGAGCAACAAGAAGAGTTGCCTAATTTTTCTCAAATGACTATTTATGCAGAAAAAAACCAAACAGGAACATAATCTCCCCCCCACCCAAGATGAGTTTAGCCATGACCCTATTAGCTTTCCACAAATCCCTTAAAATATGGTTTATTCAGCAGCCTTGCTGATCCCATGGAAACTGGATGCCTGCAGGATCATATTGTGTTTAGCATGTTGGTCCATTCTTCCACAATTTTACTTATGTTTATGCTTAATTGTTTTTAATGTTTGTTTATATTTGTCTTCAACCTACTGCCTAGCATCACATTTGTAAAATGGGCTGCTATGTAAATTTGATCAATCAATCAATCAATCATCATGGTATTTTCAGAATTAGGAAGGGAAAAGGTCTTGTTCTACCATCAGTCTCTTGGCCATGTTTGCTAGTGCATTAGTGATACATTGATGCATTTCTTTCTTATGGAAATAAGTAGCATTTAATCAAGCCAAACTGCAAATATTATAGCAAAAAGATCCACAATATAAGAAGTCTCCTTTGAATTGAGTTTGACTCTTAGTAAGTAGATGAGCTTTGTCTTGTTATCTGGGCAACAATATGTATGTGGTTTGTCCCACGGTCTTCTTCCAAAGTGAGTTTCTCATTTGAGCCTCAATCTAGTCCAGGGATTCCCAGGTAGTCTCCCAGGCAGAAATCTGACCCTGGTTGACTTTCAAATCCGATGGTGCCACCATTATTACTTGATCACTAAAATGTATTTACAACACAAAGCACCTTCCAGTTTTTTTTTAACCCTTGGATTAGCAGGTCTATATTTATCCCAGTTTATCTCCAGGAAGGTCCCATTCTGAGGCAACTCTGTGACGCACAGGAAGATTTCAGATAGGATAGGATAGGATAGGATAGGATAGGATAGGATAGGATAGGATAGGATAGGATAGGGTAGGGTAGGGTAGGGTAGGGTAGGGTAGGGTAGGGTAGTTCCTAGTCACGCCTTTCCAGGTGCAGGCTGAACATCCTTGACTCCCAGGGAAAAATCTTATTTAGGATGTTAGGAAATAATAGAATAGAATAGAATAGAATAGAATAGAATAGAATAGAATAGAATAGAATAGAATAGAATAGAATAGAATAGAATAGAATAGAATAGAATTCTTTATTGGCCAAGAGCCTTGGTAGTACAGTGGTCTAAAGCACCCTGTTATTAAGACCAGCTGCCTGCAATTAAGTTCGAATCTCGCCAGGCTCAAGGTTTACTCAGCCTTCCATCCTTTCTAAGGTAGGTAAATTGAGGACCCAGTTGTGGGGGCAATAAGCTGACTTTGTATAAATATACAAAAAGGATGAAGGCTATTGCTTAGCGCATTGTAAACCGCCCTGAGTCTCTGGAGAAGGGCGGCATATAAATCAAATTTAAAAAAAAAAGTGTGATTGGATACACAAGGAATTTGTCTTTGGTGCGTATGCTCTCAGTGTACATAAAAAGACAAGATACATTCATCAAGAATCATAAGGTACAACACTTAATGATAGTCATAGGGTACAAATAAGCAATCAAATCATACTAGGAAACAGTCTAGAAAACAAAAATACTAGGAAACAAAAAACAGATAGATAGATAGATGAGATGAAGCAGTCTGCTTCAGGTTTCTACAGCAGAATGAAATCTGAATCAATAATGGGCTGCAAGCATCAAAAAGGAGAAAGTGTTGTGTTTTCCTGCATCATAGTTTCTTCTCACAAGAGAAGAACTTTTGCTTGGAATATGCAATTCACACAAGCAAGTTGTTTTTTTTTAAAGAGTGTTGAACATGAATATATGATGTATGTAGGGACAGGAAAACATAATCAAGCTAGTTAGGAAAGCATGCCAGTGCATGTTAAGAGCATAAGTACATAATTTATCACCCCACTTCAGCTCTCTATTCAATCCAGCATTTTACTTTCCAGTGCTTTCAGTGGTCCAAGCAGACCAGCATGGAGAAGCTAGAGGTATGGTCAAAGAGTTATGACTACTTTGGGTCAAGTAACGTTGTTAAGGAGCATTAGAAGAAAGCGTCTAGGAGAATTTTACTGCCAGGCAGGTTTCTAATATTAGAACATAGATATGTTTTTGATTTTTTTTTTATCAGAGTCACAATTGAACAGAAATTCCATCCCATTATTACTATACAGACCCATGCACAAGTCTACTCACACATGCATACTGTGGCCAGTCTATGGTACTCCATTTAAGTGGACAATTGCATTAATGGAGGTGATTTTTCATGAAGACTATCCCTATGCAGAATGGATGGTTAAGTGATAGGATTGGCAGAAATAGGGAAATTGACAGCTTTGATTAAAGAAAAAAAATTGACCAATTTTATTTTCTACTGGAATTTTGTGAGAAACTAAAAGAAATGAAACTGTAATTTTGGAATTTGATTATGTGGGATTATAGAAATAATGTGGACTATTGTTAATTTTAGAATAAGAGTTTGATGTATTTTTTAATCTATGTACCAAAGAAAGTTGGAAACTATTCTTGTTCTATTTTCTTTATTTTTTCGTTCATTTTTCCTTCTGCACTTTTATCTCTTTTTTCTTGCTTTTTCCTCCCTTTAAATTCTTTTTCTTTTTGCATGTCTATTTTTTTTAATTCAATGAAGTTATATATATAAAAGATTACAAGGAAAAGGCAAGTATCATCCACTGTTTTCACTAGAAAAACTGAGGTTATTGGTACTTAATATTGTAGTAAATATATATACATTTTTTATTAAGTCTTATTCTAATATGTGTACAACCCCTTTCTTTCAAGAGTGCAAAATGTTAAATTCAGATGGAATGCTGAAAGGGTGCATAAGCCCATGAAACTGAACACATGGTATCTTGTGCTCACCAGCCCAGTTTTTCCTTCCCCAAGATTATTGAATTTAATGGTAATGTTGTGGGTCAAAGGGTCAAGTTACTAACATTTTAACAAAAGCAGTTTATTTTTATATTAGGTTTTGCTGCTCAACCAAGTTTAAAGCAGAAATAGGCTGGGTTTGGGGACTGTGGAAACAGTGCTGTGAGCAGAGCTAAACAATTGCAGGTTGAAATAATGAGATGGAAAATATATTCTAAGAGAGAGGGAGGAGGGAGGGAGGAAGGGGAGAGAGAGGGGGGAAAGAGAGAAAGAGCATGTGAGTATCTATTTAGCCTAATATCAGGTTTAGGAATAGCAATTTTGAACAAAGCCATAAAGAATTTCAGAAAGGTCCTTTTGAAAGAGCTACCATAATGTATAATTATTTTGCATTTGCTATTAAAGTAGTGCATTGATATCAATAAATGGTACATGTGAAATAGTGGCTTTGATGATCATAAAATGCTGTTTTTCCAGAACAAAGTTTTAGGCACAATCCTATAACATTATCTCACAGGCAACCTATTGGCCTTGCTTTCAAACTGAAATACGGAGGCTTATGTTGCTTTCCATCTTGCTACAGTTCTGCATGTCCAGAAGATGAAATTTTAATATATCATATTACAATTTGGCACGTTTTCAAAGACTTGCACTTTTTAAAAAAATCTGGCATTCTGAAGTGACTTCTGTCATTTTATGAACTCTTGACCTCTTCCTTCTTCATGGAGGGATAAAAGGGATGGTAGATAAAACTCATCCAGGTTAAAAGGAATCCCAGATACAATTGTAAGGTATCAACAGTTCAGTGGATGGGATCAGGAAACAGAGTCCATTGGAAGAATTGAACTATACTTTATAGTGATAGGCCATAATAACAAAAACTGACAAACCCAATTAGGACTTATTTTTCTTCCCTCTTATATCCCATTTAAGAGATAAAGGAGAAGCTTTCCAAATGCTATCTTGCTTCCCAGATCTTAAGGAATATTTTGGTCCCCTTTGCTTATATAACATTAGTTCTTATTTCCCGCAAGGTCATAGAACATAGCATAGTAGAAAAGTAGAAATAGTAGAAAAGGAGCTTGGAGGCCTTCTTGTCCAAAGCCCTGCTCAAGCAGGACACCCTATACTATTCCAGACAAATGGCTGTCTCTTCTTGAAAACCTCCCGTGATGGAGCACTCATAACTTTTGAAGGCAAGCTGTTCCACTGATTAATTGAAATTTCTCCTTAGTTCTAGGTAGGATCTCTCTTTAATATATTCACCCATTACTTCTTGTCCTGCCCTCAAGATCATCTCTGTGTTCTCTAGGTTGCCTCTCTAATGGACCCTCTTGGGTACTTGCATAACTTTTATAGTATGCAAGCAAGGTAACACAAACATTTGCAAGGAGGCTGTGAAGAAGAAATATTGAACTTAAAATAGTTACAATAAAAGCGATGACAATTCTCATCATCATAATACCCTCAGCTAATGTTATTCTAGAAACATTCCCTTCTGTAACCTTCACTTAAAAGAAATGTTTTGCGATAAAAGGGTAGGCTTAATCCATGCCTAAAATACCACATTGATTATTTACATCAATTTACCTTGCAAAAACTATTTTAAAAATCCAGCGGTTACTTGAGATTGATTTGTACATTGTGTTCCCTAGATTGAGGAGATGGCCAATAGAACATTTTATACTAAAATGTGGTATATGCAGGGCACAATTCCAGATATAGCTGAGAAATGATAAAGTCAAAGCCTTATTCAGTTTCTGTATGTACGCACTTCATAGACTGAAGTGCGTACATACAGCATTTTAAATATTTGGAAATATGTTGCTTTTAGAGACCAATTTCTGTCTTCTGCTTGCTACTATCCTTGTAATAGAAGTGCTACCTGAAGTATCTGGCTTTCTTCCGCTGAATGAAGGGCTTGTATGCACATTGCTTGTTTGTTCATTCATTGTATTTTTATGCCATCAGATGCCAAGGTGACTCTCAGCAATTTATATTCCCAAAATACAAAACATTGTAACAACATACAATCAGGGGTGCTATTCAGCAGGTTCTGACAGGTTCTGGGGAACTGGTAGAGGAAATTTTGAATAGTTTGGAGCACTGGCAAATACCACCTCTGGCTGGCCCTAGAGTGGGGATGGAGATTTTGCAGTATCCTTCCCCTGGAGTGGAGTGGGAATGGAGATTTTGCAGTATCCTTCCCCTGGAGTGGGGAGGGAATAGGGATTTTGCAGTATCCTTCCTCTGGAGTGGGGTGGGAATGGAAATTTTGCAGTATCCTTCCTCTGCTATGGCCACCAAGCCATGCCCACCAAGCCACACGATGCCTGCCAAGCCATGCTCACAGTACCAGTAGTAAAAAAAATTGAATTCCACCACTGCGTACAATCAAAATAAAAAGATCAAATACACAAGTGCAAGTGGGTGCCAGGGTGACAATATTCACTTCCCAAATGCCCTCTGTAACAATTCAGTATTCAAAGTCAACAGGGATTGTTTCAAGAAATACATTATTTCATGGTGTGGGACGGGTGGGTTCTACTTACTTTTACTACCGGATCGCAACGGGATCGTGCATGCACGCTTGCTTTGGTCATGAATATGCATGAATATGCGCGGCTTGCTTCTGCACATGTGCAGATTGCCAATGACGACATCTGGGGTGGTGGACGGGGTCTCCCACCAGTTTTACTACTGGTTCTTGTGAACCGGTCCAAACCGGGGGCAACCCACCACTGTTGTGGGACCTCAACTGCAAACCATAGTTTGTGAATCTTCATTTCCTTCAGCCATTCATTTTCTCAGCATGGAAATCTACTACTAGTATACTGCTGCAGTCTTACTACAAAACAATGGGCAGATTTTCTCAGAGGTTTCATAAAGAGGGAAGCAGCACAGGGAAAAGTACAGAACCTCCTCCCTGACTGCAACCAAACAGTATCACCTGCTTGGGAAGAAGAAGAAAAAATAAAGCACTGTGCCCTTAACTCCCAATCCTTACAGGCAGTCAAAGTGGTACCATGGTCAGTGAGGTTAAAGAAGATCAGAAGGGGTGCATTCCTTCCATCCAGATCTCTCTTTTGTAGTGAAATATCCACAAGCCCAACTCATCACACACCCCATTTCTACCTTAAGCCAGAAAGGGCATGGATAAAATCTGCAGAGAAGAAGGTTCATAGATATCACAGAATCCCAGGTAATATTGTAAGATATTACTTGAAGTACCATCGATGAACAATCAAATTTACATCAAATCTGAGTGACTTTATTAGAAAACCACTGATCCTACAGCTCACTGAGACCAGGATACTGTACATCTCTTCCTATCCATTGTACCTAAGAGGTCTAGCATATGTCCACCTATTGAGTTGGTGTCATGCTGGTGGTTCTGCTGGAAAATTGGTGACCAGGAATTGAGTAGTGATGTGTACCCCTTGTGGTGTGTAGGTATGCAGAATTCTATATGGTTTTATATTTTCATATAATGGTTCAGTATGAAGTTCAGAACTAAGCAAGCATTTGTTTAAATGCTTGCTTTTAAACAAATGCTTGACCCTTTTGAATGACCCTTTTGCTAAAGGGTCATTCTTGGATCATATTTTGTTTTACCCTGTCCTTAGTGAGGCACCTGTGTAGAGCTGGATTATCTTTTTCATTTTAAAACTAATTAATCTTGAGAAACAGGTATACTTGAAATTTGAGATGGTCTGATTGCCACCTGGCATAAACAAAGACTCCTTAACCTTGATGATCTCATTCTTGGCAAGACTCCTTAACCTTGAACTTTGATGGTCTCACTCTTGGGCAGAAGAGGAAAGCACTCCAAGATAAGAGAGTTATCTCTTTGTCCTTGAGAGGACAAAATCCAGAGAGATGAGACAATTGCAAATCAAGTGTGCTTATTTATATTTTGAAGCTTATACAGTATAAGCTAATCATAAACCTCCATGGGATGGACCTTCAGTGCAGATATAATGGAAGAGTGCAGTATGTTTGCTGACTTTGAGGGAGTCTGCTTGTCATTATCTCTCTGGGATTCCATGACTGGAAAAAGAAGTGTAAGGTCTTTCTTTTTCTTAGTGTATTCTTCAATATTTTAAAATTGCTATTTGGTGTTAATATTCATTGAGTGTTGCTTCATGTTATGTGATTATATTATTATAATACTGCCTTGGAATAAAGCCTTAAGTACTCATATTAGTCTGTTTGTTGCTTCTGAATGCAAAAGAACCAACAGAACCTGTGCCCAACACAGCTGAACAAAGAGAAATACAATCAGGTTGACTATTACTTAGGACAACTTGATGGTTGTTATCAGTGGTGGGTTTCAAATTGTTTTACTACTGGTTCTATGGGCATGGCTTGGTGGGTGTGGCATGGCTTGGTGGGCATGACTTGGTGGGTGGGGCAGGGGATTGATACTGTAAAATCTCCATTCCCACCCCACTCCAGGGGAAGGATACTATAAAATCTCCATTCCCTTCCCAATCCAGGAGGAGGTTACTGCAAAATCCCCATTTCCTCCCAATCAGCTGGGACTTGGAAGGCAGAGAATAGATGGGGGAGGGACCAGTCAGAATTTTTACTATCAGTTCTCCGAACTACTCAAAATTTTCGCTACCGGTTCTCCAGAACTGGTCAGAACCTGCTGAAACCCGCTTCTGGTTGTCATGGATTAGCTTGCCTGGAACCATCCCAAGACATGGAGACTGAGGTCTTGTCAGCACAATAAGTTAGGGAACACCACCAGCAGCTTCATATTAAGATCCAGGAACCTAGGAAGGTGTTCTGCTAGGCAGATGGGAGCTGCTATAAAAGCAGGCTTTCAACTAATAGATAGGCAATCATATCCTGTCATGGAGGTTGGACCTGGAACATGTAAGGTGACCCATCCCACCTCTTCAATCAAGAATGCTGAAGATTTAAAACCTGGAGGGGTAAATCTCTGAAAGGGTCTCATCACCTCCTTTCCCCAAACAGGTATTGGCAATGCACTCCAAGCTTGGTTGTTCATCCGCAATCAAATTGTGATGAAGTGACCTTGTTTTAAATAGATCAGCATTCATTGTCAGCAGTACAAGGCCAGGTTAAGCAACAATCCAACAACATGGATCTAGCACTGGGTCATTCAGATTGGAAGTATGGATCGATTGATAGTCTCCTTCCCCTTTAATGCCTCAACCAGTGCCCCCAAAAATATCTCTCATGAACCAATATGTTGTGAATGTATTGCCAACTCTCTCCACATAACTGGGAAATGTAAGGTATAATCCACAATCCCTAAACACTCAATCTATATTTGTTCTCTCTCTAATGAAATCTGAGTGGAAGCTAATATCTGGCAACCCAACTCTCGCCAGTCTCCAACTCCTTCTTAATCTCTTCCATCCAGCTTTTCAGTTCCTTTCACAATTCTTCTTTCTCCACTCTTCTAGTTTCCCAAGAAAACCCCACTTTTACTTGGGTCTTCTAGGTGGATCACTCCTTGTCCGCTCACTCCAAGAGTGCCACCTATCAATGCTCCTTGCTTTTTACCCTGGGAAGCATTGCCTAGCACAGACCAAAGCAGTCCTTCCCAAACCAGCTCCTACTGGATTCACAACTCATCTTCTTGGAGCTTGTCCTTTTGTGGTTAAGTGGAATCTTTTTTTTTTTTTTTTTTTAAATTTGATTTTATTATAACATATAGTGATACAATCGGTACATTTTCGGTTCATTGGTGCAGTTATATACATATATACATCTACATACATTATTGCTTGTCTTTTGTTGATATTGTTTCTTGAAGCTAGATTTAATTTCAAACACTTAAAAATAATAGTGCTCAACTCCCTAAGACTAAATCTAATACTATTCATATAGATTTTGTTAATTAGTTAAAATTTAATCTCTATTACCTTCTTTATTTCTTTCCCCCATCCATTCGTACCACATGTCCCACACGCTATAAAATTCTGAATCTTCTCTGTCATTAATTTCTGAAGTCAATTTGTTCATTTCGGCGCACTCCAATATTTTTCCAATAACATGTTCTTGAGGTGGTATTTGTTTTTCTTTCCAATACTGGGCAAAGGAAATTCTAGCAGCTGTCAGAATATGTATAATTAAATACTTTTTCTTTTTTGCATATTCAGTTTTCAAAATTCCCAGGAGAAAAGCTTTTGGGTCAAAATCAAAATTTTCTTTTATTATTTCTCTAATCCACACCCATATCATCCTCCAGAATTTTTGTGCCTGATTACATGTCCACCAGCAATGATAAAAAGTACCCTGCTGATGGTCACATTTCCAACATTTAGGGCTCGAATTGGGGTAGATCTTCGCTATCCTGGCTGGGGCCATATGCCATCTATAAAACAGCTTGTATTGGTTTTCCTTATAAGCCGTCGCCTTTGTCATTTTAAGGTTATTATTCCATATTGAATCCCATTCGTTCAAATTTATATTCTGTTCTATATTTTTGGCCCATGCTAACATCGGTTCTTTAACTACTTCCTCTGCCATATCGTACTCCAATAAGTAATTATATAATTTAGCTAAAATTTTGTCGTCCGTACCCATCCATATCTTATCAAATCCATTTATGCTCATTTCAATGCCAAATTCCTCCTTATCTTTTTTATATCTGGATTTAATTTGGTTATATGGCCACCAGTCTATAGAAATACCTTGTTCCATCAATTCTTCCCTTGTTTTAAGGTTCCCTCCCCCATCTAATAATTCATTGTATCTGAACGTTTTACCCATTTCTAATACATTTGGATATATTATAGCCTCCATGGTGGAAAGCCATCTCGGAATTTTCCTATAGTGCTTCTGTCTCATCTCTCCCCATATTTGTATCAAGATCTCCCTTATTTTATGTCTATGGAAGTAAGTTTTTATCTTCTTCCCAGTATCCCAGAGATATGCATGCCAACCCTTCTGGAGATCATACCCTTCTAGAGTTAACAGTCTTTTATTTCTTAGGGTTGCCCATTCTTTCAGCCATACTAGGTTTGCAGCTTTTTGATATAACTCCCATTTAGGTAATCCGAAACCCCCTCTTTCCTTCTTGTCCTGTAAATTCCTAAATGCTATCCTTGGTTTCTTTCCCTCCCAAATAAATTTCCTGATGATGCTATTGAGCTCCAGAAAGAATTTTTTATCTAATTTAACAGGGACCATTCGGAATAGATACAATAACTTGGGTAATATGCTCATTTTTATTGCCGCGATTCTGCCTAATAATGATATCTGTAGTCTTCCCCACTTTTCCAGATCCTGTTTAATATTTCTAATCAATGGTAAATAATTATCCTCTCTGAGGGCCGAGCACCTTGATGAAATCCAGACCCCCAGGTATTTTACCTTCTTGGCGATTTGGATCTCCATTGATTCTTCCAGTACTTTTTTCCTTGCCTCCGTCATATTTTTTGTTAATAATTTAGTTTTGGATTTATTTAATTTAAGGCCTGCTACCTCCCCGTAATTGCCCAATTCTTCCAGAATTTTAGTGCCTGATTCTAATGGTTCTTCCATGATTAATACCACATCATCTGCAAATGCCTGTGTCTTATATATCTCTTTTCTGATTGTCAGACCCTTTATTTCATTATTGTTCCTAATCTTTCTCAAGAATACTTCTAGTGCTAAGATAAATAGAAGTGGGGATAGAGGGCACCCTTGTCGGACCCCTTTTCTAATTTGAAAAGCCTTAGTTAGTTCTCCATTCAGTAATATATTAGCCTTTTGTTTTTGATAGATTGTGGATATCATATTGACAAAATTTGATCCGAATTCCATTTGGATAATTTGTTGTTTCATAAATTGCCAATTAAGATTGTCAAATGCCTTTTGGGCGTCGACAAAGACCAATGCCATTTCTTTGTTCGGGTGTTCCTCATAGTATTCCAATATGTCTATTATCATCCTTGTATTATTCCTGATTTGCCTCCCAGGGAGGAATCCATTTTGGTCACTGTGTATTAATTTATTCAAAATTATTTTTAGCCTTCCTGCTAAAATACCCATATAGATTTTGTAGTCCGTATTCAGGAGGGATATCGGTCTGTAATTTTTAATTAATTTTGGGTCTTCTCCTTCTTTTTGGAGGAGAGTAATATACGCCTCTCTCCATGATTCTGGAATTTTGGATTCTGTTAGGGCCTCATTATAAATTTCTAACAACTTTGGTAACAAAATTTCTCCCAAATCCGAATTTTTATAAAATTCCCCTGGAAGTCCATCTGGGCCTGGGGATTTGTTCTTTTTAAGTTTTGATATTACCATTCTTAATTCTGTCATCGTTATTTCTTTATTAAGTATTTCTTTATCCTCTTCCCCGATTTTTGGAAGACTTTCTTTTGACAAGTATTGGACCACCTTTTCATTAGGAATTTGTTCTTCCGCATACAGAGCCGCATAATACTCTCGGGCAATCTCCAATTTATCTTCCTGTTTATTGTTGAGGTGGCCTTCCGGGTCTTCCAATTGATGAATTATGCCTTTCTCTTTTTCTTTTTTTAACCTATAGGACAGCCACCTGCCCGGTTTGTTTGCATTTTCAAAGTAATATTGTTTGGTTCGTTTCATTTTGTACGCCAATTCCTCTTGATCTATTACGTTTAATTTGTGCCGTATAACCATCCAATTTTCTTTAACATCCTTATTATCTGGTTTATGTTGTAGTTCCCTCTCGGCTTTCCCTAATTCTTCTATCAGTGCCTTCTGCCTCTCTCTTCTTTCCTTATTCCTGTGTGCACTATACGATATTGCTAGTCCTCTTACGTACGCTTTCATTGTATCCCATATGATACCTCGAGATGTTGCCTCCTTTTCATTTACTTCAAAAAATAAATTTAATTCTTTTTTTACTTTCTCAACATTTTGCTTGTCCTTTAGAAATTGATTATTTAATCTCCATCTTGTATTTCTTCTCTTGTGCGTACATTCCCATTTAACCTCTAATGGATTATGGTCTGCCCAAATGTTGGGCATGATTTCTGTTGACTTAATATCTAACCCTATATCTCTGCTTATCCACATCATATCAATCCTAGACCAAGATTTCTTAGGATTAGAATAATATGTATACTGCCTCTGATATGGGTGCAGAACCCGCCAAATATCCACTAGATTGAATTCTTCTACCATATCAAAGAATGGTTTTGGTAAATTTTTCCTCTTTTTCTTTTTACCTTTGGTCCCCTTATAATCTCTATTTGAATCTATTACCCCATTAAAATCGCCAATTATGCAAATCTTGCTCTTATCCATCATGCTTAATCTCTCTCCTAATTTTTTATAAAAGTCTCCTAGGTTTTCATTCGGGGCATAAATTGCTGTTAATAAGATTGGACAGTTGCCTCTTTTAACTTCCACCATTAATACCCTTCCCTTCGGGTCTGCATATTTTAGTTCGGCTTTTATTTCCTTCTTGATGTACAATGCTACTCCCCTTTTCTTTTTATCAGCTAGGGATGCATAAAGATTCCCCAATTTCTTATATTCCAAATATTTTTGATTTTCCTTTTTAATATGGACCTCTTGAAGGCACACTATATCCATATTTTGTTTAGCTAATTTTGTAAAAAAATTTTTCCTCTTTTTGTTATCGTTTAGGCCATTTACGTTAACCGATATCAATTTCCAATCATCCATCTCTTAATTTTTGTATACTATCCTAATACTTCTTGGCACGTGTGACTCTTTGTGGACTTTGGTCTTTCTTTGTCTCCTTACTATCCTTATCTTCCTCCTCCTTTTCCTTCGATATCCCTTCTTTCTCTCTTATCTGCTGGGTTACTTCTTCTTTCGATGTTTCCGCCTCTAACTCCTCTTTACTACTTTGATCCTCTTCAGACGCTCATAATTGATCCAGGAACTCTTGAGCTGCTACTAAGCTATCTATCTTAACTTTATTCCCTTGCCATGTGATCCACATGCCTTCTGGTAAGATCCACCTGAAGAGAATATTCCTTTTGTTTAATTGAGTAGCCAAAAACCTATAATCTCTCCTTATCTCCCTTACCCTCCTTGGGATTTGTTTCAGTATGATCACCTCCTTTCCCTTATACATGATTGGCTCATCTCTTGCCATACTATAGAGGATATCCTTTACCTTCTTCCTTGCGAATCTTATATGCACCTCCCTCGGCAATTTATTTCTTCGTGCATAATTTGTCTGGACCCTGTACGCCTCGTCAATTTCCTTTATAATATCCAATTTATCTTGTTGCAACACCCCAGCAATTAATTCTGCCATCACCTGGCACAGATCTTCTTCCTTATCTTCCGCAATGTTTTGGAAACGGAGATAGAAGGAGGCTCGATCCATTTCCAATTGGGTAATTGAGTCTGCCAATTCCCTGTTCTGTTCCATCAGTTTTTGGTCAACCGTATCTAAATTTTTTTCCTGTTGTTCCATTTTAACTTCCATCTTTTTAATCTTCTGTGTATTAGTTTGTATCGATTCCTGTATACCAATCATTTTTTGATCTAATGCCCTAATATCTGTCTTCAATTCAGTATGATTACTAGACATTTTTTCTTGTAACATAATCATCGTGTCCTGTATTGCTGTCAATGTTGATTGCATTGCTTGCATTGTGGGTAGCATTCCTGATTTCTCCATTTTAGAGAAACCTTCAGTCAATTTCTGTGTAGCAGGTGATGTCGTTGTGATCGTGGGATTTGAGGATGTTTTCTTTCCTGTTTTTGTCACCGTGGATGAGAAGCTCATCATCTCTTTTAATACCTTTTTCTGTTTTCTTGTTATATTTTCAATGTTTTTCCAAATTGTCATCCACCAATATTTAACTGCCTCTATCAAATGAATTTATATTAAATCGTTCCCTTCCGTTCCACTATTCAATATTGTTTAGTAATACAATAAATCAATAATTCAAATTTTTATCTATTGCACAAACCTATCTTGTAATAAGTCACTTATTGATCAATTAATAGTTAAACTAATTTGAACTAAGATAACCCTCTCACCTGCTACCACTACTTAAGCAAATTATCTTTACCTACTCTTATTTAACACTTAAGCACTGATGACTTTCTAATATATCTTGAGCAATCTAAGTACACATATAAATAATTAATTATGCAATCTCAATATTCAATATTTTAAGTTATAAAAAGCTAATCAAAATTAAGAATCAATAATTGAAAGAAGAAAGGAGGAGAAGAAAGGGAAAAATCCAATTATAGAATATAAAAGATTATAGCGTATATAAATTCCTTAATAAAAAATCTAAAAAGTACTTAATAAATTTTAAATAAGTTCACAATTAATTTAGATTATCTAAAATGGAATATGTAATATATATAATATTAATATAGATATATACTTATAGATATATAAATTTTCTAATGTTTTTTTTCTTGTTGTTGTTATTTGCCCAACTCGTTGATTAATTAATTGATTAGTTGATTAATTGCTCAATAACTTCTCTCAGTCATAAAAGAGCAGAAGGGAAAAGCAACCAAAAAATATAAAAAAATTCTTTTACAATGATGCAGCAGGCACGCTTTGCTGTATGATCTGCTTCGCGTTGCTCTTAAGTTCAATCACTCTCCATTTGCATTGTCATTCAGATTTCATCAGCCACGTTATCTTCCCCAAGTGCTCCTCAGTCTCTCAGCTCGAGACAATCTTATTGTTAGTCCTGACAGCTACCGCACTTCCAAAATCCAGTTCCTTTATTCAATTAGTCTATTCCACACTCTTAACTTTCCAAAGTTTGTTTGCTCGAAACAAAGTATCAATCCAATCCACTGAAGGCTCCGTCTCCCTTTCTAAAAGTATCCTCAGTCTCACCAGCACGTCTGCGATTTCATCTCCCACCAATCTCCTCCAACCTCACAATCGCCGCCAATTCCTTCCAGGATCCTTCTTATCAGACGCAGCCAGCACAATCCAATTGAACTCACTCCGAGCGTGTTTAAGGGAGAGTAGTACGAATGATCATAGGCACCAACTTCACCGAAATCTTCTTGCTTCCTGTCTTTTGTTGGCTATCACAGCTTCAAGTCTGCCATTTAAAGCAGACGCGCCGCGTTAGTTTGACAGCGGTAGTCGGTCCAGCAGAGAGTGCTTGCTCCTCACCGCTCTGCCTGCTGACACCCCGCTATCGTCCGCGGAGCTCTCCAAGCTCCCACGCCTCGAAGGGACCCCAAAACGCAACAAAAAAGTGGCACTGCAAGCAGCGATCGCTGTCACAGCGCCATTTCGCTGGGATTCACCAACCGGAAGTCCAAGTGGAATCTTTTGTATTACTCAGCCTTTCCTATGACACATAATCCATTCTGCTGTCCATCTACTGTACCTACCTCCTACCAAATCCCAAGCCCAGGTAGATGTCAGTATCTCAGCTGGCCATCAAGGAGATTGAGGGCTACCAAATCTCAGTATATTCCTTGACTGCTTTGACAATTAGGTAATTAGTATGCCAGACTACTGCATTATTTTAATAGTCGGTAATCTCCTTGGGTCAAATTTCTGAAGATTTACTCATGCATGTTGCCTGAGTACTGAGAGTACTGAGTACTCTCTCCATTAGGGTCTTTTTTTCTAGCCTTCCATTCAATTTCTTCAACATTCAACCAAATATCTACTCCATTTCCAATTTTCACTACTGTAGCGATGGATCTTAAGCCTTTTCTCTGCAATCTCACTTTCTTCTTTCTCTTTTCTTCCTCTTTTCATCTCTTTCTTCTGCCTCATTCCACCATTACCCCCATTCCTGGTTGGATACCTAGAAAATGTTGTGGCTCTGTCCTCCGAGCCTATCTTATCGGAGGAAGAAGGCTCCGAACATGAAGGAGAGGAGCCGGCCACACCTCCCTCTCCAGGCCCCTCCTCTCTGGCAATGCCTCAGGTGTCTGCCGAGGGAGAGGAGATTGACCAGGAGCCAGGTGTCTCCGATGACAGCGATGAGGGTGATAAGTTGTTCCTGGATCCACGCCAACGAAGGCGAGATAAACGTTTGCAGCAGATGAGGAGGCGTGCCAGGGATTAAGCTGAGTCACTGGACCACACCCCACAGTGGTGGTGGCTATTTAGACTCTGTGACGGACAAAGCTAACATCTGGCTAGTCACTTTGTACAATGCCAAATCTGCTGAAGGTTTCATGTTTGAGCTGGACTGTTTTGAAAACTGTGTGTATTCGTTGGTGTTATCTGGTGGAGGAACACTCCCTCTTCTTGTAGTAAAGCACTTGGCAGACGGTTATCGTATTGCTGCCAAGTTCCTGATAACGAACCTTGTGTGTGCTGAGTACTTCTTTAACCCCTGGCTGGCTGTTTGTGTGCGTGTGGGGACGGGGACAGAACAGAAAATCTCCCTAACCTGTCTTGCAATACCATGGCTTCTTAAGGTCAATGAATATCTATAGCGGTCTTTGTCGGGACATTTAAACATAGCAGCTGCTTTCTACATCCCTCCAATTTATTCTAATGCCAATTTCATATGCCACAATTCACCATCACGAGGGGAAAACATGCCCATAAGAGCCTTCCAGATAATGCTTTTTCCATTTCTTTCCTATTGCAAACTAGAACTCCTCTTCTCAAGGTCCTTTTATACAACTCTGATATTTGCATATGCCTCAAAAGATGAGGTATACAGTATATGGAAATAGGGGACTATTTCTCAAAATGTTTCTCCTTGTACTAAAACTATTGTACACCACCTAGAATCATCTCTTGTGAGATGGGCAGCCATACAATTATGATAAATATATAAATAAAACATTGCAAAATTGCATGCAATTTCAGCATGAGGTCTTCTCTTAATAATAACTATAACTGCTTAATAATAAATACTTAATAATAACTATAACTGCTTTTATTTACTTCTCTATTTGTGCTTGGGGGGAAGCACAAACAGTTGACTTAGCTATTGAAAAAATAATCATGATGCATTTATACAGCTAAAGAATTTCCATACATCATAATAAATCTGTACCTTGGCTTTCTTTAAGAAGCCTAAAATAGCATTTTAATCTTAAAACACTCTTGGACTTTGATTAATTTGTATCACATAATTCTACAATTATATTTTCATTTATATTTCCATTTTGGACATCATCTTAAGAATAGTTTATAAATATGTTGTGAGTTTCCTGTCAAATATCTATGAGGAAGTCTACTAATATTGACTATCTTGAGGTAATACAAACACATGGCAAAAATATTGACTATAAAAGTTAAAAAAAAAAGACATAAGACAGGAGAAACTATAATTATCATTGCTGGGGAGAATGTCTGTGGTAAAAATGAATGTCTTTTTTAATGATTTTTTTTTCCAGACAGTACCTTTTTTTGACAATTGATGTACCATTTAAACAGAGGCAGAAGGATACATCTATATTTGTGTGGCAGGAAAAAAACACAAGTTAAATATTAAACGTTACAAGATGCAAAGGAAAGTGGAGATTTGGGTCTACCTGATTTGAAATTGTATTTTGTACTTTGCTGTTTGGTTTGGACAAAGAGTGGATGCTGTTGAGAAATAGAAGGCTCTTGAAGTTAGAAGGTCATGGCCTGAGATTTGGATGGCAAGCATATTTGTGGTACAATAAAGTCAAGGTTAATTTGGATTTCAAAAATCATTATGCCAGGCTTGCAATATTGAGAATATGGAATAGATACTGTATAAACCCAGGCTGTACCTGAAGAATTCTTTGGCTCTCAGTAAAAGAAGCATTCTATAGGCAAGAAATAATAGGCAATCCTATGCTATGTGAGAAACTAGAATTTTGTCAAGGGGAATACAAAATAAAATCAAGAGAAGAACTGGTGGCAGAGGAATATAACAACCAATACTCTTCTTAGTTATAGTTATTAGAAAGATTTAAAATAACCAAAAGAATTTATGCTTTGGAACATTGTAAGACTGAGTTTAAAATTGAAATTGTCTACAAATCATGAACATGTCATTGCTAAAATGTATACATTTTAATTGAAATTTGAACCAGAAGAAGTGAAATAATGTATGATAAAGCAGGCTAAAATTTTGGTTATAATATACACATGAAACAATGGGAAAATATACAGTTGAAAGAATTGAAATTGACATTATATTGTAATCTTAAAGATAATTTTAATAAAATGATGTACCACTAATATATGTCACCAGAGAAATTGTCTAGTATTTACAAAGGCACTTCAAATTTATGTTGGGAAATGTGAACAACAAGAAGGAACATGCTCGATAAATGTGTAAACCCCCCCCCCCAAATGGGATTCAAATACATACACTGAGTTAGATAATTTTAAAAATTAATATACAATTGAGACTAGAGATTTTTCTTTTAAGATTAATGGACAAACAGTTGGGGGGAGGGAGTCAGGGAGCATTGTTTTTGTATATGATACCTACTGCAGCAAGATTATTGTTTGCATTGTGGATAAAGCCAAATGCATTCCAAAAGTGGAATGATTTGGCATTTCCACAATGGAAGAATGATTAGTGAAGATGATGGAACTCACTGAAAAGGCCAAATTGACTTCTTTAATCCACCCAAATGACAATTTGCTTATTATGGACTACAACACTCTATGGATTTCTTGTGCAAAGCGGGAAAAAAAATGAATTCATGATTTATGGTCTTGATGATTAGACAGAATAGATTAGAGGTGTCAAATTCAATTTTATTGAGGGCCGCAACAGGGTTGTGTTTGACCTTGGGGGCCAGGTTGGGCGTGGCCAGGATGGGAGTGGCCAGCTTCACATCACTCTTGTCTGGGGAACCTGTGGTGGCCTGAGCGCTCTGACACCAAAAACAGGCTCCGAGCTCCATTTTTGGCCATGACGGCCTCCTGCCAGAGAAAACGGAGCTTGGGAGAACTGTATGCTGCCCTCCTGAGCTCTGTTTTCGCTGGCAGAGGCACCATGGGCCAGTCCTTCGCTGTTTCCAGGGCGACCCCTCAAGCCAGATCTAAGCATCCTGCGAGCCAGATGCAGCCCACGGGCCTTGAGTTTGACACTTCTGGAATAGATTATAGAGAGAAGAAATTCATGTTGTAATCTTAGAATAAGAGATAAATTTATTATTGTATTTATAACTGCTTTAAAAGAGATTAGAAGCCACTTCTTTCAATCTTTTTTCTCTTTGGAAATATTTCTGATTTCTCCCCCCTCTTACTTTATATTGGTTTATATTGCAGACCTACCTAATAACTCTTTTTTCAAATTATGATAGTACATGAGCTAAGGAAGCTCACTGGGCGCTGGAAGATATTACAATACTTGTGGGTTTCCTTCGGTTTCATGGAGCAGAATATTGCTCTTTGAGAAGAATAACAGATTGTACTTTTGTTGAGAGATAAGTAAAGTGATATGAAACTAATGTCAGTTTCCTAAGGTGCTGAGTACTCCACTGAGATCAGATGTGAGATCAGTAAATATGGCCATTTAAGCTGTGTTTCAAAGATAGATGGAATACAGATTGAATAAATAATAACAAATAATAATTGCCAACAAACCTGGAGAGGAATCAATCCCAAATAACCACTGCACTCTTGGAACTTCTAATCATTTAAGAAAAGGTAGTTAAACAAAGGAAAGACAAGATAATAGCGACATCTAATCCACTCTCACAGGCAAAGGATCAGTCACATACAAAATCAATATGATAGCAACTTGCCTAAGAGCTTCAGTATTTCCCCAATTTGATACCCTCTAAATGTGATTTACTTTAACTCTCATAATTCCCAGCTAACGTGTTCAACAGATAGTTCATAATTTATATGGGATTTGAACCTATATTTCTTTCATCCGAATGCAGCAAGCTTGTCACTATACCACACAAATCAATGCTAGCTTGCTACGTTACATTAGACATGTCCATTTGGAGACATAGATTGAACATTTTAGCAATCTATAATTGTTGATACTTTTGCAAATGAAAAACAATATATGGTGTGATAGGTAAGTAATAGGAACCCTATGAATTCTAGAATGTTAGCTCAAAAGAACTGCTTAATTAAAAAGGGGATGAGATATTTTATTTCTCTCCAAATCAGGATTTACGATCTTTTGTGACAGGGCAGAAGAGCAGAAGGTGGGAAGGTATGGGATGGGTGAAGTTAGGATTTTTCTGTATGCATTCAGAAAAGCAAATATGCAACCAATATTTTCCTTATCTCCTTCCTGACCTGAAATTAATGTGACATTTTTTTTACTGAATAATGAATTGAGAAGGCAGAAAACATGGAGGCAATTAAAATCTCAACCAGAAAAGCAGCCAGTTTATACAAATGGTTCTGAAAAGGAAGGACGCTGTTGGGTTGATTTCTTAAGAGCTGTGGTGGCTTAGTGGTTAAAATGCAGGGCTAACTCACTGCTTACTCCAGTTCAATTCTGACCGGCTTAAGGTTGACTCAGGCTTCCATCCTTCCAAAGTCAGATTGTTGGGGGCAATATACTGACTCTGTAAACTGTTTAGAGAGGGATGTAAAGCACTGTGAAGTGGTAAATAAGTCTAAGTGCTATTGCTATTAAGATAGCCACATGATTCCTTAGAAAGTTTACTACTATTGAGAACTTCTGAGATTATCTGGGTTTGATTAAGCTGCCCAAAGGGAGGAAAAAAAACTCTAAGAGGAAACAATCATAGGGGCTAAATCAAAGTTTATTTGATGCAAACAGCATATCTTTGACAAATCCCAAAAGATTAACTGGAGCAGCTGTGTGATTAGTGAACTGCACAAGATGTAGGGTTTGATCTTGGTCCCTTGAAGGAGTTGGTATTTTGATAGATCACTGTACAAGCAGAATTTTTTATCTGTCACAGTTACTGGGGAAAATGATGTTGAAATTAATGGGAGTTTTGACTCTAGCTACTTACCAAGAATTTGTAAAGGGTAAGAAATTTAAAAAACTACAGTCAAAAAAGTCCCGGGCACATCAGGAACAGTGCAGAGTTTTATTCAAGGTTCAGAGAAAAACATGAACATCAACTCATTATTCTAACACAGGTAATGCCTTTGGTGAGCTGAAATACTTTTACAGAAATATATCTGAGACAGCAGTAATCCTGTTTGTGCTTTACCTCTATAGAAAAGTGCTTTTTCATTACAGTTTGCCCCAGTTTGTTAATCAGCAAGCTAGTCTGAGTAACTCCACTGAAATCACATGATGTTACAGAGTTGATAGCGATAAATCAAAGATTTAAAATAGTACACAGAGTTCTCTGACAGATGGGCAAAGACAGCCCTGATATTAGGCTAAATACATGCTCACATGCTCACATGCTCTCTCTCTCTCTTTCCCTCCCTCTCTCTCATTCCCTCCCTCCCTCCCTCCCTCCCTCTCCCTCTCCCTCTCCCTCTTTCATTATGGCTGCCACTCCAGCAGACTCTGAGCAGCTTTCATAATTTAAAGCTGCTTACTCAGTGTATTGTCTGGGGTTCATATTTACATCATATTCTTGACAAAAAAGTTCTAGAGTACAAGGAGCAATCTAGAAGAGGGAAGTCCCAAATTGGTCTAAAAGTTTTGGCATACATTAGGGGATAGACAAAGAGATTCACCACAGGTACTGGAAAGATTTCAGTTGCAAGCAGCCCAAAAAGGGACAGAGAACAGCTTTAAATGCAATTGAATAGGCCAGGGCATTTTCCTTACGAGTTGCCTAATTATTCTGTCAGAGGAGTCCTGATTTTTCTCTTAACTTCAGAGGTTGACTCCATCTTGTTCCTCCATTCTCAGCTGTGTCTTCTACTTTCCACATTACTCCAGGGCAGGTGTAGATCTTAGCATCTTCTTCTTCTTCCTAGATATGTTCTCTTTTGGTGAATAGTTTATTTTAGGGTATTCTCCAATAGCTGACCTAATCCTGTATATCATTTGGGGAGGGGGACCAAATCCTCTCATCAGAAGATTTCTTCTAGGCAGTAATGACAAGGAGAAATATTCAGGCAAAGCATGATGGATTAAATAACCATTGGATAAAATTGATTTTTCTTCTGTACTTTTGACATTCTCAACGAGTTGAGATAAGGAAGAAATCCTTACCCTTTTCTCACCCTTTTCCGAGTTTAATAGAGACAGAGAAATAGCATGGAACAAACTACCAATAACCATCTAAACATGACACCTGCACTATCATATCAGATACTTATATGTAGCACATTTTTATTTACATTGCTCTGGTGTTTATAAGATTTCAAAGGCTCATTGTAGACAACTTTTAAATCATACCTTCAAGCAGAAATGCAAGGAACTTGGAGTTTCTGCATTCAAAACATGGAATTCACCCTGAAATTGAACTTAGATTGTGTAGTTCCTCTTAATTGTCAAGTAACATTTATTCTTAAGTGATAGAAATGATGTTTGTTTCTATTGGGTTCCTTTAGATGAAGATGGCCCAATATCTTCACATCGTTCTCCAACCAGTAGTTTCTAGGTCTATTGAATCATACTCCCATCATCCCTATTAGTTGTGCTTTAGGGATTTAGGCTGGTGCTGGATTAATATATCTGCAGACTGTTGCTGGATTAACAGCAATATGATTGAAATAAGATGGGACATGGTGCCAGCCTGCTGCAGGTATTTGTTTGCTGGCAGAAGAGTTCAAATATTGATCACTTTCTAATACTGACATTTTAAAATAGAAACAAATAACTTTGTAGTGGCCAGAAGAAAGCAGGTTTTATTTGCTTAGCTCCTGAGAGCTATAGCAATGTATGACTGGTGACACTGTTACATTATTAGAAATCTGTTTCATTACTCTGGGAATTTTAAGGGACAAACTGTGTTCCCTAAACATTGGACAGATTTTAAATAGACATTTTGAGACTTAATCACATCAAAATAGAAAACAAATGCCCTGATTTTAGTGGGTTCAGGAGTCTTAACAGACTAACAGAGTTGGAGGGACTTTGGACGTCTTCTACTTCAACCTGGTCAAGGAGATTCTATACCATTTCAGACAAATGGTTGTCCAATTTCTTCTTAAAAACCTTCAGTGATGGAGCACCATCAATGGACACAATTGTTCTGTCAGCAAATTCTCCTTATTTCTAGGTTGGTTCTCTCCTTGATTAGTTTCTTGGTCTGCTTTCAAGTGCTCCAGAGAATAAGTTCACCCATTCTTCTTGTGGTAACCTGTTGGATATTGGAACACTGCTGTCATGTCATACCTAGTCCTTCTTTTCAATAAAGAAGGCATACCCAATTCCGGCAACTGTTCTTCATATGTTTTAGCCTCCAGTCCCCTGATTATCTTTACTGCTCTCCGCACTCTTTCTACTGTCTTAACACCTTTTTTATATTGTGGCAACCAAAACTGGATTCAATATTCTAAGTGTGGCCTTACTAAGGCATTATAAAGTGGTATGAACACTTCATGTGATCTTGTTTCTATCCCTCTGTTAATGCAATCTATGACTGTTAGTTTTTTTGGCAGCTGCAGCACACTGTTGGTTCATATTTAAATGATTGTCCACTATGACTCCAAGATCCCTCTTACAGTTATTACTATAGAACCAGGTACCACCTATTCTATACCTGTGCACTTGGTTTTTCTTGCCTAAATGTAGAACCTTATTTTTTCAAGATTCCTCAATTCCCCTCAAAAGACTGAAATGTTTGGGCCACTTTGCCACACCGGTTCTCTCCTGAAGAGAGAAGTTTTACTCTTCTTTGAGAGGGACTGGGAGCTGATTTGATTTCTCAACTTTCCCAGCATATTGTATGAGAGGTTTCTAAAATAAACAACTAGCTGACATTTGTCAGAACTGATTCCAAACCAGAAGCCAAGATAGTACAGCTTCCTAATTTTCTCTGAGATTTCACCTTTTTAATAACCCAATAATTGTGCTAGTTTTTCTAGTTGCATAGAACAACTATAAATTGTTGGAGAACTCATGCCATAACACTGAAAGTTCAAATTTGTGTCAGCAAAACCAAGCACAGTGATAATCACCTCCCAAAAGTTCCTTTCACAAAAGTTGAATTTCCCCCATGAGACTCACCAGGGCAATTTACTACACACACTGGGAAAGTAATTACTGGGGTGTTTATGCTAACATTTCTCTGACTCCCCAAACCTGATTTCTGAGTTCCCCAAAGCTACATTGTGTTGCCTGTCACAATGCAGCCCATAATTGTCAGAAACTTCTTAATTTCTTTAGAGCCAATCATTTTATAATGATGTGGTGTCCTGATATTGATCAGCTTCTTGCTAATGATTGAGAAGTATATCTTACTCTAGTGGGGAAGGGTAACATATTTTATGTTGCCCCCTGAGGACCCAGTTGTGGGGGCAATAAGATGACTTTGTATAAATATACAAAAGTATGAAGGCTATTGCTTAACACATTGTAAGCCGCCCTGAGTCTTCAGAGAAGGGCGGCATATAAATCAAATTAAAAAAAAAAAAAAACATCAGCAACTTCTTGCCTGTGGCTGGAATAGATCAAGTCGATCTGGTCTTTTTTTGCTTTATCTCTTTATATAAAATGCAGCTGCACTTGACTGAGCTCATCTTTTGCAGCCAGTTATTCTAATGATCATTTACTGGGACTTCATGTACACCCACACCAGAGTGGGAAAGAAGGATAGCAAGCAGAGCGGAAGTGCAAAGTGCAATGTTTTGCCATTAACACTTTTTTGAATATTAAACCATATTAACAAGGGCTGTGAAGTGACATGGTGTCCTATTCACTTGAGCAACTGTGAAATGTTCTGTTTCACAGAAGAACATAGTTTCAGTTGAAGTTTTCAATGCCCTATACCAGTGATGGCAAACCTTTTCCAGACCGAGTGCCCAAAGCGTGCGTGTGTGAAACCCCAAGATGTAATGCATGCCCAAACCCCAGGCATGCGCCCTGCACATGCGCACCCCCTGCATGTGCCCCACCCCCACACATGTGTGCACCACTGCACATGCGCCCTGCACGCTCCCTGCCCCCACACATGTGTGTCCCCTGCATGTGCTCCGCCCCCTGCACATGCGCGGCAGAGACCCAAAAACCAGCTGGCTGGCAGGAGGCACATGCATATGTGCAGCGGAGCTGAACCAGGGTGACTGCTCGCGTGCTATCAGAAAGAGTGTTGCATGCCATCTCTGGCACGCGTGCCACAGATTTGCCATCACGGCCCTATACTTCTCAGTCAAATAGCATGATATGGCTGATTTCAATAAGAGATGCATTAATCATGTAATTGTTTTTACAAGCGTAGAAAGAAATTCTATACAGGTAGTCCTCCACCTGCAATCATTTGTTTAGTGGCTGTTTCAAGCACTGAAAAAGGTAACTTATGACTGATTTTTCACACTTACAACTGTTGTAGCATCCCCATGATCAAAATTCAGGCACTTGGCCACTGGCATGTATTTATGACATTTGTACTCTCTCGGGTTCATGTGATTGCCATTTGTAACCTTCCCAGCTGGTTTCCAAGAAGCCAAGTCAATGGGGGAAGACAAATTTGCTTAACGATCATACAATTCACTTAACAACTGCAGTGATTCACTTAACAACTGTGGCAAAAATGTCATAAAATGAGTCACAACCCACTGAAGAACTGCCTGACTTAGCTATGGAAATTTTGGGCTCCCTGTGCTCATAAGTCAAGGACTACCTATATATTTATTGAAGAATGGAATGATCTCAACGCCTTACTTTTCCTAAAGACTTTCAGCAGCAACCATAAAAAGGATTGTCATGGAAAGCCAAGATGATTCAACACAGTCCAGAAAACTGAGTGGAAAGTCAGACCACCTCCACTCGATCCCTTCTAAAATTCATTGTAGTTGTCAAAATATGATGCATATAAAAATTATGTAATACTAATCTAGTGTAGCATCTAATGATAGCAGCCAAGAAGTTGCTTAGAAACAGCACAGTGATTCATTTCAAAGCCTGCATACATTAGCCAATATGAATTAGATAGAAGTATGTCACCTTGCAAGTAACATAAACTCATTGGATTGAGTGTTGCACATTTTTTCTGAAGAGCAGTGATGTCTTTCATCATAGACCTTTTGTTGCTATATATGATATTGTCTGCCAGTCTCTTACTGTAAGTATCTATATACTACTAAAACTCTCATTCTTTCTGTTCATATCTTCAAGTTATTCCAAGCAACGCACTATACCACAACAATTTTTAACTTAAGATACCTAAAATTGGTTTGCTTAAAGAATGCATGAAAAATCTGGGACCTACTCCTCCTCTAGAAGTGAAATTTGCAGAATGTTCAGTCAATTTTATTCACAAAGTTTGTCCAGCATTGGGATAAAAATATATGGTCTGCTTAAAATTTAATGTGCATTCTGGTCACATCATCCTGCACTACCTCTCTCTCAAAGGATGACCCAACAGGTCACGGGGTTGTCTAAAATCAACATTTTGCTTAGTTGTTATATCCTTCAGTGCATTATTTTAATTACATAGACTGAGGTTTTTGGGTCAAGTGAGTTTCAAATAGATGTTACCTCTCTTCACGATAATCTTGTTTTTCTCTTAGCCAAGGTATAATTGTATTGATTTTATTATTTTGGAACTGAGGTTGTGGTTTTGTATAATGTAAGAGCTAAAATTAGACAAGCTGGGGATCTGCTCAAATAGTTATCAAGGAACTAATGCTAATAGGCATTAAATTACAAAGGTAGATCTCCAACTTCTTTATAGTGCATTATTCTGCAGCGTCCAAATCCTTCCTTCTCCTTCCAAATTCTGTTATCCTATCTCCTCTCTTACCACCTTAAACACAATTCAGGGTTATGTTGCCAGCATTGAATTTAAATCAGTATTTCAAATCAAATACAGGAGAAACTTGCTTTCATCAAACTAGAGTCAAGGGAAGCTATTCATGTCCTATCAGAAGGAAGTATGGAGAGTGAAGGCTATCTTCAAAGTGTGGACATCTCATAGAGCACTGTGAATATTCTATCAACTCCCCACTACCATGCCTGCAGAAAATCAAAGACTTAATAATAGAAAAAGATTATGTTGCCATTTGATATCACAGCATTCTTTTCATCCAGTTACGCAGAACTAGTGAAAGAATTCATAGCAGCTATGCTATTTATATTTATTTATTAAATTTATATGCCATCCATCTCACTATCAAGCAACTTTGGATGGTTTACATCTACATGAAAACAACAATTTAAAACATTAAACGATAAATGATATGTGCTAAGATTAAAATTAACGAATATAATTTAAGGAGGAACCAATAAATAATGGGGTGGAGATGGCATCTTCTTCAATATGTATATACTAGTATTTAACATACTATGCTATATACTATGGAACACACAAGACCTAATCAAAGATTGAAATATCTGAATCATGGACCTCATTGAACTCTGCATCACCATCTATTTCGAGTTTGATGGACAAACATACCAACAAGTCAGAGGAGCTTTCATGTACTCATAGCAGAGGCTGTAATGCAGTGTCTGAAAACTATAGCACTCTCATACATATATCAAAGTATGGATGTGATATATAAACAACACCTTTTTCATAATAAAAAAGGAACAACTAGAGAAGAGTTTTTTCACATGAAAAAAAAATAAAAAACTTTTTCAAAGGAATAAAATTCACATGGGAAGAAGAAAATAACACATTACCCTTCCTGGATATTCTTATCAGCAAAGGAAATGGCTGCAAAGTAGAAACACATGTCTTATTAAACCCACCCTCGCTAACTAAGTGTTCCATTTCCAAAGAAACAACCCCATCGCCTACTAGAAGAGCTGTATAAAAACATTATCCAGATGAGCACAAATGCACTGCAGCAACCCAGAACGTCTTCAGTCAAGAAACAGGCTGCCTATACAACAACCTCTTGCAAAATGGATACCCAAGCATCTATCAAAAAGTGCTTGACCATTCAATCCATTATAACACAAGCAGGATTACACTACCATACATCAAAAACAACTTAGAAACAGCTAGCTGACTATTATAACCATATGACATCACTATAGCAATAAAACAAATAAAGCCCTACAAAATATGTCATCTGTAATATACAGTGTAAATACTATAACAGCCACTAATGTAAGATAGACAGAAGATTAGCAGCGCACATACACGTATACCAACTAGCAGTCAGAAGACACAATGAAAACTCCTTAATTTCACAACACATGGACAAACTTAACCATGGAATCAAGTGGAAAGCTGTGAGCATCATAAATCAACCAAAATCCAAAAATTCTAGAGAATTCCTGAAAGCCTGGCACTTTCAGTGGAAAAATCAGCTATCAACGGGTGCATAGAAATAAACTATATTCACACACCATTCAAAAGAGACAATAAAAAAAGCTAAAAAAGGGAACAAAAATACCAATACATATCTACTCCAGCAATCAACATCCAAATAAGCAGGGATTAACTCTAGGCCCATGATGGCGAACCTATGGCACGCGTGCCACAGGTGGCACACAGAGCCATATCAGTAGGCACGCGAGCTCAGCTCCGGCATACATACACGTGTCGGCCAGCTGATTTTTGGGCCTTTTGGGCCCACTGGAAGTCAGGAAAAAGGCTGTTTCTGGCCTCCGGAGGGCCTCCAGAGGAGTGGGGAAGGCCATTTTTGCCCTCTCCAGCCTCCTAGAAAGGCTCTGGAGCCTGGGGAGAGCGAAAAACAGGCAGCGTCTCTGTTGATATTTTGCTTCATAAATTATAAATATGGGTCTAGACTATATATAAAATGTCATCTACATAAATCAATACAAATTCAATGTAGTCATCACCCTTTTTGACAAAGAAACAGTTATCAGCAGTGGTAGCGTTGAAGTCCATGGTTTTAAGTACTTTTACTAAACAATCATACCATCGTTTACCAGATTGTTTTAACCCGTATAAACTCTTGTTCAACAGCCAAATTTCATTTTTGTTTGTGTATTGACTGTGAGGTGCTCTTACGTATATTTCCTTATCTAGTTTTGCGTGTAGATACGCAGTCTGTATGTCATATTGAAATACATCAAGATTGAGTGCTGATGCTACCACTAGAGCTGTTTTTACACTCTCTGTTCTTACTGTGGGGGAATACGTGTCAGTATAGTCCTCCGGATATTTCTGTGCATAACCTTGTGCAACTAGTCTAGCTTTGTATAGAGTATTGCCTCCTTCTAAGTTCTTAATTTTATATATCCACCTGGTACCAATAATTGTTTTATCTTTAGGTGCAATTGCAGGTGTAAATACATTTAATCCTTGTAAACTTTCCATCTCTTTCTTCATAGCTAATTCCCATTTTTCTTTTTCTTCACGAGGGAGTTTTAACACTTCCTCATATGTATTAGGTGTTATTGGCTCACCATCCATATGCATTATGTAATCCTTGTATTTATTTGGCATTTGATTTCTGTTGTTCCTAATGATTCTTTCAGGTTTACTATTGTTATCATGCAAATATCTTGCTTCCTTTTTTGTTAGTGTGTCTGTCTTTATTTTGTGTTGGCTATTTGTCCAAGTTTTGGTTTTGTTTTTATATTTGTTGATATTTTGTTTTTCTATGGTCCCTTTCTCATGAGATTCTGTATCTTTGTACTTATTTGGAAATATTTCATTAAGATGTAATTTAGACCAGTTGGCCTGTTCATGGAACACAGCTGTTCTGGAAACTATAAATTTGTTATTATTATCAATGAATCTGTACCCTTTAGTGCCAGTCTCATATCCCATAAATCTGAGTCTTCTGGATACGTTTTCTCCTTTTCTTCTCAACTGCTTAGGTATGTGTACGTCTGCAGTGACTCCAAATATGTGCATGTGTGCTAATTTTGGTTTCCTATTATACATTACTTCATATGGTGTCTTATTTACAATACTGGACCAGGTTCTATTTTGTGTGTAATTTGAATAATGTAAGGCTTCTGACCAGAATTGTTTGCTTAAGCCAGCATCTTCCAGTGTGCATCTAATCATGGTTTGTAATGTGGAATTCTTTCTCTCTGCAATCCCGTTCTGGAACGCAGAAAATGGACTAGATGTGTAATGTAGCATTCCTCTATCTTTTAACCATTGGGAGAATTCCTTAGACATGAATTCACATCCCCTATCTGTCATAATTTGTTTTATTCTGATATTGTGTTGTGTTTCTATGCGTTTGTAAAATTCCTTAAATTTTTGAAAGGTTTCATCTTTGTGTTTTAATGTATAAACAAACCCATAGCGGCTATAATCGTCTACTATTGTCAGGAAGTAACGTTTTCTATAAGTGATTGATGGAGTTAATGGGCCAACTAAGTCCATGTGTACTAAATCAAAAATTTTGTTAGTTGATCTAGTAGATTTTCTTGGCCTGGGACTAGTTTTTAGTTTTGTAGATTTACATACTGAGCATTCCAAATAGTTTTCACAATTTTTTATTTTGACACCTTCTGCGTGTTCAGTCATTTTTTGTACTACAGGAAAACTGGCATGTCCTAACTTCCTATGTAAGATGTGAGCACACTCATCATGAATTGGCTTACCTATTTTTGGTTTTTTTTCATTGTGTGCATCTACGTGATCATGAGATATTTTACATTCATCATTGTCACTGTTGCTAATACAATCTTCCATATTTGAATCAATGTTATGCAACCATTTTTCTTTTGTTATCAGATAAGGTAGGCCTCCTTTAATCATCACAGTGCCTATATTTATTTTATTCTTCTCCAAAGTCGCTTTTCCCTTTGAAAAAAATATATTAATGTCAAAATCTCTACTTAGTTTTATGGCACTTAGTATGTTATGAGGTATTTCAGGTATTAACAATACCCCCTCTATTTTTCCTAGACCAGGCAGGGTTACATTTCCTCTTCCTAATACTTGAACCTTTTCTTGGTTAGCTACCTTTATTACAAATTTATCTTCTGCAAAAGAAGACAATATATTTTTGTTATTAGTGGTGTGATTAGTTGCTCCAGAATCAATAAGCCAATTATTGTTCTCATTTTGCTGTATTTTAGTGTTGTCTTGTTTATTTAATCCATTCAGTGAACCAGATTTTCTATCCTTTGAATTATCTCTGCCCCCTCTATTCTCTTTGTAATTTGGTGGGCTTCTATATCTATGTCTATCTATTGAAGACTGTCTATAATTGTATTTGTTTCTATATTCTGACCTATGTCTTTCCTTTGAAATTTTGGGACAATCTCTTCTATTGTGTTCCCTGGATCCACAATTGTGACATTTAAATGTTTCATTATATTTTTCTTGGAAAGCTACTTTCCTATATGGTTTGTGTTCTGTGTGATTGCTAGAACGATTCCTTCTTGAATTGTCTTCTGCTATCAATTTATTGGATAGACTTTCTATGGATAAATATCCTAGATTGATGGTGTCTAAATGTGACATAAAACTGTCCCATGATGGATCAAGTGAGTTGATAATAACACTTTTCATTGTTTGGTCTGAAATCACCTCCCCCCTCAAATGCAGCTCAGCTCTTATTTTGTTTAAGGATATTAAATGCTCACTTATGGAAACCCCTGGTTTTACCCTAGATGAAAAGAAATCCTTAGACATTCTTGTGGTGGTAGCTACACTGTCGCTGTGAAACAAATTAAACATGCATTGGATAATTTCTGAAACAGTCAGATTTGGCTTGATGCTATGATACATTGCAGGAGACACACTAGATATTATTAAGAAAAATGCTCTATGGTGTAAACAATCTATTTTTAAAGTCCAAGGTCTTTTTGGGGGACTAGTAATAAAAAACAGTAAGTTTTCCTTCATAAAGACAACCTGGAGCTGTTGATACCATTCTTGCAAATTAATGCCATCAACCCTTAGCTTTGGGAAGTCATTGGGTAAATTTCCGACATTATTTTTTTTTTTTTTTTTTAATTTGATTTATATGCCGCCCTTCTCCGAAGACTCAGGGCGGCTTACAATGTGCTCAGCAATAGCCTTCATCCTTTTTGTATATTTATACAAAGTCAGCTTATTGCCCCCACAACTGGGTCCTCATTTCACCTACCTTAGAAAGGATGGAAGGCTGAGTCAACCTTGAGCCTTGGCGAGATTCGAACCCTGCAGTAATTGCAGGCAGCTGGGCTTAATAAGCTTAATAACAGGGTGCTTTAAACCCCTGTACCACCAAGGCTCTTTTGTCCATTACTTACAACCTGAGGTAGTCCGTGGTCTCGCAAGTGTAGAAAATTGCAAAACGGCATGGGGATGCTCGCAACGAGTCTGCATGGTCTTCTCGCCAGTTCATGTCTTCCCGGACCGTCTGCGTAGTTTTGCGCATGCGCGTTGTCCATTTCTTCTTTGGAGTCATCGTGGAAGGTTCTCTCCATTGCAGCTCGCTCGTTCTGTTCCTCTTCAGACGAGTCGGTCTCTGGTTCGATTTTGGGAGTCCTGATGACGGCGGCTGCTCTTCTTTTTCTTTTGGGGGCGTTGGCGCTTGTTTCGGTCTGTGGTGTAGGGCGGTATCGGCAAGGCTCTCTGGGTTCGGGCGTCGGCGCTCTCGAAGTCAGGATGGGAGCGGGCAGGTCTTGAGGCATCGGCTTGCTCGTTCGTTTCTTCGGTAGTTCTTTGGTAATTTTTAGTTTTGGTCCAAATGCAGCAAAAAGCGTTTTCATTGCTGATTTTATTTGGGAGTTCGTTGAATCATCTTCACTTTCTGATTCTGATTCTTCTGAGAGGTTTGAATCTTCTTTTTCATTTTCATTGTCTGGTAACGTTTTTCGCGCCAGAAATTTTGAATTGAGCATTTTGATTGGCTCTGCTTCGCTCACCTTGGAGGCCTGTTGAAACCAAGATGGCTGCCATTCAAAATTTCGCGCGGGATCACCGTTTTTCTTCTTCGTAATGACTTTCTCTGCAGTCATATCACTCACTATTTTTGGGTCTTTAGACTTCTCATTAGTGATGTTTTTCTCTCTCGCTGCTCCGCTGTTCTTCAGCATATCTTGGAGTTTCGCGATGAGGCTTTCATCATTCTTCTGGCTCTTTAATAGTTTTAATATCTCTGACCTGAGTTCGTTATTCTCTATTTTGATTTCCTCCTGGTCATCATTTTCATCTATTATTTCTTCGGCTTCAGTGCTGTATTCTTCTGATTCTCTCGAAATTGCGTTTGTGGATTCGTTGATTATTTCTTGTTCTGTTTCCATTTCTTTGCTGTAGGCCCTGGTGTTGGGCCTATCTTTCTTAGACATTTTTAAGTTTTTATTGAGTCAATTAACCATCCTCTGCTACCAGCTTGTTGCAATATTTTTCAGGATCAGACTCAATAATATTAGTAAGAGTTAACAGTTTAAATAGAGTTCCTTTTATTTACAATAGGCATTCTATATTCACTGAATATTCACAGATAGAAGCCAAGAAAAGGGTGTAGGTAGCTCCTTATATATACAATGGGTGGAGCTATAAGTGGGAGTGGTGAATTATGAATACATTAAGTAGTGAAGAATAAGTTAACCCCTGATACCCCATTTATGTACTATTTACACATTAGAGAATAAGGCATTTACATCTGACAGAGACAATACTCATCGAAAGTATGTAGTGCTTTGAGACAAGTAATTCTAGTGTTGCCCATTTCTGACTTTTCCTCTTTTACAGCACTTTTAATGTTTGATGGAGAGCCAGTTTGATGTAGTGGTTGAGACATCAGACTACAAATCAGGAGACCATGAGTTTTAGTCCTGCCTTTGATGCAAAGCCAGCTGGGTGGCCTTGGACCAGTCACTCTCTCTCTCTCTCAGTCTAGGAAGGAGGCAAAGGCAAACCATTCTGAAAATCCTTACCAAGAAAACTGCAGGGACTTGTCCAGGCAGTCTCTGAGAATCAGACACAATTGAATGAAGAAAAGAAAAAGTTGGATGACAGTCCTCACCATTAAAGCATTCAAGGGAAGAGGAACTAGGCTAATTTCCATTTATGAATTCAGCGTTTTGTCTCAGTTCAAAGCAGATGCTTACATAGTCCAACAGAGTTTGTTCAATGTGCTCATGTTCAACTCTACAAGGTATATTGATGTCCCACAGCAGGCAGGTACTCTTTTCCATAAACATTGAATTTTACCTCAGAGTTGGAAATCATCCTTTTCATCCTTTTGAATATTTGTATTGATTTCATGTTACCTGTTGGAAGCCAAATAGTGGGAGAAACATAAATACAAAAAGATTATCCTGTGATTATTTTTTTAAAAGAAAACCTGCAGCCTTCTGTTACAGGTGTTTAGCCAACTTTCATCTTACAGTAGCAGCAGCTGGATTTGATCCAAATGTAGCAGATATATTATGATGCCCCAGCACTCCATTCTTTTCCCCTCTCTGCAAATTATGGCATCAGGACAGCATTGCACTGTATAGAACATGAAATATTAAGGGACTTGTTTCCAAATTACAGCCATAAAGTGTAATTGGCAGATAAAATAGGCCTGGGAATAGAAAATATGTTGAAATATTGGCCTGAAGTAAAGGGAATGTTTCCAGAGAGGGGGGGGAAAGAGATTTCGGTCAAAGACCTTCCTCAAATTGCTTATCAAGGACCAAGCTACAGATAATGTTAATGGAAAGAATAAAAATACTGCCCACATTTCAATGATTGCCATATTGGCAGATGGTTGACCTTGTCAGCTCCAAAGATAAGTGGAGAAAAGGCCTGGTATTATTCAGATAAGAAATCACCTGAGGGCCCAGAGCAGTGTTTCTCTACCTTGGCAACTTTAAGACATGTGGATTTCAAGTCCCAGAATTACCCAGTCAGCACGCTGACTGGGAAATTCTGGGAGTTGAAGTCCACACATCTTAAAGTTGGCAAGGTAGAGAAACACTGCCCAGAGCCAAATGCTAAATTGGGAAGAGGAAAAAACAGTGAATGTTTCTTTAAAATGCAAAGAAAAGCTTTGAAAAAGGTGGTTTTTGATGAGAACTAAATACGGGGACAATGTTCAACTTATCTCACCAACCTCTTAAGTTAATTGAAAGAAAACATAAATGTGAAAAATCCCCCTTTTGCTGTCATCCCAATGAAATAAAGTCAAGCCAAACATAAAATTTCCTCCCATTTTTTTTTCTATACATGATACTTCTTGCTATTACATTTCTTTTTTCCCAGTTCAGCAGCAGTGGATATGGAGTTAAGGAGAAATTTCCCAACACAGAGAACAATTAATCAGTGGAAAGGCTTGCCTTTAGAAGCTGTGGGCGCTCCATTACTGGAGATTTCCAAAAAGAGATTGGACAGTCATTTGACCAGAATGGTATGGGGTCTTCTTCTTGGGCAGAGGCTTAGAATAGAAGACTTCCAAGGTCCCTTCCAATTCTGTTATTTTGTATTGTGTATTCTATTCTATTCTATTCTATTCTATTCTATTCTATTCTATTCTATTCTATTCTATTCTATTCTATTCTATTCTATTCTATTCTGTTCTGTTCTGTTCCATTCTATTCTGTCTTTTGCTTTGGTGCTTCAACATACAAATGTCTATGGAGATTCTTGGTCATCCAGGTCATGGTTGTCACAAGGGTGCTTTTTTCAAGTAGTTTGGGGATGTGCTCCTCTGGGTGACCATTCCTTAAGAAACGTAATTTAGGCTTAAGAGTCCCCTTTCCTGAAAAGATTTGTGAAAGTGATGGGATGGATGACCAAAAAAGCTTTGAAGACTCAAGTGCTGGGGAGGGCAAAAAGGCAAATATATATATATTTTTTTAAAGAAGAGAAAGGGGCGAGGTTGTATGTTGAAGTCCCAAGGGTGCTTTTTTCAAGAGGCAACTGGATTTTCTGGTTTTTCGTTGAAGACGTTTTGCTTCTCATCCAAAAAGCTTCTTCAGCTCTGATTGGATGGTGGGGAATGGAAGGAACTATACTGCTTGCAGACAGCTGGTCATTTGCATTCTTTTAGTGGGTTGTTAAGGTCACCTGGAGGTTAATCTGTGTCATCAGGGTCACCTGAGTGGTGCAAATTGGTGTGGAGCCTTCTTGGAACTGTTGAAAGTTTCCACAGTTCCAAGACTTCCAACTCTTTCAACAGTTCCAAGAAGGCTCCACCAATTTGCACCACTCAGGTGACCCTGATGACACAGATTAACCTCCAGGTGACCTTAACAACCCACTAAAAGAATGCAAATGACCAGCTGTCTGCAAGCAGTATAGTTCCTTCCATTCCCCACCATCCAATCAGAGCTGAAGAAGCTTCTTGGATGAGAAGCAAAACGTCTTCAACGAAAAACCAGAAAATCCAGTTGCCTCTTGAAAAAAGCACCCTTGGGACTTCAACATACAACCTCACCCCTTTTTCTTCTTTAAAAAAAAAATTATATTTGCTTTTTTGCCCTCCCCAGCACTTGACTCTTCAAAGCTTTTTTGGTCATCCATCCCATCACTTTCACAAATCTTTTCAGGAAAGGGGACTCTTAAGCCTAAATTACGTTTCTTAAGGAATGGTCACCCAGAGGAGCACATCCCCAAACTACATAAGAATGGAGTCAAGGGCGGAGCCCAACTTTTTATCTCTCATCCATTTGTCATCTTTCTCTCTCCTGCCCTTCTATGTCTTTTTAGTCTTATTTCTTCCTTCCAACTCTGGGTTCCCCTTTTTGTCTTTTTCTTCTCCCTCCTCTCTCCTTTTTGACTACTTGAGGGGAAAACAAAATGCCATCCCACACCATGGGAAGTACTGCAGAATAAAATGCAGAAATATAATAATTTTACTCATATTACATTTTAAAGAAATAGCTTAGAAGTGCAGCCAGCATACGGAACACAATCTGCATTGTGGTGGGAATATCATCTAAAATATTTTTAGAAAGCAGTTTGTATTCCAAAGCAGCTGAGATTTCCAGGGTCCAGGTGAAGAAGAAAGAGATCAGAGACAATTAGCTCAATGTAAGACTTCAACCTTTCCAGGTTCCTCTAAATCCCCAATGAAGCCCACAGCTGTTCATTCTCTCCCCTTTAAGGATGGCTGACTCTTCTCAGCAAGGGCCTGATTTATATTGGACATTAAGGCACTCAACTGAGGAGTTTGGTAATCTTTCAAAACCTCATTACCTTATCAGTTGTGCCAGTAATTATAGATATTTTGCCTTGTGGAAAGCAACTACTTCTAGCTTGGCCCCAGTGTCTTCATAATGATTAAGGGACTGAATAAAATAGCATTTGGGTTGAGGCTGATACTAATAATGCCAACAACACATCTTCCCATTTGCCGCTATTTCAAAACGTGAGTCCTAAGAAAGAATACAAATGAACTTTGAAGCATTCTATATTGATTTGCCATCAGTAATACATTATTATTGTTATTGGAGCTGCAACTTGCTATAACAGCCAGGGCCCTGGGACATGGAAGTGTGATGCAACTCCTGAACCCTCCAACCATGTGGTCTGTCTCAGAATGCAAGATTCATACTTGTTTTGTCTGGATTCAGCTACAGAAACAAATAGCTTGGTTTGCTGAAGATTTCTTTATGATTATAAAGTCTCTTGGGATTTAACAACAGTGTAGACTTACCACAGGGAGACAATTCAGGAGCTATCCCTCCCTATGAGTTAACCCATAGTATACACTAATCCATAGTTTATGCTATTGTTTCGTGCAGACACAGCCAGTTACTTGAAAGAAGAGGCCGGAAACCCTTGACCTCAAGCTTCATGAAAAGACTTTACAATATTGGTTTTACTGACTCTTTTCTTTTTCCTTTCCTTTCCTTTCCTTTCCTTTCCTTTCCTTTCCTTTCCTTTCCTTTCCTTTCCTCTCCTCTCCTCTCCTCTCCTCTCCTCTCCTTTCCTTTTCTTTCTTTTCCTTTCCTTTCCTTTCCTTTCCTTCTTTTTCTTTTTTCTGTCTTTTTCTTTCTTTTTTTTCTTTCCCTCCCTCCCTTCCTTTTTTTCTAGAGCATCTCTGGAGTACAAAGTCACTGACATATCCAGAGTCCTGCTAAGCCAGTGATGACAATCCTTTTGAACTTGGATGTCAAAAATGTGGAAAATGCCCAACTAGACTCTGTGAACATGTCATACACACAACCAAATAAAAGAGAAACAATTCTTTACATAGTCAATATTTTTTTAAAAAATACAATATAACCATGTGTAGTGTTATGTATTATGTACAGAAATGTCAAATAATTACAAAAATGAAAAACAAATTCAGACGCATGTAAAATAATAACAATGAAAAAATAGATTCATTATTAAACCAGTTTCATTATTAAAATCAGCTTCATACAGCATGCTAATCAAGCAGGAGAAAATTACAATTATGCAAACGTATACAGAGAGAAAATGTAAAAGAAAATTCAGTGACTTCAATACAAATAACAATATGCTCACTGATAATTAGGCTTAAAATAATGCATTATAATACCCTACTTTTAATAGAAATTTTGAACTGAACTAAAAAGAGCATGGAACACATTGTCTATGAAGATTTTCAGTTATCCAGATCATGGTTGTTGCAAATGTGCTTTTTCAAGAGGCAACTGGATTTTATTGTTTTTATTTGAAGACATTTCGCTTCTCATCCAAGAAGCTTCTTGGATGATGGGGAATAGAAGGATTTATATTCCTTGCAGACAGCTGGTTATTTGTATTCTTTTTAGAGAGTCATTGAAGCCACTGGGAGGTTTGTCTGTGTCCTCAGGGTCAGCTGAATAGTGCAAATGGGTGTGGAGCCTTCTTGGAACTGTTGAAAGGACTGTGTTGTAGACTGAAGATAGATGATGCCATATCCTTTCCCCTCTGTTGAGAGAGGGCTGTTCAATTTTGACATAGATGGCCTCTTTGACCTCTCTTTTAAACCAGCAGTCCTCTCTGTCCAAAATGTGGACCTTGCTATCTTTAAAAGAATGGCCATCATCTTTTAAATGCAGATGGACTGCTGAATCTTGGCCTGATGGGTTTGTTCTTCTGTGTTGTATTCATAAATGCATGACACAACATAGTAAACAAACAAACAAACAAACCTGGAACTCTTGCTAACTACAGCTCTAATCCAATGGCTAATTTGTAGCCATTGGAAATCATTTAATTCCATAGTCATGTCAACTAGTACATCTGGATACTTAATTGTTTTAATTGTCTGCTCTAAATTTCTGAATTGATTAAACCTTCCAGAAAACTGATCAATTATTGAGTTTAAAATGTGCTGGTACTTTATATGCAAGGCTTCATTTCATTTTGCAAATCCCAGCTGACCTCCTCAAAATACTTCTTTAGTGAAGAAAAATATATGTTCTAGTCTCTGTAACTTGTTTGAAAATTTAGTTTCAAAAGCTTTTTGTATCCCAACATAATGTCAATACTTTGCCAAAACCTTGTAACTTTTAAGTTCCAGTCATTTATGTGAACCAAGAGGTCTGTAAAACAGGTCAGTGTGCTGACTCATGTATAATCACTGAGCTGAGGAAACTGTTCCAAATTTTTATTCTCGGCATACGGTAATAACTTAATTTCTTTGTAACACTCCACAAATCTTTTGAGGACTTTTCCTCAGCTCAACTTCCTCACATTGTTGTGCATCAGCAGTCCACTGTACATTGATTCAACTTCCTGCAATGCTGCAGAGAATTCTTAGTTGTAAGTGGGTCAAGAAGCTATTAAATTCACTATTTTTGTTGCAACTGTCATTACATAATGGGGTTCTGTCAGGGGTGAAATGCTCCCGGTTTGGACCGGATCGCCCGATCTGGTAGTGATGGCGGCAGGTGGTTCGGAGAACCGGTAGCAAAAATCCCTGTGCCCTCCCCCTGCCCAGCTGAGCCGCGCGATCCTCAGAGGCTGTTTTTTTTACTTTTAAAAGCATTTTTTCTACAACCTCTTCGGCCAAAAAAATACTTTTAAAAGTAAAAAAACCTCTTTGGCCAAAGAGGTTGTAGGAAAAAAAATGCCTTTAAAAGCCTCTGGCGATCCAAGCTGACTTGCCTGATCGTCAGAAGCTTCTAAAAGCATTTTTTTCTGCAACCTCTTCAGCTGAAAAAAAAAATGCCTTTAAAAGCCTCTGGTGATCCCAGCTGACTTGCCTGATTGTCAGAGGCTTCTAAAAGCATTTTTTTCTGCAACCTCTTAAGGTTGTAGAAAAAAATGCTTTTAAAAGTAAAAAAAGTTGGCCACGCCCATCCATCACATTACCCACCACCACCACCAAGCCATGCCCACAGAACCGGTAGTAACAAATTTTAGATTTCACCCTGGGTTCTGTGAATCCTGCCTTGACACACAATACCTCTTGGTAGATTATGCAATGAAATGGCACAACTGGATGTCCAATAGCTTCCATAAATGTTTTCACAAATCCAACCCATTTTTTACACTCTATTAGGTACCCACATCTGTGGTCAAAGAAACAATTTTTGACCTATCAATATGTCATGAACTATATTGGCACTGTTGCTAGCTTTACCAATTGCTCTCTCATTGTCTGACCATCAGAAAATCTAGCAATGAAGGCCAACCAAGCTCATGAGGTGATATCAATAATTTTGTCAAGATAATTTGAAAAACATTTACAATTATTTAATTATTATTATTTAATAATCTTTTTAATTGAATGTTGTGTGTCAGAGAACTTTAATGGTATTCCTCCTGATTGGTAAATCAGAAATATGCTTAATAATAGCATATTTATTTTAAATATCTTGAAACAAAAAGGAGCACATTTTAGAAGGTTTTCTTTAATAAAATCTCCTTCCCTGAACAATGGAATGAGCAATGCTGATATTAAATCTGTAGAACTTTTTAAGAATTTAAGGAAGTTATTAGTTACCTTCATGGTGCAGTTGTTGAGAAACATAATCCTTTCTTTCTTCTTTACTTGTTTCCCAAAGGCCAGTGATGATTTGTTTCAAAATGTCTTTATATATTCCAGTTCTGCTTCTGTTTCATTGCATAATAGGCACAATGATTAATCAATAATGCCATACTTCTCAGTCCATGCATCATGGAATTCTTGACCACTTCCTTTACCATTCAGTCAGGATTTTTAAATTTGAGTTTCCTGCATAACAGAGCTAGAACACCAAAGGAATGTTAATTTCTATAAATTATCAATTTCATGAAAAATGAGAAATATTTAATGTAAGTAATAATTACATAATAACTTCAAATGAATATATGATTATTATTTATTGTAATAACTAGCTGCTAAGACAGGTCAAATTGAAACCGATGGATAATTTACATTTCATAAGTTTAATTTATAGCTGCTATAATTTTCCAAAAGTTCTCACAATTTCAGAATCTATTTCTCCTAAGGTTTTGAGATTCATGACATTTTCAGACGAATTACAAATTACTCAACAAACACTATGATTCTTATATGCAAACAGTGTCACATTTACATTCAAAAACTGGTACAGTTTATTATTTTAATTTCATTAAGTTAAGGCTGTAGATTATATGGCCAAAGACGGTTGTTTTTGCTTTAACATGTGGAGGATGAATGTTAAAATAACATTTTTCCTCCACAGGTGCATTGCCAAATAGCTTAAGCTCACTTGTCATGTAGTCCATTTGCTTGTTTATGAGCAAAGTGCCTCATAAATTCACAACTATTGATTTTGATTTGACCTGTCTTAACAACAACTTGTTGCAAATTTTTTCAAGGTTAACCAAGTGCTTATTGATAACAACAAACACAAAAGCTGATTTCAGACAAACGCTGATATGTCTATGGAGATTCTCAATCATCCAGGTCATTGTTATCCCAAAGATTCTTTTCCAAAAGGCAACTGGATTTTCTTGTTCTTTTCCTTGAAAACATTTTGCTTCTCCTCCAAGAAGCTTCGTGGATAGGAAGTGAAACATTTTCAAGGGGAAAAAAACCCCCAAGAAAGTCCAGTTGCCTTTTGGAAGAGCACCTCTGGGACAAAAATGCTGATTTTGGAGACTACATTCATAGATATCCTCTGGGCTTGCACCTTGAAAATAAGCTTCGATACACAGACATCCACCCTGTACAGTGGTTTGAGGACAACTGAACTGTGTGGCTGCTGTATTTCTACCACATTTTGCAAGTTGTCTCTTTTTCATGTCACCACCAATCACAGTTCTGAAGATTACGTGCTGATACAGATGGTGAGAATCCATTTTAAGCTCTGAGTAGTTGCAAAGTTCTTGTACTTTTGCTTGTTCAGTTTCTTTGTTAATTCAGTCCAGGAGGGTGGTGGCTGTCTGGTGTTGGTGAATCCTGGTGTTTCACCAAAATGCCATGACATGTCAACTTTGACACGCATGTCAAAGGTTCACTACTAAGCTCACACTGGCTGGGGAGAGCAGAGGAAGGACAGTTTTTCACATGTTTTTCAATGCTGAGATTTGGAAAATCCTAAACACTGTTGAGTGTTGGAGAATGCTGCAGAATATCAAGTTCTTCTAAACTGCCTCTGGGAAATCTTCTTTCTGCACCTTCAGGGTGGTGGTTGGTAGACAAGAGGAGAATTTTCAGATGCCAGAGAGACAGTGCAAATCTGTAGCTTTCAACTTTTTCTCTATCCACCTTCCCAAGAAGTTCAGGTATCTCCTGTAAATAGATAAGGATCATGTATTTTACTATACAAGGTTCCTTGAGTCTTATTTATTGCATTTTCTGCTATCTTTCACTGTTATCACTGGATGATGATATATTATACTTTATGATAACATATGTCTCACCAAAAATAATCCAGTGATAGATTCAGAAAATAAATCAATAAAAAGTAGTAAAATAGCAAGGCAGCCATGCATACTAAAATTTCATTTCAGGAGATGATTAGTTTGGGGATGGATGTGAAGAAAGGGAATTTGATGGGAAGCGATCTGACAAATTTAAGTCCAACGTATACAGTAGTATTCCACAGTGACATTCATTATTGTAGAATTTTAGGAAAAATGCATCTAAGAGATGACTTGGCAATGGAGTTCTCCTTCCTTCCTTCCTTCCTTCCTTCCTTCCTTCCTTCCTTCCTTCCTTCTTTCCTTCCTTCCTTCCTTCCTTTTCTTTCTTTTCTTTCTTTCTTTTAAAAACACTTATTTCAATTAACTGCCTGCTTACTAATGCCAAGATAAAATAGGAAACTTCTAAGAGCGTTAAGCTATTGACCTTAGCATTTGTCTATGGTACTCACTGCTGCCTTCTTAAATTGTCCTCCTTCTACTACCATCGCTGACTTCCTTTCTTTATAAAGATGCTAATATTGGAAGAGTTCAATATAGGGTCTCCATGTGGGTGGGGATGGGCAGGAGAGCAAAAAGCCAAGCCACATTTTTTTTTCACATGTGCTGTGCCTACTCATGATCTCCATTTTTACTTTTTTTTTTTTTTTTTTACTACCGCCAAGCGTACCCCTGGCCTAATCAATATCATCCCAGCATGCAATCACTGTACCAGGTGCTGCAACTTTCAGAAAATCCAGTTGCAGGATTCACATCATATTTGCCCTCTAAGAACGTTCATTGAATGATGTCAAGTGTAGTATAATTTAAATATTGGATCTTTAGAAAAGTCAAGGGCTGTTCTTTTTTCATCAGTGCCTCTTTCCAATATGGTAGCTGTTACATATTTCTCCTCTTTTTTTCCCCATGTCAGATATCTGATCTACAATCATGGACTGCCTTTCTTCACTGAGTTTCCATTTTGCTGTCCTATGTTCTTCTTGTTGATAGGACTTCTTTCCTGTAATTGTCTCATTTTTTAAAAATTCCATCTCTCTATTCTATTCTATTCTATTCTATTCTATTCTATTCTATTCTATTCTATTCTATTCTATTCTATTCTATTCTATTCTATTCTATTCTATTCTATTCTATTCTATTATTTCCTAACATCCTAAATAAGATTTTTCCCTGGGAGTCAAGGACGTTCAGCCTGCACCTGGAAAGGCGTGACTAGGAAGCAACTCCAGTTGTAACGGGGATGTGATTCAGTGGTGGATTTCAATTTTTTTTACTACCGGTTCTGTGGGTGTGGCTTGGTGGGCGTGGCATGGCTTGGTGGGCATGGCTTGGTGGGCATGGTAGGGAAAGGATACTGTAAAATCTCCATTCCATCCCCAATCCAGGAGAAGGTTACTGCAAAATCCCCACTTCCTTCTGATCAGCAGGGACTTGGGAGGCAGAGAATAGATGGGGGCAGGGCCAGTCAGAATTTTTACTACCAGTTCTCCAAACTACTCAAAATTTCTGCTACTGGTTCTCCAGAACCTGCTGAAACCCACTTCTGATGTGAATGGACCATGTGATGGACATGTGGGTGCAGGCAGTGGTGGGATTCAGCTGGTTCTCTCCAGATTGCGTGAACCGGTAACGGCGACTGTGGCAGGTTCCATTAACCTGCCTAGATGTAATGCATGACTACTGCGCATGCACAAAGGCCATGTATATGCGCCGAGGTGGCGCATGGACTCACATTTATGAACTGATAGGGAAGGTAAATTAATCCCACCTCTAGGTGCAGGGAAAGGGACTTTGATTTTGATTTGGGTGGGGAAAACCCAGGGGCCTTTCAGATTCAGGTATTCCCAGATGTGCCAATATGACATCTCTAATAAACTGGAACTTTGAGAAAAATGCCTGTCTTGGAGTCTTATTACTGTTGGAGGTGTTACGTGGAACCCTGACAGCTGGATTGTTTGGTGTTAATCCCTGTTTATCTGCATGCAGGATGCTGAAGTGTAAGTGTTCTACTTTTTTGTTCCCTTCTAAGCTTTTTTATTGTTTCTTTTGAATTGTGTACATATGTGATCTATCTCAAGGTGTCTATTGATGGCTGATTTGTCTGAATGTCAAACACCCAGGAATTTCCTAGTGTTTTTGGATTTAGCTTGGTCTAGGATGTTCCCAGTTTCCCAGTAGAAACTATGATTGAGCCTGTCCCTGTCTTTTTTTATTAAGGAGTTTTCATCACGTTCTTGACTGCTGGTATTCTGCCTGTCTGTCCTACTTAGTGACCTAGGCTTCCATCCTTCTGAGGTTGGTAAAATGAGGACCCAGATTGTGGGGGCAATATACTGATGCTGTAAAATGCTTAGAAAGGACTGTAAAACACTGTGAAGCAGTGTATAAGTCTAAGTGCTATTGCTATTATAGTCCTAACCAATAGACTATTATAATAGCATGGCATCACCATAGCACACAACCAACTACAGCCCTCCAAAAAATAAATAAACCTTTAAATAAAGCATGGGACTATACCTGGCCTTTATTTATTTACTGTGTTTCCCTGAAACTAAGACCTCTCCAGATAATAAGCCCAATCAAGCTTTTCAGCACATGCGATAAATAAGCCCCCTCCCATAAAATAAGCCCGCCCCACCAACTACGTACATGCATGTGCAGCCGGTCCCGCCATTTCCTCTGGTTGCTTGCCACACAAACAACATGAGGTGAGGAGGTGAGGCCGGGGGGGGGGGAGAAAGAGGGGGAAACATGCCCCACGCACCCTACACACTCTTAATATACCTACCAGTAATGCTGATGGCCGCTGCAAAAAGAGCAGCAGGCCAGCGACACACCTCGCGCCCCTCTCCTGCCCCTTGCTTAGCCACCTGCCCCTTTTAGGGATGCAATTTGGGGATGGCAGCTGGGGCGGACAAGAAGCGGGACACACATCTTACCTTTCCAGCTCCATCATGTTCCTCGCCGTTGTGTCCAGGGAAACACATTGTAAAAAAAAAACCCTTCTCGTGAGTTCAATCAAACTTCTCAAACTTGCAAGAAGTTTTCTTTTACAATGTGTTTCCCTGGACACAATGGCAAGGAACACGATGGAGCTGGAAAGGTAAGATGCATGTCTCACAGCCCAACATGTCCCACCCCACTCCAATGGCAACAGCAGCCTGGTTACTTCCCTTCCCCATCGTCTCGTTATTGAGAGGGGTGGCAGGTGGGGCGGGGAGAAGCTAGACACATGGCTCCCCTTGCCGTCTCTTCTCCCCCCCCCTTGCCAGGCATGGGAGGGCTCCTGCCCCTCGCTTAGCCACCCACCCCCTTTAGGGATGCAATTTGGGGGTGGCAGGTGGGGTGGGCAAGAAGTGGGAAGCGCGTCTTACCTTTCCAGCTCCATCATGAAATTTCTTCACATTCTGTCCCATTAGACTTCTACTAATTTTCCTCAATGGCTTTGTGGTCCTGCCATGGTCCTGTAGAATGCCTGAAATGGATCTTGCTTGAGTCTGAGCCAGGATTGCAAACTACATCTCATAGTGATCAAAACAATCCTATGCAAGGATATCTGTCTTGCATGCTACATTAGGTTCATGTTTTAGAAGAATAATTATCCAGTCTGCTCCATGATTACTTTCCAAGTAAATTTGTCTATGTTAGACAGTCATACAGTCATCTGATTGATTTCAGTTGTTCAAGCGATTCAAGTGCTCTACAGGGGGAGAAAGATCAGAGGTGGGGAATAGGCAGATTTTCATAACCTGTAAATTCTAAAACAGATGCCCTGAAATATTTAGGACATGTCTGGCAAATGAACAAACTCTTCTCAGAGTAATATTATTTTGGGAAAATAAGTCATGCTGGCCAAGATAACAGAGGATGGTGCTGTGTTTCTGCACTGATGGATTTATTTACTTAAAGCATTTATTTGGCTGTCCAAAGACTGGGCAGTGTACAAAAAAAGTTAAGAAGAAAATCAAAACCAACAAATACAAAAAGCAAAGTGCATCAGAGGAACAGAATAGAGTAGAGTAGAGTAGAGTAGAGTAGAGTAGAGTAGAGTAGAGTAGAGTAGGCCAGACACTGATGAGCTACAAATGAAGAGGACAAGGCAAAAGAGAGGGGAAAAAATAATTCAGAACGATTGTTTTACAACAAGTTCATTGCTAATCTAAAACATCAAAAAGAGCAGAGTCTAGGGACACTTTAAAGGCCACTAGATTTATTACAATATAAGCTCCAATGAACTGGAGCTTAGTTCAGTGAATAAAAGACCCAGAATGGAATGAGTATGTTGTAAGCAATAACTTGTTAAATAGCCATGTTATTTATTAAACCATTTTTAAACCTAAGTGCCTCTGAACAGTATATATCTTGCAACACATCTTTCCCAGTGAATGAATGGATGGAAAACAATATCTATATGGATAGCACCAATATGTCTGGCAATAGCCACCTAGCAGCCCTATTTAGGGTGACCTGCTCTCTGTTGGGTGGGCTAGGCCACAGGGTCATCTTCAGAGCCACACTGAGAAATATTCAAGCTATCTGCCAGACAATGTTGTTAAATTTGCTTGGAGTGGAATTCTGATTGGGTAAGCCCAAGTAAGTTGCCCAAGGCACAATCTTATGATATTTTTCTGGATTGAGTTAATTCTATTATACCAGTTAGCTTGGCCACCTGTTCATTAGATTCTGGCCCTTCTTAGTTATTAAGGCAGTCCAGATGGTGGCTACAGCAGGGGTGGGTTCCACTTACCTTTACTACCGGTTCGCAACAGGAAGCTTCTGCGCATGTGCAGATCATCCATGATGACATCCAGGCAGGTGGGCGGAGCCTCCCGCCGCCATTACTACCAGTTCGCAAGAATCGGACCGAACCGGGAACAATCCACCACTGGATCACAGATAGATTCATGCAAAGGTTTCAGCCTCTTTGACAGAGGGGAATGGTCCCACCAACCTTGAAAGAGACAGTGATACATTCTCTCAAGACGTCATCATTAGACCCTTCCCTGCTGGATATTTATTGGCCAGGTTCTTCTTCTGGGGCAGCAGGCTGTAGAAAAGATGATTGAACAAGGTCTACAGAGAATCTTGGAGGCAATAGATTATCAGGACCTGTTTCAGTCCAGTTTCAGTCAGGGTACATTACGGAAACAGCATGGGTCCCACTTGTTTATGACTTTTGGTGGGTAGGGGGTGGTACATTCATCCTAGTACTGCTTGATCTCTCAGTGGCTTTCAATACTGTCAACCACAAGATCCTTCTGGACCAGTATACATGGGACATTTTCAGTGTGAAGCTTTTGATCACCTTGCAAGCTTTGGAAAGTAAGTACAACACGCCTCTCCACCACACTCAGGGGACACGTATTTGAAATTCTTCCAATTCCTGCAAAAGAAATAAACCCAATCATGCAATATTAATAGCATCTTCTTCACAGAGAAGAAAGAATGTCATGAAAGTAGAGGGCCAGGGCCAAAAAGAGGTAGTGCCTTTGGAATATGAGTTGGCAGTGATTAACCAAGAAATGGAAGATGATTGTGATGAAAAATTGTAACCTGCCATATATCAACAGTTTATTTATTTATTTAGAGTATGGCATATCATACATGAACTTGCAATATATATTAACATTTCATCATTTCATAAAACATAATAAAATATGAAAGTTAAAAAGATCTACAAGGTGGTATGTTCAATATCAATGTCTAGACCAGTGATGGCTAAACTTTTTGCCATTGCATGCCAAAACCGGGGCGGCAGGGGGGGGCGCACGTGCATGTACCCACACCTATAATTCTATGTGCCCCGCCCCCACACATGCGCACGTGACTGCCTCCTGCTCTCCCTGCTTTTGACACACGATGGCCCGATGGGCCTGGTAGGCCCATTTTTCTCTCTCCCCAGGCTCCAGAGGCTTTCTAGGAGCCTGGGGAGACAAAAACAGCCTCCCCCCCGCCCCGGAGGCCCTCCAGAGGCTGGAAACAGCCCATTTGCTGACTTCCAGTGGGCCCCAAAGGCCTGAAAATCAGCTGGCCGGTGTGCGCATGCTCACTGGAGCTGAGCTCACATGCCCTCTGATATGGGTATGCATGGCATCTATGGCACACGTGCCATAGGTTCGCCATCAGGGGTCTAGGCAATGAGTAAAAAAAAGTCCATGCACAACCTCCGGGTCTTATCTTTTGCAGGAACTTTGAAACCATTGTTGGGAGAAGAAATCAAACATTCGCCCCTAATTTGAGCATCAGACTACAAACTTTCCCATATGGCTCCATCTCTTATTTCCTTTTATTTCCTTCTGACATTATAATTATCCTTTCACTCTCCCTGACCTTGCATGTGCCCAGCTTCACCTATCTCTTCAGCCTGAGTTTTAAATTGAGATCCACTTACCTGGGTATAAACTCTTCAGCTCTCCTCAACCTCATTCCAAACAAGTGGGCATAGAGCTGCACTCTTATCACCTGTCTTTTCCTCCTCTTCTTCTCTACAAAGGCATTTTTATCTCCCTACGTAATCTGCAGTTTTGTTTTTGTGATAGCATAATGGTCATGACGCCAACTCATTTCACACGGGGTTGTCTAGTCACCGACATCAAGTTTTCATAGGTATCCCATTTCTCTCATTGTCTCCTTGCTGAGAACCTCTCTGGAGATTAGAAGTGAGCAATGAATGCTACCAAGTGCAGCACATGCGCCCACTCACCTTCTGGTCTTCCTCCAGCACTCCCCCCACCCAGTATCCCTTAGCTATGATGAAGCTATGTTCCTGGCAGGGCCTCTCTTCTCCTTTCATTTCTACAGAGGCAACCAATCCCCTCTCTATGCATTTCCTGGCCATGCACCCTGGCCACAAGGTTCCTTTGTATCAAAATATTTTTAAAAACAAACAGTGCTAAGACATGGGGGGGAGTATCCAGCATATCAGGAAGGACTTCACAAGTGTCCTTGTGTCACATAAACTATCTGAACTGAATTGCCTCCTCTGGAGTGCACCCTCCCACCTTCCTGGGAACCTGGTTCACAACACTGCAGGAAGCATTTCTACTCTAGATTAATAAGAAAAAACAACCCTATGCTTTAAATAGTCTCTGTTTTTTTTTTTTTACTAATATAAAGTTTTATAACTTCACATGTAAAGAGTTCACATTATTGTCTTCTATATTGTTAAAAACAACACTTAGATCTATGATGCTTATTCTCTGGAGATGGGCAGTTTAATGGCTCCATTATGTAAGACTTCAGGGATAAACTTGGCAGCATGTGAGGGGAATAACATAAAAGCAGTGGTCACCATGCCATTCCAGAAAGCATGTAAATCAGCCCATAGGGTGACATTATTTTCATTTTAAAAAAGTGTAGGAAGTTAGCACCCATCCCTTTCCTAGAAGAATGAAATATTTTAGGAAATATTAAAAAGGCAGAATATTATATTTCCTTGGATGAGAAATGGAGAAGCATGTTTTAAAGACGAAGCAGCTCCCATCTTCCCACCCTTTGTCAATGGGCCAGAGGCAGAAACTCAATCTTTGTCAATGGACCATCATCTGCAACACAATAGGACCCATCTAGCAACAGAAACTCACCACATGGCACCTGGGAAGATTACATCAGCCAGCAAGGCTAGCTAAAACCCCCAGCCTCTGGGAGTCTGACAACCAATCAGGATACTCTTTCAGGGCCCTAGGAAGTTCAAAGCCAGAGAGGGCATAAAACTCGGGGACTCGCTGCATCTTGCCCCTTTTTCTGTTCAGGAACTCAAACCATGTGATCCTGTCCACCATTAAACCATCTTTCCAAGCAGTCTCCATGTTTCCAGTGTCTTTTTCTCCACTTGGAGCTGAACCCAGAAGGATATTTCTTCTAACAAAAGGAAACATCTGCCTTTCTTCCTGTGCATCAAAAGCAGCACTAGCCAACAATCTGTTTCCCCCTTTCATTGTAGGCAATGCCTCCACTCCTATTGGCTCTTGGTGCTGGAGCAGGCCACGGCCCTCCCCTCCTCCGTGATCATTTGGTCCTGGCCTCCTGGAAACTTCTGGTTTCATTTTAATCAGGCCACAGGTGAACCAATGGATCTGCTGGCCTTTCGTGTTTTAACCAGCCTATCTGGAAGCAGTCAAAACAGCAGAGTTTTCTTTTCTACTCTTTCATTTTTTTTTCTTTTTAGATCTGGAAATATCCCAAAGCAGAGAACTGGTCACGAGACCAGAGGTAGGGGCAGCTAGTGGAGAGGAACACAAGGGGAAGCAATCCTGTGCATAGAAAACTAACTAACTAAATAATAATAATAAAATAATAATGATAATAATGTCCAAGAATTTTATAAACTACATCAAGAAATTGCAGCTTTCTGCAATAACACCGGCGGAACTACAAAAAACTGTGCTACTTGGAACATTGTACATCTTAAGAAGGTACTTGGTTGATACCTAGGACACTGGCAGCAACCTGTATCAACCATTAGCACCAGTCAATGGTATTTTTGATGCATTTTTGAATGTTCAGTTGACTGAGTTTCATGTTTAATTAATAAAGTATATAATAATACAATAACAATTAATACTTAAAAATAATGACTAAATAAGCAAACTAAAAAACAAAACAAAACCAACCAACAAAAAACTCAAGGGGGGGAGACTTTATGGACCATTGGGTCTTTTTCTGCCATCATTTTTAAAAAAATATTTTCTATGTGTGTCTGATGTGAGAAAAAGTGGTTGCACAAGTGTGTACAACAAGAAGCAAGCAACCCCCAAACTTATTTCTGACAATAAAGGAACGAGAAAAAAAAAAACAGTATGTATTTACTTCTCTGTTTCCCTGAATCCATTCATAATTCTGACTGGTTGAAATTGTGCAAAGAGGGCTTGCTGAAAGAAATCTCTCTTTGGACTGAATTAAAGGGCTGGGGATGAAACAGAGTTTGCCAGGTTTCTCTTGAAATTGTATGGATTTTTTCCCTTCGCTGATCAATGGGCTTACATAAGTAGTCCTTGGATTACAGCCAGTGGTGGGTTTCAAATTTTTTTACTACCGGTTCTGTGGGAGTGGCTTGGTGGGCGTGGCATGGCTTGGTGGGTGTGGCAGGGGGAAGGATACTGTAAAATCTCCATTTCTTCCCTCCATTTCTTCTTGGGAGGCAGAAAATAGATAGGGGTGGGATCAGTCAGAATTTTTACTACCGGTTCTCCGAACTATTCAAAATTTCCACTACCGGTTCTCCAGAACTGGTTAGAACCTGCTGAAACCCACCTCTGCTTACAGCCATTCATTTTGTTGCAATATTTTCAGGATCAGACTCAATAAAGATAATAAGAATTAGAGATTTAAATATATTTCTCTTTAATAATAATAGGCATTCTATATTCGCTGAATATTCAAGATAGAAGCAAAGAAAATGGTGAGGGTGGCTCCTTATATATACAAGGGGTGGAGCCAGGAATGGGAGTGGTAAATTATGAATACATTAAAATCCAAAGAATAAGTTAACCCCTGATGTCCCATATATACATTATTTACACAATAGAGAATAAGGCATTTACATCTGACAAATCCCCCTCTAAATGCCGGTTCGCTATACAACACCAATTACATTCAGATTCAGGACAATATAATACATACAATTTAGAAGTTAAATATTTGTGCTGTTTAGAAGGTAAAGGCTTCGTTAATATGTCAGCTAATTGTTCAGAAGTATCACAATGTATTGCTTTGATGAATCCATCTTGAGATAATTGTCTCACGTGCTTAAATTTTATATCAATATGCCTGGACCTTTGTCCAATGGCATCGGATCTGGATATTTCAATGGCTGCTTTATTATCTTCATGCACAACAAAAGGTAATGTAGGTTTTTTCCAAACATCTGAGATCAAGTCATTGAACCATACAAGGTTATTTGCAGCTTTGGATAAACAAACATATTCCGCTTCTGTGGTTGAAGTGGCTACCAGTTCTTGTTTACCAGTGTACCAGTAAACTGGACAATCATTCAATAGAAAAATATAACCAGAAGTACTCTTTCTGCATGATGTATCACCAGCCCAATCTGCATCCGCATAACAGGTAATTTTTGGTTCTTTGTCATTATTAGGTTCTAATACTAAACAAAAATCTAATGTACTTTTCAAATATCTTAGAATTCTTTTGACAGCTTCCCAATGATACATGGTTGGTTTGCTAACATATCTTGACAATAAATTGAGAGGTAATGCAATATCTGGTCTGGTCCAATTAGATATATAAAGGAGTGAGCCTATAACTGATCTGTAAAATGTATTATCTTTAAATTCAGGGGAAGACTCATCAGTGTTTCTAAGGAAATCAGTTTGCATAGGAGTGTCACAGGTTTTGGCATTGTTTAAATTACATTTGTTTAGAAGTTCAATGATCTTATCTTTCTGAGTAAGTTTAAATCCCCTTCTAGTTTTGTTAATTTGTACACCAAGGTATTTATTCACTTTACCTAGAGATTTCAACGAGAAATGTTCGTTTAACTTATTTACAAAGATTTCTCTGCTCTCTTTGTGTTTTCCTATATATAAAATATCATCCACATAAATTAATACAAATTCAACGTGATCATCACTCTTTTTTACAAAGAAACAGTTATCAGCAGTGGTAGCGTTGAAATCCATGGTCTTTAGTACTTTTACCAAGCAATCGTACCATCTCTTGCCAGATTGCTTTAATCCGTATAGACTCTTGTTTAATAACCAAATTTCATTCTTATTAGTGTATTGACTATGTGGTGCTCTTACATATATTTCCTTATCTAGTTTTGCGTGTAAATACGCAGTCTGTATGTCATATTGAAATACGTCCAGATTGAGTGCAGATGCTACTACTAGAGCTGTTTTAACACTCTCTGTCCTCACCGTGGGGGAGTATGTGTCAGTATAATCTTCTGGATATTTTTGTGCATAACCTTGTGCAACTAGTCTAGCCTTGTATAAAGTATTGCCTCCTTCTAGGTTCTTAATTTTATAAATCCACCTGGTACCTATAATTGTTTTATCCTTAGGTGCGATCGTAGGAGTGAATACATTTAATCCTTGCAAACTTTCCATCTCTTTTTTCATAGCTAGTTCCCATTTTTCTCTTTCTTCACGAGGGAGTTTTAATACTTCCTCATATGTATTAGGTGTTATTTGTTCTCCATTCATATGCATTATGTAATCTTTGTATTTACTTGGTATTTGATTTCTATTGTTTCTAATAGCTCTTTCAGGTTTGCTATGGTTGTCGTGCAAATATCTAGCTTCCTTTTTTGTTAATGTGTCTGTCTTTATCTTATGCTGACTATTTGTCCAAGTTTTGGTTTTGTTCTTATTTTTGTTAATGTTTTGATTTTCTATTGTCCCTTCCTCGCAAGATATCGCATCTTTGCATTTATTTGGAAATATTTCATTAAGGTGCAGTTTAGACCAATTGGCCTGCTCATGAAACACAGCTGTTCTGGAGACTATAAATTTGTTATTATTATCAATGAATCTGTACCCTTTGGTTCCAGTTTCATATCCCATAAATCTTAATCTTCTGGATACGTTTTCTCCCTTTCTCCTCAACTGCTTAGGTATGTGCACATCTGCAGTGACTCCAAATATGTGCATGTGTGCTAATTTAGGTTTCCTATTGTACATCACCTCATACGGTGTCTTATTCACAATACTGGACCAGGTTCTATTTTGAGTGTAATTTGAATAATGTAGGGCTTCTGACCAGAATTGTTTGCCTAAACCAGCATCCTCTAATGTGCATCTAATCATGGTTTGTAGTGTGGAATTCTTTCTCTCTACAATCCCGTTTTGAAACGCAGAAAATGGATTGGACGTGAAATGTAGCATTCCCCTATCCTTTAACCATTGGGAGAATTCTTTAGACATGAATTCACATCCCCTGTCTGTCATAATTTGTTTTATTCTGATATTATGTTGTGTTTCTATGCGTTTGTAGAATTCCTTAAATTTCTGAAAGGTTTCATCCTTGTGCTTTAATGTGTAAACAAAACCATAGCGACTATAATCATCCACTATTGTTAGAAAGTAACGTTTTCTATAGGTAATTGATGGAGTTAATGGACCAACTAAATCCATATGTACTAAGTCAAAAATATTGTTAGTTGATCTGTTAGATTTTTTTGGTCTGGGACTGGTTTTTAGTTTGGTGGATTTACATACTGAGCATTCCAAATAATTTTCACAATTTTTTATTTTGACACCTTCTGCGTGTTCAGTCATTTTTTGAACTACAGGAAAGCTTGCATGTCCTAACTTCCTATGTAAGATGTGAGCACACTCATCATGAATTGGTTTACCTATTTTTGGTTTCTTCTCATTGTGTGTATTTTTGTGATCATGAGGTATTTTACATTCATCATTGTCACTGTTACTAACATTTTCATCATCTGCTTCAATACAATCTTCCATATTTGAATCAATGTTATGTAACCATCTTTCTTTCGTTATCAGATAGGGTAGACTTCCTTTTATCATCACAGTGCCTATATTTGTTTTGTCCTTCTCTAAAGTTGCTTTCCCCTTTGAGAAAACTATATTGATGTCAGAATCTCTGCTTAGTTTTATAGCACTTAGTATGTTATGAGGTATTTCTGGGATTAATAATACCCCCTCTATTTTACCTAAACCAGGCAAGGTCACATTTCCTCTGCCTAATACTTGAACCTTTTCTTGATTAGCTACCTTTATCACAAACTTATCTTCTGTAAATGAAGATAATATACTTTTGTTGTTAGTGGTGTGATTGGTTGCACCAGAATCAATAAGCCAATTATTGTTCTCATTTTGTTGTGTTTTGGTGTTTTCTTGTTTGTTTAGTCCATTTAGTGACCCAGATTTTCTCTCTTTTGAATTTTCTCTACCCCCTCTACTTTCTCTGTAATTTGGTGGGCTTCTAAATTTGTGTCTATCTGTGGAAGACTGTCTATAATTGTATTTGCTCCTATATTCTGGCCTATGTCTCTCCCTTGAGACTTTGGGACAGTCTCTTCTACTGTGTTCCCTGGACCCACAATTGTGGCATCTAAAGGCTTCATTATATTTTTCTTGGAAAGCTACTTTCCTAAAAGATTTGTGTTCTGTTTGATTACTGGAATGATTTTTTCTTGAATTGTCTTCTGCTATCAATTTGTTAGATAGACTTTCTATGGTTAAATATCCTAAATTAATAGTATCTAAGTGTGACATAAAGCTATCCCATGATGGATCAAGTGAATTGATAATAACACTTTTCATTGTTTGATCTGAAATCACTTCCCCCCTCAATTGCAGCTCAGCTCTTATTTTGTTTAGAGATATCAAATGCTCACTTATAGAAACCCCTGGTTTCACTCTAGAAGAAAAGAAATCCTTAGACATTCTTGTAGTTGTAGCTACGCTATCGCTGTGAAATAGATTAAACATGCATTGAATTATTTCTGACACAGTTAGGTTTGATTTGATGCTATGATACATTGCAGGAGATACGCTAGATATTATTATGAAAAATGCTCTATGATGTAAACAATCTATTTTTAAAGTCCAAGGTCTTCTTGGAGGATTAGTTATAAAGAATAGTAAATTTTCTTTCATAAAGACAACCTGAAGCTGTTGATACCACTCTTGTAAATTAATGCCATCAATTCTAAGTTTTGGGAAGTCACTGGGTAAGTTCCCCACATTATTTTGTCCATTACTTACAACCTGAGGCAGTCCGTGGTCTCGCAAGTGCAGGAAATTACAGAACGGCATGGGGATGCTCGCAACGAGTCTGCGCGGTTCTCTGGCCAGTTCAAGTCTTTCGGGGCCGTCTACGTAGCTTTGCACATGCGCGTTGCTCATTTCTTCCTTGGCGTCGTCGTGGAAGGTTCTCTCCATTTCAGCTCTCTCGTTCCGCTCCTCTTCAGATGAGTCGGTCTCTGGTTCGGTTTTAGGGGTTCTGGTGGTGGCGACAGCTCTTCTCTTTCTTTCGTGTGCGTTGGCACTTGATCCGGTCTGCGGTGTAGGACGGAATCGGCATGGCTCTCTGGGCTCAGGTGTCGTCGCCTTCGAAGTCAGGATGGGAGCGTGCAGGTCTCGAGTTGTCGGTTTGATCTCTTGCTTCTTCGTTGGTGCCTTGGAAATTTTCAATCTTGGCCCAAAAGCAGCAAAAAGCGTTTTCATTGCTGACTTTACTTGAGACTTTGTTAAATCGTCTTCACTTTCTGATTCTGGTTCTTCTGAAGAGTTTGAGTCTTCTTTTTTACTTTCGTCGTCTGATAGCGTTTTTCGCGCCAGAAATTTTGAACTGAGCGTTTTGATTGGCTCTGCTCCATTCTCTTTTGAAGTTCGTTGAAACCAAGATGGCTGCCATTCAAAATTTCGCGCGGGATCACATCTTTTCTTTTTTACAACGACTTTCTCAGTATTCATTTCACTCACAGTTTTTTGATCTTTGGGTTTTTCTTTAACGACGTTTTTCTCTCTCGCTGCTCCGTTGTTCTTCAGCATTTCTTGGAGGTTCGCGATGAGGCTTTCATCGTTCTTCTGGCTTTTTAGTATCTTCAATATCTCTGACCTGAGTTCGTTATTTTCTATTTCGGTTTCTTCCTGGTCATTATTTTCATTTATCAGTTCTTCTTCTTCAGTGGTGTATTCTTCGGATTCTCTCGAAATCGCGTTAGTGGATTCGTTGATCATCTCTTGTTCAGTTTCTATTTCCTTGCTGTAGGCCCTGGTGTTGGGCCTATCTTTCTTAGACATTTTTAATTATTTATTGAGTCAATTAACCATCCTCTGCTACCAGCTTGTTGCAATATTTTCAGGATCAGACTCAATAAAGATAATAAGAATTAGAGATTTAAATATATTTCTCTTTAATAATAATAGGCATTCTATATTCGCTGAATATTCAAGATAGAAGCAAAGAAAATGGTGAGGGTGGCTCCTTATATATACAAGGGGTGGAGCCAGGAATGGGAGTGGTAAATTATGAATACATTAAAATCCAAAGAATAAGTTAACCCCTGATGTCCCATATATACATTATTTACACAATAGAGAATAAGGCATTTACATCTGACACATTTAGTGACAATTTGAAGTTATAATGGTATTGAAAAATGTTACTTATGATCAGTTAGGACCTTCCCCAGCATTCCCATAGTTACATGATCAAAATTTAGGTGCTTGGCAACCAGCATGTATTTACAATTGTTGCAGCAACCTGGGGTCATGTAATTACCATTGGTGACCTTTCCACCTGGCTTCCGATAAGCCACATTAATAGGGGAAGCCAGATTTGCTTAATGACTGTGAGACTCACTTAACAACCACGGCAGCAAAAACTCACAACTCACTTAAGAACTGCCTTGCTTAGTAACAGATGTTTTGCTCCCAATTGTGGTCATAAATTGAGGACCACCTGTATTGCACTCATTGAGAGCAAGTAATGGAGCAGAAGAATCAGACTAGATTGTCTCTAAAGTCTCTTCCAGAGGGATTGATCCATGAATAGTTATAGTTTGTACTCACAAATGGAAACTGTGCATTTCTTCTGCCTACTTAAAGAAGGTAAGCTATTGGCACTTATTTTTCCTGGCCAGGTGGAAAGGATAAAAAAAAAAAACTCAGCACTTGGGAGGGTGGCATAATCATTGTCCAGTAAGAACACCAAGCCAACATTATTGCCAAAGCTTGAAATCTTGACAGCAATTTCCTAAGATGGTGTTATTTCCAATCAGTGTCAGCACAGGAGACAAGCAGCTTAAGGCTACTGTGCAGAATTGTCCCGACTGTCTTGAAGAATTACAGGAACTGGATCGATGCTGTGCATGGACTAATCCAACCGTTATATTATGAGAGGGGGAGAAAAAGGCCCATTTGGGTCAAAATCACATTTAGACCCATGCTTTAAAAAAAAAAAGCTTTAAAAAGTTAAAGTTAATACAAGTCTGTAAGTTGTGGTATTCGCATCATGATGCAGATCTTGTCACTCGCCTTCCATGTGTGTATGTCTCTGTCCTTCCCTCTGTCCCTCCCTCTCTCTTTCACACACACACACACACACACACACACACACACACACACACACGGGAAGGGGGGGGCTGCTATTTCAATGAGAATGTGTGTGCCTGGCAGCTATTCTTGCACATTTTTGTGCAACATTCCTAGCCATAGCTCAACTAAGCGTGAACGGATTCCATGTCTCATTATAGGAACAGAAGAAAGTTAAAGAGACTTTGGATGCCTTTCCCCAATGCCATCCAGTTTGCTCCAACATTATTTTTGATTAGTGACATTTCTCTTGATTTAGCAAGTCATGCAATGACAGATTAATAAAGTTGCAGCAAATGAGAGCCAAGCCTCCTGCAGCATTTCCTGATGTACTTGACATATTTCTACTGATGCTTTTCCAAGAATAGATCATCCAAGCAAAAATTATTGTTAAGAAAAACAGGGTAAATCCATTTGCTGGTGTGTCAGTGCAGCTATAGACTAATGGCATTTTAGGAGGAGGGAGCAAATTAGCTCAAATAGTTTCTTTTTTAAAAAAAGAAAGTCTCCCAAAGGCTTGATCTTAAATCAGAAGTAGCTTATACTGTAAATCTTACTTAGAAATCTTATTCATAGTGATCCAAAGTACACTTTTATTGACAGAGGTTAACTTCAGTCACTCCATGCAGGACAATTAGTGAGTCTTTTCAGCTGTATTGGCAAGTTCTATTGAATAAATGCATTATTTTGCATTATGGTATCAATCTTAGTTGTAATGGATATATTGATTTTTGTAGCCATTATGCTCTAATGACACTGGGGACTATAAGCCAGCTGCCCAGTCTTCCAGATCTAGTAGTCAATTCTTTGCTACTATGAGCTATCAGAGAAAAATTCAGAAATTGGAACGTCTTTAATGGCAGAATATTGGCCGAATTTGTAATATGTAGAACTCATACATTTTCTAAGTTATTCTGTATCACATTATTATAATGCCTAGAAAATCATAATGATATGCAACACACATATCTCTGTTCTTAATGTGATTTATAATACCAAATTGAGCATTCAGCTTTATTCTAAAGACAATTGTATAAATTAAGTCAAATGATATGATAATTATTTATCAAATGTAAGCAAGATACTATATATAAGCAGAGAACAAACCCCACTCCCTCCTAGCACCGATCATGTTACCTAGTTGGGTAATGTTTTTGTAATGTTTTTAATCTTATGTTTTAATTAGTTGTATTTTATACTTTTAACATGATTTTATATGTTTTTATATCTTTGATTGGGAGCTGCCCAAAGTTGGCTAATAGTGGCTATGTAAATATTTTAAATAAATAATAAAATGCCTGCAAGCAAACAGCAACCAAGCTCCGATAGTACCAAGGTTTCCACAGTTCAACCTTGAACTGAATATATTTTCTTAGTAGTTATTTTCACATCAAATAATGGATTGGTTCCGTTTCTGCTTTTTTTTACAAGTGGTTTATAAGGAATATGCCTTTAATCAGACTGCAGTTGTAGCATTCTTTTGAACGCTCGTGAACATCTGTGTCTTATTGCTTGCAAAAGAAAGTACAGGGACAAGAGAGTTAAAAAAAAACGGTGACAAGGATAGCAGCAGTTTTCCTTGCAGCTTTTTTGCACTCGACACCTATCTCTTCCTTATAAAGATTTTCTTTGCCTGTGTCTTACTGTCAAAATAAAACAACAAATGAACAAATAAACAGAACCCACTGAGCAAATAGATGCAGGCAGTAACAATTTTCATTAGGATGAAGACACAACAGGAAGGATTGAAAGAACTTTTTTGTTAGTCATAGTCTGAAGCACTGATGTGCAATATGGAGCCTATTCCCACTATGGCATCATTTTTAAAATCCAAAACACAGTGCTAGTGAAAAGCATGGATCTAGTATGAGCTCTGGTGGTGCAGTGGTTAGGATGCAGTATTGCAGGCTAATTCTGCTGACTGCCAGCTACCAGCAGTTCAAATCTCCTCGGCTCAAGGTTGACTCAGCCTTTCATCCTTCTGAGGTCGGTAAAATGAGGACCCAGATTGTTGGCAGCAATATTATGCTGACTCTGTAAACCGCTTAGAGAGGGTTGTAGAGCACTGTGAAACAGTATATAAGCCTAAGTGCTATTGCTATTCTAGTTAAGTTTAAAGGTGAAAATGCCATTGAATCCATCTTTTTCTAATGACCACATGGCTACATCTATGCAATTTTCCTGGCATTTAATTAAGAGGGCTTTGTCATTGCCTCCTTTCCTTTTGTATAATTTTCTAGCCTAGCCTACAAGAGTTTCCTGGTTTTCCATCCGTGGATCAGGCCTGACCTACTGAACTTCTGAGCTGACAGTAGATTGCTCAGCCTAGACACAAGATGATTCTTTTTCAAATAACAAAACTCTCATGGCACCTTAAACAATTCTATTCCTAAACAAGAGGTTTTTTTTGTCCTTGTGAAGTGGTCACCTCCACAAACAAGCAGAAAAGTAGAAACGAATTTAATTGTACTGATTGCCAATTACCACTTGCCTTCTCGATTAGGTTTGTATCTGTTTGCATTTACAAAGTCAAATACATGCCTGCTACTACACAGACCTTTCAATCCTCTAAGCTTAACTTTGAGTTTAGAATTTCATCCAAATTTGGTGAGAACTTTGCAGGGACAAAGTTTGCAGGGAGTCTAACTTCAAAAATTCTCTGTGTGCATGCAGTTGGCATCAGGTTTCCCTGCCTACATGGTGGGGGGGGGGGAAAGGAGAGAAGGGAGAGGAAAGCAGGTAGCTGAAAGATATGAAAAGGTAACCTAATCCTTGTTTAACTGTGGCTTTGAATAAATGCTTCAGAAAGAATCTATTCTTCAGTGGGGGAAAAGACTTCCCCACCTCCAGCTTCATTCATCTGACAAAGTGACCTTTGTGGTCTGAAAGCTTACACCACTATAGCAAGCAGAACATGGAACAAGGGACATAAATGACAGGAAGGCAGCTTCTAGTTGGATGTGAATAATAATAATAATAAATCAATAGTGGAACCAGCTATTTAGAAGCACTGGGAACTTTCTGTGTTTGGATGCCCTTCAGCAGTGGTTGGGTAGCCACCCAAATTAAGGTTTAATTTGGTTTCCTGGGGCAAGCAGGGGATAGAACTCAGTAACTTTGATGCCCATTTTCCAACTAAATGAACTTTGGGTTTGGGTGATGTGTTCCATTCTGCTCACAGAAAGGGGCACTGCCAAGGTGGAGGAATGGCTTAAGAAACTAGAATACAGAAGCAGATACAAAGACAAGGCTTTAAAATTTGTTTATAGCTAAGAGATGAGATATGAGAAGAAGAGATCTTTTTCTTGTAGCATCAGAGATGATGATAAGTCACTGAAATTGTACTTGATTTGATGAAGGGAAAAGTCATTTCTTCACATATCTCTTTTCTTTTTTTTTTCTTTACTATTTTTCTTTTATATTTTTTTCTCTGTATTTTTAGTTCTCTGTATTTTTATCTTTGTATTGGTAAATTTTAATAGTGATTATTATATAACAAGGAAGAGGATGCAAAGCAGCTGCTGTGCCCTTCAGCTAAACTGCATCTATAACTTTCCACATTTCGGCATTTAGCCAATCACAGCTGATCCCTAGAAGTGAATCAGGGCTGGAATGGGTTGATAAGTTCTAGGGCTGCATGCTAGGTGGGGAAGTTGAATAAAAATCTCCTAGAAGAAATGACAACCTACTTCTGCAATATTGCCCAGAGAACAACACCACAATTTCCTCAGGGAAGTCTTTGCCCTTCTTCTTGCAACTGTTGGCAAAGCTAAGGTCTGAGGAAACTTTCAGAAGAGACCTTTCTTGACTACAGTGTTTCTTTAAAAGTTGACAGAAGGGATCAGCTCTAGTGATCAACCCATACTGTAATAGAGCTTTCTGCTTAATTGAGCTCCATGACCCATCCACATTTCACATGTTTATTTTTCCTCCAAAATAACAAATAACATTGTTTCCACTTCACAGTTTCACAAATCAAATCAAGAAAAATTATTTTCCAGCTTTGCATCAACATTGATTCTGGCTAAAGCTAGGAGATGGCAGAGTTGTAAAATTTGCTTTGCTACATTATTCTGTCTAATCCATTCTGCTTCCTCCACCAGCCAACTGGGGTCCATTAGGTGAGTGAGTCAGCTGTCTGAGGCAGAGATGTCAGGGCAATGTTGCCAGGTTGATGGGAGATCTATCTGGGCATGCTACATGCCTTGAAGATACAGAAGCTAAAATAAGATTCCATTGCCAATCCAGATTATTCCTATAGATGAAGTAAGGAAATGGAAGTGCCAACTTGTTCTTTGTTTCAGGCTTTCCCAGAGAAACCAGGACACTCTGTAAAATTGATAAGATATTTCTATTAAGGTTCAAAATGTCGATGCCGGCTGGGCTTTCTAAGAGTTGTAGTCCAACTTTTCTGGAGAATACCAGGGTGAAAAGGCTGCCTTATTGTTAGTTTGATTTAATTTGTAAATTTGTACATTGTCCAGCTCCCAGTAGCTCCTGGTGGTTTACAAAATAAAGACACAGAAAAATAACAATACAACAATAAAAACAAAAGGAACAAAATTTGACTAAACCAGGCAACAAGAAGAGACATACCCACATGAATTAGGGCTTCAATCACCCTAGCCAAAGTGCTGAATAAACAACCAGATCTTCAAGACCTTTCTAAACATCAACAGGATGGGACCCATTACCATATCTTTATGGAAACCCCATTCCATGCAATAATAAGCAGTCATTGCAATTTCCTTTATAGACTTTTTTTTGGGGGGGCCATCATAACCAAAATAACTTGTCCTTAATTTGTCCTCAGTGAAATTCCAAATCCATTTTAGAGATGGCTATCTCTATATCTCAGGACAATATTATCTGGATTATGAAATATAAAGAAAGTTCTGTCCATTAACTCCTCATATCTATCCTTCCAGTAAGGACAGACCCAGATGCTGTTTGAAGACATATGATAATAATATATCCCTATTTCTGATATGTTGGCATAGAACGCCTAACAGGTTTTGAGAACCCAAAGGAGGCAGCCAGACATTTAAGGAAGGAAAGAGGGCTGTTAAGGAAGAGATTTAAAAGTCTAAGGGAGGAGAAACTCATGAAAGAGATAACCACACTTTAATTTCACAAAATATGAATTGCAGGGAACAATTATTTTGGTAGCCCTCAGTATTTTGTTACATTCCCCTACAAAGCAATAAAGTTCTTTTCAGAAATCCAACTGATTCTTGTTTCCTGAGTCTGCCAACCTTTCAGGATGAAAAGATATGCATCAAAGTTTCCACTAAGCTTGTCAAACAGCATGTGACTTTGTAGATGTATTTCTGCAAATAAAAATGCTTTGCTTAGAAGTTAGAGGTATATACCTGCAGATGTTCTTCCCAGGTGGCAGGAAGTGAAAACACCACATGGGTTATATATACAAAACAGCTATGTGAGCTGAAAAATTGGTGGCTGTGCAAAGTGATTGTATTTACAAACAGATGTAGATATGGAAAAATGATAGACGTGGACCTGCTTTTGGTCCCATCACCTGGCCAATGAACTTGACCATCCAGCTGGTAGGAATTCTGAAACTGCAAGAATCTTCTTTTTATTTCATAATTTATACAGCTGCCTATCTCTCACAAATGACTTTGGACTAAAATACAGAAAACCCACCACATACAAGCCACAGCATCCGGGGATAACCAATAATCCCACTTATTCAAAATAACCAATAACCCCACTTATTCAAAAACCCATACCAATAACAACAGAGCTCATCCACCCATCTGATCCAAATATTCGGGGAAACCGTCAGGTCTTCAATGTCTTGCAAAAGATTGGAGGCACCCATATCTAAGCTAGCCCAGATATGATCAAAAACCACTAAAATATCAAGGAAAATCAGGATAGATGCACCATCCACATCCTGAGCCCCCTATAGATCATTGATACATGCAATCAATGATGTCTCAGTGCTATAACCAGGCTGGAATCCTGACTGCAAAAAGTATATTTGATGTAATTCTCATGCATGGAAGAAGCATCTGGGACAGCATCTGAAGGTATATTCCAGGATATGCATCTTTGGGAACAGTGAAACAATTCCAGACTTTCAAATTCTTTCACAACTGAGGTTACATAGTTTTTAATTAATTAAAACAACCCTGCAGGTAAAATATACTTTGTTCTTCCTTTAGGTAGCAAGAATCGCTTATGCTATCTTATCTTTGACAGCATAAGCTACCTTGGTAGAATGTTTACTAAAGATGGGGGAATGAAAAGAGAATATTTAGGATGTGCAATTGCTGGTAGAAAAGTAGTGGGTGATACGAGGTCTGTTGCAAAGAGTGAATTTTTGTCAAAAGACCTCAGTGTGGTTCTAAGTGTGTTTTACTACCCCTTTTGTAATGTGACAGTGAACTGTGTAAAATTTACAAAAAACAAAGCCCGTAGCTACACTATTTTTTAACATGAAACCATTTGGAACTAAAATATTGTGATTTTTAGTTGCATTTAATTAGATCTTTTTCCTCTTCTGGGCTTTTGCAATTCAGTGAGCAGAGCAAAAAAAACCCCAAACTTAAGTATGAGAACTAGGGGTGGATTCTACTCACCTTTACTACCGGTTCGCAATGGGGCCGCGCACATGCGTTTGCTTTGCTCACATGCGCACAATCTTCTGTGCATGCACAGAAGCTTTTGCGCATGCGCAGAAGCATTCTGATGATGTCAGGGTCGGTGGGCGGAGCCTCCCTCCGGTTTTACTACCAGTTCTATAGAACCGGTCCGAACCAGGGGCAACCCACATTGATGAGAACTATCTGTAGGATGCACTAAAACTCCAAAAATTCGTAAAAGTGCTGCAATTAGAGTCTGGATGGCTTTGCATTGTGGAATACAAATACTTTATTTAATTCAGTCCAATTTACCTTGTGAACATTCTTGAAAATAAGCACACTGGTTAGTGCCCTACATGGAGTTCTAATAGCAAAATATAAGGCGAAACCAAAGCCAATGTTTGGATTAGCCCTATCATTGTGGTTTTCTCTTCTTGCTTGTTTTGAACTCATGTGCAAACAATTCTTTAAACTGCTTGATGAGCAGATAACAAAATCTTAACATGGTACACAGTTGTTAGGAGCTTTGTTTTGATTATTTAAGATTTCCTGCTTATGTTATTTTGTACAGCATATTTAAAAGGCAGTGAGCCTTTTAAATATGATTCTATGGTCATTTTGAAGTACTCCCTTTGCTACCTGTTCATTCCTCCTCCTTTGAGGTAGATTTCATAGACTGAAGTTAGTGAAACTTATTTCCAAGGCAGTTCTTAGGAATTTTACTTGTATTTATTATCAACCTAGCAAACAAGATGGCACCTGTCTGATTGAGGAATATATGAAATAATTCTTAAAAATATTACATCCATAGTTAACAGGAAGAAAATCAAGTGACATAATGTATTCAATGTTGTACAGTAGCAAATGTTAATGTCTACAACTTCAAAAGGAAGGAAAATATATATATCACACTCAATTAGGTTGTTGATATCTATGCTGTGGATGAACACCGTGCTGTGATCTTACACAGAGCTGTTCAGGAAGAAGCCCCAATGAGTTCAATGGGATTTTATTCCAGGTAAATGTTTACAAGATGGCAAGTGTCCCGTGGCTACAACAAGAGCATTTCCTCAATAAACTAATCCATTTCTTCCTTAGGATGAAGACAAGCAATTGTTAGTTTTCCTCATCTACAGCATTAGAAATGAGATCCCCTTCAGCTATTAAAGAACTGCATTGTGGGAAATTCTAGGGCTCCATGATAATTTGTTGGAGTTCTGTCTCTCTCTACAGTACATATAACATCTCTATGTATCTATATCTGCACACACATGCATGCATGCACACACACACACACACACACTCTTGAACACAGCCAGGGGGTATGCCAAAGAAAAAAAATCACCCACAGCTATCATTTTTGTAGATTTTGTAGATTTTTGGGATTTTTTGTTGTTATTGTTTGATTCGATGTTTTTTTCATTACTGTTTTTCTTTCCTTGAGCAACCCTAGTCCCTGGGTAAGCAAGCCCAAGGTTATGTCATTTTCTAGTCACTTGAGGTGAAGGGTTTTAATCTGCTGAAATCCTTTTGCCTCAAATAACTGGAGAAATTATGAAACAATAAACTGGTGGACATTTAAAAAAATACTCTGGATGAGATGGTAACTTGGGGGGGGGGGGAAACAGTAATTAAAACTTAGTCCGCTTAGTAGATTTCTGTTCACTAGGGAAATATTACAACTGCTGCATTGTTGTAGTATTATAAGGAAAGATAGCTCTAGAGAACAAGAAAGGAGTTTTAACTTAAAGCTGGTCATTGCTTGTATATCTATAGATAGGGTTGTACACAGGGGTGTGTTCTACATACCTTTACTATTAGTTCGCAATGGGGCTGTGCACGCACGTGAGCGAAGCAAGCGCACGTGTGCACTCTTCTGCGCAAGCGCAGAAGCATTTGCGCATGTGCAGAAGTGTTTTGATGACATCAGGTCAGTGGGCAGAGCCTCCCACTGGTTTTACTACCAGTTCTATGCGAACCAAGAGCAACCCACCACTGGTTATACATCTATGGTATAGTTTGACTGTTGTTAACCACCTAGGTTTTTATTGCGTAATATTATTATTATTATTACTATTACTATTATTATTATTATTATTATTATTATTATTATTATTATTATTATTATTATTATTATTATTATTATTATTATTATTTTTATTTATTTATTTATTTATTTATTTATTTATTTATTTATTGAATTTGTATACCGCCCTACTCCCGAAGGACTCAGGGCGGTGAACAGCCAAAAGATAAAATACATATAATATAAATATTAAAAAACTATTAAAATACAATTAAATAATTTGGCCCAGAGAACAAAATTTAAAACACCCCAAATTTATAAGACAAATTTAAAATTTAAATTTTTTTTAAAAATTTTAAATATTGACATAAATATTGAAAAATATAGATAGGCTAAGTAATCTTCAAGTTTTTCATTTGCACATTTGCATCTGATCAGTAACATAATGCATACTTATCTCTTGAAATGGATTTTTTCCAACTGATATAAAATCTATTTAAATCAAATTTCTAACATATTTATCAGTTTAGCCTTTCTCAGGTATCAGTTATATCGTGTGCATTGCCCTTAAAAATGTATTTCATGCCAGCCTTTGACTTTTCCACCCAATTTTCAATTCTTGGTTGTAACCATCAGGACATATATCAGCATTTACTCATATATTTTCTTTTCTCTTCTTTTCTCTTTTTGATTGTGGAAGAGATGCTTATTCTAAAATAATGATGATTCACTGCCACTCTATCTGTAAGCCATTTTATCAGATTGTTTAAGAGTATGTAATTCACATACAGACAGCAATCCCATCGTGAATGTTTATTAGACTCTCCTGCCCAGGAACCTTTCTCCTCCTTTAAGGCTTTTGGAAGAGTGTTTTAGCCTTACAGCAACTCAGAAGAAGCTGCAAATTGCCCAGGGCTAATCACTAAGCTTCAGAGCTGAGAAAAGATAATAGTTCTAGACATCAGATGTCTAGCATATATCAGACAGTGTTGTGAAAAGGAATGATAATTTAAAGACAGCTCAAAATGCTTTTCTCCAGTTATTTTGTCCCAACCCCTCTGCAAAAAGAGATGCAATCATTTCTTTACAGGAGTAAAAGCAGGAGTCCTCTGAAATTATTCCATTCATCCTAAAGAAGTAGTTATGCTATAGTTTATCATTGGATGTAGCTTCTTCCAGTGATCTTTGTTGATGAAATCACAATATATAATCATGTGAACCAGGGGTGGGTTCCAAAATGTTTTACTACTGGTTCTGTGGGTGTGGCTTATTTTGTGGGCGTGGTTTGATGGTCATGTGACAATTCTTTAGGATTTAGCAGAGGTACTGGTCTACCAGGCTTTTAACTGCTTGCAGAGCTGTACCAGTCTACCCATTTATTCTTGGAGCATTCCGGACTACCCATTTGTTTTTGGAGGCACTGGTCTACCTATTTGTTTTTGGAGTGCACCGGTCTACCCATTTGTTTTTCCAGCACACAGGTCTACCACCACCCTGCCTTTTAACACTGATCAGCTGTAGGGCATCCCTTTGAAGCCCCGCGGCAAGAGTTTAAACAGTTTTTTTCCTTCTAGTCGATCAACTCGGGAGGCAGCGAATAGATTGGGGGCGGGGCCAAATAAAAAGTAAGAATAACACGGGGGGGGGGGGCAGGAGAGCCCAGCTCCTGAACAAAGAGAACCAGTTCGGTGACGTCATATCGTCACCGTTACCTGCTTGGTCGAACCGGGCCGAATCGGGAGGAACCCACCACTGATTTGAACCAAAAATGGTAAAGGATGGCAGTCAGTCAGAAATGCATGCTTTTTCAATCTGTATTTTCAGATTTTACAAAATCCCTGGAGAACCCTTACCAGGTAAATAATACTGAAACAGAACAATGGGCTGACATGGCGTAAGGCAGCTTCCTATGTTCCATCAGTTTAAGTGAATTGAATGTTGGCCAAACTTGATTAAATTGCACTTTAATTCATATTATGACTTTCATCTAGACTGTGAATCAGAATGATGCGGTTTCTTTGAATTCAGTTTTTGTGTAGTGCATACATTTAGTTTATGATTCTGTTGCTGCCTTTGTACACTAATTCTACAAGACAGAGTATGATAGCGATGTCTACTGTTTTATCCTGGTCCATTTACAAGCTATTAGCAATATCTTCTTCACCTTTCAATTATAAGACCATTCCCCATCACCTAAATATAGAATCTCGTTTCAACTTAGATTTCAGTCTAAAGCATGGACAGAGCTGTTAAACATTTTGTCAAAGATTTCCTGCTACCAGTTAGATAACAAATATGTTTTCTTTCCCATGAATTTCTCTGGTTTGAAGAACCAATCCAATTATGAATGCAAAGATTCCACGTAGGAGTAGATGAGAGCAGAAGGAACGACTATGACTTAATGGATATTAGATGCTAATAACTGGAAGCATTCTTTGGTTTTAGAGAAATAAAGAACGTTAACTTCACAGGAAGGTGATCTAATCTCTAAATCAATTTTTCCCATTACCCTTTTCTCCATTACCATGTCACAGTTTTTGGATACTGCAAGAATAATTATTAATCAATCTAACTGAAGCATTTCTGTGCCATGATCAAAGAGATTAGACACTCTTGTAAATACTCTGAAATAGGATTTCAGTAAAGCTGCTTATCTTTTCCATAGTAACAATGCTTATTAACTGCCTCAGTAATTAGGATTAACAAAATTTGCCATCTCCTCTACTGGCATCTTTCTAGTTTTCTGAGAGGCTTCAGGAGATGTAACAAGTGATAAGATGTCTTGAGCAATGAGGGAATAAAACCAGTGGTAAATATGGCTAACTACAGGGGAATTCTCATAATTTAATTATTTGATGACAACGAAGGTGATAAAATGTCTAGTGATCTCTCCCCATATTCCATCTGCAGATGTCAAAGATGATGTGCACTGGGTAAAGATGGCTGCAGTGGTGGGTTGCTCCTGATTCGCCCTGGTTCAGGCGAACTGGTAGTGACGGCGATGGGAGGCTCCATCCACCTGCCCAGATGTCATCAAAAACACACTGCGCATATGCAGGAGCGCCGTGCGCTCGCAAAGCGAGCCTGCGTGCTACCAATAGTGAACCGGTAGTGCCAGGGTTTGCATCCCACTACTGGATGGCTGGGATAGAAAACCTGCAAATGGAGCATCACAGCCATTTTGAAGTTGATGTACTGATTACCAATAGGTTTTGAGACCCAATTCAAAGTGCTGGTTATTATAGTACTCAGAAGTCTATACATAGTGTGGTGACAGATTTTGTTTGTGCACAGATAATCCTGCAAATATTAACAGTTGTACAAATTTGTAACAGGAAAGATGATCCCATATATAGTTAGGCCATAAGTGAATTAGGATTGTAAATGTCAATATTGTTCCATTTTAACGTTAAATTGTGATCAACTGGCAATCATTTATTTCACACCATTTAGCATATTTTGTCTGCAATGTCCGGATACTTTTCAAGGTGAGCCTCTCATACAATATTTTACGCCACTGATAAGTAGGCCAGAATTCCCAATGAACTTGGCCAGGATTCCACAATATACAGCTTGGGGAAAACTGGGGAAGAAAATATCTGAATACTGATATTAATACTGAATTATTAAAGATTATATCCTACATTAATACTAAAATATAATTCTAGCAGTAATCTGCAATATAACAGCTTCTCTGTTACATTACCCTATACTTTCCTATAATCCTATATTCTTCCTTTTCTTTCATTTTAATGGTTTTATATAAAGAAATTGATGATTATTCTTCAGTTCTTGTTTCAGGTAATAATACCTGCATCGAGAAGTCAATCAGATTTTAACTTTTGTTGCAACAGAAGGCTATTTGCAAATTCTGTAACCCTGGCTTTTAATAGTAAGAGATGGTTGTAACCATTGGAGCTGAGTAGCCTATAGACTTTTGTAGACCCATGGTCCACAGAAGCCCTTTAAAATATTTTTATATGCAGTAGGGTTTTCTGTCACTTTGAGGTAGGAAACACATAAAAATTGTAGCACAACAAACACTATAAAATGAATAATACTGTAAATTCAGAGGTTTCAGTTTATCCTATGTGGACCTTCTCTACAATTTTGATGATTGTCATCATCATCATTACCATCATCAAATGCACTCTTCATCTCCCCACTTAAAAAAAAATTAAGGCACCGCAAACTTACTCAAGTTTTTCTTAAGTCTTCCTGTATTTTGAGTAGCTGGGACAAGAATCAGTGAAATTGGGCTTTATTTGCATACATAAATACATTTGCCAACAAAAAAGACACAGGAAGCAAACTCAATTTATACAAGTGTAATATGAACATATTTTTAAAAAGATGTTTAAGATGGTATTTACAAATTATATAAATAAATCCTTATTCAAAAAAAGCTAATTGTTTACCTTCCTGGGTGTACCAAAAATGTTTATTGATGAGCAACATCCCAGGTTGCAGTATAAAAACATTTGCTTGCATCCATTAAAAAAGAGGCGATATAAAGAAATAAGAAAAGTATGTGTAAAAGTTTTTAAAAAAAGAAAAAATGGAAAAATATTTATATATAAATATATAGAAATGCTTGATATTTCAGCTTTCAAGATGCCTTCTGCAATAGCTTTAAAAACAGTATTTGTCTTGTGAAAAAAACCCTGTCAAGAAAAGTCAGTGTTAACAAAAGAAATAGCCCCCTTACATTTGATCATATATGGCAGAGAAGAGACTATTTAAAAAGATCCAAGAGAAAACAGAGAATAATAGCACATCAGTGGCCAGCCACAAGCCCTTGTACAACATTTTACTTAGAGGCAGAACGTTTGTAACAGACTATACACATCCTTCACTGAAACAGCAATTGAAAGGAATAAAGTAAATAGTCAAGGGGAACAGGAAACCATTGTCTTCCTAATTATCTTAGATAAAGTGGACGCTTCCCCCCACTTTCGCCCTTCACCATTAATAGCAATATAAACACTCAGAGCAATTACATCAATTTATACACACTAACAACATAGATGTTGGACAATTGGTACCAAATGTGATGAATAAGAAAAAGATGGGGGGGGGCGGGGAGAAATGACTGCAGTTTCTATATAGTCATACCAAAATATAAAGCCATGTATGTATTCAAAGTGCCATGAATATTCAGAGTTCAGGTGTTTTTTTTCCCCGTCCCCTATTATGATTAAGATCACATCAAATGACTTTAGGGATTGCTGGTTTCCTCACTCAGATCATGAACGTCCCCTTTAGCTGCTTTGGTGAGAATATCCATCCATTTCATTTGTAAGTCTTCATCTTCAGCACTGAAATATATTGTCTGCTGGGACTGGCAAAGTTTGAAGACGTATTTTGATTCAAACTTTTCACCAGAATGTGGAAAGTCAACTTCGTATCCCAGCAGGGGTATGCTGCGTGGAATGTGTCCATCCTACGTGCAATCCAGAAATAAAGAAAGGTGTGAAAACTAGAAAAAGGTTGAGGACAGGCATGCAACAGAGGGCCAGTAATTTGGAAAGGAAGCCGTTTATGAATTGGTTTTTCACACTTGAGGAAATAAAAGCATTTTGCAAGAATAGTTGTACAAGTTGGTTTCCATTAAAACTGTTACACAGAAGAGGTGGGTGATGCTATTCCCCTATGGTACCTAAGATTGTGATGAGTTGGCCTTCTACCCATAGGTTTCTGGTCTGCTGGGAAAGGAAAGCATTTTTCTGCATATTTTGTGAATCAACATATTTCGCTTTATCATTCTAGTGTAGACACCAGAGAATGATCTAAGGGTAGCTATTACTGCTATATAAATCCCATGTATTTCTAGTAAATGTGATTTAATTTTTAAGTATGCCTGAGCTGAAGAAATTTACTTCTTTCATGCATGATCAAAACACATTCTCAGCAATTCCACAATTGCATGGATCCAATATTGAACTTTACAAATCCGGTCAAGATTTAAAGTCATGCTGTCTTAAAATGCCGTTTCATTTTTCCCCCCCTCTTAATCTTGGAGAGGATAAATGTTTTTCAAGATTAAAAAAAAAATCCTCTGAAGTATTTATTTAGGAAAAAAATACTTTTCTTGAGACTAAGGCAAAACAAATAATTATTGTGTTCCTTTGTTGAGAAAATAAGAAGGTATGAAAGAAGAAAAAAGACTCCAGGAACTTTTACTAAATTCAGTAAAGTGCTTTTATGATTGAAAGCAACTAAGCTAAATGCTTCCACCTAGGATTCCCCAACCTTTGGCACTTTTTGTCCGAGTTAAAGCTGGAGGCAGTAAACTCCTGAAAATTGTAGGACAGATCTACTATACAGTACTATCCTCAGGGTAATCTAGCCTACTTCAAGTTTCTGGGTGAGTCTCTGCTCAAGGCATCTCTGACATTCCTGAAAAAAAAAAAACCAGAGAGGCAAAATGTACAAGGAGAATTGGGCATCTTCTTTGAGGGTAGATCATCCACAACAGTGGATCCACAAGACACTGATCATATTGGACATAGCAATAGCACTTAGACTTATATACCGCTTCAAAGTGCTTTACAGCCCTCTTTAAGTTGTTTACAGGGTCAGCATATTGCCCCCAACAATCTGGGGTCCTCATTTTACCCACCGAGGATGGAAGGCTGAGTCATCCTTGACCCAGGTGAGATTTGAACTGCCAAATTGCAGGTAGCCGGCAGTTAGCAGAAGTAGACTGCAGTACTGCACTCTAACCACTGCACCACTGTGGCTCAATGTAAATACAGGAAAGCCTAACAAAGAAGGATGATTGGAAAAAGGGAAATTCTATATAGTAGATCATGCAGAGATAAACAGGTAGGCTTACAAAGTGTAAATATATTTTTGGTGCGTACCTCAGCATGCCAGCAGTTTCCTAACAGCAGACAAGAACATTCCAGCCGAGAACTTAGAATTACCAGTCTAACTTATTTTTCAGTAGTTGTAAAATTCTGAGGTATTTACCTGGTTTTCTCCTTGGAGATATAAGACAAGAGGCTCTGTTTTAGGAATGGTGACCCACACTTTACACCAAGTCTTTCCTTTCTCATGAAACAGGAGATGGCTACTGAAGAGACTGTTTTCTGAGCCCAATATGCTTTGTTTCTGGTAAAAATAATAAAATATATATTTATATTCTCATGCATTTATCATTCATTATAGATGCTAATACATCCTGGTTTAACTATTGGTTCACACATAGCAAATGTGCACGGAAGAATGATTTAGCAATAAACCAAACTTTAAATATACAGAAGTTTAGATAACTTTTCATATAATCTGAATTAGATTATTGGTGCAAACTTCACTTGCACAATACAAACTAAGAACAATTATTAGCACATGAGAAGTATTTTCAGGCTTAAAGTAGCTTGGGGGAGATTGAAAATTAATTTGTGAATGGAGTGTAACACCATAGATTAAGAACTATGGGTATAAGAAGAGAAAGGAATAATGAAATTATCTGAAATACACACATACACACACACAAACACACACACGAAAAAACAAAACCTTACCACCAAGATTGTTTCAACAAAGCAAAGATAGAGCATTGTTTTTTTCCATTGATTCTGTGATTATCCATTTTTTTCTTCCTACTTTTCCTTCCTTTACATGCCAACAAATCTGTTTTCCCTCTTATACCTATGGACTGTGCATTTTTGTTATAATCACTAAATATGAAGAATTGAAGATTTTATAGAAATAGACTTCTTCTCCCAACCATAAACTTCTCCATCCAAGTTCCTTAAATTGTAACATAAACAGAAAATCTGCTATAAAATTTCCTAACAGCAGAATACCAATTATTGAAGAGGAAACTTAGTCAATGAACTTTCTAAATATCTATGGTATAAACAAAAGAAGGCAAGGATATGAAGAGACATATTATAAGAGAAAGTCTGTCAAAAACTTAGAATTCCTTAAAAGCAAGGCTAAGTCCGACAATTTTACTTCTAACATCACTGACCAATGCTCTTTATTTCAAGGAGAATAGTAACAAAGATCTGATCACATATGCCAATAGGATACATCTGAATTTATTAAGAAAAGACACAATAAGAATTGCTTAATAAAGGAAGGAATCTGGAAAACTAAAAAGCAATCTCAGAGGAAAGAGGGACAGTGAGAAAAAAGACAAAATTGTAAAGACACAGAATCAAGTTGATTTATTAAGATAGAATTACAAATTGGTACTCAAATATAATTAAAATTGTATGATACAATGGATGCAAAATGTGAAAGGAGAAATAACAATAGGACAATGGGAAGAACTACAGAAAAACATTAATACAATTTCCACCAAGCCACAATTTGAGGGAAAATTAGTACAAAATGTTCTATAGATGGTTGCAAAACTCCATCAATTAATTCCAAGGACATAAGTTTGAGTTAAATTTTGGCTTGAGTTAAATTTTAAACTGATTTTAAATTGGAATTGTTTTAATTATGGCCAAAATATTTAATTATTTTAAACAGTTTTTAGATTTTGTATGTCTTGTTTTTACTTTGGCTGTTCACCGCCCTGAGTCCTATATTGGAGAAGGGCGGTATAGAAATTTAAACAAACAAACAAACAAACAAACAAACAAACAAACAAATAAATAAATAAATAATGATAAACCTTGGAAATATCCCAACAAAGAATTAATATTTTACTATTACATATTGTTTTTGCCAATAGACTCAAAACTCCTGGAAATAAGTATACTGAAACTTCTAAAAAAATTCTGAAAATAATTTCAAATTAAAATCATGCCTATTTATTAGCTATGACCTCACAGAATCTAAATGAAAAGCATCTCACATTGTTAAAATATGTGCTGACAGCAACAAGAATCAATTTAGCACAACATTGGGAAACAGAAACGTTGGGATATAGGACTGGAAGACTAAAAATGGGGGGAAATGCAGCAAAGGAAAAAAAATGACTGTATATATTCTTAGCAAAAATCTAAGCAAGTTCAAGCAGGAATGGTTCCCTTTATACAGTACATATCACAAAGCAAGGCAAGCTAAGACACTCAGAATATGGTTTTTGAAGAAAAAGTGAAACAGCTTTAAAAATCATCAACCTCATTCAAATTATTCAAAGAGAAATGAGTAATAATAAAATAAAGTATAAAAATATTCAAGTAGCAGGTAGACGAGGGGGCGAGAGATGCTACTAGAATGCTTTTTCCTATTTTTTTCTTTTTTGCTGTTTGTTATGTTTTTTAAAAACTTTTTATAATTTAATTTTTGTTTCACCCTTTGCTTTAGCATAACATTTATTTTATCGATGTATACATATTCTTTTCCCTTGTCTTCATTTTGCATTTTTGTTGTTGTTTTTTCCAATTAATAAACAATAAAACTAGGAAAAAGCAATGAAAACTGCTTTTGTCGAGGCAATCAGCTGGTTTATAGTCAATTAAACATGATAAATATACCTCCATGGTTATTTTTTTCCTTTGTTCTCCTGCACCTTCAGTCCCTGAGATGAACAGGTTTGCTGATGGCAGTTGAAAGCAATCTTTGCATACCCGGTTTTGGCGACTATTATCAGCAAGAGTCTTAAATTCAGAACATTTGGCACAGATAACCTGGATTAAACAACAACACCAGTATTAGGAAAAAGTATCCTGATAACAGCATTGATTTCTGTTCCTAAAAACAATTAAACTGAATTGTAGCACTAAGATTTTCAGTACCAATATCCAAGATATAGTTACCTCCTGCTTGCTTAATCTACTTGAAGAACATTAGGGAATAATAACACTCTATGTTATTTTCTCTACAAAAGCAAACATATATAGATTTTCCTTTTTTATTCGATGTTTTACAGAACTATTTGGCTATTTTTGATATTTCTAAAAGGTTTTCTGAAAGCTTATTGGAATAAAAATTTTAAAGAGAAAATTTTAAAGAAAATTTTCATAAATTTTCATTTATGAAAGGGTATTGATTGGTGCTTTGTAAATCTGACATTCACTCTGCAATCTCTTCATTTCAATATTTCAAATTGTCATGGTCTCCAATGCTGAGGAACCTACTCCGAATGAATGTCAGCCTCAGGATTCGGGGAACAGCCAAGAATCTAAGGCTGACTTCACCAGCAACCATTAGGAACAGGGTGGGACAAATCACATGGTGCAATTCTCTACTTTGAGTAGCCACCCAGCTTGACAACTACCACAAACTTCAGAGGGCTGAAGTGATCATATCCTTGAAAAACAAAGGCAACAATGGTCTTAATTAGGCCATGTCGGACAACTGGATTTATCAGAGTTGTTCTTAGCTGTCTGTTGGAAACAACTGCTTCAACCTTGGATCCATGCTTTTGAGTCTCTGGATCCCATGTGCCATCTGAAGCTCGGCAATTTCACCTTGGATCCTTGAGTGACACCTGAACTACTTCTGTTTCTTGACTATGCTTCCACCTCCTGATTCTGCTTTGGTCTCTCTCAGAATCTTCCTTTTTGTAAGCGGTGCTAGTACACACATGCACATACATGCACCTGTGGTCTGTAAACCATTGCCTGTAAGTGGTTGAACATCAAGGTAAGCCACTTGATCAACTCTGCCTGCATGCTCAGCCCGAGACAGGATAGACAGAGAAAATAATCAGGAGCCCCAATTTAATTTTTTGCAAACTGAACTTGTCCTATTAAATGTATTATTATTTATTTACTGAACATTTTCAGAATCAATCTAGCAGTTGCCAATAACAACTTCTTTTATTTGAGGACACAAACAAATAAAAAGAGGGAACAATGTGATAAACTGCACACAAAAGTATTTACATCCAGTAACAGATGGCTAATTAGCAAGTTCTTTTTCATAATTTTTATAAATATCAAATAGAACAAAAAGTAGAGTATGAAACAGGAAGCACCTCGGATTGATATTTTTGTAGTCAGTATTTAGTTCTATTGTTGCAATTTATTGAATCATACCTTCTGACATTACAGGATATTTATTACGTATGATCAAAATTAACAGAAATAATGCAGGTTTTATTCTAATACTCACTGCCCCACACTGCTTGCAATGGTGTCGTCTTTTTGTAATGGAGTTAAAGCTTTCACTGCAACTTTTGCAAGCTTGTTTCTCTTTATCTCTTTTTGATTTTGAAGATTTTCTGCAGCACTCAGGCTGGAATGAAAAATGAAATTTAGAAAGATAACTAAAAATCAATAAAATGCTGATATTGTATTATCTAATATCAGTAAGGTACATATTTAAACTATGCAAAGAGTAAACGTGCATTAAAATTGCCCAGATTCAAAGTTTGTTAGTCTGATCACTTTTAAAACAAAATATTAAATAACTTCTGACAAAGGCTAAAGTTTCTAAAGCACACCTAGTAACAATTACAGATTTTCGGTGAAGTCTATTTATATATTGGTAGACTATCATAATAGTCCACTTCATCTTTCAGAATCTAGACCTTATACCGTAGAGAAAAAAATGATGCAGAAAAATTGGGAAAATTCTTAGCATCTTTAGTTGATGTGTCACTTCTTTATGCACGGATGCTCAAATTAATGCAGAGCTACCTAGATAGCACCAGACACTTAAAAGAAGCACAAATGTTCTTCTGAATCTTTAGTATTCCATAAGATCCAGCACTATAAATATTTTTCCTGAATTAAAGCTTGTTGTATTAATATATATTTTGAAAATCTCTGCTTCATGGACAACAAACAATGATCCAAGGCTGGAGAAACAGGCAGACCTGTCATACATCAACAAAACTTGACTGCACGATCAGCCTAACAGGGATTTGGGTAGTATATCAACCTCAACACCAGGGCAGAGCAAGAGGTGGTTGTAGTATTCTGTGTGAATCCGATCATGACCAAGTGTATTGTTGTACAAATATCCTGATGTGAAATCCATGGGCAAGCCTGGACACTTGTCCACTTTACAGCTCAGTTAGCAGACAACACCTGCTGGGGGAAGCAAGAGAAAAATATACATGCTGTCCCATCAGGGATAATTTTTGATATTGTCATAAGTCCATTGTCATAAGTGAAAAGGTCATCCCCATGTTTTCTCTGTCTGTTTGCAACAGTATATTTTAATGCTGGATGCAAATTCAAATCATTTCTTGGGTATGGTCTGTCAGAGCCTTTATAAAGACTGCCACTGGAACTTGGAAGTTCCAAATTGGAAGTTCTAATGGGAAAGATATTAAAAAATATTAAATACATTATGAATTTAATTGCATTTAATTAATTGTTAATTACATGTATACTTATGGGAAATTAAGCTTGCTTCTTGTCCTGGTTGATGTCATGTTATTACCCACTTTGAATCCCCTTGTCTCTTCAACAAAGCTTGCAACATTAAAAAAGAAAGAAAGAAAATAAAGCTATTCCAAATGGCTGATGAAATTACAGGAAAAGTATAATTAAGTCTCATATATTTGATTCTACACACTGTTTCAGGCTTTTGAACATACTGGGAGTTTTCATTTTAGATATGTCAACAAATTCATCACAACAACGAATAGAAGGCTATTTCCCACTAAGGCAGGGGCAGCCTGCAAATTTAAAGTAGCAGCAGCAATAATAACAATCTCTATTGCTTTGGAATTAAAAAATAAAAAACTATCTAGGATCATTTACTAACATATATAACCCCATCTATTTTTTCCCCCTGAACTTTACCACTTTAGTTTTCTAAACTAAATTGTGGTCATATCTCAATGTGCAAGTATTTTTTTTTTTTTTTAGCATGCTGAACAGTACAAAGTAGGCGGCTTCTGGTCTGCTAACTATTATCACCACCAAGTGGCAGACTTTGCCTCTGCTGTACTGGTTAATTATCTCTTATCAAGCACAAGATCAAGTAAAAGAGAATTACTACATTCACATCACCATGTGAAAGTACGATGTTTCAATTTAACATCGTACCCCTCCTGTGCATTTTAACAGGATTATTTCCTTTTCTATTAAAAACAAAAGTCATACATAGTCTATTCAAAAGACAGTATTATTAAGTAACTGACACAAGTGACATTCTAAAGAGAAACACTACTAAAATTGCAGTAGATCCAGAAGGCTGATGACTAGCTGACAACTCTTAAGTAATCTGTAATTAAAGCCCTTTAATGAGTGGCAGATGGGTGGGATTTAGACGGAGAAAAAGATAGACATTTCTTTTCCCCCAGGGAGTCAGTCCAGTGTACTGGTACTTCCAAAAACACTGTAAAAGTACATTTTCCTGATCGGGCTGGGATTGAACCCAATACTCAAAGAGTCCTGAAGAACTGGAACCAATAAGAGAAATTGGGCTGCAAAAAATACAGTAGATGAATGAGGAAGGATTTGTGTGTGTGTGTGATTTCTTCTATTAGCTTCCATTCTCCCATGTCCTAACTTGTTTTAAAGCTAATGATTTTATAGAGTTCAGCCTCAAGTAACTTGATGCACACAAATAGATTATTTTCTCAAATCTTACTTTGTTGCCTTTATTAAATAAAAACCCTTCATAGTGGTTCTTTTTAATCCAGTGTTGATTCTATACTACTATTAGGCTCTTTAGAACTGTGTGATCTTGGTCATTTTGATAAAAAGGGGAAACTGGAGCCACTTATTTAAAAGCTTAGTCTTTGGGAACTGGGGCTTCTGTATGGACCATCTAACCTCTGGATGAGGGAGGGACATCTACCATTTCAAGGACAAATGAAGGCAGCATAACTTCCTGCCTGGCTGGACTTCATAGCCACACTCAGACATTGCAGATGAGATGGACATGTGCAAATCCTAGGAAGGATCTAGCAAGTTTATGTATGTGTTAGTGATAGACAGCATGCTGCTCCCCCATTATAAGCGTAGCAAGTTAATATTTGTGTGGCTCAAATAACTCAAGGTATTTATGCTTCTTCTTACCTTTGACCACATCTGAAAAGCACTAACATATTTTGTATCTATCTGCCATTCCTAGCACAAATGAGCCTAAGCAACTGAGATGAGGCATACATTGAATAGAGCAGTGGTCACCAACTGGTGGTCCGTGGACCACTGGTGGTCCGCAAGAAAGTTTTGGTGGTCCACAGAAAAATTATTTGCAATTTTTATATTGCACTAAATCAGGGATCCTCAAACTACATCCCCTGGGACAGATACATGCAATGAATGTTTGTGTTACTGCAGAGAGTCTCCCCCTTTGTGGTCTTTTTGTGCGGGTCAGAGAAGGGCAGAAAATCCAACTTGGGGTCTGCTTCATCCTGGTGCAGGGCTTTGGGTGAAGGCTGGAGGGAAGCGCCGCTGGTGGAAAAGAGCCGGAGGGCCTTGTTCCAGTGGGACTGCTGCATCACGGCCTAGAACTGGCTGACCATCTCAGCCTGCTGAGCCTCCAGGCGCCGGTACCTGGCCTTGCACTCCCACAGGTCTTCCCTCTGCTTGGAAAGCCTATGCTCATAGTCCTCAGTGAGGTGCTTCTGCTGAGCCTCCTTCTCGGTCAGATCCAATCTGAACTGAGCTGTTTTGCCAACTCTTTCTCGTGGTGGCTGCTTAGCTCCAACAACTGCTTCCTGTTGTGGCCCTAAGGAGCCCGGGCAGGCAGGCGAGGAGTGGCTGGGAGGGGAGGGGTGAGTAGAGGCCAGTGAGGCGCCGCTCCATATGAGTGACATTGAGTTGGCCACGCCCACCCAGTCACACCTAGCCATGCCCATCCAGCTGGTCATTAGGCAGATCATATTAGTGGTCCGTGGGATTTAAAATTATGAATTTAGTGGTCCCTGAGGTCCAAAAGGTTGGTGACGCCTGGAATAGAGAGCTGCAAACCAACAACTCCTGCATGGTTAGATAAAAATGGGCTTTGCTCCTACAGTTCAAGCCAAAGTTTCTTAAAGTAGAGCCAGAGGATTTCAGTAACTTCTCTTAGCCACATATTTAGTTAACTCATATGAATAAATATAAATGATTTTATAATAATTCATTAAAATCATTATTCAAATCATAAAAACATACGAAGAATAGTTGCAGGAATTGGATATGTCTAGTCTAGTGAAAAGAAAGACTGGGAGGGAGGGTGACATGATAGAAGTGTTCCAATATCTCAAGGGTTGCCACAAAGAAGAGGGGAGTTCAATCTATTCTCCAAAGCACCAGAAAGCAAGACATGAAGCAATGGATGGAAACTAATCAAGGAGAGAATCAACCTAGAACTAAGAAGAAACTTCCTGACGGTTAGAACAATTAATCAGTGGAACAACTTGCCTCCAGCAATTGTGAATGCTCCAACACTGGAGGCTTTTAAAAAGACCCATTTCTCTGAGATAGTAAAAGGTTTCCTGCTTGATCTAAGAGCACAATTTTCACTGCTAAGCAAATGGCTATTAATAATAATAATAATAATAATAATAATAATAATAATAATAATAATAGTAATAATTTTATTTTTATACCGCCCTTCTCCTGAAGGACTCAGGGCGGTGTACAGCCAATTTAAAAACACAAGACACAACAATGATTAAAAATTAAAATAATTAAATAGATTTGGCCGATTTAAAACCCCAAAAATTTAAAATACCCCAATTTAAAATTATTATGTTGATAGCCCGGCCTGGCGGAACAACAGGGTCTTCAATGCGCAGCGAAACACCCGGAGGTCGGAGATCTTACGTATTTCTGGGGGCAGTTCATTCCACAGGGCTGGGGCTCCTACAGAGAAGGCCCTCCCCCTGGGTGTTGCCAGCCGACATGACTTGGCCGATGGCACCCTGAGGAGACCCTCTCTGTGGGAGCGGACTGGTCGGTGGGAGGCTATTAGTGGCAGAAGACGGTCTCGAAGGTACCCGGGTCCTATGCCATGGAGCGCTTTACATGAGTCATATCAATTTTATAACCTTTTTTTTTTGCCATGGTTGTTAACTGAATCACACAGTCATTAAGTGAATCTGCTTCTTCCATTGACTTTGTCAGAAGCCAACTGGGAAATTCACAAATAGTGATCACATGACCCCAAGATGCAGCACCTGTTATAAATACATGCTGATTGCCAAGCACCAAATTTTGATGATGATGTTGTAGTATGCTACAAAAGTTACTAAGAGTGAGGACCAGTTATATGTGACTTTTTTTTTCAGGGCCACTGTAACTTCGAACAGTTGCTAACAAAATGCTTGTAAGGTGAGGACTGCTTGAATCTTTGTTTGCTTTGGTTAAATAAAGGTATTAGTTATATTTTTATTTTCTTTTAAATGATTTAAATGCAAGAAGAACGTGTGTGCCTTAGAAAGGAGAAATGCTTATTTATTTATTTATTTATTTATTTATTTATTTATTTATTTATTTATTTATTCGATTTATATGCCGCCGTTCTCCGGAGACTCAGGGCGGCTTACAATGTGTTAAGCAATAGCCTTCATACTTTTGTATATACCTGCTTAGTAGGGCTTTCAGCCCCCCCTAAACAGTGTTCTTTTTATACAAAGTCAGCTTATTGCCTCCACAATCCGGGTCCTCATTTTACCTACCTCGAAAGGATGGAAGGCTGAGTCAACCTTGAGCCTGGTGAGATTTGAACTTGCAGTAATTGCAGGCAACTGGTGCTACTTAACAGCACTTTAGCTTGCTGCGCCACCAAGGCTTTCCCTCATATGGGGTTGTGGTAAAACCATTGTAATCCAGGTGGGTAGGGAATATCTATGATTTGGCCCTCTACTGCTGGTATTATCTATATTTGTTCAGCTGGAGAGGGGAACAGCGTTCGCTTTTTCCCTCCCTCTCTCTCTCCCTCCCTCTCTTTCTCAGAAGGGTTGTCAGAGCATTGTGGATGAAACAGTCCCAGAGACTACATTTATAAGACAGCAATGCTTGTACACCACAAAAGCCAAAAATATCATTCTAAGTTGAGCTATCTTCACCCCAGGCAGCATAGCATCTTCAGCCAGCCCTGATTGTAGGATGGACATTCTTCTATCTCCAGGAAACGCCTCTTCTATTTTCTGGTGGCACCTGCTGCAACATTCATGTGCAAATATAAAGGGAAGGATGCATTTTCCTCTCTAGTAACACTGGTCTATTCATATGTAGATTTACACAGACTTAATAAGGCGATCAGTTACTAGGCGGAAACACAACTGATTAACTAGCAACAATTTCTATTATCAGATGGCAACCCTAATTATAAGGAAGTCTGGTGCAGCTGAATTAGGCAGAGCAGTTTAGCCTAGAGTTAAATGGGGATTTTCATATGAAAAATACAGTCTGGTATCTGAGCAACTGGAAATTTGGAGCAGTCCGTGAGTCATCTGTCATATACTATGTACATTGCTATAGTTTATAGCATCTGCTTGAAAGTGCAGCAAACTGCATTTAAAGAAAGTACAGGAAATTAGGGCTTATAGGTTTTATAAATCAGATATGTGTTAAAGCTTTATATTAGAAAAGGTAAAGCATAACCTTTACTCATTGCAAAAATGCTTTTGTAGTAAGTAAAATGGAAGGAGGAAATAAGACTTATCTAAACCAGTTTGTTTCCTACACAAGCGTGTGCACAAATGCACACACATGCACTCACACAGAGAGCGCCCCCTTAAACAAAGCATTCTGACATCTGCTTTAATGAGGCATCGGTTTCACAACTGCTTACCCCTGCAGATGTGCTGCTGCTACTGTCTGTTCCTGGCATAGATTCCATGGAACTGGTGCTCACTATCTGATAAGAGAAAGCCAAAAACAAACAAAAACAAATCAATCTTGAAATTAGACTCGAAGGCTTTAAGAAATTAATAGAAAGATAATTCTAAATAAAATATTCTAAGTATTTTATTTATTCAAAATAAATATAATTTTTTTTTAATAAAAATATTTGATCTAGTGGTTCAGGCACCAGGCTAGAAAGCAGAAGACTGTGAGTTCAAGTCCCTCCTTAGCCATGAAAGCTAAGCTGGGTGATTCTGGGGCAATCACTCTCTCTCAACCCAACTCACCTGACACGGTTGTGTTGTAGGGAAAGTGGGAGGTGGAAGATGGGGTGGATATGTTTGTTGCCTTCAGTTATTTGTAAAAATAATAATTATTTGTGAATAATTTATTCACAAATAAAACAAATAAATAAAATAATCCATCACAAGTCGGCCAATAAACCCTACATTGAGAAAGATTAGAATTACTATGTCAGCACATCATTGTACTTTTTGGTATTATCCTGACATTTGCAATTGACCTAGAATGAAGAACTGGCATTATTAGGACCACACAACAGTATGCTAGAAAGGTATTTGAGGATACCTAAAATTTGTATAAATGATTGATATAAAAAGACGTGAAAAGCATTTTAGCTACTGTAGAATTTTGTTGCTTTTCACGTTTATTTATTGAGAAAAATGATTCAAAGCTAGATATTTGGGTATGACAAAAGTATGTCAACCTTTGCTTTCAGTAACTCTTGGGCAGCAAAAAATGCAACTAAATAAATGAACAAATATAATGTTTTTTGATGCATTTGTTTAACTGGGTATTCTTTATCTAGTTTTAGAATTTGTATGGAGAACTGATTACATTTTAGGTCATACTTATGCAGAAATGTTGAAAATTCAAAAAGAGTTCACCAACTTCCAAGCACCACAGTATGCATATATTAAGAATAACCTAAAATAAGTTTGGAACAGCATCTCACCAGAGATCTGTATGGTTCTCCCCTGATATTTCAAAAATTTTGAAAACTTAGCTGTTTTTCCAGGCTTGTATTCCCCAGTACCCCCAATATTTCCAAGTACTTTGGTTAGAGTATTTGTTAAACCCAAGCAGTTTTTCTTTGGTACATTATAAATTTGTACTTTTCTTCTATTTTATTGTTTTTACTTTTTAAGGTGTAGTTTTCTCTAAAGTCACTCGGAATCAGGCAACTGCTAAATCAAATCAATTAATTAAACAAAATTTAATTTAGAATTCCCATTTCTTACATTTCAGCCTTTTATTTCTGCCCCACAGATGAAATCCAGACCTCTCAAAAGATCCCACTAAATATGAATATGATACCACCAAATAGGCATCACAACCAAACTCTTCAGACACTATTGTTAACAGTGTGAAAATGTGTATCTGCCATACAATATATTTTAAATGCTTAGATTACTTACTGATGAATCCGGGAAGTGCTCATCTTCTTGAGAAAAAGAGTTATTAAAAGCCCTAAACGTTTCACTGTTCTGCTTATGTTTTTCAATTGTTGCTTGAATAACCTGTGGTAGTTTCAAAGAAAAGTAATAAGTAAAAACAATGTTCAGCAAAGTCTTAGACCAGTAAAACACACAATATTTTTTCTTAAATTATCATTAATAGAATTCAACTGTTTAACAATTTTACCTTTTCAAGTCTAAAAATTGCAGATTCAAATTATTCAGAAAACAAAGTGTCTTGCAGATAATGAGGGGCTAGGATTTTTTGCTAATTGAATTCAAGGTTTATCTCAATTGTTTAGTGAGAAGAATGAGAGAGATAATGGATCTTGAAGAAGGAAGCAGATGAGATTGTATCTAAAAAGTTAAGTTGCAATATTGAAATAGAGTATATATCAGGCTGCCAATGAAAATGGAGTTAGTGCAAATTATGATCTCATGAAGTTTTAATCCAAAGCAAGTATTGTGAATGAATCTTTTCTGCTCTGAAAGAAAACCACAGTGGTTTTTGACCGATTCTCAATTTCCAGACTGTGGACTTCAATTGATATGGAATGTCTAAAAGACTCCAGTAAGCTGAAGAAAGAAAAGGTATTGTTATAAAAGAGACACAGCTCAAAATAGTGGTGAGCATGAAAAAGGGAAAAATTCTGCCTTAATTATAATTCAATCCAATCTTAGGTGAGAGTGTAGAAACTGGATATATATATATATATATATATATATATCTTTTTTTTTTTTTTTTTTTTTGCAGTTTGGCAGCAGAATGGGTCTCCCCGGAAGCAACACAGAGTTGCAGTTTGGCAGCAGAAAAAGGGCCCAAGAACTTGTGAATGAGATTTCACAGAACCTAGGGCTGAAGAACAACTAAGTTTACATAGGTAAAACCTGGCTAGAAAGAATATGCACATAAAAGCCTATGAAAAAAGAAAAAAGATACATTATGCCTTTTACAGGGAGGATAATTGGGAAGTGGGTGTGGCCCACTGATGACGCCTTAAGAGGTAGAAATAGCTATCTGGGTCTCCCAGGAAGCAACACAGAGTTGCAGTTTGGCAGCAGAATGGGTCTCCCAGGAAGCAACACAGAGTTGCAGTTTGGCAGCAGAAAAAGGGCCCAAGAACTTGTGAATGAGATTTCACAGAACCTAGGGCTGAAGAACAACTAAGTTTACATAGGTAAAACCTGGCTAGAAAGAATATGCACATAAAAGCCTATGAAAAAAGAAAAAAGATACATTATGCCTTTTACAGGGAGGATAATTGGGAAGTGGGTGTGGCCCACTGATGACGCCTTAAGAGGTAGAAATAGCTATCTGGGTCTCCCAGGAAGCAACACAGAGTTGCAGTTTGGCAGCAGAATGGGTCTCCCAGGAAGCAACACAGAGTTGCAGTTTGGCAGCAGAAAAAGGGCCCAAGAACTTGTGAATGAGATTTCACAGAACCTAGGGCTGAAGAACAACTAAGTTTACATAGGTAAAACCTGGCTAGAAAGAATATGCATATATATATATATATATATATATATATATATATATATATATATATGTATATGTATGTATATAATAGATTTAATATATACATATACGTACACAGATATTATAAATTATTATAATACATATGTCATGTCATGTCATATCACATCCTGGCATGTCATATCACATCATATCATTCCACCAGTTGTTAGCCGAGGACCCACCCCAATCCATGCCATTACAGGCTTGTTCCTTGCCAGCCCTTAGATTCAGTAAGGCAAGGGACTGCCTCCAGCTCTTCCCGCCTGCCTAATGCAGTGGGAACCCACAGCTATCCTTGGAAGCCACAACTGCCTGAGCTGTGCACTGCAAATGCACAGTGCCCTGGGAAGACCCAGTTGCTCCAGCAGCACAGAGGAAAGCAATGGAAAACCTTGATAAAATAGATATTACCTGAATCCAATCTTTCTTTTCTTCTTCAGTCCTATAAAATTAGAACAAAGGGTGTTTGCCTTTCTTTTTATAGTATCAGTTCTTTGATAACCAGAGATAAAGAATTTAATATCTGGAATTGTTTTAGTATATGAAAGGGATAAACTAGGGAGCAAAACTTCACATCTTGCTAGACCTCATATTCTAGCCAGCTAAACTAATGTCTCCATTTGTTTCTGCTCTTGTACTTCTGTTGCAAGGCTCTGGAGAACCATGAAACAAGGAATTCCAGAGGCTTTTTGTCCCACTGTGCTTTTTCACTCAGAAATAATGCTACCCCCCAGGTAGCCTCCACCTCAGAATGCTCTGTGCACACTATACTGTCACCTCCTCAGTTTTCTTGCACTTTTCATCTTTTCCAATGAGCTAAACAAACCAAGCTCCATGGGAGGCCAGCCTTCAAGGCAGAAGCATTTGGAAGCAGCTAGTTGCTTCATTGGATCTTTGTCTGTCTTGTTGAAACTGCAAAAGAGGCTCAAGACACTGTTTCAAAGGGCTCCCTTGAAGCATTTTCTTGGCACTTTCCAATAGGAAAAGGGTGGGTAAGGGTCGTTCTCCAGTGCTCTCTTCCCCTTCCTCTCTCATGAACGTGTATGAAAGATGGAAGGCAAAGCCATCTCCTTGAGAGTTGATGCCTCAAATATTTCTTATTCCTTGCAGTGGGATCTCCACAGGAGCTACACATTCTCAGCGAGAAGGATTTAATCCTGACTCAACACTATGCTCCAGTTTTGCTATAAGTGAAGAGCAATCATTCTTTGCTGGGATTGAACATAGGACAGTTAATTGCCTAAGCAATATAAAACAAATAAGATGCATCAACTTTTTTCCATTTAATATTTATTAAATGTTACATTAGAAGTTTAGGATGGGAAAGGTCCAATTCAAAATCAATAAATATATTTAGGAGAAGAAAAATAATCTGTACCTGGCTTGTAGCTCCAAGGATCTTTTCTTTCCTGTTATTGAAAAAGTATGGGTCACATTTTGCTTGACTATTTCCTGGACCTAGAAAACCAAATCAACATTTTGGCATTTTTTAGTATTTAATTCTAATCACAATCAGACAAACCAATGTGTTTCTCTCAATAGGAGAAGATCATTCAGAAATGAATTCCTTATTACAAATAAAACAGTAAGTATTTATCTTAACAAAGACTAGAAATACATATACCAGAAAGCAAAACCAAAAGAATGAGATACAAACCTGCAATCCTGCAATATCAATCTTTTCACGAACACTGAATTTCTGGCCTATCAATCTCAGTTTTGGAACACAGTATAATACCATGCTGTTAAACTGTAAATAACAAAAAAAGATATTTGTTTTGTCGTTGTTCTTACATAATTATTTCATAAGAATAACACACACACATTTATATGCATATAAAAAAACCAAAAATATTTTATGTAGCTTTTTAATGAATGATAAAACATAGCTTTATTAAACACACATTTGTATATTTTTCTATTTATCAGAAGATTCTAGAATCAGGAGATTTAGATGTACTACATGGTATACTTTTAGGAGAAGTACCCTAATTTTACCCTTCCTCACTACCACAAATAATCTGTGCACATTCCCTTTAGGGCATGTCGGCACATGAACTGAGTTATTGTTTTGTATTTTATTTATTGTATTTCTATTACAGTATTCTCAAGGAATTCAAGGCCACATACATGAGTCTTCCTAATTTGCTTTGATAATTACAGCAATCTTACTAGATACAGTGATCAGCCCAGAGTCACCCAGTGGGCGCCATGGTTGAATGGGGACATGAATATGATCCAAACTGTAACTCTACACTAAACGGCTCCTTAAAAGTATTCCAGGTAAATTCTTAGCACAATTCATTTGATGTAACAGCAGATAACTATGCCAACATTGTTCTGTTCCATCTTTATCCATATTGGAAATTTGATATATAAGTAGTCCTCGACTTACAACAGTTCATTTAGTGACCATTTAAAGTTACAACGGCACTGAAAAAAGTGACTTATGACTGTTTTTCACACTTTGCAGCATCCCCATAGCCACATGATCAAAATTCAGATGCTTTGCAAGTGGTTCATATTTATGACCATTGTAGTGTCCCAGAGTCACGTGATTTCCTTTTGCAACCTTCTGACAAGCAAAATCAATGAGGAAGCCAGATTCACTTAACAACCCTGTAATTAAATTAACAACTGCAGTGATTCAGTTAACAATTTCACTTAGCAACATAAATTCTGGACTCAATTGTAGTCGTAAATTGAGGACTACCTCTATTTAGATAGGATTGCAAGATAGCAAACTCCAGAATTATTCATTTATGCTTCCTTATCTCTCATTGACAACATCTTCTGTTTACATATGCTCTTTATTATATTTAATAAACCCAAATTTAAGTTTTATATTATTGTGAACATATATGTAACCTCACAATAGAGGATTCAGGGACAATAAAGTATATGGCTGTATCATATATAACACTACAAAAATTGCACATGAAATGAGTTTTTAGATATAAAGAGAGGTAAGGCATGCAGATTATTTGTAGATTCCTAATTATAGTTTTGTGCTAAAGTTGCAGAAGGATTGATTTTGCCTATAAACATATTAGACCACAAACCACAGTTTATATTATGGCAATCAATTAGAAACTTAATAATGTGGATTGAAGTTGTTTTACAAATACACCCTGTTTTATCCATGGTTATGTTTGAACTCAGAATTCTGGCTTATTCCTGGTGTGTTTTTGTCCCCTTATCAAGATTCTTACCAATTGATCAAAGGTAAGGTAAACATAACTAGGAAGGCACAGCTTTGCATGCTAAACAACATTTGCTAAAAAACATTGTTTGTTCTACCCAGATTCTCTTTAATAGCAGTATTCACATTCAAACACTTAAACACCAGTAAACACACCAGCAAAAAGCCCCAACAATTTATTCATACATAGGCACACAAAACCCTTTGCTAAGACTAGAAGAAAAAAAGCCAAACATCAACTATTCCTAAAATATTTAGAATACCCTTTGAATACCGATAACACAAGCCAGCTAAGAAGGGTAGAAATACTGTTTAAAAGCTACTGATAGAATTTGCTGAGTGTGGACAGGTGTGCCAAGGATTGGTTGACTTAGTCAAAGGAGCTTATGTGGACAGAGTAAAAGATTTTATACCAAAGAAACCAAGTGACTCACCAGAAATAAATACCTATCCTGTGCTGTGCCATTCTTTGCTGACAGTTTTTGAATATGGCCCTCTTTAATCAATTCATTGGCAGGATTAACAATATCTTCTTCTCCACCAAGGCGTTCGTACACTTCTAACAACTTGTGCATCTTTTCCTACAAGAACAAAAGAAAAACACAATCCTGGTATTTCTAGTATTTGTGAATTTATTATAAACACCCTATAAGAGAAGGCAATTCCATCATTTAACAGAGTAATATGTTAGACATGAAGTAATTATTGTCATCCTTCAGTTTATACTCTTGTACAAAATAAGTAATCAGAACAGCTTTTCTAATAATAGAAAAACTTCACACGCAACCATAGCACTGGGACACATTTTCTTTTAATGTCACACAATGTCTTCTAAGAAATCCACAATTAAACCCACATGCCTTGCAAAGATGTATGCCATCTGCAGCAGTAAAATACCTACAATAATATAGACACATGGGACATTTTACATTCTACATTCAATAAAGAGAGATAAAAGCTGTCTCAACCACTTTATATAGTGAATAAGAATAATTTCTACTATCTGTCTTTGTGAGTTTTTATGGATTCCATGTTCTCAACACATTTCTCTTTATCTCTTTTTTTCATTTATCTTCATTTTGCAGCCGCAGATGACAATGTTCACACATTAATAATTATCAGATAAAGTCAGAATAACTGTATTTTTTAAATCGGTTCCTATTTACCTTGTAGCAACATAAAATAAACATAACAATATCAGCTTAATACAATTCTGTTATAGTGGGTCACCGCATAACTAATATTTAGAATTATTGCAAAATCTGCCTGTGTACCAAGCAATAGGAACAAGTCTCAACTAAAATGGTTTTAGTTGAGCCTGGTGGTGCAGTGGACTAAATTACTGTTAAAGTAGTATTTAGCTGCCAGCTGCCTGTAATTACTGCGGGTTCAATTCTCACCAGGCTCAAAGTTGACTCAGCCTTCCATCCTTCCGAGGTAGGTAAAATGAGGACCTGGTTTGTGGGGGCAATAAGCTGATTTTGTATAAAATAGAACACCGCTTAGGGGAGGCCAAAAGCCCTACTAAGCAGGTATATACAAAAGTATGAAGGCTATTGCTTAAAAGCATTGTAAACCGCCCTGAGTTTCTGGAGAAGGACGGCATATAAATTGAACTAATAAATAAATAAATAATAAATAAATATACTATTTTTTTAGGAAGCAGAATGTTTTGCATGTACATAGATGGAGTCAATTTCTAATAATTACAAATATAAAGATATAATTGTCTAGATTATTTAATAGAAGATTTTCCAGTAATAAAATTTCAGTCTTATACATTAGATTTGATTTTAAGGGTATATATAAAAATTTAACTCTGCAGGACTACTTTTCAAATGTTATTGTGGTTTTCTATATAAAAACCTAAACCTGCAATTCAACTTCTGTGATAACCTCCTGAGCATTAGCACCTGAAAAAACTAGGCCATTTGATTAATTTTCTTAGATAAAACTCTCTTTCTCCTTCCTTTCCCCTTCAGAATGCTGCTCAGCCTGCCAAGGATGCTAGTACATAGCAAAGCAAAACTCAACACCCTGGCCAGTGTTTTAGTAATGCTGGGGAGGAGAAGGAAGAAGAGGAGGTGAGGCCATGGGGAAAAGGAATAAAGATAAAACAGGGATTTTTCAGAGAGGAAGAAGAAGAGCTAGCTGGCCAGCCACTGGAGAGGTGGTTGGGATATGAGTCAGGTAAAGGTGAGCCTGGAAAACCATTATTTGCTTATTAATATATACGGAGGAAAGACCTGTTCTGAGATTAACCATATACTGTAAATAATGTAGAACAAGTGGCGCAGAGCCATGGTGGCATAGTGGTTAGAATGCAGTACTGCAGGTTACTTCTGCTGACTGCCAGCTGCCAGCTGTTCAGCACTTCAATTCTCGACGGCTCAAGGTTGATTCAACCTTGCATCTTTCCAAGATCAGTAAAATGAGGACCCAGATTGTTGGGGGCAACATGCTAACTCTCTAAACCATTTAGAGAGGGCTGTAAAGCACTGTGAAGCATATATAAGTCTAACTGCTGTTGCTATAACAAGTAGTGAGGAAAAAAAGTCCCACAAAGCATACACATAATATTAAATATAAAACGACTGTAGTTATATATTAGTCTGATAAATTATAGAGAGTTCAATGAGTATGAACATCAATATTCAGCATTAATGAAAAAAACCCCAGTGTTTCAAGCAAGCATCTCAGTTAATGGCTCAGATGACATTTGTTTTACATATTTTCTACTCACCATCTTTCGGATGGCTGCATTTGAATGGTTTGCTGCAGTAGAAATGAGCTCCAGCGATTCTGTAATATACAATTGTACATTCTATTCTGAATATTATTATTGGCTAATAATGCAGTTTTTATTTTCCTGGTATAATCTGAGTCCAAAGCTAATGAACTCACTTCTATCTGCACTATGTCTACACCTTTTAGGGTCAATATGAATTTAAGTCTTTTAGTGTTAGCATCACTGATTTAAAAAAAGTACTATAGTGCACAATATTATTAAGCAAAAGAAAATTTTATTTACTCAAATGTCAAAACACAGTAAATTGTATTGAATGGACAGCATTTGTCTCTTAATTGGTAATTTGGATTAAAATGGGCTGTTTCAGTATGCAAACATAACTTCATTCTCTTCTACCTCACTAAAAAAAATCATACCTCATTGATACATACTTACTGGATTCTATTGCATATGATCCTATATACTGGAACAGAAAATGTGATTTAAAGGAAATTTATCAGTTCCCTTAAAACGTCCATTTTGACCCATGGATTGTTTAACTGAGTTTATTTCTATTTAATAAAAAGTAACCTTTATGTTTGAGGGCATAACCTGACACTTTAGTTGAGCTTATTGAAGTGACCCTGAACCATGATTTAGCATTCTGTGCAGATATATGAATCTTTTCTTCAATAAGCAGAAGGCACTGCCTTCTCTTTCTGGTGGAGAAAAAATTGTAAGCAAGCATTTCAGTTATTTTAGTAACCTAAATGAAATTGTCCAGATTTAATAGGCGGTATTGAATCATGGAGACCTGGGTTCATTATATAGGGTCCATGTAGTGTAGCACAGTGGTCCCCAACCTTTTTATCGCCGCGGCCCACTGAGCGCGCGCAGGGGTGGGGGCACGGCCCAGGAGCTTTTGCGCACGGCCCATTGTGCACGGCCCAGGAGCCTTTGCGCTGCAGCGTTCATGTCCCCCGGCCGCTGCGCGGCCCGGTGCCAGGTACTCCACGGCCCGGCACAGGTCCGCGGACCGGGGGTTGGGGACCACTGGTGTAGCAGATAGAATGCTGTTGTAGGCCATGGGACTCTGACTTTAATTCCTCCCTCAGATATAATATCTCACTAGGTGTCTTTGAACCAGTCACCTTCAATCGGCCTATCATACCACACAGGCATAATTCTATCCCAGCAGAATTTTTTTTCTTCTTTCACCTTTCATTTTTTTTTAAGTTGGCTACTGGACTATTTTGCTTTTTCAGCTGTTAAAATATCAGGATATATTATTTGCCAATAACCCTTTTGAATTAATACATACTAGAGGCTCCACTCTTTTAAACATAATGGAATATAGTGACAGAAACAGACTTCTGTGCTTACTAGATGTATGTTATATACTGTATATAAAACAAATTAAAAGTTTGAATTCCTGATTTTATGGTTTTGATTATTGTTTCAGAGACATTTCCTTATCTAAACAGAGAAACAGAATGATGAAGGGCAGGCAAAAAAGCAGTGGGAGCAGGAGTCTGGCTTCATGGTGGTTCCCTATTGAGTTTTTTTGTGGGAAGCTGAATAGGAGCATCAGTAATCTTCCTTCCTCCTTTCCCTTCTGGCCTAGCCCAAGAATGGTGCAGAACAATCCAGCCAAAACTTAGCTCTTTATTTGTTCACAGCATAAAACAAAATCTTGCCAGACAAACCTATACCACTCTTAACTCTGATATACCCTGGGAAATTTTACTTTTCTTGAGAAAGTGCTGCTTCATTGTAGTCGATCATAGACACAATCCATCACAACTTCCCTTCCCTTCCTTTCTCAGCAGGCAGGTAGGTGGAGAGGGGACAAGGGATTGTGAGAATGGCTGGGAAACTGTCACAGAACATTGAAAATGAATATCATGTAACTGTAGCAGCAGTGTAGCAGCACACCAGCATCCAGTAGCACTGAAGCAACCACAACTTCCCCAAATTTCATTTTCTTGAGAATCATGAACACATTCTATAAATTAGCCCTTTTGAGGTACCTTGATTCAAAAATTGTTGCCTTATGATGCACCATTTTTCCTAGGTAAAGGTCATGATGAGAGTTTTAGTAGTATATAGATAGCTCAAAGTAACCAGTGCATGGTTAAATTGAAACAACGGGAATAAGCTTTAATTGTTATAATACATAGAAAGTATTTTATGGATAATCAACATTAATCCTTGAAATGTATCTTTACTGTTCAGCAATTTATTTACAATGGCATGGATGAAAACTGCACTTACTTTCAGCATCTTTCCTATCTGGTGAATCCCCAGGAAGTTTTTTAAGATAATCCTTCAGGAGAAGCTCATAGCGTGGAATTCTCTGAACAGGTTCTAGCATGTGATGTTGCAACGTCAGGTTTCCACATATTTCTTGTTTCTGAAATGCAAAAAGATGTATTTCACTGATATTTTGCAAAAAAAAAAAAAAAAGCCATGTATTTAAATTATTGGTTATTTTTTGTATTTTGTTTTTGTTATTCTTTGTCACTTGCCCAAAGTAAGGCCAGAATAAATAATTATGACACAGATGCTACTTTGAATAAGCAGAATGCATTGTGATGACTTATTTATTAAATTGATAGGCTATTCAGTTTCACTTCATGCTGGGTAGAGTAAAAATTAAAGCAATATAAAACAAACAAACAAACAAACAAATAAATAACCACCTTTATTGTCACTGCACAACATATGTACAATGAGATTGGTGGAGCTCCCTCAGTGACCCCCTCCCAAACACAATGCAACTCACAATGGAAACAGAAGATCCCTAACCCAATAAATCATATTAACAAACACCCAGTCCTATTACACCAGTGTGAATATGTTACACATTGCACTGGCCCTGCAAGTACAAATAATCTAAAAAGGAGCATGCAGAAAACACACAGAGAGATATACACCAGCTTTATTGATATAGATCCTTTGCTTGATTTCTTTCTTTCTTTCTTTCTTTCTTTCTTTCTTTCTTTCTTTCTTTCTTTCTTTCTTTCTTTCTTTCTCTCTCTCTCTCTCTCTCTCCCTCCCTCCCTCCCTCCCTCCCTCCCTCCCTCCCTCCCTTCCTTCCTTCCTTCATTTTAAGCATATATAAGATTATAGATAAAAGTATAAACATGATTATGAACAAGGGCAGGATGGAGGCCTAACAGTTCTCTAGGAGAAAGTTATTCCAGAGGATAAGTGTCATAACAGAGAAAGCCTGCTTCTTAGGTCCCATCAGGTGATTCTATTTCATTGAGGGGACCAAGTGCATGCAGACTCTGCTAGTTCATACAGAATGGGTAGAAATTAGAGAAGGCAGGTAGTATCTCAAATAACCAAGTCTTATGCTATAAAGGGATTTATAGATGATAATCAGAAGCTTCTATTACACCTAGAAACCTATTGGTAACCATGCAGCAGTTCACTAAGCAAAGTGTTTCATGTGCATACCATACTAATCCCATAACAGCTTGTCCTGCGTTCTTGATCAACTATAGCTTCTGTGTGGTTTTGCATCAATTTAGATCATATTGCAGTAGTCCAAATATGAGGTGGTCCAAGCACAGAAGGGGCTCAATCAATTCCCTCCACCCACCCAACCCCAGCCAACACTAATTGGCTCCAATTACAGAGACAGGGGAGACCCACTCAAACACAAACACACTTTCTTTTTCAAACCCAATGCTTGCTCCATAAGGACAGAATGATTGACAATATTTTTAAAAATCTATCAATCTTTATGTATGTATGCACACCTACACACACACACACACACAGTCAGTTAGTCAGTCAGTCTCATTTCTACGCAACACCATTTGATAGTATCCATTGTTATCCATTTTAAAAAATAGTTTAATAAGAAAGCAAATTTAATGAGAAATCAAATTCAGAATATCAACGTGTTTCTATATCAGCAGTTATCATAAGATTTTGGCAATATTTTTCTATGTCATTCTATAAAAATTATACAAAGGGTCACAGACTGTAGTATTATTCATATGAAGATCATGGCAAATATTGCAGGCAAAAGAAAATAAACATTATACAAAGCTGTTTTCATATGGATAAATCACCAGAAATAAAGAGGGAAAGAAGGAAAGTATGTCAGAGCGAGAGAAGATCCTGTTTAATAGTCAAATTTCAGTCTACTCATCATAAATCACAGAAGCTCTTCTCTCCCTTTTCTACCCTGTTCATATTTCTTTACTGAAATACTTTTTCAATATTTTAGTATCACCTCTGTTACACACACAACCTCTACAAATCTATCAAACAAATTAAAATGAAAGTCATCAATTAAGGTCATTGGTGTGCTTATCCAGAAATTTAAGTTCATCTTGATAAATTTGTGGTATACGAGATGACAGCATGTACTGAAAAATGTTATAAGCAAGTATTACATTTCATAGTAAGAAAAAAGCAATAATAAACATATTTCATATTTGCATAATTACTCTATGATGCTTTTTGTAAGTTATGAAAAAAAGAGGGGCATCAGTACAAAATGTCTTCAGCTATGTATACTGTATCAGCCGCAAATATCGAAGAATCTCCTTCTCTAAGTTTTTACATATGAGGAACTCTTCACAAATGTCTAATGCCGTGACTTCAAGTGGACTGGAAAATATTTTATTCCCTGGTTGTACTCCATTTGTTATAGACTTTCAAGACATAAGCAATTGTACTGCATTGTCTTCTGATGTCTGGTTGGTGTAAGGGGAGCATAAGGCCAGGTCACCTGAGGCACCACTGTTGCAGAATTCAGTCCCAATTTCAGATTAATCTCATATCCAATTAGTTTTAGATTAGCTAAAGAAATATTTTGTTCCAACAGGTTTTTATTGTTTCTTTGAGACTGAATGTTTTAAATCTGCTCTCTTTACTTTAGATCAGTTTTAATTCTACGTTTTTATGTTATTATTCTGTTTTATAGTCTGTAGCAGGGGTGGCTGCTGGGGATTCGCAGGGGTTCGGGAGAACCTTTAGCTAAGATTCTGTGCAGTTTGGAGAACCCCCAAATCCCACTCCTGGCTGACCCCGGCCATCCTGCCCCTCCCAGGAATCCCCACGTGGCCTGTTTTGGATGCAGGGAAGTCCAAGGCGCGCACGGAGGCTCGGGGAAGGTGAAAAATGGGCCTACCAGAAGTTCGGGAAGGCTGGAAACAGGCCCATTTCTGGTCTCCAGAGGACCTCTGGAGCCTGGGGAGGCCGTTTTCACCCTCCCAGAGGCTCAAGGAAAGCCTTCAGAGCCCAGGGAAGGCAACCCCCCCCCCGCCGTGGTGCAGGAGCCCAACTAGGCCACGCCCACACAGCAACTGGGCAGAGAACCCCTCACTAAAATTTTTGAAGCCCACCCCTGGTCTGTAATTAAGGCTAAAACAGTATGAAAATATGTTGGCATATAACAAAGAAAAAAAGTGAATACATACACTTTACATTCCAAATGGCAACTTAGAAACATACCTGTATGTTTTGAATGACATCCTTAAAGGGAGATGATCTCTGCATCCATGTGTTTACCATATCCATTGCTCTGTCAAAATTCTTTACATATTCTCCATACATCTTCAGAAATGGAGCAAGCTTTTGAAGGATATCTCCTAATCTTGGATTTGTATCCCTAAAAGCACACATTTAAAGAGGTAGATAGAAATAAACTTGGATTCATAAATAGGCATACCCTGATTTGATTCATATGCAAATGATGGGAGCCAGAAATAAAAACAACTTTTTATTGTCTCCCACCACACAGTAGCACTATACTCACAAATCCTGGATAAATTTTTGAAGAGGCAAAAGATTTTCAATGAATGAAAATCACCAAATGTCTATATCTTTTTCTATCAAGTATAGATAGTTTCTATCTATTCACCTATAGTTGCATAAAGTCAATTCTACTTGTTTCTGTAATGTATTATATAAAATTAAGTTCAACATTGAAAACAATTTTTATTGTGAATGTCCATGTCTGGTAGACGTGGAAATACTGAAAGTTTTTTTTATGATATTCAAAATATTTTGAAATATCATAAAACATCAGCAAAATTTATCTATTTACCATCCCAATAAATCAGAATTCTGGGCATTTAAAAGATCATTTATAGCCATTAGTTACATCCTTTATTAACCACTTTGGAGATACATTTTGTGATTACTGAATTATATACTTTTCAGGATGTATTTACATAATGTCTAACTGACCAAATCAAGTTATCATTTAAAGAAAAAGCAAAATGTGGCCTTATGCTGCTTAAACTATCTTAATTTCTGCAATCTGATATTACGCATCACTAAATTGATTGTCTACATTCTTCCTACAGATTATTACTTTAGAATCCACCCAACTGTCTCTTTATGGACCCAATTCTATATCTGGCCCAGTGCTCTGTTTGTGCTAGAATTTGTAAAGATAGGCTTCACTGATGCAAGCTTAATTAACACAGTGAAAATACAAGCATGTAGCAGTTACTAACTCTGAACACAGTGGGAAAGGTTAATGCTTCTGTACTAGGTCTGACTAATAACTCTTAAGGTTAGGGAAATGGTGGGAGACTATTGAATAGTCTTACGAGAATATTTCTGTCATCCTTTATTTTATTAGTACCAATAAAGCGATGTGAAATTTGTTTCTATTGTAAAGTATATATTATGTGTATGTAAATATATTATACTAATATCAATAGTGTATTGCAGAAAAAAACATTTTTACTTATGAGGAAGCTCTTAATATGGAAATATTTGCTTGTAACTTTTCATTTACCCACCACTCATCTGTAATCCTTGTTTTGAGTTCAGGAAGGAGAAACTGTTCATGGAAGCGATAAATGGAAGAAATATTTGAAAATATTCCTGTTACCACATCAGGTGGAATTCCCGACTCATACAATTTAGTGCAAAAAACCTGCACAAAAAAAGAACACAAAACCTCCACAAAATCACTTCCAAATAATATATAACTTATATTGATGTAGCTGGATTTTGAAAGATAGTTCTATTTTTTAAAGGAATCTTCCCATTATATATTCAAGAGATGTTGAATTTGTTAAGATGGTTCCTTTTAAGCAGATATATCCCACCTTCAAGGTCACTCAGCATGTAAGGTGATTAATAATTTGTTTCTTTTTAGCTTTGCTTAACAAAAATAAAGTCTCAAATATAAAGCTGAGTCAAATACAATTTACGGATATTTTCAGATATCTTTTCTGAATAAATGTTTGCTATATTACTGTATATTATGTCCTATCTATCTATCTATCTATCTATCTATCTATCTATCTATCTATCTGAAAAATTATCTTCCATGTGGAGATGGATAGATGGATGGATGGATGGATGGATGGATGGATGGATGGATGGATGGATGGATAGATAGATAGACAGACAGACAGATAGATGATAGACAGATAGGATAGATAGATAGATAGATAGATAGATAGATAGATAGATAGATAGATAGATAGTTTATTGTACTGTATATATTATACTATCATAAAAGGGAAGTACAGTAACATAATAAGGAAGGTTAGATGGAGAGTGCTTGGTTGATAATGTATCCTCTCAATGAAATTAGAGAGCATAAACATTTCATCAGAATGGGACAAGTGATTCTTGTCAGCATTCTTGAAGCAGTCTTTATGAAGCTGAAACATTAAACCATTTAGAAGCAGGAAAAAAACACACCATTCAGTTGGTTTGGTTTGTATAAACTCACTCATTCCATTCTTATGGATTGCAGCAGTCTACCCAGGGAAAAGAAGCCATTTGGAAATTAAGGTGCAGATATCTAAGATGGTATTGCATACAAACTTCCCAAACTTGACCCTTTGAAGATGTATGGACTTCAACTCCCAGAATTCCTCAACCAGGCATACTGGTTGGGGAATTCTGGGAATTGAAGTCCATGCATCTTAAAATAGCCAAGTTTGGGAAACACTGGCATACAGCAATGGTCTGCCAGAAAGCAAGGGATTTTTAGGATGTGATCCATGCATATAACACGGGGGTTACTAGTCAGATGTGTTTAATCTTAACTAGAAGAGAAACCAGGCTGCAGAAATCAAGGTGACAGCTAGATGGCAGCACAGATATAACAAGTTTTCACTCTTTGCTGCCACCTATGGGTCATCTCGGTATCTACTGCTCAGATCTGGTTGAGTGGAAAATGACCAGGCACATTGCTCACAAAAATACTTGAATGTGTTCAATATTTGGAATAAGTAGAAATACAGAGCAACAATGCATCTCAAAAAATAAAATTTGGTTAAAATAAATTTACCTGATCAAGAAGGTAAAGCCTGTTAACATAAGCTTCTTCTGTATGCAGAAGTTCATTTGCAATATTAAACAGCTTTTGTGGCTCTGAATACTGTAACAATATGAAAAATGCAAAATCCACTTTAAATACATATTCCAACTACAAGAGAAATCAAGAATCTTTTTGTACTGTTTGTTCCAATTGTTGAAGTATTCCTCTGTGAGGAAATCTCTTATTTTCTGTTGCATTGATCAAGTATACAATTAGCTGATATACAATTAGATACAATAATCATGCATATGATTATTAAAGGAGCACATTTCACTGTTATTCCAATATCAAATTAGTACAGCAAAAATTTCTATAACAAATAAAGAACCATGTAAGGTATTTATTATCTTTAATGTTAGCAGATTATATCAATTCCTCCCATTTGTTACTTATTTCAGTGCGGAATTTCCCTCCCTGAATCAAATATAGTTCCCCTGGCCTGACTGATTAACCAAAAGCAATCAATGATTCATCCCAAGAGGTTTAAGCAGTGCTCCTGATCTTGCTTTAAAGGGAGGGAAGGAGGAGGAAGGAAGGAAGGAATCAATCCCCTATTTTCACTGAAAAAAAACCAAGATCTCTCCATTTTCACAGTGGCAACGGTGTGATCCAAGATAGTGGTAAGATGGAAAATATTAATGATTACTATTCCCCCAAATGTTTGCAAAGACCAACTTATCTCTACTTTTCATAAAGTGCACTGAGAAAATATCTGAACTCAGAGTTATTTTAGACTTACTGTTAAAGTTAAACCATTTGTAAGAACTATACAACTGTACTCTCATGAAACAAAATCAATGAAAGGTGATTTAAACCAGCAAGGTGTAACTTAATACAGATTTGTTCAGTATGTGGACACACAGGTATGTGGTAAATTGGCTACATTGGCTCTCTCAGACAACGGCCCCTATACCCTTCTCTCACAATTCTTGGAGAGTCTTTTCAATTGCTTACAATTTCCACTCGTTACCAAGAAAATTCCTCTTTGTACCTGGTCGCAGGAGAAGGAATGTGGGAAGTTTCCTCTGCTCTTGACTTCTCCAAGTGGCAGACTGATATGGAATCATAATAGGCTACATTCCCTGTCAGAATGAGCCTGCTAGTCCCAGAAAACTAGGTTTATTAAGTAGATTAGGTAATTAAGACAAGGGCTAATTGAGGATTGAAAATAATGGTGAAAAGGAAAAGGAAGATCTCATGAATCTTTCAGGCTTTTACTGACAACTCTAGGCATGAATATATATCAAGAAACATGCACACATACACAGGTAGAATGAAATAGGACTAAGCATTCAAATAAACAGATTAGATCAGTCCATAATATAAATTCTAAAAATTCCTAATTTGTATCTAACTGCATTTTTTTCGATGGTTATTTACTTCTGAATCCTCAAACCTTTCTCCAGGTTAGGATGTGTCTTTCATCTGGAGGGAGGTAGATTGGGAAGAGGTGTCATCTCCTGTGATGGAAGACAAAGGAACAAAGGCAAAATGGAGCTGCCCTTTTCCTCTTTGTAAAAGTTTACCTGAGAAAGGACAACCTTCCCATTTCTAACTAGTTGCTTATAGCTTGAGTTTTACCTTGGTTCTACACAGTGGTGGGATTCAAATAATTTAACAACTGGTTCTCTGCCCTAATGACTGGCTGGGTAGGTGTGGCTGGGTGGTCACGTGACTGGGTGGGCATGGCCAACTTGACGTGCTTCTTCTCCCCTTCACCCCCGAGGCACAAAGGGGTCTCCTTCAAGCTCTCTCCTGGGACACCAAGAGGAAGTACATGAGCTTTGAAAACCCAGCAAGAAGCCTAGTCTGTCCTTGCACAAAACTGCAGGCATGCAGGAAGTTCACCTGGCTGCAGCTGGGGAGGCTCCCTTCTCAGGCCTCAACTTTTCTCGGCCAGGTAAGAAATGGTGGTGGCGGGAGTGTCGCCCTCCGTCCGATGCCGTTTTTGCAGACTCCTGCAGGAGTCTAGGGCGGAAAGGAAAATGCCGAGCAGCTACTACAGGACAACATATGTGATGTGGCAGAAATTGAGTTGAGCCACTGCAGAGCTCCACTGCTCTGGCAGCATGGTGGTGACACCACCCATGCCTAAAAGAAGTGAACCCCGGGGTAGAAGGGAGTCCCCCACCCCGTCAAGGGCCTTCCGAGAGTGCAGCCCAATCCAGTGAGTTGCAGGGGTGTGAACACATGGGGACAGCTCCCTGTCAGAGCCTGGGCAGACAGCCCGCTGCAATCTCTTGTTTTGCATCTCCAACTATGCAAGTTTGATAACAGAAGCAACTACACTCGCAGCTGGTTTTCACTGGAAGCGTGGTGCAAATTGCGCGGTCTCTTGAGCAAAGGAGCTCCCAGGAACGGAATTTTTGCAGCTGCCTCTTTTCTCGGTGTGTGCGAGAAGTTATATCCACCACTCTTTCCATGGTAACCGTAGGAGCCACCTTAGGAGGGGGGCTACTGTATAATCCTTGGATGGTTTGCAATGCAATGGTTCTAGATGAGGGGAGGGGGAGAATAACCCATTCAGACAAAGACCAATGAAGGGGAACGTTCCCCCTGACCCCTCACACACACAGTTCCAGCCCAAACCCCTGCAAGCAACTGCAACCAACATGCTGACTCCCGAGTGCGGCTGACCTGGAGCAGGTCTCCTTCCCCCGCTGCTTGCAATGCCACTGATGGTGAGGCCAATGGTGAGGGAGGGAGACCTACTCTGGGCCGCTGAAGGGTGCGGGCTGCCTCAGGGGGACAAAGTGAGACTCAACCTCCTTTCAGGCCCATCTGTTGGCTTCCGTGGGTCTGCTGCCCATTCACCTCCTCTCTGCTTTGGGTCCCACATCCAGCCTGCAACAGGGGGACACACTGCTTCCGGTGGGTGGGCAAGTGAGCAGTCCTCGGGGGAGAGCACCATGCTGGGACCGAATCTGCTGTGGTGCACCGTGTGCACATGTAGCCCTGGGACATCCGCCCGCCCAAGAGTGCCCAAGAGCACTGCCGCTGGGCACTGGCCCCATTGGGATCTGAAGGGCAGGGATTTTGGGTTGGCAGAGACACATGGAAACTCTGGAGTCCCTTGAGGCCTTCGGGACAGAGTCATCCAAGGCTTTGCTCCCCGGGAAGGGCTCAATCGTGGAGGGCTGTGTGCCTGGACCTTTCTCTCAGGCCTCCCACCCAGAAACTCCACAGAAGCTGAGAGCTGGGTCCAAAAGGCATCTGAGCCTCGCCTTCTCCCCTCCCCCCGCCCCCGAAGCAGCCATTCAGCTGAGCATGGTGTGCCCAGAGCGGGTCTCCCTCCCCCGCTGTCAGCCTTACCTTCTCAGACCAAGCAAAGAAGGGCTGGGAGGGGAGGGGCCAGGCCTGCCAGTGGTGGGATCAGCCGGTTCGCCAAACTGCACAAAAAGTTAGCTACTGGTTTGGCTGAACTGGTACAAACCAGCTGAATACCACGACTGGTTCTACAGTAGATCATTTAAATTCTTAGAATGTTTCCTCTCCTTTTAGTACATATAAATGAAAAAAATAATATAAACAGCAAGTACAGTGACATATTTCAGGAAAATTTTCTAATAAACTCAAGAAAAGGTGATGGTTTTTCTTTGCTCTTCCCTCCCTGGAAGTATCCTCTGATGTCTAGATCACTCACATACACACATATGCATTCTCACAATAATAGAATGAAATAAAGTTGCAGAAATGCCTACAAGCACACAAACAGAGAGCACCAAGTACTGTACACTTACAGCTATACAACTGCAAGTTGGAGAAAACTCCTGAAAACACTCTAGACATCCAAGAAAACAACTAAATCAATGAAAAAAAAAATCAACCCACAGTTCTCACTTGAGGCACAAATTAAGAGGTTCAACATAGTCTACTTCAGATACATTGTGTTCTGAAGGCTCTTTGGAGAAGGCTCTAATGCTGAAAAAGGTGGAAGAAAAGAGACGAGGCCTACTAGGAGAAAGATAGATAAACTCAGCTGTAGCAGTTATGGGTAAAACCTGAAAGACCAGTTTAATGAGAGATACTCTTGGAGAAAATCTATCTATGCGATCACTAAAAGTTAACAAAGAGTTAACACTAAGAGTTAACAATATTCAATCAATCAATATAGAACTGCAAAACTGAACTAGAAATGGATCAATTTGCCCGTTCCTATTCTAGCATCAAATCAGTTTTTAACTGAAGCGAAAAGAACAGAGAGCATCCAGCAGTGTTGTCAAATAGCAGCAAGAGCAGAATATTTTTTTATTTTGGGCCAGTGCCAAAAATTTAATTGTCAAAAAAAAATGAATCATCTGGACATTCCAACTATTGGATATAAAACTAGTAGTTATAAAATCAGATGTATAGGGGTCTCTGTCAAGGCTTTAGGGTCAGATGGATTCTAAGCAGAAAATAATGAAGGTGAAATCCAAAAGGTGCTATTTCAAGAGGCAACTAAACTTTGTTCTTCTTTGAAGATGTTTTGCTTCTCATCTAAGAAGCTTCTTCAGTTCTCAGTGAACAGAAGAAACTTCTTGGATGAGAAGCGAAACATCTTCAAGGAAGAACAAAATCTTGTTGCTTCTTGAAAAAGCACCTTTGGGATAACCATACTTGGATTACTGAGAATCTTCATTGGCAAATGAAGGAAACAAATGAGTAAAACAAAAAAATTGGAGAAACTTTAATTTTCCACATAAAGGTACTAAAAGTAAGAGTTAGATTTTTTTTCCTATTCCTATCATTGCAACATAAAATCTTTTCCAGAGAAGATGAGCTGGTATACAGCTGTGAGTAGTAGTAGTCTAGTAGTAGTCTACTACTACTAAGTAGTAGTGCTTCATGAATGGAACTGGTCTTTGGGTGTTAAGTAAATTTCGTTGTATGGGTATACTGTGTACACATATACAATGACAATAAAGTTATTATTATTATTATTATTATTATTATTATTATTATTATTATTATTATTATTATTATTGATGGCCTATCGCTCCCTGTTCCATTAGACACAGCAAAAAAGATATGCTCTGGGTCTCAACTATTAGGGGGCACCAGCTGAGGGAATTCTGGAAGTTGAAGTCCATATATCTTAATTTTGCTGAGGTTGAGAACCTGCCCTAGAAATTAGATTGGTCCTGACTCTATTGGAGTTCCATAAGCTTAAAGCCATGTTTTTTTTTTTCAGCAGACTTTAAGATCAAGGGGTGTGCCTAACCTTATTACAATAGCTGTACTGACCTGTCTTGGGTTTTACCTCAGCTACAGGTTACATGAGTTTTGCTAACTTTTATTGTTTGGTGTTTTCAATTATTGTTAGCTACCCAGTCATGAATTTGAAATGGGTAGCCATATATATTGAAATAAATAAAACCAGTCAGCATTTTATGTGCATTGCCACATATATTTATAGTTAAATAACAATAAACAATCGCCTCCGATGCTAAGGGCAATATTGCCTTAAGAATAATTCAGTTAATGCAATACAAGCAATTACAAAAAAGATATGACTGATGTTGTAACTGCAAATTAAGGATTTGCCACCATAACTTTCATTATATTATAAATTATTCTATTCATGCATTAAGAGCTTCAAAGCAAGAACACACATTCTGAGCTTGTAATGTTTAGAATAGTTTCCACGTTTTGCTTTAATTACCACTCTTATACTGCCTTGGTTACCATAACATCAAAATAAATGTTTATAGGCCTTCTGAGTCATATTCATAAGCTGATTGGTGTAAAAGTTGGTGTATATGAATACAGAAACACTTACCTCCTAAACCAATGCTCATGAATTACTTATACTATCTCTGATGGAAAAATATGTCATGTCTTTAAATTAATAGCTATGCTAAAATTATAGTACATGCATCCATTTGTCTGGACTATTTTGTAAATATTCAGATCCGGTACAATTTTCATCCATGTGATTTTGCCCTTTCTATTAGATATTTGGATGTTCTAATGATTATCAAGCATTCTTTGTAGTCAATTTCTGAACAACTTAGTTCTTACCCTTTAGAGGAGCTTTAAGACACCTAAAACACCAGTCAGAAAACAACCCGAACACCGAAAAGGAAGTTGGAACTATTTAGAAAAAAAAGGGGAAATTGACCTACCATCATTTAGGTATGAAAGAAAGATTAAATAGCAGAGAAAACAAAAGATATCCAGCAAATAATTTGCTAAAGTCTTTTTTTCTTAAATTTTGAAATGTATTATTATTATTATTTATTGGTTAATCTTTAGTGAGATTCACAGCCTTTGAGGCTGGTTAATAGCTCAGCAGCTCGAGTCCTAACCAAGGACCTAGGAACTGTTAAGGTATCGTCGGAGGATGTAAGCTGTTCCGAGTAAGGTGGTTTTTTGTAGAGTCAAAATGTTCAAGTCCGGCAAATTTAGAATTTCTAAATAGCAGGGTAGCCCTTTGGGTATTGCTCCGAGGGCCCCAATTACAATCGGGACAACACACGATTTCTTTTTCCACAGTCGCTCAACTTCAATTTGTAAGTCCCGGTACTTTGTGATTTTTTCTTGCTGCTGATCTTCAATTCGTGCATCACCAGGTATTGCAATGCAACCATACTTTTTTCTTTTCAACTATTGTTATGTCAGGTGTGTTGTGGACCAAGTGCCTGTCAGTCTGAATCCTAAAGTCCCACAAGATCTTGAGTTTATTATTATTATTATTATTATTATTATTATTATTATTATTATTATTACTACTACTACTACTACTACTACTACTACTACTACTACTACCATCAGGGCATACACAAGAATTTTATTAACAGTCTACTTATATGTATGTTTCTTAAATGTACTGGTCAATAATATTTATATATTTTATTTCTAAAAGTCACTTAGACACAGAATATGCAAAAAATACTGACTGGAATTAGTAAAGAATGAGAAGGGAAGCTAATAACATGGTATCAGAACTATGCTTTGAATAAAAAAAAAAAAGGACAAACTCATAAGTAGCCAAGTAGTAAGAAATACTGAGCTAAGTCTATACACTATGCATGACAGTATAATGCAACTTTATGTATGCTAGAATGTGCTGAAAGTAAAATAACAGCAATGCAGAAGTTAAAAAAAAATACCTTGTTAACATCTACACATTCCAGCTTGGAGATTTCTGCTATTTCTGGCTCTTCACTGCTTCCCTCGTCTATATCGCTGTCTTCATCCTGAGCAGAGTCTCTCTTCTGTTCCCCGGCAGAAAACAGGACAGGTTTTTTGTCATTGTCCATTTCAGCTAGATCCCCAGTTCCTGTTGTTTTTTTCTGTTCTGTAGCTTCCTCGTTTGGAAAATTATCTCCTGCTACATTACAAGAAGGACTGTCTATTCCACTATCTCTGTTAGGGATTTTGCCATTCCTATTCAACTCAACCGATGTGTCCTTATGGCTGTGCACTGCCACAGATGCTTTGCTGACGGGCACACTAGTAGAATCTTCAGTGTTTGTGGTGTCATCTATGTTTAGTTCTTTGATTTTCATTAGGTCTGTATTAGACACTTCAGGACTACACAAGATGTTAGGCCCACTCTCATCCAGCTCTTTATTTTCATTTGTTGAAGTGCTGGGAGCCACCAAATCGTAGACAATTGGGCAATGCTGTTCAGGAGAATCTGGTTCTTGTTCCATCTTAAAAACTAAATTAATCTGATTTCTTTGACCAACATGTGTGGGTTGCCTGCAAATGAAAAAGTTTCAAGGTTATTGATATGACAGATTTTAGGACCTCACAGTCATAGACTGTGAAGAAACAATAATTGAAGTAATCTTTAATCTATCACAGATTATGGTACCAAGTTTTTAAGTTTCCAGGACCACCTCTAATTTTGGATTGGGAAAAGTGGTTTATTACTAAAGTATTACTAAAGCAAATTTTCAGTGGTTTGATTAAACCAATGTAATGACAGAATCTGAATTTTTTACATCAGCACCAAAACATATTCGGTTGTCTTTCTAAGCCTCATTCTTCGCCTTGAATTAATATAGCTAAAAAGCATTATACTTTTTTTTAAGAATATCTGAATGGATAATCATATAAACTTGCAATGAATATTCATAAAAATATATTTAAACTCATAGTTTACAGTTTTTATAAGGAACAAATAAAAGCCACAAATTTGGCTTTTTAGAATCTTAAGAGCTATATTGAGGAAGTCAATACATTCAGTGGAATTAGCTGTTAGAGTATGTATTTTTAGCTTCCAAAAATAAAAACAAAACCCAGCATCTATAGATTATGCTATCATGACAAACCTCCACTTCCTAGGCATTTATAATATAAACATATTCATAACTTCTCAGTTTTCTGACAAGTCTGCAAATTTTTAAATAAGTATTCTTTATAGGATAAAAAGAATGCCTAACCATGTAGTTCAAGCAAACTATATCAATAAAAGATCAAACAGGAACATACTTTTAGGGTACAGAAATATATTATCATGAACTCTTGGCTGGCCACTCATCAATATTACAACCCATTATAAATTAAGAATTTTAAAAAGTGTTAAGTCAATCACTTTTACTTATATGAAAACAAGTATTCCACATTTTTTTAAAAGCCTCCATTGATTGTGAGATAGGTTTAAATCACCCCACCAGGTGATTTAAAATGACCCAGTTTAGTAAATATTATAATAACCGTCATTATTATAATCAAATCACTACCATTTTCTGTATTTAAGGACTGTATGCCTCATCTATTCCACTTTCATTGTAGCTTTTTTTTTTTAACAAAATTTTTTAAATGAAGAGATTCTGACAGGAAAATTAACCAAACACTCTTACCTTATCTCTTCAAATTTTTCAATAAGCCTGCTTATATCTGCTGAGGCATGTGTGGCTTCTCCTTCAGGCACTTGAGTTCTTGAAGACTTTGGATCTGCTGGTAAAGGCCTAGATGGTGCTGGAGGAATCTTCTCCTGTCCAGCAGGCTGAAGATGAACAGGTTTTGGAGGTACTAAAAATTCAAAATCAAAAGTAAAGTCTTTTTCATCTTTAAAGCTAATATAGAACAAAAGTCGAGTGCTCCTGGAAACATTGTTCGTTTTTAACAGTTGAAGCCATGTAACATTAGGTTGTTTTCAAGTATAAGCACATTGGTTTTAAGTGAAGTGGTACGAGTTCACGTTAAGCTAGTATCTTCCAACTCTGACAGAACAAGTGTGACCACTTCCTGGTTGCTAAACAGGATATACAGTGTGCAAAGACATTGCCATTAGCAAAACTTCTAGCATACTCGTTAATGCAGGGCTGAACATTTGAAGAAGTGGTGACCCAACATTTTGAATATGATTACATTAAAGCCATGGAATATTTCAAAGATTTTTTTTTTTTATCCTCCCATGCTCATTCTTCTGGAACCTCAAAAGGCAAATTAAAAACAGCCCATCATTTCTCGTTTTCCCTTCCCCCCAACTCTTTATAGTACAATATGCTAAATATCCTTCCTCTTTTGTTGCAGTCTTGAACACATTACTGTGACAAAAGCACTTGCCATGTACTGCTGCTTGTCTGTGACGGGGAGAAGAGAACAATGAAGCACATATGCACTTCAGTCCCACTGTGTTGGTCTTTTTTTCAAAACACAGCAATCCATGTGAAATTCTCACCCTGCCTGCAAGTAAGTAGTGCTTTTTAAAAGCCTCCAAGCAGTAACCCCTAGCAACGAGGTCATGTGTTTTCATTGTTTCTTACAGCTGAAAGCAACTTTAACCAAGCCTTCAACTAGAAACAGAAAAAGTGACTTAGGAGACTTAATGGCAATTATTTGTCTCTGCAATACCTGTGTTTCATTCAGGTTTGACCTGCTTAATGGGGGAAAAATGCTAAGCATTCAAAATTTTAGAATGCTGTATGGTGTGCAAATGAGACATTAAAAAACATAATGTCCTGCTTTTATGTAATCTGGTCAAAGTATATTTCACTTCACAAGGGCAACATAAGTGAACTGAACAGGGATTCAGAATTTAAATTTGGAAAACAGCAGACTTGGTTTGAATTTAAAGAAGACATTTACACAAAAGGAGGGACAAGAACAAATGACAATTGGATTTTTTAGAAAAATTCAAAATAACAACAAAAGCTAGTGAGAAAGCAAATTTAGAATATTAGAATGAGAAATACTTCTCATTAATCATCACCCATAGTACTAAGGTCTTCACAATACATATGGTTGAAAATGGCAATCTCTGTCAATAGAAATTACTGTCAGAATCTCTCTGAGGTCAGAGTTTGAAATGCAACAGGTTATTAAGAATTCAATAAGGCTAAAAGCAAGAAGCATGTACTGGATAATTAGAGTTGATGCCTAAACATGAGAACCAAACTGTACTAGGATCAACAGTTTGAATTCCCAGCAGTGTGGAGAAACTAAACAAGTTCTCAGCCCCTCACTAATGAGAGAAGTTGCTTGGACTGAAAATCAAATTGATGGGCTGATGGGTCCCAAGGCTGAGCTGAGCTGGACTGATCATTAGGTCAGATACAGAGATTTCATTGGAACTCAAATGATATCATTAAAATGCACTGTTGACACATTGTTATGAATTTTTGTGTCCTATCACTGCTCAGAACACAGAGTTATTCATAGAGAGTCATAATTTCATAAGGCAAAAGTAACTAAGAATGAAAGTACAGTAAGTATTTAGAGAAACAGTGACAAATATAATCTGTGAGGAGTCTTGCTCTGTCTCCTTACCTAAATGCATATTGCTAAAGGATTAGCAGCCTGTTTTTCTTGCTAAATTTTATTTGATTTAGCCATTTACTGAAACAATTCTGAAAATGTTTGATCTAAATATGGTTTGCAGGGCATTTTTGCACCAAAATAGAGACGCACAGATTTAAAGAAGCTTCTCGCCCAATGGCTGACTTCCCTGTCCCAGGAAATAATTCAAAATCTCATGAGATTTTGCTAATTTTAACTTAATTTGGGAAGCCATGTTGTTTGGGGAATAGATTCTACTTTTCTGGAAGACTTTCTAAATGTTGTAGTTATAAAGTACAATATCACATGATCAGATTGCTTAACAATGGCAATCCCAGCACTTCCCGCTGTTATTATTAAGCAACAATTGAAGGTTGTTAAGTGAGAACCTTCTCACATCTTCCTGCCAGCTTCCAATAAACAAAGTCAATGGGGTTGGTAGGAGTTTGCAAGTTCCTGGCAGCTCTTAAACAGGCTGGTGCTCAGGTAAGTAGCTGGTGCTGGGTGGAGGATGATGCACAAGTGGCTGGCACAAGTACAATGGAGAGGGATGGCTGCTATTGGGAGAGGAAGAGTGCATGAGGCTGTATGGGTGGCCCTTAGGGCACAATGGAAATGCGACGGACCAGGAGATGGTTGCTGCTGGGTGGCAGAGGGTATGCAAATGACCACAGTGAGCCCTGTAGCTGGTGGAGAAAAAAGTGCTGAGAGTGCAAATTGCTTACCAGAGTGGCTTGCAACCTTCAAATTACCACAGGAGTACTGGTATTGTTCGATACTTCAAGTTGTAAGTATCACTCATTCAGCACTGTTATAACTTTGAACAATCCCTGAACAAGTGGTTGTTAACTGAGCACTACTTGTATAAGCATATTTTGTCTTCCACAATTGAAGTCAAGGTCCATTAAATAGAGGTTTTACTGTAAGTTGGGTTACCTCCTTAGGTTAATTAGTCCTTCAATCACTTCCTGAAACAATATTTTCCAGCACTGTTACAAATACAGTAAACTTCTATTCTCAGCAAGCACCAAGAGTTCCCCAGTTCACATTCCCTAGAGTTCAAAGGTGTTATTTACTTACAACAGATTGTTTGTATTTCTCTATACATAAAATTTTGTGTTTCATCCAGCTTCCAGACAAAATAAATATATTCATCTCCTGTTTGGATTATTGTAATAAGATTTATGTGGGTCTGCCCTTGAAGTCCCCTCAGAAGTTACCACTGGTCCAGAATACAGCAGCATGGGTAGTTTTTGGCTTGTTTTAGAAATAGGGTACACCACTACTTTGCAAGCTGTATTTGTTGCTAATAGGTTTCCAAGTGAAATTCAAGGTGCTGGATGTTATCTGTGAAGTCCTTCATGGTGCTAGAGCTGTGTTATTTGCATATCTTCTACTTGCCACATCAGATCTATCAAAGCAATGGCTAATCCAAACACCCCAGATCCTTTTGGCCTTCTATAATGTACTGAAGACATAACTGTTTTCACTCAGGTTGGGCCAGAGGTTAAGTGATTCTCACTGTAAGATATTCTTTTTCGAAGTTTTATAGAAAGAAATGCCAATCCTTGGTTATTATTTGTTTTGTTTTGTGGTAGTTGATTTTTCTCTTCTTCAGGCTGCACAGAGTCATTTTTATCTGGACACTAACATAAATTAATTAAATAAGTAAATTTATACAAGGACAGGATTTCCATGTCTAACATCATTTATTCTATTTTATTTACTGATTACCTGAGATTCAGAAAACGTATTGCTCACATACATTTGCAAATGCCTAGAAGTTACAGATTTTAATGAATCAGAATTAATTTCTCCTACATAGTTAAATTAACAGTAAAGTAATCATAATTAACTTCCTAAAAGAAGCCAAAAACCCCAACAAAACCTAATGTCCCTACATAATTATAATATCATAATGAACTTTAGTTGCAATCATTTGATACATCTATATTATCTTGTTCATGCAACTACATAAAACCACCTGATAGATGACTGTAACTGTGTATATATTTTAAAACATGACATAAAAACCACATTCATAAAGAAGGACAGAGATACAAACCTTGGGGTCTTAACAGATATTTCTCAGCCAACTGGGATTTTCTTTCACTGTGTTGCAACTCACCACGTGTTTTCAGCACTGTTCTTGACTTAATGTGACCATTGATTTGAAAAGCAGAAGGACAACCTGGAATAAAATAAAGAACTATGGTTTAATTTTTTCTTCATTTTATTTTGATATTTTGATTCAACAGTTGAGCCAATATTAAGAGTGATACTAAAATAATAATTGATAGGGCTATAGATTAAAGCTGTCCAACATTTCAGTTTTGAATGGAAAAACTGAAAAAAACTGAATGTTTTTTTCCATACATGCATGGTCATGTACTGCTGTAATTTCTTAAGCCAAATATTCCTTTCCCAGGGCTTCATGATAGCAGTTGCATGTCATTCGGAAAATGTGCTATTTTTTTAAGGAGTAATTGACTTCTGCTGCATGGCATGTATTGGACAGTCCTACTGTTTGCTTTATTGCATGGGTTAGGTTACAGAATCTTGGAAACTGGGTATATGAACCCTCATTTACTTGTTTGCTTTTACCATTTCTTCAAAGGGGGTCTCATTTATCATTGACTACCGTGAAAGGAGTCTTATTATTGCCATTACTTCTCTTTTCGAGTCTTAGTTTCATGGGGAAGATATCAATAGCATTTAGACACCATCCCATAGTGCTTTACAGCACTCTCTGGGTGATTTACAGAGTCAACATATTGCCCCCAACAATTTGGGTCCTCAAAGGATGGAAGGCTGAGTCAATCTTGAGCCGGTCAGGATCGAACTCCGGCTGTGGGCAGAGGTTGCCTGCAATACTGCATTCTAACCATTGCGCCACTATGGCTCTTTAGTAATGTAAGATAGTAATCATTTATTTGATAACATACAAATGTCCATTTCTTCATATTCTGTAGCATTTTAGAAACTTTGTTTTCATTCCCAGAATGATAAAATTCCTTTACATTTGCTATTCTATGTATTCTATTCACAATGTATTTCTATCATTCTCCTCCTTTTTTCCCTCAAGTCACAAACTTTGCCACTTCATCATTCCACCCCTAGCATCTTTCTTCATGTTTCCGATCACTGTAGCGCCACATACTTCTGAGTCACCCTTTAACGTAATTTTTTTTCACTCTATTAGGAAGCTCAATATTTCACCATTCACTGAAAGGTAATATGTAACTTTCACTAACTTATGAATTGCTATCACCAGACAACAGATGACGCCAATTCATGTGACACCAATTCATACTTTCTCATGTATAATTCAGCTCTTCCATTCATACTTACACCTGTACCTTCTTTTCCATCTTCCTCTATCTCTATATAAGATTCCTTCAAAGATTGCATGGAAGCTACATTTTTTTTGTACAATGCAGAGCCATTCTATGGCAGGTAAGAAGCTCCACTATCATTTAACACTGGTTTGTAGGCAGTGAATAGGTTTCTGAATACAATTCAAAGACCTGATTGTTCAAAGATTGCCTACTTCAGGCAAAACTAACATATATGATGTTTTCATCATGAATGATGATATTGAGAGTAGGTACCGCACATAGGATCTGAGAAGGAAAGATGGGCACATTGCTTTTCAGCTCAAGTTCCAACCTGGAGAAAGAATTTACTTTCAGAAATACCTTCCTTAATGGTATTTTAGAAGGCAATCACAACAATGCTTTTTCACACAGCTGTTAGTTAATGATACTTTAAGTACTGAGTTAGGCACTTAATATGGATGTCAGGTCAGGGCAGGGTTATATTTTATTGATTTTCAAGATCAGTTTTTGTGTAAACTTAAGTATATAAGATCAATCCACCTTCATTCAGGTCTATTATACTTTCCCTCTCTCTTAGCTTTACAGACAACATAGCTATTGTTCTTCATTTCATCTTGTATGTTAGTTAATGTACACTATTATTTATGTCTTTTACATTCCAAATCACAAGCGTACACTTTTCATAGTTGCCATTAGAGAGATGCAAAGATCCTGTTTTCCACCACTAATCATAGGTCACCTTGAGGCTTTCTTATGACGCTTTTTAATAACACAGAGAAGAGGTTTTGTTACATTAAACTGAATTTGTCTATTCATGAGCAGCTTAAATGTTGCTTTAAAAAGTGTAAGGCAGAATTCACTGAAGTTCCAGTTATTTATATTAAACCACTTCCTTTTCAAGAGTCACCACCTACATCTTAAGTGAAAACTAAAAGCAAGCAACATTATATTTTAAAAAATTAACCTCCTCTTATACCTATTTTTGTACACTCTCTGCATACACATTGCTACTTGTTACTTATTTACAAAGATATCGTATTTAAAGCATACAAGTTTTAGTACAGAAATAAGGAAAATCTCTGCCCTAGGTTTGCAATCTTAATAATAAAAGACAGAGTTGACAGCAACACAACATAAAAAAGCAATTCAAATGTCAGTTAAAACAGCAATATACTTCAACCAGAAACTATACAATAGTTACTTATTAAATTATGGTAATTTAAATCAGAAATACCCCACAATATTGGTTTGGATTACTAACAGGATCACAGATTTAGAAAAAAAAAAACCTTTAAAACCACTAAATCTCAACTCTGCCAGGCAACCAAGGTAAGGCATTCTTGAGACTTGGCTGTCTAGCCCTTGTTTGAAATGTGGTGTAACAGGTTCTACTTTCAAATTAATTTTACTATTAAGAATTTTTCCCTCTAAACTTTCAGTCACACTGTAACAATTTAAAAGGGCAGCCCCCTTACTGAATTCCAGTTGAGTTGGAACATTCCAAGATCCTTGAAATTTCTAATTAAAACAGTACCATCTTTGGGTTAGCTAACCAACAGAAGAATCAGAAATATTCCCCTACACACAAATAACAACATAATGGATACTTTTATATGTTGGCTGAATTTTATTGCTAGTCAGATTGTTAGCAATATAAACTATTCCCAATTTTTAAACTGTATCACTTAACTCTTATGATATTAATATAATCTTTCATTTGATTGTGGTGTTTCTGATGCTATCACCCACCTTCAGTTCAAAACAGACACCAGACAGCTTAGCTCAGATAACCAAAGACCCAAGCAACCTGGCAAGTGTTTCCTTTGGAATTGTTGTGGCTCCGTCCTCCGAGCCTATCTTATCGGAGGAAGAAGGCTCCGAACATGAAGGAGAGGAGCCGGCCAGGCCTCCCTCTCCAGGCCCCTCCTCTCTGGCAATGCCTCAGGTGTCTGCCGAGGGAGAGGAGATTGACCAGGAGCCAGGTGTCTCCGATGACAGCGATGAGGGTGATAAGTCGTTCCTGGATCCACGCCAACGAAGGCGAGATAAACGTTTGCAGCAGATGAGGAGGCGTGCCAGGGATTAAGCTGAGTCACTGGACCACACCCCACAGGCTATATAAGAGAGTGTGGTGGCCATTTAGACTCTGTGATGGACAAAGCTAACTTCTGGCTAGTCACTTTGTATAACGCCAAATCTGCTGAAGGTTTCATGTTTGAGCTGGACTGTTTTGAAAACTGTGTGTATTCGTTGGTGTTATCTGGTGGAGGAACACTCCCTCTTCTTTTTTTCTTTTTTTTTTAAATTTGATTTATATGCTGCCCTTCTCCGGAGACTCAGGGTGACTTACAATGCGTTAAGCAATAGCCTTCATACTTTTGTATATTTATACAAAGTCAGCTTATTGCCCCCACAAACTGGGTCCTCATTTAACCTACCTTAGAAAGGATGGAAGGCTGAGTCGACCTTGAGCCTGGTAAGATTCGAACCTGCAGAAATTGCAGGCAGCTGTGTTAATAACAGGGTGCATTAAACCACTGTACTACCAAGGCTCTTCTTGTAGTAAAGCACTTGGCAGACGGTTATCGTATTGTTGCCAAGTTCCTGATCACGAACCTTGTGTGTGCTGAGTACTTCTTTAACCCCTGGCTGGCTGTTTGTGTGTGTGTGGGGACGGGGACAGAACAGGAATTCTGTTTGGAGTAGAACAATATTATTTAGATCAGGTTGTCAAACTTGTGGCCCATGGGCCAGATGCGTCATGCCCACGCCCCGTTTAGCAAAGGGGAAAAAACTCCCGATCTGTCACGTGATGCCGCTGTAATGACACGAGTTTGACAGCCCTGTTTCAGGTAATTTTTTTTCCAAATCCTTCTTTCACAGGATGCAACCCGGTTTTTATTTTTAAATAACAATGAAAATCCTCTATCTTCCTGTTACTCTACGGAGTAACTACAGATTATATGTTTTTATGTCACTCAGAGTCAACTTGTAGGGAGATGGGCACCATAAAAACTTAATAAATAAATAAAATGATATATTTAATTCATGACATTTGTTGTAGTTGCCCACTACATGAGATACTGGTTGACATTTAAAATCCAGAAAACAATTAAATATGCACAAACAGGCAGTCCAGACTAAAACAGCCAGAATTAATGGTGCAATTTAAAGTCACAGAATCAGGAAAAAAATTTAAGGTGACCAACAAACTGGGAAGTAAGATCAGCAACCATTTAGTAAGAATTCCAAATTGATCAAAAAAATCCTACAATGTCTGTCTGTGAGTCAGTCTATCTGCCTGTCTACCTAAAATATATAAGACTGCCAAACTCAGATTATAATTCTGAGCTGACTCCAATTTTGACTCAGAGCAGTTTAGAATACTACACTGTCCAGAAAACTGTAAAACTGTACAGAAACCATATAACAAAGGAGATGCACATCCAGAAGAGAATAAATGTCCAGCTTAATATACATTATCCTATAAGAGGCTCACTACACACTCTAATCCAAGGCCATGTTTTAATGACCTTTTAAATGAGGTCAGTATGGGAACCATATGGATCTCTGGCAGGAAGCTATTCCAGAGGGCAGATGCAACAACAGAGAAAGCACATTTTCTGGGCCCCATCAGGTGCCATTGTTTAATCAATGAGACCATGAGATTCTGGTCTTCTCTGATTATGCAAACAATGCCAGTCCGTCAGGTAGCAGGCCTTATGCCATGAATGGTTTTATAGGTGGTAATCAGCACCTTGAATTGCACCAGGAAACTAACTGGCAAGCAGTGTAGCTCACAAAGCAGACATGTTGCATGGGCATAACATGGCATGCCCATTACTTCTCATGGCACTGTATTGTGAACCAGCTCCAACTTCCAAATGTCTTCAGTGGTAGCTGCATATAGACAGTATTGTAATTGTTTACATGTAGTCATAACTCAAGTCATAACTGATATCAGGAAAGCATCCCAGTTCAGGAATGGGTATTTCTGGTGCACAAGATGGACCTATGCAAAGGATTTTATAGCTACAGTTATTACTTGCTCTTTTGAGCAGGACTTACAAATTTAAGAACACCTTCAGATCATGCAGTACTGAATGGGGAAGTGCTATCCCAAGACTCAAAGTGAAAATTCTTCAAAGTAACCAAAATAGCAACAGAAATGTGGTCTTCATATGGTTGACTCTGACTCTATCTCTCCCTATTCAGTCTTTACTAACCAGACACTAGGTCAAGGCCTTGACTCCATCACTTGGCAAGTCTGGGTATCATCACCATCGTGATGATACTGGATCCCAGATTGATGAATTATATCACCTAGCAGTCTCATTTAGATGTTAAATAGAAAGACAAGAGCCTTCAGTTATCCCAGATGACAAATGCTTCTGGCTGGATCTCCCATCAATATTCCTAGAGCCATACACACAGAAAAGCAGAGAACCACCCCCAAAAGTACTTCTATATTCTAATCTTCATAGACAGTTTGGTAGGATACATTGATGAAATCCTTTATTTAAGTAAATGACCAGCATAGAACAAAAAGCAAAAAAAGCAAAAAAAAGCAGTGAGATAATAGTGAAAAACTGAAAGAAAAATAAATGCAAAGCAGAGAATAGTGGAGCCACTTGATGCAATGATCAGTGGTATCAGAAGCTATTGAGCAACTAAAAACTAGGACACTTGCATCATCCCAGTCACAATTTCACTAGAGATTATTAACAAACACATTAACTATAGTCTCAACATTGTGACCTATTCTGAAACCAAACTGAAAAGGATCTAAATAAAGTTTCCTCTGGGTCTCTGTTAAGTGCAGCTCAAGACTTTCTCGATAACACTCCTAAAAAGGGGAAGTTTAAAGTACCAGTCAAAAATTATCTAGACTGTTGGGTTCAACTTCTTGAAGTGTGCAGCACTGCCACTTTCAAGGCAAGGAGAATCACCACTTCCTTAAGGAGGTTACCATTACTACATGTTCCTAGGCAGCATCAGCCAGAAAAACCACTGATTTAATAGATGGGTGATTAAGCTCACAGTCACAAAGGCAATTTCCTTAGGAGTAGCAGGTTAACTCTCATCCTAGCTAAACTCATAAGATGTTGCCTCAGTCACCTTGATGGGACTTGCCTATCACAGCCCAATTCTGAGATGATCCAAGCCACTTTATCCACCAGATAGCCAGAATATTTGTTACAGCAGCCCTGTAGCTTGTCCATTTCCAATAAGATCTAAATCATATTAGCAGGGTTGCTGGATGATTATCTATGGATGTGATAAAGAGTGGAAAAATAATTACATTTTGCCACTCTTATCACCACAATATAATCCCTAAAATGAGCTTTCATTTGTGCTCAGTCAGGTTCATTCTTTGTCTTTTTCCAATGTGGCTCTAGGATTTTCTTCTAGTGCTTCATTATCCAGAGTCCCTCAGAGGGCCAACAAGTTGGCCGAATGAGTGAGACAGAACATTGTAACTAACCGTCATAGAAACTCTGAGTTTGCATATAAGCAGCATATAAATTATTGAGAAAATATTCTACATCTGTATCCATATTAGGTAAGTAAAACTTAGCAAGCAGAATCTCTTTGATTCACACTATTTCTTTAAACTTCTTATGTGTTAATTCTAACAACGGCCATACTTTGTGTTCAGGTAAAACAATTCATTCATCCTAATCATCATGGACAGAAAATTTGGCAGCTGCATGATTAAGCAGCCACGGGGAACAATTATTTCTGGTCATTTATTGGATTGGACAGCATGTCAAAGTTTTATGAGCAAAGAATCTTGCTAGGCAGAATTCTGCTCCAGAGAAGAAAGTGAATGGCTGACATACAATATTCAACAGGCTTCTGTGCTCTTTCTTCCAAAGACTGTAGCAAGATGGCACCATGTCCCGCAGGATAGGCATGAAGCATCACTCACCACAAAAATTGGCACATGCACATTATAATAAGGGAGAGATTAAGTTCCTTAGTTAAAGCATATTTAGGTTATAAAAATGCAGATTCAGCTGCTTCAGAAAAATGCCAAGGGTCTGCTTGTTAGTCAGCAATTGTAGTTATTCTGAAATATCTACATAGCTAGGAATACATTTCATAAGATAGTCTTGAGTAATTAGAAGAGAATGCAGAAAATCTAGATTTTTCAGGACTTTGTGCTTCTAAAATATCTTTTATTTTCTTTGAATCATGTTTAATTCCTTAAACTGAGACAATGTGCCATAGTACAACAAAACTCAAAATCACAGAGCCTTTTAACAATTTCTGCATTGAGAATGACACCATCCGTATTCCAGATAACATCAGAAAACTGCAAAAAAAAAAAAAAAAAATCACAGCTTTTGATAAGCCTTAGAAAAATTGGAGTCCAAATGAAAATTTTCAGAACCCATAACAACCCTGGCATGTTATAAAGATTAATCAGTTGTGATTCTGTTGCCAATTCTTAGATGCCCATCTAAGTTGGCAAAAATCCTTGCATCTCACATAGCATAGTACAGGACATTGATCCCATACCACAGCCTTTTGTATTGCCTTCATATTCATATTCAAACTGATTTTATCAATAAGTTCTTTTGGTATAATTAGCGTTTGGGATACCAATATGTACTTTACTGTACTTCTTCTATAATACCATTTTCAAACATTTTGTCTAATTTGTTGTTCCTGTTGACTGTGAAAATAATTAGGATCACTTTTTAAATGGTTCAGAGCAGTGGTGGGATTCAAAAAATTTTACTACCAGTTCTGTGGGCATGGCTTGGTGGGTGTGACAGGGGAAGGATACTGTAAAATCTCCATTCCCATCCCACTCCAAGGGAAGGATACTGTATAATCTTTATTCCCTCCGCACTCCAGGGGAAGATTACTGCAAAATCCCCATTTCCTCCCGATCAGCTGGGACTCGGGAGGCAGAGAATAGATGGGGGTGGGGCCAGTCAGAAGTGATATTTACCGGTTCTCCGAACTACTCAACATTTCTGCTACCAGTTCTCCAGAACTGGTTAGAACCTGCGGAATACCACCTCTGGTTCAGAGTCTTCTAGCACATATGATAAGGATAGGTAGTTTTCCAGCCAAGTAATGACTCTAGATCTCCTTTGATAACCCAGAGTCATCAATCACATCACTATTTGAAACTAAATGTATTGTAAAGTTGTGTATTGTATAGGACTAACTATAGACAACGGGAGATGTTGGCAATAACTTAGTTCTTTGCTTTCAAATACTGTGTAATGAAGTTTGTCATTTTATACCAAATTAGCTATTATTATGAATAAATGTTTTATAATACCTTAGGTTAAAATTAGCCCATTAAAACTGTAAATGTACACAGATATATAAAATCAGGTCCAATATTAGACTGGAATATTAGAATCACAGAGGTTGAAAGAGCCTCTCCTGACAAAACCTCCTGAAAAGTTCCTTTGCTTGGATTTCAGAGATAATCCCCCTTCCCCTCTGGGTCTTCTAGACTAGAACTCCAAGGAATAGGAAAGAGCATTGGTCATCTTACCTGAACTCTATTCTGCCCAAGTCACATTGAGCATCAGAGATTATTTGAATGCTAGAATTGTGAGTTTCCTTCTCTGCAATATTCAAGTTGAGTTGAGCTTAACTCCTATGAATTTTATGAGCATGCCAGTGAGGTTTTCTTAGCAATAGTTAGAAAATATTTGCCATGGTCAATGTCTATGGAGATTCTCAGTCATCCAGATGAAGAAACTTCTTAGATGAGAAGCAAAATGTCTTCAAAGAAAAACAAGGAAGTCCAGTTGCTTCTTGAAAAAAAAAGCATTTTGGGATTTGCCATGGTCTTTTTTCCAGGTTGTTTTCTCAACTTTCCAATCCATCCTACAGACCTTGTATTTTCTAGTACTCTCCTATCCAAATACTAACCAGGTCTAACCCTGATTGGCATACAAAGTCTACTAAGTGCTACCACTTAGCCATATTTTCTTTATAAAGAAAATGATGTTATTTTAGTTTTAAAGAAAAATAAAAGCTATTTAAAAACTCATAAGACATGCTCAAGCAGGTTTTTTTTTTTTTTTTTTTTTTTTACAAAAATCAACATAGCTTTCTAAATTGGCAGGATAAAGAAATAGGCCAAGAATTGTTGTTGTAGTGTACCATTAGGAAAATTTAGAGTAAACCAGAAATATTTTTATATACATCAATTAAATTATATTTAATAGTGGCATCATTTCTTTAATTTCACTATCTTTGGAAAAATATATTATCATATTTTAAGGAATGTTATTACCATTTGAACATATTATAAAATGTTTAGTTTATTTAGTTTAGTTTATTTGATTTGTATACCGCCCTACTCCCGAAGGACTCAGGGTGGTGAACAGCCAAGCAATAAAATACATAAATACACAAAATTTAAAAACCAGATAAAATCAAATTAAATCATTTTGGCCCAGACAGATTAAAACACCCCAATAATTTAAAAAAGATTAAAATTTACATATTAAAAGAGGGAGGAGATTAGGCCAAGCCCGCTTGATGGAATAAAAAGGTCTTCACAGCGAGATCCGGGATCCTTCGTATCTCTGGGGGGAGCTCATTCCAGACGGTAGGTGCCCCCATAGAGAAGGCTCTCCCCCTAGGGGCCGCCAGCCGACACTATTTGGCTGACGGCACCCGGAGGAGTCCCTCTCTATGAGAGCGTACTGGCCGGTGGGAGGCTATTGGTGGTAGTAGGCGGTCCCGTAGATAACCAGGTCCTAAGCCATGGAGCGCTTTAAAGGTGGTAACCAAAACCTTGAAGCGCACCTGGAAGACCACCGGGAGCCAGTGCAGCTCACGGAGAGGTGTCACATGGGAGCGCCATGACGCTCCCATTACCACCTGCGCGGCCGCACTCTGCGCCAGTTGGAGCCTCCGGGTGCTCCTTAAGGAGAGCTCCATGTAGAGAGCATTACAATAGTCCAGGCGGGAGGTGACGAGGGCATGAGTGACCGTGCGTAACGAGTCCCGATCCAGAAAGGGACGCAACTGGCGAATCAGGCGAACCTGATAAAAAATCCTCCTGGTCACGGCCGTCAGGTGCTCTTCTAAAGACAGCTGTGAATCCAGGAGGACGCCCAAGTTGCGAGCCCTCTCCGTGGGGGCCAATGATTCGCCCCCAATAGTCAGTGATGGCGTCAACTGACTATATCGGGATGTCAGAAACCACAGCCACTCGGTCTTGGATGGGTTGAGCTGAGCCTGTTCCTCCCCATCCAGATCCGTATGGCCTCCAGGCACCGGGACATCACTTCAAGGGCATCGTTGGGGTGATCCGGGTTGGAGATGTACAGCTGGGTGTCGTCAGCGTACTGATGGTACTCCACCCCGAAACCACGGATGATCTTGCCCAGCGGCTTCACATAAATGTTGAACAGGAGAGGCGAGAGGACCGACCCCTGCGGCATCCCACATATGAGGGGCCTCGGGGTCGACCTGTCAACACAGACTGCGACCGGTCAGAGAGAAAGGAGGAGAACCACCGCAACACAGCGCCTCCCACCCCTAATTCTTCTAACAGGTGCAGCATGATACCATGGTCGATGGTATCAAAAGCCGCTGAGAGATCTAACAGGACCAGGACAGAGGTGCACCCCCTGTCCCGAGCCCTCCAGAGATCATCAACCAACGCGACCAATGCCGTTTCCATGCTGTACCCAGGCCTGAAGCCCGACTGGAACGGATCCAGATACGTCGTTTCATCCAGGTGCTGGGGGAGCTGTTGCGCGACCATACTCTCAACAACCTTCGCCACAAAACGAAGGTTGGAGAGCGGACGATAATTTACCAACATTGCCGGGTCCAGGGAAGGCTTCTTGAGGAGAGGCCTCACCACCGCCTCTTTCAAGGCGGCAGGAAAGACACCCACACCCAATGAAGCATTTATAATCCCCTGGAACCAGCCTCGTGTCACCTCCCGAGGTGCCCTCCTGCCCTCTTTTGCTGACACCATTGGTTAGAAGATGGGTGAAGGAACAAGAGGGTCTGAAATCCCAAATCCTGAATCTTGGGAGAAAGCAACCATGTTATCATTCTGTTTATAATATGCAGGATATTTATATTAATAATATAAATCATAATATTAGTAATTAGTTCCTAATTACTAATATTACTAATTAGTAATTAGTAAGAGCTGTATACTAATTTCAGAAAAGTGGACTGCATGTTCAAATAGAAAGTAGGTCACCTGAATGTGAAAAATGTCCATGAAGGATGAGAAATCCGTAAAAAAGGTACACTGAAGGTGTCATTGCCAATAGTTCTTACTAGAAGAAAAAAAATGGAGACATCTAAAGAGATACACAAGAGTTTTCTAAACGTTCAATTAGCTATGGAGCTGATTTCAAAGTATTTTTGGATGTTGTTTATGTTGTAGGCTACATACTTAATGTCATAGTGGAATTCTGAGCTTGGAAAAGTAGTATGTAGATGCATTTTTTGTACATGAAACTGATTAGACAGGTGTTCAAAAGATTAAAAATCTGAAGAGACAAACTTGCTCTTAAAGCAGAATCATGCTCTGGGCACACTATTACTCCATATCTTATGATAACTAAGAGAAGATTGTCTATCAGTATGTATTTTTATAACAGTCTTCAGGATCTAAACAGTATTTTCCTTGCTCCCATGTTATCCATTTAGATACAGAGTTCATAAATATCCACCTTTGTAGATTCTCCATAATAATTTCCTTATATGAGTATATTAATAGCACTGGCTCTCATTTTCCAATCTTGTAAGCATCATCATTAATCGTTCTGGCTTAAGAAGGTTGAAAGAAAAGTAATGCCTCCAGCATTATAAGGGCAAGACTGATGTTCTTCAGAAGTTCTGGTGTGTTCTCTAACATTTGTTATTTCACTTCAGTTGGCAGAAAGAAAAGGTTGTTATTGTTGATGTTGCTACTATTAATGAACTGGAAGCCTGCAGTGAATATTCATCCGTACACTTTGAACAACACAATGTGATTGCATTTTTACCTGCTGAAGGAGTTCAGTCAGAATTCACTGCTGAATGCACTGCTGAATTAAAACCTCAAGAATGATGTGATTATGAAACCAAAGTAAAATTTATCAAAATCTTTAATGTCAATACAGTAAAACACAGCATATTCATCACAATATTTGGAAAGCAACTGAAATTAAAAATACTAAATCACCCCAGAAGTTTGAACAGCCCTGAACATTTGCCTTTTCCCCAGGCTCTGGGCTAGACAGAGTGTAACTGCCATGGCATGAGATGTTTAGTACACTTGTGGTTTATTTGTCCCCCCCCTCCCCACCTTATCATAGCAATTTTTAATTTATGTATTTTAGTTATTAATATATTTGAGTTTTGTTTTTCATTTGTGTGCCTCCCAGAGTTGCTATGTGTTCAGCAGTCTTCTAAATTTAAACAATGCATAAATAAATTATTTTAGATTTAGATTTATTTAGTGGATAGTATCCCATTGTAAGTTTGCAAAAAATTGTACTTTTGTAGCCTTCAGTAACAAAAGGAAAAGATTAGCAGAACATATATCCCCTTGAGAAAAATGATCTAGGTTGATTATGCTTCTTTAAATACAGGTAGTTCTCACTTAATGACAATTGGGATCAGCAACTCTATCACTAAGCAACATAGTAGTTAACATCACATGACTGTGACTTGCAATTTTACCGCCAGCTTCACCACTGAGTCTGATGTTCAGAAGCAGACTGTGAAGTGTGCAAATGGCAATCATGTGACTGTGGGATGTTGTGATGGTTTTAAACTCCTGCTGGTTGTGAAGCACCCAAAGCTTGATCAGTGATTGTGGAGATGCTTTGAAAGTCGTAAGTGGGAGGACTGGTTGTAAAGTCACTTTTTCAATGCTGTCATAACTTCGAGTGGTTGCTAAACATGGTAGTCATTAAGGGAGATCTACCTGTAATGCAGCTTTTACTAGGAAAAAAAAAGACTATATACACAAAGATACACAACTTTCATTCAGAATCAATTTAAAAAGAATACCAAGAAATTTACAACTGAACTTGATGAATAAAGTACAGTACAGTATAGTATCAGCCAGCTAGAATACCATGTAATTCAGAGGCACAACTATCTGCCCTATTCTTGGTCTGTATATATTCACATAGAAGATACCCAAACTTCAAAACAAATATCTTGAAATAAATTAAGAAGCTCCTAAAGTCACCATAGTAACAGATACTCACATAATCATAAATCAGTAGCACTTGTAAAGCAATTGGTTCGTTCTAGTATTTTTGTTATAATATAACAAAAACCCTAATGTGGTATTAAAAATCAGTTAAAAATCATCACAGTATTAAGTATGCTATTCATAAATTAGACTTTACACAATCTGACAGACGCGACGCCTTCTTAACAGACACCTGCCTGTATCCAGATGATTCTGTGCTGAAGGAGATTGTTAAAGGGGAGGCACCAAGCCGTGAAATGTAGGAGGAGGAGCACAAGACCGAACAGCACGAGACCTTGCTACAAAATTCAATAAACATTCACTGCAACAGAAAGACTAGCTTCATACAAATGGCCACGTTCAGGCAATAAATAGAAGAAAACATTTGCAGATTTTAGCCACTGGCATACTAGTTAAGCTAGGATTCACGTTGTTTTGTTATAATCAAATAACATGTTTCAAATAAGTATTAGCCTTAGGAATCTCACAACAGATAACAGATTTATTTCCTTTAAAATAAACCATTTTACACAAAGGATTTGCTACAGCGATACATACTTGTTTCTATCAAATGAATCTGGGTCAGAGCCTGGTGTCTCTGAGATGTGTTGCAGTTTACGTCCCACAATTCCTCCTCACTGTGTTGAAGCCAGGGATAATTTCTATACTCTTTCCTTGAGACTTCGCTTTCGTGTCCTCTGCAGACCAACCAACCAGCAGCACAATCTATTGTAGCAGTATTGCTTTGACTATGAGGTTGCTCTTATCTTTACAGCCCCAAGTTAAAGCAACACTGTTTTGATGAAATTGGTTATGGCAAGTATTTAAGGACAAGTGAAGCGAAGCTGTATAAGACTGTTGCCTTAATCCTGACATGCAAAATTCCTTGCCACAATCACTAATATGGGGAACAAGATTAGGGAACAAGAAAGAAGGCAAGTAAATCCACCCAGAAGACAGCTTTAAATTCATTCTTTCGTGTAAAAGAAATTCCTTAATGGCTTTCAGCAAGTATAAAATTTGTGGGGAGGGTTTTTGGGGGATATGTTTTGGACTATAAATATGGTCCCATGTAATTAGTCAAGTACTGCATTTAATAAGCCTACTCTAAGTCTTAGGACAATGCATGCTTTGAAAATGATTCAGAAGTACTTCAGGTGTCACATGAGCAAAGCACCTCTGTTCACTAAAGCAGCCTGCTATTTTTCAGGGTTCCATGCAAGACTGAAAATGAGATGATCTGCTTCAAGAGCTACAAGAATTCTGTTAAAGTGCACAAATTACTCAGCAAGCTAAAACTGCGTAGCAAAGGGACATCCTTTACATGACACTGGCTCTCTGTAAACCATTAACAAACATCACAAACTAGAAGATGTAAGCAAGAGGTAGGTAGGTAGATAGGTAGGTAGGTACTGTAGGTAGGTAGGTAGATAAGTAGGCAAATGGAAAGTTACACCCATGACCCCATACACATACTACAATAAATAAAAGATGGCTACAAACTCAAATGGCAAGTCATAAGCAAATCTTTCCTGCCAAAAAGAAAAGGGGTTGTGTCTATATCAGAAGTTTCTATCCATTACTTTAAAAAACATTTTTGTGCTGATGTTAAAGTCAATGGGAAAAGCAGCAGAAAAAGGTTGCAAATTGCTGAGTAAATATTCTCCATCTGCACACCCTCCCCCAGTTATAGGCTGAATATTACCTGTACAGTCATTGTACAGGCTCTACCACATTCCTGGTTCCCCATGCCCATTGGCAACATAATGATTTCAGGGCCTTTCAAAAAGGCAGCTGGGTGAGGGCCAATCTGATCTCCCAAGCGATGATGTTCCAAATTGCCACTGCCAAAGCAGAAAAGGCTCTCTTTATGGGCTCCACCCAGAGGTGGGCTGCACTTTCGTTAACAAAGGGTTTGCTGGTTGTGAATGCACGCGCCCCTTTGGGAGAAAAACGGAGCTTCAAACAGGCTACTAATCAGCTCAGGCAGCTCCAGTGAGAACAGCAGGGGCAGCCCGGAACGCAGCTGGGCCAGCCAACAAGCCAGAAAGTAAATAAATGGTTATAAATGGTTAGCATAGAACAGGGGCAGGTAGGAGGGCCCAGCCAGCAATCAGAGCTAAGGGTTCGCTCAAACCCTTGCGACCATGCAGAGCCCACCACTGGTTCCACCAGGCAACACTCCTAGCCAGCAGGGCCCAGAGCAAGTCAGAAATGATGGTATGGATCAGTGGTGGGTTTCAAATTTTTTTTACTACCGGTTCTGTGGGTGTGGCTTGGTGGACATGGCATGACTTGGTGGGCGTGGCTTGGTTGGCGTGGCAGGGGAAGGATACTGTAAAATCTCCATTCCCTCCCCAATCCAGGGGAAAGTTACTGCAAAATCCCCATTTCCTCCCGATCAGCTGGGACTTGGGAGGCAGAGAATAGATGGGGGCAGGGACAGTCAGAATTTTTACTACCAGTTCTCCAAACTACTCAAAATTTCCGCTACCGGTTCTCCAGAACTGGTCAGAACCTGCTGAAACCCACCTCTGATATGGATGTGATTGGAGAAAGATGGTCCCTCAAATAACTCAGGTCCATGCCAAATTCATGCTATCTAATGTCCATTACTAAACATGTATGCTGCCTTTCAGAAAACTTACAATAAAATGAATAAAAATTATCAAACAGTTAACTTGATGCCATAAAACAGTGAGCAAACACCATACATTCTCTCAGCATAACATAACTACAGAGATTATTATTTGCTTCAAATAAGCACTGAATTAATAACGGCAGATTTTCAAGATAATTTTTACATTGGAAGACGTTTCAATGCTATATAATGCAGTGAAGTTCAATTTTAAAAGCATCTCAGAAGCCACCAAGTGCTATTTGTTATGAAATTCCTCATAAAATTCTAACATTTGCAATTACCTTGTACTTGATGTTACGGAAATTAATATGCCAGAAGCAAAATAGCTGTCTCTTTTTGCAAAGCCTTTTCAAAAAGTGCCTGTCAAAGACTGATATGCATATTCTGGAAACACAAAAAGGAAAAGGAATTGTGCTGGAGAAACTAGATAAAGGCAAGCAAAGGGACTCTAGACAATTTTTGAGGGGAAGGGAAGGGGAGAGCAAGAAGCAGAATTGCATACAGTCCTAAATAAACTGAGCCCCAAAAGACACGAATGAATAGGCACAAATAAGTCCTTCTTGAAAACCACACTCATTTCAAGAAAATGGTTTTTGGCTGTAAAATATCCAAGATGTTACTTTTTCACAAAAGTTTAAACAATTGAACTGTTCAGCAATAATTTCAAAAGTAAATCCACTTCAAATGTGAGTTTTGCAGTTTAGAATCACAGTCTCTACAACCCGTTCATAAAACAAATCCCATAATTTTCCTTGTTGGCTCGCTCTTGACTCTTCTCAGAATAAAGTTCTAAATCTGGCTCAGAATTAATATGGTTCCACATTTCCACTCCTTTCTATCTAAAATGCATGCTCGTTGGCACAAAAGTGCACCTGCTTACATAGTAAGTTTTATACTACTGGAATACAAGGAAATGTAACCACAATCCAAACACCTGATAGGTCCCTTATAGTAAATGTCATTTGAGTTTTATAAACCTGATGAAATAGGTTTCCTCCATTGTGGCAACTCTCCTCTACAACAGCCTCCCACCCAGAAACGCACATGGGTCCCATCCTGCAAGGCTTCTACAAGTCTTTAAAAACATAGCTTTGCTCCCAGCTTGGGTTTGGGCCAGTGGTGGGTTTCAAACTTTTTTACTACCGGTTCTGTGGGCGTGGCTTGGTAGGCATGGCATGGCTTGGTGGGTGTGGCTTGGTGGGCGTGGCAGGGGAAGGATACTGTAAAATCTCTATTCACAACCCACTCCAGGGGAAGGATACTGTAAAATCTCCATTCCCTCCCCAATCCAGGGGAAGGTTACTGCAAAATCCCCATTCCTCCTGATCAGCTGGGACTTCGGAGGCAGAGAATAGATGGGGGCGGGGCCAGTCAGAATTTTTACTACCGGTTCTCCGAACTACTCAAAATTTCCATTACCAGTTCTCCAGAACTGGTCAGAACCTGCTGAAACCCACCTCTGGTTTGGGCCCTTAGGGAGCCCATGACAGTTTTTATAAGAATTTTAGATATTGTTTGATTCAGACTGTTTTTCTCTTCCTTTATAATTGTGTAAGCTTCCCAGAATCATTCTGGAGTTAAGCAGCCTTCCAAATCCAATGAATGCATGAATAAATAATAGTATAACGTCATAAGTCAAGAGTTACCTGATGTATAAGCTGGCTTTAGAAGGAGGCATGGAACTTGAGATCACATTGCCAATAATAGATGGATTATGGAAAAGGCAAGTGAATATCAAAAGGATCTACATATGAGTTTTATCAATTACAGAAAAGTTTTTGACATGGTAGAAAACAATAAACTATGGTCAGCTTTGCCTGATCTTGGTATCTATCCCAAGATCATAAACCTGATTAGACTTATCAGATCACTATACACCGATCAGGAGGCAACAGTGAGAACACTCTATGGTAACAGAGGATCGGTAAGGGAGTTAAGGATGTATTTTATCACCATTTTTGTCCAATCTGTATGCTGAAGTAAGCGAGTGGAAATTAGGAAGACCTGGAAAAATGTTCTGGAAAATTAAGGACGAAGGTGAAAAAGTAGGATTGAGGCTTAACATCAGGAAAACAAAGATAATAACAAGCTGCATATCAACATGAGATGTTTATAATCAACAAGGAAGAAATTGAATTAGTCTGAGAATTGATCTTCCTTGGATCAAAAATTGTTCATGATGGCAGTTCTAATCCCAAAATTAAATGTAGGAGAGACTTAGGCCGCACTGCAATGGTTAACATGAATAAGATCTGGAAAAGCAGAGACATTGATATAAATACAAAAAGCAGTATCAATAGTCTTCCCTATGATAATGTATGGATGTGAAAGTTGTACACTAAGAAGAGTTGATTGAAAAACTGATCCTTCTGAATTGTGGTTCTGGTGTAAATTATTGCATATACCACGGACATCCTAAGTAACCAAGAGAGAGGTGCAGAATTGTATCAAACCAAACATATCACTAGAAGCCAAAAATCACAAGAAAATATCTGATTTACTTTGGCCATGTCATGTGTGTAAATTCATTAGAGAAGTCAATGATGCTAGACTGGTTAATGGAACAAGAAGAAGGGGCAAGCAAAGAACATGCTAGCTTGATAATATCAAAACTGATACAAAGATGAACATCCAAGAACTGAAAGAAGCTGTGCTTGACAGGGTAGCATGGAAGCACTTGCCTATAAAGTTGCCAACAGTTGGACAATGACTGAATGATTAAAACAACAAATAATAATTTATAGTACTAAAACCCCTGGGTATCTTTAACTTTTACTTAATAATGCATATGTCAGCTTCTTCCACCCTAGCAATACCGTACCCATGGTCCAACCCCTTAGCAAGTATATAGCACAATAAACTCTAAAGAATACCTTGAACGTACACCATTGTATATTTAATTCTTCAGCCTTGAAATTGTTTTTCCCCTCATTTACTGAACAATGGTTACATAAAAGGAATAAAGAAGTAAGATGCAGTCAGGCCATCAATGGCTTTCCAGTCCATAAAAAAACACCTATCCTAGCCAACAATGACATTTATATTGCTAGTTAGCCATCCATGTCCTAATTTAACCAGGGTAACTGTTTTTACTTTTTTAAAAAATAGTGTTTTTTTTAACTATTTGAGCAACCATTTAATAGACACTGTCATTAAAACAACTCTGAATAAACATTAAAGTACTGAGAAGAAGTACTCCATAAATTATGCAAGATCAAGTATCCAAATATAGACATAAACTCCCCTCACACATATGTGCTAGTCGTTCCTGACTCTAGGGGGCGGTGCTCATCTCCGTTTCAAAGCCAAAGAGCCAGTGCTGTCCGAAGATGTCTCCGTGGTCATGTGGCTGGCATGACTAAACACCAAAGGCGCACGGAACACTGTTACCTTCCCACCAAAGGTGGCCCCTATTTTTCTACTTGCATTTTTTACGTGCTTTCGAACTGCTAGGTTAGCAGAAGTTGGGACAAGTAACGGGAGCTCACCCCCATTATGTGGCACTAGGGATTCGAACCATTGAACTGCTGACCTTTCGATCAACAAGCTCAGCATCTTAGCCACTGAGCCACCACATCCCTAAAATATATAGACGTAGCTATCCTCAAAAATGTCCAGGCAATCTACAAAGCAATCAGTGGATTAATTTAATAAAATCAACAGAACAAATTGGTTCTTCAATCCCAAAGTACAGGGCCACAATCATTGGAATTATACCAATGTGAAAAATAATTCTCAGAGTAGCAGAAGAAATTCAGCCAACCATTTAATGTAGATCAACATTGCTGCGAGTGCTGCCTGAACACTAAATTGTTTGCCTGAAAGGTACAAGAGGAAACCTTTTGCAAAAATCTCTAGTCATTCAAAAATGAAGAGTATGCTGTTAAATTTAAACTTGCTAAGTGAAAAAAATACCTGAAACACAGTTATTTGCAAAATAGGTCATTTCACTGTAGCCATTCAGACAGCAGCTCTTTAAAGAACTAGAACTCCAAGATTAGATTACCGAACTGATATATTTTTTTCAAGACCATATTTAGGATAATATAATCTAGGAAGGTCATCTCAATAAAAACTGCTCAGATCCTACCTTTCTTTTTGTTCTTTCTCCTTGTCGAGCAGAAACAACTTTTTTAGTCATTTTCTCATTTCTTTCCTCTATTCTCTTTGCTAGTAGAATCCTTCTTTCCCTCTTCACCAAGCACGGAATTTTGCTTGCTCACTCGCTGTTTTTCCCACTCCTTACCTGGCAGGGAAACCTTCAGGGCAGGGCAGCCAGATCCCGTTCTTCTCATGCAGCTCCGCCTTCCAACCTGTCTTCCTTTGCTATGGCTTATCTCAACTGCTGATTTGGTGTCTCTAAATCAGCATCCTTCCACAAGAGCTGGAGATGGTGAGTCCTGTAGTCCTGTTGTCTTGTTCAACACAATGGGGTGTGAGGATGAAGAGGCAACTGCAGACACTGGCTAGAAACACCATAGCTGAAAGACACAGTGGGTCAGGCAAGGCCACTGCCAGACTACTGCTCTTCTTGGCAAATTTTTGTGGCCCAGCCTAGATATAGATGTTACTCCTTGCTGGCATGCTGTATTGCCATGTAAAATTGTTGATGGCTGCTGTCTGCATAATCAGACATGAACAGGATCCAAGTTTCTGAGAATTTGTCAAGATAGAATTTTTGCATGGAAGGCAGTGTCTGAATTAGATTTGGTGTCTCTAGCTAATATACTATGCCTAGGACTCTGACCAGTTCCAAATATGACCTGTAATTCACAACCTTTATAATGGTATTGAATTATTTTCTCTTTTTAAGCTGGACCATGACAATCACCTCTTTCAATCACTTTCAGTTCATTTAAAAGAGGGTGAAGCTGCTTAGAGGGTCATGACATAATGTGCTTGTTAACATATGGTACAGAAATATACAAGATTGCTGGAGATGGGGAGACCAATGTAACCATTCAGCAATCCCCGTACAGTGAGCAGGTGTATCTTCTCTTCTTCAGCGATCCTGATCTATGCTTTAGTTTCCCCAATTGCTCAAGGGAACTAAGAAGCAGTGGTATAAATTCAGGGAAAATCTGTAGAAGATAGGCTAAAAATCTCTTTGTGATCCTGACTACAACTCTTGAGTTTACCTTTGTCTTACCTAGTAATGCTAACCTTGTGCACTTTTTTCCCAGTATATCCATGTTTTATGGACTCAAGAGTGGGACAATCTTGTGAAAAAGAGTATACAGGGATTTATTTATCCATTTATTTTGATAAATTAAGGCATGATCATCTCACCAAATTATAATCCACCCAATCCTGTGAAATACCTTCAATGGAGTCTTACCTAAACCACCTGTGAAGTCTCTGGTTAAGTGGAGAAACAAACCCTGGATGTCCCTGCTGGAGGTATACTACTGTTCTACCTATTAACTATGACCTAGAAAGGAAATATAAGCACTTATGGAAGGTTGTATTAGAAATTTCTTAAGATTTGCATGATATATATAAGCTATAGTTGGTCACCTCTGCTTTCTAATAACAAAAGTAACACAAGTTCCTGCCTAAAAACTCAAAGAAAAATTAAATTTTCAGCTCTTACTGAAGCCTTCCCCAAATTTCAGTCCCTGGAACTGTAGATCTTAGAATTCTTTTCAAGCTGATACAATTTCTGGATCCTAATTTTTATTGTGATACTAATACAAATGACACAAATGCATACAATATTCAGTTACAAAAACTTCACCTCTGAAAATATTTCTGATCATCCTAATTTAAACAGTCTTCCAAGCCACTGTATCAACTCTGGTATAATACCAGTAGGCCTGATGCTTTTTAATATATTGTCATTAGTGCAGCTGTTGCAACATCTTTATCCCTAGCACCTTTGTTATTTTCACAAGCCCTATCTTTTTTTTTAAACATACTTGAATAAGTGCCACATAAGATTTCTAGAGGAACAAGTGCATGTTACTGAATACTTTACATAAAAGCAAAACTGAATGTACAGGCACATTTTAAAATATTGTCTCATTCCATTCCCTAGATCCATGCTAAACAGAAGATGATGAGGCAGAGGCGAGATAATGCTCCAAGGAGAAGCAGCAGCATTTTATTTTATAATTACTATGATTTTCATCAATTCCAGAGAGGTATAAGATATCCTCAGGGCACTGGGATGCAGAAAACAGGAAATCCAGCCACCTCAGCATTTCATCAACACCACTTAAATCGGCAGGAACCCTGGTTCATAAAGTTATTGCACATTATGTATGTTTATTTACATATCTAATGAAAACACCTTGATTCTTAAAATCACAAAAATTTAGAACTGCCCTTTGTATAAATCACACATATACATACTATTTTCACATTTGCCAACGAATGTGCTATTCACTTATCAAAAGAGAATTGAGAAGATAGATTGTATACGAAACAACATATACCGGTAGTACTTTAAGAATCAATGATAGTGAGACCATAATGAAATGATTCACTTCTATTATTTTTCATTATAAAATGAATGCGAGAACATCAAGGGTTTCATGGAATTGTAAAAAAAATATATGGTGAAATACAAAATATGTTGTCATGGTGATTCACCAATTATGATTTGCTTCTGAATTTTAGAAAAGCAGTAGATTTATATTGCCATAATTCAAGCTAACCACACATTCTTCCAGTTTTATAAACAAACAAAAAAATGAAAAGGATATAAAATCCCAGGGACAGAATCAATATCAGCTTTTACATTCAAATAAAGGTAAATTATTTTTTTTCAGTTATTAACACATCTACTTGGATTTTGAAAAAAAATGTAATCAATGAACGTCAATAAGCAGTAATGTGTATGTATGTCTGTATTAGTAATACACAGCTAATAAAAATGTCAGTCTACCATTTTTGCATCTTCTGAAAATATAAGCTTAAACCAATTATAATTTTGAAGAAAAGTATCAATATCTATGTGACATTTTTTAAAAAACAGAACAATAAAGTGAAACATGCCATTAAAGAAAAGCAGCAAGAAACATATAGCACTCAAAGGTTATTTTGTGCACACAAGATCTGAAAGAGCAAATACAGCAGATTGCACCTTTGTTAACATTAAAAAGAAATTTCTAAACACGAAAGAATCTGACATTAAGACACCATAGTTTTCAAATGATTCTTAGATAGACATAAACAAATGTACAATTAAAAAAAGAGAGAGAGATTTGCAATACATCACAGCATGAGCACTTACCAGCAATTTATCAGCTTAAACACAACCAGCCATCTGGCCAGATTTTCCTTGAACTAAATTCAGGAAATTGCCCAGCTGACTGGATGCAACATCCATTCTGATCAAATCTATCCCAAAGTTAATCAATTAATTAATCAATTTAGATTGTGGTTCCTTTAGTAAACAACATAACAGTGGGTTGCATGTAGGCTGCCCCGCAGTTCCTTTATAAGTAACTCGTCTTAAAAACAAATTGTCCATGCATACTGCTTGCATATTCTTTTATATTAACTCAGAAGCTGTAGATATACAGTGAACTCTTCACAATGGCAGCCTGCATGATGAAAAAAGCAAAAGTAGTTTTCAGTCTGCAGAATGCCTTAAAACGGTTACCATGGAAATAAATGTGGAAAGGGGAGGGGGGCTTCTCTGATGACAAATGCTGCTTCTAAATAGGGAGAAGCCTTGAAGGGAGGCTGAATGGAAGCTGTGGAAGAAGAAGAAAATTTACTATTACTACCAGGCTGAGGCGGCCACTGGTTCAAGATTTCTGTTCTTTTACTCTGAAATTGTACTAAAGTCATATTTTAAAACGCACCTAGATTTACCACAGAAGAATAGGAGGAAAATGCTTAAGGCAGTTTCCCCAACTTCTCAAAAACTAGGACACCCGAAATGGCTTTATTTGCATTGACAAAGGGATGAGTGTCTTTATGCTGATTTTTACAACTGGAAATAAGAGCACTGGAGAAAACAAACTGCAGGATTTGGTAAAAATAATTAAAAACTTAAACTGAGGCGTAAGGAAGAACATGTTCTAGTACTTAATGCTATGGGTGGTTGTTTTTATAGGCATTGCAGATGCAACATCTTTTTTTTTTTTCTAAATGAAGATCAATAAATACTGCTCAGTTAGCAGGGAGGGTGGAAGAAACTAAAAACATCACTTTAGGAATACACAGCAACTCATTCATTGCACAGGAGTTTTGCTCCGTATAGTCAACATTTTGAGCCCAAACTGGACCTCCTTCTGGTTTCATTAAAAGCCAGCTGAAACCATTCATGTCCCATTGAAACTTTGTATTCAAACCTTCCCTCTGTCTCTCTGAATCACATTATGGGGGAGGAGGGAGTCATGGATTAAATTTAGGAGTGTTAAGAGAGGGGAAATACATACAATTTAAGACTTTGGATGGTTTGGATTAAATATATATCATTTTAAATCTATTCACAAGAATGAAAGAAACTGCACTTTTAGTACTGGAAAGGGAGGTGGGAGAAAGCTAGAATAAAACATTTGTGTTATAGCAATTTTAGAAAAAAAATCATTGCTAACAACAATATGTGTGTGTCCTTTCATTAAAATACTTGCCAATAAACAAAGTATTTGATATTACTCTAAAGCTTATCCAGCACCATACAACACTTAATTCTCATAATCTTCACTGAAGGTAATTAAGTTATGATGAACATGATACAAAACATTGATCCATTTAGGATTTTTATTAAATAGAAAAGCAGAAGTCTGCCAGGCAGAGCTAAAAGTCAACTGTGTGGTGGAAATATATCTCAGACGTAGGGTCCTAAACATTCCCCTGAGGGGAAGTTTTTCTCATATTCTTTGACATACCATAGACAAGCTGGTTATATCAGTATCGCCCTACAGGACTGAACTGATTATTGATTATTTCAGTAAAAGGATAATAGTGACAGTATCATTGTTCCTTAAAACTGTCATTATAACACTAAGAATCAGCTACAGCTTTTTAGAGTTGCAGGTGGCACTGTTCAGTAAAGAACTGTTGTTGCTTACAGAATATACTTTGAATTTTAATGTGTTAATCTTGTAGAATTTTGCAATCTTGAGCAGTGCAAGTAGCTTCCAGAAGCAGCATAGCAGAATTATCTCATGATGACACTTTCCACTTCTGTCCCCAACCCCAAAATGCCCAGATTATTATGAAAGTGATTTGAATGTTTCTGACTTGTTTTATATTAAATATTATATTCAAACATAATCAAGGAAAATTGTGAATTCAAACATAATCAAGGAAAGCGAGGACTGGAGCTCAGGAATTATAAAGCATTGTAAGTACCTACTATACCTTTATAAGGAACTATTCTGAAACCCAACCAAGATTGACATGTTAAACTACAATTTAAGCATATTTGATCCATTTCTATTGGTCTACGGATTTTCATTCTGCATTTACAAAACTCTCTAACTTTTTCTTCCTGCAAATTTTCAGAGTCACGGTGTATCACAGTTACAGTGTTAACAATGTTTTGGCAGTATTAAAAACTGTGAAGAATAACCATAACTTGTCTTTAAAACTATCTCTGTCACTTAAAAGCACTAGATTTAGAGAGCGTAGATTAACAACAGTGATAAAAAGATAATAAAACAACTGCCTAGCTTGGCAACAGAAGTTCTGCTCCCAATTGTGATTGTAAATTGGGCACTATCTGTAAATCATATAACTTCTATTTCCCTGTTTTATTTTTCTATGGAGTTCCAGGATAAATCTAGATACCCAAGAAACACTGTATTTGGAATAAGTTCTACAAAGTAAAAAGGTTTGCTAGTTGGAAGGAATATGGCATTCCAGCAAGGGTGTCAGTGTTCCAGAACAACCCAACTCCAATTAAAAACTCCAAAACAGGCATTTTCTCAAAGTTCCCGTTTATTAGAGTAGGTATACTGGCATCTCTGGGAAAACCCGAATCTGATAGTTCTGGGTTTTCCCTCAGTAAATCAAAATCCCAAATCCAGCTGCCTGCACCCATCAGTCCATCACATGGCCCAATCATCATCCGTCCCAACCTTAGCCATCACTGCAACCACTCCTCCTCCAGATGCAGGAGCACCATGACCTTGACCGAAGGGAAGAATGCTATTATGTCTAACTACAAACCCTCTATTAGATCCCCCACTCCTATTTTTCCAAGCGCAAGAAGGTGGCAGTGTGGAAGCTTCTGGGATTAATATGGCTTTCTAATCTGACAAGGGGTCTATGACAATTCACCATGGCCACTTTGCCATGGCCAACTCACCACAGCCAACTTGCCACAGCCAACTCACTGCAGGACAAGAGTTACACTAATATCAAAGGAATGATGGAATAGAATCATTAAAGAAAGGATGCAAAAGGAGGGGAAGAATGAAATGTGAATGGCAAAAATTAAAATATTTTTTATTTATTTTAAATAATTAAATAGAATTGTTAAATTGTTCCACAGCAAGGTGTCTCATGGCAAGTTGGCTGTGACAAGTTGTCCCGTGGTGAGTTGGCTGTGTTGAGTTGACTGCGGCGAGTTGGCTGTAGCAAGTTGTCCCATTTTGACCCAGCAGAGCCTCATGCTTGTGTAGGTTGTTTATCAGTACATCAGGGATTCATAACATTTCTGTGTCATGGATCCATTTGAGAGTCTAGAGATCTCTTCTTGGAAAAATGTCTTTTAATGCCTAAAATAAGCACATGTAGAATGTATTATAAATTATAAGTATGCTCAAATTCAATTATAAAATATTATAAAAATGTAATACAGTAATTGCGATAGAATGTAGTCTGGATTCCCAGAAGGACGGGAGGGCATTCCAGAGGAGCAAAACGACAACTCAGTTCAGATAGTTTGTGTGACAAAAAGAGGATTAAAACAGCTCCTCTCTAATAGTTCTCAGAGTATATGCTTTATGGGGGTGTTAACCTGCTTTTCTTTGGAAGATTCTGTCTATAGGTGAGGAGCAATAAAGAAATTTGCTTGGAAGTATCATGACTTGGAAGAGTCATGAACCCCTGAAAATTATCCACAGACCCCAAAGAAGCTGTGGATCAGTAGTGAAATTCAGATGACTCTATCCGGATCGTGCAATCCGGTAGCGCTGGCGGTGGGAAGCTCTGCCCACCCACCCGGACGTCATCAAGTCCTGTTTTTGACCCTCTGTGCATGCACAGAAGGCTCTACACATGTGTGGAGAAGGTGCGCAAGAGAGTAGCATGCAAGCACGCTCACATTTGCGAACCGGTAGTAAAAGTAAGCAAATACCACCCCTGCTGTGGATCATAAATTAAAAACCTTACAATATAAATTCAACAGAGAGGATGATATCCTTTTTTGGTTGTTTGCAGGAATCAGTGATTAATTACTCCAATTCTGAAAAATGCAGGTATATACCATTAAGAAGCTACTTGTATTACATGCAGAAAAAGTGCTTCCCAAGGGTTTTTTAAGGTCAATTTTTTCTGTATCTGGAGGTGAAGTTTATCTTAATTAGCTTTCTCTTGACTTAGCAATATTTTGGAAAAATGACATCATTTAATGCTAACGTACCAAGTAGCTCACCTGGTTCAATTAGAATCGATTTCCCAACAAGAACATATTGGGAAACTTTACTTATAGCCACTCATTATCATGAAATTATGGGGAGTATGGTCAGGAGGCGATATTTTATCACAATGCCCCCAATATTATAGAATAGACTTGTAAGAGAATAAACACCATCTGCCCTCCTGCTACATGATCCCCGAGACATACAGACCATACTTGCAGCTGATAAATTGAAGACAGGAAAGAGCTGGAAGTGTTTTTTTGCAACCATCAGAATTTCTTACAGGGGGGAGAAAAAGTAGGCTAAGAAGGCAACAAGACAGTAGTAATTGTTGCTGGACTCAGAGAAAGAGGAGGGAAAAAATGGTTAGTAAGCAAAAGCAAAAAAACAAAACAAAAACCTGTTTCATACTGCTGGAAAAATGGAGGTTCTTGGATGACTCCAGGTCACTGAAGATGGGTCAGTATAGAAGTTGCTATGCACGGAAAAAAGACACTGCAACATGGGATCAATTTAACCAACACAGATTCCCCAGAGAAGAAAGAAGAAGATGATAGATGAAAATGAAGACTCATGAGTAAGTTTGAAGTTCTGTTTGTAGGCAGGTTTCAAGGAAAACCTTGAGTAATAGGGTTTGAGAACTCAGAAATGTGTAATAAGTATAATCTTAACCATAGCTTAAGACTGGCACACTGATATAGCGGCAGAAGTGTTATTATTGCAAGCAGGGAGACAGGTAATCTCTGAAAGGTACAGCCATTAGGCCATACATCAACTTCCTACATTAAAAGTCAGAAGCAAGAAGGGAGGAAGATCAGTTTGTATGCCAGGGGTCAGCAACCTGCGGCTCTGGAGCCACATGTGGCTCTTTCACCCCTCTGCTGCGGCTCCCTGTCACTCAAAATATGTGTCACAACCGCCAATGTACGACACCCACCAGCATGCGATTTATTGAGCTTTTCAACCCCCAGTAGGCCAACCATGGATAAATCCAAGAAAAGAAAAATTTCAGAAGAAAACAGAATGTTTAATTCAACTACATATGCTAGTTTTGTGGCCGCTCAAAAAATAGTCAGGCACGGAAGGGTTTTGTGGCTCCCGGTGTTTTCTTTTCTGTGGGAAACGGGTCCAAATGGCTCTTTGAATGTTTAAGGTTGCAGACCCCTGCTTTAGTGAAATGCTACTTACATATTTAGTCAGCACAACGTAAAGAGAAAATAAACCTTTTATATCTTTAAAACATTACAAGGAAAACCTCTGTATTGCTTTTCAAGGAGATAATTCTGGGCTGTGCTTTGCTGTTTGAGCCTAAAAATCCCCCTCTTAACCAATCTCCAGGAAGCCAAATTAGTTCTAATATTGATATTCCAGAAGCAAGGTGAAACACTCTTTTGTAGATCTTTTTTTTAATTAACTGAGAGACCACCACAGGAGTGTTTAGATTGCTCTGATTAGATTACTGGTTTTAATTTTTTATTTCATTGCAATTATATCATGGATATTTTATGCTTAGATGTGTAATTTATTCATGTATACCACAGAAAGTTAAATGATTGCATCAGTTCAGAAACCTAATGAATATTTAACTAATATTAAAAGTAACATGAAGTCAGGGAAAACATAACATTTTCTTTTATATATATATATATATATATATATATATATATATATATATATATATATGTAGTTCTTGACTTACAACAGTCATTTAGTGATCATTCAAAGTTATAATGCCATCGAAAAAAGTGACATATGACCATTTTTCACACTTACGACCATTGCAGCATCCCTATGGTCACCTGATCAAAATTTGTAGCTGACTCATATTTATACCAGTTGCATAAACTATCATAGTTTATGCAGGTCATGTGATCACCTTTTGCGACCTTCTGCAAGCAAAGTCAATGGGGAAGCCAGATTCACTTAACAACTGTGACAAGAAAGGTTGTAAAACGGGGCAAAATTCACCTAACAAATGTTTCACTTATCCACAGAAATTTTGGGCTCAATTGTGCTCATAAGTCGAAGACTATCTGTTCCTATACATTTACCTATATTCCAGAAAGTTATACTACAATGCATAAGCCAAAGTTCTCATTCAAATGACCAGGCTCTAATTATCTTACATTGGACACATGTGAAGACCCCGCTCTCTAGAGAAGGTTCTAATGCAGGGAAAGAAGAAAAAGGGAAAGGGAAAGGGAAAGGGAAAGGGAAAGGGAAAGGAAAGGAAGAAAGACTTAGTTACAGAAGCGATGAGTGTACCATTAGGAGACATGAAAGAACAGGTTAGGGATAGATCATCTTGAAGAAAATCTGTCCGTGTGGTCCCTAGGAGTCAAAAATGAATTGATGGCACATAATCATCACCACTATGCTTCTTACTCCTACGTCATGCTTTAAATTGATAGTATGACCTGAAAAAGAGAATTAAATATACCCAATGTATCCCAAACCAAGAGATCTAGTCCAAGTTAATTAAACTGTCTCAATTCAATGGAAAATTTAGAACAAATTAATTTTAATTCTGTGCATCTTTTTCCTTGAAAGAATCATGACCTTTTCCATTTATTCCACTAGTTAAATAACTTTTGCTCTTACAGTAGTAAACAGGGGGCATTAAAAAGAATTTTTTTTACAAGAACACTAACTGCATATTTCCACAAATTCATTCACGTTTTAGGCTAAACCTGGATAAGAGAGTTACCCAAAGATAGTAACCTATATGTTCAACTAGACTGCCTGATTTTCTCCTCAGTCAGCTTCCCAGCACTTTTCTTTTTTTTTACAACAAAATTTTTCCAAATCCTTTAAAAAAAATGTGCAAAGCATGAGCCATTAAATGTAATGTGGCATGATCATAATCCTTCCCCCAATTCCATTTTTATCTTAAATAATCTCCATGCACGTCTCGGGGGAGGTGCAGCTGAGCTGGAAGCACTGAGGATGTAGCACAAGCAATTCCAGTATGCAGCTGCTCCTATATCTGGCTCTCTGAGGATTGATCAATCTTTTTTTCTTCTGGTCTTCGAATTCATGTAAGTTAAGGCTTATATTAATGATAATATTTAACCACCTAGTCTTCTGTCAGCCTCTTTTTCAAAAGCTTCATTCTGCAAGTATTTGAATATTTTCTAATAACTCACATTATGTCCCAAATATCTAAGCTTTTACTCCCTCTTAATATGGTGTTTGGATCAAACAAAATATAGTGGGATAATAACCTCCCATAATTTAGAATGCAGCTCCATCCAAAGTAACCAAAAGGGCCAATGTTCTTGGCTGTTTAGTGATATACAACTCATTTTTTGAAAGATTTAATCTGAGAGTTTATTGATCCATCCAAGCTCCTAACAGCCTCCAGAATACCTTTGATAGCATCCCCAAATTTATTTATTTATTTATTTTTACATGTATTTATATGCCGCCATTCTCCCGAAGGACTCAGGGCACTGAACACAAGTTAAGAAACAAGTACAATAAAATCATAATTTAATCCAAATAATTAATTAGTAGTAAATAATAAAGCCCGGAATCAGTCTCAGCCTATTTGTTTGAAAAGCCAAGTCTTCAAGTCCCGACGGAAGGAGATCCTTGATTGATCTTAGTGCCATCAGAAGACTGATAACATCTCATCCTATAATAGAACATTACTTCCTAGCCGGTTTGTATAGATGTTAAATACTGTGGGTGAGAGCACCGAGCTTTTTGATGCCTCACAGAATAGTATCCATGGCCTCAAACATAACCCTGCCCCTGCCAATGACTACATACATTGATTCAGGTAGAAGCAGAACTCCTGAAAATCAGCATCATTACTTCTTTCTTTCTTTCTTTCTTTCTTTCTTTCTTTCTTTCTTTCTTTCTTTCTTTCTTTCTTTCTTTCTTTCTTTCTTTCTTTCTTTCTTTCTTTCTTTCTTCTTTATTGGCCAAGTATGATTGGACACACAAGGAATTTGTCTTTGGTGCATATGCTCTCAGTGTACATAAAGAAAAAAATAAAATATATTCGTCAAGAATCATAAGATACAACACTTAGTGATACTCATAGGATAATAATAAGCAATCAAATCATACTAGGAAACAATAAAAACAATATAAGTTGTAAAGATACAAGCAACATGGAGATAGGTACTAGTAAGGATGAGAAGAAGAATAGTAATACAGTCTTAGTAGTTAATTTGACAGTGTTGTGGGAATTAGTTGTTTAGCAGAGTGATGGCATTCGGGGAAAAACTGTCCTTGTGTCTTGTTCTGGTGTGCAGAGCACTATAGCTTCGTTTTGAGGGTAGAAGTTGAAATAATTTGTGTCCAGGATGTGAGGGGTCTGTAAATATTTTCACAGCCCTCTTTTTGACTTGTGCAGTATACAGGTCCTCAATGGAAGGCAGGTTGGTAGCAATTGTTTTTTCTGCAGTTCTAACTATCCTCTGAAGTCTGTGTCTGTCTTGTTGGGTTGTAGAACCAAACCAGACAGTTATAGAGGTGCAGGTGACAGACTCAATAATTCCTCTGTAGAACTGTATCAACAGCTCCTTGGGCAGTTTGAGCTTTCTGAGTTGGCGCAGAAAGAGAGCCACTTTGGTCTAGTACAGGGTTGTCAAACTGGCGGCTTGCGAGCTGATTGCATCACACACAGGCCACGCCCACCCCAACTCTGTGAAGAGGAAAAACATTGAGAAATGTCACACGACAGCAAAGTGATGCCGCAAGTTTGACACCTGTGGTCTAGTGGTTAAACACTAAGCTAGGAAGCAAGAAACTGTGGGTTCAAGTTCTACCTTAGCCATGGAAGCTAGATGGGTGATCTTGGGCCAGTTACTCTCTGTCAGCCAACTGATCTCACAGGGTGATGATTGTTGTTGTTGTAGGGACAATAGGAGAAGAAAGGTATGTTGGACACCTTTGCTGCCTTGAATTATTTGTTAAAAGGTGGGAGATGATAGATAGATAGATAGATAGATAGATAGATAGATAGATAGATAGATAGATAGATAGATAGATAGATCCCAATTCATATTGAAATGCAATAGAGTATCATGCATGATACTGAAAGTGACAAGAAATTTAAAAATGAAAAAGGATCCTGCATCATTCTTGTCTAATTAGACTAGCGGACTGCTGTTCTCCCTCAAAAATGTAAAACAGGGGTGCCACAATGTCATCACAGGAGGTCCACAAAGGCTTGAAGAAATGTTATGATTTAAATATTAAGTCTTAGGAGTCCACGGCCACAAAAGATATTTAAAAGGGGTCTGTAGTGAAGAAAAGTTTGAGAAACACTGACCTAAAGCAGCCACTGTTCTATGTTTGAGTCTGGATTCTGACTAGCGGGAATTGAGATAATTTGTTTTCTCCAAGAGTCTCTGTAATTGAGATATCACCACAGGAAGTTCTTGGCTTACATCCATTTGTTCATCCATTTGTTGCATTCCATTCTTGAAAGTTATGGTGGTGCTGAAAAAAAGTCCTCAAAGTTCCAGCTATCGCAGCACTTCTGCGATTATGTGACTGCAGTCCAGATGCTTCGGTGTTCAGTTCACAATTACGATGTTGCAGGGAGCTGAGGTCATGTGATTGCCATTGTGACCTTCATGCACAGCCTGTGCTAACACTCCCCTGATTCTCACATGGCCTAAACAGGCCCTCCCCCAGCTTCTTCCACAGCACTCCCATACTCCTTACCTGGGACTCTCACCTCTTCTTGCTTAAATGACCCATGTATCTTGGGGTTATGACAGCAGTGGGGATTGCCAGGAATGCTGCGATCTGACATCACTCTTTATCACCACATCACTTAGCAATGGCAATCTATTATTGAACTCTATTATACAGGTATCGATGCTTTCCCCTTTTCTTTCTTTGTTAAAAAAAACACCATTTTATGTTTTTTGATGCACAGTAATTTTCAAATTTCTCAAATAACAACTGCAACTTCTAATTATCAGATTCCTTTTCCAACTGGAATGATTTAAACATTTTTGTTACCCCATCACCACAACCAGCACCACAGCCTGCAGGAACAATTGGAAACTCACTCTCTTTATTGCCGTATAATACAGTTCAACCTTTATATCCAGTTTCTTCAGTTTTTTGCCACATTAGCAAATAATCTAATTTATCAGGAGGCTCCAGCTGATGCAGTATTAGACTAACATTGTTAAAAACTCCTGACTTCTGACAACATATGGTGTTAGTACAAACCAAATTCAAAGATTGGTTTTGCACGAGTACAGAGCTGTTTGCCCACCCCAAGCTGTCTCCTTTTACCTACTATTTACATTCCAGTCACAAATATTACAATACAACTCAAACAATCCTCAGGAAAAGAAAGAAGACTTTGAACTATGTATATAATGGCATTCATACTACCATTCCCTAAAAAAAAAAAAAAAGTTAAGAAGAATGTATTTTTTCTTGACAAGGCCTAGTGTCCAACTAAATATGCATAGTGCTGCATATAAATAAATTATGGTAGAAATTCCACAGCAAGAAATAATTCTACATTTTACATTTCATTCCCCAGTTAATAAATATTTAGTTATAAATACTATGCTTAGCAATGTATCTCTGGTGAATACAGTACACTGCTAGGGGTATCATGTTTTTATGTGCCTATAATTTGGCATTGCAACAGCTTAAATATTTATTTGCTACAATATGTAAACCATAAAATTACTTGAAAGAACTATGGTACTTTAGTTTAATGGAAAATAATATTACAGTATTAGCAGTAAATTAGTGGAAATAAGTTGTGAATAAACAGCATCTGTAAAATGTCTTTCAGCACATAACTAGCTTCACTGCCCAGTAAATACTGGACTGCCTGCATTGTATGATTAAAAAGTCAAAATGGTAGCCACGATAATACAGGTAGTCCTCAATTTATGACCACAATTGAGCCCAAAATTTATGTTGCTAAGTGAGAAATTTGTTAAGTGAGTTTTGCCCCATTTTACAACTTTTTGCCACATTTGTTAAGTGAATCACAGCTGTTGTTAAATTAGTAACACGGTCATTGAGTAAACCCAGTTTTCTCATTGACTTTGCTTGTCAGAAGATTGTAAAAGACGATCACACAACACTGGGACACTGCAACCATCATAAATATGAGTCAGTTCCCAAGCATCCAAATTTTGATCACATGACCATGGGGATGCTGCAACGGTCGTGTGAAAAACAGTCATGTCCCTTTTTTTCAGTGCCTTTGTAATTTCAAATGGTCACTAAACAAACTGTTGTAAGTTGAGGACTACCTGTACTCCAGAAACTCTATTTGGAGTTTGTGTATGTGGTGCCTTTTCTGACCACACCCTGCAAATGCTCCTCCTTATATGTTGAAGTGGCAGCTGACACTAAAAAGATTGGAATTGCAACATATAAAATAGTATGTAAAACATAGCTTTATATAGACTTCATTTCCTTAGAGTCCTGCGAAAAAAATCAGGTGGAACAACGGCTGATGACCTCTTTCTGTCGGTCCACTGTAGAAAGTGTCCTCACATACTGCATTACAGTAGGGTGCACTGGTTTAACTACTGCAGATAGGAAGGCACTACAGAGAGTGATCAATTCGGCACAAGAAACCATTGGTTGCCCTCTAACACCACTGGATGACATCGTCAGGTCTCGCTGCTTTAGCAGACTAAAAAAGATATTTGGAGATGATTCACACCCTGGTCAGTGTCTCTTTGCACTTCTACCATTGGGCAGAAGACATTGAAGCACAGCCAGCTGAACAAATAGGTTTAAAAATAGTTTCTATCAATGGGCTGTCAGACTCTTAAACACAACCACAATCACTCCATGCACACGCGGAAACGTATGACTAGTTTTTCTTTTTCTTTCTTTTTCTTTTTTCCTCCTAATTACTTGCATAGGGATTATTATTCTTTATACTATTTATGTTGTTCGTATTTTTTGTCATGGATTGCACCAGTGAGGCTAAAACCAATTTCGCTGTATACATGATATACAATGACAATAAAGGCTATACTATACCATAGCTAAAGAAGCTTGACTCTGGGTGATGTCATGGACACACCTTGGCAGTTTTCTTGAAAATAGTACTGTAATAGTTTGCCACTGTTTCTTCCAGGATATATTTCTGAAAATATTTTCAACAATATATTGATATATATTGTTGAAAATAATAACAAAAAGAAAATAAAAAACATGCAATAGAAATAGGAGTACTATAACAGGGCCAGAGGTGAGCGTCACATAATGTAACAACCGGTTCACCCAGAACCGAAAAGGTGAGCATGCACGGCATCAAACACATGGTGATTATATAGGACGGGATAGCACCAAGGCAGGTGGGTGGGCCCAGCCTCTGGTTGGAACTACCAGTTTGTCCGAACCGGTCCTAACCAGCAGCAGCCCACCTCTGAACAGGGCAGGGGTCTTAAATCTTAAATACTTAGAGCCATTTGGACCCCACAGAAAAGAAAATACTGGGAGTCACAAAACCTGGGTGGGCATGGCCAACTCAACATCACTCCCACCCAGTCACGACACTCCCCCCAGCCACACCTACCCGGGTTTTGTGGCTCCAGGTGTTTTCTGTGGGAAATGGGTCTCTCTCTTTCTTTCTCCCTCTCTCATTTTTCTCTTTTTCCTCTCCTCGGTTCCTCCCTCCCTTCCTCTCTTTCTTTTCTTTCTTTCTCTCCCCTTCTCTCTCGTTTCCCTTGTTTCCCTCTCATTCTCTCTTTCCAGCTCTCTCATTTCTGTGTCCTCCCCTCTCTCTTCCTTCTCTCTCTCACATTTCTCTTTTTCCTCTCTCTCATTCTCTCCCTCCATCATTTTCTCATTTCTCTTTTTTTCTCCTTTTCTCTTTCATCTTTATCTCTCTTTCCCTCCCTCTCTTTCTTCCCCCTCTCTTCCCCCCCTCTCCCTTTCCCCCTCTCGTGTGTTCCCTCTTGAACCATTTCCAAAAACAGGCGAGGGATGGGGGTTTTTTTGCTTTTCTTTTTCTTTGAGTGCTTTTTACCATATGATTTAAATCAAGAGTCATTTCAGGTCCCCAGATAAATGAAGCTCTTTCGTCCCCCTGCTGTGGCTCCCTGCCAGCTGGCTGTCCCCACCCCTCGTCCTCCCAGTCACACCTCGCATGGCCTGAGAAGGTAACAGCAACAGTGGGGATGGAGACTCGCTCCATATTCCAGAGTGGGAGGGAAGCGCTCTTGTACTTGCCTCTCATCTTGCGGGTGTTTCTTCCAGTCCTTCTTGGTGCTGTGCCACCTTGGTTGCTCGGGGAGCTGCCCGACTTTCTCTCCACCCAGAGACACTGGCCTGGCCTGGCTGCGGCTGATGCTCCGCATCGTAATGGGCTCCAGGAGGAGGAGGGGACACCGTCTCCCTCATTGTGAAGCATGCTAGATTTAAGTGTGCTGTGCAAGGTGCTGCAAGAGCAGCGAACAGGCCATGGAGGTGGTGAAAGCAGTGGGGCCAGGCCAGTGCTCTAGACCAGCAACTTTCTCTCACCACCTCCATGGCCTGCTCACTGCTCTTACAATACCTTGCGCAGCACATTTAAATTTAGTGCACTTCACAGTGTCTCAGGGCGGAGAGAAAGTCATGCGGTTCCCAGAGGGACCGAGGTGCATGCAGCACCAAGGAGCACCGGAAGAAGGACCCGTGAAATGAGAGGCAAGTACAGGGGTGCTTCCTTCCCACTCTGGAATATGGAGCAAGTCTCCATCCCTGCCGTCGCCCTTACCTTCTCAGGCCACATGAGGAGTGACTGGGAGGATGAGGGGTGGGGACAGCCAGCCGGCAGGGAGCCACAGCAGGGGGACCAAAGAGCCGCATGCGGCTCCAGAGCCGCACATTACTGACACCCGGGATAGGGCAATACAAGAATGCCATCTGTATGACAGTACAGCAGTACCAATTGTGCTTAGGGGTATTTTTAAACAATAGATTCAAATATATTTGAAAGTAATTCCTAGACCCACAGTTTCCAGTGATGCAATAGTTTTGCCAAAATGGCAATTAGTTTGAATTCACAGAAACTCAGTACTTCCACTTTTTCATCCTTTCTTCAGAAAAGAAAAGACAAAGTCAAAATGATTAAGCCCAGCAATTTCTGGGCTTAATAGAAATTGATATTAATAGAGAATAAAAAACTATTCTGCATAACAAACTTCTCCAGTTTGCTAGCTCCAGGCTTGATCAATCCAAACAAGAGATTAATGACTAGCTATCTTTTTAAAAATTACATTTTTTCCTAATTTCCCCCCCTAAAAATTCTTTTAAAAATTGGATGATCTAACCCTGTGACAAGTCCTGGAATTCAAGGCACATTTTAATACTACAGATACACCAAGACCATCATTTAAATTTTCTATTCTAAAAAAATCATGTCTGAGAAATGCATGAAATAAATTAGCAAATGTATAAAATAACTAACTTCCATTACATTTTAATTATTAATGAAATCTTAGTACTTTTATGGATTGTTCTCTTTTCCCTCAGCAGTCCAAATACAAATGTGAATTTTAATAACATGAGAAATCTATTGCCCTGTCTTTCTGTTGTTGTTTTTTTTAAAAAAAAGATCTTTGTCCTAGCAAAATCTATTCTCTAAGATTAATCTTTTTCCTGCATTCCAAACCCATATATGGCTCTCCCAGTACCACTGGAGCAGGTTTAGAGGAAACAGGAGAAAGACAAAATCAGCTAAAATAATATTACCATCCATCCATAGAATTATTCGCTGTATCAAATAGAATATTACAAATAGAACTGGAAATAGCTTATAATAATATTAATACAGCCTTATAATCATTATCTCCACCAACATACATCATATCTCAAAATAATGTTTATATCTCACCAATTTTAACATACTTCAAATCAGCATCTTTCACCAGAGTCCTAAGGAAGAATGACTTAGGAAGAGAGGAGCAAACAACTTTGTCTTCTACATCTGCTTTGGTACATGATGTTAGCAATTTTTTGTACTCTCCCAAATGCAAATCATATCCTACCAATTATAACAAAGAAAGTTTGACATTGTTCAGCTTTGACCACTGAGCATTTTTATTAAATAGCAATAAACATGTAACAGATTCTCCTCTTTAAATTACTGTCATGAAGAGAAAAAAATCAAAATGTAAAACATCTGCACTTTGAATAGTGCAGATGTTTAGAATAAAAAGATAATATGGAAAATGTATGGGGAGAAGAACTATTACTATCCATGGAAATTTATGACGAAGACTTAATCATCAAATGACATCTGGTGGATTTATGCAGAATTGCATTTGCAAAAAGTATGCTTATAGCATGGTTTTAGTCCTGAATGCGTACATAATTCTGATTCTTCCAAATCCACAGGAACCTAACAATTATTTGATGTCGGTCAAGTATGATCTGAAAACCTGTTAAAACTTAAAATCACCACCAACACACTGTTAATTATTGTCAAATGGGAAAATGTTCTGCAAAGGAAAAAAAAGTAATTACTGGGGCTTCTCCCAAGCTTGGTTGCAGTTAAAGATTTATTTTTCTCTATTTATTTTAAGTGAAGAATATAGAAATTGCAATCCATGTTCAATGTATGCTCACCAAAAAATCACAGCTTTTTATAAGTAAAAAGCTATACAAAAATTCTCCTAAGCTTCTTTTCTGTTTGCCAGTACTCTCCCATCAAAATTCTTTCATTTTCATTTCATTCTTCACATTTCTTCTTCACTGCCCATCTCACTTAAGTGATCACTGGATGGCTTACAATAAAAACATGTCACAAAATGTAAAAAGCATACAACAAAAACTTCTCAGGAGTCCTACATAGTATTCAAATTTTCATTTCCAGGAATGATAGCAACACTACTGTAATTCACCCAGACCTAGTGATGAATTCTTACACGCTGCAGATTTATTTATTATTTTATTTATATCCCAACTTTACTATTTCTTTCTAAACGCAAGGTGGCAAGCATATCTAATATTTCTTTTTCCTCTTTATTTTCCCTACCAAAACAATCCTGTCAGGTGAGTTGGACTAAGAGAAAGTGACTGGCCCAAGATCACCCAGCTGTTTTTTATAGTTAAGGTGGAACTAGAACTCACAGTCTCCTGGTCTCTAGACTGGTGCCTTAACCATTAGACCAAACTGGCTTTCTTTCAGATGCTTGAAATACTAATTTAAACAGAACGGAGCAAGAGATTGATGTAGCCAGCCATTGCTAAAACTCATTGTTATGCTGAATAATAGGAGATGGATTACCATTGACTGTATTTGGAAGCTTTGCCTCATTTATGAGTTGGCAGCCTTGCTGCCGTATGATAATATATTATTTCTGCTAAATAATAGTTGTATTTATTATATTTGTACAGTATGCCATCTTTGACTCCCAACAAAATATTTGATGGGCAACACAGCAGAATGAAGCCTATAAATAATGCCTTTAGGCCTTTGAGTTTAATTTCCTTGCGAAACTTCTTGACCCTTACTAGCATTAAGAAAACAAAAGAAATGAATGAAAGATTAGAATAAATTAGAGAATGTATGTGGATGTTCTTAATGTGAATAATTTATATGGGTTTATGAAATTAATTTTTTATTGATGCAGAATTTAAATTACCCTGATATGAATTGTACATTTTATTAGGTTGTGGGTTTTTTTTGTTTTTTTTTTTTGCATACAGTGGAGATTATCCAGTTACATGCAGTTTAATTCTTTATGCAAGCAAGACATCATTCTTGACTTCAATATAAGATATTAAGGAAATCAACTAATTTCTTCCATGCATGATTAATGAGAATTCAGGCCATTGCAATGAACTAGAAATGTGGATTTTCTTGTATCTGACTTGTGGAATTAAACTCTGTGTATTAACTATATAATCCCACACAATGAAAATCTTACAATTTTTTGTACAACAGCAATGAGGCATTAACAATCTCTGTGTATGTGCATATCTTTGTGTGTTTGACATCTTGAGCTCATCCTGAGTCAGAAGCCCTTTAGACAGTCACTCATAGCCAGTTCAGATTCAGAATAGTCTGAGCTAAAATATGCTGTTTCTGATACCCTAGTTTATTTATTTATTTATTTATTATTGCGATTTATGTGCCGCCTTTCTCCCTAGGGACTCAAGGTGGCTTACAAAATGACAAATTCCAATACACAATACAAATCACAATGAAATAAAATTAAAATCAGCAACCCTATTAAAACAGTTTAAAATTATGACAGTGTACCTCCAAACAGATAAGTTGAGTTGACGGAAGAGCCACGTCTTCAGCTCGCGATGGAAGGAAAGAAGGTCGGGGGCTGTCCTGAGCTCAGTGGGCAATCCATTCCAGAGGGTCGGGGCTCCCACAGAGAACGCTCTCCTCCTGGGGGCCGTCAGCCGACATTGTTTGGCCGACGGCACCCTGAGGAGGCCGACTCTGTGAGAGCGCACAGGACGATGGGAGAGCGGCTGGAGATGGTCCTGCAAGTACCCCGGGCCTAAGCCATGTTCAGTAATGGTGAACCTTTTGGACTCAGTGTGCCAATAATTCAGAAAATGTGGTGAAAATTTTGGATTCAGCATGTCAATAATTTGGAAAATGACTAACTTTGCTGGCATGTCACACCTCTCCACCAACAAAAGAGAAACAAGTCTTTGCATATCCATTTATTTTTTTAAAATATAATCCAATCATATGTGTGATCCTCAGATTCTGTCACATGCCACTCACATTTCCTTTCTGTTGGCAGGCCCCTGCAGCTTACTCAAGACAGCTCTGGTCACACATGGCCTTCATTCTTGAACCGGTTTCAGAGAACGCCCTTTCATGGCCTCAACATGTCATTGGGGGAGGGGGGGCACGAAGGCTTGAAGAAATGTTATGATTTAAATCTTGAGTTAAGTCTCGGGGGTCCATGGCCATGGCCACAAAAGGTATTTTAAAAGGGTCTGTGGTGAAATAAAGTTGAGAACCACTGACCTAGAAAATCTTCTGGTCTCCATTAAAAAATGGGAAAAAAGATTGATAATATGAAAAGTAATGCATCTTAAACATAGTCCATTCTAAAAACAGTCATTCTAACTGCAGAACTAGTGTAAATGCACGAAAAATATGGAGATATTACTTGACCAAACTGACCTATTTGTAAGTTTACAATTCTCTTTATTCTCTATTGGTCACATCCTTGTGCCAGCTCAGCCTAAAAGTTACAACTGCAACCTTGGATAACCTTGGAAATGAGAGTTTATAGTTTCTGAGTTTGACTTAGATTGTTGGGGCTTTTTACATTAAAGCCTTTAATGGTAAATCAAAACTACCATTATGCTTTCATATATTGGAGGTTTCCACTCTGGTAATATTAGCATCTGTATTTCTGCTAATAATCATATCTTCATATGAAGACTAAGTAAGTGGAATTATCTCATCTCTCTTGGTCTGCCACCAGAGAGGACTTCTCTTCTTCTGATCTTTTTTTTTTCCTAGTTTGATCTTCAATGAAATTTGCTTATTTCAATAAAAGTAAAGTTTCCCCTTGCACATATATGCTAGTCGTTCCCAACTCTAGGGGGCGGTGCTCATCTCAGTTTCAGAACCGAAGAGCCAGCGCTGTCCGAAGACGTCTCCGTGGTCATGTAGACGGCATGACTAAATGCCAAAGGCGCACGGAACGCTATCACCTTCCCACCAAAGGTGGTTCTACTTGCATTTTTAACATGCTTTCGAACTGCTAGGTTGGCAGAAGCTGGGACAAGTAACGGGAGCTCACCCCGTTATGCGGCACTAGGGATTTGAACCGCTGAACTGCCGACCTTTCGATCGACAAGCTCAGCATTTTAGCCACTGAGCCACCGCATCCCATGGACTTATTTCAATAGTGTGTTTCAATAAACCTTTGTCTGAGATTGTATTATCTTGTGTGCAAGAGTTAACACAGCAAGTAAGCAGTTTGAAAGCTCTTGATTTTAATGTTCAAAGTACAAAAGGCCATTTAGTGAACAATTTGGCACAATACAACCAATACAATAAGATATTTCTCAATTGTTGACTACAGATAAGATTATTTTTTCAGAATGAGCACATTCTGTCTCTGAGGTCACCATCTTCTATTGAACATAGAACAAAGAAAGACTAAACAGAAGCTATTGTTGTATGAGAAAGTTCAGAAATAATGCTAAAGATTAATACACATAACAGCAGTATAAACATTTAGACATTTGTCAATGCACCTTTTCTGCCACTGACATAAGAAATGTATAATCATCTAGATTTTTTTAAAAAAATGATTAATATAAAATGAAATCTCTGTGGCATCTTTTAAAGCGAAACTGGCTTTTGTTCAGTATGTTTATTTTTTTATTGCTTATTTGTTTATGTGCAGCGATGTCCTTTGTTACAGGATTTCTTGGTTGTTACAGTGTTTTAAGGCAATGTTTGCTTGCCCTAAGCCAAATAGTCAATGTGAGGAAGGGGGAAAAAACCCTAACAAAATTAACAATTAGGAATTTCCTGCAGAGTACCAGCTGGCAAAAGATTATTAATTATCAAAAATGATATAGAGGGTTTTCATCTCACATACTGATCTAACCATTGCAAGAGCCAAAACAAATCTCACAACCACCTGAACTTCCCGAAAGACTGCAGCAAACAGCAAATGCAGGAGTTTCTACGGTTTCAAAATGAAACTGATTAATAGCAACATTAGTAAATAAAATAAATGACAGAAATAACAATGAAACAGGAACATGCTTATTCCCTTGGCCGGAATCACTTTGCTCCCATTCTTTTTCTACCATATTCTTACCAGTCCAAGATCAGCTGTCACAAGAGGAAACATGGTATCTGCAGCCCAGACTAAGAAAATACATGTTAGAATTGCAGTTCTCCATCCACAGACTCTTAGGAGCCAAAGCTGATTTTTATTTCTATGACTCTGAACATCAGACTCAACATTGTTATTCATTAGCAAAACTACTTTCTCTTATTAACTTAGCTCTTAGGAATAACAAACTAATGTTCGTCCCCTCCAATGTAGATTAAAGTTTATTTTAATTTGAAGCTAATACCATTTTTTCCCCCAAGTGGAACATTAAGGGTGTAACTTGACTCGACAGTTAAATCATTATCATTTCCTGTTTGAAAAGTACACATATAGAGTTAAAGCCCTCTTGACCATCTAAACTGAGATCCAGAACAAATTTATAATTAAAGAGTAAATGGGAAAAAAATATATGAAAAAGAAATTGAACTTTTTTTTCAATTGACACCATTTAAGTAGGAAAAATAATTGTTTCTTTATTTAATTTAATATAATATTTAATATTTTGCTGTTAGCTGGCTGCAAAAAACTTTCGGAAGCTATATTTCTGCCAAAAAAGCTATTACAAAGTATTGAATGAAAGAGAATTCAACTTTCACATCTGCCATATTCATGGTAGTTTTATTCTGAACAACTGTAAACAACAAGTACAGATTCAAATCTGTAAAATGATCTTGTGTTTGTGTTTATGCCATGCAGAAGCTTCTTCTATTTACTTAGATTTTCATTGAAACATAAGAGTGGATTAGGAGTGCCTAAACTTTTACATACAACTGTAAATTGATCCCAAACTGCTACCTGGGAAATATTCAGGCCCAATTTATGTAGCCATCATTTAAGTTTTGGTCCCAAAAGCAAACTGCATAATCACCTTTCCAAACAGAAAAAGAGTTCTCTTGAATAGAAAAAGGCTACAAAAATTCTGATCCAAATCACAAAAGGGCAGTGATGCTTCTTTTTCCCAATTCTGATGTAGTTTCTCTTTCACTTCTGCTTATCCTATGTCTTGCCATGGCATGCCCGTGTTTTGCTCTTATTAATGAACAATACGCTTTACTTTTCTTTTTTTTCTTTTATTTGATTTATATATATTATACATATACATATATATATATATATATATATATATATATATATATATATTATACATATATATATATATATATATATAAACTGTGATTTTTTCACAGTTATCAATTATGTTCAATTTTAATTTTAATTTTTATTTGTTGCTGCAACTGATAAATGTGGCTTGAGGAAGGCAGATGAGCTAATCTCCAAACCAGACCGGATTGCTTCCTTCCACAGACTAGACTGATAGCCATCAGCATCTTTCCAGTTTTCTTCTACAGTCTGCATTCCAGGTTTAGAAAAAGCTATATTTCACTATGGATCTACTGATGATATGAGGAGAAATGTCTTTTTTGCTTTTATAAACTCCTTATTAATTGATATTCTACCAATATTAAGAGAATAATATAGTAACATTTTTTTTAAAAAAAAATAGCAAAACAATATTCCCAGAGACTACATTTAAGATTCCTTCAAACAATCAAAACCTGGAAATGAACAAATTGCCAATCTTCTTGAATCAAAGTTTCAATTTGGCATTTTAGCAATGGGCCAGAGGAAACATTCCAAAAGTGGGCAGGGTCAGAACAAAGAAATGGGTAGGACAAAAAACTAAATTTAATAAAATGAACATAAGTGCAATAATTTTCCCATAATGCAATTTGTAAAGCCCTTTGAAGAGGTGAGTCTGAATATTTAATACTGAAAAATTAGTTCATTTGCACAGCTAGTTTAATGTTCTGGTTAAGATGCTGGACAGAGAAGGGAGACACATGTTCTATTCCTTCTTTTGGCACAGAGGTGGCTGGGTGACTTGGGGTCAGTTATTCAGCCCTAGAGTGGGAAATTTAAAAATATATGTCCATTAATCTGCACTGGACCAATGTGGTAGGCAGCAATCCGATCTATAACCTTTAGACATCCTGCACCAGATGGATTCACACTGATATCTGATTTATAATAAAGATACTCTATGTATCTTACCTGAGAAACAACAGTCTTTTTCCACAATTGCTACATGCCCTCCCATGTCATACAGGATTCCCCCAAATGGGCCTCTTAAAAAGATGCTAATCAATTGGCAGGTTAACAGAAAGCACAGTCCAAAGCCATGTACGGCTTTACTGTTTAAGAAAGCCTGCCAAGATTCAACTATGTATTCCTTTTATAAAGTATGCCTTTTTCCTAGCTGGCTAAAAATTGGATATACTTACCTAAAATCAGAAATACTTCTTCAACAAGTACAATTTATATTCTAGCTAATCTGCTTTAGCAACTGGTGTTGAATTACTGTAATAGAAAGATTTTTTAAAAAGGATTTATGCTACCATATTGTGCATCCTTCAACAATATCTCAATACTTTTAACAGCTTCTCAGCAGACACTTCATGGAAACTGCTGTTTATCCCAATAGTTCAAAATAGGATTTATCTCTCTCTGTTCTCTGCTTATCTATTTAAGTGTGACCTCTCCTCCCTGTCTGGCACCATCAGACCAGGCTGAGCTAGATTTTGCATGGCTGGGAGGAAGGGAGGATTGAATGAATCATAGCAATATTCCAGGAAACAGTAATACACCAGGAAAGTTGTTTTGACATCAAGTGTAAAAGGACCAAGAAGAAACAGAACTCATTTAACATTTTCCCTCATCTATCAGTGAAAGAAATGGGAGTGCAAATCGCTTTCCTGAAAATGATTACTAAAATATAAACCACACTGGAAATATCAAGCTTTACATGTCAACATGGAAGAAAAACATCTTCAGTATGAATGGTATCTTTATGTTTAAGAGGAAATGCTAGACTTCTATAGATTTATGATAGAAGAAATTTGTTACTTTTTTAAGAGGCTACAAGATTCTGTTAAATTGTAATAGCAACTAGCACTACGGAATATTTAATCTGAGAATGATTTAATTTCAGATACCTCTTAAACCAGTGATGAAATCTGAACCGGTTTACGACCGGTTCGCTGGCGGCGCATGCACGGTGCGCACCATGACCAAATGCGAGGTGTGTGTGAGCAGTGCACGCCAAATAGAGGCATGCGGTAAGTAGGACAGAGAGCGAGGAGGGGTGATCAGCTGTGGCACGCAATCTTTTTTTTTTTTACTTTTAAAAGCATTGCTTTTAAAAGTTAAAAAAAAGCCTCAGCTCAGCTGGGATCATCAGAGGCTTTTTTTTTTCTTTTAAAAGCATTTTTTTAACAATTTCTTTGGCCGAAGAGGTTGTAGAAAAAATGCTTTTAAAAGTTAAAAAAAGCCTCTGATGATCGCGCGGCTCAGCTGGGCATGGGGGGGGGCAGGGATTTTTGCTACTGGTTCTCCGAATCACCCGCCGCCATCGCTACTGGATTGGGCGATCCAGTCCGAAATGGGAGCATTTCACCCGTCTTAAACTGTAAAGGCTATTTTTAGACTGGCCTCTAAACTTTTGTTAGTCCTTGTAAATGGTGGTTAACCTGTAAAAGAAGAAATCTAAGAACAAAACTGTGATCTCTTGAAAAAAAATATAATAATATATATCAGTGGTGAGTTGCCCCCGGTTTGCACCGGTTTTATAGAACTGGTAGTAAAACCAGCGGGAGGCTCCACCCACCGACCCTAACGTCACCAAAACGCTTCTGCACATGCGCAGAAGAGCGCATGCGCAGTCCCACTGCGAACCAGTATTAAAGGTAAGTAGAACCCACCCCTGGTACATATGACTGTGTACAATCTTCGTTAGCTTAATGATAGAGTGTTACATAATTGACTGGATTCATAATACTTACTGAGCTATAACGCAAGGTTTACAAAATCGATGGATAACTTGCCTCAGTACACTAGCCCTCAAATTCATATATTCCCTTTTGTTCCTTAAAATTCTTGCCTTACTCTTTTTAAGCATCTTATTACCTCTTCCCAAACATGATTTTCTCAGGTTTCATCTTCCGCTTGATCCACTCACCAATCTGTTTGTTAACTGGGGACCTAGGAATTAGGCAAGGACTCCTATTGGCTTTTGTGTGCGTGTCTTTCAGTGGTGGGTTGCCCCTGGTTCAGACCGGTTCGCAAGAACTGGTAGTAAAACCAGCTGGATGCCCTGCCCACTGCCCCAGATGTTGTCATCAGCGATCTGCGCATTCCCTCTGAAATCCCAGGGCCAATTTAAGGAGCCTCCTGGATGCATAACTCCTCTGGAGTTAAAATTGCTCTTCTGGGTTCCAGCGCGCCGACCAACTGGTCTTCACGTGCATAGGAGCGCCAGAAACTGGAAGAGCAGCCGCCCGCTGCACATGTGCGCACTGGGAAGATGATCTTCCAGTTTCTGGCATGCACATGCACCCTGGCCACCTGGTCTTCTGGTTTCTGGCGCACATGCACACATGAAGACCAGCTGGCAATGCGTATGCATGTACATCTTCTCGGTGCACGCATGTGCAGCGGGCAGCTGCTCTTCTGGTTTCTGGTGCTTCCATGCACATGAAGACCAGCTGGCCGGTGCGCCGGAACCCAGAAGAGCAACAGGCAACGGCTTGCATGCCCGGAGAGATGGCTCTGCATTCCACTTCCTGCACGTGTGCCATAGGTTCACCATCATGGGCCTAGGGGATAATGTAGAACCAGATATCACTGTATTGAAGAAACCCCATCCCAGTACAAATCATCATCAAAACAGTGTGCCACATGTTTATTAAGAAGAATTAGGCCACTTCTTCAGCATGATTCCCTTATAATTTAAATAATTTAGCTAGTTACATTGCATAAAGGCGAGTCCTTCCTACTCACTTATTCTGGATAACAGATGAAACAGGTGGCTTGGTCCATCATAATCAAACTGCATTATCATCATCAAAGCCTTACTGGCTTTGTATGTATTTTTTTTTTTTTAGTTTGGTTTTGTTGTTTCCTATTATATTGTTTTTTTACCATTTCTAATGTATGGTGAGCCACCCAGAGTCATTTGGAATCAGAGGCATAAAATCAAATAAACAAATAAATAAATAAATATTAGTTAGGTTCTGTGACTGATTTGTGAAACCCCAAATAAGCGGATTAGGGTACGAGACATCTGTGTACTGTTAATGCTGCTTATATATGATGAATTTTATTATTCATTTTTCATGGTATATGGCCACCACATGTAAAAATCCAGTATTCTCAACTGTGAACATGGCTAAGCACAAATAGCAAGGGCCTGATTTTCAAAGCAGCGCCATAGTCTTCAAATACAAATACTTCTGTAATCTGTAATCTGAATTGTGCTAACATAATTCCAGTCTTTTAGATTGTAGTACATGGCAGAGTAAAGGTCAAATTGGAGAATAGGACAGGATTATTCAGTTATCTGAACAAATCATTTATTTCATTCAGTTCATTCATTCTATTTAACCACTCTCTCTCTCTCAGCCTGAATGAGGTAAAGGTAAGCCACTTCTGAAAAAAGTTGTGAAGAAAACTGCAGTCCACACAATTGCAGAAGTAAAAAGAAAAAAAGGCCTTCCTCAGAAGAACCAACCAATAATTCAATAAAAATAAAATAAAATTTCCTAATAAAATGCTTGTTTGCAGTGTTCCATGCAGAACTTAATTTAGTCCATCAGGTATTTTTTTATAGGGGAAAAATCTGGCACAAGTCAATCTGCAGATTCCATTTTTCCTCTGGATGCCTTAAGAAACACATGTGCATTTCTAATAACGGTCTGTAAGGTTAGATTTTTCTAAAATTTGATGAAAAAATGCTAGCATCCTCTGACAACTGATAAATATGTTTCATAACTGAACAAAAAATCCCAGAAAAATAAAAATATACAAATCTTCAAGGAGAAAGGACACAATGTCAAGCCCCTCTCTATACATAAATACCATCAAGTGTAGTTAAGTGCCTTCATTTCTAGGACCTTCCTCTTTGCTTTGGCATCTGGTAGCATTGCTGACTTTTTTCAGCAAATATGTGAAAGATAAATAAACAATTAACCAAACATTACACAAGTGTAACTGTTTTTCCTGCATCAGACACCACCAATTTACCAAATGAGATTCAAAGGAGGTCATGAAACCTCAATTGCATCATGTTCAAGGGGTCACTGTAAAACAGGGATGATTTAGCTCTGCCCTATTTAAGAAACCCTCTGAGATACCAACATTACAAGGGATTTATTAAGTCAGACAGATATACTTTTCTGCCACTGAATAGTAATTGGTATAAGAGACAGCTATCAAAGCAGTATTCAATACTGTGCAATGAAGTCTTTTAAACATGCAGTCTGAAAGTTTCTCATTTTTTACATTACATACCCAATGCCCTAAACTCTATATAATTAGTTTGCTCCAATCCATTTTATCCTGGATATCTTTAGTTCTAGCTTTCTGGTATCTTGAAGATTATGCCATAAAAAATGTTTTCATACATCTAACTAAATGCAAGTTGGACAAAATGTTTTTTTTTCCATCTACCTCTTCATCTATATATACAAATCCATAGCAAGAGACAGGAAAAACTATGCTCTCCAAACCTAGCAGAAAATCGCATAAAAATTGACCGGACTTTCTTCTAAGTAAATATGCAGAGATTGTAGTGTTATACTACAAAATATTAAACAGCACCCCCAAATACACAAATCATATTATAAGTTCTGTTGTTTTCATATCCTCTAGTCTAATTTTTACAATAAACCAATTCCTGGTTATCTTTTGTTCCCAAATATGCTGTATTCCACAGAATCACAAAATACTCTTTATTATTAATAGTGGTTCACTAGAGTTATGTAAAGATTCTGTAATAATTTATTTATTAACTCTCTTTCAATGCTAGCTGACATGTGGAAAACATGTAATTTGTACTGGGTAGGCAAGGATGAAAAGAGAATGAGGCTGAAATTTGGGGGGGGGGGCGTTGGGGAGAGGGGTTGGTGGGTTTTGTTTTTACATTATATTAAATCCCTTATAGAGCTTACATTACAGTTTCTGTTCATTCCTAACTTAAAATGATTAGAAATTATGCCATAAAATATTTCAGAATTGTAAATAAAAAGTGCTCAATGGGCCATAGGGAAGGAGTTGGGGACTATGTCTGGTCCTGGGACAGCATGTTGCCAATCTCTGCTTTAGAAAATAACACATTCATTGGGACTTCCAGGGAAGAAATCGTGAACTGAAGATAGTTCGGCTGAAAGCAGAGCTGACAATCATGGCAGAATGAAAAGATAGCAAGTAGACCAGCTCTCATCTCTGGACAAGGAGAGGAGTTGAAATTGCCCATAAGTGCTCCAGACAGTTGTTCCTTGTGAGAAGATTGCAAGATAGCAGTCCCAAGTGAGGTTATTGCTCTGGGAGATGAAGGAATAGTCATCTTGCTCAAACCACGGTTGGTACTTTTAAAGGGACACTGATTCAAATACTTCCTTTCCTAATCACTGTCAGATATTGCTTCTTAACTGCTTTCAGCTATTAGAACCATTTGGATCAATATGTTTTATGTCACTCATCACTAAATTTTAAGCAACATGCCATAATTGGAATTTAGCTACCAAATAAGTAGTTTCAATTGAAATTCACCCCAAATGAGTTTTGTTTGTGGGGATGATTTTTTTGACATGACTCCTGTTCATTGCTAGGCCAAAATATGTTAAAGTGATGAACTGGGAGAGCTGATTTGTGTGATGAAGAATGAACTGTATGTGACAGCAACCAACAAGTTGCACACGAGAAAATGTGATGAACTGATTAAGAATAGTTGAGGGATCACTTAAAGGAAAATTGCTGCAAGGCTTGGCATTTCACAGGAATATGGGCTAACATTATTGATGTTATTTCATATTAGAAGATGGGTTCCTGGCATGTTGACAGCAGAAATGAAAACATCAGGAATTGAAGAGGTGTTATCTACATAGCATTCCTTGAACTTGGTACCAAGATAAGTTCTGCACATTATACTGCAACACAGTGTTCAGAAGCACGAGAAGGAAATGTTATTGAAACATCATGCTAGGCCTTATATTTCACAAGCTCTCCAGGAGGCAATTTCAAAGTTGGATCTCATGGTTTTAATCCATTTGCCTATAGTCTTGATTTGGTACTAGGCAATTTTCACCTTTTCCCAAAACTGAAGGATTACCTCTGTGGGCATCTGTTTGATTCATATGAAGAGGAAAGGACTGTCTTGACCTGTCACAAGAGACAAAGGGTGGGTTCTTTTGTGATGGATTTAAACATTGTCCATTGTTGACTGAAATGTGCAATGAATGGGAGTAACCATGTAAAAAAAGTAAGTAAATGTAACAAAAGGCCTCAATTCAAGGATGATTTTGTTTCATGTACTAAAACATCCGTATTTAAACTAAAATTACAGAGGCAAAGACATTACTTTTCATTCAACCCTTGTAAATATGTATACATATATAGTTATAAATACATATATGTACAGTTTCTGTGAGACAAGAAAGAACTGTTCAGAATATGAATGATAATGGTGCAGAAGTAGCGATTAAAAACATTGGGGAATTAATGTTTTTTAAAAAAATCAACTAAAATAATATCCAATACTGTACTTTTAAGCACATCTTCAACTATTATCCTAAAAATGAGCAATGTTCATTTCATATTTATTTATGAAATAGAAGTGTAGAAAGGAGGATTTCAAATTTATTTCCCTTCTGTGTGACATTTTCTTAAAAATGTTTAAGTACTTTCATAATGGAAAATACTTTGAGTTTAATAAGGTAAAAAAATATAATTCTTTCAAATGAAACATTAATATAGTTTTTCTGTGGAAAGTAATCAAAACACAAGTTCAATAAATAAAAATAGGTTTATTGAGTTTAGTTAATGTAAAATTATGGAAAACATGTTACAAACTTTTATAAGATTGTTAATTCTATTTTTATTTTGCAGTACTATTCATTGTATTGCAATTTGGGTATAGTACATTATACTGTAGATATGTCTACTTACTTGAGACATAATATAGTCTTGCATGCAACACTCAAACATACAGTTCTTATGTTTGTATTTAAAAACCCAAGAGACTTTAAGTATCTTCCAACTTGCCTACATTTTTTACTGTGGAACCTTAAAACAATTCCAATTTAGTCATGTGAACTCTAAAACATTAGTGTTCAAAAGAGGTAGATGTTGTTGAGATGTGATCTCATCAGTAAAACAAGATGGATGGACTAAATGTCAGGTAAGAATGCAGATCATATTAAAGGATGTACATCAACCTGTAAACTGTACATGCAGTTTCCAATTTATCATGATAAAGCATTTGAAGAAACCAGTTTCTGCATGTTGTATCCCCCCATGGAATTAGTGCCATTAGCTACACAAGCAAAAATTACCTGCCCGTTCTGTCCTTCAGCAATTATAAAAATAGTTTGAAACCCGACTCAAATCAATTTAGGAGCTTGACCCACCAAATTTCACTTCTATACAAGTATCATTACTTATCAATGATTTACAAAATTGTGTTACAGTTTCATGCCTTAGGACCAGATTGATCTCCTTTCTCCTCTGTGACTGCAGTTGACTAAAGAAGGGATTCAACATCAGATCATTCTTGGCGCTTCTCTCTGAAACTCTATGAGAGGTTCTTTCTGAGGTCAAAAACCACTTCAGAAAACTCCCAAAGAGATGTTACAGCAGCCGAGTGCCAGCAGCTTCCACATAAGGAAGGTGTTGAGGATACAGAAAGTACTAAAGATTCTTAATCCTCATTAATACACCCCAATATTTAGTGTAGCTCAATGATGCAGCATGGGGAAAATATCTAGACTGGCTTAATAGGACATTAAAAACAGCTGAGGTTCCTTTCCATCCTCCTATTCTGCAGCTAAGACAACTTGCTGGAATTATTTTGCCCAAATGGGTTTATTGTCTCTTTTTCTGAAAGCCTATCAAATGGAAAAGAAGTACAATTTGCGATCTGTAGTCAAACTATCAGGAATGGATCATATGTCAAGAGTATTTTAACATTTACTCAATTGCACCAAAAGAACCAGATAGGTAAATGCAAATTTATATTCAGTCTTTTAATAATATATCACAAGGATGAATTTCCAAGCATATTTAGTATTTTATTTAGAAATGGTACATGGGAAGTAATAATAGTTATTCCAACTAACTGTACATATAAACCACAAATATATATCTGGAGTCAGCATAAGTATGCAGGGAATGTTATACAACTGTGGTTTAAAATGTAAGGTACGTGTTTATGGTCTTTCAGAACCATAGTTTCATCAGTTTCAAAAAAAAACTTTTTTATATTTTGGTGAGGAAAAGTAAGTTGTCGGATACAAAGATGTATCAAACCATCCAGAAAAAAAAACAAAAACAAGAGATTGTGGATCATATAATGGGCTTATAATTGTTTCTCAGAATGATAGATAGTTCCTCAGTTTCTGATATAACACAAAGTGCACAACTACTGCTTTCATAGGAAGATCATCAAAGTGGCAGCCTTCAATACGGACCACTATTCCTCTGAAAATATTACTAATAATTTATTGTCCAAAAAACACAAGATATGAGGCAAAAGGGCTCATGCTCTCTAGAACATCTCATCTCTGAGGGTTTCATAACACCCTGAAGACCTCGCTCTGTCAGATGGCTTGGAGACCTAATGGGGGAGCTTCATATTGGAGGTGGCTGACTAACTAAAATTTAATTCCACCTCCCCACCCCCCATCATGTGTCTGGCTCCCTCCTTTCCCATCTGGTGTTAATGGTTTGTATTTGTTAATTATTTTATCCACTGTGTTCAGATTGTTGACTTTAATGTTTTTAATACTTTAAAGTTTTAATGCTGTAAGAGATCCAAAGTCATTGGATACAAGAGGGGAAATGAATGAATGAACGAACGAATGAATGAATGCAATATTATAAAAAGGTTGAACAACCCAAGAACTCTGAGTATCCAGCTTAGAGCCTCTCAATTTCATACTACCAAAATCCAGGATTGTGATTTTCCAGTATATCTCAAATAAAAACTAACAAGCAAAATCAATACATTAAGTTTCTGCTGCAGATAATACACCTACTATACATATCCTCCCATTTCTCTGTGTAATTTTTTTCTTTATTTTTTGTTAGCCGTTGTTTTGAAGATAATACAGTGGTGCTTAAAAGCTTGTGAACCCGTCTGAATTATCAATATTTCTGCATAAATATGACCTAAAATGTGATCTGTTCTCCATATAAACCTTGAAAGTAGATACAGACTAATTAAATGACTTTAAAACATTATACTTTCCTGTATATAGCATAGAAGTAGCTTAAGTATGATTTTTTTCCAGATGTATTACTACATACACTGGGAGTACAAATGGTTTCACCTTGTGTGTTTTGCTTTTATTGGTTTTGCTTGTTTACACTAGCATTGAAGTTGCTGACAGTGCAGGAGGATGAGATAGGTGACAAATGAGGAATGCACAGTGGAACAGGCAAGGGAACTTTCCAGGTAACCATCTAACATCTTCCAGTCACAAAAGTGTCAACAAAGCCATTTTCACATACTGTCTAGGAGGTGAAGGTAAAATTTCTACTGAGTGTGTATGTGTATGAGTGTGTGTATGTGTACGTGTATCCATATCTATCTCCCAGTCTAGTCTATAATTTTGGAATTTCCTGGTCACAGCAGAAATACCCTGAATGATTTCAAAAAAGCTAGGCAAATTTGGAGCTAAGATATACTCAGATGGAAGACTACAAAAATCTCAGAGCTGTAGGTAGGAAATTCTGGAAGAAAACAATGGCAAACTACTACTACCAATAAAATTATAAGTGATGTGTAAGAATCTATGTTGAACTTGAGGGAGCCCTTACCTGATCTTTAAGGCAGAAAGCATTGCCAACTAGAATAAAATATTGGAATTCACGGCTTCAACTTTCCTTTTCCAAATAATGTTAACTGGAGAACTTCAATAAAACTACTGACAGCATTTTGAAGTTAGAGCTCCCAAGTACAAAGTCACTCTCTTCCTCTCGCATCCTAGAAGTTTCTTTATAGGAACAGCTTGGAAAGAAATGCATCCAATGTTGTAGGTATGCTGCATATAGTAACTCTCTTGTCCTTCATATTGTTTATGTGTGTGACATGATCATTTCAAAGTTACAGAAAATCTGGTTGGATGCCGAAACCAAACAAGATATTTAAATGAGCATAAGACAGATGTTGTGCACATGTTTATATCAGCCATATCTCTGAGAATGCCTTCCTACTTCTTGACTCATGTTCACCTGCATATAATTACAACTCTCCACTGAGATCAAGCAGAGTCCTCCAGATCACACAGAGAGTTCTGCTAACATTCAACAGAATATCAACAGAATCCTCCTTGGGACCTTAACATTCAACAAAGACACGTTGGACATCAAGGAGATAAGACCAACATCTTGAGCCCATCCATTTTATCAGTGACTAAACAGTCCATTCAGAGTGCACATCTAAAAATTAAATTCTGGTTCAGCATGTGTTAAGCATATTAAAGAATTTTCCACGATTTTGATTTAAATGGAAAAACTGCCAAAAAAGCAACACTGAGGTAAAATGTCCTATTCTTAGCAATATCACATGCTTCTTTCTGCACAAAACAAAGAACATGGATAGCTTCATCATCTATTTTTATATGGATAGTTATTTGGGTCCCATGAGGACAATTTAGTCTCTTACATACATGGAAACTGTAAAACTGTAAGTTCAATATGAACTTGAATATCTTTCTTAGAGAACTAAAAGTAGCCTTTAAAGGTAAAGTTTAAGTTCATTGTCTGATATGATCTTTAGAACCTGGTTCTAGTTTCAAAGATGGAAATTAGTATATACGAATATATTTGGTATACATTCCCAATGCCCAATAATTGAATAACTGCTCCAGTTAGCCAAATCCACCACTTAATGAATCTATTAAGCTATCAGCAATATTTAACTCTCTATGATCTGCTCAGATTTGCAAGATTGTAATTGGCCTCACCAGATAAACCAGGTAAGAATCAGGACCTGATGAACTAACTCCACTTTATTGTAAACTTATATTATATAAAATCTGAAATACAGGCCTCCCTTACAGCCCAAGACAGGTGGTGTCTTCTGAACTTCATGCTCTATCCATCTGTGGGCTATGCTGTCTCTTATCTGACCATTCCCTTGGCAGTGGCTCTTCATCCATTCTCTTTAAGATTTTTTAATTAGAGTATTATTATGTATTATGTGTGTTTTATCTTTTGGCTGTTCACCGCCCTGAGTCCTTCGGGAGTAGGACGGTATATAAATCCAAAATAAAGTAAAGTAAAAGTAAAAGAGTCTGTGCTATACTTCTTTCCAATCTTATATCCCTGTGAATCAGGGAGATACTGTATCTGCCTAAGCCTTTTCCAAATGTTATTTCTTTGCTCTGGATCTTAAAACATTTCAGCCTAACCCTAACACTTTTGCCTAGTTCCTGCGTATTCTCAATAAGGTCATCTTCCTACAACTACCATATTAAGATTGGAGTTTCAGTGATACTGCACTACCAGAGTCTTGAATGCAGACCTAACAGCTTCATTGGTTCCAGAGATAGTTGTATCAATTTATGAGAAGTTGCAGCTCTCAGTTTAATGAACAATTCTGGACTACTTGGACAATTTAAGTTTGAAATCCGCACCTTACTGTGGTAAATGCTGAAGTCACTGAGGAATGGACAGCAGATTTTGGGCAGAGAATAGGAAACTGTCAATCATACAGTGCAGCCTACATATGAATATACAACAGGCTGTGCTGGACACTAAATTCAATTTTGAAAAGGGAATTAACAAGCTAATTGAAAACTCCTCTTAATGGAACCTCCAAGCTTGAAGAATCAATACAGAACCAAATGGTACAAAACATAACCACGAGAGTCCCTAACCTTATATACAGTAGGCGACTGTTAGAAGCAGAAATACAGGCTAGGATATTTTTGCTCAGATTAAGAAAATCAGTTCTTAACTATAAAAGTCAGAACAGAGTTCCACTAACATTCTTCTTTGGCAAAATACTTTACACTCTGACCTCTACTAAACTCAGGGTAGGCATTTAAGCAGTGGTGGGATTCAAATAATTTAACAGCCAGTTCTCTGCCCTAATGACCAGGTGGGTAGGCGTGGCTCGGTGGTCATGTGACCATGTGGGCATGGCCAAATCAACGTCAGGTCAGTGGGCGCTTGTCTTAGCTGTTACAATGTAATAAGGGTTAACCAGGGAGGCAGTTTCTGTAAGCAGGGCAATCAAGATTAGGCTAGAAACACCACCAGAATGTTTCCTTTCTGCCTTCCTTACAGGATTAGCCCTGTAAAGTGAAAAAAAAAAGATTTCTTCCAACAACTGGTTCTCCGAACTGCTTAGAAAGTTAACAACTGGTTCTCCCGAATAGGTGCGAACTGGCTGAATCCCACCACTGTATTTAAGCCTTAATCATATCAAGAATTCAGCATTGGGAGGCAACGAGATTCTGAATATATTCCTTTTCTTGGAAACTTCAGCATTTGTATGCAAGGTGTTTCCTTCAAGGCAGAACAGGAATAAGCAGGAATCACAACTGAATTTATTAACAGCCACGCCAGATCGGTTTCAAGGCTTAGAATGAGAAAACTGGATTAGAGGTTTCCTTTTCCACCTCCAGTCAACTTTGTATCGTCGCAGTTTTAAAAGGAAACCAATCACATTGGCATTTTCCATCCCAGAGCGGTTCCAACAATTCCAACAATTGCTGGCGAAAAGATAGACCACCTTTCCCGTTGATCCCGTTTGTGGCGGTCCCAACGGCAAGTCTGGCACGGAAAGTTCATTGGAGGCAGAAGGAAATGCGAAACAACACGCCAAGGAGCATCGAAACAGAGAAGCGAAGCGCATTCTGCCGTCGGGGAGGGAGATGTTGCTACGCTGGGAGATCAGCACTTCCTCCTCTCGCCTCTCTCCTCAGAGCAGCAAGCGATGGTCCCTCCCCCGCCCCCGTCACTCACCCGCCGAATCCATCTCTGGCTGCCGAGCTTTCGCTGCCCCTGGACTGGGTGCTATGGCGCCGAGCCTCGCTAAACCAAAAGCGTCCCTCCTAGGAGATGGAGGAGACGGAGCCTCTCCCCCGCGTGCTTGCTTTCCAGCAGCTGCATCTCGCGCCTTGAGGTGCCGGCGGGGAGGCGGCCAGCGCCGCGCCTCCCCAAAGCGCTGCTCGCGGGGGGCTTGAGGCAATGAGCACCCGAGCCTCCCCCCCCCACCCAATGCCTTCGACCCCCACCACCTCGCAGCAAGCGACGCCGACGCGCTTTTCAGTCTGGAACCTGTCGAAGAGTGCGCGCGCACGCGCGATGCCGCGGGGGGGGGGGGAACGTGCCTGGCCTGCCCAGGGACCAGATTGCAGCCCCGGCGGCAGAGTTGGGGCCGGGAGGGAGGTTTTGTTCGCCTTCCTGCTCGGCTTCGTAAGGCACCGTCAAGAACCAGCAACTTTCCCGGCCTCGCTAAGACCCGGGCATTGTGTATGTGTGTAAAGGGGGGGGGAAGGGGTGTGTGTGAACTCCGGACGAAGGAGAGATGGGGTCCCACCTGCCTGAACGCTCTGTAAGAACAGAGCCTTTCCGAGCCAAGAAACTATGTATTTATGTCTGCACTAGACTGGAAAAACAATTTTGTTGTGGTAAATGTTTAGTCTTTAAGATACCACAAAACCCTGGGGTTATCTTTCTTTCTGAAGAACAAGGGGAAGGCATTTTTAGCCTGCCCAATTTAATATCATCAATCTTAATAATATCTGACATCAGAAAAGGAAGCAAAATCAGGAGCCTTCCCGCATGTTTCTTGATAGGCCAATTAATTGAATCCTGCAATTGGGGTTTTGCTAGTATTTTCATTGAGATTTAATCACTGGTTGTGATGGTAGTGTTCTGGATTAGGTGGCTTGAATGTCAGCTTTAATCGGGAGGACATCCTAAATACGTTTTCTTAATGTTTCTACTTGTGTCTTAGCCAGACACAGAATATGCCCCTAGGAGCTGTGCTGATAGACGAAAATGTTTCTAAACTGATGTACAACCTTTCAAACTAATAGCCCTTGCTTAAAGAGGGTAATTGGAACTGGAATTTCCATCACTAAGCCATGCAATCATACAGCAGTTGCTTAGCAACAGCAGTTCCGTTGCCATCGTTAAGGGAACTGCAACTTCATTAAGCACAATGTCACATCGGTGCCATTTGTGATCTCTTGCTGGCTTCCCCACTGATTGTCCAAAGCCAGCGGTGAAGGTTGCAAACGGTGATCACATGAATGTTGGATGCTACAATGTCTTAAGTGCAAGCAGGTCACCAAGTACCCAAATCTTGTTCATGCGAGAAAATGGGGATCTGGGACAGCTGCAAGTAGAAGAACCGGTCATAAGTACCACTTGTTCAGCACCTTTGTAAATTTGAAAGGTTGCTGAACAAGTGGTTGTTAAGCCAAGTCTTTAACTTGTGTGGATCTATTTTATAAGAGACGTACCTTCATTGATAGAATCTGCTAGTACTGTAATCTCATGGAGAGATTACTGCCATAGGCACTTTATATGCAGCCCTCAAAGAACTACATGCAGTTGATCTGGAATACTGTGGCATGTGCAACAAATAACATTTCATTTCCCATTGAAATTAGGTTGGCTGCCAATGCCTTTCCAAGCCCAATCCAGTTATATAACATTTATGGTAATCATTGGTGGAATGAAAAAAAAATCAGGAACATGTATTGTAGCATTTTGCAAGGTGATTATAACTACACAAAATGATAGGATTTTAACTGTCAGAATTCTGAGTCAGCAGCTGGAAGATACCATGTTAAGAAACACAACTATAGTTTCTTTGACTGCTCTCAGGAAAGAATCTGAAGTTCAGATAAAAAGTTAATTCATAGGAGGAATTAACAAATAGTAAACTATATCGTCATATTCTATTTTTATATCCCATTTTGCTACTAGTGAATACACATTTGTATTATGAATCTTCCCGTACTTCTACTTCATCATCTTAATCACCCAGGTAGTGATATCCAAAACAATTCAACAAATACTTTTATTTAGTACAGACTTCCAAACTTTATTACTCAAAGCTGCTTATCAGAAAATTCTTTTCACCCAATTCACACTTGAAGTCAATTTAAATGTTCCTTTTGTAATTGGGTAATGGATTCATGTTGCATTATCCACTTTTACCCAGTTTTAGGTAATTTACCCAGATTTGGAAAGCACGGATTTAGTCCTTTACTATGCAGTTCTGGCTGGGATTGAGAACTAGTTTTTGTTCATCTGGTCATTTCATAGATTGAGAGTATAGGATTCTTCTGATAACCTTTTACAGCTAGTTGTTGACTAATGACCACAATTGATCCCAAAATGTCTGTTGCTAAGCAAGAGTTAAGTGTGTTTTGCCCCATTTTATGACCTTTCTTGCCCCAGTTGTTAAATGAATCTCTGCAGTTTTTAAGTTAGCAACACAGTTGGAAAGTGAATATGGCTTCCTTATTGACTTGCTTGTCAGATGGCAGAACATGATCCTGGGACCCTGCAACCATCATAAATATGAGCCAGTTGTCAAGCATCCAAATTTTGATGATGTGACCATGGGGATGCTGCCATGGTCTTAAGCGTGAAAAATGGTCATAAGTCAATTTTTTGAGTACCGTTGTAACTTCAAACAGTCACTAAGCAAATGGTTGCAAGTCAAAGATTACCTATATTGTCCTTTGGATTCACTAAGATGAGGAAGTCTTTCTTTTGAATTAATGTATTTTGGACTATTTTTATTTTTCTAAACATTTCTATAACTGCCTATTTTATTACCAACTCCAGGCAGCCCCCAATCAAAAGTTAAAATAGCCATGAAATATATTAAAATTATGAAACTAAACACATTAAAACATTAAAAAACACAGAAACCTGGAACCCACCATCAAACTTCTGATTCGTAGTCACCTATATTTAAGATCAAAGTACCATACACCACAAGTCAAGCTCAATCTATGTGGAGTTTGTGGATATGTTCATTAGTTTTCTTTGCAAGAGTATAAAAATTATCTTGCCACTCTAAAATATATTTTATTTCTAAGTCTAACCTATATAGCCTAGGACTATGATGTCGAACCTATGGCACGCATGCCAGAGGTAGCACGCAGAGCCAGTGGTGAAATCTAAAATTTGTTACTACCAGTTCTGTGGGTGTGGCTTGGTGGGGGGTAATGTGACTGGGTGGGCATGGCCAACTTTTCTTTTTTACTTTTAAACCCATTTTTTCTACAACCTCTTCGGTGAAGAGGTTGTAAAAGAATGCTTTGAAAAGGTTCTGACAATCCCAGCTGAGTTGCCTGATCGTCAGAGGGTTTTTTAAAAACCCTCTGCTGATCAGGCAACTCAGCTGGGATCGTCAGAGGCATTTAAAAGAAAAAAAGCCTCTGATGATCGCGCGGCTCAGCTGGGCATGGGGAGGGGCAGGGATTTTTGCTACCGGTTCTCTGAACCACCCGCCTCCATTGCTACCGGATCGGTCGATCTGGTCCGAACCGGAAGCATTTCACCCCTGCGCAGAGCCCTCTCTGTGGGCATTTGCGCTGTCGCCAGCTACTCTTCTGGTTTCTGGTGCGAAGCCAGTTGGTCTTCACAGACACTGGAGCACTGGAAAACAGCCTGAAAACAGCCCAAAAAAATGGCCAAAAAACAGGCTGCTTTTCCAGCTGTTTTCAAGCTATTCTTCGCCCATTTTGGGAACGTTGGGCTGTTTTCTGGGCTGTTTTCCAGCCATTTTTGGACCTGAAAAACGGCCTGAAAATGGTCTGGAAAACGGCCAAAAAATGCCCAAAAAACAGGCATGTGTGCGCCAGTCAGCTGCTCTTCGGGTTTGTAGTGCTCCAGCACACGCGCACATGCACGCTCATGCACGTGCATTCCGGCTTGGGCACTCGGTGCTGAAAAGGTTCGCCATCACTGGCCTAGGATTTCCTACCAGTCCTACTAAATTTTTCCTAGTTTATATATTGTTTAGTTTTCTTAAGATCAACTAGGGTTGGTTTAGCCCTGCCACCCAGCTGAGTTATAGGAATTAATTACATATTGTTCCTTAAACATACAGGTACTCCTTAACTTATGACCACAATTGAGCCCAAAACTTCCATTGCCAACAAGACAGTTACTGAGTTTTGCACCATTTTACGATCCTTCTTGCATAGCTCCCCTCAATTCTGTAATCTAGAAGGTTCCAAACAAGGTTCTTGTGTAGTTATATAAATGTGTACATTCATAATGACCATTTAAACAATTGTAGTTCCATGTAAATAACTCTTTCCTGCCTAAGCAGGGGGTTGGACTAGAAGACCTCCAAGGTCCCTTCCAACTCTTGTTATTCTGTTTTCTGTTTACTTTCAGTGTATTCTACAAATTTATTTATTTATAAAATTGAATGACCATCCCTCTTATCACAAGGTAACTCTGGGCGGTTTACAATCATAAAAAAAATCTTTTATGTGGCTTAGTATTAACATAAGCGAGATGATAAAAAATAATTTTTTTGTCAAAAAAACAAACAAACAAAAGCGAGATGTTTTATTTTAAATGGATTAAAAAAAAAACAATTTAGCTTTTAATTCAGTACAACAGCCTGTGTAAGTTATTTGTTAAAATTGCTATGCACTTCTCAGTGACAACGGAAGAGGCTTAGGATATAAATATGCAACTCAAAGCCTGAGCTGCTGCGGTGGATAGTGCTAAAGATAATGAGACCCCATCTGGATTTCTTTCCTCTTGATCTCACTAGTTCAGCTGGAAAGCACCACCAGCTATTACTCATCTGGGCCATCTCCCTGCACCAAATTATATTTGTTAGACCACCTGCCTTTGACCCTGGAAAACACATTGGTTGGAACACCAGAAGCAACAGAGAGAGCTGCAGCAGATGGCCAAATATTTGCCTTGTTGGGGGAGGGCAGCAGAGAAGATAAGAAATGTTCCACGCACACACCATGATTAGTTTTTCCTCTCCATACATACACATAGAGCAGTGTAAATAATGGACAAGCGAATTCCATAAATAAATGAAACACAGTGAACAATAGAACAAATGCAAAGCCCAACAGAGACAAATGGGAATTTCAAGGGGGTAAAAATAGAATTCAAACAGGCTTCATTGCCTAAGGCAAACTGGTACCAACCTATGTTCAGATAGAACTTACATAAAAATCTGATTCCAGTTTAGAAACTATAGACATGCATTTTCCAGAACAATGGAATATTGCAAAACTTGGATCTTGGATCTCCTAGTGGAGAAAAGGAAAGAATAACAATGTTCAGTTTTGCAGAACATATAGCAATACTTACATGATACCAGGATGTGGTACTTTGCCTAAAACATTGCTGAATTTAGATCTCAGAAACCCATATTCAAGACTCCAGCATCACTTTTAGCTTGCTGCTTTTCTTGCAGAGAGTCACTTTATACGAGATGGGATACTACGTATAAAAATTTGATATACGTAAATTCATGGAATTCTTGTGAAATTTAAATATTACTATGACACTTTATCACAGAGAAGTCTAGATAAAAGTCTGTGTGCATTTATCTGTTTGATTAGTTGCATACAAAAAAGGGTGGTTTCCTTGATCATCATTATTAGAATAATTTGTGACAAAAGACTGATTTTTAACACAAGGTAGTGTTAATGTAGCGTAACTAAATTAATAAAAGGTAAAATGTAAAAAATAAAATGAAACCAGTTTCATAAAACACAAAATGAAAATGCCTTTGATATTTGAATCTCGCAAATCAGGATGCTTACCTCATTTTGAAATATTGTTACATACTGTTTCAAATAAAACTTTATTTTTATATTCATAAAAATAACAACTCACCTCCTTTTTCTTTATTATTTTTGTTTGCAACTTCATTTTGCTATTTATCAAACTACCACAGAACTGTTATTGTAATTCTGTGTAGATACACTGAACACACACACACACACACACACACACAAATCAGGTAGGTAAAAAAAAATGGACCAGTAGCAGCTGTGACCATTCCATAGTAATGTCTGTCAAGAAATGCTGGTTATCCATAAAGGTCAAGACATAGTTTTATGATATGCTCATGCCAAATAACGTGTTCATAAATATTAATATCCCTAGGTCAGGGGTCAGCAACCTGCGGCTCTAGAGCTGCATGTGGCTCCCTGTTGCTGGTCGGTTCCACAATTGATAAGGCTTTTGGTTAGGACAGGTAGAGGAAAAAGGATGCAACATTAGGAGGAGACTATGATGGGGGAACCGGACTTTCAGTCGGCTCCAGAATTGAACGGGGGCTTCCGGTTAGTACCTTTGTGGCTCTTTGAGTGTTTAAGGTTGCCGACCATTACCCTAGGTCAACATGCAACTATAATCAAATATGTATCATAAGCATATACCTCTTAAGTAAATATGCAAAGCATATTCAAAATGGATAATTTAGTTGCTCTGACATCAGTTGTTTTACTCCATAATTTACTATGAACTGGTTTAGTGATATGTTCCACATATAACTGCAAATTAAATTCAATCAGTTACTGATGTTCACACATAACTACAAATCGCTTTTACCTTTCAATTAATATTCATATAATCAGATAATAAATTGATAATTTACCCATGGAACATGTGTAGGTGACTTCATGGCTGCCTCTTCTATGAAAAGTTAAAATGCTAAAATACTCAAGACGTTTGCCCCATGCACATAGGCACTACCTTTGCTCTCCTATAGGACTCTTCTGTCATGCTTTCTTCAACTTCTGATCCTATGCAGCATTTCCTCATTGCAAGAGAGGCTTTTTGATAGTGCTTTCATGTTATGGTTGAAATACAATGCATATATTCAGAAGCAGCCTAGTGTCCCAGATATAATTATGTCTCAGGTAAATTTGCAGTTCTTGCAGAAGTACTGTAATCTCAAAACAAGCACTTGCTATGTGGGATGAAAGTGAGTGAGTCAATATATAAATAGCTTAAAATGATAAAAAGAGCATTTGTGGTAGGTGGTGCACATGTCTCAGAATTGCTTAATTCAGATGGTTGGTAATTTACTTTCTTCTGGCATAGGAAGAGAGTAAGCCACTATCTGTAGTACAAGCAGTGACCACAAGTGGGACTGGCAACTTGGTTGTCAGGTGAAGCAGTCACTAAATGAAACATCATGATTTTACAATTTTAATTCAGCTTTCTTTTGCTTTCCAGACCTGTGAAGGTCATAAATGCAAGGATTGGTCACAAAGTTAATTTTTCATTGCTGTCATAATTGTAAATGAGGCAGTCACTAAAACGATATTGTTTTCTGAAATAGATTTTGCAATTTTCACTGAAATGTATTTCTCAATGTTGGTAGTTGGTAAACTGGATTTCCCATTCATGGGAAATAATGTCTTACTTCCTATAGATCTTCTGAATTTATATGTAATAACAACTCTGCCTAAAATAATACTTTAGCAAAGTAAATAAATACTTCAGGGGAAAAATTGAATTCTTCACGTGAAAGTTATTAGAAAATAAGTTCAAATTTATGTAGGAGTCCTTGACTTAAAGCCACAATTTGGGCCAGGATGACCATTGTACATCGGTGATGTTGCAACCTGACATGTAACATGAATGCAATGACTTACAGTGGTAATTCTGGCATTCCCTATTGACATTAACTAAAGATTGTGGGGGGAGTAATCATCCCAATCCAAGCCACCCCAATCCAAGCCACCCTTCCAGCCCCGGAGGCACCCTCAGTAAGGTTAAGGGTCTGCCTCCATTTCCCCCAATCTGCCTATATTTACAGCCCACCTGCATTTATGAAAAAGGAGCAATTTGTAAGACCTGCAACTAATCCTAGAGCCACAAAGGCGATGTAATATTTGTTGCTATGAAACATTCTCTTAAATTTCATGTTGAATAAGATTTCTCATCTTGAGAAGTTATTACTGAAGAAGTGCTCAATTAAATATCCTATTAAAGAAAAAGAATGAACTAATTTTTTAAAGAAAACTTTTTAAAAATTGAAGAACACATTAAAAAATCTATAGGTGAAAAGCCAAATCCTCTTAGAAGAAATTTGACCTTTATAGCATCTAAAAGTATGTACTGCTAATTGGTTGTGTTTTGGATACTGTTATTACACCATTACTGTACATGCTGCACTACCATCTAGTGGCCACTTTAAAGTATTTCCAAATCTCATTTATTTCTTTACATTTGTCTCAGTTAATTGCTTGTATCAGTTTTTTTCTTTTACAAACTTATGTGTGGGGAAAAAAGACCGTAATGTGTTTGCCATGTTTTCTATCAGCCTCCTATACTACATGAGGTAGATTTTCTGATTACCAAGGGGTATAGAACAATGTGGACTAGTACTACTACCAGATGGATTCAAAGTTTGCTGACCAACCACACCAAGCATGTAGTCTTCAATGAAGCTACATATACGTGGAAGGAAGCATGCAGTGGGGTACCTCAAGGTTCTGTCTTGGGCCTGGTGCTCTTCAACATCTTCCTAAATGATCTAGATTAGGAAGTGGAACTCATCACATTTGCAGACAACATGAAGCTGGAGGGAATTGCCAACACTTTGGAAGATAAGACTCAAGATCCAGATCTTTAGAGACTTGAACATTGGGCCTTATACAAATAAAATGCAGTTCAGTGGTGATAAAAGTAAGGTGTAAAAAAGATGTTGAGACTCTAGAAAGAGTGCAGAGAAGAGCAACAAAGATGATTAGGGGACTAGAGGCTAAAACATGAAGAATGGTTGCTGGAATTGAGTATATCTAGTTTAATGAAAAGAACTCGGGTTAGGGGGTCAATCAATTATCCGGGGCACCTGAGGGCAGGACAAGAAGCAATGGATGGAAACTAATCAAAGGACAGAAGCAACCTAGAACTTTAAAAACTGACAATAACATAATCTGTCAATGGCTACATATAATATCAATTATCAGGAGCAGCATGATTGTGACTGCCAGTTCCTAAGAACTGCAACAGAGAAAATGTTGTCCTCAGATCATGTTTATGAAGATTCCATGAACCTGTGGCTAACCTTTATAGAAAAAGTGTGTTCCTCTCTATCTATCTCTACACACATCCATTATAATGTAGTTCCGGTTTTGGTATAAAGAACCCAACAACTGTGGATTGAAAACCATACTTCAAAGCTTAGGGTTATGCAGGAAACTGAATCATAGCTTAGTGTGATATGTGGGCCTGACAGAAACAAGATTTAGTCAGACTTTCAGTAGACTCATTTACATTTTATTGATTTTATTTAATTTACACTAAACACAATTAAATATGGATCCACACTAAGATTCTTATTGAGATAAACTCTCATTAGCATTTCTGCCATGTTTAGAAACAGGAGGGTCAGAATCTCTTTTTAGAACTTACCTGTTTTGTAAGAACCAAACCTAATATACAAATATATATTTTAAAAATGGGGACACCAAGGAAAGAGGTGTAAAAGGTTCTGCTGTATTATCCATCCATCAATTCTTACAGATGATATTCCAGAGGGTGGAGCCTGTGTGATGCAGTCTGTTTTCTGTTTGTGTTGAATGTATGAAGTTTTTAGATCTTTTCCCCTTGGCTGCCATACCTTACACTCAGTTTGTGATTTTATTCGTTTAAATTTTGTTAATCTCCCAGTATTATGCATTTGATATGTCCATATAAAATATTATTATAGTTGTTCAGAGAGCAGACAAACGTACATAGAAATGTTACAATTGCTTTATACGTTAGTCTTATTTCTCTTATTTAAAAACATAGTAAACATAGTAACATTTGTTACTGAATTTTGCAGCTCTCAAAATTCACATCAAATTTCTATTCAAGCCAATAAACTGTAGTGGTTAAAATGTCAGACAGCATTGGGACACTCTGTTTCAAGAGCCCTTATGACTAAAGAAGACTTTGTACCAGTTATTATTAGATTATCACATCTTCCTTATTTTTCTCTTCTTTAGGCTCTATTTAAAAACACAGAATACAAATTCATCCAAAGATAAACAACTTGTAAATTGTTCTTGATTTCAGTAAAAGATTTCTTTTCAGATCTGTCCATCTGCATCTTTCTTGTAACATATGTAGATTCTTGTAATATATAAAGAATGGAACATACTTTATAAATTAGCATGTTCTTCAACAAAGTGATATAATTAAAAAAAGAAAATAGCCATAATTTCTTCCTTCTCCTTTATTGATATTGCCAATGTGACTACCTTTACGCAGATAGATTGCTTTCCTATACAACATGCACTCTTTTTGGGAATTAACATTGCCCACTAGACCTCCTACAATTATCAAAATGACACCAGAATTGTTCCTTAATTTCCACGTTTTCCTTTGAAGAATTTCCATTAAGTTCTTTGCTGCAGGTCTGTGTAAAGGTTACTTGGCAAGAGTTCATGCATATGACAATAAAATGGAGACCAATCCACCACTAAAAGGAAATGCACATAAAAACATAATACAGTACTTTGACATTCAAATAAATACCCACACAGAGATGTAATTTTAAATGTAATCATACCACTTATAAGTCAATACTGTAACCAAAAGGATGAAAACTTAAGTCCCCACCTTCTAGAACATTTTTTCAGCAAACAGAAAGCTTTTTTCCATGACATGATTATAATCTCAATTCTTTTAAAAATTATTTTATATAAAGAGAAAAACTGATTTCTGCTCCTCGCAAGGTTACCAAATTTAATTATTCAAAGTTAGCCTCAACAAATAGCACTGCAGGGAGAACTTGTTGATGCACATCTCAGTTTCTGTTTCCTGAAATCACAAATGAATTAGATAAAACATGCAAGAGAAAAATATTAAATATCTTGCTTTTCTTCTTCACATTTGCAAACAATACTATGGTTAACTGGATCCATCACCACACAAAGCTACCAGAACTCCCAAAACATCCCCTGTACTGTAATCACAAATGGATTAATACACCTTGCTTCTTTTTGTTCAATAATATTACTTTTGGTTTGCAAAGTATATTTGTGTTTTGTTTACTTTTTTTCTTCTATACCCCTGAATTTGCACGATGAAGTATCATTGACTAACAGAATTTTTTACAATTTGAGCATATGTAGTAGATCTACTCTACAGTAGGTCTACTCATTAATAAATGTGCGAAGGGGAGGTTATATTGCCCTTATTGCTCCACTTGATAACTAGCTTTCAAAACCATGGTTCTTTATTTCTTGGACGGACTAAGCCAGTTTAGGGATCTCCCTTGAAAATTATGAAAGGCACTACTGGCAATAATTAAATGGAAAAAAAAGGCGCTGAAGTTGAACACCCTAGCAGTCACAACTTCAGATGTTATCTTTCTAAAATGTAACACAATTTGGCACAATAAAACAAAGTAGTAACAAAAACAATTCCAATTTGGAATTTAAGTGATATCGTTGTATAAAATTCTGTTAATCAATCATACACCATAAGGTTTTCCTAAAACCCAGACATTCTGGAATTTATAGGTAACACTAATATTTATTTTCAAGTGCCTATAACTGTTTTCACCAGAGCAAAGTCAAGTTTTCTTCTTGTTACATTGAACTATTCCTAAGAATAATAATACAATATGAAAAAACCCCAGAATTTGAATACCCTGGATTTCTTAATTAACATGGCAGTTAAAAATCAGTAATTGAAAACATATAAAGCTTAATATTTTATATTAAAAAAAAGATGCTGATATACAGCAAGTAGATCGTTTAGCAGAAGTCCTAGTTTGTATTGAAGCTCCTTTCTAAATACAGGGTAGAACAATACAATATAGTATAAAACTCTGCCACAAATGGATGAGGAAAGATCAAGCAGAAGCTCCAAATAGACAGACTATTAGCATAAGTCACTAGATTTTTTTTCCATTAATATAAACTCTTCTACAAAAAAAAGAATAAAAAGATATTAAAGTAAATATCAAAATAGTAAAAGTGCACATGTTTAAACAATCAACTGCTTTTTTTTTTTTAAAAAAAAAGAAAGTTCTATAATGAAATTAAAAAAAACACAGTTTGAATATTTCTTATGAGCATAATAAGCTACCATGGCAATTATTACATTATGAAGTATGTTTCTTCAGCATTTGTAAGTTTTCTTCCTGCAGCAGCACTTCAAAGATAAAGCTTTATTTTTGTTTCCAGACATAACATGCCAAAATAAAATAAAATAAAAAAGGCTAAATGAGAACACAGGTTGCATATTGAAAAGAACATATTTTGAATGGGGATGGGGCGGGGGAGAGTAGAGAATTCATTAAGAGTAGTTTCCATTCTTTGTGCAACAGGCAACCATCACTTGTAAGCATAACGACACAGGCTAAGATATGAAGTTGTATTGTTGTAATGGCCTTCTCCAGGAACTACTCTACAGCTGGAAGGTGGAAAGTAAAAAAAAAAAAAGAAAGAAAGAAAAAAGCAAAAACATTAGAATTTTTTTTTTAAGTTTCACTGTCCAATTTAAAAAAGGAAACATATAAAGATATAGACAAGAATGTGCTGCAGGACATTTACACAAATTAATTAGTTGAGATGCATGTGTTAGTCTTTTAAAAGCCAATGTAGCTCATGGGTGCTTTTTCAAACACCGAAGTTAATATTTTAATGTGTCACCTGTTAGCCAAAGCTGTGCAGGAAGAAAAGTTTCTTACAACTCCTGAAGCCAAGTTGCTCAAGCGTAAATAAACAATGGCAAATTCACAAGAGAATTGATCAGTGAAGCTGCTGCCTCTTCACAAGCATGCAGGTGAGTCAGTATATCATGCCAGCCAATACAGTGAGCAGTAAAATCACTCAGAAGAGAAGTCCCACTTCCAGAGGTAGGTGATGGCTTAGTAAGTTTTCCACGTTGTATTCCAACCCAATAAAAGCAAAAGGAAACATTGGATGCATCAAGTTAATTTTGAAAAAGTTAAACCAAGGAAGTACAAGCCCCTCTCAAAGCTTAGACATAAGAGCAAATCATAGCTGTTTTTTTCCCCAAGTCTGTTTCTAAAAATCGAATGTACAACTAAACAAATATAAGGATTCAGCTGGGCTGCCATTCTCTAAGCAGTGCTTCCCAAACTTGGATAAATTACCCAAACTTGGGTAAAAGTATTTTTTTCTTTGGGTAGTGACACACAAACCCATTACCCAATCACAACAGGGACATTCAAATTAAACTGTATTACCTACATTGGGTCCAAAGGACTTTCGGATAAGCCCTTTTGAGTAATGAAGCTTGAGAAGCACTGCTCTAAGCAGTTACTGTGAGTTCTGAAGACGTAGAATGATTCACCGGCTCAGAAGATTGAAGATTAACAAAAATAGCAGTGACAACAATGTAAACAATTAGCAAGTCTATTGAAAATTATAAATATGATACACTAAACAATGCAACCAGATGCACAGTTGCAATTCCAGAACCTTTAAATCTCCCAATTTAATGTCAATTTACCTGAATTTTTTACCAATGCAATCAATTTCTTAAAATTTCCTCATCCTAAACCCAAGAGAAGGAGATGCTTGAAAACTGTATTTCATAGATTCCCTCTTAACCTGGAAGCAAAAAGTTGCTGCTTCAAATGGAGCAAAATAGCTTAGCATTTATTATCAATGCAGGGGTTTTGCAAGAAAGGGAACAGAGTTTAAAAAGGCCTTCTGGATTATTGAGCATTAAAGGAGAAAAGCAGGGTGGACCACTGTTAAAAGGCATTCTAAAAATATCAAAACCTGGCAAAAAGCTACATTAAAGCTCAAATTCAGGAGAATAGAGTGTTTCCTGCAAAAGCAATAATAAAGTGAGGCATGTAGGGTCTACCATTTTAACACTGTTTATATGCTTGCCAATCGGTCAGTAATTCACAATTAATTTGAATTCAGCAGACTAATTTTACCTCCTAATTTCTATATTCTTTATTAAAGAATTTTTCTTTACAACCCATGTTGTAAATATGTTCAGTTTTCTTCCCAATTTCAAGAAAGATGTAAGCAATTCTTGGCTTCCTTTTACTAGGAAAGCTCTCTCTTTATTATTTTACAGTAACATTGCTATATCTCCTAACTACTTCATAGGCAGAGCAGTGCTACATAGGAAGGAAGCTGCAGATCATCTAAAAAGAGATAGTAATGTGAGATGAGGCAATATAACACCAAGATTATTATTAGCATGGCTCGAAGGGGGAAGAGGAAGGAAGGAAAGAAATATTTCTACATTAGCAGACATAGCTGCACAGTCCTGCATTACTTCTTTGTAATATTCTAAGCATACAAAGTTATTTGAAAAGAGTACAGTATGAACAGGGCTTTACATTAAAATAATGTTTGAGGCTAGGCACTTCTGAATTATTTTGTTTTTGTTTAAGTGTGCCTTTTTGTGCTCCTTGGATTTACCATAATTTTTTTTTTTTAAAAAAAAACATATTTTTCCCCTCTTGTGTCATTCCCCCTTCTTTAGGCACCAATTATGAAGTACACTTTTTAAAAAAATCTAGTGTATTGAAATTAAGTGGCTAAAAAGGCCCCTTAAAAGTTTGACGAAGTATTTTTAATCAATGAATACATCTATGCTAATCAACCTCACAATTAGGCATAACCAAGAATAAACTAATCATTTAGTTTCCAGTGCCTAGAATGTAGAGCCCTGTGAAGTGTGTGGTTGCATAAGAAATACAATTTTGTTTTATTTAAACAAAACTTAGAGCTCATTAATACTATCCTATAAAGCTCTAATACTGACAGTTAAGGAGAAACTGCATTGCAATTTGACAATACTAGAACATACTCCTATTAATTCTATACACATAGATAGTAATAATGGACATCCTCTAAGCATTATGTAATCTCTTTGATTGCAGCAGAAAACAATTATGCAATTGTCCCACTAAAATCAAGGAAAATTAAATAAGCTTAATACTAGATAAATGTCCAATGTGTAATTCCCCTTTCCTCCTGGCATATTAATTGCCAGAAACCATAATATTTTATCATTGTAGTGTAGTATATTCTTCCTACATCACATCTGCTCTGATGTAGTGTTCTAGTTTTGCTTTCCTTAACCATTAAATTCTCCTCCCAAATAGGCAATATTACATTGCATATTTTTTTAATGTGCAATTTTTTAAATAGCTTAAGCCCAAGAAGCCAAGCAGGGATAGAAAATAAAGGGCTTGAGAAGGTTTCCTTCTTTCCCATAGTTTGCGTTCATATTTTAAATTTAGAGAATTTTTTTTTGAACTTTTAGATAATGATAATGACAGCAATTAAGCGCTGCAGCAAATTTAATCATCTTCCCATTGTACTTCTGATTTTAGAAGCTGGATACCATCACTTCTCAAAACTACTAACCATGGAGACAGTTTTGCTGTCTCCATCCCTGGAAACAAACTTACAACTCTGGGAAAAGCATCCCATTTGTGCTAGACAAGCTACAGTTAGTAACAGCATGTAGACTGTACCTGATATGCTCCTTTAGCACTTACCCATAATCCACAAAACCAAAGCCATTCACTGCGGAAACAGCAAATACTCTTCCACCATTAACTTCTTCACAGCCTTTCCCCCACCCATGCTTGTGACTCAGTTACAAGTTAAGACCACTATAATACACCTTGTATTACATGGTTTAACAACATACTAATATAAATCCACTCATCACTGCAATATTAATATAGTGGGGATTAATGCTGACATTCAAAAGCACAAACATCAGACGTGTGTTTACGGCTTCCTAATTTCTTCTTTAATCACAACAGATCTTATACTTATCACTGCAAAAAACTTGGTTATTAAGCACAGAGCCTTCCGACTTGTCTCCACATGATCGAATGTGACTTACACTAGGGTTACTACTCTTGGCTTTGGATGCAGATTTTGTGCGCACCCTTTTGGACTGCTCATGATCCAACTCAAGATGTTCAAGGCGCTGGGTCAGGGCCAGCTTTTGCTGAATTGCCATGCGAAGCAGGGAGTTGAGGGTCTTCTTTTCATCTTCAGCTGCAGCAAGCTGGCGTTGCATTTCATCCAGCTGAGTGACATATTCATCACACCTGCAACAAAAATGCACTTTTAAGTGCAAACCTACAAGAATTGATTCAGATATGCCTTTTGAATGCATTTATAACTCGTAGGAATAGTCTATTCACATGTGCGGAGTGTAGAGTGTTATAGAGAGGTGCAATGTTGGTGCTCTCAAGCTCCAAAGGACCTCTTGAAAACCGGATTCAACGGCTATGCTGCTTGAAGGGGAATGAACACACAAAGGGTTTACATTAACTAAATGGTGTTACTGTATTGTAGGGTATTGTACTAGTGTGGCAATGACTTGCCATCTAAACAAGGAATCCTGATGTTCCATATAAAAATCAAACAATTCCTTTTAATTATTAAATAAGAAACAGATCTTATTTATTACCACACGAAGCCCTTATAAACAGAAGAACACTGACACTGACATCCCCTAAACTCCACTGAAGATGTTACCTAGCCTGGTAATGAAATGTTCAGAAACCAACCCACGAGCTCGGAGAATGAACCTTCACTCTCAAATAGATCTTAGCTGAATTACAACTGCTTTATTTATATATGTATTTTTTTTAAGGCTAGAAGCTAGAAAGAGCCTCTAACATTGTGCAATGGGTACCAGCCCTTGCAAGGTTCCAAGGCTCTTTCCACCTTTGGAAACATCACATTGTCTAGCTTTCTATAGTAGCTGGGTGTACTTGTCAGCAGCTGCCACAGAAAGTAAATGGACCAGGGGTGAAATGTAAAATTTGTTACTACCGGTTGTGTGGGTGTGGCTTGTGGTGGTGGTGGTGGTAATGTGACTGGGTGGGCGTGGCCAACTTTTTTTTTTTAACTTTTCAAAGCATTTTTTCTAATGCTTTGAAAAGCCTCTGTCGATCAGACAACTCAGCTGGGATCGTCAGAGAGGCTTTTTAAAAAATGCTTTGAAAAACCTCTCTGACGATCCCAGCTGAGTTGTCTGATTGACAGAGGCTTTTCAAAGCATTTTTTTTACCACCTCTTCGGCCAAGAGGTTGCAGAAAAAAATGCTTTGAAAAGCCTCTGACAATCCCAGCTGAGCCGCGCGATCATCAGAGGCTTTTTTTTAACTTTTAAAAGCATTTTTTTCATTGGAAGAGGTTGTAGAAAAAAATGCTTTTAAAAGTAAAAAAAAAAAAAGCCTCTGATGATTGTGCGGCTCAGCTGGGCATGTTGGGGCGGGGGGGGGGGGTGCAGGGATTTTTGCTACCAGTTCTCTGAACCACCTCCCCGCCATCGCTATCGGATCGGGCAATCCAGTCCGAACCGGGAGCATTTCACCCCTGAAGTGGACCCCTGTATTTGGGCAGACAGAATGCCCAAACTTACTAGGAGTGGTGTGGCTAATGGGTGCTGGGCCTCCCAGGCCTCTCCCAACCCAAGATATTCCAGTGTGGTCTCTTAACAATTGCAGTGGGAGAGCGGAGCTGGGATTGCAAACACTGAGTGAGGCAATCATGGGGATGACTCACTTAATGACCACAACAACTTATGTAGGCTCAATTGTTACCATAAGTCAAGGAGAACCTGTATTTGCTTTAGTATGATGTACAAACACAGGTACTAGATAAATTTGATTAGCATGGGCGTGAATAACGATTCATATTTAAAGCTTTCTTGACAAACTTTAAACTTGACAAACCCTTTCATTCAAGGCTATGATTTTTAATATTCTATTCTCATCCTTTCCTGAATTACCACTCAGCCTTTTACTCAAATGCCACCACATTAATATCTTGATCAAGATCATAAACTTCAGCCCTGTGAACTATCTCAAGAGAACGCCACTGTTTTATTGAAAAGGTTCCAATAATGGTGAGGAAAACCTAATTCATTCAGCAACTTTTCTCCCATGTGATTTTTAAAAATTGTGATTTAGACATACATGCTATCAAACTTTATCTAATAATATTCAATGTTATTCCACCCATCAGTGTTTGTCCAGTCCTTCTTGGCAAAAAGCTCCTTCATTATGTCTTCCATCCCAGTAACCGTTAATTTCTCATAGCAGTTAGCACAAATATTTTTCATGATAATGCTTGTCCTCAGCAATTGTCTACTTTCAAGCTGACTACTATAAACGTACATAACAATTTTATTTGCGGTAACCATCTTTTGCTAAATTTTACCTGGTAGCAAACATGGCCCTCAGAGAAGAGAAAGTAGCAGCGTCTTCTTTTAAAGCTTTCAGTTCATTGCGCAGCTTCATCATTGTTTCTGTAACCATTGCCTTTTCATTTTCATATTTGCTTTTCAAGTTTGCAAGGGCAACTTCTGCTGTCTGATTGTTTCCCGAAAGGAGAAAAAGAAAAGATCCACACTTATTGTAAGCTTCTATAAGCTAGTCAGATAAAGAGGATGTTAAAGTATTCACACACCCAGATAAAGACTTGATAATGCAGGCAATTAATCTAATGAACAATTAAAATATAATTCGTTATTTCTGAAGATACTTTTAATATGCAAATCTAAGAAAGAAACAAAAATGTTTTGGATAGGAGTTCATTGGGGAATAGCCTTTTAATAGCAATATTTTACCCAAACCCTTCTTCCCAATGATGTCTGTGATGGAAGTGTCAAAAAAACCACGGCACAAACAAAAAGATTTCTGTTATGCTGCTTCTACCATCTTACCGCTTTGATTTTCATCAGGCCTACTCCTTCCAACATTGCTGCTTCTACCACCTACACTGATGGGATTAAGGAATAAGGAAAGAGAAATGAATCCTGATACTATGAATCTTTCTTGATTTCCTGCTTTATAAACAATAATAACAAAATGTCTTCAAAAAGCATTCAAACCAATATTCTTTACTTCCTTTCTGACAACTTCTATTTAGTGACATACTTTTATTATTACTATTCAGACTACTCACTGATAAATCCATCCTGGATTTCTGGAATCCATATGATCCACCCTGGAATCCATATGATATGTCTAATTTTGCCTTAAAACCATTTAAGCAATGATTAAGCTATGCAAGTTGCCAAACTTTGGGGGTGAGAAGAGAATGTTTATTTATAACCACTTTACCCTCATTATATATAAATTTATATATTTTGGTCTTGCCTTCTCCTTGGTAACTTTTTCTTTAATTACTATTTGTCAAAAGAGATTTTCTCTGCATCTTTTCCAGTCTGTCACCTTCAATCTAGATGGATCAATTTAGACTTAGACATAACAATCCAAAAATAGCTTCATGATAGATTTGTTTATTTCAATCAGACTAGCAAAATAGAGGGGTGGGGTGGGAGAGAATGGCTATGCAGGCAATTAGAGAGACTGACCCAGAAGTCATAAGAATTAAGAAGAGTGGATTATGGAAGAACCTTTATTCCAAGAGGGAGGATGATGGACCTTCTGGGAATAAGTTTCTATGATACCATAATGAGCCACATTCTGTGTAATGTAATGTCAATTATATTAAGAGCTGACAGTTATCTGGGGTATAAAATAGCAATTGATTCTTACAAAAAGAGCAATGAGTGAGCTACTATAATTACATTTCTGGATGTATATCAGTGTGTGTGTGTGTGTGTGTGTGTGTGTGTGTGTGTGTGTTGAATCCTTTCTCTGTGTAGTTTAAATCTCACCTGTTTGTTGGCCTTTAGTACAGTCCTCAGTGTTGCAATCTGTTCTCTCTTGGTGCTTAGCAAAGACTTCAGCTTCAGAATTTCTTCCATAAGTGCCTCTTTATCTTTGTCCACTACTGGCCCAAGTTCCTGGGTAGTCACCCGCTGCCGTGACAGTTCAGTTGTTCTATCTACTGCTGCTTGCAAATGCTTGATCTGATCACGGATTATGGCAATCAGGTTGTAAACATTCATAGGTTCCTTCCGGGATACTTCAGATACTGGTGAAGGGAGGGATGAAACTGGTGAAGGGCTGCTTTCACCACTCCCGGTTTCTGGTTTTCCTAAGTCTATTGACAATAAGCCTTTAGAGAGCAGGATTGGTGATCTGTGGCCTTTGACCTCTGGACTGGTATGTCCTCCTTTGCCCTGTTTGTAGTAATCTAGCATCACTCTGTTGGGGGTTTCATTGTTGCACATACATACGTGGTGATACAAGTTGGCTAATTCCTCACTGAAGGTGACCAGTTCATCTTGGGCTACACTAAGGCTGCCCTGGGTTTCCCCGGCAACATCAGTGACTTTCCTGAGTTCCTTCTCCAGCCTGATGACCTGCTCCCTATCTTGTCTACTAGATTTGTCCAAAGAACTGATCTTTTCTGTCAGGGCTTGACTTTCTGTCTCGTACCTGCTTTTATCCTCTTCATATTTGGATTCACATTCCTCATATTTAGCCTTGACAGCTTTAAGTTCCTCTTTCAAGTCACTGATTTCTGCCATAGCTACCTTATACTTGCATTCCAGGATCTCTGGGCCATTTATATCAACCTCATAATAATCTCCATCTTCATGGCTATCTCGTTCTTTCTCATTGTCAAGAGCAGACTGACGTTCCTTGCTGACCTGGAGTTTTTTCATGGCATTGAGGTTCTCGGTGAGCCTGCCAACTTTCTCATGCTGCTCAGAAAGTGCACCCCGGGTGTTCTCCAGTTGTTTTTGTGATTCTTGGAGTGTTGATAACAGATTCATTTTTTCCCTTTCCATCTATAATGAAAAATAACTATTATTTTCTGAACTCAAATCTGTTCCTATTTTTCATAAGTGAAAAATCTAAATTTGGCATCAGGCCTTTACAGCTAAATGTAACAAGAAATATTATTATAAGATTTATTGGATCTAAAAGTTTTAAGCTATGATTTCCAGAATTTGGAATCGTTAACCTATAGTACAATTCGTTCTCTGCTCTTTGTGATTTACAATGAAAAATGTACCAAATTATAGGCATCTATAGTACCGGAATTGAAAATGCATTCAGATGTTAAGGATAAATATATTACACAACATAGTTTAATTCTCACAGGTAGACATATTTGTTATTCATGATGGATTACTATTTACTCTGCCTCAATAAAGAATACAACTCAGTGTAAGAATTTAGACTGCATTGTCCCTTGATCACTGATCACCCAAATAAGTTGCAACCTCAAGTTTTTTTGGAGGCTTTAATGATATAACAGTGAAGTTTAGGTAATTATGCTAAATGGAAATAATATGTTATAATACTGAAAATTATAATAATAACTTATAGATCACCCAATGCCCCTTTTTGAGGAGATGGGCAGTTTAGAAACATGAAATATAAACGAACACATAAATATCAATATCTAACAACTTCTTAAATTTGTTTTGATTATAAGAGAATGTAACAGGTAGTCCTCACTTAATGAATTCCGTCTTTAGCAACTGTCTGAAGTTATGACAGCACTGAAAATGTAACTTTGTGATTGGTAATTGTAAATTGCATTTATGACCCCTGTAATGTCCTTGTAGGCACGCAATCACCAACTCAGTCAATGAAGACAATAAAGATGCAGTCATGTGATGTCTTAATGATCACAGTTGACTTGCTTAACTGCATCAAAAGTGAGGATGCAAGTCCATCATGGTCACATGATGTCTTGCTTAATGACTGCATCATTTATCAAAGGAGTTGCTGGTCCCAATTATGGCCATTAAGTGAGGACTACTTGAATATTATATACTGATTATATAAGTAAAGCTAGTTCACATCAGTTTAATTGATGATCAAAGAAAATTCTACTACCTATTATGATAAACATATATTTTTGTAATGTTCATTCATACTTTTTCCTGGGACAAAAATATACAAAATGAAATCACTTTCTCTTCATATAAAATAATCACTTTGATTTTGCATGAAATTCTTTACTCTTTAAAATGATACTTAAACTAAGGCAATCTAGAAAAGTAGTCAATTGTGGATGGTCATATTTTAGTAAACTATTTAAAATGCCTCTACACTGTACAATCTACAGTAATGTTTAAAAACGTAGTCAACATTATATAGTTTTATGTGGTCTCATAGGCATCCATGTTTTGGATTTTTAATTAGTTTTTTTTTACCTTTAACTCTTAAAATTTTTCCGTCTTTATTATTTACCCATCTCATGAGATTTCAGCTAATACATATAAATTATTTAAATTAATCTTGATATCACTGACATAAATTACAAGAATGAAATGTGCTTTCCTGTAATGCAAGAATTTTACAAAATTAAACATCAGGGCAGTCCAAGTAAAATCTATTATCAGTGGACTTCAAATTTTAACAGATTTCTACTTTATGATAATTGAAAGCATTATTTTCCTAAACACTGTATAAAGGAGTAAGACCTATCACATCCCAAACTTTTTCGAACTTAGGCTATTCTATTTGCCATTTCAAATAGAGCCAATATCAAAGTTAAATACCACAGTTCACTTCAGCAACCTCATGTAATGAAATAAAATCTCTAACCAGTATATATTTTTGGAAACGCTTAATTTTAAGAAATTGATATGCACATATTTAAGGAATAGGTATGGTATAGACTTACTTGCATTAGTTGTTGTTTCAATTTTTGGATTTCAGATATATTTAACTCACTCAGAAGATCGTTCACCAAACTAGGGGCTGGAGGGAAGCTGTCGGATTTTTTGGGTGTTGATGCTTTATTATTGCCACTGTTGATTTTACTCAGGCAATTTGGTTCAAAGCCATTCACAATCTCGTCATTATTGGGCTCGGTGGTCTCATCGCTAAACTTCAGTCCATCCAAAGAGATGTTCAAATGGCTGGTATACATGGAGTCATTGATATTCATATAATGAGATAATTCTTTCCGAAGATTATTCTTCTGTTCACGTTCTGTCTTCAGGGTTTCTAAGGCTTCTTCAAGCTGGCGTTCAGATATCTCTTTCAATCTTATGGCATCTTCTAATTGACTGTTCAGGAATTCTGTAACCTCTTCTAGTCTTTTGATTTCATGCTTCAGCCCTTCAAATTCCACCTGTTACAGAAAAGGTGTCACTAAAATACCTGATAGCAAGCATGAAAGAAGGAATGTTAAAATGTTCCACTTAAAGTAGTAAAAGCTCTACAAAAAAACCAAGGAAGAAATAGAAGGATGGCATAGAGAGCTTCAAACTCTTTTTGTAATGCTTCCTCAGTGTTACCTTCCTAATACCAATAACAACAAGATATTATAAATTTGTGTTCTTAATTAAAATTTGTTCTCTCTTACCTATGGGTTTTCCTCTGAATTATTTTATATAATACTGTGTTTCCCCAAAAATAAGACCCTGTCTTATATTTTTTTGAACCCTGAAACGCTTGGCCTTATTGCCATGCACTCAAAAGCCCGACTGGGCTCATTATCAGGGGATGTCTTATTTTGGGGGAAACAGGGTATAATTTTATACTATGGTATAAAACATGTCACTTTTGAAAATCAAATAATATGAAATCTCAGGTCAGTTTCTATTCATTTCAATAAATCCTGCAAATTACATAAAGAACAAAACTTACACGAACCTAACACACAATACACATCCTAGAGATCACTTCCCTTGTAATACATCAGGGAATTGAGGATAGTACTCTTTGCGTTTAATGAATTGGAAACTGGATCATAAACATATGCCGCAACAAAGTTGTAAGTTTCTAGCTGGGAACTAGGTATGTCTAGTTTGATGAAAACTCATTGTTAGTTTTACTAAAACAGATTGAAACAATGTCTTTTCTACCCAATATGTTACTGTTGCTTGTGTGTTCCTTTTTGTCTCCCTGTGCCTTTAAGAACAGCCCACGTTTCATCAGGAGGGAATGTTCTAAACTCATTTTTAAAAGGAGGTTTTATTTTGGACTTTATATATGTTTTAGCCAAGTGTATTGTGGGTGGATTTTGTCTGTCTGTAAACCATGAGGTATACCTATCTGCAGAGGCCTAATTATTTCTTTCCTTAAGTTTGTTTGTGTATATGCATGTGTGTGTGTGTGTGTGGGTGTGGGTGTGGGTGTACACGCACTTTCTCCTGTTGGCTCTCTTCTGTATACAATTGGGGAAATAGCCTCTCTTTCCTAACAATATCTTTAAGACTTGGATTTTCCAATCTCTGCCTGCAAGCTATCCACCCCACCTCCACTGCCTTCCCTGAAAGGTGTTGATTCTAACCAATTGTGTCCTAAGCATTTGGGAGCAGGAGCGAAGGCATTCCTTTTAACGTGTACTTTCTATTGTGGACAACTATTTGTCTGAAATGATACAGGGTCTCTCCAAAGTCCCTTCCAATTCTTTTATTCTATTTTATTCTCTATGTTGCAAAAAAGCAGTCAAAAGAAAACTGAAAACCTATAAAGCTTTATAGTGTAAGGCAACCGTAGTTTGAAGCTGTGACACTTTTGAAATTTTGAAATTTTGTGGTGGCCTCACTGATACATGGCTGCCTATTTCCTAAATAATTACAACTGCAGGAAAATAGTGTGAGATAGCCCCTAGGATGCCTTCTACTACCTAGGCAGGAGTCTTGCTTCACAATTTGCCAGCTGCTGTGGTTTTTACAGCTTCTTCTTCACTCAAAGGGCCTGATGGACACCAAGGGAAATATTTGGCAATGCAATAGTATCTGTGCACATCCATTATTTACCATTTTCCTCATAGCACCAAAGCTAGGAAATTTTGAGGACTAAAATCTGACGTGCTGGATAAAAGCTACATGCTTCCTTCATATACAACCATGCTGTCAACCCTGAAGCAAACCTGGCCAAGGCCATCTTTGTGGCTACAGGGTTGTCACAAGGCAGAAGAGGGGACAGGGGGAGGGGAATAGTTAGCTGGGGTTTTGCTGTCAAAAGAAAAAGTTTTCCTGTGGGAATCAAGGTCATTCCAATAGGTGGCTGGGAGAGGAGGAGTGGAGTAACCAAGCAACCAGCCAGCACCTCTATTGGAAAATGTGACTGATGACTTGGGGAAAGGGAAAAACTTTCACTTTTAATTAGGTGAAAACCACAGGAACTTTCAGAGTTGGCTTTCACCAATTGTGCCAGTATGATGTATCCAATAAACTGTTCTTTGAGGAATCTACCTGCCTCGGAGTTCTGTTTTGAATGGGTGCATTACTTGGAATGCTGACACATGCCAGATAATAACTTTTTTTTTTTTTTTAATTTGATTTATATGCCGCCCTTCTCCGAAGACTCAGGGCGGCTTACAATGTGCTCAGCAATAACTTGACAATACTCACTTGATTCTGTTTCAGAATAGACACTTGTTTCTGAAGGCAGATGTTTTCTTCTTCAAGTTCAGTGTAATCTTGCAGCAAGCGAGATTCCCGGAATTTATACTCTTTGATGTCATCTCGTAAACGGCCTCTCTGGTTCTCAACATTTTGATTTATCTGAAAAACATGCATTAGCATTAAATACTTTTTGCCTTTATATATATCTCCAGCCTTTCAAAGTAACATTCCTCCCGTAAGATTATAAATTACAATAAAATAAAATAAAGTGGGAAATGGGAAATAAATATTCAATAATTGTTATTTAACAGTAAAGAATGTTCTAGGAATCGTGTGGTATGATGGGAAAATCCAGTTGGGTTTTGGTAACTTCTGCATTCCTCCCTTACTATTCAGAGATATTTTCTGTACCTAAATAATCCTATAACTTCTGGGCAATATATTATTTGCAATGTTAATTTTTTTCATATACAATACAATACCTATTGTATTTTCCGGACTATAAGACACACCTGACTATAAGATGCACTTAAATTTAGAAGAGGAAATCAACAAACAGTTTTTGCCCTCCGTGGGCCCCATTTTCGGGCCTTTTCCAGCCTTTTTTCTGCCTGTTTTCAGGCTTTTTTCTGCCCGTTTTCTATGCTTTTTTTAGCCCGTTTCCGAGGCTTTTTTCAGCCCATTTCTGAGGCTTTTTTCAGGCTGTTTTTTCTGAAAAAATTGGCCAAAAAAAAAAGAAAGCCTTGAAAATGGGCCAAAAAAAGCCTCAAAAATGGGCTGAAAAAAGCCTCAAAAATGGGCTGAAAGAAGCCCTCAAAACTGGCCAAAAAAGGCCTGAAAAAGGCCCGAAAATGGGGTGTGCGAAAGCAAAAAAATGATGGCGGGTGGGCGGGGCTTCGGCAATATTCGGTCTATAAGACACACAGACATTTTCACCCCCTTTTGGGAGACAAAAGTGTCTTATACTCCAAAAAATATGGTATTTACAGAAAAATTGGGAAGTGCCTATATGTCAGTCTCCCCAGGTAGATTACACAGGAAATATGACTGGATGAGCTAGTTCTACTTTATTGTAAGGCTACATTAATAGAATCTTGCAAATCTGAAAGTACAAATCTTGGTAGTCTCTTTTACAGCCTGAGAAGCTAGGGAGGGTCCCTTTTGAGCGTCTTGCTCTGCCCACTCTCCAGCTGCAGGCTAGGCTCTAACCACGTCCTAGGCAGCATCTCTTCCTCTGTCTCTCAAGGTATTTCCCATCACACTGTATACTATTTCCTAGCTTAATATTTCTGAGAGTTATTATAGAACTATACGACTTTGCTGCTAATACAGGTCTCCCTTCTGCAAAGCAGCTTCCCTACCCAATCAATGCTGCAGCTGCATTGATAGGGGATATTCCCAGACTGATCATACGGATAGATTTTAATTGCTTCCGCTGGGCAGAAGGTGGCTCAGGAATTCATGGCTTCTCTGGCAACCCTGGACTGGATACTATTAATCCGTTATTGTGGTCAGATAAGTCTTATTAGCCTTGGAGTTCTCTGCAGATTCTCAGCACCTCAAGAAGAAAGGACCTAATAATTGATCTAGTTGATTGATTTCAAAGGGAACCTCTGACACTCTGGTGCACAGTTTGATCAAGGCTATATTTGTTATGTGGAATTCAGAAGCAATAATAACCCTGGAACAGTTTATACTTATTTTGCAATTTATTAGTAAAACAGCCACTTAAATTGTATAACTAAGATAGACAGAGAAGAAAGGAAGCGAGATATCAGGAAAAACCCTTGGTTCCCAACTTGAGTCTTGGGAACCTGAACCATAGAATATTCAACAAGTTTTTCAACCTTAAGCAACTTCAAACTGTGTCCATTGTAGGCATGCTGGCTGGGAATTCTGGACAGAAGTCCACACAGCTTAAAGTTGCTGAGGTTGAGAAACAATGAAGAAGATAATTTAGATCCATCACTCTGATGAGTCTTCACTATACAAATAAGGGAGAAGTAATAAAAAATGATTGACTAAAATAACAATAATTTTCCCTGCCTTTTCAAGGTTGCTTAGTCACTTTTATTGTCTCTTTTATTTCCAATAAGAAGCAGAAGCAGCATCATAATTGTAATTAGTTTTGTTTATTCTAAATTAAGCAACCAAATCAGACCTAAGTTGGAATTATCCTTTCTACAGGTAATAAACACACCCATTTTTCCAAGATGAAAAGATTTGTAGACATACGTAAAATAAAAAATAAATTTCAGTACAAAGGTATTACTTTCACAATTTCATTGTAGAAAAAAATACGAGCCCCATTCATAATGCCATAAAAACACATTTCTATTTATGTCCGTTTAAATATTCATTACAATGAAACCTCCCAAATTTCTCACACATGAGATACAAATAATTCAAGCTGATGTATAATTTAGAAATACAAATGTGGAGACAGGATAACCTTGGTGGTTGTCAGTCCCTTGATATATTTTCTTCAAGAGATTTCCTTTCTTTCTCAATTAATTAGCATATATGTTCTAATAAAATTTGCCTCTGAAGGAATAAAGATCATGTGGTGTAATCTTGTGAAAATTAGATTCATGAATGCACAGGAAAGCCTCCTTCCGCCCTCTCCAAATTACAAATATAAAATCATAATTATGGTGATATCTTTCAGCTACTTCACTCATTCTTTTTTAATAGAGCATGCATAAGCTATTTCGCCTTGATTCAGATCAAAAATGCAAAATGGTAACAGCCATGACTTGAAGATATTATAGATGACTTATGCAACCCTTTCTACTGCATACCAGACTAAAAGATAAAGAGTAATTTCAGAATAAGAGTTAGGTTCTTGCTTTAAAGATAGTGTCTCCTATCTATCTTACAATGTATATATTGTAAGATAGATAGGACACATTAATTTTAAAATAAGAATTTAACTCTTATTCTGAAATTACTCTATCTTTTCCATCCACATATGACAATGTGTGGAGACTTCTACTGATGAACTGTTAATCAGAGTAAGATCCCTCCACCTGGCCTCAGGAGTCACTTGACTACTATACATATACAATGTACTGCACTCAACTGATAAATTCTTTCATTGCATTTGTGCTTGTAGGGACAGTATTTAGGGATTCTTGAAAACAGAAAAGCCTCGCCCCATCTTTTTTTAATCGCTTGATTTTCTTCTACTGAAAGCAGAGTTCTCAGAGTTCTTACATTTCAATGGCCAGAAACTAGAGAAACGTATTAATCTTAACATAAACTGAGAATCACTCTGGTATGCGGTGTTTTCCAATTTTCTATTAACAAGAAAAATCTGTTGTAGTAAGAAGCCTGTTTTCAATTAGTGGCTTTCTCATTTAAAAATAGCTGCCCACTCAAGCTTTTGAAAAAATCAAAGTGCTTTGTAGACAACATGTCAAAAGTTAATGGTTAATGATTTATTCATCACTCCAGAGCATTTCTAAATGCAAAACACTAATTAAAAATTAATAATATAATAATAAACATTAATTAAAACTAATGCAACAAACATTAATATAATAATTTTATATAAAAAACAACCACATTCAGTGTAAACTTCAATCTCCAATGACCTTCTAAAACAGCCATTCAAATGGGGGTCTGCCCTTGTTTCAGGGGCCAACAGATAAATAGTTCCAATGGATAACACTTGCTTCCATTTATCAAGATAGATAAATGTTCTCATCTATCAAGAACATCTTGATAGATGTTCTATCAAGATGTTCTTGATAGATGAAAAATTTTAGCAGACGTTTTCTATAGTTAGAACCATTTTTTTAACTTGTTTGTAGATTCTTGCCCTAGTTCTAATATGCACAGCAACCAGGCTAAGTATTTTGACTGTTTCCTTTTCACTCAGACAGAAAAGTAAGATACGAAAGTAAGTTTTCTTTTTCTTTCTTTCTTTCTTTCTTTCTTCTTTCTTTCTTTCTTTTTCTTTCTTTCTTTCTTTCTTTCCTTCTTTCCTTCCTTCCTTCCTTCCTTCCTTCCTTCCTTCCTTCCTTTCTCCCTCCCTCCCTCCTTTATGAACAAGGCTGATAATTGTGCCAGTGGTTTTTTTTTTCCCTTTTGAGAATGCCAGATTGGGTGGATATTGTTTTTATTTCAGGTTAATCTCCTTGCCCCAAAGAGAGCCTTTGGCCTTCTGTCTTGACATTTGTCTGCAGCCATTATTTTGATATATCTCTTCTTTTCCAGGCAGTGCAGTAGGATGTATCCATGGTTACAGTTACTGGGAAGCACACCCAGTTGCAATAATGCTGGCATGCAGTCCTTTCACCATCTTTGCTAGCAAGGGGATATTGTATTTATTTCTATCTCATTATTTATCTCGGAGCTCAAAGAATATGGAAGGATTTTTTCCCAATTTGATCTCCATCACAACCATATTATATGGATGTTGCACCGATGTGCAACAGAGGAATAGTGCACCTATATTGCTTCCAGGACCTGCAGTAACCAGGGGTGAACCACTGCTTAGAGTCACTTGTTTCCATTCTCCTATTAATCAGCTAGAGGGATGGGCCTGATTGATTCCTGGGATTCCCTAATTGTTCATTTCAGTTCGAGATGACTTTAAGCAAATATGATCAGAGGCATCCACCAAACTGGACTGTGACGAATTGGGAAGTGAAAATGCCCTTTTTGGAGGGGAAAACAGAAAAAGAAGAAATGGATCTGATAAAAGATAATGGATAGAGGCTGGATCTTGTACACCAAACAGTCCCTCCCAACGTTATGCATTGAAAAGGATTTTAAAATTAGGAATAATAGAATACAACTCCTTAAATCAGCAGCCCCAATCTTTTGGGCACCAGGGACCGGTTCCGTGGAAAGAGGATTTTCCATGGACCGAGGAGGCATGGTATAACATGATGCCTGCATCCCATGTATGGGGCTTTGCTTGTTTGCGCGGCCTGGTTTCTGGCATGCCGTGGCCCTGTGCCAGTCCATGGACTAGGGGCTGGAGAACCCTCCCTTAAACTCTGGATTTAGTGGGCATGGTTAGAGGGATTTCCCCAGTCCCCCACTCCCAGTAGGAGACAGAAGGTCTGCCAACTAACATTATTGCTGGAAGTAGCTCTGCAGCCCATTATTTGACATTGAAGAGCTGGGATGTGGCTGGATTCACCTCCACAGTATAATTTAAAATCCAATGCAAAAGCTCTACTGACTCATATCACCACTGATGTGTAAACATCAGAAGCATTACTGGTACGAATTGGAGGGCTGGAAGTGAGGAATCACTTGATGAAGGCAATGAAAGGGAGTAGAAATGTCAGTCTGATGCATTTAGGTTAAATAAGAGCTTTTAGGTTATGCTAACAGGCAACTGGTCCAGAATGTGGCCGCGCAGGTAGTTACGGGAGCTGCATGGCGCTCCCGTACAACACCTCTCCTGCATGAGCTGCACTGGCTCCCAGTGGTCTTCCAGGAGCGATTCAAGGTGTTGGTTATCACCTTTAAAGCGCTCCATGGCATAGGACCTAGATATCTTCGAGACCGCCTGCTGCTACCGACGGCCTCCCATCGACCTGTGTGCTCCCACAGAGAGGGCCTCCTCGGGGTGCCATCAGCCAAACAATGTAGGCTGGTGACCCCCAGGGGGAGGGCCTTCTCTGTGAGGGCATCTACCCTCTGGAACCAACTGCCCCCAGAGATAAGGAGAATCCAAGACCTTGATGCTTTCCGCTGTGCCCTTAAAACTTTCTTTTTTCAGCAAGCCGGGCTGGCTTAACACTTTTAATGTTTTTAATTGATTTGTCATTGTTTTTTAATTACGGGGCCAAATTTATATATATCTTTTTAAAAGTATTTTAATGTTTGTAGTCTATGTTTTTATTTGGCTGTACACCGCCCTGAGTCCTCAGGGAGAAGGGCGGTATATAAATTTGATATAAAATAAAAATAAATAAATAAATGGCAACCTGATGCCAACAGGTGGAGAAGAAATATAGCAATTTGTACTAGGCAGAAAGACTACAAGTCTACACAAAATGTTAGAGTGCAGAAGTACCAAAGGCACATATTCTAAAGGCCATTGTTTTCCAATTTTATCATATAGCTGCAAAACCTAGATCATCAAAAAGGCTGAATAAAGATAAAAACAGATGTCATTGGATTGGTACTGGAATAAATTATTGAGAATGCCTTGAACTGAAAGTACAATAAATTATTCGACACTAGAGAAAACACATGCTACTTATTGCAAACACTAATACTGAGGCTAAGCCTGAAATATTTTGAATGCATGATAAGAAGGCAAGAATCACTGAAAATAAATAAAATTGTAAAAAACCCTCAAATGAACTTTAAAAAAAATTATAGACAATCCTGGAGAAATAATGGCCACTGAGTTACAAGCATTTGGAAGAAACTAAATAACAAATAAAGTGCAGAAATTTGTGGTATTTATGTTGTTAGAAGCAACTGGTCTTCCACAAGCTAATATCCCTAATTGGATCCATCATATGTTGACTCACTTAATGACTGCAATAACTTATGACTGTAATTTCAGGCTCAATTACAAAAGTTGAGAGCTACCTACAGTATATAATATAAACTCTTGATCCCTAGATAATTATCCTGTTTAGAATTTATTGAAGTCTAGCTAAGAGTTAAGAATTACTTGCATTTGGCACACCCTTTTCCTTATCATGAAGAAGTAGATCTATGATTTCTAAGTATGTTCCCTAGGTATATGATTCATGGATATCATATACTTCAAGAATATATCATATACTTCATGTGTTGCAATTAAGGCAAGCCTGGACTTTTATTCTGAATTGTCAAAGGAAATGAGTCATCTTCTTCATATCCTTTTGGTCATACTTTCCAGATGGGCAATGTTCTATTAATATTGGAGACAAAATCCTGTCTATAAAAAAACCTTAGAAAATATTACAAATTATTAGTTATTAATGAATCCTCCATTCCACAATATAGTATTTCTTTTTCATTCAGAGCACACAAATTAATTCATCTAAATTATTGCCTGCCACATTCTCTGTATTAGCAACATTGAAAGAAGCTTGTTGCTTCGTCTGATCTTTTACAATAACAATTATTTAATTATCCTTAAATAACTGTAACTGTATGCTCTCAGAACATGCTGCTTTTAGTGTAGGTTTTCCAATTGCAAATTAAGATTCACATTTTTATCCTATCTGTCTGTCTGTCTGTGTGTGTGTGTGTGTGTGTGTGTGTGTGTAGTGTATGTATGTTTGGTTTTTTGTTTTCTGTTGGCTGAATACTTTCTGAGAGAGAGAGCACAAACAAGAAATTAATGAAACATTAAAAGACTCTTAAGTATTTTAGTTACACATCCTATTGGAACCCTAAGTGAGACTACAACTTTGGGAATTTTATCTCCTTAGTAATGAAGCTCAGGCAGGTGCTTATGAGAACTTGGAGACCTGGAACAATCAGGCTACTGTGTATATAGAGAAAAGCCCCAGACAGCCAATGTAGGCAGATGGGGGTCTAACAAGAAGCTTAGCTGGCTACCATGGTGACAGCACTGGAACCTAAAAATAAACAATTCTGGAAATAATATTGGTTGAATTGGGAAGGCGGGGAATAGAAGCTGTATACAGTCCAACACCATCTTCCTAAACAGAGTACACATTTATCCCACCACTTCCATTCCTAGCTGTAGATTTCTTTTGCAAGTATTTTTATGGATGAGCCAAATAAATGCAGAGAGATTAGTTGAGAAGAAATCACAGCCTAGAGCCATGATGGCGATCCTATGGCACATGTGCCACAGGTGGCATGTGGAGCCATATCTATGGGCATGTGAATGTTGCCCTAGCTCAGCTCCAGCAACTGATTTTCAGCCTTCCAGTTCCACTGGAAGTCGGGGAACGGGCAGTTTCCGGCCTCCGGAGGGCCTCTGGGGGATAAAGGCCGTTCTCACCCTCCCCAGGCTCCTAGAAAGCCTCTGGAGCCTGGGGAGGGTGAAAAACAGGCCTTCCAGTCCCACTGGAAGTCAGGAAATGGGCCGTTTCCGGTCTTCAGAGGGTGGGGAATTTTCACCCTCCCCAAGCTCCTAGAAAGCCTCTGGAGCCTGGGGAGGGTGAAAAACAGGCCTACTGGTCCCACTGTGCCATCACGTGCCAAAAGCGTGGGGAGCGTGGGGGGTCAGGCGCACATGTGTGGGGGTCTGGCTGCATTGAATTATGGGTGTGAGCATGGGCGCGTGTGACCCCCCACACACACTTTTGGCACGCGATGGCAAAAAGGTTAGCCATACTGGCCTAGTGTGAAGAGGAATTGTCTTGGACTACATATAGACTATATATAGTTTTTATAAAATAGAACCACATAATAATGGTAAAAGTTTACAATCTTATGGGGCCACATTACTAGCTGTACAGGGCCATATGAGGCTCATGAGCTGCGGATTGGACACTCTTCGACTAGAGTCTTACAGGACTTTGTGGGGCAGGGGCAAAAATCTTTTCTTCATTTTATACAAAAGCAGAATTTCCTTATATCTGTTTAGAAATTCTGATTATAAACTGATGGATGAATGGGCAGGGGACAAAGTCTGAAAAATTAGTACATGCCCATCTTAATACCCTCACTCACTTACAAAGTATGAACAAAAGGCAGATGTGCTGCTGGAAATGATGATGGCAAACTTACTCCATTTGTGTTATAATCTCTTGTTTCTGACATAATAAACATGTGAGAGGGAAGAACACGAATTTATGAATAGAGGAACCAGTGAAAGAGTTTATAAACACTAGCTCAACTATGCCAATCTAGATTGCTGAAAACAAGAGTAATGCCCAAAACTTTTTTCGCTCGCGGCAACTGACAGTTGAGGCAAAGGTTCTGCCTTTCCTCAAGCGCTGACAATCTTTTAAAATGAACTGCGGCAGGCGCCCCAGCCGGGAAACGCCTGGCCGCTCTTAGCGCTGATGATAAGGAAACAATGTAGCCCTCTGCAAACTAAGTATCCACCTTCAAACTATCCAATTTTGACCTAATTAAATCACTAAAAACCTAGAGAAAAAGGCACTCCAATCTGATCACTATCGACTGAGTGAAAAGACTGGACATGCGCAGTTGGAGTAGGCGGGACATAGCTGTGGAGGAAGATTTGATTGGCACCCAGTCGATCTAATGACGGTGAAAGAAACCCATATAGTGGAGTGGCGGAGCATCGAGGAGGAAAATAAATGGTATAAAGCATAGAACTATCATATTTTTCAGGGTAATCTAAAATGAAAGAGCTATTCTTTCTGGAACCTAAAATAATCCACATATCTGCTTTATGGAGCAGCAACCATATTAGCCTAGGTTTCTGCATTTCAGTCTTACTTAAATGAAACACAGAAATATATATAGTCTTAAATCAAATCAGATTATTGGTCCATTCTACCTCAGTCAACAGTGACTAGCAGCAATTCTTCAGGCTTTTCCACAGTTTTTACACAACTGGACCCAGAGATACTGGGGACTGCACCTGGAATTACTTACATGCAAATTATGTACTTTGCTCACTGAACTACAGCCTGCTCTGAATAATGAAACACAAAATGACTTATGCATTTTTTAGAATGATCACATGAGACAGAATTTGTTGAGCCAGCAAATATGAAGAGCTGCATTCATATTTAGAAACCACCCTATCAGCATGTCTGAACAGAACAAATGAAAATGAAACAGCTGTGATTTAAAAGTAATCATTTTGTATCATACCTATCTAAAAAATATATTATTCTTGAAAATAGGCCAATTGTTGCACTCATACCTATACACAATACAAGAACAAACATCTTCAAAGGGGAGTTGTAGTTCTATATGTTAAAAAAAACATAGGTGTAGCAGAAAAGTAGATGCTCAATTAATTTAACCAGCTGTAGTTTACAATCTTCTTCACAGATGACAACAAATAAGGAGAAAGTTACAGGTAGGGAGGTGATCCCAAACCCCCAGCTTTCTTTCTTTTTTAAAAAAAGAGTTCATTTCTAAAATAAAATGGCAATGGCAATAGCACTTAAGACTTATAACCGCTTTACAGTACTTTACTACCCTCTCTAAGTGGTTTACAGAGTCAGCATATTGGCCCCAACAATCTGGGTCTTCAAAGATATAAAACTTATAAATTCTCATTTTCTGGTTATTCTTGAGCTTCTAAACTTTTGTTTTAAAATTATAATGTGTTTCCCCGAAACTAAGACATGTCTGGATAATAAGCCCAATTGGGCTTTCAAGCGAATGCGGTAAAATACCCTCCCAAAAAATAAGCCCCCCCCATACTTAGATGCATGCGCAGTTGCCGTGCAAACAACATGACGTGAGGAGGTGAGGCCAGAGAGGGTGGAAAGGGAGGGGGAAGTTGCCCCACGCGCCCCAGCCATCCATGCGGAATGGCCTTTTTGTTGAGCTGGATACACTGTTGCCACTCGGGAGAAGAAGAGAGAAAGTAGGTGCTGCAAGAGAGCCCATTTCTGATGTTCTTCTCCTCCTGGGCAGTAGCAGCGCGTTCAGCTTCCCAAATCTGGATTGCCGATCTCTGCCGGCGAGGGGGAGTGGCAGGTGAGGAGGGGTAGGGAAGGAAGGAAATGGAATGGTGTTTTGGCACTCCTCTTTCCGCCTAGAGTCCGATGAAGTGTGCGAGCAGGTTAGTGCGTTTTCAGTAGGATTCTACTTTTTTTCTTTTTTTTTTTCATTTAAAGCGCACTGTGAACAGAACATGGTCAGACTGTTCTCCCCTGTCTTAACTCTGGCTGCCTCCGCCACACGCAGAGGAACATGTCGAATTTGTCTTCTCACTGAAAGACCCAGACTTTTCTTTCTATAAGGGGAACTCTGTTCTTGCAAAGGTGCCATGACTTTAACTCTCGAAGCCCCTCGCCAGAAGTGTTTTCTTGGATGGCGTGAGCCCCTGCGGCAGGCTTTCACCGCAGCCCTTGTACCTGGAACTCTGATTGGGAGCACCTGGCCTATCTCTCTCTCTCGCATCACATTTCCAGAAAACGGGCCTCCAACCCGGACCGCCGTGCCTGCCAAGCGGGCCCTTCGTCCCCACGCAGGCTGCGAGCTACTGGGGGCTCAATGGAGATGCATGAGGAGGGGGTCAGACTGCTCTCCCCTGTCTTAACTTTGGCTCCTCCACCACACACAAGCCCGATTTCAAGGACCCGGCGTCTTTCTTTTGAGATCATCTGGAACCTCGACCAGTTTCTATCAGGCCAACGGAAGGGAGGAACGCTTCAAAGGGCAAGGAAAGTTGGCACACTCCTGGGCAGAAATCCCCGGGTGGGATGTCCATCCCAACGGCTGGTCCACGTAGTGCGGCTTCACGCCCCCCTCACGCATCTCCACGTAGCCCTCCCAGCAGCTCACAGCCTGTGTGGAAGGCAGCCAAAAAACTAAGGGAATATTTTGGGGAATGGAGTATAAGGAATAAAAGAAAAGATAGTTGAGCACAGGACAGAGAGAAAAGGAAAAAATGAGGATAGCTAGAAAACATAAAAGAGTGAAAGACTGTTCTTGTGACAACTATGAGGCGATTAAGCACTCAGCAGGAGCTTCACTAATGGAGCTATAAACAGAAACAATATCAATATTAATAATAATAATAATTTATTAAACTTACATGTCTCCTGGCTATCAATGACTCTGGGCGACTCACAAACAAAGAAATTGTAATCAAATCAATAAAACATTAAAAATAGAAGTAAAAGATGGCAAGCTCAATAATGCAAGGATCTTATTCTCCCCCACTGAATTTGGGGGCATCTGCCTTGGGGGGAGGGTGGCATGAAAACAACCAAACTCAGAAAGTTTCAAGGACTTCAAGTTGAACTCTGACCTACAAACATTCTCGTCTATTGGTAGTACTGGATAAAATCTGTTCATACACCACATACTTCTGAGTGTAGGTAAACCTTGTTTAGTGACCGTTCACAGTTATGGTGATGATGCAATCAATGCTGATATTAATGACCTTTGCCAAGTCTGTCAAGCAAAAAAAAGCTGAAATAAGATTGTAAGCACAGGTGCAGTTTCGTTTAGAAACTTGGCTTAATTGCAATTGTGGTTGCTAAATGACAACTATCTGTATAATTAAATAATACTTAACATTTAACATACTCATAACATTTAGGAAATACACAAGTGTAAAATCTCATTCCCATATGTATACAGAATGAGGCAGGTGCACATTTGCCCTTCAATCCACTCACTTGACCCACCAACCCTTTCAATCTTATGTCTCAGACTCTTTTTTTTTCTTTTCGTTTTTTTTTTTTTTTTTTTTTGCACAGAAAAGCAATGAAAAAGTATGTTGTATTGATCAGCCTTAAGCCCAGAAAGGATACCTATTAACAGTGTTAGGCTTATATTTGTATAACAGCTATCTTCAGTGCTGCTTCATGTAAGGGTAAATGTAAAGGTTCCCCTCACACATGCGTACTAGTCGTTTCCGGCTCTAGGGGCAGTGCTCATCTCTGTTTATAAGCTGAGGAGCCAGCGCTGTCCGAAGACGTCTCTGTGGTCATGTGGCCGGCATGACTAAATGCCAAAGGCTACCTTCCCACCAAAGTGGTCGCTATTTTTCTACTTGAATTTTTTACATGCTTTCAAACTGCTAGGTTGGCAGAAGCTGGGACAAGTAACGGGAGCTCACCCCATTATGCGGTGCTAGGGATTCGAACCGCTGAACTGCCAACCTTCTGATCAAGAAGTTCAGCGTCTTAGCCACTGAGCCACCGCATCCTTTTTCACCATGTCCCTATTCACCGCTGCTAAATGACAAAACGGCAAATCATAAAACTGAGAAATGCTTCCAAATACTTCTAATTTCAGAATAGTCTGCCACATAACTACCTCTTCCAAGGGAATGCAACTGTTCAGGTTCAAAGGCTTTTCCATTCAGGCATTACTGCTTAAACATGCTCACCTCTCTTAGTTCCTGGGCAACTGAATTTAGGCGTTCATTTTCAGACTGGGTGTTGGCAAGGACATTCCTCAGCTGCTTGAGTTCTGTCTGCAGTTCCATAACCTTTTTCATGTAGTATTCTTCTTTTGTGGCAGATTCCTGTATCAAAGTCTCCTCTCTGCTCTCTCCATCTGCTGCTACTTTCTTGTGGTTAGTATGAGCCTGACCAAAAGCCTGGAACAGAAATCAAAGATTATTATTATTATTATTATTATTATTATTATTATTATTATTATCATCATCATCATCATCATCATCATCATCATCATCATCATCATCAAAAATTAAATAACATTTTGTAGAATGCATGTTTATTGTACCTTAAGAAAAGATTTAAGCAGGCCAATGTCTTTATCCAAAAAACGTAACAATATATTTTACGAAGACAGACAGATATACAGATAAAAATGTCCTTTTCAAGAGAGATTAGTTAGGAGAAAATGGCATATATAAAAGCAATATCTGAGCTGATAAAAAAACCGTTCATTCTCAGATTTGTAGTATCTTAACAAGAAGCAAATCTCATTTGTTCTGATGGGCTACTCTCAATAGTTCTATTATAATTCACAATAGGCTCTCCAATTAAATCAGCTGATTTTCATTTCATTTATGGATATAGTACTGAGATAAGAGTCAAACATTAACAGCAATAAATAGAATCCACAAGTTTCCATTTGAAACACTATATTCACCATTAAGTCACGCCAGAAGCAGTCAAGCCAAAATTTCTCTTTAGATGTATCAAACAGATCAATTTTGTCGATTTTTGATGACTAACTCAACATTTTTTATCTTTTAAATAACAATCATGGCTATATTGGCAAGTTAATGTAACTCTTTTGATAAATATACCTGCCAATATGTACAGTTAAACCAAGGAGGATTATATGGATAAAACAAATGAATTAAATTTTTCTCCATATAACTTAGAGCAGGAGTTTTTAAAACTGTGGAAGACAGGCACAATTGAAGGTGGTCGCAAATTTTGGGCAAACACATTCCCACTTTCCCTGAACAAACAGCAAATAAATGTACATCTTAGGCCAGAATATCAACAGTTCAGCCAGGGAGGGAACAGATCATCCTGAAGAAGGTCTGAGGGGTCCTTGTGCTCTCTGATTTTGGTTATTTTCTTGCAGACATTTGATTACGCAAACTAGGTAACATCAACAGTGCTATCCCAAAGGCTTTTTTTTCCAGAGGCAACTCTACTTTCTGATGTTTCTTTGAAGATGTTTTGCTTCTCATTCAAGAAACTTCTTCAGGTGAAGAAGCTTCTTTGGGACAACCATGTCCTGGATGACATCATCAGTTCTAGCACTAATTATTTTACCCAGTTTGCATAATCAAATGTCTGCAAAAAAACCAACCAAGCTCAGAGAGCACCAAGGACCTCTCATTTCAACTCTGAGCTACAAATATTTCCTTTTATTGAAGAAGGTTTATTTCTGTGGTCACTGAGTCAACACCTCTTGGATATAATTAAATATTCCATCAATCAAAATCCTGTTCCCCCAGTGTTACACATATTACCACTTTGTTTTTGCTGACAAAGTAGTATTCTCTTCCATACTATTTTAGTACTTCTAGGACAGTCTCCCATTTCCTGTATTTATCTACTATTATTATAGATGGCCTCCTTCATGGATCGTTACCTTCTACTGGCAGCTTGGGCAGCCAAATTATGCTATGAACTATATCATTGAGAGCTTACCCTCCAAGGAAAGTCACCAACGATGAGCTGCTCATAGATGAGAGGAAATATTAAATATGGTCCATGGGAGGAGAAAGAAGGCAATAATAAAAATGTATGTTGCTTAAGGCTGAACTGCTGAATTCCTGATGTCTCTGAGTTCGCTTTTCTTTTTGCAGACATTGCATTACCATGGCACGTAATATTATCAATTAATCAGAACCCAATAAAGACATGGCAACTAATTCTTATATTCTGCCCCCAAGATTAAATTTACATTCACAAGCAGGACAAGGTCTGCTTGAAAGATGAGCTACTCTCACCCTCATCAGAAAAATACAACAATTTATTAATCATCAGTTGCCCAGTTATACCATAAGCATAATTTGAAGAATCAGAACAGTACAAAAAAAGAAAAAAGAAATAAGCTCTCTTTTATTTATTTATTTTATGGACTTTTATCTTGCTATTATTAAAAACAAATCTTAAGGGGCAATCCAATCCTTTTTGGATCCACTGGTGCAGTCAGTTCCATGCTATACAAGCATTTTCCATGTATACTTTGTTGTTTATTTTGTGAGACACATTTGTAAATTGCAACTGAAAAAGTACTCTCAACCCATTATTTTGTATAGAGTCATATATGCATACGCACATCTCTCATGCATATATAATGATTCTTGGTAATTGTGTTAAAAAGGAATGGGTGTTCCACCTTTCACAAGAACTGGAGTAAAAAATTAATTAACTGAAGATTTTTTTTTTTGCTATTGTAAGGGGCAGTGAGCAAATTCAATTATATTTTTTTATTCTGGGAGGTTTTAATAGCAAATGAATTTGCTTTTGAAATGAATTTAAATTTCAAATCAGTTTATGCTTTCTTAATAAGCAGGTGTGAATATAAAATATATACAAATTGTATGGAGAGGGTTTTTTGTCTTTTTTAAAGGAATGGATGTCTTGTTATGTATTACTAAGGACAAGTTATACTTCCCTCCAATATGATCCTTACCAGTTGCTTTTTATTACAATTTTGGCAAAATGTTTTTGAGAAAAATATCTCAATAACATGGTAATAAACCCTGCAATCATATAATTTTTATTTTATCCATATAAATAGATATAGCATTATAAATGTATTCAACATTGATAAATAAGGTTTGCCATCACAAAATAGTTTTGAAGCCTAAAGCATCTTTATCTGGAATAATAGTATTTAACATTCTGGGAAATGTATTTAGCTAAAAATTAATAGAACGAAATATTTTGAAAAGCCCTGTAATTTATTCAAATCTGCTTACCATTTCCCTTTTTAAAAAGGTGTGTTCATATACCATTCTAAACATGGATGCCTGATACATCCCAATATATACTACATCGTAATCCATTATTAATCTTTTTTTAATTCCTGTTGTGATGTTTTGTTCATTCAGTCAAACATGTAATGCAGTTTTAAATATTTTAAATGCTACAGGAAGTTTTCAGCAAGTTAATTGATATAAAAGAGAGTACAACTCTAAGGTTACTTCTTAACGTCCTATTATTAACCAAAGAATCAATCAGTTACATACTTATAATAAGCTTAACAACACATCAATGAAACATCATTTTAAATCTTTCAATATGCTTGTGTTGAATGACTGATCTATTAAAAACTGGTTGTTAGTTTCTTACTAGCTTATTTTAATAAGATTTCATGCAGCAATTAACTACTGATTAGGATTACTTTATGTATTCTGCTATGATTTTGTAGAACTCAGGTGCAACTCTCAATATGTAAATGTCTTTCTCCTTTATGTTGTGTGTCATGGAAACAACTCATTTGATTTTACATTCAGTCTTACCACACTAAGTTGCTGATAAATATTAATATTAAATAGTTTAAATATTAAAAATATTTATCAGTCTCTTTCCTGATCATGCATTTTATACTTCTTTCCATTCTCAACCCTTCTACCTTTTCCCACCCTTCATTTAAAACCTAGTAGTATCCAAGCATTAAGCATGAATAGAAACTGCATTTACACATTAAAAGAAGAGAAATATGCAAGTCTATCACAAGATGCTAAGATAGCAATTATACAAGCATTGTATAAGACCCACATAAAGAATGAGCACATAAATAAACAGTGGAAACAGATAGCGATACTGAAATAAGCAAACAGAAACAAATGTTCAGGACAGTACTCAGTTTTGATGTATGTGTATCATCTCTAGTTTAAAGAATTGCTTGTCCCCATTATTCAATATTAGCCATAGTTTATTTTGCATTGGTTGATGTTGCAAGTTGTGATTAATTAGGAAAGAAATATTTATCCAAACATAAGAAGAGTCGAAGGTTATTCTCACAGAGCTAAATTGTGATATATAATCTGAATTCAGCCATGGACTTTAATGTAATTTTTTAAGGAAACTACAAAAGAGGCAGCATAATGAGAAATATAATTCCCATTGTAGCAGAAACATTATTACATTGTTCTCATCTCTTGAGATTTAGATATTAAATTATTCAGTTAGCTTAGCATTGTAATGTCAGTGAAACTCAGCTTTCCATTAAGCCAACCCTCTCCAGATGGTTAGAACTAGCAATTATGTTTGTTGGCTGGGAATTTTGAAAGCTACAGAACAACAAATCTAAAGCACACCACTGAGGAAGAGTGACATATCTCTGTACTGTACTTACAGAAAGACATGGTATAAATGGGAGGAGGAGTAACAACAATAACTGTGATGTGATGTCAGCTCTGCATTTATTAGAGGAAAAAACATTCCCAAAGATAAAAATCTAGCCTCTCATTTAGAGAGTAGCCTTTTACACTAGGCACTGTAACTGTAATTCTTTTTTAGCTTAGATTTTGAAATCATTAGGGTGTTTCATCATTCTGTTAATCATAATGCTGCTCAGAGTCACTCTTTCTGAGATGAGGTCTATACAAATTTGATAAATACATAAAAGGCTTAATACAAATAAAAGGCTTAATGGGATTAAGTTAGCTAAAACTGGAAGTAAACTAGAACAGGAGTTTGCTGTTCATATTTCTGCATAGCTGTAGAACATAATTACAGCTGTTCACACACAATAACATCTAGGATGGGTCCAAATTACCCGAGGAACTGTCTCATCCCAATGGGACTGCCCTGCCCCACCCATGCCAGCAAAGGAGGCATACTGTGAACCCCATCGATCAAGGAATTTCGGCTGGCAGAGTCCAGGAGAAGAGCCATCTCTGCCATGGTTCCTGCCCTTTGGAACATCTTTCCTTGGGGTGAGACATGCTCCCACCCTCCTAGTCTTCTGCAAGAGCCTGAAGACCTGGCCCTGCCAGTTGGTTTGGGGCGGGAGTATTACTCTGGAAGTGGCTGATGAACCAATAGAAGATCCCACCTCCCACCCTGCACATCCTGCTCCCTCCCTCCCCATCTTTAATTTTTATTTTTTTAATATTATTAGAAATATCTATTTTTATAGTTTTATTGCTTTTAACGTTGCAAGCTACCCAGAGTCACCTGCAAATAAATTTAATAAAAAAAATACATTTTGTAAATTTTGCACACGGCTCCAGGTTCAAATCAGTACTGCTGTATTTCTTTTTAAAGTACCTTTTTAACCATTTCAAAAGAAAAAACCCTGGCTCTTAACAACAAAGCCACACTAAGAGGGAAACTGAATTACACAATTAATTTGGTTTCAGAAAGTGCATTTTGCAGTTAACATGTTTTTTAAATACCAGGTTAAAATAGTCTTATTATTTAACTTAGCACTCTCTAGGTGTAATGAATTGTAATTCACCACCCACAGCCCTTCTGTGAAGGAGATAGTTGGTTAAAAAGTTTGATAAATAAATAAACTCCATCATCCTAGCCAGTGTATCGCTTAATATGTGTAGAGTGGGAATTAACTGGCGATATCAAAGCTTGAACCTGGATTCTTCTGCATAAAGAATATGTGCTCCAAATACTTCATTTATAAAGAGAAATCAGAGATGAATATACTTTAACAGCATAATTATAATTATTTTCTCATAGCAAACATGGGATAAAGTTGGGATAGAGCTGATCTGAAGTGATGAAAGGCAAACTTGATTTTGACATGCTTCTAAGGGATTGAAGTGTTTTTTTTTTTTTTTTTTTTTTAAAATCCAGATCATTTAATTGTGCAACTTGGAAGAAGCAATGTCATTCAGTCACTTGGGCTTCCTGTATTTTTTTGGCTGTGATCCCCAGACCCCAGATGGTCAAAGTGCTGTTAAATTTAATCCCTTGAGTTGTGTCTGGACATCTGTCCATAAGTAACTTCCCTCAAGCCATTTATTTCACTCGTATAAGCCACGAGTCATCCATCAACTTGTAATTGCTTTGGGTCTCTGCTGGCCAAAATCAAACTGATCTGGATAAAATTTACCAATCCATCTTCCGATTGTGTCCTGTCCTGCTTACTAGTGCAATAATTAAATACTTTTCTATTGCACAAAGATCACAAGCTTAGGTGTCTCTGTTTTTAAAATGGTTGTATATACTTGTCATGCTTAGCTATGTTTATTGATTAAACCTTAATGACTGAACTCACATATCAGGCTAAACTGCAAACAGTCTACAACAATCTGTGTGAGTCCCAGCTTTGTTGAGTAATATTGCTGTATTTCATTATAAGTAGCAAAAAGTACATCAACATCTCAATGAAGACAGCGAGCCAATTAACATAGGATACATATATTCAAATAACTGAAGCAAGAGCTATAGCAATTCTTTCTTATTCTCTAATTCTTTTTTTCAAGTATATTTTTCATATTTACATGAACAGTGTGGCATCTGGGTATCATTAATTTTGATACCAAATAACTGATGAGATTGACAATTTTGATAGCCTTGATTACATTAATGATACTTATATCATTAAAATAACATTGTATATAATACAACCATCATTCAACTTCATAGCATAGTAATATTTCCCCCTTTCTAGTTTCCACTTCAATATCTTGATAACAATAATAATAACTGATAATAATTATTCTGTAATTCTGACATATTGGCATCCAGGGAGAAACAGACTTACTTGCATGTATTACTCCCCATCTCCATATAAGTAAAATTACATCAATCATAGTTTTAATATGATTTTGTATTTGATAAGGAGCCGACCAGAGTTGGTCAGAAGATAAGCAGGTTACATAAATATTTTAAATAAATAAATAATATGCTAGACTATACCATGAGACTTTACATTTGTGAGTGGTATCTTACAAAATATAACAAGACTCTACTTCAATATACAAGACACGTTTCTTCTCACTGACCTGCGTGGTCTTGAACACTAAGATACTAGTCTTTCCTAAAATGTGTAAAACAGAAATATAAAATCAATATAAACTTATGATAACCCCCACTACACCCCCCACACTGGTCTGCCTCTCACACCCATACCAGAGTTAGGGAATCATTTGACTTCGGCTTCAAATGGAACTTGAAATTTAAGAACTCACTTTTTAATTTAAAAATTAGCTGATAACCCGGCGTTGCCAGGTGTTTATAGACTTTGAAGAGTTTGTCTGACAGGGAGCCTTTGGGAGGGGCCTTTCTTGCCCCTACTTCCACATCCATCATCCCTGCCCTCTACCTTCCCCCTACCATGCCCTCCTCTTTCCCGCCCTGTTTACGATCCTGGCACTTTGGCCCAAATCCATCAGGCACTTCCCCATTGGTCCACTGGAGGGCAACTGTCACGGCTGGCTTTCCAGAGGAAGCTGCGAAGGAACTGACATCACAAACAATTGCCACTCTAGGACGCCACACTCGCTCTTCCTAATGGCCCAGGCATTCCAGAGTTATGCTGGAACATACACATACACATACACACTCACAGACATACACCCCTGGGGTGCTAGGGGTGTCTTACCCCCCCCTCCCCACACAGTATTTGATTCCAGATGGTAAGTCATCTGTGTACCAAGTTTGGTTGAAATTCCTCGAGCCGTTCCATAGGTATGCTGGAACAAATATACATATATACATCCTTTTTTATATACAGAGATTATCACAATGCATTTTCCCTAGGTATTGTTTTTATATTGTTATTTTTATAGTTAAAGGGGCAGTTCGGTCTATTATGGGCCAAGAAACCAAGAGACTGTGAGTTCCTAGTCCAGAATTAGATATGAAATCAATAGGTGACTTTGGATCAGTCATTCTCTCTCAGCCCAATACTTCTCACAGGGTTCTTGTTGTGGAGAAAGGAATATTGACTATGTTCGCTGCCTTGAATTACTTATAATAGATAATATCGGCAGGATATAAATTAAACCTCAACATTTGGCAGTAGCCTGGGTTTTATTGTGTCGCTGAAAAATGATAAGTAGCTATTAACTAAGTAGTTTCCTTTGTTTGGTAGTAAAGCTGAAAAAAGAGGAAAAGTTTGATTGTTGTTATGTCAGCTGATCATACCACAGTATGAAAGCTTTATAAATTTCTTGCTATAAATATTTCCAATATTTTCTTGTTTCCCTTTGCCCTATGGCAACAATGATTTCTTAATGTTCTTAATAAACAACAGTCATGTACCAAAGTCAAGCAGTGCTCTGAGCACCTCCGAAGCTAGAGGCTTGATCTGTCATCACAGACTGAGAGAGAGCATGTGATGTGTCCTGCCCTCCAAACATATCTGCTAACACAGGGCTGGGCTATCATGCATAATGCATTACAGCAACCACCACATGATTTGTGAAGGTGAAACCAGACATTGTGGTGCTTCACAGCAGAAACTTCCAAATGGTTCAAGTTTAGTAGCCACAGTAAAAAAAATGGCTTTACCTATATAGTACAGCAGGCAGAATATAGGAAATTATTATTTTGTAAGATTTAAATTACTGTCAATCTTATGTACCATAACTCGGAACAGCCCCAAAAAACAATTAAAAATTGACAATCAATACTTGATGTATAAACAATTGTAAATCTTAATTTTTATTTTCAAGAACTGTGTAACTACTGTGCATCCTTAGTTATCATCTTTTGCAAAACCAGATCAAACTACCCGTGTTTCCCTGAAAATAAGACCCACCCCTAAAATAAGCCCTAGCCTGATTTTTTGGGGTGGGCTTAATATAAGCCTTACCCCAAAAATAAGCCTGCGGTAGGCGTGGCCTGCTGGCCCCTTGGCACAGCACAGATACCTGTGAGTCCGAGCATGGAGGCAGAGGAAGGAAGGGAGGCAGGCGATCCCAATGCCCCATGCGGGCGCATGCCCGGCGTAGCTATGGGCAAGCCAAGAGACAGTGGGACAGATTGGGCAGCGTGTTGGGATTGCTTGCTTCCCCCCACTCCCCCAGTGCCTCTGCCTCCACCTGGCTCTGCCACACACTTTTCGCCCAGAGGGAGACAAAGCTTCATCTGCTTGCAAATGGGACTCCATTTCAAAGCTTTATTTGCAAGCAGATAAAACTCCGAGTCTCCCTCATTTCTCTTTCCGGGCGAAAAGTATTTCAGAACAGAGTGTTTTGCCTGGCTGCGTCGCTCAGCCTCCTGCTCCAGTGCTGGAAGAAGTGAGCCAGCAGTTACGTGGGCTCCTGCTGCACATGGCTGTCAGTGCTGCTGGCACCAGGCAGTTGTCAGGGCATGGAGCCACGGGGACCCTGAGGTAAATCGGTGGAGCATTGGGTAGCTCCATCCCCCACACCTCGCAGCGGTGGCACTCAAAAAAATTAACACCCCCCCCCAAAATAAGCCCCAGTTCTTATTTCAGGTCCCAAAAGAAAATAAGACTGGGTGTTATTTTCGGAGAAACATGGTATATTAAATCAAATCAACCCTTTGGGAAAATCTAATAGAGATTTTATTTTGTTTTACTCAAGGCCAAGATCTTATTGTCTACTACACAAGTAGGTTATTTCCTGAAACTCGGCTCAACAAATTTCAGTCATATGGAGTTTTTCTTTCCCTGCAGTTTTATTTTATTTTTACTTGGTGTACATTATGGTATGGATTATCGCTTTGGGAATGTTCAAGATGGTTATCTGTACAGGGGTTACGACTGATCAACCTTTCAATCTCCCCTAGTTCTTCATAACATGGAACATTATAGCATGCTGTCTCACAGAATTATCTAAGCACGCCAGATCAAGTTTCTTCAAGGAAGAAACCTTGAAATAATTTTCAGTGCTCAGAGAATTCCTCATTAAAAAAAGCCTACATTTACAGTTCAATGTTCTTTAGCACGATCAGTAAACTGAGCTGTAACATATCAAAAATCCCACAACTGCATGTGCTAGCATTTTGCAGCATGTAAAGTTTTTTTTTTTTTTTAAATGATCTGCCCCCTTCCTCAATCATGGTCTCTCATGAAACCCCAGAAAGGGAGGATGCTCCAGATCCTTGGAACAATTTCCAAAAAGGAAGGTACATTAGCTTATTGTAGTTTTCAAAAGCTAATATGGCATAAACCAAAAATAGGAACTTGTGGCACTCTAGGTTAGGATTTTTCAAGTTATGCTTCATGGAAACCTAGGGTTTGGTAAGAACTTGATGGGGCTTGATAAGACACTAAAAGCAAACAAAAAAAATCAGTTTGAAGAGTCTTGCTCAAGGTTGCGGAACTGCAACTGCCAGCAACCTCATCTAGCACATGCAATGATAAATAATGTTACAGTTGTTGTTCACCTGAATGCAACATCTACAAGGCCACACTTTTCTTTATATATTATTCTGGGATGTATACTTTGATTAAATATGGAAGGAATCAGAACAACATATTCAGAGGTAGTAAAATACAAAAAGATCTAATTATGCTTCTTGAAGGTGGCCACTCTTAGGGTAAGGTGACCAGATTTTAACATTGGTAAAGAGGGACACCATTGTGGGCATGGTTTATTTTGTGGGCGTGGCTTGGAGGTCATGTGACTGGGTGGGCGTGGCTAGCTGGTCATGTGACCGGGTGGCCATGGCTATGTGTATAGGGACTACTCAGAGGGCTGAAAAAAGACATTTCTGACAGGTCCTCGCACTTTTGACTGGTCCTCACACTTATGACCATCCTCACATTTATGCCTGTGCAGCATTCTTAACAACCATGTCACTCATTTCACAACTGCTTCTCTTCACCATGGTGATAAGATAGGGCAAAAAACATAAAATGTGAGGACAGTCGTAAGTTCGAGGACTGGTCAAAAGTGCGAGGACCAGTCAAAAATAACTTTTTCAGCCCTCTGAGTAGTCCATATGCACAAAAGGACTAACCAGAGGGCTGAAAAAAGTCATTTCTGATAGGTCCTCGCACTTTTGACTGGTCCTTACACTTATGACCATCCTCACATTTATGCCCGTGCAGCATTCTTAACAACCATGTCATTCATTTCACAACTGCTTCTCTTCACCATGGTGATAAGATAGGGCAAAAAATGTAAAATGTGAGGACAGTCGTAAGTTCAAGGACTGGTCAAAAGTGCGAGGACCAGTCAAAAATAACTTTTTCAGCCCTCTGAGTAATCCATATGCATAAAAGGATACAGCAATAGAGAGGGATGAAGGAAGGGAAGGGAAATTAGAGTAGGAGGGAGGGTAAGAGAGGGAGGAAGAGAGGAGAAGTAGAAAGGAAGAGGAAGTAGGGAGGAGAAGAAGAGGGTGGGGGGAAGAGAAAGTAAGAAGGAAAGAAAAGAGAGAGGTGGTAGGTTTGAAAAGAAAGATTGCTGTACAATAAAAAAGATGAAAGGGAAGAAAGCCAACCCCAAACAAATATAAAGATATTACGATAAAGAATGAATTGTTAAACTTTAAAGAATAAAAGAGAACAAATATGAATAAATAGCAATAATTAGAAACACACATACAAACATACAATGTATTTTCTTTGAACAGAATATTTGGCTGGTTCACAAATTTAAACAGTGTTTAGTCATTTCAATTAAATTTACAATTTCTATATTTCCTTTTTGCAATATTTATTCCGCATCTATTTTTTTAAAAAAACAATATTAGCCTTCATCTTCATCTCTAATCTTAATCAAATTCAATTTTCCCCTTCTATTCTATATTATACCCCTTCCCATTGTCATCTATTTTTATATCCATCCTCACATTGGTTAATTATGTAATTATGTAATACAGTTGTTTAATACAAATTCAACATTTTAATATAAATCAATTAGTTATATAACTATCTTTTTGTATATTAATCAATATGAACATGAATATTCCAATTATTTCCATGCAATCCAATTTCTTACAAATCAATTAATTATATTTACCAATAATAATAAACCAAATAATTTCCCCCATATATTCCTCCAAACCACAACTTAACCATTTCTGCTTTCAACACAATATACAATTAATAGTATCTCAATTATTACAATTCCCTAGTTAAATAGAGCTTTTTTTCTTTTGTGTTTTAAAATCTTGAACTCTCCTCTTTTGCCCTAAATTTACCATTGTTTGCACCTACCTTTTATGGTGAGGAAAAAGAAAAGAAATCTGCTGCCTAATTTTCCAATGTTGCAGCAAACAAGCCAACAGCCTGTTTCACTTTCAGTTTCGTTTTGAGCTTGGTTTGCACAAGGAGAAAAAAAAATCTGCTCGAGCAATTTAGCAGGCAGCAAGAGCCCTGCGCAAAACAGCTGAGAGCAAATCAGCTGAGAGTGGGGAAGCCGAGCTAATCAACGTGCTAATTAACCTACACGGAAGCTGTAAGGGGCTGTTTTTTCTATTTTTGCAGGCATTGGTCTACTCATTTGTTTTCTTTTAACACAGAACAGCTGTAGGGTGGCCCTTTGAAGCCCCGCGGCAAGAGTTTAAACAGTTTTTTTTCCTCTAGCCATCAGCTGGGACTCAGGAGGCAGCTGGGACTCAGGAGGCAGAATGAAAAATCGGGACTTTTTTAAAACGCCGCAGGGCACGGGACAAATTGCTAAAAATCGGGACTGTCCCGCCAAAAGCGGGACGTCTGGTCACCTTATCTTAGGGGACTGTTAAAAGAGAAGCAGCTTACTAAAAGTTTATATCTGCAGATAATGGTGGGTAAATGACCAACCGGCTCCAATATCATTACATGAACGAATAGTAACATTGCATTTTCTTGTTCTCTTCTTCCAAGTGCTTCTCAGAAGTTAAACTACTCAGAGGTTTATCTTATGAATATAGGCTAGGTTGCAAGCCATCTCTTTTTTTTTTAAATTTGATTTATATGCCGCCCTTCTCCGGAGACTCAGGGCGGCTTACAATGCGTTAAGCAATAGCCTTCATATTTTTGTATATTTATACAAAGTCAGCTTATTGCCCCCACAAACTGGGTCCTCATTTTACCTACCTTAGAAAGGATGGAAGGCTGAGTCAACCTTGAGCCTGGTGAGATTCGAACTTACAGTAATTGCAGACAGCTGGTGTTAATCACAATGCTATCAGTCTGCTGAGCCACCAGGCCCTTTGACCAACTGCTGCTACAGATCTTATAAAATTTAAAAAATAAAATAAAGAAATTTGAGTAAATAATATATTCAAAAGTTTTATATACTACTTTTCCCCTAAGAGCTCAAGATGGCACACACAGCACTCTCTTATCTAATGTTATATGGAATAAAATAACTGCTGCTCTGAAGACATTCAGTGATCTTCTACCAACAAAAGTGAGTGTGTACCCCATTTGGACTCCCTTTATTACAGTACTGAATGTTACACTCAGTATAACTACTCTGTTATGAAATCTTGATCAATCTGACTAATTGCTTATTGTTCATGTTTCCTGTCTTTGGCAGAAATAAGAATGATAGAAAAGAGCCTAGGGCCGTGATGGCGAACCTATGGTTCGTGTGCCATATCTGTGGGCACGCAAGTGTTGCCCTATCTCAGCTCCAGCATGCATGTGTGTCCTGACCAGCTGATTTTCGGGCCTTCCGGGCCCACCGGAAGTTGGGAAACGGGCTGTTTCTGGCCTCCGGAGGGCCTCCGGGGGGGGGAGGCTGTTTTCATCCTCCTCAGGCTTCTAGAAAGCCTCTGGAGCCTGGGGAGAGCGACAAACAGGCCTACCGGGTCCACCATGCCATCACGTGCCAAAAGCGGGGGGAGTGTGAGGGAGTGAGTGGGTCGCACACATGTGTGGGGGGGCACGGGGGACATTGAATTATGGGTGCGGGCATGCGCATGACCACTCCCCCCACTTTTGGCACGTGACGGCAAAAAGTTTAGCTATCACTGGCCTAGGGGGATAAAAAAATATTAAAAAATAAATTTATTTATGTACATATAAGGAAACTATCTATTCCAAAACATTCACCAGAATCTCTACAGATTATAAAATCATTACTATTTGAAGAAAAAATAATTATCTAGATATTTTCTTTCATCCTTATTCCATTCAGAATCCAACAGCAATATTCATTAAATTGCATTTAACTTTTTCAAGAACTCTAAAAGGTCTTTTGTTCTATCTCTAAAACAAGAATAACAAAATAATTTGAAAACGAACGTTGTCTTACCTGAACGTTCCTTCTCTGCGCGCTGATGGAGAATCCAAATAATAACGGGGAAGTCCTTCAGTCTGTTTGCTTGACTGGGTGAATGTTTCTTTAAGAAACGTCCTTGGCCACTCCTCCCCTGCTTGGCTAAGCTCCAGTTCATTCGCGAGGTCAACAGAAGATGGTGCTGGTATGAAACAAACAATCATAGATACAAGGTAAGGCAATCCTGGCTAAGCAGCCGAAGGGATGGGTTGGATTCTCCATCAGCGCGCAGAGAAGGAACGTTCAGGTAAGACAACGTTCGTTTTCCAGCGCGCTGATTGGAGAATCCAAATAATGGGATATACCCAAGCTAGTTCGAATTAGGGTGGGAGGCTGCTTCATCCCCGGAAGGAACAGCCAGGACAGATTGTAGCACTCTATGACCAAAGGAAGCTTCAGCCGAAGCAAAGGAGTCAATTTTGTAATGCCTAACAAAAGGTGTCAAGGTAGTCCAAGTTGCGGCCCTACAAATGTCAAGGATGGATGCCTGAGTAGCCCAAGCCGCTGAGGTGGCAGCGCTACGGGTGGAGTGAGGAAGGATCCTTCCTGGCAGAGGAGCCCTCCTGGAGCGGTACGCTGTTACGATGCAGGCCTTGATCCAACGACCAATCGTGGATGGTGAAACTTTCATGCCCAAGGTAGAAGGATTGAAAGACAGGAACAATGCTTCGGATTTACGGAAGGACGCAGTCCGCTTGATGTAACGACGGAGCGCTCGTTTAACGTCCAAGGTATGCCATTGTTGTTCGAGATTATGGCTAGGAGCCGGGCAAAAGTCCGGTAAAACCAATTCTTGGGCACGGTGGTATAGAGAATTTACTTTTGGCAGGAAGGAAGGGTCTGTACGAAGCACCACCTTGTTGGGATGGAAAACGCAAAGGTCAGGTCGTACCGACAGTGCAGCCAGCTCGGACACTCGCCTCGCAGAAGTAATAGCCACTAAGAAGGCAACTTTCAGAGTCAGAAATCGAAGAGATATAGAAGCCAGAGGCTCAAAGGGCGGTGACATTAGGGCCGATAAGACCAATGGCAAGTCCCAAGTTGGGTACCGATGGACAGTAGGTGGTCGGAGATTTGACGCCCCCCGTAAGAATGTCCGTATACGAGGATTCCGGGTCAAGGGTCGATCGTCCACAGGAGACAGAACCGTGCTGAGAGCTGCCACCTGACGCCTCAGGGTATTAGGGGCAAGACCCCGGTCCAAACCCGCTTGAAGGAAAACAAGGACATCCAAAGGAGATGCCGTGGTAGGATCCAGAAGAGACTTGGCACACCAGGCGCAAAAGGCCCGCCAAGTGGCGTCGTAAATACGATTCGTTGAAGCGCGCCTGGCCGACTGCATAGTGTGGATCACGCCAGCTGGGATATTGTCCTTCGTCAGGCGGATCCTCTCAAACGCCAGACGGTCAACTGCAACCACTGAGGTTCTGGGTGCAGTATGACCCCCTGGCTGAGAGATATCCGGTCGTTGGGAATGTGCCAAGGACGGTCCACCGAGAGGCTCTGGAGGTCTGCGTACCATGAGCGACGAGGCCAATTGGGGGCGACTAGGATGAGATCCGCCTTCTCCTCCAACAGTTTGCGAATTACACGAGGAATGAGAGGGAGAGGGGGGAAGGCGTAGAGCAGGCCGAGAGGCCACTTGCTGCGTAGTGCGTCGCAACCTTCCGCTCCGGGGCAGGGGAACCGGGAGAAGAACCGGGGAAGGTGGGCGTTCAGGTGTGTCGCAAATAGGTCGACTGTCGGAAGGCCGAATCGGCGCGATAGATCTCTGAACAAGGCCGGATCTAGGCGCCACTCCGCTTGATCTATTTGAGTACGGCTGAGCCAATCTGCCGTTACGTTTTCGACTCCGGATATGTGTTCGGCTGTTAGGGAGAGAACGGTCCTCTCCGCCCAAAGGAGCATTCTCGTCGCCTCTTCCATCAGCTGTCTGGAGCGAGTGCCCCCCTCCCTGTTGATGTGGGCTTTTGCAGATGTATTGTCCGTTAGGACTAGAACATGACGGCCTTTCACCAATGCTTTGAAGTGACGGAGAGCAAGATGGACTGCTCGTAGCTCCAGCCAGTTGATGTCGTGCCGTAAGTCCCGGCTGGACCAGCGTCCCTGGGCGACCGATGACTGTAGATGGGCGCCCCAGCCAAACTGACTCGCATCCGTTGTCAGGAGCAGCCGACTGGGTTCCAGGAAGAAGGAGCCCTTCCTTATGGACTGAGAAGTCCACCATTTGAGAGATAACCGCACCGTAGTCGGCAGGACGACATTGATGTTCGAGCACGCCCGGCGAGACCTTTGATAGGGCAGGAGGAACCACTGCAGGGGACGACTGTGAAGACGAGCCCACGGGACAATCGAGATGCACGAAATTAGTTTGCCAAGTAGTTGGGACAAGGTGATCAGAGGAATGGATCTGAGAGAAAGAACCCTGGTCACCAATGATCGAATGCTGGAAATCCTGTCGGGGGATAGGAACACCCGACAATTGACAGAGTCTATAAGAGCACCTAGATGGAGGATGCGAGTGGTAGGGGACAGTTGACTTTTGACGAGGTTCAGGGAGAACCCGTGCTGCTGTAGTACACGAGAAACGGCCCTCAGATCGACGACAGCCTGATGGCGAGAAGCTGATAGAATGATGATGTCGTCCAGATAGCACATGAACCGGATGGGAACCTGTCGCAGAGATGCCGCCAAGGTCGCCAGCAGCTTCGTGAAGGTCCGAGGGGCGGACGAGAGGCCAAACGGCATGGCCCGATATTGGAAATGCCTGTTGGCATAGGCAAATCGAAGAAATCGTCGATGGGAAGGATGGATCGGAACATGCAGGTAGGCCTCCTTGAGGTCGATAGATGTCATAAAGTCGCCCCGTCGGATGCCTTGCAGGATCGATTTGAGCGACTGCATTTTGAAATGGTGGCATTTGACAAGCTTGTTCAAAGCTTTCAGGTCTAAGATCCCTCTCCAGTCCCCGGAGGACTTGGGAACGAGAAACAGGCGCGAGTAGAACCTGGATCCCCGTTGTTCTATCGGCACTGGTTCGATCGCGCAGATGTCTAGTAGATGTTGTATCTCTGCGTCCATTAACGCCCTCTTCTCCGGGTTGCTCGGAAGAGGGCACCGAAGGAAGCGGCTCGGAGGGCTGGAGAGGAAGTCCAAAGTGAGGCCGAACCTCACAGTCTGGAGCACCCAGGCATCTGTTGTGGAAGAAACCCATTGGGGTAAGAAGTGAAGAAGACGACCTCCAATGGGAAGGTCTGTGGTATAGTCACTTGCCACGTCTGAAGGGGCGGTTGGAAGCCCCACGATACTGGCGTCTGGTATTGGCTTGACCTCTGCCCCTATCACGGTAGGAAGGCCTGTCAGATGTTCGATCACCTCCATGGGAATATTGTCTGGGGAAATAGGACCCACTGGGCCCGGAGTCAGTCCGAAAGGGAATATGCCTGTGGGAATAAGGAGCAAATCTCCTGTCATGACGCCTATGAGAGGATGGCATAATTTTACGCTTATCCTTATCCTCCACAAGTATGGGGTCTAAGGCCTCTCCGAAGAGAAGGGAACCTTTATATGGAGCAGATGCCAGCTTCCACTTTGACTTGAGGTCAGCCCTCCAGTGGCGGAGCCAAAGGAGGCGCCGAGTGGTGACGTTGGAGACGAGGGCTCGTGAAGAGAACTTAGCCGCATTCAAGGATGCGTCAGCACAGTACTCGGTAGCAGCAACGATTTTATTAATATCATGGTGGAGCCTGCTGTCATCTGGAGGTAGCCGCTCCTGTAATTGGCGTAACCATATAATGGATGCGCGAGCAAAGAATGAAGTCGAAGTCGCTGACCTGATGGCCCAGGCAGCTGCCTGATGCGTTTTACGGAGAGAAAGCTCAGATTTCCTATCCTCAGCTTTGAGGCCATCCAGGACATCATTGGAGATTACAGAAGAAGACGTCAACTGTGCCACCGGGACATCCACAGATGGCAATTGAATCAGATTTTGCAAGGTTGGATCGGAGCAGTACAACCGCTTGTCAAGTCCAGTAGGAGCAGAAATGTAAGCTGGTTGGGACCATGATCGTTGGACCACATCCGAGAATAACTCCGGACACGGTATGAAATCCTCATCCGGTTTTTGCAATTGGAAGAGATCACCATGAGGATTTTGTTCAGACTGTTGAGAAGGCTGAGAAGATGATAATCCCATGTTGGTGGTAATCTTAGCCTTGTGGAGCAAGGACTTAAACATGGAGGGGCGGAAAAGTCCTGTGAAGGAAGGCTTTTCCGGTTGCAAGTCCTCATCTTCGGATAACTCCCCCTCTTCAAGCTCCTCATCCTGCCATGGAGGTTCCTCGGACAGAAGGGATTCAGGACAGTGGCAGTGGGAACGATGAAGGTCGCCATACATTGGATCCTCCACCGAGAGGCTCTGGCCGGCATGGGCTGCAAAGGCAGAAGCCTGAGATCCCTGGATGGGGGCTGAAGCCAGAATACGAGACATGGTTTGAGATACGAGGTCCTGGATATCACGAGACAGGGCAGGCTGAAGAGGTTCCGAAGGGCGAAGGCCAGCAGCCGTAGGAGTATATGTAGCCTCAGGTGCACACCGGCCAGGAGGTTTGTTGACTTGAGCATCTGGAACCGGAACCACAGAAGGAAAAGCGGCTTCTCTGAGATGTTGGACATCAGAAACCCCTTGTGCAACCAGAGAGTGATCCTGAGCCAACGGAGCAGGCCTGTCAGGAGACATCTGTCTGAGAGTAGACCGGGCCCTTTGCTGGGCTAAAAGGTACTGTTTTTCAAAGGCCTTACGTTTGCGTTCCTCTGCTTTGTCAGCTGCAGAAGAATGGGTGGCAGGGCGAGGACTGGCGGATCTAGCCCTGACATCACGATGCCTGGTAGTTTTGGCCGGAGCTTTTGACCTCTTTCTGGCCTCAGGTGGGCTGTAAGCCTGATCCACTTCTGATGAAATGTCAGAATCAGCCATATCGAGGATGCAGCCAGAAATGGTGAGTGAAATTTTAAAGTTGATTAATTAAGCTGATGAATTAATTTGATGAATGAATTTGATAATTTTGATTAAAGGAATTAATTGAAATTGATTTTCTCTTTTTTTTTTTTTTTTAAAACAGGAACAAACAACAGGAGACAGCCAGGTAATATAATTGGCCAAGTAGGTGTCAAAACACCCAATGCCGCTTCGCAGTAGATCAGAAAAAAGGGAGGGCTGCTTCAGATCATACAGAAAACGTTGCCCTAGATGAGGAACGGGCAGCACCTCAACAGCAATTTGACGTGCGTTTTAAATTAGCCGCCTAAACAACCACAGTTATTGAAGATGAGGCTAAATAATTAGAGAAGGGCTGACAGGATCGTCGCTGAAGCCGTTGACTCTGGACCGCTTAATGGCGGGAATCAGCAGACAATTCAAAAAATGGCGCGCGGCCCGAATGCAGCCGCCGAGCGCCGTTGAAACAATTGCTGAGGGAAGCTGTCAATCAAGGCAAAAGGGCGCGCGGCTCAGATTAACCGCCGAGCGCCATTAATTTGAGGCCGATGACAGTAACCGAAGGCGAGGAGAACTATCGCCTGAGCTAGCCTCCCAGCCCGTAGATTTGACCAAAAAGGGGCGAAGCAATGCTGTAGGGGTTTGCAGCAGCGATGTAGGGACCCCCTGCCGCCACTTTAAATTGTTGGAGCGGTGTGGAAGGCGGAGGAGGGAATTCCGGCAATCCGGATCCCAACGCAGCGCCGGCGGCGATTTTAAATCACTCGGAGTTGCCTGGATGGTAGTGCTCCGAGGAATAAGCAGGTCTAGCAAACGGAGGGGAGCCCCCCTGGAAGGAGACCCAGGTCTAACTCACCCTCCGCCGCAATACAGAGACCAGACAGTCAGATAAACAGTAGATGATAGACAGTGAATCCACACCGCTCAGACTCAAAGGAATAATTGGAAAATCCAAATAATAGGAGAAAAATCCTCAGTTAATTGCTAGAGCCAAGGAAAAAACCCAGTCTCTTGCTTGACTGAGTGAATGAACTGGAGCTTAGCCAAGCAGGGGAGGAGTGGCCAAGGACGTTTCTTAAAGAAACATTCACCCAGTCAAGCAAACAGACTGAAGGACTTCCCCGTTATTATTTGGATTCTCCAATCAGCGCGCTGGAGAAAACAAATACAACACAAGTTTAAAATTTCTTTTTAAGAGCCTCTTTAAAATGAGGTATGATCAAGATGCTTTTGAAGAAAATTAATTGTAACTCTGGAGTAGAAATTAAGCACAGTTTGATTATTAGCATCATTTCCTGGACAAAGTATTCAAACAAACGAAGAACTCTATGCATTCCTACATTAAACTGATTCTCCATTTAGCATAGAAGAACACAAACATTACAGGTAGTCCTCAACTTACGACCACAATTCAGCCCAAAATTTCTGTTGCTAAATGAGACATTTGTTAAGTGAGCTCTGCTATATTTTACGACTTTTCCTGCCAGTTATTAAGTGAATCACGGCTCCCCTATTGACTTTGCTTGTCCAAAGGTCGCAAAAGGTGATCACATGACAACTGATTCATATTTATGACAGTTGGGACACTGCAACTGTCATAAATATGAATCAGTTATCAAGTGCATGAATTTTGATCACCTGACCATGGGCATGCAGAAACGGTCATAAGTGTGAAAAATGGTCATAAGTCACTTTTTTCAGTGCTGTTGTAACTTTGAATGGTCACTAAATGAACTTTTATAAGTCAAGGACTACCTGTGCATCCCTAACATTCAGCCATTTTGCTGTCAAATTTTAATGATGCAATCTCAGATGCTAAAAGCCACAAATTCCATTAGCCAGACTAGACTACTATTTGCAAGAAATTACTGGTTTATTTAGAAATTATAAAGCTCTTTGACTTAATGCTGTTATTGTATACAAGACAATAACAGACATCACTTCAAGGGCCACCCCAACGATGCCCTTGAAGTGATGTCCCAGTGCCTGGAGGCCGTGCGGGCCTGGATGGGGAGAAACAGGCTCTGACTCAACCCCTTCAAGACCGAGTGGCTGTGGCTTCCGGCGTCCCGATATAGCCAGCTGATGCCATCGCTGGCTATTGGGGGTGAATCACTCGCCCCCACGGAGAGGGCTTGTAACTTGGGCGTCCTCCTGGATGCACGGCTGTCTTTAGAAGATCATTTGACAGCTGTGGCCAGGGGGGCTTTTTATCAGGTTCGCCTGATACGCCAGCTGCGCCCCTTTCTAGATCGGGACTCCCTACGCACAGTCACTCAGGCACTCGTCACTTCCCGCCTGGACTACTGTAACGCTCTCTACATGGGGCTCCCCCTGGGGTGCACCCGGAGGCTCCAGCTGGTCCAGAACGCGGCCGCGTGGGGGATTATGGGGGCGACGAGGCGCTCCCATGTGACACCTCTCCTGCGTGAGCTGCACTGGCTCCCGGTGGTCTTCCGGGTGCGCTTCAAGGTGTTGGTGACCACCTTTAAAGCGCTCCATGGCTTAGGGCCGGGATATCTACGAGACCGCCTTCTGCCACCAATAGCCTCCCACCGGCCAGTACGCTCGCACAGAGTGGGCCTCCTCAGGGTGCCGTCCGCCAGACAATGTCGGCTGGCGACCCCCAGGGGGAGATCCTTCTCTGTGGCGGCGCCCACCCTCTGGAACAACCTCCCCCCAGAGATACGTACAATAACAGACCTCCGGATTTTTCGTCGGGCCCTGAAGACCTATTGATTTCAATTAGCTGGGCTGGCTTGAGTTAAATTTTAAACTGATTTTAAATTGGATTGTTTTAATTTACGGCCAAAATATTTAATTATTTTAAACTGCTTTTAAATTTTGTATGTCCTGTTTTTTACTTTGGCTGTACACCGCCCTGAGTCCTATTTGGAGAAGGGCGGTATAGAAATTGAAACAAATAAATAAATAATCAGGAACAAATAAGTGTGCAATTAGCTGATCTTGCTAATTGGGAACAACTATATAAACCAGGAAGAGTCTATTTATGATTGATGTAGGAAACCAAAATTCCTTGCTTATTTCCTCTAACAAGCCAGAATCATAAACTAAACCCTAATCATTATGATTTGAGATGAAATAACAAAAATGTGATTGTAATTCAGCTGCATCTTAGCACAAAAAATGAACCAAATTTTCTAGGTTGTATATCTACTTCCTGTAGCTGCTAGCAGAAGGAATCAAATGGAAGCAATAGAATAGTGGCATCAGCACACTAGCTAATTCTAGCTACTGTATCCAAATATAGCCAAAATAACAAGATTATTGACAGGAAAGGCTAGCAAACCCCAGCATCACTTAGGCTGCTATTACACAGAAAAGCCACACAACCAATTATAGTACATCCTCCTTCCTTGTGTGCTTAGGGAGAGGGCTTCACTGACCATTTTAAGTAAGGTGGGGTTTTTTTAAGGGCTATGTACCATGCACATTTTCCAAAAATTGTTATAAAAACATTAAGAGCTCCCCATGTGAACAGAGACCATAAGAGAAGTGATGCAACCCTGACACTCTCGTGTGTGTCTTGGACTCAGAGCTCCCCTCCCAGCAGGCACCAATTAAACTGTTCTGATGGAGATGTGAGACGAGGAGACCTCGATGAATGCTGGCACTCAGCCCAGAGGCCAAGAAGGAGGGGAGGAGAATCTGCCTGGCAAATTATTCCTAGAAAGAGTTCTGTGTGTGACAAATGGTGGACTGGGGAACAGAAGAATTCATGTTTGCTATATTCACCCCTCCCAGCCTCTATGCCTCTCTAAAGCAAAACTACATTTGTTTCTATGTCTCCACAACACCGTCAGCATTAATCCAGCCCACAAGTGCCATAGCCTCACTCCATCCCACTGACCCAGGCACCCAGTGACAAGGGCCTCTGAAATGTCAGGCAAAACAAGGCAGCCTTTAATAAACACCACACTGTCTTTTTCTCTGGACTGAAAGGCTGATAGATGTAAGCTAATTGTACTCAACAGATGAGCCAACTTGAGGCATTAACTGTTGCTTTCACTCATTCAGAGATGGGGGACAAGCCAGTCCCTTCAACTGTCCCCTTTACATTAACATTAACACATTAACACGTATAGTATCTCAGTTCACAATAAGACTGTCTTTGGAAGTTAACAGATGTGTACATGTGATTCTTTCCCCTCTCCCACCCTCACTAAAATGAAAAGTTTTGTCATTCGGTTGAAAGCACTGCTCTAGCAAGTATGGGGAGGCTGGTCAGAAAGTAAGAAAAATAAAATATACTCCTAATGAGTCATTCAAATAATTTATTCTATAAAGCAAAACAAAAAGAAAATGCTCTATGGTTAAATTGCATTTTTAAATGAAGTGTTTTGTCATCAGGAATACTTGCACAATCATAGAAACAACAACAACAACAAAAACCCCACGCCTTTAATTTTCCCCCTCTGAATACATGTTCATATGCAGAGCATTTTTACCGCTGTTTGTACATTCTATCTGACCACAAAATAAGAACCAATCACTTAAGAAGTTACAGAAAGCATTAAGAAATCAGCCATCAATGTTATAACAGTCAATTTTTCTTAAGTTTAAAAATAAAAAAACCCCATACATTTGATGCTTCTGGAGAAAAGCTTAATAGCCAATTTAAATGTTAACAGCCCAAAAGAAGCATTAAATTGTTACATATGGGCATTATTTATTTATTTTATTTATTTTATTTTATTAGATTTTTATACCGCCCTTCTCCCACAGGACTCAGGGCGGTGAACAGCCAAGAATAAAAACATCACATACAAAATTTAAAATTTTAGAAAAAATTAAACAAAATTTTGGCCCAATAAGTTTAAAACACCCCAACTAAAATCCATTTACAATTAAAAATATCTAAGGGGGGGGGGGTTAAACCAGCCTGGTTTGATGAAATAAGAAAGTTTTAAGGGCACAGCGAAAAGCACAGAGATCTGGGATTCTACGTATCTCCGGGGGCAGGTCGTTCCAGAGGACAGGTGCTGCCACAGAGAAGGCCCTCCCCCTGGGGGTCGCCAGCCAACATTGTCTGGCCGACGGCACGCTGAGAAGTCCCTCTCTGTGGGAGCGTACTGGCCGGTGGGAGGCTATCGGTGGCAGAAGGCAGTCCCATAAATACCCAGGCCCTAAGCCACTGATGCTATCTAACTGATTCATGTACAAAGCCTCAGCGCATGGCTGTACAATTTCCTCTTCCTCAAAGCAGAAATCATCCAAGCTGCAAAGATGTAAAGCAAGTGTAGGTAATACAATATCTACAGGCATTGTGGGCCGCTATCACACTGGCATCTACTCAGGCTCCCTGTCACACCATATTTTAATTCATTAAGGGACTTTAAATTTAAGCAACTCGACAGAAAACTGGCATGCTGCAAAACAAGATGCCAGGCTTTAGCCTAATCTTGATTTACAAGAAGATCTCTGGGTTCAAAACAGCCCATAAGTAATTCTTTTAAGTGCAAAAATAGAGAATGATTGCAAACTAGAGCCTTATTTTAAATGTGCCCAGAAAGAAGTCTAGGCTAAGGTGGTAAAGAACATTTTAAGGGACACTAGACGGAGAAACTTCATTTTTATTTTGGTAAATATAATTTGCTAGTTCAGCTTCCAAACTTCTCTTCCAAACCCACAAATTGCTCTCTCAAAATTCCAAATTCTTGGCACAGAGAAAACCACCTCAATCCCATGAGCTTTGCAGATGACAAATGACACGTCACGCTGTAACTGCCATCATATGAAATAATTTATAGTAGTTTCCATATAGTCATGCCTGTAATTCAGAGGTCAGTCTTGAGTTCCATCATGAAATCATTTAGAACGCAAATCCCATCCTCTTGCTTCTATGATGGGATTTATTAAATACATTTCTGTATTTTGATGGGAATAAAATAAATCAATGTCAAGAACATCCAAATATGCTCTGTTGAAATGGGGAGGGAATGGAGATTTTGCAGGATCTTTCCCCTGCCATGCCCACCAAGTCATGCCCACAGAACTGGTAGTAAAAAAATTTGGATTTCACCACTGCTCTGGAGGCCTCCCTAGGCCTGTTACAGGCCAAAATGGAGCGTCTGGAGGCCTACCCTGGCCAAAATGGAGCCTCCATGGGCCAGATTTGGCCCGCCCCACCCCATTTCCCATGGCTTTACTGTACTTACTTTTCTAAGAGCTTCAGAAAAGGCTGACCCATGTGGCAGAGAAGCCAAAGTCTTTTATTCAGAAGCCCGTGAAGCTGTAAGAAGGTGAGATGTAAGGAAAACAGTTTTCCCCATCTGAATAAAAGACTTGCCATCAGGGCCTGCAGGCTTAGTTTGGGCCCAGTCTGGCCAGTGGCAAACAGCCTCCTGCTTGCTGCTGACTGGCTAGTTTGAATGAGCAGCTTCAGGGATTAAGGCGTGGCAGCCAATCAACAAGGGGCTTGCAGTTCAGCCCAATGAATAAAGGAAGCAACCTCTTTGTTGATTGGCTGCTGCTACTGCCTCAATCCCTGAAGCAGGAGGCTGCTGTGACCCAGTCCAGGCCTAGGCCTGCTGGTCACATGGCCCCAGCCGAAGTCTTTTACTCAGAAGCTGACAAAAATGTTTCCTTAGATTTCACATTCTTACAGCTTTGCCATCCTCTGAATAAAATACTTTGGCTTCTCTGCCAATGGGTCAGTCTCTTCTGGAGCTCTGGAGATCTTCAAAAAAATAAGTAATCCATGGGAAATGGGGTGGGGTGGAGTAAGTGGAATCTGGGATGCTAGTAAAGCAGGCCCAGTCTTTGGAGACCCGATGGGGCAGGATGGGGGGAAGCAATTGTGGGGACCCCAGGGAAGCATGAGGTATCTCAATGGATTGGGGGAAGCCTTGGATGGCCTGCTGCAGTACTAGACGCCGCATACTCTTCCCCACTCTGAGATACCTCATGCACATTCGATTAACAAATGCATTGGGGAAAGCAGGGAGTGATCACGTTCATTTAATGTGATTCAATCAAACAAATCCTTGGGTTAGGAATATAATTGTCAGACTCTATTACATTCGTAACTCAAGGATTACCTGTATAATGAGAGTGAGGGAGGGCCTCAGGGAAGTCCTGCCTTAGTACTTGGCTACCACAGGTGCCCCGCACAAGACCTGTGCCACACCCACCATGGTTACGCCCACCATGGCCACACCCTCTGGGCATGCCATGCCCAGCCCTCAATGAAATTGAGTTTGACACCACTGATATAGAGTAAAGGGATAGCATTTGTACAAAACTAAATTCAACTAAAATCAAAGCAAATTCCATTTGCTTTGATTTAAAAACTGAGATGAAGAAACAAAAACATGATCCATGTAAGGGCTTGCAAAAATCTTGATATGCTCAGATAGGTTGCATAGAATTGGAAACAAAGTCGCCGGAAGTCAGTGAAAAGTAGAAGCTGGCAGCCCTCCTAAGTTCAACATTTTTGATAACTGCAATATTAATCACATTCTGTAAGGAAACAGATGATTGTAAGCATCAATAACCAACAGTCACTGAGGGCCTTTCACTGTCAGGCTTGTCTTTTCTTCCAACTTTAAATAAATGTGAATTCTTGGACAAAAAGCAGAAAATTAAGACACCTTTGCCCAATTCCTAGGTGCTGTGGCTTTGCTTCACACAGTAAAAAGGCTGCAATTGTTATTCATGGCTTTGGGAGGAAAAATGCTCTTGACACGAGTACCAGGGGAATTCTTCATGCCCCAATACATTTGAAAATTAAACAAAAAAAATATGGACTCCTCTTTTTTAGGTGGAAAAGATGCCTCCTCATGCCCCATATTTTGGGAAAGGAAACAGAGCTGAATAAGGGGGGGGGGCAAAAGCAATCTAACTGAAGGTCCTATGACAAAATGTGACTCCCGTCCGCAATCACATTCATTATGGAGGAAAAAAAGCTATCCTGCTGAGCACAAAGATTGCCTGGGAGCAAACTGGTAGACAACAGCTGGTTAAGATGTATTTAAGTGGCTTAAACCTGGCAGCCATCCAGAGATCTTCAGAGAAAATAGGAAATGAGATGCAAAAGAAAAAAAAAATTAGAGGCTCCTCAAATAATTTTGCTGAGTATAATTACAGTATTTGTATGCATTTAAAAGAGAATGAAAAAGCAGAGAAAGAAGGAAAACCCACTAAGTAGTAATTCTGAAGGCTTCTGAATTGTGTGTCAAGGTTAAAAAAATAAAAAACTTCCCTCCCATAACCCAGTGTTTTGAATCATTATCATGTGTTGGGTAGGGCTACCAGATTTAGGCTGCAAAAATATTCATGACACTAGATGGCAGCAACACTTACATCTTTTGGATACATTATTTTGCTGCTATCTAGGGTTATCTGGATTTTTGCAGTCCAAATTTAACAACCATAGCCAGTTTATTCATACTTTCAGCCTGCCAAAAACAGGCATTTCTTATTAGGCCCTTCATGGTTCAAGGAAAATAATCAGGAAGCTCTAGTAATGAAAGTCAAGGAGCACAGGAAAAATGGGACTAACATTAAACATAAAGGAAGCCAAACTAATGACAACAGATACAATAATAAGCCTTAAAACAGATAATGAAGTGTAGGAAGTTAGCACCCACCCCTCTTCTAGAAGAATGAAATATTCTAGGAAATATTAAAAAGGCAGAATATTATACCTCCCTGGATGAGAAAAGGAGAAACATGCTCTTGGAAAGCAGCCCCCACCTTTGCTAACAGCCCCAGAAAGGCTGGGCCAGCTTATCTACAACACAAAAGACATGGCCCTCAGGATATGATAGGATTAGCCCTCACTCAAGATCCAAACCAGGACAAAGCCATTAAGCCATAATAGGAATTGCCCAAAGCCCCTTCATTACATCATCACCCAGCAAGATTCAACCAGGCCTGGGACACAGACAGCCTACAAAGTTAGCTAAGACCTCCGCCCCCTGGGAGTCTGACAGCCAATGGGATACATTTCTTGTACAGGAACAGGAAACTCTAAGGCCGGGCCCAAGAGAGTATATAAATATTTCTCTCTCTCCACTCCATGTGCTTTTTTTGCCCAGGACCCAAAAAACCCCCATGTGATCCACAATTAAACCATCTTTCCATGTTTCCAGTGTCTTTTTCCCATTTGGAACTGAACCCAGATGGACATTTCTTTCAACAGAAGATATTGAAGAAGTAGACAGCCTTTTAGGATAAACAGTAAATCAATTGTACTATTCTACAGAGTAGCACTTTGAAGGATAGCTAGAGAGATCTTGGAAAAGATTCTTAAATGCTGTGATATATTTACCATGATTAGAATCATGCAAGTAAAATTGGGGTTTGAAGAGGCAGAATACAGAAAGAACATGAGTGTTTTTGAATTTTGACAATGGAGAAGACTTCCAGGAGTATCATATATAGTCAAAGGCTCAAACGGATCTAAGAGTGGCTATATTTTTTACAAACAAATCCACACATTGAAGCTGATAAGCAAATAGTGGGCGCTATAAGTTCTCCAGCCCTGTCTTAAACTCTTAGTAAAAAGCTGTACTTCAAATGTTTACACCTGACAAAATAAATAGTCACCAGAAAGTCTTTTATATACTGGTTTCTCAGTTACAGAACATTCTTTTCAAAGAGGTTCTGATGTTCTTTTTTAACCTCTTAATGTCATTCTACTTTTTGCTTTTTTTCTCCAATCTCCAAACCGCAGATAGACATTTAGTGCCTTCCCATCCCCTTCTTTACTGTTTTTCTGGATTTGTCATTTCTCTTTACTTTCTGCTTCTGTTATAAAAAAACCCAGACTATCCCGGCCGATCCATCTCTTTTGGAGAGCCTTCAAGGTAACTCTCACAGCAACCCAGCAGCCACTGCTGATCTCAGATATATAGTCTCTAAAATCCATGGATATTTAATCATTGTATTGACACAATTAGAAAAAATATAATGTTAAAAAGTTCAAATGAATACTAATGTGATCTAACTGCATGAGACAACATGTAGATTGTTGTACACATGGCTTCTTGGTGATGTCATTGGTCAGCAATGACTCAAGCCCATTCTGAACAAAGAAGCCAACTATGCTAAATGGAAAATTCTCTCTACAGTTATATTTGGACAAAAGTCTCGAAGGAATAAACATTGCCAACAATTACTTACAATGAAAAACAGGAAGGAATTGCTTTCTTTATGTCATCCTTATTTTATCAAAAAGCAATTTAGAAATAAAATGCATGCAACTAAAAGGAAATGGCAGGGTCATAAGACTTTACTTAATATGATACTGCTATTGTTGAACTTGAAAGTCAGAAATGGTTATGTGGTGAGAAAGAAAAAAAATAGAATCATCAATAAAAACACTGTTCAGTGCCAATCGGTATTTTCTGTTTATTAAAGTAATTTGGGTATCCTAACTCAGTTTTTACACAGTATTTACTCTCCTCATGCTCATTTTCATAGATGGCTTCACTATAAACAGAAGGAAGCTCTTACCTAAAGTAACAATTAAGATTTAATTGGACATTTTACTAGTATCGTTTCTCTTCTACAACTACAACAAATTCACTTTCCCAAATACATCCCTTTCAGAGGTGTGGAAATAAACATTTGAGGGTGATAAATATGGGGAAACTGAAGCATAATATAAACTCAGATAAGAAAGAAGAAGAAGACATTTGCAACCAGCTAACAAGGTATTGTAGTCCAATGATCCTAATTCATGTTTGGGAAGACAATTCTATCTTAACACTCTATAACATACTATAACATCATACATACCATGTTTCCCCGAAAATAAGACAGGGTCTTATTTTCTTTTGACCCCCGAAATATGGCCTTGGCCTTATTATCGGGGATCTTATTATTTTTGAGATGCAGGACCTCGAAACCTTGGCCCCCGGCAGGGGGTCTGGTGCCAGAGCACCGACAGCTGCTCTGTTGGTGCCGCTCAGGCCTCTGCCTCTAGCACTTGTGGCAGCTGCCCAATGCCTGGAAACTTTTCTTTTCTTCCCCCCCTCCCGTAAAGTTGGCAGGGCTCGGTTGGGTGGAAGGACGCTCCAGAGGAGGATCCGAAGTCTGATTCCCGAGCCGATGCCCGGTGCGGAGGTCAAAAGGGAAGTGAGCGGGGCTCACCTGGCACGGGGCACGAAGGCCAACAACACGTGTCTTCTCAGGCTCAGCTGCAGCTGATATCGGCTGGTGCATCTCCAGCCAGCTCCACCAGGCTCCGCGGCATGGCCACTCTCAAAGCGGCCAAGGAGGCCCGGGTTGGGATCACCCGGCCAGCCTTGCCAAAGTTCTCCCGAGGCGCTCCCCCCCCAGCCAGGGATGGGGTGGGGTGGGGGTTGGTTGCAGCTCCTGGAGCCGAAATGGAGACCAAAAGGACGGCTGGGAAGAGTTTAAAAAAGAGAATCCAAGTTCTCAAGTTACACACCGCTCAGGGAGGGAGGAAAGGGGAGCAGGAGAAGAAGCGCTGGCTTGGATTGCAAAAGCCACAGACTGACTCGATCACCTTCTTCTTGAGCCTACAGGACAAACAGGAGATCTGGGGTTTGGGCAAGGGGCAGAATTCTTGCTTCTCCGCCTCCCCACCTGCCACTCCCCCTGATTTGCACAAAATGCCACCACACCCCATGACTTAAATAGAAGGAGGAAGATTTTGAATAAGGATCAAATTAAAGTTGTTTCTTTGTTTTTAAACAAAGAAAAAGCACATAATTATCAAAAGCAATGCTAATTATATTTAAATCAGCATACACTGTCCAAAAGTTTTCTCATTAGTCAACTAGTAATTCAGGCCAGAAACCTGGCATTCAATTTTAAAATTATCACAGTTCAACATTATGTGTTTACCTGCTTGGGAAACTCACATAGTTCTGATTGTTTGAGAACTGGAATCTTAGCACAAGGATATTTTTAACATACAGCATAATATAAAATATACTACAATATTTTACCTTTACAAAATCCAATGTTTATATTAAATGGTTTCTTTATATAGAAGGGCATTTTATTCTAAAATCAGTGTTTTGAGTTCTTACTTATGTCATTTATTTATTCATCTAATTCATAGAGCTATCCACCACACAAGCAAGTGATACTGGGCAACATACAACAAACTAAAAACAATAAATATTTAAAATCATTATCATTTTCAAATATTAAAAAATAATAAAGGTTTAACAGGAATAATTCAATAATGTTCCTTCAGATTTATTTTATGATACCACGCCCCCTCCAGTCCACAGAAAAACCTTTTTCCACGGAACTGGTCCAAAAGATTGGGGACCGCTGCTACAGAGGAAATCAGACCGGAGAAGGCTATTCTATATGAATACTGAAACCACTGAGAATTGGGGAGAGGGGGCATGTAAAATCATCAACTTATTTTCAAACTAGTGTTTCCTATTAAAATGATATCCTGGTGTTGCTTTTAAAAAACCGGTTACAAAGATCACACATGTAATCATCCAATGCTACATAATTCTTTAGCTATACTGAAATGCTATCCATGCTTGGTGATTCAATACTATCCTTGCCAACCAGCATACTTAAAGTACAATTTTGTAATTTTTTAACGAAATAAACACTTGTTCTAACCAAGATAAGATAAAAATGGTAAACATGAGACTGTTTAGACATGGTCATCCTGTCAGATATTTTCTATAAGAAAAATTTACAATAACAGGGAGTCCTCAACTTATGACCAGAATGGAATCCAAAATTTCCATTGCTAAGCCAGGCGGTTGTTAAGACCCGCCCTGGGTCTTCGGAGAGGGACGGCATATAAAATGAATGAATGAATGAATGAATGAATGAATGAATGAATGAATGAATGAATGAATAAATAAATAAATAAATAAATAATAAAGTGAGTTTTACCCCATTTCACTGTAGTTATTAAATGAATTATGCAGTCATTAAGTCATAATCTAGGTTCCCCCACTGATTTTTCTTGTCAGAAGCCAGCTGGGAAAGTTACAAATAATGAACACAGGACCCCTGGGATAGTGCAACGGTCATAAATACATGCCAGTTGCCAAGTGCCCAAATTTTGATCACATAACTATGGGGATGCTGCAATGGTCGTAAGTGTGAAAACCAATCATAAATCACTTTTTTCAATGCCATTGAAACTTTGAACGGTCACTAAATGAACGGTTGTAAATCGAGGACTACCTGTATTTATGTATTATGTTGTTTTATTATTGGTACATTTTAAATTGCTGATTGGGAGCTGGCCAGATATAAGATGGGCAGCTATATAAATATTTGAAATATTTAAATATTTTAAATAAATACATCACTGCTGTGCCGTGCCTTTTCTGACTGCAAACCAACTAGCTGATTGCCAGGTTTACCTGAGCATTTGTCATTTAAGAACTGCAAAATACCATCTTGCAGTTATTCATCAGCAAGCCTTCTCATTCATTCTGAAATGCCATCCCTCCTGCAACAAGGGCAACTGATCAAATCATTCAACAGGTGTGGGAAAATACCTATTTTTTTTCCACCCAAGCCTCCCCTCACATACGGTTTTTCAGTTTGGTTTCTTTTCACTATCTTTTATTTTTTAAAATTGAATATAACCACTTATATTGTACTGTTCGATTCTACAGAATTGATATGGTGACTGACAGCAAAAATGCTTTAAGATTTATGAGAAAGGGAAAGAGCCCATAACAACATCAAATAAATAATAAAAAGCATGCTGCTGTATTACCACTATAAGATCCATTTGATGTATAGCTTTCCGTTACTCTTCTGAAAGATTGTTGGTGTATGAATTCAAGATACAAGTTCCACCAATTCCTTGTTTTTTTTCCACAGGCAGTAGATACCAATTGAAAACTGCCGATAATTAAATTTAACCCCCAACACTCAGCTCAAGACCTCATTGCTTGATAGAGTACACAACTAATAAAAAGTCCTGAACAATTGTATTTTAATTAGCCATGGGCATTCTGGAGAGATTAAAACAGCACAGACAGCCTGAAGTTTATTGATTCAAGCCTCCTTGACATTATGCCAGAACAAAATAATACTATTTTCCAAGTAGAACTGTAACTCTAATAATTGCTTGTGGCAAAGACTGGATTGTTATTTTATCATATTTGATGGCTCCATTTTTATTCACAATCTGGATTTTTTAAAATGAGTCATAATTAAATTTAGTACTGTTATTTTATTTATAAATGGATCAGTCATTCTGTAACAAATACATTCATACATTAATTCATACATGCAATTAGAAAAGCAAATCCCTCATATAAAAGCATCAGAAAACTGAAGATAAAACAAACAATATTGTGAATCTAAAAATTGCACAGAAATAAAAATGCAATTAAGTTTCAGGAATGAAAAGATCTAAGAAAATAAAACTGGCTTAACTTTGTACCAAGAGAAAATAATTCTCAAGAATACCTCTCTGCCAACCATAACTGGATGTTCAGCATACAAGGGTACTCCAACTAAATTTAGTTACTTGGGTACAACTCAGGGGTGAAATCCAGCAGGTTCTGACGGGTTCTGGAGAACTGGTAGCGGAAATTTTGAGTAATTTGGAGAACTGGTAGCGGAAATTTTGAATAGTTCAGAGAACCGGCAAATGCCACCTCTGGCTGGCCACAAAGTGGGGTGGGAATGAGGATTTTGCAGTATCCTTCCCCTGAAGTGGGGTGGGAATGGAGATTTTGCAGTATCCTTCCCCTGCCACGCCCACCAAGCCACATCACGCCCATCAAGTCATGCCCACAGAACTGGTATTAAAAAAAATTGGATTTCACCACTAGTGCAACTATATAAAAAGAATGAGCCTTTGTGTACTTCAAAAACATCTGGAAGAAGTGCTTCAAAACTCTCTGAAACGGAGCCCTTTGGTACATTTCATTATGTAGCTGCCACAATACATCAAGCAGGAAAAAAGATGCCCCTGACTTAGAAAATCCACATATTAATAATAAATCTCGCTCTAAAACTAATAGTATCCCTTTTTAAAGGTTTGAAAAAAGTTAGGCTACTTTAATGACTAACAGAGATTTGCTATGCTTGTTTGAGCTCCAAAGCTCTCCTTCCAAATCATTTCTGTAGGTTGCACACAGGGTTATACGAAGGCTCCTGCCTGCTTTCATCATTTGGATGAAATTTATATTGTCCAGTTCTCCCACAAGCTTCATTCCTTTTAGACAGATGGCTAATGTCACGATGCAGATACAAAAGGGGAGGAGCTTTCAGCATAACAGCACAATATTGCTTTTGTACAATCTTGACCCATCTGATCCACAGCATTTAAAAGAAAAGATACATCTTTAAAGCACCAATCACTATAAAATGAAAGCATCCTTCAAGTCAAGTTTGACTGCTGGTGAAATTTTGACACAACCGTGCTGGTTTTTGGCAACCATATGAACGCTGATATCCAACACCTCCTTCTGGATGACTTTTCAACTTCTCTGTCTAAGTAACTAACACCACTGCAACCGATATCCTTACAGCTAAAGCAATGTAAGGCTAACTCTTTTTAAAGCTTGATTTGCAACTCACCCAAGAGTCTACCAAGTTTCCCTGAAAATAAGACCCTGTCTTTTTTTTTTTTTTTGCCACCAAAAAAGGCACCAGGTCTTATTTTTGGGGGAGGGGGGATTTCGTCCACTGACTCACCTCACTTGCGTTTGTTGTCCCGGCCTCCTTTTCTCTGTCAGAGCCTTCAGGAACTTCTTTGTCCAGCAACGCCAGCAAGGCTTTCCTGAAGGCCTCTCTAGTCAATAACTGAGCTCCAGATCTATCCGGAGCTCTGTTATCGGCGGCAGAGGCCTTCAGGAAAGCCTTGCCGGCTACAGAAGAAATGAGCCGAGGTGTGCGAGGCCTGGCTGCAATTGTCCCCACCATCCCCACCCTAGCTTAATTTTTACCTGTGCATCCTGGAGTGGGTCGGGTCTTAATTAGGGCTTATTTCGAGGGTAGGATTATATTGGGCGCACATGTAAAAATCAAGCTAGGACTTACTTTCTGAGTAGGTCATATTTTCAGGGAAACACGGTACCTTGGTCATGTATCTTCTTGTCACCTTTCTAAATATCTTCAAAAAACTGCTTCTCTGCCCTCCCCACCATCAATCAGGCTGTCCCTTTGCATTGGGAACTATCTTCACACTTTAACATGTTCCACACAAAATAAATCCTGAAGAGAAGCCCCACAATCTGTTCTCTGGCAGGGAGTAACAAAATCAAGAGGGGCTTGGCATGCAATTGCATCTCATTTGCTCCAAATTCACAAGTTCTTCTTGACAAAACAATTGCAATTTCTTCAATAATCATGCAGTATCAGAATGACAGTACCACAATCAGATTATTTGCATAGCCATGCCACAAAGCAAATCTGGAGGAAAAGCTGTTTCCTTAATTAGCAAAATTGCTGACACTTTTTTAAAAAAAATAAATAAATAAACATTTTTAAAAAACACAAAGAAAGCTTTAACACTTTTTCTGTTTCAACAGTTTCACATCAGTCAATAATTTCATACTTATACATTTTTTCCTCCCTTATTTCTATTATATCTTTTATACATATACTTCTAATATTTATTTATTTATTTATTTACATATATACACAACAATACCCGTGTACCCACTTCTATTTCTACAGTTTTTGTTTCCTCATATTAGCAATTATACTTCAACTCCTATTTCAACCATTAATTTTTCCCTTCATTTTATCTCTCTCCTCCAACCATTCAGACCATTCTCCCACACTAAGTAATATTCTGTTTCCTCTTTTTCTTGTATCTCCTTTGTTAATTTGTCCATCTCCGCACATTCCAAAACTTTTCTGATCAGATTATCTTCGGATGGTATATTATCATTTTTCCAATTTTGAGCGTAGATTATTCTTGCTGCTGTAGTAATATGGATAATTAAATATTGTATTTCTTTTTTGTATGACCCTGGGAGTATTCCTAATAAAAATGTTTCTGGCCTCATCTCTATCTTTTGTTTGGTTATTTCTTCTAATTGTGATCTGATTCTACTCCAATATTGTTTCGCTTTGTGGCAAGAGCATCACATGTGGTAATAAATTCTCTTTTGCTGTTTGCATTTCCAACACGTTGGTGAGGTATTGGGAAACATCTTTGCCAATCTGGCTGGTGGCAAGTGCCACCTGTAAGACTGCTGACATTTTTATTACTATTATAATGTGCTCCTCCTTTTTTTATACATTTTTTTTCTCAACTGTTAGAAAGTTTCTTGAAAAGTATGCTTCTATCCCATTATCACAGTAATTTCATTTGAACATTCTTATCACACTTAATAAATGACCACTTTAATTGGATTAATTTTCCTATTCAGTAACACAATTTTAGAGACTTGTTAAGTGTTTAATAGGAATATTCTGTTGAAATATAGTGTCCTTTTCTTAATCTGAAATTATATTTGATTGTTTAATCATTCTGATTGTATGATATCACTGCATGTACACATTTAAAAATATTATCAACAATACAAACAATACAAGCAAACCTTTCATAATTACTTAATTCTTGTTTGCCCAGTTATTAATGAAATAAATGCACCAATAGCATGGTGTAATCACGTAGCAGAGAAGAATGTTCAGATCAGTGAAATGCCCAGGAGGAGTTCATGGGTATTATTCAGTAGATCTGTTAAAAATTTCATAATAAGTGAGAGCTGTGCTCACACAAGACCTAAAGCATTTCTTCCAAATAGTTGTTACATTGTGCAAAAGCCTTATTATCTAATCCCATCCACCAGTGTCCTTTGAAGAATGTGTACCATGATGGTCAAGAATTCTGGATGCTAAGTGGAACAAACATGCCATTCAAAAGCAAAAGCTGCTTTCAGTTGTGTGGGTTTTTCAGGAAGTTTGAAATATTTGACTTGCACAGCACATATAGGAGATGATCAGGCTGAGCCCGAGGGAAGGGTCAAGCGCATCATCAGTTTGGAGTCCCTTTGCACCCACAAGAGTTCTAAATCCAGCCCTCCTTTAATTCTGTTGTTTCTAATCTATTGCCAATTTGCCTTGACTATTAGTAGTTCAGATTCTTGTAGAGAACTAGAATGGAATAAACTTTTACTCATTTGTTCCTGTTTTTTTGCACCTGACAGCAAAAATAGCAATAGCACTTAGACTTATATACCATTTCATAGTGCTTTACAGCCCTCTCTAGGCGGTTTAAAGTCAGCATATTATCCCCAACAATCTGGGTCCTCATTTTACCCACCTCGGAAGGATGGGTCAACCTTGAGCCAGTGAGACTCGAACTGACAAACTGCAGGCAGGCAGCAGGCAGCAGAAGTAGCCTGCAGTACTGCATTTTAACCACTGTGCCACCACAACTCCAGCAGTTTATGTGAAGTAATGTTTAGTTTTATTGAAACTGCAGCATCAGTTTTGATCAGTTTGCATCAGGAAAAATTGCATAATCAGCAATGTGGGGTAAAAATGTCATATCGCACATGACTACTCTCAGTCCTCAATGTTGATCACCCTGCTCTAGCATAAATAAATTTCCAAAAATATGTCATAGAACAAGGAGAACAAATCCTCCTTTTCAACATGGGTGCAGGCCTACCAGCCAACCTGCCTAGTCCTGTATTTCCACGGGTGGGTTCTACTTACCTTTACTACTGGTTCGCAACGGGATGGCTTCTGTGCATGCGCAGATCGCTGATGATGACATCCGGGGCAGTGGGCGGTGCCTCCCGCCGGTTTTACTATCAGTTCTTGCGAACCGGTCCGAACCGGAGGCAACCCACCACTGTGTATTTCCTAGCTACCACCTTGAATTCAAGTAAAGTGGCAGTGGGTTAAAGGAAGATGAAAAGTTAGAAAGTTCTGAAAAAGATGGCTGGGCCCGCTATATATATATATATATATATATATATATATGAAGGATAGCAGTGGACTGCCCTCCCTCCCCTAATTTTATTCCCCTAAAGATGGCAATACCCACCTTTCTGTACTTCCCTTTTAGTTACAGCTATCCTGGAATTCAAATGCAGCATATCCAATTGCCACCCATCCTCCAAATATTCTCAGTGCCTTTCCTTCCCAGTGTCCTCTTAGCAACCACTGCCATTTTTCCTGTTCTCCTTCTCCAAAACATTTCTGCATGGATCAAACACATATTTTGGCTCCATGCCTAGACACAGCATGCATTCTGAGCCCATACCCAGGCAAGACATGCATGTTTTGATGGAGACATAGACCATCTAATATTGTTTGTTCCATACAGACAGCAGCAGTTCATGCACAGAGGTCTGCACTTCTCTAGTTAAAATAACCCGCCCAGAGTCACCTTGTAGGGGAGATGGGCAGCATAAAAATTAATTAATTAATTAATTAATTAGTTAATTAATTAATTAATTAATTAAATAAATAAATAACTCTTGTTCTGCAAATCTTCCTTCCTCTAAGCTTGCAAAAACACAAGTTTGTCAAAAATCCCAGTGAAAAATCTAGTAAGGACACAGATTTTTGCTTGCACTAGAAGATAGTGCAAGCAAAAATCTTGCACTATCTTGCACTTTAGATAGTCTTACTTAGAAAAGGAATCTACTCATATAGTAATTTGCTGAAGACCATCCTTGTACTACTAGATTAGTCAGCCTACAGCAAAAAGCTCTTTTTAGAAAACTAGGCATTCATGGTCCCTATGTGGCATGAGGAATATAATCTTAATTTAGCACTATTTTTTTAAAAAGAGTACTGTTATTGTTTTTTTATTTATTGTTATTGTTATTGTTATGTGTGTTGGACCTAGTCTTTGGGTGTTAAGTGAATTTCATTGTATGGGTATACTGTGCATATACGTACAATGACAATAAAGTAGTAGTAGTAGTAGTAGTAGTAGTAGTAGTAGTAGTAGTAGTAGTTATTTTGATCAGAAACTGCAAGCCAGTCAAGAATGTAGAGCTATTGTGCAGAGTATATTTTTGAGTAATTAAATATTACAGTTGAAAGACAAATCCAGTGGACTACTTTTAAAAAAATGGCTACAGTATCAGCATGAGACCCTTCTCCCTCTCCCATCCTCTGCAAGGCGAAGGACTGTTTTGCATATACATCACCATCTCACTTCAGGCACAAACTCTTCATTCATCAGCATGCAAATCAAGTGAAAGAAAGACAAGAGAAGTTGTCAAACCCCATCGGGAACAATTCTGGATTCCTGAAGCCATGAGATGGAAAGGGAAGGTTCTTTTTTTTAACAAGAGAGAAGGTAAAAACAAATGAAGTGTTTTATGGCAACTAAAAACTGAAAGGTTTTGTTCCTCCACAAAACAAGCAACATATAGCAAGAGTTTTCCATAGGCTTCAAAGGAAAGGGTGTTATGCCACCTAACTACAGTATATAAATACTTGCTTTAAACTCAATCAATTAATAAATCCTCAATAGTAGCTGTCTTTGAGTTGTACAGAGGAAGGCATTATTTCTGGGGTGTTTGGGGCAATGTTTTGGTCTCAGAAGGAAAAGACCACTTCGAAAAGAGCAAAATGTTCAACGCAAAATAAGTAAAAGGCATTCTTAAGATGAACTGTATGAGCTTCTAGAGCCATGATGGCGAACCTATGGCATGTGTACCGGAGGTGGCACACAGAGCCATCTCTCTGGGCAAATAGGCCGTCGCCTGTTGCTCTTCCAGGTTCCTACGCGTGTGGTAGCGCTGGAAACCGGAAGAGCAACCACCCGGTACGCATGCACGTGCCGGAAAGATGATCTTCTGGTTTCTGGCACGCGCATGCACACCGGCCAACTGCTCTTCCGGTTTCTGGCATGCATAGGTGCGCAAAGACCAGCTGGCCAGTGCGCATGCGCACACTAGAAAGCAGAAGATCATCATCCTGGCCGCTGCTCTTCTGATTTCCAGCGCTCCCTCGCCCATGAAGGCCAGTTGGTCGGCACACTGGAACCCGGAAGAGCAACAGGCAACGGCTTGCGTGCCCAAAGTCGTGGATCCCGGTGGTTGCTTCCTAGGGGAGCAGAGCTGTTGACCAGGACAAGCGAGCCAGGGCTTCCCTCCCTCCCCACCTGAGCGGGCTTCTTGTGCGGCCCCAGCCCTCCAGTCTGTGGCACCAACACGCGTCCACAATCCGAAGCTCCTGGCTGGGTCGGGCGCAAAGGGCAGTGTGGCAGCATTTGCTAGCTAGGCGGCCGGCCACCCCGCCCACTGCTCCTGCCACCTCCAGGATGCTGGAGCAGCCAGGAGGAGGAGCTGCCATCAGGGAGGTGAGCTGCCCCAGAACGGTCAGAGGAGAACGCAGCTTCTCACACATGGAGACACCACCGAGGACCCAGCTCGCCAGCAGGGGAGCAGCTGCAGGGGCGCCGGGGTAAGAAGCACACTGGCTGGGAAGTGCTGTACTCCCTTGGCAGAAGTGGGATGGGCAGGGAGCAGCTGCGGGGGCCGGCCAGTCACTCCTACCCCTCACCCTGCTGCTGCTCTTCTGGGGTGGCGGGGCTGAACAGGAGCTGAATCTGCACGGGAGGAGCATCTGCCTGGCGCCAGGGTAAGAGGCGCACCGGCAGGGAAGCACTGCGCTCCCTTGGCAGAAGTGGCGGGAGAGGGGGCTGCGCTGACTTGTTCTCAGTGGCAGGTTGGGGTGGTGCTTCATTGACACTGTTCCAGTTTCTGGCACGGGCATGAACACCGGCAAGCTGGTCTTCGCACATGCATGCGCTCCAGAAATCGGAAAACCAGGGGGCTTGCCGGAAACCAGAAGATCATCTTCTCAGTGAATGCATGCACACCGGGCGGTTGCTCTTCTGGTTTCTGGCATGCGGGCGCGCCCATTTCGGCACTTAGTGCTGAAAAGGTTTGCCAACACTGTTCTAGAGACTAAAAAGCCTGCATCCAAAAACTAAGGCTGTCAGTAGAAACTGGAAAATGCACTTAAACCACATTTCCACAGTGAAGTCTTCTGGCAATTCCTTGAAATAAGAATGCTGATATACTCTCATTAGCTTATTTTATTTATTAATGACGCACATCTCATTCGCCAAGTGACTCTGGGCAACTATGGTGTAAAAGTATAAAAAGAATGGTATAAAGAAGAGAAGAAGTAAAAAACTCAATGTTTTTTATTTAATGTTTAATGTACTTATAGTACATTAAAGCACAGAAAGTCTAGAATTTCCAATCAAGCAATTCTTGAAGCAAGTCTGTCAAAGATATTTTGCCTGTGAAAACAGAGAGGAATGAATCCTTCAGATATAGAAAGCTACAACTCCTGTCATGGCCAGGTTGGCTGACACAACTGCAAGCTGCAGTTGAACACATGCAGTGTGCAATATGGTGGGGGTAGGTCAGCACCGACCTATTCTAGAAGAGGCAATACAGGTAATCCTCGACTTACAACAGTTCATTTACTGACTGCTCCAAGTTACAATAGCACTGAAAAAAGTGAGTTATGACCATTTTTCACACTTATGACCACTGCAGTATCCCCATGGTCATCTGATCAAAATTCGGATGTTTGGCAATTGATTGATATTTATAACGGTTGTAGTTATGTGATCATCTTTTGCAGCCTTTTGACAAGTAAAGTCAACGGGAAAACCAGATTCACTTAACATCGGTGTTACTAATGTGTTACTAAGGTGTTACTAAGGTGTTACTAATTTAACAACTGCAGTGATTCACTTTAAAATGTGGCAAGAAAAGTCCTAAAATGGGCTAAAACTCACTTATCAAATTTTTCACTTATCAACATAAATTTTGGGCTCAATTGTGATCGTAAATTGAGGACTAGCTGTATTAAGAAAGTTTAGGGTGGTTGGTACATAATATATACTCATCAGAATGAGCAATAAAAAAACTCAAAATTATCATTATAAAATTCATCTTGAAATTGTTTTGCAAACCCAACAAATACATCTTAACACATTTCATTTCAAGATCAACACCCCTTCTTAGTCAGTGTGACATCTGGGCGAAATAAGTGAGGGGAAATCTTGTTCAAAACTATCCCAAGGTTTTTGAAGATCAACATAAAGATTCTAACTCACATATTTTTCTCAGATATCAGGAGGAGCAAATCACCTACTGCCGTTTTCTGTTCAAATGAAGTTTTGTAAACAAATGTATATTCATTCACTCTGCTAAGGTTGAAGGTACTAAGTCACAAAAAAGAACAAAACACAACTGTTAGAAATACAAGAGCAGGATTGGAAAAAGAATCTGTTATGTGGAAAGACTGGTCTGTGCACATGCATTGAGAAATGAAATCTGATAAAGCTCTGAAAGTCTTTCAAGAAGTTATCGCTGCAATCACAGAAAGAATGAGAGCCGTGCTTTCTGCACACCACACAAGACAAGACACCTCATTAAAGGAAGGTGGCAGGAAAAGGGAAACTTCCCATTCACCACACTCAAGAATCTACAGTACCTCACCTCACAGGCAAAACTATTTTCCGGTGTAGGTTTTGCCACAGGCCTTCCAAATAGTTCACCACCATGAAGAATACAGAAGTACATTGATGGTGCATTTCTATTGATTGATTGATTGAAAACATCCGTATAGCCTCCCACCTTCAAACCAACTCCGAGTGCTCCCAATTAAAAGTAAAAAAACCAAAATAAAATCACATTAAAACTATAAAATTAAATAGATTAAAACACTGCACAGGTACAATGTACTATACAGTGTACAGGCAATCATCAATTTATGACCACAATTGGGAACATAACAAGGCAGCTGTTAACTAAATCATGGCTGATTTTATGACTTTTTCTACCATGGTTGTTAGACACTACAGGTGTTAAGTGAATTATGTGGTTGCCAAACAAATCTGGCTTCCCCCATTGACTTTGTCAGAAGCCAGTTGGGAAGGTTGCAAATGGTGAACACAAGAACATTGCAAGCATTGTAAATGCATGCCAGTTTCCATGTCTCGAATTGCGATCACAGTGGGGCAGGGGTGGGTTCTAAAAATTTTTATTACCGGTTCTGTGGGCGTGGCTTATTTTGTGGGCGTGGCTTGATGGTCATGTGACAATTATTTAGGATTTAACAGAGGTACTGGTCTACCAGGCTTTTAACTGCTTGCAGAGCTGTACCGATCTACCATTTATTTTTTGCAGGCACTGGTCTACCCATTTATTTTTGCAGCACTGATCTACTCATGTATTTTTGCAGGCACCGGTCTACCCATTTATTTTTGCAGGCACTGATCTACCCATGTATTTTTGCAGGCACTGGTCTACCCATTTATTTTTGCCATTTATTTTTGCAGGCACTGATCTACTCATGTATTTTTGAAGGCACTGGTCTACCCATTTATTTTTGTAGGCACTGATCTATTCATGTATTTTTGCAGGCACCAGTCTACTCATTTGTTTTCTTTTAACACTGATCAGCTGTAGGGTGGCCCTTTGAAGCCCCCCGGCAAGAGTTTAAACAGTTTTTTTCCCTCTAGCCATCAGCTCGGACTCAGGAGGCAGTAATAGATTGGGGGTGGGGGCAAATCAAAGGTAAGAATAACGCAGGGGTGGGGGTGGGGCGCAGGGGGGGAGGGCCCGGGGGGAAGAACCGGTTCGGTGATGTCATATCGTTACCGCTACTGGCTCGGGAGAACTGGGCCGAACCGGGAGGAACCCACCAGTGCTGTGGGGATGTTGCAACAGTAATAACTGTGAGGATTGATGATAAGTCACTTTTTTTTTCATTGCTTTTGTAACTTCAAACAGTAGCTAAATGAATGGTTATAAATTGAGGAGTACCTGTACTCCCTCAGCTGATAATAAGACATCACATACAATTACCATGATTAGCTGACAATTGCTATCTTAAATATTTTTCAAGACAACTCATACTGATACAGATGGACAAAACGATAAAACACCAAGGAACCTTCAGAATTCTGACTAGCGTGCATTCCTTATTTTCAGCAGTGAAGAAGATGAGCTGTCAGAGATGCTAGTCCAGGCAAGAATCAACAGCCAAGAATTCTTTTTCTTTTCAACTGTCCAATAAAAGGGGAAAAAATAGACATCCACGCTAGATGTTTCCAGGAGTCCTAAAGACTGGATCATTTCAGCGTTTATTGAAGTGCAAGGCACATACTTAGGAAACAAAAGCTGACATTATGTACCAAGCCACAAAACTATGACAAAACGAAGACAGCATGGCTCCACTCAGTGAGTCTTGAAGCCTTAAGGCAAAAAGGATGAGAAAAGAGCCCCACCATGGGCTGTCTGCAGTAGAAAACAAAAGGTAACCGAAAAAGAAGGACATTGTTTGAGTGGGTGCTCTTAAAATGCAATGTGAATTTTAACTGTAACTCACGCTTTCCTGAGAAAGAAAATTAGTATGACCGGGATAATGAGACACAAGAGCCTTGTGCAAAATAAGCAGACTGGATTATATGGTTTAGTAAATGCCCTCTGTCCCCCACACTGTCAGTAAGTCTGAGTTCAATTAAAGTACAGCGATGAAATTGCTTTGTGAGATGCATTGGGACCATGAGATTGCAAGATGCAAACGCCAACTGCAGCTCAGCAAGCTGATAGGAGGGAAAAAATGAAAGCCTTACGATGCTCCTTGCAAATTACAACAAAAGGAAAATCGGAAAGAATAGCTAACCAATTTTTATACTGACTGACTCATCAGAATGAGCAAGGGAAAAAAACCCACATTGACTCAGATCCACCGTAATCCACTGATATTCATACAATATACATCATTCATCAATAGAAGAGAGTATTTGTAGAGTTGAACTGTGGAGTCCTTGGTGTTCTCTGAGCTTGGTTGTTTTCTTGCAAACATTTCAGTACCCAAGTAGGTAGCATTATCAATGCTACAAGGGAGTGGGATTTGCTCTCGTTTATATATGAATTGTCAATGTTGGTGGGAATATATGTTTTTTTCTTGATAGGGTGTTGTTTCTTGCTTGGTTTGTCTGGTGTTACTCCTGGTATTAATCCCTACTTCTCTGGGTGTTGATTGTGGGCAAATAGGACTTCTTATCTTTGTTTCCTTCACAGATTTTTATTGTCTATTTTGAATAAACAAAGTGTGTATACAAAGTAGTGTGTGCAAACATGGTTTATCTCTATCTGCCTGTTAATGGTTGATCTGTCTGAATGCCAAGCTTCTCGGAATTCCCTAGTGTTTTTCAATTTTGCTTGGTCTAGGATGCTTAGTTTCCCATTTGAAACTATAGTATGTCCATGTGTTGTGCAATTAATGAGTTTTTCTTGTGTCTTCTAAAAACTAGTTCCTATTCATGGATGTGTTCTGTTAGTCTTCTGCCTCTATCTATTCTACATAGCGATTGCTACAATCTTACACAATAAAACAGGGGTCCCAACTCCCAGTCCATGGACCGGCACCAGGTGAGAGCCCCATCCATGGGATGCAGGCAGCCTGTGAAACCACACTGCCTTTAGTCTGCAGAAAAACCTCTATCCTAGGAACCAGTCTTTGGTGCCCAAAAGGTTGGGTGCCCCTGTTGTAGAAAACTCCTGTTTTTTTCTTCTTGGGCTACTGGGTCTTTTGGTTTACTTAAGATGTTTGAGCAAGCTTTAGTTGGTTTGTGTGTTAGAGTGATGGCATATGGTTGCAATAGCCTGTTGGTTGTTTCTGAGATGTTTTTGATGTATGGTAGTGTTACCTTTTCATAACTTGGTTTGGTTGTGCTATCATGGGGTTGAACAGTCGGACACTTATTAATAACTTTTTGTTGGAAGATACTATATAGGTGGACTGTTTCCTTTTTTGGTGTTCTGGATTGCTCGCGTGCATTTGTGCTCATCTGATAAAACTCCTCCCATGGAAGTTGAATTATTGGTAGGGGAACACTTGGTTAGTGTGTGGGCTTTTTGATAAGATTTGTGTTTCTAATTTGTTGCCATTTCCTTTGCTCCTTACTATGCCCTTATAAGGATGTCCAGGAACAGTTGTATGTTGTTTTGTTCTTCCTTTGTGAATTTTATTCCTTTGAAGATGTTTTTGATTGTTTCACATGTCTTCTCTAGTTGTTCCTTTTTTATTATGACAAAGATGTTGTCTACATACTGGATCCCTACTTTTAGTGGTATGCATGAGAGTGCTGTATTTTTTTCTAGACACTGCATTACAATCTCTGCTATGAGTCTTGAGAATGGTGATCCTCTCCTTGTTGGTATGTTTGCTCATCAAACAGTGAGTCAGAGGTTGATGTGGTCCATGATTCTGGATATTTCATTAACTTTTTGCTTTTGTGGGAAAATTTGACATATAAATACACTTTATGCCCTATACCTTTTTACTATTGTATATTTTTAGTTTTGACATACATTTTGTCTACTTCCTATGTTATGTATGATAGCAATATTGACAGATTATTTACTTGCTTTTTAATAAGTTTTCCCCCAGCAATTTGGATAAAATTGTCAAAATGTAGAAACAGTTGTTGCCACTGTTTTATACCTTCCCAAAAGGAAGTTTATCCATTTGTGTGCCACCAAAAATGAATTTATAGACCTATTAAAAATTCAATTTTGTCTGGATATATGTCAGATTATTTTTAAATTTAAAAACAAAAATCTTAAATACAAATGTACGTTTTGCATTATAGCTCCTATTAAAATGCACATTACATAAAAAGACAAAAGAAAATTCAATCTGAATCTGTATCCAAAATGAAAGTTCACAGCAGGAATGTTGCCAAAACATGAAAAACAAACTCCACAGAAATAAATTAAATCCTTAGTTGCAACATTTCCAACAGTTTATATAATCCGACATCCAACAGATTTTTAAATGACACTTTTTTCCATTTGTGTGTCACATAGATGGATGGTTTTAAAATGATTAGTTCTCATATTATATTCAAAGAGAATGCTTAATATAGTTCACTTCAAGGTCATATTAAATTAGCTAAGTTTACTCATCCAGAGTTTAATTGCCTTCACTCTGTAGCAGATGTTGGGAGTGGGGACTCCCCACATATATATAACAGAGCTGATTTAATAGAATTTGGTTTAGGGAATCACTTCATAGAAGTTTTGTTCTAAAATGTCGGGTTTTATAACTACCAATGCAAATCTCCAAGTGTAATCAATTTAAACATTATAATCTCTCAACCCTGGTATAAGGATTAGCTTCATACCCCAGAACTGCACCCATAAGCATCAAAATCTACATTCCACAATTTACACAATTAGAAATGAAATATGAAGGGGTTTTTTTGCAGACACTGAAATATGTATACAGTATTCAACTATAATATAAAGAGCTTTGTTTGACCATGTGAAAAATAAGAATCTAGTCCTCTGTGGTCAGTACTTAGGCCACGTTTTTCTTCACTTAAAAGTCCATTTGCTAGTACAATAATCTTAAGGAAGGTATTGATCCAATTTGGTGACACAGTTTTGACTAGAAGTGTTCCGGAATAAAGGATACTCACCCATATGCAATTAAGATTATAATTCAGTTTGAGCCATTGGTAGAGTTGAATACAGTGGCTGAGAATGTGAGATCTGAAATAGGCAGGCAACCATTCATATTTAATTCCAGCTGGGAACATCACCAGTAAATGCACAGCAACATTCTTACAAAATATATGGCTGTTTGAATTTAATTACATGATACAAATCCAAGAACAACCATGGTAAGCTGCTCTGATGCCAATTCATATAGTTCATTTAAATATTTTCGGGGAGGGCTTATTTTCGGAGGGAGGCTTATTTTAGCACATGCACCCAAAAGCCCGATTCAGCTTATTATCAGGGGATGTCTTATTTTCAGGGAAACAGGATAGCTTGAACCTGCTTCCTCATAGTTTTACCCACTACTCTTTTTGCAGCAATGAAGATTAAGTCTATTCTCTCTGTCTGACAGCCCTTTGGATATCTGAAGACAGCGATCATATTATCTAAACAGATAATAGACAGCTAAAATATTATCATATTTTTATGTCCATCAACTTTTTAATAGGTTAAATGTATAGATTCCTTCTAGGGGCTTGTTATCCAGTCTCCTCACCATCTTGGTAGCCCTCTTCTGAACTTGCTCCAATTTGTCATTGTCACTTTTGAACAGTGCTCTCCAGAACTGACTATTCAAAAAGCTACCCTTTGCTTAAGCCTCTCTATTTTTGAATCCTCTCTAAATTATTAGCCACCTTGCCCAGATGTGCGTCATCTGCAAAATTTTAAGTTTCCCCTCTACTCCCTCACCCAAGTCATTTATAAAAATGTTGAACAAGTCAGGGCCTAGGATAAATCTTAAAACTATTCATCTTCAGAGCATTAAGAAATATTTTTAATGCAATCATTCAGCCAACATTATGAACCCATTAAGCAATAGTATCATCAGTCCTACATTTAACCACTTAACAGAGGCACTCAGGCTCAAGTCTTGCTAATATGAGTAAAATGCCCCATTTCCAGTATCCAAAGAAGAAAAGGCCATTTCTGCTTCAAGATCTCACTCAGATTCCACAGCAGATACATCACTGAGGCAGTAGATTCATTTTTGTTGGAAATGGACAATTGAGTCCAAAGTTACAGTGCTCAGCAAGGCAGTTAAGTGAGTTTTGCTACATTACAACCTTTTTGCCACAGTTCTTAAGCAAATCACTGCAGTTGTTAAATGAATCATGTGGTCATTAAGCAAATCTGGCTTCCCCCATTGACTTGCTTGTCAGAAGCTGGCTGGGATTGCTGCAAATGGTAATCACATGACCCATAAATACATGCCAGTTGCCAAGTGCCTAAATTTTGATGTGACTGTGGGGATGCTGCAACACTCATAAGTGTGAAAACCAGACACAAGTCACTTTTTCCAGGGCCATTGTAACTTCAAACTGTCACTAAACAGACGTTTTTATTTCAGCAAGCCGGCCTGGCCTGAATAGGTTTTAGGGTTTTTTTAAATTGGGGCGTCCGTTTAATTTAATTTATTTTTAATTATTTTAACTTTTATATTGCATGTTATTTTAATTCTCGGCTGTTCACCACCCTGAGTCCCTTTGGGGAGAAGGGCAGGATATAAATTTAATCAATCAATCAATCAATCAATCAATCAATAAATAAATAAATAAATAAGTCAAGGACTACCTGTATCTGTTCAGGGAGCTGGTGCAGTGGATCCCTGCACTGAGTAGTGTATTGGGCAAGATGATCTCTAAGGTCCCTTAACACTGGGATTCTATGATGAAAGTAATGCATTGGAGTAAAAACAAAAGTCTGGAAAACTCTAAGTAGTTCTTCACCATCCTATAATATCAAAATACAGCTCTTTGGACGAATTTCTCTTCTGTACAGATGAACATAAGGTAGTATTTCTCAACATGTATTGTTTGTTTGTTTGTTTGTTTGTTTGTTTGTTTCCTGCCTTTATTATTTTATAAATTGCTCAGGCAGTGAACATATCCAACACACCTTCCTCTTCCTATTTTCCTCACAAAATCTTGTGAGATAGGTTGGGCTGAGAGAGAGTGACTGGGCCAAGATCATCCAGCTGACTTTCATGGCTAAGGTGGACTAGAACTCATGGTCTCCCACTTTCTAACCTGGTACATTAACCACTAGAGATCTCTCTCTCTTCCCCCCCCACTCTCCCTCCCTTTCTCTCTCTCTCCCTCCCCTCTCTTTCTGTCTCTTTCTCTCTTCCTCTCTCTCTCTTTCCCTCTCTCGCTCTTTCTCTCTCTCTCCTCCTTCCTGCCCACCCTCCTTCCTTCTCTCTCCCTCCTCTTTTTGCAGTTTATAGAGTTGCAAATAAAAAAAACTCCTTACCTTCAGAACTCTTTTGCCTAAATAAGTAAATGAAGTACTGAGTTTTACCAACTTCTTTGGTTCAAAGGTTCAAAGACAGTGAGTGCCCTAGTCTTTCTGGGCCTATAACATATCCATTGAATCATTCCTTTAATTTTTTTTTCCACTAGTACCTCTTAAAATAGTGATAGCAAATGAGCCAATAATAATTTTAAAATGTATGCATCTGCTAGAAACAAGCTCCTCATGCACATTTAGCATGAGAAAAGCAAGGCAATGTACTTCTCTACTTTTCCCAAATCTATATCCTGGAATGAACTTATATTGTTATATTTTCTCAAGAGTCCAATTCTATTGAATAGGACTTTGGGCTAAATCTTTGGCGTGGATGAGAGTTACAATACATACAGTGTGGTTTCACCTCCTGCTGAATTCAAACTGCCTTTGTTTCTTAGGCTTTTCTAGAAAGAATAAAAAAGCATTGTGCTCCAATTACGCACAAAATTAGAAACTTAATGGGAGACCAAGTCTGAAACCTAATGACTTGGAAGGCAGAAGGATCCATTTATCTTAAATTTTGGCAAACAACACTGAAACACCCCCCCCCCCCCCGCAGTATGTTGTTGAAACACATCTCTGTATGCAAAAGACAAGATGAAAAAGTCTCTGTGCATCGGTTGTTCTCAGCAAATCACTATTTTTCAACTTTAGATTTGGTCTGTTTTTCAAGTTGTTTTGGCTCCTTTTTTACTTTGCTTTTCAAATAATTTAGCGATATTTTGTGGCCCTACTCAAACCTAATTTAAATACATTTCCCATCCAGATTATATCTACAAGCTTTTGTCCTGCAGGAAATCACTGCACAGTTACACTGCGTCTCTTGATTAAAAACTGAGATCTTTGCAATAGGTAAAATAACCCTGCTTTCAATTCTTCAAAAATTGCAGTTGTTTCCAAATTAAAAACCAAGGTTTAAAGGGGTTAAAATGTATAACGTAAAGGAGATTTGGACAGCATGTGGAATATGTCTTTTGAAATAATTTCCAGCCTTTTAATAATCCTTCTGCCTGGAGTCACATGGCTTAGGCAGCAAGTTTTTTTTTTTTCTTTCTAGATTTCTGTCCTCAGCCCTAAGCCACGTCTGGCAGTCTGGCACGTTTTCAACCTTGATCTTTCTGGCTCCTCCCTAACATTAAATTTGGTCCTCTTCCATTCAGTTTTCAGAGAGGTTTTGTTCCCATGCACAAAATCTCAACCCCTTTAATCTGGAAATAAAAAGCAGCCCTTCAATAAAAACAAAGTGTGGGTGTGGGGGATATTAAAAGGTAGAAAATAGTAGGGAGGATTTTATTAAGCACAGTCTCGAGAGAATACAGAGAAACCCAAAGAGCTTGTGAATGCTGATATTCTGCGTATTCAACTATTCTGAAAATGTTAATTGTATTATGGAACAAAATCTAAGAAACAAAAGCAGCTATAGTGTCAGGGACAAAATAACTTGCTCTATAATATAGTCTAAAACTAGAAATTCATCAGATTGCATTATTAATTGAAAATGTTCATTATCCTTAAAACTATTGCCAAAAGGAATTTTATTTATTTACTTCATTGTTACATCATCACATTTCTAATGGATTCTGAGTGGTGCTCGGCATTGAAATATATAGTAAAACACAAGAAAAAAACTATACAACAGTAAAGGTGTTGGTTACCACCTTTAAAGCGCTCCATGGCATAGGACCCGGGTACCTCCGAGACCGTCTTCTGCCACCAATAGCCTCCCACCGACCAGTCCGTTCCCACAGAGAGGGTCTCCTCAGGGTGCCATCAGCCAAGTTATGTCGGCTGGCGACGCCCAGGGGGAGGGCCTTCTCTGTGGGAGCCCCAGCCCTGTGGAAAGAACTGCCCCCGGAAATTCATAAGATCTCCGACCTCCGGGTGTTTCGCTGCGCATTGAAGACCCTGTTGTTCCGCCAGGCCGGACTATCAACACAATAGTTTTAAATTGGGGTATTTAAATTTATTGGGGTTTTAAATTTGAGCCACTTTATTTAATTATTTTAAATTTTATATTGTTGTTTTGTCTGTGTTTTTAAATAGGCTGTACACTGCCCTGAGTCCTTCGGGAGAAGGGCGGTATAGAAATAAAATTATTATTATTATTATTATTATTATTATTATTATTATTATTATTATTATTATTATTATTATTATCTGACATTATGGAATTATATCAATACAAGTATCATTACATTAGATCTTATCTTCCAATGATAAGATCTTACTATTAAAAATACTTGAAAATCTGAGTTTCATCATTTTCAAAAATATCAGGCGGGAGGGCACTGTAAATGTCAGAAGGTAGAAGCTACTACATAGAAGCATTACACAACAGCACCTTCTGATGAAATGAGCTGCTCTCTAAAATAAAGTCCTACAGTACAGTGTAGGAAGAAATATCCTTCTGGGCTCTGTTCCAAGTGGGGAAAAAGACACTGGAAACATGGAGATTGCTTGGAAAGATGGTTTAATGGTGGACAGGATCACATGGCTTGAGTTCCTGAACAGAAAAAGGGATGAGATACAGAGAGTCCCCGGGTTTTATGCTCTCTCTGGCTTTTAACTTCCTGGGGCCCCGAAAGAGTATCCTGATTGGTTGTCAATCAGGATAATTGGTTGTCACCCCCCAACCAGGGGGTGGGGGTCTTAGCTAGCCTTGCTGGCTGATGTAATCTTCCCAGGTGCCATGTGGTGAGTTTCTGTTGCTATTGTGTTACAGATGGGTCCTATTGTCAAAGATTGAGTTTCTGCCTCTGGTCCATTAACAAAGGGGGGGAGGCAGGAAGGTGGGAGTTGCTTTGTCTTTAAAACATGTTTCTCCATTTCTCAACCAGGGAAACATAATATTCTGCCTTTTTAATATTTCCTAAAATATTTCATTCTTCTAGGAAATGGACGTTGACTTACCTGAACGTCCCTTTTCAGGGCGCTGCGTACACTATCCATCAACGGGTTAAATCCTCCAGCTTTGGCAATAACTGAGTGAAGCTAAGACTTCCCTTTCCTGCTGCCAACCACGCCCCCAAATCCCATGATCCCCAGTCTGAACGAAAACACCGCAAACAATGATTGGCAGTTAGAAACCAACTTTATTGAACAAAACCTTAAACAGGAACAACAATCTGTCTGGTAGTCAGACCCAGGGTGGGTATGGATAGTGTACGCAGCGCCCTGAAAAGGGACGTTCAGGTAAGACAACGTCCATTTTCCAGTGCGCTGCTCCCACTATCCATCAACGGGATATACCCAAGCTTAAACCCCCTGGGCGGGGGGCTGACTGCCTCCTGGGCCCTCTTCGCCTAGGACCCTTTGGAGGACCCTACGGCCAAAGGCCGCTTCAGCCGAGTCATAGGTGTCAATTTTGTAGTGGCGAATGAAGGGTGACAGAGACGACCAGGTCGCCGCTCTGCAGATGTCTGCCACCGACGCCTGCGTTGCCCAGGCCGCCGAGGTGGCCGCACTGCGGGTGGAGTGCGGAAGGATTCTTCCCGGTGGTGGCCTGGAGTCCAGATCATACGCTAAGGCGATACAGGCCTTAATCCACCTGCTGACTGTGGAAGCCGAGATCTTCAGACCCATTGAGGCTGGGTTGAAAGACACTAGAAGCGCCTCCGAGCGGCGGTGTGCCGCTGTCCGCCGGATGTAGATGCGGAGCGCGCGACGCACGTCGAGGGTATGCCAACGTCTTTCCCTGTCGTTGCGCGGGGATGGGCAGAAATCCGGGATGATGAGCTCCTGAGCGCGGTGGAACCAGGAGTTGACCTTGGGCACGAAGGAAGGATCCAGCCGTAGTACTACTGAGGAATCTCTAAAAATACACAGGTCCCTCCGGACCGATAGGGCCGCTAGCTCTGAAACTCTCCTGGCCGAGGTGATAGCCAGGAGAAAGGTCACCTTAAACGATAAATACTTGAGGGCGACCGAGTTTAATGGTTCGAATGGGGTTGACATCAGGGCCTTCAATACCAGAGGGAGGTCCCACGATGGGTAACGGTGTACTGTAGGGGGCCTGAGGTTCGTAGCGCCGTGCAGAAAACCTTTGATACGCGGGTGGTGCGACAGTGCTTGGTACGGTGGACACAAAATGACGGTGGACAGAGCTGCTGTCTGACGTCTTAGGGTGGCCGGAGCCAGTCCCTTGTCCAGTCCAGTCTGCAAGAATTCTAGGACGTCCTGCACCACCGCTGCTGTGGGGTCCGTATGGTGTTGGGAACACCAGCAGCAGAAGGCGCGCCAAGAGGACTCGTATATGCGAGTCGTAGAGGGTCGTCTGGCCGCCTGGATGGTGTTGACGACTCCGTCCGACAGTCTGTCCTTCTTTAGGATGACCCTTTCAAGTGCCAGACGGCCAATTGAAGCCATTGAGGCTCTGGGTGAGTGACTGCTCCCTGGCACAGTACAACCTTGTGTGGTGGGATCACCCACGGTTGCTCTACCGAGAGAGCTACTAGGTCGGCGTACCACATTCTTCGGGGCCAGTTTGGCGCGACCAAGAGTAGGTCGGCTCTTTCGACCAGTAACTTCCGGATGACGCGAGGAAGTAGAGGGATCGGCGGGAAGGCGTATAGCAGACCCCTGGGCCACCTGCAGCGGAGAGCATCCTGATCCTCTGCCTGTGGCGTTGAGTAACGGGACACGAACCGAGGAAGCTGAGTGTTGGCCGGGGACGCGAAGAGGTCTACCACCGGCGTCCCGAATCTTGTCGCTATCTCCTGGAATAGGCTGGAGTGTAGTTGCCACTCCGCCGGATCTAGCTGTTCCCGGCTGAGCCAGTCTGCTGTGACGTTCGTCGACCCCGCGATGTGGTCCGCCTTTATCGACCGCAGGTGCTTCTCCACCCAGGTGAATAGGGCCTCGGACTCGAACATCAGCGCTCGGGACCTCGTGCCCCCTTCTCGGTTCACATGAGCTTTGGCCGAGATGTTGTCTGTCAGGATGAGGACGTGATGGCCTTGCACTGTGGATTGAAAATGTACTAGGGCCAGCCTGATCGCTCGGAGCTCCAACAGGTTGATGCTGCACTGCCGCTCGCTCCGTGACCACTGCCCCTGTGCCACTTGGGAGCCGAGGTGAGCCCCCCATCCCCGGAGGCTCGCATCTGTGGTGAGAGTTAGTCTGTCCGGGTCCAGAAAGTCGCGGCCTTTGAGAAGCGACAGGGACATCCACCAACCGAGGGACCGGCGGACTTGAGCTGGGAGGGTCACCTCCTGAATTGAGCTGGCTTTGCCCGTCCGCTGGAACGGAAGAAGGAACCATTGGAGGGACCGCGAGTGTCTGCGTGCCCACGGTACGATGCCGAAACAGGAGACCATCTTCCCCAGCAGGCGTGAGAGGTGCAGCAGGCGTACTTTCCTCTTTGTCAGTACTTGCTGAGTCAGGACCCGAATGCTCCGGACCCTTTCTGGAGACAGGAAGACCTGTCCTCGTACCGAGTCTATCACCGCCCCCAGATGCAGGATACGGGTCGATGGCCGCAGCTGACTCTTCTCGTAGTTGATGGTGAAGCCGTGGTTTTGAAAGGCTTCCAGGACCCACTCCATATCCTTGATCGCTTGCTCGTGAGACGATGAGAGGACCAGGATGTCGTCGAGGTAACAAAGAACTCGTACCGGAATCTCCCGGAGAGTGGCTGCTACCACTGCTACCAGTTTGGTAAAGGTGCGGGGCGCTGAAGAGAGTCCGAAAGGCATCGCACGGTACTGGAAGTGTTGCCCCGCGTACTCGAATCTCAGGTACTGACGGTGGTTGGGGTGAATGGGAACGTGAAGGTAGGCCTCTCGTAAGTCAACTGATTGGAGCAGGTCCCCTTGTCTGACCCCTGCTAAGATTGACCGAAGGGAGTGCATTTTGAACCTGCGGTACTGGACGGTCAGGTTCAGCTGCTTTAGATTTAGGATGCCCCTCCAACCTCCGGAGTTCTTGGGCACGAGGAAGAGGATTGAGTAAAACCCCGAACCGTGCTGATTCAATGGTACCGGTTCTATGGCTCTGATCTCCAGGAGGTGTGATACTTCTTGAGCCATCAGGAGGGAGAGGTCCCTGGCAGGCGGGACCGGGCAGCGCACGAAACGACGGGGAGGAGGACCGGAGAAATCTATAGAAAGCCCCAAAGAAGTCGTGCGTTGTACCCACAGATCCGATGTTGAGTGGGCCCATTGTTGGTGGAAGAGATGGAGCCTCCCTCCGATGGGGCCCGCGGCTCGGGCGTCACTTCCCCCTCCTGGCGGTTTTAAAACCTGCTCCCCGGAATGGTCTCTTAGACTGTTGGTGTCGGCCTCGATCTCGGAACTGCTGTCTTTCTTGGTTTCGGTCACCACTCTGAAACTGGGCTCGTTGAGAGGGGGGGCCTCTGGACCCCCCGCTGGCACGAAAGGGCTGCTGGTGCCCATACGGTGAGAATCTACGTTCCTGGCGGCGGTAGGCCGATGGGAGGATCTTCCTCTTGTCCTTGCTTTCGATTAGGACAGGTTCTAAGGCTGCCCCGAAAAGGTCTGGGGCTTTGTATGGGGCTGCTGGGAGTTTCCATTTCGCTTTCAGGTCGGCTTTCCAGGGGCGGAGCCAGAATAGCCTTCTAGCTGTGACTGTTGAGGCAAGTGCCCTCGAGGCAAACTTTGCGGAGTTCAGAGACGCATCCGCGGCGTATTCTGTGGCTGCCAAAATTTTGCTTATATCTTGGTGCAGCCTGGCATCCTCCGGTGGGATCCTCTCCTGCATTTGTTTCAGCCAGATTAGAGCTGCCCTGTTGAAGAAGGACGTTGCTGTTGCTGTCCTGATTGCCCACGACACTGCCTGATGTGACTTGCGGAAAGCCCACTCTGTCCTTTTATCCTCCGCTTTTAGGCCGTCCAAGGCGTCTGTGGAAATCATGGAGGTAGCTGAGAGGGCCGCTACCGGTTGGTCTACTGAGGGTAGGGCCAAAAGGTCCTCCAATTCCGGTGCTGAGCAGTAGAGTTTCCTGTCCAGACTGCTGGGTGTCGTGAGAGAGGCTGGTTGTCCCCACGGGATTTGGATTACGTCCGCAAACAGTTGTGGACAGGGGATGCAGTCCTTTTCTGGCTTTGATGACTTGAACAGGGCGTCGTGGGGTCCCGCCGGAACCTGAGGGGACGGAGTCACCTCCCCCGGTACTCCCAAATTAGTCGAGAGCCTCGCTTTGTGGAGAAGGGATTTGAACAGTGCCGGGCGGAACAGTCCCGTGAAAGCCGGGGTGTCAGGTGTCAGTCCCTCGTCTTCAGAGAACTCCCTGTCCTCCGGACCCTCTTCTGCTTGATCTGAGTCATCCGAAGATGAATCATGATCTCGTGAGGGATGCGCCTGGGGACGCTGCCGGTGTTGTGTCCCTTGCGCCAACGGCTGTGCCGGGGCCTGTGAGGCCTGCTGAAACTGCGTAGCCAGAAACGTGGAAAAGGCGGATGACAGCATTGATTGGAAGTCCAGCTGGCCTGTCGGGGGTGCTCCCTCTGTTGCTCGCAACCCTGCTGCTGTTGGTGTGAAGGTCGCCTCTGCGCCCCGGTGCTGTCGCTGTGACAGGTTGGCGGTTGAGACATCCGGCAGGGACAGGGAGACTCCTTTGGAGCGGAGCAGTGAATTATCTGACCCGGTAGGCTTGGGGGTAGCTGGTGTTGTGGCCAGTTCATCCAGGCTTGTGATTCCAGGCAGGCCCTCTCCTGGGGGTAGGCTTGCTCTTTGGGGGGAGCCTATCTCCCGGCCTGATGTCACTGAGGCTGCCTTCTGCGCCTTGGCCCATTGCCTTTCTAGGGCCCTGTGGCGCCTTTGGGCGTCTCTGTCCAGTGTGAGAGGCGCCTTCTCCGCCTGGGTTTTGCGGCTGGTGGACTCAGACCGCTTGCCCGACCCCTTTTTGTCTGATTTGTGAGACTTGCGCGGTGGGCTGGCCTCAAGCTCCATGTCAGAGGAGAAGGGTGACTCTGACATGGCTTCTCCTTGCAGGCTGGGGTCCTGCGCGTTGGATTTGTGGCCCCCCGGAATGCTTACTGGTTTCCAGGAAGATGGGGCCCGAGGGTCCCCAAACTGCCTTAATTTGCGCGGCTTCGCAGCTAAGGGCTTCCCCCTTCCCGTGCTGGGTAAGCAGGTTGGTGCAGGCTTGTCCGGGTGGGGCCGGAAATGACGCTCAAAATGGCGGCCCGCAGGTCCACCAAGATGGCGGGCGCACGTGGCGCCAAATTCAAAAGGGCTGTGGAAGCAGCGGACTCACAATGGCGGCCCGAGGGTCCGACCAAATGCCGCTAACAGCCCGAGAAGCCTGAGCCCTCTTCTGCCGCGTTGGGAGCGCCTGCCGCCTTACCGCCACTCGCGTGCGCTCCGAATGAGTCTGGGAGTCTCCTGCCGCTTCCTGGATGCGAGCGGCGGTAAACCGCGCCGCCGTCGCCGCTTCTGAGCTCCGCTGCTCTCCTTCGGCTTGGAAATGCCCCCCCCCTCCGGAGGGGAGCCTAGCGTTCGGTCGCTGCCGAAACGGAGCGTCCCAGGTGCGCTGAGGCGTGGGCGAGGGGAAGAGCTTGCCCGCTGCCCAGCTGACGCTTTGAAATTCCCAGCCGCAACTCCGGTCTTCGCTGCAAGGCAGCTACCCGATAGAAAAAAACAAGTAATCAAAAATAAAGAAAAAACCTAACGGAAAGGGAAATCTTCTGGAAAAAAATATTCCAGCAGCTCAGAAAATCACTCCAGTGTTTGCCAATAACTGAGTGAAGACTGGGAATCATGGGATTTGGGGGCGTGGTTGGCAGCAGGAAAGGGAAGTCTTAGCTTCACTCAGTTATTGCCAAAGCTGGAGGATTTAACCCGTTGATGGATAGTGGGAGCAGCGCACTGGAAAAGGGGTGGGTGCTAACTTCCTACAATAGTAATACCTCCTCCAGCCTGATGCAGAGCACTGATGCATGCTTTGGTACAGCCAGCACTATGGTAAATTAATCCAGCCCACTTTATCTTATTTTCTGTACTAGAATCTTATGGGACACTTCGTTGAATGAAATCAAAATATCAGGGTGGATTTGATTTAAATCACTAGTAAAAAGGCTTGATTTAAATCAACTCGATTTAAATCATAATTTTTAAACAGCAATTGTCATCTCTGTCCCACAGCAGCTCTTCCTCTGACCTGCTGTTGACTCACCAACAGTCCCAATATTGCAGAATACACAGCCTCATGCTACATAAGTAAGCTCCATTTCAGGATGAATAAACTAAATTATTAATGTATCTTAAATAGAAAGCCATTTTTAGAAAGATTTTTACTCCAAAAGCATGCCCTCTACATGGGGCTGCCCTTGGGGTGCACCCAGAGGCTCCAACTGGTCCAGAATGCAGCCGTGCGGGTTATTACGGGAGCTTCCCAATACTCCCGGGTTACACCTCTCCTGCGCAAGCTGCACTGGTTGCCGGTGGTCCTTTGGATCCACTTCAAGGTTTTGGTTTTGACCTATAAAGCCCTTCATGGCATGGGCCTGGGATATTTGCAGGACCACCTCCTACCGGCCTCCCGCCGCCTAGTGTGCTCACATAGAGCTGCCCTCCTCCAGGTGCCGTCAGCTGACGGCACCCAGGATGAGGGCGTTCTCTGTGGCTGCACCGACCCTCTAGAACGAGTTACCCACAGAGCTCCGGACGGCCCCTGATCTCCGTTCCTTCTGCAAGGACCTGAAGACATGTCTCTTTAAGCAAACTGTCTGAGTCTGTTCTGGGAGTTTTAATTAATTGTGGGTTTTAAACTGAATTTTAATTGTTAATTTTAATCGTATTTATTATTGTTGTTTTTATTGTGATTTTATTGCTGTGAGCTGCACCGAATCCTTCGGGAGAATGGCGGCATATAAATTCTAATAAACTTAAACTTTATTAAAATAAATTTGATAAAAATCAAAAAAATCCAATTTAAATTTTTAAAAATTTGATTTTTTAAAAAAAAAAATCATTGATTTTTTCCACCCTGCAAAATATCCTATGTCCACCACATTCTCCTGCTCGAATAAACTGATTAGATTGGTTGACATGGCTTACATTTGATAAACCCATGTAGATCCTCCTAAGCAATACACTATTTTTTTAATTGCTTATAAAGTAACTGCTTAATAATCTTTTGACTTCAAGCTGACTGGTCTGTAGTTACACATGTAGTCTCTCCCTATTTTTTTTGAAAATGGATATTTATATATTTAAGCATATGCCCTTGAAAAAAATATATAACACGCCAGCTCTAGTCTCCATGATTGTTTCCAAGATTATGGGAAAAAATGTTAAATGTTAAAAATATTATTTAAAAAAACACAACACCACCACTTTGGGGAATTGTTCTGCTTATGTCCCTATGAACCCATTTCCCCTTTGGGAGAAGATCAAAATAAAATAGGAGTTGAGGAGCTCTGCCCTCCCCATACCGCCTGTTATTATCCTACCATCTTCCCTTAGTGACTTCCCCTCCACTCACCCTGGTCTTCTTTTTCATTATATTATTGACACAGTGGGGAAAAAAGTATTTTTGGCTATTTTTAGATTACTTTGCAAGTCAAAGTTCCTTTTGTGCTTTAATCTAACTCAAACCCTTTCAAACTTTCTTTAAGCCAATATCACCTAATACTGACCTTTCCACTTCCTAGACATGATCTTTTCTACATTAAGTCCAATTTCTCTAGCCTCCAATAATGGTTTCCTAAGTGCTCCCTATTTTTCTCTTCATTCAAGTGGTCCATAATTCTATTTCTTAGTTGTCAACTCTTCTTTGGTTCCTTTAATCTGAAAATATCTGTCCGCTATCTTGCCTAATATTTCTTAGTTTATTGAAACTAGTTCTCCTGAAACCCATTCTGTAATATTGTGCTCTTATTTATCTTGATCTCTTCAGCCAGCATTTCCCTTTTGGTGCTTAATCTCTTTGACTCTTCTTCAACCTTCTAGAAAATGATTAATAAGACCAGTGAGGAATTTTGGGCACCGTGCAGTTTAGTTGATTTAATTTTCCAACAGATGCCCAAGCATTTAAGAGTCTTGCACTGTTACTACATCTCACTCCCTTTAGTAAGCCTCTTACTTTTTCTACATCCCAAGTCTATAATCTTATTTACACATCATGCCAAGCTATGGTTTACTGAATAAATTACAGCTGGATGGGTTTACACTGAGCCAAACCAAACTAATTTATTTTAGTGTAATGCAAAGTATGATTTCAGCTAATGTCTAATACTGGAATCAATAATACTAATGACATTCTGTAGATAGGCAGGCAGACAGACAGATAATATACAGTAATTCTAGAAAGTGATTCATTTATTATTTGTCAACAGCCATTTGTTGCTTTGCTTGTGTACAGGACCTTTAACCTAATCCAAACCCAAAGGTCTCCAGGCAGCACACAACAGCAACAAAAAGAAAGCAAAACTCATAATAATAAGTAAATCAGAACCATGTTAAAAACAAAAAGTAAGAAAAAGTGAAGTTTTATCTCACAAGATCGATTTTATTACAGCCTTTTGCTAGCATATTTAAAAAAAACCCATCTTATGTGATTTATTTGAAACCCAATTATGGAACCCCAGACAGAGTCTTGGTGCTGGATAACAAAGTTTGCAACACTATGGCTATACCAAAACCTTGTTTGTGAACAGAAAAAGTTAAAAAGTGGTAGGGGGAGAAAATCCACAAATACAGAAATGTCACAAAGTGTTTGAAAAATCTGTTTAGATACTAAACGATAAGAATTGTATGTATCACTACTTTGACTGTCAAGGTTTCCACAAATTATATTTCAGAAGCAATTATATTTGTCTATAGTTTAGTTGCCAACACTGAAGAAAAGCATTTCTAGATTCCACCAAAAGTAGAGAGAGAAAGCAGAGATGAATACTTGGAGAATGACTCATTCCTTGGAAGTAGCCTTCTGCCCCCTCAATGTCACTGATTAGTCAATGCCTCACATATGGTAGAATGGAAAAGAAGAAGAAGAATGAAACTACTCATTTGAGGCCACCCACTTTATTCTGCCTCATCCCAATTGTTAGAAGACCATTTTCAAATAACTTAAGATTTACTAGGTAAATGTGATTCTTTAAAGACAATGTATCAGAATATAATGTGGCAAAATTATGTTAACATGATTCAGAACCCTATCCTAAAGCCTTAGGCATTTTGTACTTTTTCTGCTGTCCATCTTTAGCTATCTGTGGGCCATTTAAAAATAAAAATGATGAGGACAAGTTATATAAATATCACTAGGAAGATATAAATACAGATAGTCCTTGACTTACCACAGTTTTTTAGTGACCATTACAGCGGCACTGAAAAAATGACTTATGACCATTTTTCACATGGCTGTTGCAGCATCCCCACGGTCATGTGATCAAAATGCAGATGCTTGGCAACTGATTTATATTTATGACGGTTGCAATGTCCTGGGGTCATGTTTTGTGACCTTCTGACAAGCAAAGTCAATGGGGAAGCCCGATTCACTTAATAAACACTAACCGTTAACATCTGCAGTGATTCACTTAACAACTGTGGCAAACAAGTTGACAAAATGAGGCAAAACTCACTTAACAAATGGCTCACTTAGCAACAGAAATTTTGGGCGCAATTGTTGTCATAAGTCAAAGACTATCTGTATGCAGGGATGGCTAAAGTGTTTTAAAATAAAAGAAACTTCAGTCTTAAGCCTCAGTCTCGTGAAATGGGTGCATTCTAAGATACAGTTATCCAGCATAAACAAAATAATAATTTTATAATATGTAGCAAAAACAATTTCAATTTTCATTTACCTATAATGAGGACACTGTGGTTTTATATTAGTTATTGATTTGTTTGATAAAGTGTATTGAATTTTAAGTACTTTCAATGTGGCTTACATTTAACATTAGATAGCAATCAACAGAGTTAAAATACACAACTTAAACTAAAATCCCAGGAAATAAAATGCTTTTTTAAAAAGCTCAATCAGCAGCTGCATCATATAAGATCAAAGTTCACAGCATCAACGTAACTGCCTACTGCATTGGAGGACATTTTTTCCTCCTAGTCCTAACACTCCAAGAGCAGAATGCTTCCACGGCTGGCCTTGGAAAAGTTGCTTCCTCCAGCTGATCCAGAATGTTCTGTGGGAAAAAAAGTTCTCTATCCAAGTCATCAAAAACACATAATACATTGATTGTCCTAACACCTAAACTCAAGGTGATTGTAGGCAAATGAAGTTTTTGGACAGTAATTCAAGACTGGTACTACTATTTTCTCCAGATCCCATCTCCCTCATATCTGACAGTGGAGATAACCCAAACTAGAATTTCAATTGAAGTAGAGTTTTCATCTTCTTGGAATTCCAGTTCCCAGAGCCGCCATTTAGCCAGAGACTTGTGTCTTTATTTTTTTTAAAAAAAGCATATTCAAACAAAGTCCAGTCCAAGAAAGATTCCTGCTACATGAACTGATAGTTTTGAATCAATTAAACAGTTAACTTAAATAATTAATAGCAAGCAAGGAAATTTTTCCTAACAGTTGACGTAATCCATATACCCTGTTTCCCCTAAAATAAGAAATCCACTGATAATAAGCCCTATCGGGCTTTTGAGCTCATGCGCTAAAATAAGCCCCCCCCCGAAAGTAAGCCCTCCCTGAAAATATTCAACCACATGCGCAGCCTACCTCGACATTTCCTCTGATTAGGGTTAGAAAGACAGAGGTGGAAATCAGGTAAAATGGCAATAGGAGCCCTGTCTTGTTCCACATACCCCAAAGTAATAAAACATCTCCAAAAATAAGGCCAAGCACTTATTTTGGGGTTCAAAAAAGTATAAGACAGGGTCTTATTTTCGGGGAAACACGGTAGGTAGAAAAGATCAATTATAAATATGATTTAAACAGATAGAGTTTACAGTACTTGAAACATCAAACATTAAGAGTTTCTGAAACTGGGGCCCAGTACTATAGTTTATTTTGCACATTATTTTTTAAAAAAATCAATCCAGAGTATCACCAACTCTGTATGATCTAAAGAATTTAAACATAAAAATTGCACCCATTTGCCCCTGAGCCAATCTAAAAGGAACTCAAGATAGCGGTTAGTCTCATTTCAAGTTTGCGGGGAGCTGTACTGACATCACAATACACATCAAAGAACCATGCAAAAAAGATAACCTCTTTTGAAGTAGAGATTTTAAGGCCTGATTCCCCTCCCCCCAATGACAGAAAGTAATTAGCTTCTGCAAACCACCACTGTCTTCAAATTAAAGTTGACTTTGCAAAACCTCAACTATCCCTGATTTACAATAGTACTGCTATCTTAAACAGCACTATTTACAGAAGACTAAAGGCAGGGTTATGCATATCTTTCCAAAGACTACTTTCTTGAACATTCATATTTCCTCCTCAAATCAAAAATAAAAACAGGACAAAATTAAGAAAGGGGAAGATAAAATAATGGCTATTTAGATTGGTCGCAAATTCCTTTGCCATTGCTGACTACAATTCCCTCACACAGAAACATTCTCCTTTTCTACTTGATATCTACACGTTCTTTGTCCTGACCAAGTAACAGCACAAACATAAATAAAGAGTTATACTATATCATTATTCTTGCCAATGGTGAACTTGTATAGCCAGTTTGCCTATTCCTGACAGCCAAAATTCTTACGTTTAAAATGTTTCAAATATCTGGGAGATTTTTTTAGGTACTTGGATAGATTAAAAGGAAAAAAAATCAACTCTGAGAGCCCAATCAAGGTCTTCTGTAAGTTCATTGGCTTCTAGGATGACATGTTAAAGATGGGGGGCGGGCAGGAGAGAAGAAGAGAAAGAGTACCAGATACAACACTCTAGAGCAGTGGCTCCCAACCTTTTTGGCACCAGGGACCAGTTCCGTGGAGTGAGCATTTTCTGCGGATCAGAGGGGACATGGTTTCGCATGCTGCCTGCATCCTGTGGATGGAGCTTCGCTTGTTTGCACAGCCCAGTTTCTGGAATGCCACAGATCTTGCTGGTCCACAGACCAGGGGTTGAGGACCCCTGCTCTGGAGATAAGATGGTCACTACCATAATAGTAAGAATGCTCCTTTTCCAGTGATATTTATACAACAGCCTTTCTGCTAGTATCCTCCACATCTTCTGAGCTCAATTCTATCAACTGCATCAAAAGCGGGGATCAGGAGCAAAAGGAGATGTTTATTTATTTATTAGTCCAATTTATATGCCGCCCTTCTCCGTAGACTCAGGGCGGCTTACAATGCATTATAGCAATAGCCTGCATACTTTTTTGTATATACCTGCTTATTAGGACTTTTGCCCCCCCCAAGCGGTGTTGTTCTATACAAAGTTGGCTTATTGCCCCCACAATACGGGTCTTCAATTTACCTACCTCGAAAGGATGGAAGCTGAGTCAACCTTGATCCTGGTGAGATTCGAACTTGCACTAATTGCAGGCAGCTGGCAGCTAAGTGCTAGCACTTAACAGCATTTTAGTCCGCTGCACCACTGAGGCTTATATATTTGTTGACCAAATATATAAAGAATATAATGTCATCAGAGTTGCAGAAAAATTGCTTCATACAATTTCAGAAAAAAGAGCCCTATTCCCAATGCTGAGCAGAAAATTACAGTAAATGATACAAAATAATTATTTTATCCTTTCATGAAACACATCTCTCACTTCAGTATCAGAAACTGAGATTGCTGCTATTCTGTGACAGGCGTGTTCTGAAAGATTTTGTTAAAGATCTTCAGTCAACATAACATTTCACAACCTATCCAAACCACAAGATAAGGCACAGAAGTTGATAATCAGCTAACTTTTAAGAGATCACTCATTTGTCCACAGACAAACTTATCATTTCCAAGTCCATTCTAAAATACTTTCTATGTCATTCAATTTTTTCATTTTCACTAATGACTGGGTAGGATATAGGCAAATGATTCCAGAAACCATGGAGGAAACTATCTAAATCAGATAGCATCTCAAATATTGAAACATGCTTCATGGCCCTTCCTAAAATGTGGAAGGACAGACATGGATAGACTAGATCAGGCCCAAAGGAAAGCAATCAAGATAATAAAAGATCTAAAAGGAAAAATTCGGGACAAACACTGAAGATTCATGATGTGTTCAGCCGGGAGGAAAAAATATCACAGGGAATCTTAATTGTTATCTCTTTGTATCTTAAAAACTCTATAATTAAGAAGATGGTTTTAAATTGTTAGAGTTGTTTCAATCAGTTTAAATTACAAGGAAGTAGGTTTTGGTTAGACATCAAAATACACTTGTGAATAGTAAGAGCTATTCAACAATAACATAGATTTTCTTGGGAGGCAGGGAACTCTTATTTGCTAAAGGTGTCAGGCAGAAGGACCCAGAATGGCAGCCTGTGGTGAACAGAGTTACTTCTTTATTGTTGCTAGCCTATTTACAAGAATCTCACCAGACTGACTGCATTCTCTTGGGAACAGCTAGATAAGGGCCTTAAGGAGTTGGGGGCAGAGGTCAGGTCCTCATTGATTCCTGCCCCTCAAGGACTCTAAGCTTGCCTGCCTCTTCACTCCTCCCCCAGCTATAGAGATTCCACAACCGGATGCTACAGTAGATTTCTATTTGGGCAAGTAATTGAACTAGATGATCTCCAAAGGAACCTTGAACCCTTAACAAGGAAGAAAACGGCATACTGTACTACATAAGATGCAGGGAACTTTGCACACATGAGAGGGAAATTTAACTTATTTTTTTTTCTAATGTAAAGCTTCCTGAAATTGCAGAGAACTATAAAATGCCAACAAACCCTCAGATACCTTCAGAAGAATCATCTTTAGAGTTTCTCTATAAAAATAATTATCTGAATCCTGAGATTGTCATTCATTGGAGTAGGCACCAAATATGTTCTCACAAACTAGAGTCTGGAAAGAAAATTAGGCTGTCCAAAGGACAAAAAAGGAAATAGGGCACAAGGATATTAGGGAACCATAACTGCAGTGATAGGAGATCTACACATGGTTCTGAACAAAGTATTAAGGGCTGAGATGTTTATACTAGAATATTTTGGTGGTTGTGTTGTTGTTCTTGTTGCGCATTCAGCAAGATATATCAAATGCCCATTCCCTGCAAAGGAGACATTGGCAGATCTGGATGTCATTCAGTTATCATTGTTTCAGTGGCTAACTGTTATACCAATGTAAAGGTAAAACAGACATGGAATATTTGTCTGTCTGCTTCAGCTAAGAACGTTGACAAGGAACAACAACATTAAATCTGATAATCATGCAAGCTGCAGCTATATTATTAGAGGAAATAAATTACACATGTTCTCAGTGTTGCCTGATAAACCATTGAAATGAATTTTGGTTCACAGATTCAACTTCCACTACCAACTGAGCAAATAATCCCAAAATTAAAGCAAAGAGAAAGCATAAGCAACCCCAAGAGAAGTGTTGCTAATTTCGAAGTCTAATAATGCAGAGACTACAAATATATCAGTAGAAAAATTGATAACAACTATTTTACTTTTAATCTGCTTGCTTAGACTAGAGCAATAGAACAAAGAGCATGCTTACACAATCAAGACATTGCTCTCCTTTGTCAATCCAGCCTCCCAACACATCATGCTCTCCAGTCAATCTGGACTTCAATTCCAACGCTCCCCAGCCATGGGCCACCAGCTGGGGAAGCCTGCTCTAAACAGAACTGCTGAGATGTAGTAGCATGTAATAGCTGAATTCCTACAGTTCTTTCTAATTCATTCTGTTGGGAGCAACCTTTCACCGAATGAAACAAGGAAAAAGCTATTTAAGAAAATAGCCTAACACTTCAGTACATCAGTCATTAAAAGTGAGCTAGAGCAGTAAGGTCAGTAACAAGTCACATTGCCTCTGCTTTACTTCCTGCACTGGAGTATCTTTGAGAGTGATCTCTTCAACTTGGGGAATGTTTCAAATGTACATCTAACCAAAGGGTGGGTTCTACTTACCTTTACTACCGGTTCGCAACGGGATCGCGTGTACGCCCTTGCTTCACTAGCATGCACTTCGCTGCATGCGCAGATCACTACTGATGACGTCAGGGTCAGTGGGCGGAGCCTCCTGCCAGTTTTACTACCAGTTCTATAGAACCGATCCGAACCGGGGGCAACCCACCACTGATCTAACCAGGTAGTGTGGCCTTTTCACTGTGTGAGTTGGGAACAATGAAATGTATGAATCAAAAGTCTTTGGCCTTGGTGGCCTGATTTAGCATTCATTTTCTGATCAGCATGACTAAGTTCATTTTCTTCTCTCAACTTTGGCCTCTTTTTAAAATATATCCACCCAATCTTCTGGTGACCATGTTGCAAATCAAATTGCAATTCTGTGAGGCTACTTGGACTATGGTTCTCAGTCCAATTAAATATCTATTGTCTATGTTAACGGCCACAATTCCCCTTTTTATCCAATATTAGCAGTTTCTTCTCTGCCTTTTATATTTATAGATTTACTTATGGAGATACACTGCATCTGCAGTTTTTCACAGAGTTATAGGTTCTTGTGATGAAGGCTTAGATCCAGAGATGCTTTCGGTGGGCTAGGAGCTAATCTTGACATGTCACTTTTTTCCCAGATTCATTCCATTCTACTTGAATTTTATTAATTATGGCCATGAGGCTATATTCTATAGTTCAAAGGGTAATTGTATATTGTTTTCAATAGCACTTTTTCTTCTTTAATTTTGCTAACTTCTACAATTTGCTTTATATTTTTAAAAAATACTCTTGTGCATCTGTTTTTTCTTCTTCCAGTAAAATCCATAATTACCCAAGTGGGAAGCATAAGCTTCTAATAACCTCTTTGGTCCACAACTCTGGTTCATTTGAAACAAGAATCACTTTTCTTATGGATGTATAAGCCCACTTATTATGTCTAAAATGGATCATAGCCATAGAAAGGTATTGGATTGGGAGTTGAAACTAGGAATATACAAAAGAATGAAGGCTATTGCTTAACGCATTGTAAGCCGCCCTGAGTCTCCGGAGAAGGGCGGCATATAAATCAAATAAAAAAAAAATGTGGAGTCCACCTTCACCATGGAAGCTCACACTAGGCCAGTCAGTCTCTCTTAGTCCAGGATAGGCTAATGTTTGAGTCCGTTAGGATTCATATAACTCAATTAAAGGACCATGACCAGATGAGTCATGTTGATTTATGGTTATTTTTGTCTATTACTATTTATAATAAGGGAACATAAATATAATCCTGCGGAGAGCATAAAACCTTGACATAAGTTTTGCTATAGTTTTTAATCAGTATAGTATTAATAATGTGACATGTTCATTTGTGTTTATGTATATCTTGTTGGGTGCATTAATGTTCAACATTTATATGAAGCATTTAACATGTGATATTTAATTCCTAATCTGACATTTCTGGCCAAAATCATCTGATAAACAACTGGGAAAACTTATTCAGATTAGTTCATACAGAAGTTGATACATCCAAGGAACAAACTGAGGAAACCATATTATAGAACAGGATACGGATGAAAGCAAATTGGAACTGTTGTTGTTGTCTGCTTTTCATTGTAATGTACTGAGCTATCAAGAAAATGTTGTCAGTTATGTCCAAGTTTGAAGAATTTGTTTTAATTCCCTCATTTCAATGTTAAAATAGGTTGAAATCTTCACTTCTTCAAGATTAGCTATGTCTACAGAAGATGCAAATTTGTTATTCTACCGCCCTGTTCCAATTTAAATTTCAATGTGGACAAATCCCACAAAAATATCCAATTCCATAGGTACCCATTTTCAATTCAATTCATTACTGTACATAGAGCTCAACTCTTACCGTATAACCTCATGAGACCTAGTGAATTATTATTTGCTCTTTGTATCATGTAACAGTATATGCCATGTTATGAAGAATCTAAACACCAATTCCAAGACAACTCAAATAATAAAACTGTAAATAAAACATTTTTACACCATGCCCTAAATAACTCTAGTTATAGAATATCAGCTTATAATGTTCGCATTCTTCTAGTACAAACTGAAAATTCAGCACAAAGTTACAAGCCCCAGCTCACATGGTTTCAAGATGTCTTTTATATTACTGTATAAGCATGTACTATATAAATAAAATCAGATGAACTACTTCTAACTAAACATGCACAGAGGAGGACTGAAAATGTTCCCAGCAAGTTTACAAAACAAAGTCTGTATTTTTTTTAAAAGCTACCACATCATAAATCCAATTTTTTTTTCTGCTGATTGCTCAGCATACATCTGTTAAAGATTAGGCCAAGACTCCACAACTTCATAAAAGTCCCAGAACTATAATTTTCCATAGCCTATTCTTTATCCACTCCTTTCAATGAATATCAACGTAAAATTCTACAGTAACAGAATTTTATTACTTATGCAAACAGAAAAAAATATAGTTTATTTAGGCTTTATATCTAAAGAGATTTATAAGAGGACAACACAATAAAAGCTATCTTAAATTGCCTTACAATAAAAAAAAACAGCAAAATGTTTACACATTACACAGAAAACTTAAAATGTTTATTTAAAAAGGAATAGAATAGAAAAGCAAAGCAAAGTAATGGCAATCTAAAATACAGGTTTGACCCTACTATCATAAGAGTTGCTGGTGAACACCCAAACCCTTCACAACTGTCGTCTCCAAGAAGCAAGGAAGGGGATCAGCCAAGCACACTTTAGGAGAAAATTTTGTAACTGGGAAGTTGGCACGAAGATGCTTTGCCAAGCCACACTACACTATGAGTTGAATCTTCCCAGCTGATCTTAAAGCGAAGGCTAGATGGTATTAGAAACACCATTTTAAGCAAAGAATGTATCCTAAGCTGCTTAGGGCTCTATAAACTAAATATCTTAAACTGGTTCTGGCAGCTCACAAGCAAACCATGTTATATGGTTCTTTTTAGTCACCTTACTTAAAGATCAAAAAGCTGAGTCTTATGCCACAGTGGTTGCAGCTTCTGAAGTCTTCAAGGTATAACCCCACATAAAGAATGCAACCAAGAGATTATTAAGAAGTGGATTCATTCAGCTGAAATCCTACTTGTCACACTAGCCAAAGCTTCTTGCTGCTGGAATTACCTATGCTTCTGGGAACTAATCAGAATCAGCCTTGCTTGCCCCCCTTGAGATCTCAGGTGTTTTAGATTTTCTGAGATTTATCATCAAGCGTTGACACTACTGATCGTAGTATGTTGTTAGAATAGTTTATTAAGATGAGTATTGGCAGATCAATGAAATTGTTTCATTCATACCTGCAAGACTGATATCATTCGTATATTGACATTGTCCAAGACTTCCCAAAAAGTAATGATGGACTGAAGATCAATAAATTGAAATGGACTCCATAAAAGTTGGTACAGTATTCAGATAAATGTTTTCAAGGCTGGGATTTAGGAAACTGGCTTATATTGGATAAGGAGCATTTCCTCTGAAATAACAGCTGTGTGCAGTAGTTTGGGATTCTATGCTATATTCAGACATGACATCACAGTGAAATGAATTTAGGTAACTGATTTATTCCAAATGTGCTTATAACTGCATGGCTATCATTCTCTCCATACAAGGTAGTCCTTAACTTACAACCACAATTGAGCCCAAAATTTATCTTAAGTGAGACATTTGTTAAGTGAGTTATGCCACATTTTACAACCATTCTTACCTCACTTGTTAAGCGAACCACTGCAGTTGATAAGTTAGTAACTTGGTTGTTAAGTGAATCTGGCTTCCCCATTGACTTTGCCTGTCAGAAAGTCACAAAAGGGAAGCACATGACCTTGGGACAGAGCAATGATCATAAATATGAACCAGTTGCCAAGCATCTGAATTTTGATCACGTGATCATGGGGATGCTGCAAAGGTCATAACTGCGAAAAACAGTCAAGCCCCTTTTTTCAGTGGTTTGTAATTTTCAACAGTCACTAAATGAACTATTGTAAATTGAGGACAACTTGTACCTAGTTTAAGAAAAAAATATTTACCAATGGAAAGTAGTTATTCAGAATGTTTGATTATTTAAAGTAGACCAAACCGTCACCTTCTTTAAGGCAGTGGGCATCTAAAGATTTATTAACTATTGTCTAAATCCAACTAATAAGACCTTTCTTACTAAATTCAACAGTTACAAAGGACAAACATCTAGAAGTCCAGCTAGGTAGATCACTGACAAAACCAGGAAGTGAAGATGCCCTCTTTCATTGTCATGTGCTCCTTTGTTACTCCCTTTACAGGAATTTATTCTTGAATAACTTCATCTTCCCCAGCCTGAGGAAATTTCCAGGCACAATTTCTATTTGTTGCTCCTCTTGTCTGATAAGAACCCAATTAACTCTTTCAGGTTGCCTAATAACCTTCTGTTTGGTCTATTCACCTTATTTATAGCTAAAGACTTAGACATCTTATCTATTTAATTGTATTTTATGTTATTATGGCACTCTTTCTCTTGTATTATTATATTAAACATACTTTACTTCTTGAGTACATAGTTTCATTTTGTGGGTGTTATCTTGCTATTCTCTAGTCCTCTGGCTGTGATAAATGATTTGATCTGATGCTCCATTGATAACCTGTAATATACTAGACACAATTGGGCCCTTTGACCTATGCTCAGTCATAGGAGTAGTGAGATTTGCACTACTTGCACTTTAGCAGTTTACAGTTTGGCTACTTTGCTTAGAGCAGCTCAGAAAACCAAGGGGATTTCTGGGCCGTCCTAAGTGGAGATGGGTCTCTGTAGCAATAGCAGCAGCAATATTTGTTAATTCCCTTATCCATCATGATATTACAGCCTCAAAAAGAAATTACCAGCAATTATATCTTGAGGCCCCTCACCAAACATCTAAGAGTCTATTAAAGTCTGTTCTCTTAGGACGGTCTCTCTGGTTTCCCATCTGGGCAGACCTGCTTACTCACACCCAGCTCACATACTATTGCATGTCTGCTCACACTGTTTTTCTTCCCAATAACATATTTCAATTCTGACAGATATTACAAGAAGGGGTAACAAGTTCTGGGAGGGAAATTAAATCCTCACCTTCTCCATTGATGGTGATAATCCTACCTCCTTCTCAGAAAGGCCACACATTTGCACTTCTGCTGACAGTGCAGATGTTAATGTTAAAACATGGCGTAGACATGATGGGGAGGAAGAGAAAGCCATTAGTGATACTGTACTGGCAACCATATGCCCTCCAGGAATTTTTCCCATTACTTCACAACATTATTTCTGGACATACCAATGTACACATACATTTAATAAGGACTGGGGGAAAAACACTTTGCTTTAGTTAATGGTGCCCTGCTGAAAAAAATGTTTAAAAGTGAGTAATATTAAATACTTTATTCTAAAAAAAGAAGTCATTATTGAACTGTGCCAGTATAGTCTTTTGCTCTTTAATTACATTAAATTAACTTTTACTGTTCCCTTTTAATTTGGACCTATGCTAATGCCCCTGTTGCTGGCAAATTATTAGTTGTTCTGCAACAATAGAGGTAGGATTGCTCTTCACCTCCCTCCAATGTTCCCTCTAAGTATTTGAGATAATTACCATTTTTCAAGCCACAACAACGCTCTCATTTCTAATCCATAATTCACTACAACTGATATGCAAAGGAAAGAGCTAGCATTTATGCAACCTGCTAGGTTACCTTCTCACTGCCTTCTGTTACAAATCTTTTTCTTCTCCTACCTACCCGGGGGCTGGAGAAGACAGAACCAACAAAGAAATTTTTGTTCTTTTTCCCCATTTACCTATACTGTCCCCAAAAGACATGGGGGAAACTGTCAGGGCCCCAAAGTCAAAACTGATGTTCTAGGACAGAAAATCCAAAAAAAACAGAATTAAATCAAATATATAGAAAATTACCTAAATAAAGAATGACAAGTGTAAATTTCTGTTCTATCATTTCTGTAAGGTTATGAAAATATAGAAGAATTCAAGAAAACTGGGGAAGGATTTTCATCATTCAGCAAATGGTGAAACCAAAGGATATTTTGCACATGTGAATTCAAACCTTTGTTAAGGTTTTAACAAAAATTGAATTCTTTGAAAACACCCTTGCGCAATGCTGAATATTCCAATTGTACGTATTAAAGTCAAGGTTTGAACCATCAAGAAAGTAAAATTTCTAAAAGGTGAAAAATTTTCAGATCAATGAGTTTTTTTTCACTATCCAATTAACAATTCTGAACAGAGAACATTTCTCTAATAAACCCTTAAAAATGATCTGTTTCAATATATATATATATAGAGAGAGAGAGAGAGACAGAGATGATAGATAGATAGATAGATAGATAGATAGATAGATAGATAGATAGATAGATATAGATACAGATATATAGATATTGTGCACACTTAAGAGGGGAGAAATGTGGGCCAGAAAATCTAAGTTCCCCAAATTGTCCAGTGAAGAAGATGTCAAACATCAAAACAAACAGAAGACACATAAACCTCTGGCAATTCTAGAGAGCCAGATTGAGAAAGAAATCCTGTGGGGTTTGTTCTCCTTAAATAGCAACAGAAATGCCAACAGGCCTGAGCACTCTACAGCGGAGGGAGGAAAGAGAAGGACCTTTGCTGGTGGGCAGACGATCACTCAAGCTCAGGCTTCAAGGATCCTTTAGCAGCCCATTTCCCAGTTCTGCAAGGAGATCCCGCAGATGTCACAGGAATAGAATAGAATTCTTTATTGGCCAAGTGTGATTGGACACCCAAGGAATTTGTCTTGGTGCATATGCTCTCAGTGTACATAAAAGAAAAGGGGACATTAAGGGGACGCTCAGCTGCCCCTTTAAGGGGACTACACGGCATGACGCCAGAGCAAAGGAGCTGGAGGAAGATCAAGAATCCAGCTCCTAGTGGCTCCTGTGACACTGCATGGAGGGTGTGGAGGTGGGGGGGCGGGAATATGTCTGGGGTCTGCCGGATATACCAAACGACAACGAAGCCAGCAGCTGCTTTCCGGTGAGGGCTATCTAAAGGGACATCTTAAGCGGGGGGGGGGGAGAGGATTTGCAAACCTTACTCTATGTACCCACCCCGCTATCCAGACAACTCAGCTCATCTATCCACAGTCCCCATCCTCACGGCTTCCCTAAAGGGTCAAACTCAAGAAATCCCTGGCGAAGCCAAAGTCTGACCGCGCCAAGCTTTGGGCTGGCGAAATTCTCCAAGCGCTCGTCCAGGCTTCCTGCCTGTCCCCCCCGTCCCCACCACACACACACACACACACACACAGCGGGCAATCGGCCTTCCCCCTATGCCTTGCCGTCCCCTGCTGCAGAAAGGAGCCGCTCCTGCCGCCCCCGCGCTCCGCAGGCAAGAAAGAGCCCAAGCTGCTGGCGCAGTCCATGCCCGAGGAGTCGCCCTCACCTCCTTCAGCTGCTCCATCTCGGTGCGGATGGTTTCGTACTCCAGCTCCAGCTCCTCGTACTGCTGCTTGAGCTGCTGCTTCTCTTCCAAGACCACCAGCCCATATTCCGCAGCCTGGATCTTCTCCCGGGTGGTTTCGCCCAGCTCCTGGAAGAGCCGCTTGATCTCGGCGCGCAGCCACTCGGGCTCCGACTCCATCACCAGCTTGGCGTATTCTTCCTCTTCCATGGCTAGAGACATCTTTGCAGCAGGCGGAGGCGGCCCGAGAGTGGGGGGGGTTTCCAGACCGGCAAAAAGGAAGGAAATGCGGCAGGGAAAGCAAGCAGAAGGACGGACCCCGCAGCACCCTCCGCCCCTTCAGCACCTTCAGAACCCCGCCAGTCCCTCGGCCCCCATGGTCCTCTCCTCTCCAGCGCCACTTGCCCGGCGTGCCATGAACCGGCAAGGCTCCTCGATCGCCCGGCGCTTACACCATGATTCCTGCACCCCCCACCCTCCAGTCTCTTACTGCGGCTGCGAAACTCCCTGGGAATGTAAACCGCAGTGAAATCATTCAAAAGGAACGGCCAACCGATTGACCCGCGGCATTATAGGACTTGTAGTCTTGGCTCCTTTGCAGTCAAGCCCAGCTGGGGCCTTCGAAGACTACGACTCCCATAATGCACAGGGAGGCAAGCACAGATGGATTGCAAGCTCCGGCCTCTTTAAGGAATTTTTTTGCACAGGAAGAATCAATCTGGCAGCCGGCGCTGTTGTTATCCTCGGTGCAAGTGCGGGTTGTGTCAAAGCGCCGTCCGTTTGAATACTGACCCCTAGCGGCCCTTCCTAGTAGAGTCCGCGTATAGAGACGTGGGGACGAGGAATCGGGTTTACTGCAGGATACCTGTGAATTGTCCATTCTTGCACTGGTGGCTGGCACAGCCTGTGATAAGATTTAAGCTAAAATTCTGCAGATGCTTAAAATGGCTGCACGTTTGTTTTTAGTGGCTGGCGATATGGCGGGGGAGGGAGGGAGAGAATTTCTAAAAATCAATGAAGTCTTAGTTTATATCTAATTGGAAAGATGTTGTTAGTAAAACCAGTCTTAAGTTGCCTTTAAACATTCAGATGCAATACAACATGCTTGCAGCACTGAGCTCTCCACTATGAAGGTAACAGTAACAGTGTTGGAAGGAGGTCATCTAGTCCAACCCCCTGCTCACACAGGAGACCTATATACTAGGGATTCGAACCGCCAAACTGCAGGACCTTTCAGTAAAGCACCAGGGTGACTGCAGCTGCCAATCTCAAAATGCTTCTGAAATTACTAATGGGTTTGCTTAACCAAATCATTATTTACTGAATCCAATTTTCTAGATTCACATGACATACCGGATCATAAAGTAATCACACAACATACTAAGCCATATCAGCCATATGTTAGCCAAGCTGAAACAAACATTTGATGGTTTGTTGATGGTGCAGCCCTTGAGAAAAATCAACATCTGGCATTTTTTAGTTAGAAAAAGGAAATGATCAATCAGAATAGAGCTGGAAGGGACCTTGGAGGTCTTCTAGTCCAGCCCCGTACTCAAGCAGGAGACCCTACACCAATTTCTGTCCAATTTCTTTTTAAAAACCTCCAATGAAGAAGCACCCACAACTTCTGAAAGCAAACTGTTCCATTGGTTACATCAAATTATGCATGACATGGAAGAAACTAAGAAGTTTTTGTCTTAAAATCTAGAGACACTCAACAAAAGTAAACAGTGGGAGATGTTTGCTTCAGCAGAAGTTTGTAAATATGACAGTTTTAAAGGAATATAAATACTTTGCCAAAGACAACACTATAAATTCGACCTGTTGATTGCTTAAAGTAGGATATCAACTCCATTTCATATGGGGAGAAAAGAAGGCTAAGCATAATAATGCATTGATGTCCTACTTGTGGACTTCCTAGGAAAGTTTCCTCAGAGGTATTCTTAGGTGGGCAGAAACCTGAATATTGCCTTATGTACATTTCCTGGTAAAATATATGGGAAAATCCCATTGGGAGAAAATCCCACTTAGAGTTAGGTTTAGGTCTCCATGAATTCATGGAGCAAAATGGATATCGCCAATGGATTTGTAGATGAGAGAAATGCTTAGGAGGACAATGAACTCTTGAAGCTGCCTTATCTACATTTATTGATAAAATACATGGGTAAATCCCATTCGGGGAAAACACCACTTAGGGTTAGCTCTCCATGAATTCGGAGAGCAAAATGGACATCGCTAATGGATTCATAGCTCAGAAGAATGCTTAGGAGGGCAATGACTTTTCGAGCCTGCCATATGTCTGTTTCCTGACAAAATGCATGGAAAAATCCCATTGGGGGAAAAACCCACTTACAGTTAGGGTTAGGTCTCCATGAATTCAGGAAGCAAAATGGTCATCGCCAATGGATTCATAGGGCATCAGTATGTGTAGTAGGGGGATGACCTTTTGAACCTGCTTTATCTACGTTTCCTGATAAAATACATGGAAAAATCCCATTGGAGGGAAAACCTACTTATGGATAGGATTTGGTCTCCATTTATTCAGAGAGCAAAATGGATATTGCCATCAAATTCATAGCCAATTGGTATGTTTAGTAGGGCTCTGTTTTCAACACTATCTTAGCTACCTTTCCTGGTAAAATACATGGGACAATCTCATTGTGGGGAAATTCACTTAGGGTTAGGGTTAGGTTTCCATGAATTTGTAGAGTAAAATGGACATTGCCAATTGTTTTTAAGAAGAGATTGGATAACCATTTGTCTGAAATGGTATAGGGTTTCCTGCCTAAACAGGGTTGGACTAGAAGACCTCCAAGGTCCCTTCCAACTCCTATTCTATTCTATTCTATTCTATTCTATTCTATTCTATTCTATTCTATTCTATTCTATTCTATTCTATTCTATTCTATTCTCTTCTATTCTATTCTATTCTATTCTATTCTTCTAATTGATTTGAGCACATTGGTATGCTTAGGAGCGTGGTGAGTTTTCAAGCCTGCTTAAACTGCATTTCCTGATAAAATACAAGGTAAAATCCCATTGGGGGCAGATCCATTTAGGATTAGAGTTAGGTCTTCATGAATTCAGTGAGTAAAATGGACAGTAACAATGGATTCGTAGGACATCGGTATACTTAGCAGGGTGCTGACTTTTCAATCCTTGTAAAATACATGGGAAAATTAATTTGGGGTCAAATCTATTGAAGGTTTAGGCTTTGGTCCCAATGACGTCTGAGGGCAAAATGGATATCGTCATGAAGAATGAGAACCTGGAAACAGTCTTTATATCTGATTCAGCATAATCCTTCTTTTATACTCAGAAGTGGCAGGAAACGCAGAAGATGGATGCCTACTAAATCAAAACAAGCACACCTGAAGATTACGTCAGGTGACATTTTTTGTGCCCTGCCCTTTCCCAAGGCCTTTGGAAAACACTTTAATCTTCTTCCTCTCAATCATTTTGATCCAAACTGATCTAAATATTTAAAGCATTCCTTTTAATAATGTGGTCTGTAAGTTGTAGCTTCAGAGCCAGGAGCTGTTCGGGCTTACTAATTCCTGGATTTTCTTAGCCTATGATGAGATTTATCATGTGAATGTATAACACTCTCATTGTTTGTTATTAAACTCGCCTGGAACCAAAATATTAAGAAGTTTGATTTAATCCACCCCTATGTATTTAATTAATATTGTTTTCTGATCTTTTCTGAGTGTACCCATGGAGTTTGTTCACATGTCCTTTAACATCTTAACAGGTATTTAGTTAATTTCTCATTTATGCATGTCAGGCCCACCTGCCTGGATTTAATTCAAGATTTGGGGATGTTCCAATATCTTATGTAAAATTTCTATGGGACCTCAATTAATGGGAATTGAAAATAAGCAGGTTGAAGGTAAACCTTGTAGAGAAAAGTTGAGAGACCAACAAAAGCCATTCAGAAATCTCCTAAGGTAAATTTCAGCATCTGCTTTTGAGTCCAGATTTCAACTATTTCTTTTTTTAAATACGTATTTGTATTATCAACAAAAATGAAATACAAAACAGAAAGAAAAACCATACATCCAAAAAAGAAAAAAATGACCCAAGTATCAAATAAATGTAAACATATGGAATCCACCAAGATTGGATGTTGAGGGGAAAAAAACACAGATAAATTCTCCTCCCCTTTATGTAACAGGTCTACAAATAGTTGTAAACTTTCCCAACCCTATTTAACAAGAATACTATATTAAATAAATATTTGTCTATATTATGATGGGTCAGTTTGATTATCAGATAGAAATCCCTTCACCTGGAATATTTTGTTTATTTAATTTATTATTTAACCAACTGTTTCTACCTTTTCTAAGAGTCCAGAAATGTATCAGCAAGTAGAGGTTTTCCATTTCAGCCGAAAGGCTGCATTTGCAAATTAGCATCTTGTTTTCGACATCCTAACCTTGAATTCAGATGGTGTATTGAATCTCCAAAGTGTGACCGGCAAATTCAGGAAATTCTAGAGTTCAAGGGCAAGTGTATTGTGCAAACAGAGCTTTTTTGTGATGCTATTCTTTGAAGAAAGAATAATCTGAACTGGGCAGGGACTGGAAAAGATTGTCTTGCCAACAACATAATCTGTCTAGTCAACAGTCTACATCCCAGTCCGGTCTTGATTACTACAGCCACATGGCCCTACCAATTTCTTGGCAACATCTTTAGAAGTGGCTTGCTAGTATCTTCTTCTCAGTGAAGGAACCTATTAGTATATTTTATCACTTTTAAATAGATTATATGATTGACTACTGAGTCTTGCCCAGCATTTACAGGAATATAGCTTCCAGTTAAAGGCTGTTCTGTGTGGGTCCAGCATTACTTTTAGGCAGAATGCAGACAAGACACCTCACATTTCATTGTTCGACTTCAAATTCCAGGGAGGAAAGTAAAGGTTAACATTTGGGGGATGGGGGGGTCAGGCCCTAAAATGACATAACTTTTTGTGTTTTCTGCATTCTTTGTATGGTGGGAGGAAATGGCAGAGTTGCTGCTTTATCTCCAGCAGCAAAATACTTTTGGCTCTACTGAAAAGCAACATATTGGTATAAAAGCTTTACCCAGGCATTTTTTGGGATGATTGTTCCAGAACAATAACAATTGTTCCAGAACTTTTTAAAATATGAACATTGTTTTAATGTTAGTCATTTTATTGTCTTTTAGCACTGGTTATTTATTGATAGTTTTCATTGTTCTGTACACTGGCACTCATTAGGGGAGAAAGTAGCATAAAATCAAATTGTTGTGGTCCGTGCTATTCTTACAGGCCTCCTTTGCAATCATGTTTGCCAAGTAGAAGCAATATCAGGCATTTGGAAGAGGAGGTATACTGACCAGAAGGTAGCTAGGCTGACATGTCTTATTAAATCACAACATTGTTTTGTTTTGGTGTAACACAACATCTGAGATGAACTAATCTGGCCACATGTAGAAGCATCCTAACTGAATCCTTTGTAAGGGAGCTGCAAGGCCATTACCCCAGGATTGGAAGAAATCTTAGGTTTTGGTCACGCTCTAATTTTCTAGGCAAGTACCCGATCTTTCCCTTTTGTGACTCATTTCATTTTTATTCCATTTTGAAGTTGTTGTTTGTTCCCTCAACTCAGAATGCAGTAAATAGGGCGAGCTGAGTAACTTGAGGGGAGAAGGCATGAAGCAAACCCTATAGGCATCTCTACTGAGTTGGATCATTTTTTTCCTCCATGCAAAAAGCATACTGCATTTCAAACCATCAGGGAAATTAGAGGGGAAAGGCTTAGTATTCAGCAGGCACAATGTCTTTAGAACTATGGAAAAATGCAGTAAGCTTGCTCATTCCTGGCAAGGGTGATTTATAACTCAGAAGCAAATGCTCTGTGATTAACCCCTGCAGTTGATTATAAATCTGCATTCTCACAACATGTATCTCTCTGTGTAATTGAATGTTAGTTTATTCGACTGACCTGAGCTATAAACTAAATACACTCTATGCTAGACTACAATGAAACTAACACATTTTGATCCAATGTGCCATAGAAATGCAGCAAACATTTGTGTTATTTTATAACAAAGACAGCTGCTATTTATCCCATTGTTAGTACGGGTCTGATCCCTTCTCCAAAAGTTCTATGCATAGAGTAAACCTCATGGTATTAAGTTTTAAAGAGCATTTGTTTTAACAAATACCCTTAATGTTAAGAAGTTTCCTTTACCTTATTGCTTATCTTTGCATCTTCAGCATCCAGCTTCCCTATAGAGCAGTTCAACGACTTCGCAGAGTTTCCCCTTATAAGCTACTTACATGAAACTTAGCAGGTACATGAATTTATAAGCCCTCCCCGTACAGGTAGCCAAGACTGTGCTGTCATAGTGCAAGTCCTGCCCGCTTTTCTGTGAATATGATGTCACAATATGTGTACAAAGAGGTGGAGCTTTGCTGCTTTTATCATTGTCCACTTTCATCATCCCCACTCTCCAGACACCGAAGCTTCCCCATAACGTGCAAGATATTTCGTACTCTCCAGTGAAACTGTATGATCATTGTACCATTATTTTGGCTTAGTGATCAACCGTCTCCTTAAGCAATGTGGAAAGACAGCCTGTAGAAGTTGAGCTTGTAGAGCAGATAGTAAGTTATCAGAAGTTTGATTCTCAAGAAGAGACTGTCTTGGGATTTATTTATTTTTCAGTCAGACATCAAAATCACTGGCCATGTTGTGGACCATAAAGGCTGGTTCTGCCTTAGGCACAGCCACATTGGGCTAATCCTGTGTGGTGCAGAGAAAAGCTCCTGCTATGGTTCCTTTAGCTACACAGTAGCTAAAAAGGTAGAACAGGAAGAGTAATTTCCAAAGGCCCTTTCTCCCTAAGATTTCTTTCCCTGGGCTCATGCCTGAAATAAAGCCAAACTACGTGTTTCCTGGCAGGGCAGTCATTTCAAAAGCTCTTCATTGATTCATTCTTGCTTTGTTCTCTTGCATGATCAGAAAGAGGTCATTTCAGCCTATTATAAGGCCTGTTCCATGTCTTATCTTCCTTTCCTAATATCAATTAGTTATCATGCTTATCTGATGACCCAGTTGTAATTTGGTAAGACAAACTCACCAAGATTGTTGCTTCCCATATAGCACAGACTGTACTAAAAGACCAAGAATGTAAAATTATCAAGACTTGATACTTTCAAGTATGATAAATAATCTGAATGATATTTTTTCGTTAGTAAGTGGGCTACAGAAAATACAGCTGTAATATTATACCTTAAAGTTACTTTTATTATGGTACAAGTTTATATATAATAACCGCAACGCTTCTGTACCCAGACGTAAATTTAAATCTGCATGGCTTGCTTAGTGGATATGATTCTTAATTTAGTGCCTCAAATCACAATAGATTAACAATATACATAAAAAATTGTAGAAAGCTCAGGTATTGTGGGACATCTAAGGCAGAGTTGAAAAGATTGACATTTTTGCATTCCTGCCTTGTTTTGTAAAAAATAAAATAATAAGGATACCATCAAAGATCCTATTAATTCTGATTCTAGAAAGAATAATCCAGATTCTCATATAGAATTTTCAAATTGTATTAAATATGAAAGGCACTTCTGTTGCATGATCTGAAGTCAATGGTTAATTTTAAAGAGAGGTTGGGGTTCAAGGTAATTAAAAGCCACATTGCTGTCTTCAATGTCTTGCTCTCAAACTTAGGAATTTACAATGCATAATATAATCTATACTTTTCTTATATATATCAAGAAGCAAAATTATTTTTAAAAATAGAAGTGCTGTAAATTCAGGCTTTAAAATTTTCCCGGCAACAGTCTGAAAACTAAATCTCCATCATAGATGTATATCAGCATGTAAATATATGTATGCACTTTAAAAAGCAGTAGAAGAATCCAAAGTGATCAAGAAACAAAGAAACGGCACTTACATAGCTGAGCCCACTGAAGTTTGGCGTGAATTGTTATGATATTGCATTTTCAGATGTGCCTTTACTTTCCTAATCTATTTTTATAGCACACTTGCCAAAAATATGAAGGCCAGTCATCAGCAGGCAGCAACTGCTATTCTACAGGAACATCTGGTGGGATTAAAAAAAATTGGCAAATTGCCGATGACAGAAATCATGTGAGAGGAAGAGGACTGTGATTAGCATAATAAAAGCTTGTAATTACTTATGTCCAGCCTGGCAGGAGTCCAAAATTACCACACCTGCATCAAGCCATAATTATCCAACATTTCTCTTGGGATTTCTATCTCAGCAAGGCAGGAAGTGGTGAGTCTGTTCAATCCTCCCACTTTTGCCTTTTAACCTGCTGTTAGCAGCATGTTAATGATAACATGAGCCATCATAATGCTGAGCATTTATAGCACGCATTCTGAATACTCAGAGGCAGCACACATTATTTCAGCAGTTCTTACAAGCTTTTATTCCGGCATTTTTAACGTCTTGAATGCTTGTTTTTAAATTCAAATATTTATGTTTGCAATTGCATTTTACAGTTTTAAGTTCATTATCCTGAGATGATGAACGGTTGCTGGAATTGGGTATGTCTAGTTTAATGAAAAGAAGGACTAGGGGTGACATGATAGCAGTGTTCCAATATCTCAGGGGCTGCCACAAAGAAGAGGGTTTCAAGCTATTTTCCAAAGCACCTGGGGGCAGGACAAAAAGCAATGGATGGAAACTAATCAAGGAGAGAAGCAACCTAGAACTAAGAAGAAATTTCCTGACAGAATAGTTAACTAGTGGAACAACTTGCCTGCAGAAGTTGTGAATTCTCCAACACTGGAAGTTTTAAAGAAGAGATTGGACAACCATTTGTCTGAAATGGTATAGGGTTTCCTGCCTGAGCAGGGGGTTGGACTAGAAGACCTCCAAGGCCCTTTCCAACTCTGTTATTCTATTCTATTCTAGATCACCTTTAATGAAGGTATGGAATTTTAAAAAGTTTAAAAGAAATGAATAGGACTATTTTTGATTCACAGAGCGAGTGTAAGGAGCAATTGAAAACAAATAAATGTGAGTTGAATAATTGTATTTGGTTGATTGCCAAGTTAGGTTTAAAGGAATTTTATTTATTTATTATTTCTTTATTATTTAAATTTCTATACCGCCCTTCTCCTTTCGGACTCAGGGCGGTGAACAGCCAAAAATAAAACATTTGTACACAAAAGTTAAAATAGTTTTAAAATAATTAAATAAAGTTTGGCCCATAATTTAAAACATTTCAATTAAAATCAGTATCAATTTTAAAAACCAATATAAAATCAGACCAGCCCAAAGACAGCTGAAGACATCTTCAGTTCATGTTGACTCCTTATGGACATATTAATGGACTTTTTGAAGTGATTGGCTATTGCAGTCTTTTAGGATGTGTTCAGCCCAAGAAATCACTTGTAGGATCTCATCCCCATTTTCTAAGAGGCCCAACATTGCTTAGCTTCTAAGGTCAGACAAGATTAGCCAAGTGTTAAACAAATCTAAAATATTGATCAAAGTGCGTTTAACGCCTGCTCATGTTTGTATATTTATTGTTAAATTAATTCAAAAATGTTATTGTTTTAAGAATTGTTGTTAGTCATCTTAGAACATAGAACATAGAGTAATAGAATTGGGACCTCAGAGGTCTTCTAGTTCAACCCCCTACTCAAGCAGGAGCAGGAGAACCTATTTCATTTCAGACAAATGGTTGTCCAATCTCTTTTTGAAAGCCTCCAGTGATGGAGCACCCACAACTTCTGAAGGCAAGTTATTTCATTGGTTAATTGCTCTCACTGTTAGGAAATTTATCCTTAGTTCTAGGTTGCTTCTCGCCTTGGTTAGTTGTCTTGCTTATTGGTGCTTTGGAAAATAATTTGACCCCTGGCACTTTTGTAGGAGCCCCTCAAATATTGGAACAGTGCTATCATGTCCCCATATTTAAGCGATTGGCCACTAGGTTTCCAAGATCCCTCTCACAGTTCCTGGCATTAAGCCAAGTTTCACCTAGTCTATACCTGTGCAGTTGGTTTTTCTTACTTAACAATATAACTTTATTTTTATCTAAGTTGAATTTCATTTTGTTAGAGATAGGGTTCAGTGTTCAAGTCTGTCAAGATCTTTTTGGATTGTAAGCTTGTCTTCTGGGGTGTTGGCTATTCCTGTCAGCTTAGTTTCACCTGAAAATTTGATGAGTTCCCCTTCAGTTCCCTTGTCGAAATTGTTTATGAAGATATTGAAGAATACTGGACCTAAACCGAAACCTTGGGGTACCCCACTGCATACTTCCCTCCATGTGGATATACTCCACTATACGTTGAATACAATTTGTCTTTAATTAATTAACTGCTTAAAATAATAATGTTACCAGCTAAAACATAGAAAATGCATAAAGAAAGTTACAGTTGAAGATTCTTACTTTTTTCTCATTGTCCTTCCTTTGCTCTGATTTCATCCATCGTCATCCATTTTTATCTCTTGGATTCAGCTTGCTATTGTCCATCATTTATTCACCCATTAATCATTCTAATCTTTCTCATTACATTTTGTAGTTCATTGTAACCTACAACAGAGGTGGATCTGATAATAGCATTAAGGTAGCCAGACAGAGAATAAAGGAGAAGTTACTCCTTTGTTCCAGGCCTGTTAATTACATGGATAGTGTCATTAAATGGTTTAGTCATTAGGTGGCTCTGCACTTAGTTAATTTAGACTGAGTGATGTGTTTCATGTTACTGTTTTCTGCTTTTATTTAATAGAGATAGTGATGCAGTCCAAATTTCCAGTACATTTTCTGCACCATGAGCCACTGCTATTTAGACATAGCAAAGAGAGAAGCTAGACTTGTTTTTGCAGGTGTGACTGTCTGACGTACCAAGACAATAATCATAGCTTTCTAGAAATGCACAGAAGTGCCCACTTGTCCACATCAAGTTCCATGGCTTCTATCCTTTACTTGTTCAGACCTGGAGCTGCATTTGGAAAATAAACTATGCACTCACAATGCACAATCCCACCTATTAATTCTGGCATTCTTTTTCTGTCTTTGTGGCATTCACAAAGCACCAAAGTGAAAACAAGATCTACTGTGGCTCAGAATGAAGTCTGCTCCACTCTATGTATTCTAATAATGAGGTTGTGGTTTGTAACTAGAAACAGAGAGAGCATCATGCCCAAATCTGTTATTTTAGCCCCAAATCTGGACAGGCTGGTTTTATTGAATTTCAGGAAAGTAGAACGAAACAGGGAGTAGAAAAGGGCCTGCCTCTCTCTTCTGTCACAGCAGGATCTTGGCTCATTGCCTGGAGGGAACGATTGGGGAGCCCATATTCCAGTATGTCTGGCATGCCATCTGTTAGCGCATGTTGCAAAGTGGATTTGGTGTGCATGCTCAACACAAAATGCAGGGCCCTGCCAAGGCTAGGAATGGTTGTATAGAGGAGATAGGGAGGAAAATTAATCTTCAGCTGTTCACCTTGTGTTGCAAACAGCCTTTCTGCATAAGCCAGCTAAATAAGGCACCGCTCAAGAACTGGTAACTATATCCCCTTTTAACCCCCCATCCTGAATCTCTAAGCATATATTTCCTTGCCGTGCATTTATTCTCATTGTCTCTGAGCATGCTGATATGATAAATTAGATGACAATACTTTTTTGTGCAAGTTCCAGGTCTTTAAGAAGAATCCAAATTCAAATGTTGTGAATATTACACAGCATAAACAACTGTCTGAGCAGCTAGTATTTGAAGTCTGTGAAATTCTGATGGTTCTTCTGGGTATCCAGGATTTCTCAGATTCTGTAACATCCCTGGTGGGATTTTGTGGGGTGGGGGGTGTGAAGATGAAACTGCCACAGCTGTTCTAGTAAATGTGTATCTCATCATCTGATTACTTTTTGAAATTAGTCAGAAACCTGGCATAGATTAAATATCTATCAATAGTTTAGCCAAGTTCTTGTAACAAGCATTTGTTCTTCTGAGGCAGAAGCCTTGCACCATAAATTAACTCCCTATTAAATGTTACCCTGCCAGCCTCTATGAACCTGGTAGCTGCTTTGAAGAGTTGTGAAAAGGATCTTTCTTGCAATTTGTACTTTGCTGTTAAAAGGTAAACATTTTCTTATAGCTAGTTTTCTTGATCACATTAAGAAAAAATATTAGGAAGTTAAGAACATATTACAGAATATAAAATATTTTATTAATTAAGCCAGCAGTCCTTCTTTCTTAGAATTAGGAGCTATAGCATACACAGGATTATATGGGATTATCTATACAGCACCTTAAAAAATATAATTTCCCCACTCAAGCAAAAAAAGAGCTGGGAAAGCTGAGTTCTAGTCCTGCTTTAGACCCAAATTAAGTTGTGTGACTTTGGGCCAATTGCTTTCAGTCAGCCTTAAAAATAAGACAATTGCAAACCATTTACAAAGAAATGGATGGTCCTTTGATCACCTGGTTGTGGCCACCATTCTGATTTGACCCCTTTCCTTGGAAATCCCTGACAAAATCTGTTTCTTGTCCAGAGATCCCCAATAAACCATGGATTAAAATTAGAGAGCACAAGAGAAGGAAAGGCCCAGTAAGGGGGCAAAGCAAAATGTTGGTTTTTAAAAAAATAAATAATACATAAAGTTATTTCTTAGAAGCCCTGATCTGGAAGAAGAATTTGCAGCAAAAGTCTCATTGCTTTAAGACATCTGACAGGAGAAGTTAACAAAAGAAGGATGCATTTTCATTTTAAAATTATACTCCTGACAGTTGATTGACACTTTTTCTGTAGTAATTTTTATGGCATTGCTAGCTCAAAGCACAACAGCCTGTAAGTTCAGCTTTCAGGAGCTCCATTTTAGTCAAAAAAAAATATGTTTTTATTATTTTTTATTATTTATTTTTTAAATTTTTATACCGTCCCTTCTCCCGAAGGACTCGGGGCGGTGAACAGCCAAAATTAAAAACACACAATACAAACATTAAAATACTATAAAAATGAAATTAAATTTATCTTTAGCTTCCCCAATTTAAAACCCCTTACCCATATAATTCCCCAATTAAAAGATTTTTAACCCAGCCCGGCTTGCTGAAATAAAAAAGTCTTCAGGGCCCGGCGGAAGGTCCGGAGGTCCAGGATCAGTCGTATCCCTGGGGGTAGCTCATTCCAGAAAGTGTTTTGAAAACACTTTGATTGACAGTACATAAAATTAGAAAAGAGAAATGAAAGGGGAGAAAATGTTAACAGTGGAATTAAATCTAATTTTTCACCTTATCTCAGTGTGGATATATAATGAATACACACTTTTATCTTTCTTGATGACTTCTTTTGCCCTCAGTATCATGCTCTTTCTAGTGATGAACTTCAAAATGGCTATTTCAAGGTTTTCTGTGGATATCCTCTGCAATCTCAGTGAAAAAGATGTCATATGGACAGTGGCTGTCTCAATGCTAGCGGGTAGAGTACATGAATGGGAAGAACTATAACAGTCATGTCCTCCTGTGGTCTTCTTAGAGGCATCTGGTGGCCTACTATGGAAATAAGATGGTCAGCCATCTGGCTTTAGGTCTGATGAAACAGAAGGGTGATTCTTATTTTTAGTCATAAGAACTGACTCCCTTTAATCAAATGTGAAAATTGACTCCCTCTCACTTGATTAGCAAGCTTTGCTATCTTCTTTGTGAGCTCATGGCATCCCTGGAACAGATGGGGCTACGCTTTTGGCCAGAGGTGAGTGGAACTTAGTCACTCAGCACCTATTTTGCTATGCCTTTTTGCTAATGGATTAACATGGCTCTCATCCTAAAACAACACATGAAGTGAGTGAAGTTCACAATAATGGATGCCTTTTTGGTAAAATATGTTAGTTAGAAAAGGTGCTACTAGACTTCTCCTGATTATTATTTTTTTGCTTACTCTTTAAACAATTGTATTGCTTTCATAAAAGATAGAGAATAGAATAGAATAGAATAGAATAGAATAGAAAAGAAAAGAAAAGAAAAGAAAAGAAAAGAAAAGAAAAGAAAAGAAAAGAAAAGAAAAAAAGAAAAAGAAGAGAGATAAATTGTTCCTTTTTCCGACCACCAGATCTGGATTGTAAAAGACTGGAGATTTGGATTGCAAAAATCCAGCTCTCCAGTGGAGACAATGAGAATTCTATATCTTTGCTGTCATCTTGTGACCATCTGGATTTAGCAGCCCCAATTGCCTCCCCCTTTCTCCCCTCCTCCTGCCCCCCCCCAGCATGCTGCTTCCTCAATAAACCTTAGTCAACCTTTCAGACCTTAAGCATCTGTCTCTACATACTCTTAATGGATTTGATCCACTCCTGTATATGCACGGCTGAATTTGAACTCCAGTGTTTGAAAGATTCCAACCAGGTTGTCTCATTTCCCTCCCCCCCCCCACTCAAATGCAAAATAATGCAGATTTTGTTTTTATGGGTACCAGGCAAGGCAAGATTTCCAACAAAAGAGTTTCAATGGAGAAACCATGATAGAAACCCAACATTTCCAAAAAGAAAACGAATATGATTAGTTGCAAATCTATTGTGGAGATATAAATGTGTGTGTGTCTATGTGTGTGTGTATTGTACTCCTGACAGTTGATTGACACCTTTTCCATAGTAATTTTTATGGCATTGCTAACTCAAAGCACAACAGCCTGTAGTTCATTTTGTAGCTTTCAGGAGCTCCATTTTAGTCAAAAAAAATATGCTATTGAAAACACTTTGATTGACAGTACATAAAATTAGAAACAAACAGCAAATGTTTATAGATAGGCCTCATGCCCAATACAACTGATTTTTTTCCCCTCACATAAGGTAAGTAGAACTCATTGAAAGCTCAGAGAACAGAGTTAAGAGATGTGTTTAAACAAAGCCATAAATAAATAAATAAAATAATTCTGTAGCTTTTTCAGTCTGTGTGTGATATCATCAGAATGTTCTTCAAATATATGTCTGTTGCAATATTTTCAGGATCAGACTCAATAAATCTAGTAAGAGTTAAGAGTTCAAATATATCTCTCTTTATTTACACAAGGCATTCTATATTCACTGAATATTCACAGATAGAAGCGAGGAATGGGTGCGTGCAGCTCCTTATATATACAATGGGTGGAGCTAGGTATGGGAGTGGTAAAGTATGAATACATTAAGAAGTGAAGAATAAATTAACCCCTGATATCCCGTTCATATACTATTTGCATATTAGAGAATAAGGCATTTACATGTGACAAATCCCCCTCTAAATGCCGATTCGATATGCTACACCAATTACATTCAGATTCAGAACAATACAAAACATATAACTTGGAAGTCAAGTATTTATGTTGCTTAGAAGGCAAAGGCTTTGTCAATATGTCTGCTAATTGTTCTGATGTCTCACAATGTACCGCTTTAATAAATCCATCCTGAGATAATTGTCTCACATGTTTAAATTTTATGTCTATATGTCTAGACCTCTGTCCAATGGCGTCAGATCTAGATATTTCGATAGCCGCTTTATTATCTTCATGCATGACAAAAGGTAAGGCAGGTTTTTTCCAAACATCAGAAATTAAATCATTAAACCATACAAGGTTATTTGCTGCTTTAGATAAACATATTCTGCTTCTGTCGTTGAAGTGGCCACTAAATCTTGTTTGCCAGTGTACCAGTAAACTGGACAACCGTTTAGGAGGAATAAATAACCAGATGTACTTTTTCTGCATGAAGTGTCTCCAGCCCAATCCGCATCTGCGTAACATGTGAGGTTTGGCTCCTTGACATTATTAGGCTCTAATATCAAACAAAAATCTAAGGTATTCTTTAAATATCTTAATATCCTTTTAACAGCTTCCCAATGGTACATTGTTGGTTTGCTGACATGTCTGGACAATAAATTGAGGGGTAAAGCGATATCAGGTCTAGTCCAATTGGAAATGTAAAGAAGGGAACCTATGATTGATCTATAGAATGTGTTATCTTTGAATTCAGGGGATGATTCATCTGCATTTCTTAGGAAGTCAGTCTGCATAGGAGTGTCACAGGGTTTGGCATCGCTTAGATTACATTTGTTCAAGAGTTCTATGATCTTATCTCTCTGAGAAAGCTTGAATCCTCTTCTAGTTTTACTAATTTGAACACCAAGATACTTATTTACTTTGCCTAAAGATTTCAATGAGAAATGTTCATTTAGCTTTGTTACAAATGTTTCTCTTCTCTCTTTATGTTTACCTATGTACAAAATGTCATCCACATAGATCAATACAAATTCTATGTAATCATCACCCTTTTTAACAAAGAAACAGTTATCAGCAGTAGTAGCATTGAAATCCATAGTTTTAAGTACTTTTACTAAACAATCATACCATCGTTTACCAGATTGTTTTAACCCGTATAAACTTTTGTTTAATAACCAAGTTTCATTCTTGTTTGTGTATTGACTGTGAGGTGCTCTTACATATATTTCCTTATCTAATTTTGCGTGTAAATACGCAGTCTGTATGTCATATTGGAATACATCGAGATTGAGTGCTGAAGCTACAACCAGAGCTGTTTTGACACTCTCAGTTCTTACTGTGGGGGAGTATGTGTCAGTATAGTCCTCCGGATATTTCTGTGCATAACCTTGTGCAACTAATCTAGCCTTGTATAGAGTATTGCCTCCCTCTAAATTTTTAATTTTATATATCCACCTAGTGCCAATAATGGTTTTGTCCTTTGGTGCAATTGCAGGTGTAAATACATCTAATCCTTGTAAGCTTTCCATCTCTTTTGTCATTGCTAATTCCCATTTTTCTTTTTCTTTACGAGGAAGTTTTAACACTTCCTCATATGTATTAGGTGTCGTTGATTCTCCATCCATATGCATTATATAATCCTTATATTTATTTGGCATTTGGTTTCTGGTGTTTCTAATTGTTTTTTCAGGTTTACTATTATTATCGTGCAAATATCTTGCTTCCTTCTTTGTTAATGTATCTGTCTTTATTTTGTGTTGACTATTTGTCCATGTTTTGGTTTTGTTTCTATGTTTGTTGTCATTTTGCTTTTCTATAGTCCTTTTCTCTTGGGATTTTGTATCTGTGTTGTTGCTTGGGAATATTTCATTAAGATGTATTTTAGACCAGTTGGCCTGTTCATGGAACACAGCTGTTCTGGAAACTATAAATTTGTTATTATTATCAATGAATCTGTATCCTTTTGTACCTGTCTCATATCCCATAAATCTAAGTCTTCTAGACACATTTTCTCCCTTTCTTCTTAATTGTTTAGGTATGTGTACGTCTGCAGTGACTCCAAATATGTGCATGTGTGCTAATTTTGGTTTCCTATTATACATCACTTCATATGGTGTCTTATTTACAATGCTGGACCAAGTTCTATTTTGTGTGTAATTGGAATAATGTAGGGCTTCTGACCAGAATTGTTTGCTTAAGCCAGCATCTTCTAATGTGCATCTAATCATGGTTTCTAATGTTGAGTTCTTCCTCTCTACAACTCCGTTCTGGAATGCAGAAAATGGGCTAGATGTGTAATGTAACATTCCTTTGTCCTTCAGCCATTGGGAGAATTCCTTAGACATGAATTCACATCCCCTATCTGTCATGATTTGTTTTATTTTGATATTGTGTTGTGTTTCTACGCGTTTGTAAAATTCTTTAAATTTCTGAAAAGTTTCATCTTTGTGTTTTAATGTGTAAACAAACCCATAGCGACTATAATCGTCCACAATGGTTAAGAAGTAACGTTTTTTATAAGTGATTGATGGAGTTAGTGGACCAACCAGGTCCATGTGTACTAAATCAAAAATTTTGTTGGTTGACCTTGTTGATTTTCTAGGCCTGGGACTAGTTTTTAGTTTTGTAGATTTACATACTGAGCATTCCAAATAGTTTTCACAATTTTTTATTTTAACACCTTCTGCGTGTTCAGTCATTTTTTGTACTACAGGAAAACTGGCATGTCCTAACTTCCTATGTAAAATATGAGCACACTCATCATGAATTGGTTTACCTATTTTTGGTTTTTTTTCATTATGTGCATCCTTGTGATCATGAGCTACTTTGCATTCATCATTGTCACTGTTGCTAATGTTTCCATTATCTAGTTCAATACAATCTTCCATATTTGAATCAATATTGTGTAACCATTTTTCCTTTGTTATTAAATAAGGTAGGCCTCCTTTAATCATTACTGTACCTACATCTATTTTATTTTTCTCTAAGGTCGCTTTTCCTTTTGAAAACACAATATTAATATCAGAATCTCTGCTTAGTTTTATGGCACTTAGTATGTTATGAGGTATTTCAGGTATTAGTAATACCCCCTCTATTTTTCCTAGGCCAGGTAAGGTTACATTCCCTCTACCTAATACTTGGACCTTTTCTTGGTTAGCTACCTTTATTACAAATTTATCTTCTACAAATGAAGATAATATACTTTTATTATTAGTGGTGTGATTAGTTGCTCCAGAATCAATAAGCCAATTATTGTTCTCAGTTCGCTGTATGTTAGTGTTGTCTTGTTTGTTTAGTCCATTCAGTGAACCAGATTTTCTATCCTTTGAATTATCTCTGCCCCCTCTATGCTCTTTGTAATTTGGAGGGCTTCTATATCTATGTCTATCAATGGAAGACTGTCTATAGTTGTATTTATTTCTGTGTTCTGACCTATGTCTTTCTTTTGAAATTTTGGGGCAATCTCTCCTATTGTGTTCCCTGGATCCACAGTTGTGGCATCTAAATGTTTCATTATATCTTTCTTGAAAAGCTACTTTTCTATATGGTTTGTGTTCTACGTGGTTGTTAGAGCGACTCCTCCTTGAATTGTCTTCAGCTATTAACTTATTGGATAGACTTTCTATGGATAAGTATCCTAGATTGATTGTGTCTAAATGTGACATATAATTATCCCATGATGGGTCAAGTGAGTTGATGATAACACTTTTCATCGTTTGGTCTGAAATCACCTCCCCCCTTAAATGCAGTTCAGCTCTTATTTTGTTTAAAGATATTAAATGTTCACTTATGGAAACCCCTGGTTTTATCCTAGAAGAAAAGAAATCTTTAGACATTCTTGTGGTAGTAGCTACACTATCACTGTGAAATAAATTGAACATGCATTGAATAATTTCTGAGACAGTCAGATTTTGCTTAATGCTGTGATACATAGCAGGAGATACACTAGAAATTAATAAGAAAAATGCTCTATGGTGTAAGCAGTCTAACTTTAGAGTCCAAGGTCTTTTTGGGGGATTAGTGATAAAAAACAGTAAGTTTTCTTTCATAAAGACAACCTGGAGCTGCTGATACCATTCTTGTAAATTAATGCCATCTATTCTCAGCTTTGGGAAGTCACTGGGCAAGTTTCCGACATTATTGAGTCCATTACTTACAACCGGAGGTAGTCCGTGGTCTCGTAAATGCTGGAAATTACAAAACGGCGTGGGAATGCTCGCAACGAGCCTGCACGATCTTTTCAGCAACTCATGTCTTCCTGGGCTGTCTGCGTAGTCTTGCGCATGTGCGTTGCTTATTTCGTCCCTGGAGTCGTCGTGAGAGGTTCTCGTCGTTGCGGCTCGCTCGTTCTGCTCCTCCTCAGATGAATCGGTCTCCGGCTCGATCTTGGGAGTCCTGACGATGGCGGTTGTTCTTTTTCTTCTCTTGAGAGCGTTGGTGCTTGCATCGGTCTGCGGTGTGGGGCGGTATCTGCAGGGCTCTCTGGGTTCAGGCGTCGGTGCTCTCGTCGTCAGGATGGGAGCGGGTAGATTTTGAGACGTTGGCTTGCTCGCTTGCTTTCTAGTTGACTTTTTGGTAATCTTTAGTTTCGGTCCAAATGCAGCAAAAAGCGTTTTCATTGCTGACTTTATTTGAGTATCTGTTGAATCACCTTCACTTTCCGATTCTGATTCTTCTGAGGTGTTTGACTTTTCTTTTTCGTTTTCATTATCTACTAATGTCTTTCGCACCAGAAATTTTGAATCGAGTTTTCTGATTGGCTCTGCTTCGCTCACCCTGGAGGTCTGTTGAAACCAAGATGGCTGCCATTCAAAATTTTGCGCGGGATCACCGTTTTTCTTCTTCATAGCGTTTTTTTCTGTAATCGTATCACTCACTATTTTTGAATCTTTTGGCTTTTCAGTAGCGATGTGCTTCTCTCTCGCTGCTCCGCTGTTTTTCAGCATATCTTGGAGGTTCGCGATGAGGCTTTCATCGTTCTTCTGGCTTTTTAACAGTTTTAATATCTCTGACCTGAGTTCGTTGTTTTCTATTTTGATTTCCTCTCGGTCATCATTTTCATTTATTATTTCTTCGTCTTCAGTGGTGTATTCTTCAGATTCTCTCGAAATCGCATTTGTGGACTCATCGATTATTTCTTGATCCGTTTCCATTTCTTTGCTGTATGCCCTGATGTTGGGTCTATCTCTCTTAGACATGTTTAAGTTTTTATTGAGTCAATTCAACCATCCTCTGCTACCAGCTTGTTGCAATATTTTCAGGATCAGACTCAATAAATCTAGTAAGAGTTAAGAGTTCAAATATATCTCTCTTTATTTACACAAGGCATTCTATATTCACTGAATATTCACAGATAGAAGCGAGGAATGGGTGCGTGCAGCTCCTTATATATACAATGGGTGGAGCTAGGTATGGGAGTGGTAAAGTATGAATACATTAAGAAGTGAAGAATAAATTAACCCCTGATATCCCGTTCATATACTATTTACATATTAGAGAATAAGGCATTTACATGTGACAATGTCATTCCAAGAAAGAAATATGAAAAGCTCTTTTGACTGAAGGGGCTTAAATGCATTTGTGCTATTGATTGAAAACTGCATGGAATTTTTGACCCATTATTATCATATAAAAAAAGCTTGAAGAATTGATATTAAGTATAAATACTGAATTGATGGAAACAGCATAGTGATACCAGTGTGTACTTTCTTTGCTTTGAGACACAAAACAAAAGCATCTTGTGTGCCTGAATTTATTCTGGGGCAGGACAATTTTAAGTTATATTTTTACAATTGAAATCCAAGCCTATATATATGCAATGTGGTCACACAGAGTCACAGATGGACTGAACACTGCTACTATTGATTTATTATTGCAGTACAATTATGCTACTACGGTAGAATTGGCTCAAAATTCATCCCTGGGCAATCTAAACAAAAGACATCTATTTTAGGCACTGGGCTGTTACAATGCCCCCCCCCCCAAATGTAAATGGCTTCTGCAATATTTTTATTAAAAGAGATATGCTTGTGGGATCCACAACCTCTGGTGCCAAAATAATTTCGTTAATGTGGTTAATAGCGCTATCTCAGCTAATTTTCATAAGAATCTTTTCAAATTTATGTAGCCTCACCTTCCAATTTCAAAGTGATGGGAAAACTTTTCTGAATGTTAACATGAATAGAAGTTCAGCATATATTATGATTGAATGCTTTCTAAAAATCAATCTGATTTTGAACTCCTCTTGTGGTATTAAATATTAGCAGCACTATCGGGCTTGAAGCCAGTAAGCAATATGGATAGGCTGCATAGAACTAAGGCCTTTTCTTGTATTGTCTGAACACAAAATATACCTTTGTGCATCATGGCAGAGATACACTGAGTATATTTGAAGCCAAGGAGAAACCTTATATGAAGCTAAATCATTGATCCACCTGATTCATAATAATAGTGAATCTCCAAATCACTGTGGAAAACATGGCTCTCAATGAAAGAAAAAAAGAGGGTGTCGCTTTGTAATGCAGGTGGCATTTCCACATGACTCTGTTTCTACTGCTCAGTCTCTTCATTTCTTCACACCCTTAGGATACTGAAAGAATGCAGAGATTATGAGCTAATCAGGAGTTCCTCCAGCTGCCCAATGACAGAGTATAAAAGTGATCGTTAAGTTATTAAACTAGAATAAGTCCTTCCCCAATGTAAAAAAAAATGCTGCCCTTCCTTTCTCCCCTGCATTCACATCACTGTGATAGGAGGGTATGCACTGGGTAGCATTTAGTAAAATGGAAATACTCAAAGATTTTCCCTTTGTCATACAGGTAGTCCTCCACTTACAACAGTTCATGTAGTGACCATTCAAAGTTACAACGGCACTGAAAAAAATGACTTATGACCGCTTTTCACAGTTACAACCTTTGCAGCATCCCCATGAACAGGTGATCAAAATTCAGATGCTTGGCAACTGGTTCATACTTATGACCGTTGCGGTGTCCCAAGGTCATGTGATCCCCTTTTGAGACCTTCTGACAAGTGAAGTCAATGGGGGAAGCCAGATTCATTTAACAACCAGGTTACTATGGTAACTTATCTATTGCGATGATTCACTTAACACCTGAAGCAAGAAAAGTCATAAACAGGGCAAAAGTCAATTAACACATTCTCACTTAACAACAGAAATCTTGGGCTCAGCTGTGGTCGTAAGTCGAGGATTGCCTGTATTTGAAGTTGAGAGCAGAGCTTATTCACTTCAGAGCTGAGTACTTAGCCAAATACTTCTATCTACTTTATGGTTGCAGGTAGTTGAAGTGAGAGAGAGGAATGCTTACTATGGGGGTAAGGCAGACCTTTCTGCCAATGAGAACACAAACTGCCCACAAGCTCTTTTTATCCAAGGAGTACAAGTACAAGACTCCCTTATAGCCCTGTTTTCAAATAAGCAGGCATGGAGCCAAAGCCAATTTACTTCTCCAAATTAAGCCAAAGTGATACAGGTAGGTAGTAATACAGAACAATTTCAAAATGCCCCAAAGGCAGTTTGTGGGAAAGATCAGACAAAAACAAAGTAGACACGCCTACCAAGAAAAGTACAAGTAGAATTTAAAACAACCAATAAATAGGTTGCTTTAGAAGGCTTCATCTGCCACGCAACAATTCAATATATTGAGGGCACTGGTGATTACCCTACACAGCATTAATTCATGGGAGCAGGGGGCTTTTGGTATATTTATTGTGTTGCAGGAAGCTCTGGTTGGTACCCAGAAAACAAAATAAAAATTATTTGCAAAAGTTTTAGCAATAATGTGTAGCCATTACTGGACATAACCAGCTGGCATGCATGTTTTAAAAAAGAGATGTATGTGGCATGGTATAAGAGTCCTATTGGACAGCCACCTAAATATGAGCCAGCAGCATGCTATACCTGCAAAAAAGTCAACATAATCCTAAACTGCATCGGTTCTGATCACCCTGATACAAAAAAGATTTTGAACACTAGGAAAAAGTGCAGCGGAAAGCAACTAAAATGATAAAGGTTCTGGAGGCTAAACCATACATTGAACGGTTGCAGGAACTGGGTAAATCTAGTCTAACAAAGAGAAGGACTAGGGCGTGATATGATAGCAGTCTTCCAATATCTAAGGGGCTGCCACAAAGAAAAGCGGGTCAACCTGTTGTCTAAATAAAGCACCTTGAAAATTGATCAGTGGAATGACATGTCTCCAGAAGTTGTGGGTGCTCCAACACTAGGGTGTTTTTTTTTTATGAGATTGGACAACCATTTGTCCGAAATGGTATAGGATCTCCTGCTTGAGCCAGGGGTTGGACTAGAACAGTGGCCTCCAACCTTTTGGGCACCAGGGACCAAATCCATGGAGAGAGGTTTTTCCACAGACCGAAAGGGGCATGATTTCGCATATTGCCTCATCCCATGGATGAGGCTTCGCTTGTTTGCATGGCCTGGTTGTTGGCATGCCGCGGACCGGGGGTTGGGTGGGCTTCAAAACTTTTTGGCGAGCGGTTTTCTGCCCGGTTGCTGAGTGGGCATGGCCATGGTGGATGTGGCCTAATCGGCCTCCTGCATCACGGTAGGGGGAGGTGTTTTTGCCTTCCCTGGGATCCGGAGGCTTCCCTCAAGCCTCCAGGAGGACAAAAATGGCCTCCCCAGGCTCTGGAGGCCGGAAACTGGCCCGTTTCCAGCCTCCCTGAACTTCTGGTAGGCCTGTTTTTCACCATCCCTGAGCCTCCGTGCGTGCCCTGCACTTACCTGCATCCAAAACGGACTGTGTGGAGACTCCCGGGAGCGGGGGGGGGCAGCCAGGTGTGGGATTTGGGGGTTCTATGAACTGCACAGAATCTTAGAAGTTCTCCCAAAGCCCTGCGAACCCCCAGCAGCCCACCCCTGGTTGGGGATCCCTGGACTAGAAGATTTCCAAGTTCCCTTCCAACTTTATTATTCTGTTATTCTGTTACTAACTACCATACAATTAAGTCTAAAATTCTGCCAGAGCTTTGAAGCAAGTGTTTTCTTCAAAGTAATGCCTTTTTTAAACTCATGATTCTTTAAGAAGTTCAATGGAAAATGAATAATCTCTTCAGTCTCTTAGTTCTACTATAAACATTATTTTTGCTTCATGTTAATCCAAATAATATGCCTTAAATAATATGTGTACGTAGTAATCTGATGAGCTTTGATTTCACTGACATACAGTTCATTAATGATAATGAAAGAATTTAGCAAAAGCAGGTAAGGACATGCTAACCATGTGAAATAATCTTGGCAATATGACTGAAGTATAAAAACATGATTATAATACGGAATTCTACCATCCTCCACATCAGGATTTTCAGCAGCCAATTTTCTATCACTAGAGCTTTGCTTCTTGATCAGGGATTCTGGAATTTAAAAAAAACTCAAAATTAATAGGCTCTGTGATCTGACCTACATGATAGGAATACTGTAAAATATTCATAAGAATAAATTAAATGTTCCGCAAAGGGCTTAACACTGAGGAGAGAATAAAATTGAATCATATGTTGTGTCCTTGGTTGTTTAAAGTATCCTGGATAAATGTATAAGGCAGGGGTTGGCAATCTGCGGCTCTGGAGCCGCATGTGGCTCTTTCACCCTTCTGCTGCAGCTCCCTGTCACTCAAAATATGCGTCACAACCGCCAATGTGTGACACTCACTGGCACACTATTTATTGAGCTTTTCAACCCCTGGTAGGCCAACCATGGATAAATCCAAGATAAGAAAAGTTTCAGAAGAAAACAGAATGTTTAATTCAAATACATATGCTAGTTTTGTGGCTGCTCAAGAAATAGTCAGGCACTGGAAGTGTTTTGTGGCTCCCAGTGTTTTCTTTTCTGTGGGAAACAGGTCCAAATGGCTCTTTGAGTGTTTAAGGTTGCAGACCCCTGGTATAAGGAATGCTCATGGTGGCATTAGAAGTGTATTGGTTAGGGATGTAAACATATGTGAACTGTTATATACAGATGCTGTAATGTTATTGGCTAAGAACTGAACTACTGAGCGTTGGACTAGAAGACCTCCAAGGTCCCTTCCAACCATATTGTTCTATGTTTTACATAGTGAATACTATTATTTATTTATTTATAAATAAAATACTAGATAGATGGTATGACAGAACAAGAAACATGGATCTAAAAAGGAAGACTAAACGTCTTGCAAAAACAGTGGAGTAAGCTAAAATAATCAAATGGATAAAATATTCATAACATGGTGGAGAAATTTTAAGGCAAGCAAATTAGCAAGGTAGTCTACTATGTGGTATATTTATTGGGAAAAAAATACATGTGCATAAGAGTGTGCTTTTGCCCTCTTTGTTAACAGGTCAGTGAGAATTGGCTTTGTCAGAAGGAACTCCAAAGGAAATTGGGACAGCATTAAGAATGAATGGGTGCTGCATGAATGAACACCACACTGCCAACTCTCATCAGAGCAAAGCTAGTATTTTCCTTGCAATGTTGCAGTTCTGTGGAACCGGTGACCATCCAGTTCCATCACCAGCAAGAATTCCTGCCTCTTGGCACTTAGGCTGTCTTGTTTGTGGTGACTTTCTGCATTTGGGGATATATTTTCTCCTTTTACCCCTTCATCTGATTGCAAAACTATGGTTACGCTAGTGAAAGAGGGAGAGGGATTAATTAGCTTGGATATTTCCATTTTATTTTTTTATATAAACATCCATGGTAACATGGATTAAGGATGGGCAGTAGTTAGAGCAACCTATGCATTTCATTTTTTTTGCATAGAGTGGGAGTGAGACTTTACCAGCTGCAGAACCCAGGAATGAGATGGATGGTTGACCATCATTCACACTCCTCCGGTTATCTGGCGGGATTGATTGACTCATGTTATTCTTTGTGTGTCTTCAGTGTTTTAAGGTCAACGGACCTTAAAGGAAATCATAAATTGGCTTAAGATGGCATTGTGAAGGATGACAATAAAACAATGCAACAGGGAAGAGCCGGATTTTCTGTGGCAGCCAGGCCTCAATATTTCCACCAGAATGAGCTGGAACAAAATGGTTCCACTCACCTGTAAATCACTCCAGATGCTAGATACTCTTTTGCAGCCATTTTTAGTAGTCCTGTGCTCAGCCATCAGGAGAAGCCAGCTCAGAGACAATGCTTCTGAATGCCACAGGCAAACATTCCCTGTTGTTTACTCAAAAGAAGAAGAAGAAGAAGAAATATTACACATGTTACTGTGCTTTTTTTCTAAAGCTTCCCTTTTCTTCCAGTTTTCTCTGCTTCAAATCAGCCCCGCTGCATACATCCCTTCCATTTAATTCTGCACATTATACTGTGGAGTGCAATTTTCTTCCTTGGGGGGAAAAACAGTCTCAAAAGCACAAGGAACATTTGCAGCTGAATGAATAAAGAGCTTTTATTTTTCACTCTCTGACCCAAATTGCAGCACACTGGAAGAAGCAAAAGGCCCCTTTCTCCTCCCTAACTAGCAACCTGTTAAACAGAATCTCCCCCTGATGCAGAAGCCCAGCAGGAATTTAAAGTCTGTCTCATTTTTTATTGAATTTAAAGCCGGAATCTTTTTAATGCTCAAGCTCCAAAACACATTCTTCTCATTAAATAAACTTGACTCAGAAATTTACAGAATAAGAGACTGCAGGATAATGGCTTTGACTGGAAGATCTGGTGTTTTCCTGAGGGTGCAGAGGTGACAGGAATCAGGCCTATAGGAAAATGAAAACTGAAGATATTGTGGCTTGGGGGGTGGGTAACACTGAATCAATTCCCAGGAGATTGGCTTGACGTGCAAGTGCTCTCATGTATAGAACATGCATCATTGTTCTTATATTAAGGTTTGTGTGCTATCTAAACAAACTGCAGATATTCAACCATTGCTTAGGCTAAGATGATTAGCACAAATTGAATGGTTTCATGTGAGTGATGCCTGGGGAGGATTAAGCTAATTAAACATATGTGTTCTTCTTTCTACCCACTGAATAGCTGGGATGTGTCTGTAAAGTCACTAAATAATAGAAAAAGGAACCTTTTTGGCTAAGTGGGTTTTTCTTTTTACCCACCAAATTTTTTCTATAGTAAATAAGTTTTAAATCAGCTCTTATCACCCTTGACCTTCTCTCACAATCCCAGAGGTCGCCTCCTAAATCATTTTTGCTAATAGATAATCCAGGTTTTTGGCATCAACTCATATAAATACTCTACTGTGTTCTTTCAGGCTTAACATTTTTATTGAGTTGTATGATAAAATAAGATACAAAATACAAAAGTAATTATAGGGAAATGGTGGGGAGGAAGAGAGGGAAGAGAAGTGAAAGGAAGAGAAGGAAAAAAGAAAAAAAAAGCATTGACTTCCGATGGTTTCTGTTGCATTAACATCAAATCACAACTTTTTGTTTTTTCATAATAATATGAACAAGCCTTTCTATAAAGATCTAACAATCTAATCTGTAAAACCCCAAAATCGAAGTTTCATTCTTTTCCACTTCAAGCACAAAGCTCAGAAGTGGTCTCCATGTGGAAACAAAAGTACTTATATTCTTTTCTTTAATCACTCTACTGTGTTCTTGTTTTTATCCTTGCTCTCTTAAGCCTTTATAGAGTTTGCAAAAATATTTTGTTTATGCTGACTTGACTAGTCTTGTGTATAGAGAGTGCAAGATGATGCCTTGTTTTCTTGTTTTTTCTTGTTTCGATTCAGGTTTTTTCTTGTTTTGATCCAGGATTTTTTTTTTTCCATTAGAGCAAAAAGCAGTAGTACTTCATTTTATATCATTAGCGTTACTGCTGTTTGTTAAACACTGTATAGATGTAGTCCTTGATTTATGACCATCGAAGTTACAACAGACCTACCTTAGGGCTACTTATGACCCACCTTTGAAGTTCCAGTGGTTCATCCCCCTGTGGTTATGTGACCACACTTTGGACATTTGGCAACATGGCTGCATTTGCAGCCATTTGCAGTGTTCCACAGTCACTGCAGTTACTTGCAGTTACCATGTTTTGTGACAGTTTTGCTGAAAACTGGCAATTACTTCCAGTTTTCAGCAAAACTGCACTGATAGCAAACCAAAGGTTTGCTTAACAACCACTGTAACAAAAAGTTGTAAAATCAGGTTGGTCATATGAATGTTTTGTGCCCATCACAAGCTGCAATCATGACGGGCAGGCTTTATTATGATTATAAGTTGAGGACTATCTGTATGAGGTTTCTTGCTGTGGTACTGTTAGATGCAATAAATCAGGAAGCAAGGCAGTTCAAAATAACTAAAGGTGTATTGCATGCTAATGCTCTCTACAAGAATCTGAACTACTAACAGTCAAAGCAAATTGTTGAGAGATAAGAATCTATGGAATTGAAGGTGGACTGGACTTAGATTTCTTGTGGGCATGAAAGGATTCCAGACTGATGATGCACTTGACTCCTACCTTGGTCATCTCCTACATATATTTTTTGTGTGAGAAGAAAAGAATACTCCTTGACTAATTTTAATATTTATTATGAAACTCAGAGATGTTTCATAAATGTCTGTGCCAGACGTTTATGTAACCGGAGTCCTTCTATGATCAAGATCAGGTAAATATGCAAAGAATCAGAGTCCTTTGAGAATTGCAACCTAAAAAATAAAGCCTACATCAAAGAAATGTCTTTGAAAATCATAGAGATTGAAGTAGCCATCATTTATGATCTTGGATTGTATAAGTTTCTACAAAATAGGCATCATTTTTATGAAAGTTACAATGCTCTATTTTTCATATGATTCTGCCAGGTGCAAAATCTTCAAGCAAATGCCCCAATTTATATATTTGCATCAGATCTCAGGATACAATTATTTTGCCAACCTTGCATTTTACCGCAGGTGTCCCTGACCTTTTGCTGACATGATTACAGGAAACAAGAATTATGTTGTTGGTTGCTACTTCTTTATGATTAATGTTGTCCCTCTGTTCTATCTTTTAAAGTCATTCCACCTCGTGGTGCTGACCTCCCCACCCTTGGCTTTTTCTCTTCTTCATCCTTCCCAGGGAACAATCGATTGTGTAGAAAGAGGTCCTCTACTAGAAATCTGATAAAGTAGACTATCATCCATGGAAACCTCTGAGACATTAAGATGCTGTACAACTCCTGATTTTCTACATTCCCTTATATTTAAAAATGTAAAAACCACGGGAAGTAGTTGATGGGCTGAGAAGATCTTATCTTCTTAGATCTTATCCCCATGCCTTCCATCTCCTTGGTTCTAGTTTTTATATAGTGTTGTAATTGTTTCTATATTTACATTTTTGTAAGCTGCCCAAAGTTTCCTTATCAGTGAGAGGGGTAGCATAATCAATCAATCAATCAAATACTCAATTCGAGAATTGATGACTCCCTGGAAGGTTTTAAAAGACCTTCTTTCCACCTGGTCTTTCTCTCCCTCTGAGACATTGAGCAAGGAGGGTTCTTTCTCCCTTTGAGTTTACTATGCAAACAAGAAACATCTTTGCAATGGAACAAGAGCCAGGAAAGATTTCTAGATATAGTCAATTGAATCAGTGAGTCATGGAGCAAGAACCAGAACTACCTACAGTAGGCAACAGCAAGACATGTTTTCTGGTTCTGATTTCCTTTTGCATCTTTTCGTCCCTCTGAGAGACAATTATAATGTCTTAATCATTGCAGAAAGTACATGAAGCTATTACAATGTGGTACTTTTTTTAAAAGTTAGGACATAAAGTCTCCTATGAGATAAGGTTCAATCCTGGTAACTTCATGAAGCTGTCATGCAAAGGACATAAAAGTAGCTCACTACTGCCTCCTTGTGCATGTTTTTTTTCCCCTATTTCAAAGTCTACCCTGCAGCCCTGTTCTTTCCTGACAATTCAATCCAAATCCTCTTCTGGCCCAACCTTGCATAGCTTCTAAACTTACAGAAGGTCAGTCTAAAAAGAAGAACTACAGCATGAGCTTCTTAGTGTAGCTTCACAAGGATGAGGTGCCTGCATGCTTCCCAATCCTTTTGCAACCTTGCATTAGTCTTCGTTGCTCCCTTGTGTTGTGACATTTGTGTTACCTAGTGACAGTGAGATATTGTTGAACAATGTTGAATGAGAGCAAGGTGAGGAAGGTTGAAACGGACATTGGGCTGATAAAAATATTTGTTTGAATATTACCTGGGAAGCAGTGAAGAAATTCCCATATCTAATGTGCACAATCTGATAGAGCAACAGAAGAACATCTTGATATTCATTTCTGTTCCTTGGAAGGCCGGATTAACTTAACTTGTCAATCAAAAACTTATTGAAGGATCATTGTCTTTTTTGTAAGCCTATTGTACGATGCTTTAGGAGCATTAAAGAAAACCTGAAATCATACATACTTCTGTAATAAAATAAGGAAATTAATGTACTCCAGCAGACACAATTTTCTTGCAGATTTTTTTTTTTTTTACTTTTTGTGGTTCTCATATTTCAAGGCTGTATTTTCAGTATAAAATTCAGCAAAATTCTACATGGCTTTAACAAACCTGTGTGACTGTCTACACACTGAGGTTTTCCAAACATTAAAAAAGTAAATTAAGAAATAGTATCTCTGGTTTAGATTTTTTTCCCCTAATAATGTTTTCAGCATTATTTTCTTTAAACTGTGACATGGCTTGAACTATCATTTGGCTCTATTTATCAAAATAGGCTAAAACCAATCTTGCTCCCTGAAGCAACGAGGCACATGTGCCATCCTTTGCATGCCAAGGCAATCTATATTATTTAATATTCAATATATTGAACCACTGAATCACTCTGGTCTTATTCCCCCAACCTACAAGAAAAATAATATTAGACTATACGACCATAAAAACACTTTTGATAAGGCTCACATACAGCACTAAACCTAAAAGTGATTACTGTAGTAATTTTCGTTTCTGCCTCTAGTTTGAACCTTACCTGTTGTTGGTCTGTGGTCATGATTCTACCCCAAAGGTCTCCAATCTTGGCAACTTTAAGACTTGTAGACTTCAACTCCCAGAATTCCTCAGCCAGCTTTGCTGGGTACTGGGAGTTGAAGTCCACAAGTCTTAAAGTTGCCAAGATTGGAGACCCCTGCTCTACCACATTAGGTGAGGAGAAGGAGTCTAGAACCGTCCTTTTGATCTAAAGAATGAAATGGCAAACAGTTTGTGAACTGGGAAGCCTAAGGAATGTTGAAAGCAGATTGCAGTTTTAACATAGCATAAAGGGAATGACCTCCTTTTTGGCAGAATAATATTAGCTGAAATCTCCCCCCCACCGCATACACACACAATAATTGCAAGCTAGACTTTTTATTCTTGCTTTATTTTCTTTTTCTGAGAGAAACTATCTTCATGGAGGACTAAAGAACTACTAAACTACTCAGTGCCTCAAAAGTTACATTTAAGAAGACACCTCCAGATTTAGCCGGCGCTGCATCTTTCTTGAATATAGTCTATTTAGATGGCTGCAATATATGGGCAGGATTTGTATGTCACCCTAACTCACTATGTTAAGGTGACCAGACGTCCCGCTTTTGGCGGGACAGTCCCGATTTTTAGCAATTTGTCCCGCGTCCATTTCATTATCAAAAAAGTCCCGATTTTTCATTCTGCCTCCTGAGTCCCGCTGCCTCTTGAGCCCCAGCTGATGACTAGAAGAAAAAAAAACTGTTTAAACTCTTGCCTGGGGCTTCAAAGGACCGCCCTACAGGCAATCAGTGTAAAGAGTTCCTGAAGCAGTTTTTTTTCCCCCAAGCTAAGCTGCAGAAACGAAACCGAAACCAGGATCTTTGGTGCAACGTGACAAAATGAGGCAGAGAGAGATTTATTCTTATTTTTATTTTTCTTCCCCAAAAAAGGTAGGTGAAAAACTGCAAACAATGGGAAATTTAGGAGGAGAGTTCAAGATTTTAAAACACAAAAGAAAAAAAAGCTGTATTTAACTAGGGAATTGTAATAATTGAGATACTATTAATTGTATATTGTGTTGAAAGCAGAAATGGTTAAGTTGTGGTTCAGAGGAATATATGGGGGAAATTATTTGGTTTATTATTATTGGTAAATATAATTAATTGATTTGTAAGAAATTGGATTGCATGGAAATAATTGGATTATTCATGTTCATATTGATTAATATACAAAAAAGATAGTTTTATAACTAATTGATTTATATTAAAATGTTGAATTTGTATTAAACAACTGTATTACATAATTACATAATTACATAATTAACCAATGTGAGGATGGATATAAAAATAGATGACAATGGGAAGGGGTATAATATAGAATAGAAGGGAAAAATTGAATTTGATTAAGATTAGAGATGAGGATGAAGGGTAATATTGGTTTTTTTAAAAAAATAGATGAGGAATAAATATGGCAAAAAGGAAATATAGAAATTGTAAATTTAATTGAAGTGACTAAACACTGTTTAAATTTGTGAACCGGCCAAATACTCTGTTCAAAGAAAATAAATTGTATGTTTGTATGCATGTTTCTAATTACTGCTATTTATTCATATTTGTTCTCTTTTATTCTTTAAAGTTTAACCATTCATTCTTTATCTTAATATCTTTATATTTGTTTGGGGTTGGCTTTCTTCCCTTTTATCTTTTTTATTGTACAGCAATCTTTCTCCTCAAACCTACCACCTCTCTCTTTTCTTTCCTTCTTACTTTCTCTTCCCCCCCTCTTCTTCTCCTCCCTACTTCCTCTTCCTTTCTCCTTCTCCTCCTCTCTTCCTCCCCCTCTTACCCTCACTCCTACTCTAATTTCCCTTCCCTTCCTTCATCCCTCTCTATTGCTGTATCCTTTTATGCATATGGACTACTCAGAGGGCTGAAAAAGTTATTTTTGACTGGTCCTCGCACTTTTGACCAGTCCTTGAACTTACGACTGTCTTCACATTTTACGTTTTTTGCCCTACCTTATCACCATGGTGAAGAGAAACAGTTGTGAAATGAGTGACACGGTTGTTAAGGATGCTGCATGGGCATAAATGTGAGGATGGTCATAAGTGTGAGGACCAGTCAAAAGTGCGAGGACCTGTCAGAAATGACTTTTTTCAGCCCTCTGGTTAGTCCTTTTGTGCATATGGACTACTCAGAGGGCTGAAAAAGTTATTTTTGACTGGTCTTCGCACTTTTGACCAGTCCTCGAACTTACGACTGTCCTCACATTTTACGTTTTTGCCCTATCTTGTCACCATGGTGAAGAGAAGCAGTTGTGAAATGAGTGACATGGTTGTTAAGAATGCTGCACGGGCATAAATGTGAGGATGGTCATAAGTGTGAGGACCAGTCAAAAGTGTGAGGACCTGTCAGAAATGACTTTTCAGCCCTCTGAGTAGTCTCTATACACATAGCCATGGCCACCCGGTCACATGACCAGCTAGCCACGCCCACCCAGTCACATGACCAGCTAGCCACACCCACAAAATAAGCCATGCCCACAATGTCCCTCTTTACCAATGTTAAAATCTGGTCACCTTACACTATGTGGTTTGTTTGGTTTATGGCTTCTCCTGTTATACGAATATAACACATCTCTGAAGATAAATAGGACAGTTTGCAAAGCAGCTGTGAGAGCCATGCGAAGAAAAGAATTGTTGCACCTTCCAAAAGAGGCATTTTGCTTTTGCCTGTATGCTCTGCAAAGCACCATCTTTTCAATTTTTGTACAGACTAATGTGCATTTTATATGATGTCTGAATGGTATTTCTTTTTTACTTTAGTTTAATTTTTTGTTATTTATCTTAAACATCGCTGCAGATGGGAAACTAGGATTCTAATAAATAGATTAGATGATTGATTAAAATGTGACCCAAACAAATGTTGGTTCTATTTGGCCATCTGGAGAATGGTTATTAGCTCTATGAAAGCTGGCTCTTTCTTTCAGATCCAGACTTTGAAACTTCCTTCTGTGGATTAGCTACTAGATTGTCTTTTCTCTTAACATTTTTTCAGAAATTATTGCAGACCACCAAATCTGATAAAGCTATAAATCCAGAAAATTGATACTCAAGATCACAAAAACTGTTACTCCTCTCTCCCTCCCTCCCTCCCTCCCTCCCTCCCTCCTTCCTTCCTTCCTTCCTTCCTTCCTTCCTTCCTTCCTTCCTCGCTCCCTCCCTCCCTCCAGGGGTAAAATCTACTTACCTTCCTTACCGGTTCAGAAGCGTGCACGCACAGACCTTCTGCACATGCACAAAGGTAAAAAACACATTACTTCTTGGTTAAAACCAGGAAGGAATGACACCTGGGTAGGTGGCGGAGTTTTGCTCCGCCATCACTACCGGATTGCCAAACCAACAGCCAAGATCGCTACCGGACCAGGCGATCTGGCCCGATCCGGGAGCATTTCACCCCTGCCTCCCTCCCTCCTTTCCATTTTAAAAAATATTTATTTATTTACTTACTTCACTGTATTTTGCTTTCAAAACAGGGGTATCTGCAGGTTAGTCTAAAAGTCAAGAGGGCAGCCATAAAAGTGCAATCAAAGTCTTATTCTTTTCTTATGTGTGGAGCACACCAAATGTTTGTGGCACAATAATAAGAATAACAGATATATGCTGCCTGACCCACTGTGTCTTTGTACTTGAATCTCTCCTATCCTTTTTTGGATTTTTTCATCAAAAAGCAACATAGAAAACTCTGAATGAGTGAATGAAGAGCTGTTCCCCAACTGTGTCTAAATAATAAAGATACCTTTAAGATACTATTAAAATATGAGCAATAATTTGCAAGTAAAGTACGCAAAGATTTCCCACCCTGGTGTGTAGACTATTCCAGTAGAAGTTTATTCTAGCTTGGCATTGCACACTATATTGTTTATGCATGTATTGTGTCTATATGCTAGGCTGTGTGGTAGGCTGTGTGGTGAGTAATGATTGAATAAAATTTTCTGCTCACGGCAAAATAAACTTGTGGGTATGTATTTTGAGCCTTTCCATGTGTTCCAATTTGTTTCCTTGGTATGCGATAATTAAGATGGATAATTACAATGGATAATTAAGGTTATAATGACATGATTTTGGGAAATTATCATCATTTGAAATCTAGAACCCAAGCAAATGTTGAAGCATCACTGATATTGAGAAAACAGGATGTGAGACAGGCAGTTACCTACATAAAGCCTGGGGACAAAGTGTGCATTTTCATGACATCCTTATGTCCTCCTGACTATGTCACATAGTTATCACTAGTGATCTATTCATCTCATGTTTAAAATTAGATCTGCATATGCAATTTAAATTAGCCCCATAAATTACCATGTTGGAATCAGAAATGGAAAGGATTCACGGTTGAAGAAATGTCTGTCCTGAACCAGTCTTTGCAATTACTACCGTCACAACGTAAGAAGGCACTTGGGTCTAGATCAAGCTATATTGTTCATTTGTTTTATTCAAGGATAGTCCCATATAAAGTGTGTTAAATAATCCAAAAAGGAGATGATTAAGACAGGAATGACTGTGAACAGGGCTTCCCAAGGCAGTAATGGCTGTATTTAATGCACTAGCTGTAAGTGTGTGAATGTACTCCTGGTAATAGCTACCTCCCACTCATTAAGCAAGATGTGTGAGTTCAGGAGAAACACCAGATTGTGAATCACCTCTAAAGGTGGAGATACAACTCCATTCAGGCTCACAAATGGTATTTCTTTGAAATTATTAAGCCCACAAATCCAAAACCACTCCATCTTGTAAGGATTATGTCTGAATCTATTCTTCCATATCTAGTACCTGAGAGAGTCCAGACACTGGCCATTTTTCAATCAGTTTGATCTGGAACTGAGATATATACCATGTTTCTGTGAAAATAAGACCCGTTTTTATTTTCTTTTGGGCCCCAAAATAAGTACCAGGTCTTATTTTCATGGGATGTCTTACCCACTTCCCTTAGGACCATTGCAGCCAGGCCTCCCATACTCTGGACACCTGTTGCACTGCTGCTTGACTTTTGCAGCTGCTCGCAGCCAGAGATCGCATGGCTCAAACCCCCCACCCCTGTCCTAGCTTGATTTTTAAGCCTAGCCCCACGTCATACAACCAGATGGTGGGGTGGAGTAGGTGGGGTCTTAACTAGGGCTTATTTTTGAGGTAGCGCTTATGTTAGGTGCACGTGTAAAAAACTAGGGCTTATTTTTGGGATAGGTTGTATTTTCAGGAAAACACAGTAGCTGAGTATCCATACCATCTACTCATGTGTATCATTGGACCTTGTGCCAATGGATGACTCCTCTCCCCAGCTTTTTTAATTAAAGAGAAGTGGGGGAAGGAAAGAGTAGAAGTCTCTGGAGGGAACCACCTTTCCCCAATTGCCACTTCAGAAAAAAGAAAAATTACTGCAGAGAGATGCCACTGCCTAAGATGATTAGAGAGATTCCAGAAGGACACCACAATTGATTGTACTGAAAATTGTTGAGAGATCAAGAAGGACCAAGAGGATTACATTGTCTTAATTCTGCTATGGATATAGATGATCCACAAGTGTGACCAATGCAGTTTCTATACTACATAGAGGCCTGAAACCTGCCATGGATTCAAATAATTTATTTAAGGCTATTTTGAGTTACAAGGCACCACTCTCTCCAAAAGTTAGATCTAAAACAATCCTTTGTCTAGGTAGCAATATGCATACATTTGTCAAACTCACCTTCATTACTCTCTACTCTCTATATACTATTTTTTCTGATGAATGTATTGTTCTGATATTGCATATCATGCTAAACTTTGGTTTGTTTATAGTTTATTTGATAAATGAATGATTTACTGAATGAACTACTTGATTCATCTTAAAGCATGGTTTACAGCATAGTCTACAAACTCAACCATTAAGTAAAATAGCTATCTGCTGCTAGACATGGGCATCTTATAGAATAGTAGGCTTATTCTGTAATAGCACAGAAACCCTCTTTCTGCCTCTTTAATAATTGGAGGTTTGGCAAGTGATGAGTGACTCCCTGATGTGAAAGAGTGAAGACTCTCTACTGAAATAGATTGATTGGAATCACATCATCAAAGATCACAGGCAAAAATATGATGGGTTTGGTTTGAGTGACTGCCTGTAGTGAGCTAAATGGAATATTTAATAGGCTGGCTATCTCACCTCTGCTGAAAAACCTTCAGCAAAGAAGAATCCGTCACCTCCAGAGGCAGTCCATTCCTTTGTTGAACAGCTCTGACAGCGAAGAAAATTTTCCAGCTGAAATCTAACTACTGCCTTGTCATTTCTATCCATTGTTCCTTGTACAGTTGTCTTCTGGAAAAACAGTGCACAATTCTGCCTTCTACAGGACAATCCTTTGGATAATTGAAGAAAGCGATCATATCTAGCCATAGTTTTTTTTTTTCTTCCCCCAGACTGAATGTGCTCAATAGTTCCAAATATCCCTTATAAGTTTTTGTTTTCAAGCTCTTGTCATGCTTTCCTTTGGATGTGCTCTGGTCTGTCAAAATGCTTCTTAAAATGTATTGTCCAGAACTGGATGCAATAAAATATTCAATAAAATGATATGAACTAGATAGACTAGAGAGAATGTTTTCTCTTCATCTTGATACTGAATTTCAGTTAATACATCCTAGAATTGTATTTGCTCTTTTTTTGGGGTAACAATATGACACTGTTGGTTCATAATCAACTTGTTATCCACCAAGTTTACTGGATCTTTTTATGTCTACTGCTGATAGTAACCTTTCAGAATAATTTACCATATAATGCTTTCCCCAGCTCAATACAGAGCTGATATGTGTGTAATAGTTCAACAAGTACTGTGCCCATCTAATGAAGAACACAGTTCAGCCCACATTTTGTCATCTTCTCTATAGGATCCAAGAGATTAATCTAATTGTCCTTGGAGACAATTGCAAGTTATAATTAAGGTCAGAGAAAACTGACAGCCTGGGTTCAAGAGGCAAGCGCATGATGGAGGTGAGCTCCTGATACTTGCCTTAACTCCTGCTCACCTACAGTTCAACAGCATGCAAGTGCAAGTAGATAAATAGGTACCACTTCAGTGGGAAGGTGTCGTGCACCTAGGCATAATCATGCTGGTAACAGGACCACAGAAATGTCTTCAGACAACGCTGCCTCTCCCGGGTAAGAAATGGAGATAAGCACCACCTTCAGGAGTCAGAAACAATTGGCCAGGGAAAACTTTTACCTTTTAAAAGATGGCAAGAATCACTAGAACCAAGAGTCCATAGACTCGGCAGGAGTCATTATATAACTATTATATAATTGGATATATTTTATATATCCAATTATATAAAAACATTTTTATTCCAACAGGCTGGTCTGGCCTAACTCTCCCTTTTAAATTGGGTTTTAAATGTTTTACATAAATTGGAGGTCTTAAATTTGTTTTTTGAGCCCAAATTATTTAATCTATTTTTAATAGTTTTTAACTTTTGTATGTTATTTGTATTTTTATCTTGGCTGTTCACCGCCCTGAGTCCTCCGGGAGTAGGGCGGTATACAAATATGATAAAATAAATAAATAACTAGCTTAGTTCTTGAATTGTGATGCTACAAACACTCTGATTATAAAGAAAATGAAATCTTGAATGGATTGAAGCAACATACCAAAGTTGGCAAGATAGGAAAAGCAAAAAAACCCAATTGTACAACTGGCCAATGGAAATAGTCTGGACAGCCAAACTATATGGAATACCTAACACCTCTTGCAATCATAGTAAAATAATTATTACTTGCGACAAATCTGTGAACAGACAGAAAGCTCGCACAATTCTTGAGACTTGGACCGCATGACTGCTGTCTGTGGAATGATGCCCTCTTGCCTTCTGCCTGGTTGGCTTTGCTGACATTGTCATACTAGCATTGTACCAGAGGTGGGTTTCAGCAGGTTCTGACCAGTTCTGGAGAACCGGTAGCGGAAATTTTGAGTAGTTCGGAGAACCATAGTAAAAATTCTGACTGGCCCCGCCCCCATCTATTCTCTGCCTCCCAAGTCCCAGCTGATCAGGAGGAAATGAGGATTTTGCAGTAACCTTCCCCTGGATTAGGGAGGGAATGGAGATTTTACAGTATCCTTCCCCTGGAGTGGGGTGGGAATGGAGATTTTACAGTATCCTTCCCCTGTCATGCCCACCAAGCCACACCCACCAAGCCACGCCCACCAAGCCATGCCCACAGAACCAGTAGTAAAAAAATTTGAAACCCACCACTGCATTGTACCTCCCACAGCCAGCCAGAAGAATCTTCTCCTATTGAAATATTAGATAGGGAAACACAGATTTATTTATTTGCAAGTAGAGTACAAATCTAATTATCATATTGATGTTTAGAAACAAGCCACTTTCTTATAGCCTGCATAAAGAAAAGATAGGAAGATGTCTTAAAATGTGTCTGCTATCTATAATAATCTTTTCTGCTCTGTTGAAAGGCTGCTCTGCCCAAGGCATATCTAACACATACATATACTTAGATGCAGGTACGGCTCCTTGCTTTAAAGTTGCAAAGAACTGCATTCTGTGAATGCCAAAGCATTAGAAGTAATTATGTGTGTCACTCCTGATGAAGACATGTATGGGGTAATGAGTTAACTAGAATAGAATGCAATCTTTATTTTGTAGAACTAGATGCAGTGGTGGAATTCAAGTAATTTAACAACCGGTTCTCTGCCCTAATGATTTCTTCAAACAACCAGTTTGCCAAACTACTCAGAAAGTTAACAACCGGTTCTCCCAAAGTGGTGCAAACTGGCTGAATCCCACCACTGACTAGATGTTCATGAGAATGTTGAGAAATAATGCCTGTTATGAAATAGGAACTTCCAAGGATTATTATAGGGGAATTTAAAGCTCTAAATTTGGGATGGTCATCTGCTAAATACACTTTTAAATGTTCTATAGCAGAGGTGGGGAGCTATGACCCTTTATGACTTGTGGACTTCAACTCCCAGAATTCCTGAGCCATGCTGGCTCAGGAATTCTGGGAGTTGAAGTCCATAACTTATAAAAGGTCCATAGTTCACCACCCCTGTTCTATAGTTATTTGGTCTAATTTTAAGCAGATGGCAAACATATTCTTGGTATCTGAAATTTTGGACATTAGAAGAGTCAGAAAGATTGAGGTTCTCAATCAGAAGATGTTTAAAAATTTTCCAGAATTTCAGCTACTCAGTAACACATTATTCTCTTCTGGAGCAACATTAAACATGAGCAGGAAAGAATTACATTACATGACTGTAACACTACATTATTATGCAACAGTTAAATTTAAATAAAATTAACATGAGCCTATTAGCATACAGCTTTTGCAATTCGTAACAAAACCTATGAGTAATAACTAAATCCGGTCAAATAGACTAGCAGGAAGAGGAGTATAACTAATCAGACCAGAAAGATTTGTTTAAGGGATGTTTCTTCTGGGAGTTTATTAGCCTTCTGTGTTACTATTTTAAACAAACTTTTATTTGGCTCTGGATATTTGAATGATCCCCTGATGGAAGCCTAAATTTTCTCTTGGTAAGTGATTTCTTTTTAGATCTATCTAACCTGATTAAAGCTTTTGGTTCTCCTTATTAAATACTATGCGAGTGTATCTACCTTTGTCTTCAGTAAAGACGATCTGGTTAATCTCTTCTGTTATGTGACTCCTGTTAAATTAAGAAAAGTTCCAAATTCATCTGCTTTGATCTCAGGGAAGGAAACTAAGGTTTAATGGAAATCTGTTGTGCTGATTTTTCACAGTCTACCTAAGGGGAAACAACATATCTGGCAAGTCTCCATGTTCCATGTTTTATCGGGATTTAAAGCTACCGTATTTAAAATTGTTTTGAATCAATAGAACTTGTAGTTCTGGAAGAAAATAAATTGTGCTTTTTTATCATCTCATTTTGACTCCCACAGAAAGATAAATTTTCAAGGATTCCAGCAATTATCAAAGGCAGTGGCCAGATTCATGTGCCCCATTTATTTGCTTTTAGTGTAGTATGATGTGTGAATCCAGCCATTGTAACATATACCAGTTAATCATGGCTAATACAATGTAGCATATTTACTGTGTCTAAAATCCAGTTAACTGAATGTTATTCAGTGTATCATATTTAAGTAAAGAATGTCTTACTGTGACCCATGATTAAACAAATTATTGTTTATTAAATTGCAAACAGAGCCAGTCAAAGCCAAAGTGGTATAAACCTGCAAGGTAGATGAGCCTCAAATTTTAGGGGGTAGTAATCATTTCAAAGCAAAAGTGAAGGTGCCATTCTGGAACCCCTCGCATCAGATGTCAGGTAGTTTGATCCCTATTCTGACACACCTCTTAGCATCTCCCATAAAACCTATGGCTTATCTCATTTCTGTTTCCTTATATATTTTCTGGTCAACCAAACTGAGTTATAGCCAAAAATTAAAGCCAAATCAATTAAATCAAACTGACAATAAGAGGAAAAAAGTAGGAAAAATAAATGTATTGGGTTTTTGTGTGTGTGGGCACGCATGTATGGGCATGCCTTTCGGTCACTGTAGACAAGTCCTTTCAGTTTTCTTGGCAATATTGTATGGAAGTGGTTTGCCCTTGGCCTTCTTACCAGGGTGGAGAAAGACTCTCTGGTCCAAAGTCACCCAGATAGCTTTGTCTAAGATAGGACTAGAACTCATAGTCTCCTGGTGAGAACACCTACCCTGCCCTGCAAATAAATAGATCACTAGCTGATAAAGCATTTTGTAACCTTGGGATCGCCATATGTAAATAATCAAATTAACCAACTTGTTACCTATAAGGGGCTGGCAATAGCACTCAGCTTTTTCAATTAGCTGCCAGGGAGTAAGCAGGCAGCTGAATGAGCAGTCTAGGGTCTATCCATGGTGGATCAGCTCAGCAGCAAGTACCTTAATAACCATGGTTTTCTAACCATGAATGTTTGCTTGCAGGCATTTTGTTACCAGACTTGGTAACATCTTCATTGCTAGCTAATCTGGTACCAAAATGTCTGCAAGCAAACCACCAAGTTCAGAGAGCACCACGGGCTTCACAGTTCAACTCTGTGTTGAATATATAGTCTTCTACTGATACCTTTATAACCTGAAAGGAGTATTTAGCTGCCATGGTTCTATGGCCTTCTGGAGTGAAGAGGACTTTGCCTTCTCTGTCATGGTCTTGTCCTCTGAAATAAAGTCTCCTCAGAGATCCATTTGTTCCCATGATGATGATGTTCCAGAAGTCTTAGAAAACTTGGGTGTTTTCTCATGTCTTGGGTTAGGGTGCTTATGGATTCCTTAAAGTTGCGATTCTACCATGGCGGTTTATACAGATGCATGGAAATTTCTTTTTATTGTTTTTTAGGATTATTCCCCCCCCCTCCAGTTGTCTGGAATAGGGAGACCTTAGAAATAAATACAGGTTTAAAACACTGACATATACAGCATTATTATTAGGAGCCACAGTGGCGCAGTGGTTAGAATGCAGTACTGTAGACTATTTCTGCTGACTGCAGTTTGGCAGTTCGAGTCTCACCAGGCTCAAGGTTGACTCAGCCTTCCATCCTTCCAAGGTGAGTAAAATAAGGACCCAGATTGTTGGGGGCAATATGCTGACTCTGTAAACCGTTTAGAGAGGTCTGTAAAAGCACTGTGAAGTGGTATATAAGTCTAATTGCTATTGCTATTAATTTGAAACATAATTCATCATGGAATAAATGGAACTACAGTGCTTTTCATATAATATCAACCTTAGGTGTTACCATATATTAAATCTCCTTATGCTCTATATCCTTCTTTTTCTCAAGAAGATAATTGCTTTTTTAAAAAAACAATAGAATTTCAAAGAGAAAATTATAAATACTGGACAAGGAACATAAAGAGAAACCATCCAAAATTTGGAAGGATTGTATGTACATCTTCTCTCAAGGAAACTACAAAAATTAAAAAAATATATTCAATATTTTTATTTGGAAAAGTATTTGATCAATTGTAATACATTATAAAAAGTTTAATATTTCATACAATTAGTAGTCTACTTAAAAAAAACCTATACTTTGTTTTTAAAACAACTAGCTTTTTCAGACAAAGTTTTCACACATTTTAAAATATCACTAGTCCAGAAATATACTGTATGCACCTCTCTTTCCTGATGGATTGCAACAACAAATTTAGCAGTTATCAACAAATTAAAGTCAATTATGTTGCATCAATGTCTTAGGAAAAGGGTCAGTAAATCAACAACAGGATTTATTACCTGTCACCGATCCTAAGGATAGAACAGATTAATCATTTTAAAAAGAGTTATCATTTTTAAAAAGTGGTCAGATTTATTATTTAAAAGATGGTTAGATTTATCATTTTTGAAAGAGTTATCACTTTTAAATGTGGACAGATTAATTATTTTTAAATGGTGATTCCTGATTTGCCATGTGATAGTTGTGCTAGAGACCTCTGTTTAGATGCAAAGCAATATTTAGCTTCAGCCAGGCATAGCGAACAATATTATATGAAACAGATGAATGTGTTGCTCTGAGTATTCAAGCTTGCTCATAACACCCAACACTACCTCCTTTCTTCCTCTAAAGTACATGAGATGGAAGCTGTATTAAATGCAAGGTCTGGATTCATGGGTTCAATCAAGACTGACTGAGTAAAATTCAGAGAAGGCCTAGATGATGTTGCTGATTTCAGAAATGAAACAAGAATGTATACTGTCCAGAGTTGCCTTATCAGGGAGAAGAAAGAAAGAAAGAAAGAAAGAAAGAAAGAAAGAAAGAAAGAAAGAAAGAAAGAAAGAAAGAAAGAAAGAAAGAAAGAAAGAGAAAGAAAGAAAAAAAGGAGAGAGAGAGAGAGAAAGAAGAAAGAAAAAGGAAGGAAGGAAGGAAGGAAGGAAGGAAGGAAGGAAGGAAGAAAGAAAGAAAGAAAGAAAGAGGGAGGAAAGAAGGAAAAGAAAGAAAAGTTGGAAAAACACCAAAGAATAAGGCATAAAGTAACAGTGCCAAGAACAATGTATAGATACAGTCATCCAGGATCATGTTCAGCTTAAGGCGATCCTTATTTTAGAGCATAGGAGACTGTGGTATTGTTGGTTGATAGTTTCTTTGGAAGAACTGATGGTACAGTACATGCATTTAACAGTAACAGAGTTGGAAGGGACCTTGGAGGTCATCTAGTCCAACCCCCTGCTCACGCAGGAGACCTGTACTAGGGATTCGAACCACTGAACTGCCAACCTTTCTGATCGACAAGCTCAGTATCTTAGCCACTGAGCCACCTAGTCAGATTCCACTACAATCCAGATTCTACTACAGGTATCTTCAGCAAGTTAAAAGAACCACTTTGGGTATTTCCCCAGTAGCGATATAAAGAATCTTCTAGAGTCAAACCGACCCTAGATAGGGGCAGATTTCATATTGCATCACTAATGACTGCTTGCTGCTACAAAGACACCTTAAGACACTTGTGGGAAAATAGCCTTTGAGACAGAAATGTTTCACTTCTGTCTAAGTATCTGTTATCACCATAATGGATTCAACAGACTGTTGACTATGTAATCAGACCTCTTGAGACTCCAACTTTTCTTTTCTTTTCTTTCTGTCTCTTTCCTTCCTTCCTTCATCCCACTTTTATTATTTTTATAAATCATACCAATATAAATGTGAAGAGAAACTGCCTTGTGTGTTGAATTGTATGCTTGTCCTCAGTTCTTAATTATAACTGGTGAACAATGGCAGGGAATTTCAGCCTTACCTTTCTTTCCTGTAATTGGTCTGCTAAGGTCTGTACTTCCAGCTCAATCCCACTACAGAAGACTTGAATTCCAGCACATCTGGAGAATGTCAAGTTTGCAACAGCTGTTCCAACTGATATCTGATATTTTATGATAGTCCCTCACACAGGAGCAGAGAGAAAGCTACTAAAAAAATAATCAAATGTGCTATAAAATTTTTAAAAGATAAAAATGATCCCAGCTTGTTACAAATTTGCTTCTGGTTCTTTCCTTAGGAATTAGCATCTTCATACACCCCTGGAAAGGTGTCTAAATTCTAGACCTAAAATCAGTGGTCGGTTTCAAATTTTTTTACTACCGGTTCTGTGGGTGTGGCTTGGTGGGCATGGCATGGCTTGGCTTGGTGGGAGTGGCTTGGTGGGCGTGGAAGGGGAAGGATATTGTAAAATCTCCATTCTGTCCCCAATCCAGGGGAAGGTTCCTGCAAAATCCCCATTTCCTCCCAATCAGCTGGGACTTGGGAGGCAGAGAATAGATGGGGGCGGGGCCAGTCAGAATTTTCACTACCAGTTCTCCGAACTACTCAAAATTTCCGCTACCAGTTCTCCAGAACTGGTCAGAACCTGCTGAAACCCACCTCTGCCTAAAATCCTCTGGTCAAAGGTGAACATTGACACTATTAAATAAGACCTGGTTCTGAAAATGTGTTTTTCTTAATCAGGAACAACTGCCTTCAAAGAACAGAAAAGAAGCAAATAGATCCAAACTAACTATAACTGAAAACAATTTTTTAAAAAGGCCACCATTTCTCTTGACAGGAAAGTGAAAGTGTAACTATTGTTTTCCTTTCAATCTCAATCTCAATCCACAGTCACTTCCCTGTGGCCTGTGTCAGAGGTCATGCGTTGGGACTCATAGTTAGGAGTCAGGTGGCCTGGAACAACATGTCTCACAACATCCATAACTTGGTTGTGACTTGTTGCACCCCACCCACCCCACCCCATATTTGCTCTATGATTGATACTCTGACACAGAAAGATATACACCCACTTCTTATAGCTCCAACAAGGATTATTCACTAGCTCTCTATATGTCTTTCATATAGTGTTTAAGAGTTTGTCTTTAAACAGCAACGCCAACAGATTATTCCCATAACATAAGAAAATATACACAATAGCATTACTGGTTAATTTGCTTATTCAGCTATTGCAGATTTTCTTTCTGAGGTTTTGCAAAATAAGTTGTGTGTGAATCTATTTAATTATAGAGGCGCAGTATTTTCAAGTGAAAAACTGTGAGCATGAAGTTTTTGCTTCATGGTCACAGTTTTTCGTTTGAAAATACTGCACCTCTATAATAAAATAGATTCACACACAACTTATTTTGTACAATAAATATTTCCTATCACTTGGTAGGATGAAAATAGATCATTTAGAAAAAAAACAAAACCTAATGCATTAGTTATGGACAATCTCATGAATGGGGTTCCTTCATGGGACTGTCCGAAAGATGTCTAAAAGCATTTTCAGTTCATATATGGTCAAACAATTCTAATAAATTTGCACTCAATATAAACTTTCCTGATTTAATTGGCTCTTGTTCCCAGATAAGTAGGACTGTAGTCTTCATTTGATAGCCCATTGACTTTCTACATACAAAAGCAATTACACAGGTAGTCCTCAATTTACGACCACAATTGAGCACAACATTTTTGTTGCTAAGTGAAACATTTAAGTGAATTTTGCCCCATTTTATGACTTTTCATGCCACAGTTATTAAGTGAATCACTGCAGTTGTTAAATTAGTAACACGGTTGTTAAGTGAGTCTGGTTCCCCCATTGACGTTGCTTGTCAGAAGGTCTCAAAAGGGGATCACATGATCCTGGGACACTGCAACTGTCATAAATATGAGTCAATTGTCAATTGGCCATGGGAAACTATTGCAATGGTCATAAGTGTGGAAAATGGTCATAACTCACTTTTTTCAGTGCCGTTGTAACTTTGGTCACTAAATAAACTGTTATTAGTCAAGGACTATCAGTATAAGAAAAAAGAAGCCAAAATAGTCTAAATTCTTAATGGAAGAGCACACATAATCCAAATCCCTAATCAATGTTTCAGAGTAGCTTCATGTAACACTAAAGAACACAAGAGAATTCTTGGTCTGATTATTGCAATAATCAAGATTATTGTCCTGTATTGCTGTTAAGGGAAATGAAAAAGAACTGAAAGACTTCTGTAAACTCTCTTTCTGTTTTTATAGCATTACAATGGATACTTCAGATTCTGTGGCTTCGTCTCAAAAACCAAAACAGAAAGGTAACTAATACAAGCAGTACAGAATTATTAGAAACTGGTTTGGGAACAAATAGAACTGTTTATGTTTTTGAATTAACCACCTACTGGTGCAATTACACAAATTCCTTAAATATTCGTACAAAGATAGCAGGCCAGATAGTAAGTAGGCAGACTTTATATACTGCTAAAATGAACACTTCCAAAAAACACACACCCATTTAGTTTCGGCATTATCTTCCAGAAGCATTTGGAAGGGAAGGCTATTTTAAACCATAGTTTGAGTCAGGTTGCTATGATAATAGCTTGACACACCATTGAAACTCTAGTTTTAGACATTCCTGATTTGGATGTAAATAAGGTAAAGGTTCCCCTGCACATGCATGTTAGGATGTAAATCACTCTCTGGACAGGTCAACACTTAAAGTCACACGAAAAATTACTTTTGTATTTAGGGTTGTCAGCAGTATTACAAATCTGCAGGTCCAATCTAAATATAAGCGAGTTCAGTCATCCATGGATTTTGCACAGTAAATGAGTGAAACCAATGGGTGTGTTTCCTATGGTTTTATTACACTGATGTCCATTTTTGTAGACTCTAAAAATTACAGAGTGGCTTTTGATTTTTGTAGTCAACTTCAGGGAAGAAAAAAAAAAAAAGTACAGCCTAAGGCCCAAAGCCTTGAGTCCAATACCCAGAACTCTTCCAAAAGTGTAATTTTAATGTAACAAAGGAAGAAAATGGTAAAGTATATTCGCATGAATTGCATTTCCTTACTAAAATTTAAAAATTGCCTTCTTCATCTATGGTCTGAGGAAGGTTGTCTACCCTTAATCACTGCTTAAGGATATCCTACGTCATTCAAAAAGTAAAATCCTGAAAAAAATATAGTCAACCTTAGCAAGAAATCAGAGCAATGTAAACATTTGGTCAAGCCTGTTGCTAGCAGCTGTTGCAGGTATGTAAAACCGCACATCTTCCATCTTGCTTCATGATAAGTAAATTCTTAAATGTATTTTTTTTTTTTTTTCATCATTTCAAAGGCAGGAAAGCAAAACAGAATAAAAAAGCAGAAATGCAAGAAGAAAATGAGGATGCAAGTTCTTTTGGGGAGTTAACAGAGAGTCCCCAACAAGGTAAAATACAGAATAACAGAGTTGGAAGGGATCTTGGAGATCTTGTAGCCCAACCCCTTGTTCAGGCAGGAGACCTTATACTATTCCGGTCAAATGGCTTCCAGTCTCCTCTTAAAAATCTCCAGTGATAAAATTTAACTGCTCAATATGTTTATGTTACCAGGAGCCAGGCCTGAGAGACCCAATGGGCATTTTTAGCTCACAGATTGCAGAGCAGATTTTTTGATGTTCAACTGTCTTTCTGCCTTTCCCAGAGGGCAGGGTTGAACAAGGACAGAGAAAAGTGACACAAACTTCCTTCCTCATAGTATCAAATCAACAAACAGCTCCTTGCAGTTGGAACACAGCAATTTTTCAGTACTATCATTTGGAGTCTAAATTTAAGTCTAAGTTAAAATCTAAGTGTAAGCCTAAACTCTTTTCACCTCCAAATCAAAAGTCACAAGCAACAAGACTGGGAAGATGGAATAAGCAACAGTGGAGTCTCTTCCCTTTTGAGCAATATATTGTGAGCTGCTGGTTTCCTGCTGTGATTAACCACAGAAAAGAACAGTCTGTTCCTTTTTAGGCGGTTGCTTGTGTCAAAAACTAGGTGCTCATCATTTCTGCAGAGATAATGTGTGTGTGCGCGAAAATACAGGTAATCCTTGACTTGCAACCACAACTGAGCCCAGAATCTCCATTGCTATGTGAGACAGTTGTTAACTGAGTTGTGCTTATTTTACAACCATTTGTCTTAACCGTTGTTAAGTAAATCACTGCAGGGGTTAAGTGAATCATGCGATTGTTAAACAAATTTGACATTGACTTTGCTTGTCGGAAGCCAGCTGGGAAAGTTGCAAATGGACTCCAGGACAGTGCAACTGTCATAAGTACATGCCAATTGCCAAGGGCCTGATCATGTGACCATGGGGATATTATAATGGTCATGAGCGTGGAAAATAGTCATATGTTACTTTTTCAGTGCTGTTGTAACTGAACGGTCACTAAATTAATAGTTGTTCACACACACACACAGTAATACATGTTTACTCTCTCTCTCTCTCTCTCTCTCTCTCTCTCTCTCTCTCTCTCACACACACACACACACACTTTCTGAAAACGGCAGAAAAGTCTAACACCCGCATAAGTTCATCAGGTCCCAGAATTTCCATCTCTTTCTGCATATCCCAGACCCCATTACCTCTTTCCCTTTACAGAATCTGGCCCTCAGTAGCCCTACTGAGGGAGAAATCTTTTTTGCAAGTCCAGATGGCTGTTGCCCTCAAGAAATCATTTTTCTTTGTTTTCAAATCAGCCTTTTCCTAGCAAGCAATTCCGCAAATGGGCCTCATTTCTCTGAGAACAGGCGAGATTTTTTTTCTTTGTCATCTCGAGGACTCGCCTTTTGAAGATTCAGGAAAACTAAAGAGTAAAACAACAATAATGAAGGAGGATTGGAATAACGCAGCTTCATTTATTTGAAAATCTTTCTGCTACTTCTCGAATTTTCCTTGTTTGAAAAATTTCCATGTTTTAATACCAGCATGAGTTGGAACGATTTTGAACAACCATGCATTAATTTGTCGATTTTGTATATTTTTGTCATTTTAGATCTGTCCAGTGAAATTATTCCATATTCTGAAACAGGTATGAGGCTCACATCAGAAACTCTGCTTTTTGTTATAGAATCTGAGGGCTTCTAGATAGAGAATCAGTGGGGTAGTGGTTAAAGCATCAGGTCATGAGTCCTAATCCCACCTTGGGCACAGAGCCAGCTGAGTGACCTTGGGCCAGTCACTTTTGCTCAGCCCTAAGAAGGAGGCAATGACAAACGGCTTCTGAAAAACCTTGCCAAGAAAATTTCAGGAACTCTGAAAATCAGACATGAATGAATGGAAAGGGGGAAAAAAATGTAAGCCCAATCCTTTTTTCTCCTCTCCGCCACCTTGGCATTGAACATTTTCATGCATCTCCTGTCTCCTCCTGACCTAGTTGGCATATTGAGAGACTAAGAGAACAAATGAAGGCATTTGGAAGTGAATTCTCTTGGCTTCCCTGGTTTCCTGCTCCCTCTGCCTGTGGATTAAGCAAGTAGCAAAACAAGCTGGAAGAGTAGCCAGGAATCTCAAAGGTTCAGCATTGAATCTCCTGCAGGGATGTGGTTCTGGAAAGATGCTCAGTGCAACTTTGCCCCAACCTTCTAGAAGTACTGGACTACAATTATTAATTAAAATCCATTAATTGTGTTTAAGTTAAGCTTATTTATATTTTGTTTTCAACTCTGTCGTTGCTCCTTGTGGAGTTCTTAGTGTATTGTGAGGTTAGTTGTTCGATTGCATACATTTCATTATCAGATTAGATAACATCAGCAGTGTTAATGAGGGTGGGGTTTGCTTTCTGTTTATATGCAGTAACTTGCCCTACCAGTGTTGGTTGGTGTCAGTGGTGGGTTTCAACTTTTTTTTACTACTGGTTCTTTGGGCTTGGCTTGGTGGGCATGGCAGGAGAAGGATACTGTAAAATCTCCATTCCCACCCCACTCCAGGGGAAGGATACTACAAAATCCCCATTTCCTTCCAATCAGCTGGGACTCGGGAGGCAGAGAATAGATGGGGGCGGGGCCAGCCAGAGGTTGCATTTACCGGTTCTCCGAACTACTCAAAATTTCCGCTACTGGTTCTCCAGAACGTGTCAGAACCTGCTGAAACCCACCTCTGGTTGCTGCGTGGTTTTCTCCTTGGTAATTTGTTGATTTGTGTATTGTTTTCTGCTTTATTATTGGTCTAGTGTTAATCTGCTAGTGGCCACTCCAACAAAGGTTTTATTTTGTTTGTTTTTTTCATCTTTTAAAAGATAATATAATTGTTCAGAGTCAATGAGTCAAAAGAGTCAATGAATTACAATCACAACAGGGTGATAAACAAGAAAAGTGATGTGAAAGTGAAAAGTGATACAAAAGTGATAACCTCACAATTATCAAATCTTTGTAGTTGAAAAAGACTTTCTAATGTATATAATCCACACGTTCTTGGCACACACATATTCTAAACAAATCAGGTTTGTGGGTTTTTTTTTAATTTTTTAAAATTTTTATTTATTCAATTTATATGCCGCCCCTCTCCGAAGACCCAGGGTGGCTCACAATACACTCAAAAAATCACTATAAAAACACTTAAAAATTAAAAACATTAAAGACATTAAAACCCATTCACACCATTCATGGCCGGATCTCATCAGATCGCAAAGCGAGATCAACGGCCCCAGGCCTGCCGGAAAAGCCAGGTCTTCACCACTTTTCGGAAGGCCAATAGGATGGGGATGGTTCGGACCTCAGGAGGTAACTGGTTCCAGAGAGCTGGGGCAGCCAAAGAGAAGGCCCTCCCCCGCGGGCCCACCAGGCGGCATTGTTTAGCTGACAGGACCCGGAGGAGACCAACTCTGTGAGGTCTTACCGATCGCTGGGAGCTATGCGGTAGAAGGCAGTCTCAAAGATAACCTGGCCCTGAGCCATGTAGGGCTTTAAAGGTAATAACCAACACCTTGAATTGTGACCGGAGGCCAATAGGGAGCCAGTGCAGCTCGCGGAGTTCTAAACAGTTGTTTTAGCTCGTGGGGTTCTAAACAGTTGTTTTTTTTAAGTAAAAGCCTAGATTTTTGAACTCTAAATAGTCATCCATTTAAAACTAAAGGTTCTGAGCTTAAGAGAGTGTGTATTTCAGAGCTAAAGAAAGTTTATGACAACCCAGCACAAGAATTCTGGCTAGCAAAAGATTTTTTTTTTCCCTAAATTTTTTATTATATTTTTATTGTTAAAGAATAACAGAAAGAAAAAAAAAATACAAAAATCAATAATAAGGAAAAAAAAAATTTTTCCCCCAACATGCTATACAAACAGAAAGGAAGTTTTAGGAAATTGAAGTCTTCAATTCTTCCAGAAATCTCTTTGATAAGGTACTGGTGCTGATTCATCCAATCTCCCAAGTGCAAAGTCCACAAATGGTTGCCAAGTGTTCCAAAAAACATTTTCTTTGTATATACCACTTCTAATTTTAATATCACAAGTCAACTTATCATTTAATGCAAATTTCCATGTTTCATTATACCATTCTTCTAATTTTAAGTCAACATTTAATTTCCAATATCTAGCAATTATAATTCTCCCCATTATAACCAAAATCCTCACCAATTCTCTTTCTCCAGTTGTTAATGTTATTTCATTCAATATTAATAATAATATGGTTTCCAATTTCAATTTGACCCTCTTCTTAATCATTTCAAATATTTCATTTTCTATCCTAGACCAAAAAAGTTCAACCCCATTACATTTACACCACATATGAGCATATGTACCAAGTTCCACTTTACATCTCCAACACATTTTATCCACTTTATTATCCATTTGAAAAAGTCTTATTGGGGTCAAATACCACTTCCAAATAACTTTATAGTTATAGCAAAAGGTTTTTGTTTAATGTTATAATGATATTTAGAATTCATTCATTACAGTGAATATTAAATATGTTTTATTTAAGAAAACAGGAAATAGAACACAACTGAATATCACAAACTCCAATATGATCTCTAACAATAATAGGAATCCTTCTTGATCTGTCGCAGACCTTCAGCAATTTCTCAAAATCTTTCTTTATTTCTTACTCATGTGAACCAAAATGCATATGGTCTTACTTCAAATATCTCAAGTCAGCTGGGAGAACTACCATTTTCCGCTCCTCTGCTCTATTGTAATAAACATATTATGCATAAATGAATTCCTTTTTGAATAAAAAAATGCCTTTTTAAAATGCAAACTTGTTATTTATCAGAAATATCAAGAGCAGAAGGAACAGAAGGAACACCTGCAGTTGGTAAATATAGCTGTTTAAAATCCTATACGTTTTCTTCTGAACAATATGTATGTTTCATTTGTAATCATATGTTACTTATTTGTCAAAGATATGAAAACCTAAGCACCCTTGGCTGGTGGTTTCTCATCAGAAGGGACATCATTTTTGAAAAAACAAATATATTGTATGTATCTCAAATAATGGCTCCTCCGAAGGAACAGTTGATGGGACAAATTCTCTGATTTCCCTTCTCTGTGCAGAGATAGGAAATATAGAAGTTTGTTCTTAATGCTGTTCATCCAGTTGGACAAAGTAACAGTAACAGTAACAGAGTTGGAAGGGACCTTGGAGGTCATTTAGTCCAACCCCCTGCTCACGCAGGAGACCTGTACTAGGGATTTGAACCGCTGAACTGCCGACCTTTCTGATTGGCAAGCTCAGTGTCTTAGCCACTGTGCCACCTATTCAGGCTAGTTAGTCAGGGGAGCACTATGCATCCTCCTGATTTATAGGAAGAGGAAGAGTCAGTAATTGATAGAGGCCACTAGAAAGGTTCAGTTGCTGCCTTGACTTCACTGGCATCTGAAATTCTAAAGCAATTCTTAACAATAGTTCTCCTCCTCATATTAGAAAGTCCAAGGAGTGGAGCCTACTTGATAAAAGCAGCATCTTTAATGTAATGTAGCACATTGTCCCTATCCAATGCTTGAGGGTAAACAGATATTTGTCAGCTTCAATGCCTTAATTGAGTTAAAGGGACTTTGGGGGGGGGGGGGGCTTGCCAAACCATAGATTTTAATTTGAATTTCATTTCCCACAGTGTGTGACGATGGTGTCTGTCACTCAAGATGGTGGATTCCAAGGATTCGGAAAGATGGTAAGAATATAACTGATCACAAACTTAAATCACACATTCTTCTCTCTGTGAGGCAAGGCTTAAGCCCAGATGTTTAGATTTCTATCCTTGACTGGCATAACTAACTAACTAAATAAATAAATAAAAAGAACATTCGTATCTTGTATTTTCCCTATACACAACATTAACATAGATAAGGTACAAATCATATCCATATAAAGATGTTTTTTCTCTAACTAAATAACCATAATTAGGTTTTTTAACCTGAAAACTTTCAGCAAATTTTATTTATTTATTTTAGTAATAAAATTTTAAATAGCTGTCGATCCCAACTCTGGGCAGCACACAGCAATGAGATAAAAAGAACAATGTTAAAAACCACAGATGTAAAAATCCATATCAATAAACATCATAGAAAACCAAACATACAAATCCTAGACAACCAGAGGAATAAAAATGGCTACCTCAACAATAGAGACCAAATCTGATGACATAAACAGGTCTTGGGGACCATTCAGAATATCCAAAAGGATGGGGTCAATTTAATTTGGGGGGCAGGGGGAAGGATATTCCATAAGGCAGATGACACAGCAGAGAAGGCACATCCCCTGTGATCCTTCAAATGCTTTGTCCCTTGCCAGTGAAACACGCAACATGCCCGCTCTGCCAGATTTAATGGAGCAGGTTGATATAACCAGGGAGAGGCAGTCCCTCAAATTGATCAGCAAATATCCTATTTTTAATAAGTTTACAGGTCAGGCTACCTACCAGTGTGTAAGCAGAATATGCTTCCTTCTCCCATAACATGCAATCTTGAGAACTTGACTCAAGTTCTTTTCTGATTAATGTACATGGGAAAGTATTTTCCTTACTGACTCTGGGGGAAACTGCTGTTTAAGTTATGAAAATATTCATATTATGCATATATATCTAGATGTGTTTATGAGTGTGTGTGTATGCATATGTATACATGTATGTGTATGCATATGTATACATACACAAAATGCACACACTGTATGTTTGCATACAACTTCCATTATTAGATCTTTATTTTCATGAAAATATATGAAATTACAGCCATTAAATTACAGCCTTGAATATTTTCTTCTTTCTTTTTTTCAGATGAATTCTTCCATTTTGTCATTCTTTGTTTTGCTGTTGGAATGTTATTAGTCTGCTATTATAAATATAACAGTAAGTGAACATTACAATCTTGATTTTACATGGAGAAAGAGAGAGCAAAATATGATATCATTCTTTCTTTCTGTAGACTGGACAATTTCCACTGGAATTGGCTTGATGACCTTTGCAACCCTAGAAACAACAGGAATATATTTTGGCCTTTGTGAGTGTTTCCATCTGTATTAATTTGTGCACTAGTAAATCAAGCTGCCTTATATTCATAATTTAAGATGTCACTATGATGGAAATAAGCAATTCTTCAATAACTCAAACTGTAACGGTCAGATATATTAATTACCTATTTGGTTGCTTTTCTGACAGCGGATTTCTTTTTTCTTTTCTCCTAGGGCAACGCATTCGAAGTATCCTGGAATCTTTTGTCCCCCTTATCCAAAGAATCAGAATGCCTGGTAATTTTATTTTTTTAAATTGTTTCTTTTTGAAACCCTGTGCAACTTTCAAGGTCATTTTGACAAAAAAGGTCTCCACTGTCAGGGACCCCCATTTTGTCTAAGACAAATATGACTTGTTTGGATTGGATTTACCTCATTTGTAAAGAAGGCCACTCTTTATAAACTGGTTTATAAACCATAGTTTATGCTTACCATATTTTTCGGAGTATAAGATGCTCCGGACTATTAGATGCACCTACCTTTTTTGGGGAGGAAAACAAGAAAAAAAAAATCTGCCTCTGCCTCCCAGCAATTTGCCTCCTTGCAGCAAACAGCAAACAACCCATTTCAGCCTGATTAGCACAAGCAGCTGATTGTCGGTTGGATCGGCCTCCCAAAAAATCAGCTGATTCAGCCTCTCTAGGAGTCTCTGGAGGCTGGGGACAGCAAAAAACGTCACTTCCTGTCCCACCAGGATTTGGGAAATGGGCTGTTTCAGGCCTTTGGAGGGCCTCCGAGGGAGTGGAAAAGGCTGTTTTCGCCCTTCCCAGATGCACAGAGAGGATCTGGAGCCAGGTGAGAAAGAAAAACAGGCCTTCTCCCCCGCCCAGGCCCTCTGGAGGCAGGAAACAGCCTGTTTCCCTACTTCTGGTGGGCCCAGAAGGCCCGAAAATCAGCTGGCCGGTGCATGCATGCATGCCAGAGCTGAGCTGGCATGCCCACTGATATGGCTATGCATGCCACCTGTGGCACATGTGCCATAGGTTTGCCATCACGGCCGTAGCCTATTGCTGCCTCTGTGCGCTCCATTTTCCGGGGGCTGGTGGGTGGGCAGGGCTACATTCAGTGTATAAGACGCACCCAAATTTTTACCCTTCTTTTAGGGGGGAAAAAGTGTGTCTTATACTCTGAAAAATACGGTAGTTGCTTGTGCAAATCATAGAACATAGATTAATAGGGTTGGAATGGACCTTGGAGGTCTTCTAGTCCAGGGGTTCCTAACTTCAGGTCCACAGACCAGGACCAGTCCACAGATTGTTGGTAACTAGGTTGCGCAAGTGATAGGTGAGCACATGAAACTTCATTGCACATGCAAGGGAACCATACCCTCCCCCTTGCTCTCTGCCACTGGTCCGTGAAGCCAGAAAAGTTGGGGACCGCTGTTCCTAGTCCAGCCGGCTGCTCACCCCATATACCATTCCAAACAAATGGTTGTCCAGTGATGGAGCACCCACAACTTCTGAAGGCAAGCTGTTCTATTGGTTGATTGCTGTCACTGCTAGGAAATTTCTCCTTAGTTCTAAGCTGGAGCTCTCTTTAATGATCTTCCACCCATTACTTCTTGCCCTGTGCTCTAGTGTTTTGGAAAATAGATTGACCCCTTTTCCTCTGTGACAGTCCCTCAAGAACTGGGAGACTGTTATTATGTCTCCCATAATCCTTCTCTTCAATATGCTAGACCAGTGATGGCTTACCTTTTTGCTGTTGCATGCCAAAAGCAAGGGGAGCATGTGGGGGGGGTGTCGCGCGCACACATGCCTACACCCATAATTCAATGCGCCCCACCTTGTGCATTCGCACACGACCCCCATGCGACCTCCGCTTTTCGCATGCGATGGCACGGTGGGCTCAGTAGGCCTGTTTTTCGCCCTCCCTGGGCTCCAGAGGCTTTCTTGGAGCCTGGGGAGGGTTAAAATGGCCTTCCTCACACACACACCCTGGAGGCCCTCCGAAGGCTGGAAAGAGCCCATCTTCCGATTTCCAATGGGCCCGGAAGGCCCAAAAATCAGCTGGCCGGTGCATGCATTCACATCGGAGCTGAACTAGGGCAATGCTTGTGTGCCCACAGATATGGCTCTGTGTGCCACCTATGGCACGCGTGCCATAGGTTCGCCATCACGGCACTAGACATATCTAACCTTCATCATAGGATTTAGCTTCCAGACCCTTTACTAGCTTTGTTGCTCTTCTCTGCACTCTTTCCAAGGCCACAGCTCTTTTTATATCATTGTGACCAGAACTGGATCCAACAAGGTTTATTCTGTAATCTTTGGCGACACAAATCTCAGTTTAGAGCAGCACAAACCCCACCTAAATGAAATGATTATTAAATACATATCTAAATGTTCATCTTTGCTGCATTTCTACAAACATATATTAATAAGTAATTTAAAAACTAATCTTTGTGACCTTTTTCTTTGTTTTTGTTATGTAGGGTTCAAAAAGCTTAACTAAGCCAGAAATCTCAAGACCACTGCAAAAATCCTGGTTGGTTTCATGACTGCAGTGACAACTGTAAGAATGTGGAAACAATTTAAATGTCTGGGCTAAAGAATTGAGATCCTAGGACTGGAGCTGGTAAGATGGGATGAAGAGCTTGGGCCATCCAAACACAGCACTGATGCCATCAACAGCTCCACAGCAGCCCAAAGGGAAATGGCCTTCAAGCAGTCCTTTACAAGGAAAGGGCTGGAGAAATCAACTCAGAATTTAAACCTTGGCAAATGCGTGTAATATAGCTAGACTTTCAGACTCTTTAGAAGCTGTTTTTGTCATTATTAGAGATGCTGGTACTGCAATAAAGTTACTTATCTATCCCCAACTCTTGTCCTTGAATTTTCTGCTTAGTTTGTGACTTTGTGTCTGTGTTACAAGAGAGGGATTAACTGTGGTGCAGATCTATCAGAGTTCCGTTGTCTATTCCAGCGGTGAAATGTAAAATTTGTTATTACCGGTTCTGTGGGCATGGCTTGGTGGGGGAGGTAATGTGACTGAATGGGCGTGGCCAACTTTTTTTTATTTACTTTTAAAAGCATTTTTTCTTCAACCTCTTCGGCCAAAGAGATTGTAAAAAAATGCTTTTAAAAGGCTCGGACAATCCCAGTTGAGTTGCCTAATCATCAGAGGCTTTTATTTTCTTTTAAAAACTTTTTTTTGCTTTTAAAAGAAAAACCTTTCAGAGGCTTTTTTTTTTTTTTTTTTACTTTTAAAATCATTTTTTCAGCCGAAGAAAAAAGCCTCTGATGATTGTGCGGCTCAGCTGGGCATGTGGGGGGTGGGGAGGAAGTGCAGGGATTTTTGCTACCGGTTCTCTGAACCACCCGCTGCCATCACTATGAGATCGGATGACCCGGTCTGAACCGGGAGCATTTCGCCCCTGGTCTATTCTCTTCCCTTCATGAGGTTTGGAACAAAGCGATCCTGCCAGAGAGTGCTAACAGATAAGAGGCATTTATCTAATAATGATAACAACTCTTCCTTAGCATTAGCCTCAGTGCAGGTAGTCCTTTCTTAAGAACTCCCCTGTTTAGCAACCATTCAAATGTATAGTCCTCAACTTACACCACTTCATTTAGTGACCATTCAAAATTACAACGGCATTGAAAAAAGTGACCTATGACCGTTTTTCACACATTTTCCATTGCAGCATCCCCATGGTCACATGATCAAAATTCAGATGCTTGGCAACTGGATCATATTTAAGACGGTTACAGTGCCCCGTAGTCACACGATCAGCTTTTGCGACCTTCTGCCAAGCAAAGTCAATGGGGAATCCAGATTCACTGAACAACCATGTTGCTAACTTTATTATTATTATTTATTTATTTGTCAAACATGTATAAAATAACTGACATAAGTATAAACATGATTGTGAATACAGGATATGGATACGAATAAATGGGGACAAAAGGACAGGGACCCTGGTGCTCTTATGCACACCTCTTACAGACCTCTTAGGAATGGGGTGAGGTCAACAGTAGACAGTCTAAGGTTAACGTTCTGGGGGTTTGGGGAAGAAACCACAGTCAGGTAGTGTTGTGGCCCGTCAGCAGCCTGTGCAGCTAGTAGCTGATTCCGACAGCGAGGAGACTGGTGTGGTGCTGCGCCAGCAGCCGTGCAGCTGGCACTCGAGTCAGACAATGAGGAGGCTGGAGAAGATGTGTTGCCAGAGGCGGGGATTCAGCCAGGACCTTCAGAATCTCCAGAAGCTCCCATAAGTGAAGAGGAAGAAGAGGAGGAGCCTCTTCTCAATGCACAGGCGCGCAGAGCTGCCAAAAGGCAGGAGTGGCTCTTCAGGAGGAGGTCTCCTCAAGAGTAAGTCTTGGGGCTAATTGGCCACTCCCTTAGCCTATTTAAGGAAGAACGACGACTGAAGCAATTTGCAGGGAACAACTTCGTTCACTCTTCTTCGTGTCTGGATCTTAGTTCTCTTATCAGTTTCCTGCAAATTGCTTCTGGCCTTTCTGTCAACCATAGTAAGATTACGATTATTTATTCTTTGGATTCTTGTAGGCTGTTAAGAAAGTTAATTAACAGCCTTTGTTTGAAAAAAACTGATTTAATTTAATAAACTAAGGTTTGTAGAGACTGTGTGTGCTACGTTCTTTGGGGTCCGTAGGTGGGACAGAACAGGTAGTGCATTCCAGGCATTGACCTCTCTGTTGCTGAAGTCATTTTTTCTGCAATCGAGTTTGGAGTGGAACTTAAGAAATGCAATGATTCACTTGCCAAAAACTCCCTTAACACATGTTTCCCTTAGCAACATAAATTTTGGGCTCAATCGTGGTCATAACTTGAGCACTACCCGTATAACAGTGTTGAAAAGATATCAGTGAAAGTAACAGGAAGTCAGAAGTTGTGAACGTGTGAGGACCTGTGTGGTTTTCATTTGAAGACAATAACCGAGGATTGTTAAGCGACTGAATCATGCAGCTGGTTAAGCAAATCTGGCTTTCCCCCAGATTTGATTTTGTTTGTCGGAAGCCAGCTGGGAAGACAGAAAATGGCAATCTGATGGCCCCGGGAGACTGCACCTGACATAAATACATGCCAACTGCCATCCCCTGAAGTTTGATCATGGAATGGTGAGGATTCTGCAGTGTTTGAAAATGTGAGGACTGGCCATTTTTTCAATGTGCCATTGTAACTTCTAATGGTTGCTAAAAGAATGATTGTAAATTGAGAACTATCTGTATGTACCTTTCTTTTACTGCACTTGTCTCCAACATGAAAAACATTTGAAGGAAAAACCAAGGATGAAATTGTTGGGCTTATTATTCCTTTTGTGGCAATCCATACTTTTAAAAAAAAAAATGATTTATATGCCACCCTTCTCCGGAGACTCAGGGCGGCTTACAATGCGTTAAGCATTGTCAAACTTTGTCTGATAATAAGTCCTTCTAAGTTTTTATCTTTTTTTCTGTTTCTATATCCTAAATATCTCTGAAGTAGATTGGCTAAACCAGCCCTTTCCAAAATTGCCATTCTGCTGTTAGGGGATTTTACCCATTCTGCTATCTATGATAAACATCTTAAATTTGGTAGTCTTAAATTTGTATATATTTATATATAACCAACTCTCTCTTTGGATTTTTGTAAAAATATTGTTTTAACTCTAAACCAATTTCCAATTACATATGAATTTATTGATGTTTCTTGCCATCCTTGTTAGATTGTCTCTGAATTGCTGATTGGTGCCATTGGAAAAAAAATGTAATTTATGTTGAGTAATACATTTTTAATAATTGCAACTGATTCTTACCAAGATAACCTCCCTTTTCAAGGTCTCTTTTATTGCTTGCCTCTATTTAATTTTGGTTTCTACATTTTTTTTTTATTTTTAGGGTTTTTTAAAAAAAATTCTGCCTTTATAACTTTTACATTCAATATAGCAAACATACCTTTTCTCCACATCAACAACAACCCTCTGAAGTGGATTGGGCTGAGAGAGAGTGACTGGCCTAAAGTCACCCAGCTGGCTTTCATGCCTAGGGCAGGACTAGAACTCACAGTCTCCTTGTGCCTAGCCTGGTGCCTTAACCAGTAGACCAAATCACTATCCTAGACCACCTGGGATATTTCTAGCTCTTAAATTTAATTGTCTTTGCTGAGAGCCTGAAATTTCCAAAACATCTCCTATCTCACAATTTTTAAATTGAGTTTCCTCGTCTCTTTTCAGACATTTATATTTTTCTTTCAATGTTGATATGTCTTGAGTGTTGGTTTACACTTTTTTATGTAGGTCCTCTTGTTTCAGTTTTCAGCTGTGCCTTTGATTCCTCTAATATGTAGAATACTTGGTGAAACTGATTGTTCATTTCCATGGACATTTTAAACCTCAGAATGATTCTGTCTAATTCTGATTCTTTAGATACCCTAGATCAGGGCTGTCAAGCTCCCAGCCCGTATCCATGCCCATGCCTGGTTTAGCGAAGGGGGGGAAACGTCCTGATACGTCACGTGACACCGCTGTGACGACATGAGTTTGACACCCCTGCCATAGATTGTCCAGATCCTTTTGAGTCCCTATCTCCCTTCCTATGTTCAGGAGACATTATTATTATTTTTTTTATCTTTAAAAGATGAGAAACTGGTCTTCATATAAGTTATAATCATCTGTGTATACATTTACTGAGAAGTCACAGACTCCTCCCCCTTTTTAAATAAAAAAACTGAACAATTTTTCAAATGCTAATCTTGTAAATATAATATTGTCTTTGGCTCCCTCTTGCGGCTTCTGTAACTCCTGCAACAGTCCTCTGAAGTATTTCAATAGGACATTCTGTTCACCCTTCATAAGCGTCAGTATAATCAGTGCAGATTCCTTTAATCACAGTTCATTCTATGAAAATGCTTCACACTCTATGTCTAACTTCTAGGTCTTGTTGTTATTTAACCCATGTAAAAGTTATACATTATGCATAAATTAGAATTAAATCACAGGAAAGAACAGTTTTACTTATCACCACAATCTTCACTTATGAATGTTTACAGAAGTTTTGAAGTTCTCTTCTGTTTATCTAGCCTCCTCCACAACTGTAAATCCAATTAGACTAGGCTAGGGAGTTCAGTTTTCACTTTAAGATAATTCTTAAACATTTTCTGAAGCTTTTGAAGTTGCCCCATCTCATGCCAAGAGGATTATAAATCCAATTCAGCTGTCTCTCTGTCTCTCTCTGTGTGTGTTTGTGAATGAATGCAGTAACACTTCACAGAACACTTTTATTATGAGTTTTTCAGAACAATTAAAAAGGGCTCTTTGAGCATTTGAAAGAGATGCTTTGCAATTCACAAACACCTTCACAAGCATTAAAGCAGCGGTGTCCTTTGTAACATGTGAGGCTGCTTGTGCCTCTCACAGGCTGCCTGCCTCTCTGTGTGCATGCACAACCACTTCATTTCCCTGTCCAGAGGCAGTGTTGTCTGGTAGAAAACTCTTGAAGCAGCTGGACAAGCTCTCCAGAGGAAATGGCTCCTTTAATGCCTTACGAAAGAGTATTTTGTGTACACTAATAAGGAGGAACTGTATTGTAGCTCCCACATTCCTCCACTTTACTAGTACAATCATTGTGACAAAAGAAATTATCCCTTGCTTTGGTTCAAATTTTCTAAAACACAAACACAAAACAGTTTGAGAGAAATAAAATTTGACTTAATGTCTGTGAACCCATTCATTATGGATTATGATGTCATGGCTTATTGTGGTATGTCAAACTAGCTGAATGAGATTTATTCAGGAATAAAACTTGGTACTGTAGTGTGATGCGTGAAATAAAACTGACTTTTAATTTTGAAATACTAAGCAGCAACGCAAACATATCAATGAACTTCAGTTTGTTTTTGCTGGAATGATATTAGTTCTGTGTCATTTGCATTTAAATAGTCATTGATTTCTGAGGGATTGAAATCTATCATAATCCATCAGGCAAATGATGGGGCAGGATACTTTTTGCAATCTCAACAAACAATCCCAACAGCAGAGTTGTGGGAGTTGGCCAGCACACAAGTTTAATAAATTATGTATTTATTTACTATATTCATATGCCATCCATTCCTGGCAGTTTTATGTAATTATTTAATTCAATCTTTTGAATTCCCGTACTCAGAGAATTTAATTCTACACTATTAGTTCCTCACTATTAGTCCCTTCCCAACCCCCTTTCCTATTTTATTGCTTACATTTACTTAAGGCAGTAATGGGTGTCCTGTGGATTTCCGGACGTTGCTGTATTAAACTTTTCTGCATTATTGACCATTGGCCAAACTCCCCGAGGCTGCTGGAGCATAGTTCAACAAACTCAGTAGTGGTGGGTGGGCGGTACACAGGGTTGCAAGTTCTGTGAGACGCCTTGTGAATCAGCTGATTTATTGAGTAAAGATGGTAGTGTGATTCCCTACCCAAATTGTTTTATAAGGGTTTACATCTACATCGCCTATTTCCCCTGCAGTTCTGTTATGGTCCACTCACTCAGCCAAATTCCTGCTGAAACCAACTGCAATACAGAGTTGCGAATCCTCTGTTCTACAGATCCCTTCTATCATGACCTACTGCCTCATACCACTGCCTCTCAGGAATCCATCCAGTCTCTTGTAGCCACTGGTGGCCACACCCCATCGCTAGACTTCTTCGACCATGACTGTTGCTATGGTATTTTTTATGCCTCTCCAGAATACAAACAATTGTCTCCCCAGGGACCTTTTGATAGATCTTAGCTGCTGCATCAATTATAGCTGCAGGTGAGGGTGGAATTTCTGCATTGGGCACAGTAGCAAAAGCATGATCTCTTACATCATTTCTTATGTTTGACAATTCAGAGCCTGAGCTTTGATTTGTATCTGAAGATGGAGTGCTATACCATGTTTATTTTGTGAAAATGAGGGAAGGGGGGTTAAAAGTGGCCTACATATAGGCAACAAAATCCTGTAGCTTATCAAACCACATTGTAACTCACTGTAGCCACTCTGTTCTAGCCCTGTTAGACCTCTCAGCGGCTTTTGATACCATCGACCATGGTATCATGCTGCACCGGTTGGAAGAGTTGGGGATGGGGGGCACCGTGTTATGGTGGTTCTCCTCCTTTCTCTCTGACCGGTCACAGTTTGTGTTGGCAGGGGGCAGAGGTCGACCTCGAGGCCTCTCATTTGTGGAGTGCCTCAGGGTTCGGTCCTCTCGCCATTTGTTCAACATTTATGTGAAGCCGCTGGGTGAGATCATCCGTGGCTTTGGGGTGAAGTACCACCAGTACGCTGATGACACCCAGCTGTACATCTCCACCCCAGGCCACCCCAACGATGCCCTTGAAGTGATGTCTCAGTGCCTGGAGGCTGTGCGGATCTGGATGGGGAGGAACAGGCTCAAGCTCAACCCTTCCAAGACTGAGTGGCTGTGGTTCCCAGCATCCCGATATAGTCAGCTGATTCCATCGCTGACTATTGGGGGCGAGTCTTTGGCCCCCTCAGAGAGGGCGCGCAATCTGGGAGTCCTCCTGGATACGCAGCTGTCCTTGGAGGAACATCTGACAGCTGTAGCCAGGGGGACCTTTTGTCAGGTTCGCCTAATTCGCCAGTTGCGACCCTTTCTTGATCGGGATTCCATGTGCACAGTCACTCATGCCCTCGTCACCTCTTGCCTGGACTACTGCAACGCTCTCTACATGGGGCTCCCCTTGAAGAGCACCCGGAGGCTTCAACTGGTCCAGAATGCGGCCACGCGGGTAATTACGGGAGCTGCATGGCGCTCCCACATAACACCGCTCCTGCGCGAGCTGCACTGGCTCCCAGTGATCTTCCGGGTGCACTTCAAGGTGTTGGTTACCACCTTTAAAGCGCTCCATGGCATAGGACCTAGTTATCTTCAAGACCGCCTGCTGCTACCGACAACCTCCCATTGACCGTGCGCTCCCACAGAGAGGGCCTCCTCGGGGTGCCATCAGCCAAACAATGTAGGCTGGTGACCCCCAGGGGGAGGGCCTTCTCTGTGGGGGCACCTACCCTATGGAACCAGCTGCCCCCTGAGATAAGGAGAATCCAAGGCCTTGGTGCCTTCCGCCGTGTCCTTAAAACTTTCTTTTTTCATCAAGCCAGGCTGGCTTAACATATTTTTAAATTTTAAATTTTTAATTGGTTTGTCATTTTAAACTGGGGCCAAATTAATATATATTCTTTTAATTGTTCTTAATGTTTGTATTGTATGTTTTTATCTGGCTGTACACCCCCCTGAGTCCCTTGGGAGAAGGTGCGGTATATAAATTTGAAATAAAATAATATAAAATAAAAATAAAACATTACTTGGGGCAATAAAATCCAAGCTTAAGAGGCCCTTCATATAGCTAGCCATCGAATTGGATCATAATTATGATCAGAATTTCCATTGTTAAGCAAGGCAGTTGTTAGATTGTGCCGCATTTTATGACATTTTTTTTGCCATGGTTGTTAAGTGAGTCACTGCAGTTGTTAAATGAATCATATGGTTAAGTGAACCCAGCTTCCCCCATTGACTTTGCTTGTTAGAAGCCATCTAGGAAAACTGCAAATGGTGATGTGCATGACCCCATAACACTGCAGTCATAGTAAATATGTATCGGTTGCCAAGGGCCCAAATTTGGATCACATAATAGAGATGTTGTGATGATTCTAAGTGCAAGGTCTGGTCACTTTTTTCACTTCCCTTGTAACTTTGAATGGTTGCTAGACAAATAACTGTAAGTCAAGGACTATCGTACATAAGTACAGATACATGCTTGAACCCAGTGATGGGTTGCTACCAGTTTGCCGCGGTTCGGGCGAACTGGTAGCGGTGGGAGGCTCCATCCACCCGCCCACTTTTGCGCATGCACAGAAGCGTTGTGCGCACGCATGAGCACGCACGAGCAAACTGGTAGCAAACTAAACTGAAACCTACTACTGCTTGAACCTAAATGTACAAGGTTCTGAACAAAAGACCATGTGAAAAAAACATTCAAGGCTCTCTGAACTTCTCAATGAACTGTGGAATGCCATAAAAATAATAATTGCACACTTTTGTTTTCTCTTCAGTTCACTCAGGATTCCTTGTTCTAAACCTCAGTGGCTGCTGGATAGGCTAATAGTAGATTGTAAAGCTGAACTGTGGCTTCTGGTCTATGGCTTCTGCTTATTTGAACTGATTAATGGGTCAGCTAGGAACTACATGTTACCATTTAGACAACCCCGCTGTCAAGCAGGCAAGGCTAAGAGATGAACCTGCGACCGATTTCAAGAAGTAATTCATATGGATAGATTGGAAAACAGGCCTATCTTCACCATAAGGCTGGAAAGAGCAACAGTTTAAAAACAGTGATCAGCCAGAAAATCATCTTTTTAGTTCTTTTTATGAAACTCATTAAATAGAGTTCCAAGGATCACCATCTTTGAATGTGAGGAGATTTATAAAGCATTTCAATGTATTGGACAACACCATTAAAGTATGGCAATTTGATATTCTAGGAGGATGAAGATAGAAGTCCATGTTTCACATTTTATGCTAGACCTGCAGGTTTCTAAACAATTCCAACATTCTAATACAAAGTATTTTTTGATGAGACAATCCGACAACTTTTTCCAGAAAACGTTTACTTTTATTAGAACTGTTTGCATACGGTTTTAAACATGTACTCAAATGTTACAGCGCTCTATAAAAAAAAATTCTGCCAAATAAAGATCCACTCATGATAACAGCAGCACGTTACAGGTTGAGATTACTCAGCATTCCTTGATTTGGAGACCACCGACTTCACTGCCTGGATGATGGCGTCCTTATCGATGCCAAACAACTTGAGCAGTTCAATCGGCTTCCCGCTTCTTGGCACGTGAGAGACAGCCAAGCGACGGACCATAATCCCTGGTTCGCCAATCAGAGCAGCAGATACAGCTTCTCCAATGCCACCTAAAGAAGTAGAAAGTAGAGAAGACAGTAAGTGAAGCGCATACGTTTAGTAAGCAAATAAATAGTTATTAGAAATTGCTGCTTTCATAAGAGGCCTTTCCTTAGAAAGTTTTTAAAACAAGTGGATGGTTGGGCAGTGGAGCTAAGCTTGAAGCAAGAGCCATGCATTTGGACAAGTACAGGTAGTCCTTGACTTACAACAGTTCGTTTAGTGACAATACAAAGTTACAATGGCACTGAAAAAAAGTGACTCATGACCACTTTTCACACTTGCCACTGTCGCAGCATCCTCCCTAGGGTCACGTGATCAAAATTCAGACGCTTGGCAACTGACTCATATTTATGATGATTATAGTGTCTCCGGGTCACATGACCATCTTTTGCAAACTTCTGACAGGCAAAGTCAATGGGGAAGCCAGATTTACTTAACAACTATGCAACTTGTTATTTACTTAACAAGTATACAGTTGCTACTAACTTAACAACTGCGGGCGATTCACTTAACAATTGTGGCAAGAAAGGTTGTAAAATGGGGCAAAACCCACTTTTATAAATGTTTTAGTTAGCAACAGAAATTTTGGGGTCAACTGTTGTCGTAAATCGAGGACTACCTATATTCTATGGTCTTTCCTTTGAGGAAAACAGCACTTTCTGTCTCAGGCAACCTTGTTGCAGAGTGGTAGAAGAGAGACTGGACAGTCATTATACAATGCATTCGAACAGTGAAGATGCTCCTTTTTTCATATTCTGGCCTACCTTCAGGGTAATGGTCCTCCACTGTGATAATTCTGCCTTTTGTTTCTCTTGCATTTTTAAGTATAGTTTCTGAATCCAGAGGTTTTATAGTGAATAGGTCGATCACTCTGACGGCAATTTTTTCTGTAAATGAGGAATAAAAATACAGTCATGTAGTATATAACATGTGCCTCACAAACTGCAAATCAGGAAACTTAATTTTTTTCAAAAATGCAAACATTCAACCACAAATGTCTTTAGTGCATTAATTATGAGATCTGAGGGAAGTACTGAATACCCAAAATAATCTTAAATGTATTTATATTTCTATTATCTTTCAAATATATAAATCAGATCTGTGTTTCTTCAACCTTTTGGAGGAGGATATTCGTATCTCCCAATTCTCACATCTCTTCAACTTTCATGTTACCACTTTGTCCAGGGATTATACGACATAAAATCAGAAATGAGAAGGTCCCAATTTAATCGGCCATTTCATTGCAGTTTTCTATTGAAGCCTCTATGTTATAGAACAGCTTCTTCCTGAAGTCAGATCGGTACCAATCCTAATAATCTTCCACAGGTAGTAAAAACAAAGTTTTCCACACAGCATTTGGGGGATGAGAACACACCAAATTTATTAGTGTCTTGTATTATGGATTCTTGTATTGATTAGGTTTTGAACACTTTTTTGCTTTCCTAATACTATAGTTTGTAAACTCATTTAATTTGGATAGTGACATAGATTTTTCAATGTTGGCAAATGTTAAAATGTTTAAATTTTTGCCCCTTTCTTCTACGGTGAGCCCAATATCCTGCTCTTAAACAAGCTGTCTGCAAGAAAGGTATAATGGTACCTGGTACATGTTTCAATTTTTTTTTTACTGGTGTTGAGAGTATTGTCCTTATATATAAATGGAATAATGAGGACTGACTCGTTCAAACTTCCCAAACCTGTATGACATCATACAGGTTCAACAATTCTGATGTTACTGTGACAGCACAGTATACTGTGCTGTATGCTTCAGTACTCTTTTTCATGTTTTTAGTCACAAATGAAGTGGTACATGAAGCATTAATACAGTCTGTCACCATGCTAAGTATCATGGCCTAAATTTGAAACAATTTTTTTACAATTTACAAATTGATGTTAAAAGGAAATATGCTTATTAATATTACTTCAATCATAGTGTACTCTAAAACAAACTTTCAAAAAACAGAAGGAAAAGAATGACATTACACGAATCCATTCTGCTACTAATAGTTAAGACTTGGGGATTTTTAATGCTACACAAGGTCTATAAATATAAATACGAGCCTTGGTAGTACAGTGGTCTAAAACACCCTGTTATTAAGACCAGCTGCCTGCAATTACTGCAGGTTCGAATCTCGCCAGGCTCAAGGTTGACTCAGCCTTCCATCCTTTCTAAGGTAGGTAAATTGAGGACCCAGTTGTGGGGGCAATAAGCTGACTTTGTATAAATATACAAAAGGATGAAGGCTATTGCTTAGCGCATTGTAAGCCGCCCTGAGTCTCCGGAGAAGGGCGGCATATAAATCAAATTAAAAAAAAAAAAATAGCTAGAAGGAGGAACCTGGATCTGAAGTCGTTATCCAGATTCCAAGATAAAGGCTAATAATTGCATCACGCCTTCTGTTTCCCTATTTGCTTTAGAGATATCATATCTAGCTGCAAAAATGCAGCCACAACTAGATAGGAGCAAAGTCATAAAAGTTTAACTCCTTGCTATCCTCTTGCATTGCAGTCCATATAGCAGTCATATTTTATAACTCTTTGTTGTTGTTGTTTTTTATTATTTTATATATATACATATATGTGTGTGTGTCTGTGTATGTGTGTGTTTAGTGGACAGTGTATTTATCTGGGTCAATATATTTTGCATACAATTCTGATAGTGATATTACCATTTAAATATTCATAGTCATACTTTTTCAACTTTTAACATTTGTGTACAAATAGTAATCATAATATGTTCTATTATACTTCAGTTTACATAATATTGTTTTCCCAATTTCTAATTTCTACTTTTTTCTAACACTTATTAGAATAACCAACATATTAAAAAGTATTCTATGTCTATCCATCATCTCTTGCCCTTTTTAAAATTTCAACTATTAAGCTTTTTTGCTTCATTTTATATGATACCTGAAAATTCAAAATTTTCCAAGATAGTTCTCTATAGTCACCTTTTTTAAGTTGTTCAGCTGCAGCTATTGCTTCATGCAGAGTCACTCCTGCTCCAATGACAGTAACCTGGTCGTCCTTACTCTTGGACACCACCTGGCAAGAATAACATGTAAACTGAAATTAAATATATTGTATGTTTAGGTAATTTGTTGCAGAGATGCTTAGTGCTGCAATGAAAGACACAATAATGACATTCCTGTACAGGGTGGATAAAAATTGATGATTAAAAAAAAAAAAATTAAAAAAACCCAGTTTTTTTAATTTAAAATCAGATTTTTTAAAAAAAATTAAATTGGATTTTTTAAATCAAATTTATTTTAATAAAATGCTTTTGGAGTAAAAATCCATCAAAAGATAGTTTTCTATTGAAGATACATTAATAATTTACTTTATTCAGCATGAAATGGAGCTTAGTTATGTAGCATGAGGCTGTATATTCTGCAATATTGGGACTGTTGGTGAGTCAACAGCAGGTCAGAGAAGGAGCCGCAGTGGGGCAGAGGTGACAGTTGCTCTTTAAAAATTATGATTTAAATCAAGACTTTTTACTAGTGATTTAAATCAAATCCACCCTGTTCCTGTAGTTCACTTATTTCAGGGACTTTTGAAATCACTCACCTTGGCATGTCCAACTTGAAAGTCTTCACCACTATCATAAATTACAGCATTTTCTGGGCGACTAGTTCTTATGAAGCATATGCCCTGTTTTTAAAAGGAACACAGTGAGAACTTTAAAGCCGATTGCAAGCTACAAATTTAAAACTCAAAATTAAAAATACAAGCTAATTAAAATGGGGATACATTCATGATTTTTCATTAAGTCTACTTCTTAGTTGTAATACTCTTATCTGAATCCATAGGAAAATTCATTTTCAGAAAAGACTCATATACAGGTGTAGTCCTCAACTTACGATCACAATTGAGCCCAAAATTTATGTTGCTAAGTGAAACATTTGTTAAGTGAATTTGCCCCATTTTACGACTTTTCTTGCCACAGTAGTTAAGTGAATCATTGCAGTTGTTCAGTTGGTTGTTAAGTGAATCTGGAATCTTCCCCATTGATTTTGCTTGTCAGAAGGTCGCAAAAGGGGATCAAGTGACATTACAACGGTCATAAATATGACACAGCTGCCAAGCATCTGAATTTTGATCATGTGACCATGGGGATGCTGCAATGGTCTAAGTGTGAAAAACTATCATAAGTCACTTTTTTCAATGCTGTTGCAACTTTGCTTAACGCATTGTAAGCCGCCCTGAGTCTCCGGAGAAGGGCGGCATATAAATCAAATTAAAAAAAATCCAAAAACTTTGAACTAAATGACCTGATGTAAGTGGAGGACTACCTGTGCTCTTCAAATACAGATAGAGAATTTAAATTCAGAGGATCTCCAGGGTTATCATACTGAACTCAAACATAAAAACTCACTACCCTGAGAATATTCTTCAAGGAAAACTGGGCAGCCACTTCAAGAGATCTTATATAATTTACAAAAATTATCAAGATGGGGTTAACTATTGCTATGGCAGAAAAACTGCTACAATTGCTTAAAAGAGTTTCCCCCAAATAAGGAGATATAAATGAAAAATGTGAAACCTTAGGTTTTTAAGCTATCCTTTATAAAAGGCCTTGTTTACTTCATTAATGGCACGAGCACAATGGACCACAGCTTTATTAGCGCAAGAATTACATTCTGGGGATCCCATCTCACCTTAAGCAGATTGGATAGAATAAGCTTTTTGCCTACTTCCTCCATCCTTTCACCAACTTCTCTTTTACATACTAAAATAAGTAGGACTTTTTCAATTGATCAGTTGCCCTTGATGCCAAAACATGGAACCACCCAAATTCTTGAAGAAACTTTAAATTGTCTTGTGCTAAGTATGACGTATCATAAAGTAATTTCTCTGTTTAACAGAAAACTTCCAGATTAATTACAATGAATCAAGAAGAGGAAATGGATTGCTTCAAAGGAACAAAGGATGCATTATAAAGAGGACAAGGAGGAGGAGGAAATATCAAGTTAAGCTTATACAGAGGAACTGCATAAATTTTTATTAGATCCTGGTTGTTCTTGCATGAGTGAGCTAAAGACATGACTCTATTCTACTCGTAAGGTAAAGGTAAAGCTAAAGCTAAAGGTAAAGTTTCCCCTCACACATATGTGCTAGTCATTCCTGACTCTAGGGGGTGGTGCTCATCTCCGTTTCTAAGCCAAGGAGCCAGCGTGTCCGAAGACATCTCTGTGGTCATGTGGCCAGCATAACTAAATGCCAAAGATGCACAGAATGCTGTTGCCTTCCCACCAAAGGTGGTCCCTATTTTTCTACTTGCATTTTTTATGTGCTTTCAAACTGCTAGGTTGGCAGAAGCTGGGACAAGTAACGGGAGCTCACCCCGTTACACGGCGCTAGGGATTCAAACCGCTGAACTGCCAACCTTTCGATCAACAAGCTCAGTGTTAGTCACTGAGCCACCGCATCCCTCTGGTTAATGTACACAGGCTCAAATTTGTGAATAGGGTTGTTTCCAGGAAATGAAAACCATAGTAGCAAATGTTTCCCAATTAAATCTTGATTGATTCCCAGTAATTGGCACCTAGAAGGCTGAACTCTTTTAACCTTCAAGAAAATGTTCAGTTGATATTCTGTCAGAGTTAGCTTTCTTTTCAATCCAATTAAAATGTAATCTCAATACCTTTTCCATACTGCTTAAAGAATTTTAAGCAAGGTTCTGGAAAGGGTAGGGGAACCAGGGCCCTCCAAAAATTGCTGACTACAACTCCCAGGATCCCGAGTTTTGGCAATACTGTCTGGGAGTGAGATTTAACAAAAGGTTCCTCATATCTTCCTTAAAGAAAAGAAAGTAAGAGTTCCTGACCTTTCTATTTGCAGCCAATTCTACTGCCTTTTCAGTGGCCACAGCATCACTAGGATAAAATACAGTTGAATTAGGAATGGCTCGGAACAGGGATAGATCCTCCAGTCCCATCTGTGAAGGCCCATCTTCACCTAGAAAGAGGAAGTTCGAAGAAGATGTAACCATAAAATTGAGCAAATGCCTTTTCTGTGCACTTCTTAAAACAAACAAACAAAAGTATCCAAAATAAATATAACACACTCACGGACCACCTTCCATCTTGTCCTTAAACTTGGACCCCTCTAAATAGCAAAGAAAGAAGATAGAAGTAAACTAAAAAGAAAGAAAACCTGGGTTAAAAAGAAAAATCAAGGATAAGGTAGCAGTAATAAAGCAAGCACAGTGGTGAAAAAAGGAAATAAGAAGTAGTGTGTATGTAAACATCATGCACACAAGTACAGAATAAAATAAACATAATTGGAATGAAGAATTTAGAAATCTATCATAGCATCCCACTGAGATCATTTATAGGGAACATCAAAATTAAAGCAAAATTGACATATCCTATATTTTAGTCAGAACTGGCTTTCAAAAATTAAAATCAATAGGAATGCATAGTTATATACATAGCAAGAGATGACACAGTCTCTTCATATGCCAACCTCCTCCAGGAAGACCATTTTCAAAAATTACTCTATGATTTGGTTGCTGTTGAAGAAATTAAGAATAAATCTTGGCAATGTATTTTTTCAGTTTCCGCTTGATTAAACTACTTAGTAATATCACTTGCTTCTTTAAGGTGCCATAGGAGTTTAAAACAAGTGCCATCTTTTATATTCAGTAAAAATTTATATGAAAAATGAATGGTTCAGTGAAATGGAAAGTCAAAGTCGTCTATTGCAGAAAACACTACAATTCTTCTGCATCTGCAGAGTTTAAAAATGGCAAAGACAGAGGTTTTTCTTAGCTTTGAAGTTTGAGATTATATTTCTGAAATAAATATGGTTTTCTATGCAGAAAAATATAACTACAGTAGTTGGTAATGTTGAAACCATTACAGTACTCAATACTTTGCATAAGCTTAAGGAGGATCTGTGCTATTCAAAATTATTTGGAGCTGAGGCTGAAACTGGCTGGCTGACTGACTTTGTCAGATACAACAAAATGATATTATCTAAACAACATAAAGAGAAAAGATGTTTTTAAAATCTCACTTTGCTGTTTCACTTTTGTTGGATACAGCCAATCTCTCCCATATATTAAAACAATGGTAAAACTGTCAGAAACTAAGCAACAGTACCAGCACTAGCTGGAACATTTTTCAGTACAATTACAAACTCCAGCATACGGTTCGTAATTCACGCACGGATGACTTCCCCGGATGGCACGGGGAAGCAGGTCTAAAAGATGTCATTTAAAAGGGGGACTTCAGTCAAAGTGTTAAGGAAGCCATGTCTTTCTTTCCAAGAGTAGAAGTCCTTCAGATACGTATATAATCTTAAAATGCAGCAGAAGGAGCGGAAGCACTCAGAGTGCTGCTACTTTGGGGGCATTGTCTCTAAATTAAGGGGGGGGGAGAAAGAAAGAAAGAGAGAGAGAGAGAGAGAGAAAGAGAAAGGAGAGAAGGAGGGAGGTAAGAGAGAGGAGAGAAGGAGGGAGGAGAGAGAGAGAGAGAGAGAGGGAGAGAGGGAGAGAAAGAGAGGGAGAGAGAGAGAGAAAGAGGGAGAACCAAGCATGCAGATAGTTACTGAGGACGGCTAATGTAAAAGCCAGAGTCTCTCACAGAGCTAGATGTAGATATCCTGTAGAAGTGGACTCTACAAAATGCACACTCTGCTTGGGATCCACCACAAAAGAATAACAGTTATAATCACAAACCTTCTGTTGAGCAGAGTTGGCCTTTGGACAATGGAGATGGATCCTTGTTTGGGGTGTTGGCATCATACTGACTGGGGCATTCATTTTTTATATAAGGCAGCTTTTCCCAATTACCATGACTAAAGCACACTCTACACAACTATTAGATATATCCTGTGAAGGTTTAGGGAGGATCCCTCCTGGGCCTCTTCTTGCATATCGAGGACTCAAGTTGGGAAACAGTCCCTCCCTCTTGCAACTCAGTGTCAGATTCCACCACACTGGGTTTGGCATGTTTACCAAGATGCCCTCAAGTATATTCACTTTTTAGTAATACATATGTGCCAATAACTCTCAATGCCTTGAAGGACTACAAACAGTTTGGAGGGGGGAAAAGTAAGATACTTACCAATGGATACACCACAGTGAGATCCACAAAGATTAATGTTGCTCTCAGAAATGGCTGCCATACGTATCTGATCATAAGCCCTGGTGAAAAATGTGGCAAAGGTGCTGGCAAAGGCAATGTTTCTGTCACGAGAAGCACAGCCAACTGCAACGCTCACCTGCATAATAGGGAAGGAAAAGAACTAAATTCATCCTGGCATTTGACATATTTTGAGAAATGCTTCGAACATTTATGTTGATGTCCAGCTATTCCCTTAACAAACATGGACAAGTCTATAGACTGTTTCTCCTTAGCTATTTCATTCTTATGGCAAATCTGCAAGCTCATTAGATAGGTTAGGCTGAGGCAAACAATTTAACTACAAACACTTCTGAATAATGAAATTGGTGTGCAACAGAGGAGCAGAAGGAAATGATGGATCTTTTGGCTTTGAGAAATTCATCAATCTTTAGCACAATATTCAGTGATCTATACAATGAATTAATAGAAAATAATACTTCATTATTCTGGACTACAAAAGAGGTGTTTCTGCTCTGATTGATATCTCATAATTGTTGCTGTGAGGAAAAAGTGAAGGAGAGTGTTCTCTATACGTTGCCTTGAGCTTCTGGAGGAAAAGGGGGTTTAGATTGAATTAAATTAAATTGAATTATCTACTCAAAGGCTGTTTCTAGCTGTTCCTATTCAGCAGCTGTAACTTGCAGAAGCCAACTTAGCTATGACTTTCTCCTTCCATGTTTCATTTTTTTTCTCATCACTATCAGGCATCGTCAAAGTTTTGAGAAGGAAAACTTTCTCCATGCTTATTGTGTATACAACCAAAGCTGTTTTTTCCTATTTTAATCTTGTTTACATAAGATTGTAAGATGCTCAGACTTGGTTGAAATAAATGTGGCTGCTGAACAACAAACACCAGCTCAAGGTCCATGCAATCTGGGTATCGGCAAAGAAGTGACAGATTATTCAAGGCTTGAGGGAAGGGAAACAGGCGGTAAAAAAAGGATGTGAGGGAAACAGAAGATATGACAGGGAGAATGTGAGAATTGTAGTATTAGGAAATATGCGACCCATCTAGTAGGACTTTAAATCAAGTTCATTACTTTTTGCTATACTGCACCTCTCAATTCCAGATATTTCTGAAAGGAGATCATTTATTTATTTATTTATTTATTTATTTATTTATTTATTTATTTATTTATTTATTTATTTATTTATTTATTATTTATTTATTATTTATTTATTTATTTATTATTTAAAGAATATGGCTGCCCACTCACTTTCAATGACTCTAGGTGGCTTAAAAGCAATAAAAAAAACCCCAATATAATAACCCACCCCACTCCATATCATGATAAGGATTTAGTAATGATGGTGGTCAGCACTAACAAATCAATTTATTTTGCACACGTCACAATCTGTATGCAGCACAAGAACATACCATGTTTTGTTCAGCAATGTAACACTCAATGAAACGGCTGGGATGTTCCTTTTTGAACAGCTCAGAGAAAGTAGAATTCTTGGTGTCTCCATCCAAAGCAACCACACGGTTACAGGCTTGGCCTAGTTTTGCAAGAGCCACACCATAAGCTTTGCGGGTTGCAAACTGTGAAGTGAACCAAGATGCACCATTTAAAAATACTCCATAATTCTTGGAAATAAAATATTTTAGCGATAAAAAAAATCCAAATAATCATTATTCTCCATAGCAGTTTAGAAAAACCTCTTAGGTATTTTTTAAAATGTTACAGAATAGAAAGCTTTACAACATGTTTCTGAGGCACTAATCTTAGCAAACTTTTCAAACATTTAGCATTTGATGACCCCAAATTTATTCTGGCATATCTAGGCAATATTTACAAAACCTTTTTTTTTGAAAATTTCATATCTTTTTGATATTATTCTCATAAAATTATTTCTATGCCTGTAATTAGACATATGGCTCAATGAGGTATGTTATTCTGCTTTTAGGCAGCACACTATTTCATGAAAGCACTGATAAAAAATTGAGGTAGGACTAATCTGCCTTAAGTGGCTGATCCATGTCACTGATATAATACAGAAAGAAGACACACTCAATTATAAAGGACCAATTTATATCAATGTTGCAGCCGCCCATCTAGTAAACTCTCTCCTGCAGAGATTCTCTATTATTTCTAACCTTCATTCTTTTGTGGACAGCTGGCACATTTCCAAACAAAGCAATGGATTGCAGCCACCTTCATGCTGATTTTCAAAGAATGTCTATGAGCCCTATGTTAGGAGCCAGAGATCTCTTCTTCACATCTTGCTGGGGACCTCAACTCAACACTAACAAGTGAAGGAGACTATTGGGGTACATATTATTTTATCAACCACAATAAGATTCCTGAGGTCCAAAAATGACAAATTAGTATTTGAATTTTATTAGGATATGGCCTTTCCAATCTTTACATGTCTCCACTTAGATTAACATTTGGGATGGTATTTAGGCAACCTCTTGCATGAAGTTCTCATTAAATTTATTCATGGATGATCTGGACATTTTCCAGAAGCTTTTACAGAAGTATTGCCCAGAGAAGATCTCACTTAATTATCCTAAACATAATCTGCAACTTATTATTTCTGAAATCTATGAGGTTTCCATTTGGGTTTTCTTGCAAGAGCCTTCCTCTTGAATTTTGGACTGGCCATTTAACAAGAGAGCAATTATAAGGAAAAACCTTTGTTTTAAAAAAATCTTACCTGGCCCCATCAGTTGCTCTCACTGTTCTGGATAGGTAATACTATTAAAAAAATCAATTACAATGGCAACTCTTGAGGAGTGGCTTCTGAAACCACTCCAATATATTTTACAAGATTATAAACTACTGAGTAAACACCATTTATTCTCATAATCTGCCTCCATAAACCAGGCAGTCATTGGAAAAGAAAGCCCCTTTTGCTCTCCTGAATGTCTATTATTATTAATAATATTTGAAAACATCATAGTACCTTATTTCCTATCTTGTAGTTTGGTGGAGATGGCATCTTGACATTTTTAATATTAACAGCTGGTGCATCGTCTTGTGGAAGTGTTGGAGAAAGCTTTTTCTTGTTCTGGATTTTGCCAACGATCTCCTCAATTATTTGCTCAGCCATGTCTTTCGGAAGAGGTTTGCCATGCCAGTTTTCCTTATCTTCAACACCTGTAGAATTATTATACATATTTTGAGCTATTTTCTGCCATAGCCACTTCATTCTTGTAATTGAAATGCTTTGCTGCCAGATAAACCATTCATTCTCTAATCCCAAATATATTTGTAGCATATTTTAGCATTTCTAGCGAAAATATTGTCCAAAAACACTTAAAATATTTATTCTACTTTTGCTTACTCCAAGAAATGGGTGAGAAAGATTGATATTCAAACATTGTGGCAATTTCATGTTGGCAGCATGATAGCTACAGTAAAAGATATTGATGGTTCAACTACAGCTAAGGATCAATGGAAAATAAAAATGTTAAGTGTTCATTTAAAACATTCCAATACTAGCCCTTGTGAGATCTATACGTTTTTACTGTCCTTACAATATGCAGCTGCAATAAAGATTTGAATAAAAGAACTCCAGAACCAAAGCAAAAATCTCTGGCACTTTGGCTTCATTAAAATAACCCATTCTAAAGATGATTCATATAAGTATTAATATTTGGTTTCGAAATTGTATAATAAGATCATCAATCAAATTTGGCTAGAGTTAGCCCTTGACTTATGATCACAACTGGGATCAAAATTTCCATTCTAAGTTGTTGCAGTCATTAGTCAAATCAGTGACTAGAGCCGATTTGATGACAATTTTTACTAGAGTTGTAAGTCAAGTCACCATGGTTGTAAATTGAGTCACCTGATTCTAAGTGCAAATTCAGTTTAATCAATGGCCGTTTTTTCCAGAAATTGCAAAAAAGTAACAAATTGTGATCATGTGACTGTAGGTCACTACAACCAGTGGTAAATACAACCTGATGGTCATTAGTTCAAATTCAAGTCATAACTCACTTTTTTGAAGGTGACCATTCATTCAAAGCATTCAAAGCATTCAAAGCATTGTTAATCAAATGACCATAAAGTGAGGTCTACCTGTACAGATATACTACAGGCAAAACCTCATAGTTTAGGAATACTTGTAGGAATTATAAAATGAAACTGCCTCCTTCTTGTTTGGTTGATTGAACCCTTTTCATTGGAGAGAACCAACTCAAATTGATTTAACTAAGAAAAAAATATATAAATTCCTGATTTAAATCTCACATTTACCTTGAACCTAAATATACTGCTTAAGACCCTTATCTGCCCTATGGGGAAAATTGTAATCCACAAAAAATGTTAAGTATTACAACATAAGATTTAGAAAGTGCTCTAAACACACAAGAATTTATGGAATTACTTATAATTAACTTCTTATTAAATCAAACAAAAATGTAATCCTTAAATAGTGGTTGCAGCTGTTCTGAAGAGCCTGCGGCTTGGAATTACCTGTTATTCCTTTGCCTTTGAAGGTCTTGGCAATAATTGCAGTTGGCTGGTGTTTTGTCTGACCAAAAGCTTTGCACAGTTCCTCCACACTGTGCCCATCAACAATGATTGCGTGCCAGCTAGAAGGCAAACAAATCAATTAACTTTCCAGAAATACCAGCTAGCCAAAGAAACACTTTGAAGTATGACACCAATACACGTGGTCTGTGAACTATAAAGATGTAAATATGCATATTTATGCATAAGAAACATATATAAGGATTTCTCTTTGATGGGATTGTTGTGAGCTGTTCAAAATAATCAAATTCCAAAGAATCATTTGAGACATATCAAAGGCCTTAGACTACCTTGGCATTCATAGATGAGGGGTATTGATTTATTATCTTGTCTTGTTTCATAACAATCAACAAACAAAGCTAACAAAGTCATTGTATATGTCATAGGGAAAAGCCAATCTTTTTCTCAATTCCTTCACTTATAAAATATCCAGAGGATAAAAAAGAAAGCAGGAACAGAGGAGCTGCTCTGGGTGCACATGACCCAGCACACCAAAATAAATTTTGTTTTCTAAATGTGCCAATATTATAAAATGCAACAGGAAGACATGACTATAAACAATTGAGACAGTCAGGTAAAATACCATCCTTACCGTACCTTTCAGATTCAACAAAAAAGACTAATAACCCATGAAACATATAAGAATTTTATCAGCATTTATTACATTTTGTTTCCAAGATCATTCTCTGTTATTTATTAATTTGCATTTAATTATCAGCCCAAATACAGATTTAAAACAAATACAGCGCATTGACGTATTATAAAACCACGTACCCAAAGGATTCACAACGTTTCTGGTAGGTTTCTACATTATGCTGCAATGGAGCAGGATCACTTTGTCCCAACCGGTTAATATCAAGAATAGCAGTCAAATTATCCAGTTTGTAGAATCCAGCAAAGGCCATTGCTTCCCAAACTGAGCCTTCAGATAATTCTCCATCTCCAAGCATACAATATACTCGATAGCTGTATATGAAAGAAAAGGCAGAATGATGAATTTAGCCTCCTAAATTATTGAAAAAGGGAATGGGATTGCTCAGCCATCAGGGTAGAAGGCTATAAGACTTAACCTAGAACTAAGGAGAAATTCCTGAGAGTGAGAAAAATTTAGTCAGTAGAACAGCTTGTTTCTAGAAGTTGTGGGTTCTCCATCCTTGGACGTTTATAAGAAGAGACTGGACAGCCACTTGTCTGCCATGGTACAGGATCACCTGTATGAGCAGGCTAGAAGACCTTCAAGGTCCCTTTCAGCTCTGTTATATTGTTACTGTTATTCTTCTCCTCCTGTGGGGTAAGACCTGCGTAGTTCTTGCTGCCATCACCTGTCATCCAGAAATGACTCACCTGATATCCCACCTCACCCCTGCTTTGCGTGAGAGTTACTTTTATAATGCAAAGTAGTTTAGTGTTATGAAGCTGGAATACCTGTTCTTTCTTAGAAGGTTGATAAATACCACTTTTCCAAAAAAGGAAAAATACAACGAGTAAATGCAGTGGTTTGGTTAAATCACAAAATTGTGCTTGTCTGCTACAAATAAAAGAACACGTGCTCCGACTGCGTGTAAACTTGCAATACACTTGTTTAATTACTTAAAAACTAGTCTGGGTCTCTGATCTTACCAAGCAAGGGCATTATGTAACTAACCCAGTTTACAATTAGTTTTAAATCTGTAACATAAATCCATAGTTTATAGCATAGAAGGGGGGTGTTTTTGCACTTAATCCATCTGAGACAAACTATGTAAACTTTATTCCACTTTTCCCATCTCCTTTTGGCACAGCTACTAAATCTGGACTGCAAACATTAGATGGAAGCAAAATCTACTTAATTCTTCCTGTAATCTGGTGGCCATCTGGAGTTTGACAGGCAGGAACTAGTAGCTCTCTTTCAGGGAAATCTGCTCTTGTGACAAAGTCAGCCTTAAGCAAGCTCCTTTGAGCAGAAACCTATTTAAACATTCTTGGATATAGTTTGTCTAAATATGTAAAACTAACAAATTTTATGATTCGGTCAGTCATAAGAAGATAGTTTGGGAAAGTGCCTGTATCGTAGAAAGAGAGACGCAGGAAATGCCATTAATCAGAAGGTGCTCTCATACTAATGCATATAGGCACATACAATGTTTAGAGCTAGTTTGGTATAGTTGTTAAAAGTGCTGGTCTAGAAACAAGGAGACTGAATTCTAGTCCTGCCTAATACGCATATAAACCAACTGAATGACTTTGAGCCAGTCACTCTTCTCGGCCCAATCTACCTCACAGGGTTGTTGTTGAGGGGAAAATAGGAGGAGGAAGGGGTATTAGATATATTCACTGCCCTGAGTTATTTATAAAAATAATACAAATGGGATAAATATGTAATAAATACACAGAATTGGGGATTATGACAGCACATAGCGTTGAACTAGGAAAGGGAAGAACAATAGTCTACTCTGAGCTGCAGATGCGCACTGGTGACTTTGGGCCAGTTCCTCTCAGCCTAATCTACTTCGCAGGGTTGTTATTGCAGGAGAAAATGAGAGGATCTTTTCTTCATGAATTGCAATATAAAAGGCAGGATATAAATCAAACAAACAAAGTAAGGAAGCAAACAAACAAACAAACAAACAAAACAAACAAACAAACAGTGCATTGCATTTATATAGCATATGCTCAGTTAGATTAAGGATCCCTAATGAGGAATGACGCAAACAAGTTGCCCTATGAGGTCATTTATTTGAATTCAGTTCTGCCCAGGGATTATTGAGAACTAAATTCAAGCCCTCCTACAGTATCTAGCATTAATATTTTTTCCTTCTTTTCTTTCTCCTCTTGCAGTGCTGTAGTTAAACAGTCCTGAGCATTTGTGAAAAAATCAAGCAAGAGCATCAAGAAATAATCAGAAATATGAATCATTTCTCAGTTACAACCCCCATCTTAAAATAACACCCATGGATATTTAAAGAAATGTCATGATATATTAAGATCAAATAGTGAAGAAAATCTTAGGAAACCAGAGGTTCTAACAATAATTCCAAAGCTTGGCTGTCTTTTAAAGCACCATCACTGTGACTCAGCAAAACTACTGAGAAACTGCAGCTCTTCCATGCAGAACAAGTACAGCTTACTTCCTCATTTCAATATACAAATTGTATTTGTACATCTCCACGTTTCCACATATCAAGGAAATAACACCTTTAATTTCACTCCCTCCAAAACAAATACAATGCTAATTGCTCATAGTTGATTTTATCAAGTAACAGCTTCCCATGAGCATTCTTTCCATCGAAAGAATGGTTTAATCTTTCCCTTCTTCTTATTGTCAGTCAAATGAAAATCCCTCTCAGCTATGGGATGAAGCACCACCCTTCTTGGTTATCAGCTAAAACTGCTCTCTTCTGGGGCAGCTCTTGTCTCTAAAAAGCAAAGCAAAAAGAAATCACAAGACTCCACTCAATAGATCATTAAATGGTAAATAGCTCTGGCAGCTTGGGTACGAGTCCAAAAATCAGGAATGAAGGAAGATCACAACTTGGGTCAGAGGCAGGGAAGATAGTGGGGCCTCCTAGAGCAGGGATGTCAAACTTGTGGCCTGCAGGCCAAATGCGTCACACACTAGCCACACCCACTCCCGTTTTAGTGAAGGGGGGGACGCCGCGAGTTAGACATCCCTGCCATAGAGAGAATCCAGGGCAGGAAGTCCAGCAGTCAGAAGAAGGAAAAGGAGGTAGAAAGCACAGATAGTGAGAGGATGTCCACATAGCTTCTTAGTAGACATCAGAGTGACCACTTAGGGAATGCTATTAGAAACTATGTCAGGAATGAAAGTCGAGAGAAACTAGAGGGATTAAGGGGGCTAAAGAGTAGAAGGATTACAGTAGTGACAGTCACAGAAAATATTAGAAGTGAGGTGGCCATTACAATGGAAGAGTTATAGGAAATTTGGTTTCAATTCTCTTTTCTGGCTTCCCAGACACAGCCCAGGTTCTAGATACAGAATCAGTGAAAGCTTTAGGTTGAAGTTTGAATTATCTTTGCAGAGATTCCATCTGTTGTTATGATTGGGGCTGCACATTTCCTGAATAAGCAGATGCACAATCTGGAGTTTCTACTCAGCTCCTGCTAAGGCAGCAGGTGGAGGCCATGATCAGGAAAATCTTCAGCCATCTCGGTTGGCTTGCCAGTTGCAACTTTTACCGGACCAGGAAATAGTTACAACAGTGATCCATGTGCTTATCATCTGGAGGAATTAGACCTCTGCAATTTGTTCTGCCAAGTATCTGTCCTTAAAGGTGACCTGGGAACTAGAGCTGGCACAAAATGCTGTTGCTGGCCTACCTGCTGACTGCTGCTAATCAGTTTATTAGAGTAACACCTATACTTTGGATGCATTATTAGTTGCAAGTAGACTTTCAAGTCTAATTGGTATTTACAAAACCTATTGAAACCATCTTCTCCAGAAACAATCCGCCCAACCAATAACATAGCAGAGAGGAGGTAGCACTGTAGGAGCCTTAGAGAATCATCTAAGTAGCACTCTTCTTACTTCAGAACAACTTGCCTCTCCCAGTTCAGGATGGCTTCCACCATATTAAAAATTAGGATGTTTGTAAGAGCATTGGTGGTTTTTTTTTTTTTTTTGCTGGATAATTGGGTGGAACATTCCACTTAGGTAGCTAGCAGTGGTAGAACTTTTTTATAATTGCAAGCTGCATAGAATCTGGACAATAGAAACCATACAATTGACTACAATATATTATTATAAATATAATAGTACATATTTTATTATAATAATGTATTGATTATTCTGTTGGCTAACATAAATAAGTACTGTATAGGATGACTCTGAAGTTCAACAATGTGTGCAAAATGTTGTAGGGCGGCAGTACTTAATTCATTTGTTGTATTAATAAATATTATACATGTACAATAAAGCAATTATCAGCCTGACTTCAAAGGAAAAAGGGCATGTTTTTCAAAAGCTTTGAAGGTAATAGCCTGTAATACTTTGGGCTGGGAAGAAATACTCCCTCCAGGTTTGTCTTTTAACACAGCAAAGGGTTTTGTTTACTTAGCATGAATCATCTGGAGATAGTGTTCAAACGAAGCATACATTATTTTCTCTCCACGTTTATCAAAAAATAGTACTGTTTGTAGTGACTGAGCTTCACTTTCATGAAGAACTTTGTGCTGTGGACGTAACAGGATTCTCTTGATCAAAGCTGTTACAAGATTCAACTTGACAAGGCAATTCATTATCCTCAAACCACGTGGGTCAGCCCTTTGGAAGAAGGCGGATTTTAGGCTAGCCAAAGTATTTTTCAGACTGAACAGCTTTGGTCAGCATGTGCCAAACTGCCCAGTCTGAAAGACCACTGGAGGGAGCATCAGGCAGGTGGCTTTGGTGGACCCTACAGAAACTCCCACAACAATGCTGAAGCATCTCAGCCCGAGAGACTTGGTCAATAGTGTGGAAAAGGCTTACTCCACAGCCCCTACGGTAATGGCCAACATTGTGGAAACCTTTTTGGAAAAGTGTATTTTTGAAGTTTGATGTCTAATAACACCACTTTTTTTTTGTTTCAAGATAATCATATTCCACTGTTGGAATGGCCTGGGAATAGTCCAGACCTTAACCCAATTGAAAATCTATCGAGCCTACTAAAGAAACTTGTTAGTCAGAAGTGACCCAGCAATAAAATCCAGTTAATAGAAGCAATCATTCAATCTTGGTTTCACATTATAACAGCTGCAGAACTAAAAGACTTGGTTTACTCCATGAGAAGATGTTGTAAGGCTGTAATTCATGTTAAAGGTTACCCAACTAAGTATTAACTGATGTGATAATTTGTGTACATCTCGTTTTTTCTATGGTGATAATTTTTTTATATCTTGTTTTTTCTACGTTTCACTTTTCTTCTTTATACTATAACTGCTATTTTAATAGCAAATCCTTCATAACAGTTATTGCATTACATTCTTTATTAAATTATCTTTCCATTGATATATAATTTTATGATACTAATAAAAAAAAGTGGTGTTATTAGCTAGTTTTAGAAAATACACTTTTCCCACAAGGTTTCCACAATTTTGGCCACTGTTATATATGATTGTTTTATTTCACTTTTAGAAGTGAGATCATATTGCTTCATAAATAACTTAAAAGGGAATTCTTTGTTCAATATGGTGGCAAAGCAGGTACCCTCCGATAATCTGCACATTCCTACATATTGTGTCAACTACTGGTAGGTACAGCAAAGGTTAGACAGGTTATGTGAATTTGGCATGACTTAAAGTGGCTATTGCTATTTCAAATATTGGTTGGAAGAACATGAGCCTTTTCTGGCAAAACTTCTACACTAAATAGGTTGAAATTCTAAAGTCCTGTCACTCTTGTGAGAAAGGCATCATCAATTTTAATCTACCACACAGCTGTTAAAGATTCAGGAGGCATAGAAAGTAAAATAGCTGGAAACCTCAAATGATCTTCTCACGGTGTTAGTATTTCATGAATGAAAACAAATTACAAATTATAGTTTTGGGCGCAGGCATATTTTTTCAATTATTTTTAGAAGATTGTGTTGCTTTTGCCAAGATTTGTCATTCTGCCCAAACATCATAAATACTGTACAAATTATATATAGGTGTGTGTGTGTATAACATAAATGTACTAAAATGGCAGCAGAAATTAAAAAATATTTGCACCCTAAACTCAGTTAAGTTAAAGTCTTACAAATGCTAGCTATTTTCAGCACTTAGAAATAGCAAACAAACAAGGTTAAGCATAAAAGCATAAAAATATCACTAGTGAGATTACATAAGGGCAGCCAATCTTTGTTCAAAGAAATACTTTCAAGCTAGTTAAATGTACAGATTGAAATTACATCTTTTCCTCTGTAAGATATATTAATTTTCCAGTGCAGACATGACTTTAGATATCTATTTTTGAATAACATGTAAAGAACTTCATGCCAGTAATGATTTATTGCCAAACATTCTTTCCCTTGAGCAATTCAAGGATTGCATAACACAATAACTCTGTTATTTCTTTACACCCACTTTTGTTCTACATTGTCATGTTTCCTTAACATCTTTTGAATGAAAGTCCCATCATGCAAACTAAAGATTACGAACCGCCTTTGCCTAAATAAAGCATATCTGGATGGAGACAGGAAAAACTATCATTGAATCTGAAGACAATATACTGGCTTTAGCATTTTTGTGTTCTATAATCAAATTAAGAGCAAAGCTATTCCAAGGTATTACTTAAGAAGAACTAGTATATATTAATCATAGTTTGCAAATTCAAATAACAAGTGCTAATAGAAGACTTCGATGTTTGTTCATTGAATTGAAAAGGAGCTGCAAACAGAATTAAAAGGCTTATTCATATTTTTATTATATAGAATGTTACTGTTATCTGCAATCTTAGAAATAAATCTAAAAGGAAATAGACTTTGAAAAGAAACATCATTATCGACCATAAGTAGAACTTCATTCATTCAATTTTATACAATTTAGACAAATTGGAAATAAAATTACCTGGCTTTGTCGAAGTATTTCCCAGTATAAGCCATACCGCAGGCAGCACCCAATCCTTGGCCAAGGGATCCAGTAGCCACATCAGTGAAAGCTTGTTTCTAGAAAAACAAGTAGGCAACAATCCAACAAACAGAACCAAAATTTACGAATATTAAGACTCTAATCCTTTGACATGAATACCCAAAGAATATTTATAGTTCTAGATCTGCCAACATTAACAGAATATATTTATTAATAAATATAACAAAAATAAGTCAGTTGCACTGGTCATATTACTATATTGTCACAAATTAAGATTGTACCAAGAATAAGAATTAGAGGAAGGGAATATTTTATTTTCATTAGGTATTCCTGGGACAACGTAGTAATGATTTTGTCAAGCAACTTTTTTCCCCCTTTTACATCAGTTGGGGTGAGGGTTAGGAGTAACCAGAGGAGTTAAGACTGATGAAAATAGCAGTGTTGGAATAGCAATACAAGCTTTAACTCTTTTCTGTATGTATTGCAGCTTTGCATGCATGCTCAAGAGGGACAGAGGCTGTACTGCAATTTCGCAGTGCTGTTTTGCAGATGATGCTGGGTAAAGCATAACAAAGTTCAGGCACATCTCCTTGTGTTTGTTCTTCTATATGGACACAGGAATCCTCAACTTATAACCATTCATTTAGTGACTTTTCAAAGATATGATAGCACTGAACAAATAGGAGTTACAGCCGGTCCATGGAGGTCCAACTGTCCCAGCAGCCCTTTGGTCTTGTGATTGTGATATGAGTGTTAGGCATTTTGTTTGCACTAAGGATCGGTTGCAGTGCACTGTGATCATGTGATCATCATTTGCAACCATCTTTGCCAGCTTCCCCAGAAAGTCAAAGGGGAAGCTAGTAGGGAAGGTTGCAAATCACTGAGATAAGTCTCCTCCATCTGCACACCCGCTGCACTCCCACCACACTGGCCACTCACATATCCTTCCTGACCCTCACAATACCTCATTCACAACTCTTTGCACCCTCTCTAGTCTTGCCACATCTCCCCCACACCACCATTTACTTGCCCACAAGCCTGGTACTTTCAACTTCCTTCCAGCTTCCCTGCTGACTTTGGTTGCAGCAAGCTGGCAAGAAGTTGCCTCACCTAATGACTATGGGATTCAATTGTCAACCGCAACTGGGACTATAGTGATTACCATTGCTAAGTGATGTGGTTTCATTTTACGTCTGCATCACTTAGCAATAGAAATTCCTGTCCCAATTGCCATTGTAAATCGAGGATTATTTGCATCCCAAAGATCAAATCAGATTTTTGAATCCAAGATACACAATCACAATATATGGAGGGAATAAAAACATCAGGAATCATGCAATAGGATATCCATACCTGGACTGCAAAACAATGCAGTGGTAAAAATGTAATAGAGATTGACAATGGCTAAATTTGGCATTGTAGCAATTCAATAATTTGCCTATTGACATTACTATGAAAATGATGCAAATGATGTTATTTGTTTCATGATGTCATCAATTATGTAACTTGCCACTAAATACTTTAACATATTTTTGTATATAACAAGCACTTCCTCTCCTTAATTAATCAATTAAAACAAGGTTTTGCAGTAGAATTTTTTACTTGCTTTAAATTCATTGAAAATTCCTTAATTTTCTTTATTTGTTCAATCCACTTTTGCATTTGTGAGTTAGTTTTTATTGGCTAATATCACCACATGTTTCATCGAAGATTCTGTAAGAGTCACTGAAATTTCAGATTAAAAGGTGACTATGTTTTCTAAAACACTTACGGGGACAGGATGTCCTTCTAAAATGGAATCAATTTTTCTTAGTTTCAACAATTCTGGTTCCTGAAGGAAGCCTGCTTCAGCCCAAGCAGCATACAAGATTGGTGCTGCATGACCCTACAAGAAAAAAACAAAAGTCTATGATTTACAAAACATCTTAGGAAGAACACAGAACCATTAAACAACATTAATGATTAGAATAATCTGCAAAACAATATACAAAAAAACCCTACCCCTACCTAGAGTTAATGAGCAATAAAAGAAATTAACAGTAGTTACAAACTGCAAAGATGGCCGACTCTGAAGAAGCTAAGGAGAAGACAACAGTTATAACAATTATTTATTTTATTTACATTCAGAATCCCAAATAACTCTTAATATAAAATCCACGAAATTTTCCAATTTGCTTATCCATTTCTCTCCAACAGGATTAAGACTATTCCTATTTTTTTCAGCCACAGTGAATTGCCAAAGAAATATAAAGATCACTCAGTTTACCCCATCTGTCTGAACTGAATTAAATGATGGCTAATTTTTTCTGGATTTAAATCAATGTCCTAACAGATCAATAACAATTGCTGTCAAAAATCCAGAAGTCAGTACAGAATTATTTTTCACATTTTTATACCATTATATAACAATTCTGCAGTGGAATTTATTCTCCCCCACTAATGTTAAGAAATTGAATATTCATTCTAAATTTGTTCATTTAGAAAAATGGGGAAATACTGCCTAAAAAGTTCTAGCTCTTACCTTGGAGAGAATAAATCGGTCATTGCTGGGATGCCTGGGGTCCTTTGGTTTATATCTCATAGTGTGAAAAAACAGCACAGACATAATTTCGGCAGCACTGCAACATGATGTGGGGTGACTGGAAGTCAAAATACATGATATTTTACAACAGCAATTTCTTGTCAAGTAACATTCCATAACTGGAACACCAGCATGCCCATTTTCTAATCTTCTACTGGAAAATATGTCACATCATGTCTGTAAAGGTGCTATCTTAAGTAAATGCAGATTCTTGTCTTATTTTAGCTAAAATGAATATTTAATTATTACCCTTACTAACAAGAGAGACAGTATGACCATTCTTTTTTTAGTACCATCAAAATCAGCAATTGCTGTGTTAATAAAGTCTACCTAATAAATAGTTGAACCTTCTTTAGTTAAACAGGGTTGTTATGATAGGAAAATAGGAGGAGGAAGGAGTATATTTTCTGAGTTTTTTATAAAGTAATAAAGACAGGATAAAAATCAAATCAAATCAAATAATAAATCAATCCTGTTTTCTGTAGTTTTTTTAACTGGGGTAATCCTCTTCTCTTACCAAGAACATAACAATCCCTAACTACTGGTATATATACAATATATGTGTGTGTATCTGTGTATGTATTATTTAATTTTTAATTTTCAAGCTTCTTTCCAAGAAAAACATGCAGAAAGAAGCTTGCAAAAAATACTTCCAGTAAGAATATGTTCTCTCACTTTTTACACACTATTGATCTTCATTTTAAACAATATTACCATTTGCATATTTATTGCTCTACTTTTATAGTTTTAGGTGAACCCCACAAATGTCTCCAGTCGTTGTATGAATTGGCCAACAGTAATGCCTTTCCTTATCATTTTTCACTTGGAATACCTCAATTCAATTTACACAGGGCAGCCCCTGAAGGTATTTTGGAAACTGCAGCTGACACAAAAATGCAGCGGCCCACATGCTGACTGGGAAGAAACAGAATAAATACAGTGGAACACCAATTTTGCCGAAGCTGCATTAGTTGTCAGTTGGCTTCTATGTTCACGAACTAGATATTTTTTTTAGTATGAAGCCTTTTATGGCTTGGATTCTCATTACCTTCAGAACTGTCTGCGCCAGGTAAAATCTACCTCTCCAAAAATTTTGGCTGGAAAGATATGCTGCAGGTTGCAGATTTATTTGTTTCCCATATAATAAGCCAATACATTTCTGTAATGATTCAGTGTAACTGCAGATAAGCTGGTGAACTTAACTATTACTCTGTACTACCTTGGTAAAATACTCTATTTATAGAATAACTATATTATATATTTTTATTTGTTTTACTTGTTAGCATTTTAACATTACAAAAATTTAATTCATCTTAAATAATATAATGATATTAATATAACTCTGTAAAATAGGTTTTATCAATCAATTATATATTACATCTTAAGACTAATCCACTTATGAGCATCACACATGCTACTAATTTTTGAAACACATGCAAACACTTTTAAAACACATGAAGTAAATAAAGATTAGTGTCCATCTCTTGGTAAGTATTTGCACAATAGAAATTCAATTTAAGACAGAAATCATCACAAATTAGTACGTGTATTTATACATGGCAGTTAATAAATAATCCTAACATGCTTGCTTAATGCCCATTTCTTAGATCTTATAAATGTTATACTTAACCATCTCTCTAAAGAACTGCTGCTTTGGGGAAAAGATTTTAAGAAACCTATTGGTGAACAAGTAGAAGGAAAGAAACACAGATTAAAACAGTTTACAGAAAAAAAATCAGTGATAGACACTACCCAAGGCCAGAATCAACTCTTAAAAAATAATATATTTATTCAGGCACAGGCTTTTGTATAGTAGAGCTCATTTTTACACTGTTGTAATTAATATAGCTCTGATCATTTATATTTAGATCAATATATATTTAATTTACATTGGTAGAAGATCTATAATATTGTTAACACTTTAAATGACAGCACCATAAAACTGAATTAATAAAAATTAATTAATTAATTAATAAAAATAAACTAATTAACACTCATTAGGAAATAAATGTTTGCATCTACAGTTCTAATCACTAAAAATGCAAGTCTCATTAAGTGCAATGGACTGAAATATCAGTTTAGAATTTGACTGCAGGAAAACTGATATTACAAAAGGAAAAAAAGACTTGCAATTTTTATTATTTTGCACAAAGTTTTCCAAATTAATTGAAGTATTTAAAATGTATGCCTCAGAATGAATGGATTTTATTTCATACTCCACCTATCATTGGAATTTAGTTTATAAAGTGTGATCTAAGCATTTAAATGTAATAAATCACAAGTTCTTATGAAAACTGATCTATGTATGTTCAATTTATATGTCTAACATAAATGTTAAAAAGATAAGTTTTTTTCCCAAATTATCTTATAAAAAATTTCCTTTAAAATACTCCATCAATTAATTCTTTTTACTCTCTGAAGCAACAAGTCATTCAAGGATCAAATTCTATTAGCTCTAGGACACTCAAACTGTTTGCATTAACACAAAAGCACTTTCAACACACCCAAATCAAACAGAGCTGCATACTAAAATTCCTGTTTAACACGCACAGTTGACTAAGCAAAAATCCACCAGAGGCAGGAGAAATTATGCCAAGACAAAAATAGCCAAAGGAAATAAAAAATAACCAGAAAGTATATAGCAGGTTAGCCAGAACTTTTATAAGAGTTTGTATTTACTATACAAGTATGCATCATGAACTTGGATTAAAGATGCACACCTACAATAAGCAACAAGTGGGCATCATTTCACTGACAAAGGAAGTAACAATTGAGACTGCCTATGATGCCACACCAATAAGGCTCTGCTAATGCCTTATCCATGGCTTTTTTTCCAGTTAAAGTAGTAGCCACACAGAATTTCCTGAAACTCCTATATCTGTGTAGCTAGGGAGTTTTTAACTTTTTTTCCAAAGCCTTCTCTCTTCTGTCCAGCTATATCACACAAAAACTACAAGCCTGTTGTTAGCCCATTAACAATTGTGGAAGTCTAGCTGTAGAAAATAAAATGGATACTATTTTGATACAGCTATTGCAACAACACATCAACAGTATGAAGTACAGTACAACTTCCTCCAAAAGAGCACTATAATTCTGCTTCACCATGAGATAAGCAATTTCCTATTTCTTCATTTTTCCACTGTAACTGACCTTACTTCTCATGTTAAGTAATACCTTTACCTAAGTAAAACAAATGGGCCAGTATCCAACACTGTATTTTATACAGCATGCATATTTGTGACAGAAAGAATGAAGAGGTAATAATCCATCTCTTTGCAGCTATTTCTTTATCAAATGCAAAGTGATTAAAACTTAAATTGCTTATTTATTCTTATTTGTAAAATATACTTCCCACTTTTCCACATGAAAAATAATCACACAACAAAATACAAAAACTTTAAAGCAAGGTAAGATTTTCATTTTAAAACAGTTAATATTTATACAGAACTTGCTAACCATTGCTAGGAGTCACCAGGAGTTTATGAAAATACTTAAGACATTGTAACAGAATCCTCAAAGTGTCAAGCTGTTTGTTTCAACTTATACCTAATCAAGGTAAAGGGTTTGGGGTTTTTTTGAGCTTCTTTCTCATGCTTTCTACTTTTCCAGGAGATGCCTTTTTTTTGGTAAAAGTTCTGCATCCCCGACATTCTATCACACAAGCAAACACAAACAAAATAATTAATAAATGAGATGTTTTATCTGCAACTCTGGTTTATACCTAACTTTCTCATCTGCTCTCACAGTTGAAATTGACAGTATAAGGTTCTCAAACAACATTTCTTCATTGCAGGTATTATGAAACATAAGCAACACTTAAAAGCCTGTTTCAACACTATATTTCAAAATATAAATTTACCCCACAGGCAGCCTTGAAACTTTTGTGCAATCCAAATTCTCCTAAATTATCATCTTATTTTGTTCACTTGCTTTTAAGGCAGAAATAGTGACATATGTAAAAACTAAACACTGTAACTTGGCCATGCTGCAAAGTGATTAATTTCTTGGGAGAAATAACCCACTAAAAAAACCCAACAACAGACAGGATTGTCAAGAGTACAATCCAGAGATATTCATTTTAAGGCCAAAGGCACAGCTGATCCGAAGGAGTAGGGTTTTTTTGCATTAATATTTAATCATTTCTGGGTTAACTCCAGAAGTTCCACCGTGGCAGATGAATTCAAGAGACGGCAACACTTCTTTCATACATCAACACTTAGCAATCAAGATGTAAGGGGGAAGGGGAGTTGTGAGACAGTTGTGCATAATGGCACTTTTGTCAGAGACAAAACCTTAGTGTTACTGGTTTCAGAAGTTGGATTTGTTTGATGTGCTAAGAATGAGAATGGTAGGAAGGAAGGAAGGAAGGAAGGAAGGAAGGAAGGAAGGAAAAAAGTCACTCTGCTCTGAACATCTGTTTGACAGCAGGATGACGGCACGGGATATTTCGCTAGGCAGAGTGGTATCCCGGCCAGGACCTGGAGGATGATCGAAAAGTAAAATAGGCTTTCTTCACCGCCACCTTTTCTCCCGCCCGCCTCTTCCTGTAATTTGAACGATGCTCTCGACTCTTCACCTTCTTGTGCAAGAGCTGGGCAAAGCCTCCTCTCCACAGCACGTGGGAAGAGAGGGAGAGATGGACACGGGAATGCAACCGACGTCTGCAGGGTTTCCCCGCTGTGCCAGATTCTCCTCTCCCCCCCCCCCTACTTCCCAGCATCTGCGATGCCAGGCCCCCTTGAAGGGACGTCGTGCGCCTGGCCCCACTCCTGCGCTCTGCAGCCTTGCCTCTCCCTCCCAAGCCCCCTTTGGCTCACCCAGAGCCGGCCGCCGAGGTGGCCTTGATGGAGTTGATGCGAAGGCGATTAGCCGTGTCCTTCAGGGCCAGCAGCGTCTGCTGATCGGGTTTATGGTAATCCTCCATGGAGAAACAGGAACGCGGCGGGCAGCGAGCTCGGCTTACAGACGGCAGCTGGAGAGGGAGGCTCCGCGACTGGCGAAGGGAAGGCGGAGCAGCTCAGCCAAGTCCTGGCAAAAGGCGGCGGGAGGGGCCAAAGAGCGCGGCTGGGCTCTGGGATGGGCGGGGCCTGCCTGGCGGGAAAGCAGGCCGTGGAGCGAGGCCTCGCTTCCGAAGGGTGGCTGGGTGGGTGGCGCGAGGTCTCGTGGCCAGGGCTTCAATGCCGACGGCGCGAGCGCGGAGGGACTCGCTCCCCGTGCGCCCTGCAGAGATTTCCCCAGCCTGGTGGGCACTTGCGCCCATAAACTGCTGCCAGAGAGAGAGAGAGACTAACCGCCTCTTTTCTGGCTGGCGTACTTCCCAAGCGCTTCTTGCTTTTTTTTTGGGGGGGGGGGGTAATTTTTAAACCCACTAGGACACAAGACGCTCACAAATGTTTTTATTTATTCAGTCAGCAGCAAGCAAGGACGACTTTGGGCACCAAATTCTGGCAATCCTGATTAGATGCCCAGGTGTTCTGATCAGTTTAAAACACGGTGCTTTCACTCTTGTTCCTGAAACAAACCCCAAGGAAGAGATTGGACAGCCTTTTGTCTGGAACGCTACAATTTCCTGCTTGAGGGGGTTGGACTAGAAGAGCTCCAAGGTCCCTTTTTTTAACTCTGGTATTCTGCAACGTCGCTTTCTCCATTCCCGCGCCCTTCTTTTAGTGTTATCGATGCAGCGCGCGTTTCTGCCTAGGTTTCATTGCTTACGGTGTTCTTAGCTTAGGCAGGCAGATGCGCGGGTGGTAGCTCTGCTCAGGGATACAGGTTGGCGCTTGCTCTGTTTTGCCTAGATTTAAATACATGTTTCAACGGGTAATTATGTAATCTGCCATTTCCTTGCGCAGCAGATGAAAGTTGCGCCTCTGACCCTTCGTACTGATTGCTCAGATTGTTGCCATTTTTTTTCTCGAAGAATCTTGGGAAGTGTAGTTCTCGGAAGTGGCTGGCTTGTGCAAGGACTGAGGTGCTGCTGCTTGATTCTTCGTTCACTTTATCTGACCACGCAAACGATCGTACTGATTAAAAAGCCTCCCGTGTTCAGCTTTAAGTAGGCACGTAAGAGCCTCATGCCATGCATTTTTCTTGCCCAATTTGATGCAGCAAGACTGAACCACCAGTTTAGGCAGCTCCTGAAACTGAGTGGGTGTAATATTTTAGATCTGTTTGAGATTTGATGACATACCCAAATACCCTTATTTATAGACTGGGGTTTTTTAAAAAAATATTGATTCAGCATTTTTTTCATACACAATTCAAGGTGCTGAATGCACCAACACTCCTATTTTCCCCACAACAACCCTGTGAGACTAGTTGCATTGAGAGAGTGATTGACTGGCCCAGTCACCCAGCTGATTTTTCATGCATAAGGCTAACTAGAACTCAGTAAGCCAGCACTTTAATCATTTTGTCCCCTAAAACCAAACAAAATAAACATAAAATGCTTGGGGTTTTATCAATTCTGTAGCTTGCTGGCTCTTAGAGAAAGCACAAATCTAGTGTTTTATCAAAGAACAGCTATAATGCCAAGTTGGTCACAGGCCTTTACAAATGCAAAAAAAGCTGTAGCCATTTTTGTGGTAGAGAGAAGAGGAATTTGCAAGTATTGTACGGTATGAATAACAGTTAAAGGAAAAGAATAGCCTCCACCCATGTTTGTTCAGACCCATTTTTGGAATGTAGTTTTTGACTTGCCCAATGAAATATGGTACAATGTCTTAAGCTAATAGTTGTATGTTCCTACTTCAAAGACTTAAGTATTTATTATAACTTTTGTGACACAAGGTTTAGTTTGGTAGACTTGTTAACGTCATGATCTGCTCCCCCTACCAATCCCACACTATAATTTTGAAATGATAGGCAATTAACAAGCTTAAAGTTTGGAATTAGGATGCTTTAAAAATGGAAATAAAAGAAATCCACCATGCTGTCTGGATTGGTCATTTCCTATTTTATATTAAAAATCTGATTTATGTTCCCATATAGAGAACAGAGAATTCTAGAGAGCTTTGTAATCATATTTACTGAAAAGAAAGCTTCTATTTTCACATTTCTACACATTTGCCTTTCCTAATTTTCTTTATTCTGTTTGTTCTGTAATGTTCTCTAAAACTTTGAATCAAACGTATATAAAGAATTGAGACCTCTGCATAGGTATCAATGGGTAAATTGTAGTAATTAATATTGACAAAATTCCTTATTTGTCCTCAAAATGAGCCCTCCCTCAGTTTCCATTAGTAGCAACCCCCCCCCCCCCATGATCACACTATCTAATGAAGTCTTTTAATTCTCTCAATTCTCTCAATATCTTTTTCTGCCAGCTCCAAATAGCTCATTTTTTACAGTTAAACTTTATCAGATGCAATGCACTATGTAATCATGGTGGAAAATACATACGTATGTATCGGAAGTTGCCTTTCCAAAATATCACTCAGCTGATAAAAGGAGTGGCCTTCCTACAGAGGCTGCTTCATGGGATTTTGGAAGCAATTTAGGAAAAGGATCCTTCTGAAAGATCACAAGAGTGGCAGCTGTTTCACAGAATGGTGCAAGGTAGCCTCTGCAGTAAGGCTATGTGTTGCATTGGCTGGGTGCTCCTATCAGCAGCTGCAGAAAAATAAAGGAAGTGGAACAATTTATACCTCCCACACATGTATGACTGGGGAGGAAGCCAAAGGCCTCGGGGACCTGGCAGGGTAGGAAATGGGGCCCAGGGGCTGCAGCAACTTTGCTTGCATTGGTGAGCTAGGTGAGTGGCTGAGATGAAGGAAAGGCAGGTGAATGATGCAATAGCAGCATCCCTTCGGTGAGTTGCAAGGGTGGGCAAACTGCTAAGTGCCAATTTTTTAATGATGTGACCGCTGTGTGTGTGTGCTGGAATAGTTGTTGGTATTCTGAATGGTTGCTGAATGTATGGTGGAGGATTACCTGGAAATCTAGGAGGTATAGGAAATTACAGAAGAAACGCATTTTAATTAAGTTTCTTAATTAAGGGCAGAAGAATGCAGTTGGATACAATCCATCATGAAATCACAATGGTTCACTCATTAGCATTTAATTGGCATTTCACTCACAAACCTTTATCCTTTGTCAGTGTTCCTTTTGTCATTTTAATACTGAAGGAAAATAACATCCCCACAGTTCAGCTCTTCTTAATTATGAGTAATTGTAGTGATGTGGATAATGACCTATCAATAAAACCTAGCATAGCTCAGCACATTTAAGCACTGTATAATGAAGTTAAATTATATTTTTGACTATCACATTTTACCAGATAGCCAAAATTAATACCCTTTTATGTCAAACGCCATAAAAGACACTGGAAACAATACCAAAAAAAAAAAAAAGGGGGGGGTGTTAAAGCAAAAATGCTTTGTTCAGCTTCCAGATTGTTCTGTTTATAAAGCCAATTGATGTATTTCAATATGCTGCCTGCCTAAGCTTTTTCTCACAAAGTTAAACTGTGACCAAGAAAGTTTCAGGACAGATTGAAACTTTTGTCTTTTTGAGTTTTTATTACAAAAATATATTTGAAAACATACAAAATTTCCACTGAAAATGTTCATTTTTAAACATTTATGCAATAACTTAATATTTGCCAACATAATATGATGGCACAAATTACATACCCATATACTGAACTGTTGATGCATTGTGATGACAATTTAAAAATTGCTTGAAAACCAGTAGGCACAATTCAGTCTATCCTAGGAGCATCAACAGATCAAGGATTCCAACACATGTATTCCAACAAGCTGATTCACCAATAACTGTGCACAGGGTCATAAACAAGTTATATTACAGTCAAGGAGATTGGGAAGAGAATATACACAAGTATTTCTTCCTTAATGGCCTTTAGTGTTTTCTATTATGTCCACAGACCTATGAAACTGAGGTCATATATTATTTATTGCAATTCTTCAGATATAGGTGCTGCACCACTGGGATATAATTATTCCCAATAATCTCCAAAAGTTATTAAGATAATAAAGATCTGAAGCTCCTCAAAGTCATAATCAGCATGGGAGTGCAAACTAAAGCAGTAAATCCACATACTGAATATAGTATGGATTTCAAACAAAGACATGCTATTGTTACAAAGCAAACTACAAGGGGAAGATTATTGCAATTTTTCCCCACCAAAGGTGAAGATATTGCATCTTAACATTTTTGCAAATGTCAAATAGTGAGGTGAAATATATATGTATATATATTGCACATTTTCCTCTTTAAGATATGCTAAAAGAGCAACTAAATAGCCAAGAAGAGATTGCTAGGGGTTTTTTTTTTGTGGTTTTTTTTTTTTTTGGTTTCTTGTTATTTGTGCCAAACACTTGACATTAAATACTTCTATTGAAAGTCCATTAATAATTATACCCTTGCTAACACATAATATTAGAAAGTTCTGGGAATGCAATAGACCCAAGCAAACAAACATAGGAAAAATTAAAATTTAATCAGTTTGAAATATAAGTTCCATTTCAAGACTGAAAATACAAATTGCTTTTCTGTGTCACATTGTGCCTTAGGCCTTTGCAAAATATTAGATGCTGTAAAATGTGTCACAAATGTATAGTTATTAGGCACAATTCAAAGACAATATCTTTACCTACAAAACAACAATCAGATCTTCAATAAGCTGCATATTTGAAAGCCACTTTAGACAAATATTAAACTTTTTTAGAAGTTGCATATAGGCAGTGTAAAAATACATGCTTAGATAGTGTATATTCATTTTAGAATACAGTCTAAAATATGAGCTACTTTCAAGAGATACTTTGCCAGGAGAAAAATTAAAATCAATAGCCTAAATTGGTTATTTAAGCATTTGTTATTGGTGCATGCAGAGAACAATAAGAGAGATTATAAAGTGAAACTTTTACTAAAAATTTAGGTAATCAGGCTAAAGCTGTCCAGTGATTTCACATCTTGTAAACATCTGTGATTTTACTCTGCAGTTGTTTGTCAAAGCAATTCTTAAAAAGCGTTTTGTCACATGACCACAAGCAATAAGAGCACTAGTGTGATAACAGTGAATGCTGCCAACAGTGCTTTGTACTACACAGTACATCCCTCTTCTCCTAGTGTAAGCTACGTATTGCAATGTTAACGTGCGTAGAGGACTCAGTATCAATGAAAAATGTTAAAAATCACTAAGCTTTCAAACTACCTTCTAATTAAGGATGTTTTCTGAAGAATAGAGACTTATTTTGTGATCCTTATATAGGACCTGAAGAATTTAGAATTGCCATGAACTAACTTTTGCACTGCTTTTCAACACAAAAGAGTAAATGAGAATAAAAAAAGTTTTATTGGAGCAAACATACCAAAGATATATCTTTGCTGTTTAAAGCAATATTCCCTTTCTCATTAATTCTTGGAGACCGAGGAACTTAAAAGTACATTCATTGTCAAGGAAACCTTTTCTCTATATATTTAATATAATACTTGCATTCACTGTTATCATACTTCATATGTTTCATCACTGCAAATCTCACATATATGGCTGAGGTTATTTTTCTACAATAATTTATGACTGTGTATTTCTTTCTTGTCCATAAACAAAACACGGTAACAAAATTCAGTTTTAATAGTCTGACAATAGCCTGTAATTATACATGGAAGAATGCTGCACTAAGCAAATTTGTTGTTGGTATACGTACATGGGTGTGCTACAACAAATCCAGTGTACAAGCAGAGAGCTTTCTGGTTTTCTATAAAAAGTCTACGAAGCCTGAAAAGATACTTTTGAGTTTCACTATTAAAGCCTGTCAAATATGTGTCACTATACACATATTTCCCTGAATTTTGTACATATAACCAATATAAAATACTATGTTATTAGAAACACTTTCAAAGGCTGAAGAGGTTCTTTCAGAAGGCAGAGTTTGCTAAACATAAAAACTTCTACCTAAAATCACTCAAAATCTAAGTGTACATATTGATTAGTTAAAAAAAAAAATAACACATAGTTTATATCAAAAACACTGATTTGTGATGGAGTCACAATAATCAAAACTTCATTGATGAATTAGAAATAACAACTGGATAATGATGCCATCTTCATTATCACACTGATAGTGACCAGTAAGATTTACTCCAGATTCTCTTGGGCATATATAGTAGGATATTATTTTTTTGCCAGCCCTCTTTTTAATGGCTTCACAGAAATATACCATAATATACAGAGCAAAGACTATGCTCCTCCTCCATGTCAACCATGCTTTGAAAAATAAGCAGTGCAACTTGAATGGCTAAACTGACTACAAAATTACGTTTCACAATATAAAACAAAGACATAATTTTAAAAATGCTAATCTTTACATTGCTATTGCTTGAGTAAATCGAGTATATGTTATCACTTAAGTATTGCTAGCTACTGTAACATGCTAGAATAAAATAAATAGAAATCACAAAAGACCAATAGCAGCATATAAAACAGAGATCAGATTCTGACTCATTTTGGGAAGAAGTTTGATCTTTACAGCAGTATATAATGCAAGTTTAGGGAGAGTTCTTAATACTATTCCAAACAGTAACTGAACAACAGCTTATCTAGAAACAAGTCAACCTTTCTACAGGAAAATCTATACCAAAATTGGCATTTGACCTGGATAGGGGGAAAAATGATATTCCACAGAAATAATTTTTTAAAATGTTTTTTAAAAATATATATATCTCTGACAAAAGACACTGAACTTATTGTTCAAGGGAAATCATACTTCATATATTCCTAGTAAAAGTGAATGCGTATTCTGCATACAGAAGAGCCAATTTGTGGTTGATATGACCCAGAGGTCATCCTGTTGCTATGTTAAGGCTAAAAGCAGAAATGTTATACTCATATCCATTCGTTTGAAAGCCTTAGAAGTATCCTCTTAAACTCTTCCATGGCTCCTTAAATTTGAAGCTGGTTTCACAACTGTTGATGTTCTTAATTTAGTTATCCTGAACATTCAGGGTGCATATGGTAAAGAATTATATCAAATATTTGACACTGCTTAAAACAATAAGAAAAATGTGCTGTTAAACGTTAAGACCATATTTCCCATACAGAAATAAAATCCTGCTGGTAACTGGTCACAGTGAAACCACACCATTTCTTAGAACATTATTTATACAATATTTCTAAGGAACAGCATTCCTTGGAGGCTTAGAAAGACTTCAGGAACTCAAAAAATGTCTTTAAAATATAAGAGTTGTACAGAAGAGGCATAATGTTTCTGAAGCAGATAGGTGGTCAGTAGGATTCAATTCATTGCAGTTATAGCTTGATGCTATCAGTATCCTTGGTCAAGACTTGTAAATAGACTTCATGTAGAGTATTAAGAAAATTTGCATCGTTCTGAGAGAAAAAAAATATATAATCAGCCCAATGAGATAAATACTTCATAATATCACTGCTAAATAAATACATATTTGCATTGTACGGTCCAGGAAACACATTTAATGAACAAAGTGATGAATTCAGATGATCAAAGAAGAAAGAAACAAGAACAAAGCTTTTACCAGGAATGAAACAGCAATGCTGTCAAGACTAGATTTTGAGACAGCCAAATGAGCAGCACAAATTCAGCACAAACAGATTACATGTTTTGCAAATTCAGCACAAATAGATTACATGTTTTGAAATCATACATTCAATCATTTTGAATTGTATCAGTGTTACACTAGTCATAAAAGTACAAGAAATGCTGATGTTTGACTAGCATTTAGACAATAGTTTGTACAAATAAACAAAATATAAATAAATGAAACTGGCATGAATTATGTAAGCACATGCAGAATATTCAATTCAATACATTTGCAGCAATAAAAGATTTGCCCATCAGAATATATTTGTTCAATATATCTTTTCTTCCCAGTCACAGAATGAACCATTTAACATTATACAAGATGTGAAATTCAATAATAAAATTAATATTGATGGCTGCGTATACTACAAAATATAGTAGAAGACATATATTATATGCCTTCTTTCTGTTATGTTTCTACTATTAAATATATTTAATAGCAATCTCTCTTGTAACATGGACTGTTAAAAGTTGGGATCTCCAGTTATTAGTCAAGTATTAAAAAGTGATAATCCTCTCTGCCCTGAAAATTTTTATATTTATGATAAATAGCTTTTACAGAGAACATGAGTGGGGAAAGTCTATGCAAGGGGTGATAATAAGTATTCAAAACATGGTGTGATTTAATTTGGATTAGTAAATTTTCTAAGATGATAATTGAAAAAGAAATATCAGAAAAAGAACACAGTTAATTAAGATTCCTGAATCAATATTTCCTAATCTAAAGCAAATACATAATTGTTTTCAGTATCCTGCATACCTGATCAGAAGACTATTTTAGATCAAAATCAAGCTTTAGATCCAATTTTATATTATAATAAGTCATCATCCCAAATTATATCCTTGGATTAAATATATTTTGCAAAATTTAAAGAAATCTGAATTCTTTTAATCCTTCCCAAAATGAAGAATTTATACGTTATATATACCCAATAATTAAAACAATTTACTTTATAAATATTTTAAGATTTTAACAAATATTTTGGACCTCAGATTACTGTTTGTATACTGATTATTGTGCATTCACACAGGCTGACTTTTTAAAGATTATCAGTATATATAGTATACTAAATATAAAAATTATATAATTTTTAACCCAATAATCTTTAGATGCTTTGTAATTAAAATTCAAAGAACATTGAATTCAGTTACATCCACCCAGTGAAACCATCTATTCACCCTAGTAATTTTTTTCTGTACCCTGCTATTTTTGCTGCATTGTAATTAAGCTTCAACAATAAACATTTCCTCAATTATTCATAATCATAATTAGCTCTTGGAAACAATAACCTGGCATATCCTAGGTTGACAGTTCTAAGCCAAAACAGAACATTTCTTATTTTTGCATGGACCTTGATTGTCAAAAAGAATAGGGTTTTGATGAACAAAAAAGACACACATAAGACAAGCAGTCTAAATCTCAATTAATGCAATGCAAAATATATCAAAACAATGGACAGGAATCTGAAAAAAATGACTGTACTCTTATTACAATGTAAAATTGCTGACAATTCAGCCTGTGTTCAGAAAATGTTTCTCCCTTCAAAGTCAGCAAGATTTTTGTTTTAACAGTGGTCCTGAAGAAAAAAAGAAACAGCAGGCTATGCACAAAATAAATCACTGGCAGCAAAATTGATTATATGAGCTAATATGGAATCATTTCAATGTTATTATTAAGGTACAGTATTTCAGTTAATTGTTATTTTTATATCTGTATACATTTTCCAACAGTGTAAAAAAGAACTAAAATGTACTAATATAGCACTAAATATTGCTATCTTGATTGATGACAAAGAGGAAAATACAATTTTGGATCATCTGGTTCCCTTCTGGTTAGGTTCAAGCTGGGCATGTGACCGAAACAGCATGGGTAACATTTACAGATTAATTCTTGTGGGAATGGGATAGGCATAGTGCATACATCCTTGTTCTCTCCTTGATCTTTCAGTAGCTTTCCATACCATGGTATCCTTCTAGATTAACTCTGCCGCTTAAAAGTTCCAAAGGTGTCTTTTTTTCAAGAGGCAACTGGATTTTCTTGTTTTTCTTTGAAGACGTTTCGCTTCTCATCTCAGAAGCTTCTTCAGCTCTGACTGGATGGTGGGGAATGGAAGGATTTATATTCCTTGCAGACAACTGGTCTGCAGTTCCAAGAAGGCTCCACACCCATTTGAACTACTCAGGTGATCCTGAGGACACAGATAAACCTCCAAGTGGCCTCAATGTCTTTCTAAAAGAATGCAAATGACCAGCTGTCTGCAAGGAATATTATTATTATTATTATTATTATTATTATTATTATTATTATTATTATTATTATTATTATTATTATTATTTTATTGTCTTTGTACATGTATACAGTATACCCATACAACAAAATTCATTTAACACCCAAAGACCAGGTCCAAAACACATAATAAAATAAAATAAAATAAAATAAAATAAAATAAAATAAAATAAAATAAAATAAAATAATAAAATAAAATAAAATAAAATAAAATAAAATAAAATAAATAAAATAAAATAAATAAAATAAAATTATATATATATATATATATATATATATATATATATATATATATATATATATATCCTTATTATTATATTATATTCCTTGCAGACAGCTGGTCATTTGCATTCTTTTAGAAGGACATTGAGGCCACTTGGAGATTTATCTGTGTCCTCAGGATCACCTGAGTAGTACAAATGGGTGTGGAGCCTTCTTGGAACTGCAAGGAATATAATCCTTCCATTCCTCACCATCCAGTCAGAGCTGAAGAAGCTTTTTGGATGAGAAATGAAAATCTTCAAAGAAAAACAAGAAAGTCCAGTTGCCTCTTGAAAAAGCACCTTTGGGACAACCATGAACTGGATGACTGAGAATCTCCATAGGCAACTGGCGCTTAGTAATTGGAGCCAGCATTATTATGGTTCTCCTCCTTCCTCTAAAGTCAATTCCAGTCGGCTTTGATGGGGGGGGGAGTCTACCCCACAAGCCCTCTTGTGTAGGGTGCGTCAGGACTTGATTTTCTCCTCACTCCTGTTTAGTATCTATTGATGCAATTGGAACAGATCAATCTGCCAAGGTAATTTTGAATAGTTCACTAAAATAAAATCTGAGAAATATTCAAATGTCTTCATATATGCTGGTTAAATGCATATTCCATTGTTATGAAAAAAATAAAATGTTTTAGATACTTTTAGATACAAAATACAACAATTTGTTTCAAACCACTTGGTCCTGAAATCAGATAGAGAGAACAGATATTTAATACTTAAATCATTAGGGATGTCCAGTCTCAAATTTGAAAAGAAAGCACTGTTAAACTGATTGGGAAGCAGTGACCACACTGCCTTCAAATTTAATTTGTATGGAAACAAAAAATTGCCAAGAAATACAGAACATTAACATAAATAATTAAGGATATAAATAATTAAGGATATATATCGTTTTACATATAACAAAATGAGAGATATGACTGACTTGTACAAAATTCCAAAAGATAAAGATACAATACGATTAACTTTTTGCCTTGTCTCATAATCAGTGAAATCATATTCAGAACCATAAAAGATGAAGAACAGATAACGACATATTTCAATAGTGCATATTTATTTCAGATTTTAATTCAGTGGTTCTTGCCATTATAAGAGAGTGGACGTTGTCTTACCTAAACGTCCTTTCTGCGTAACAGAGGGTCCAGCAGTCATGACAGGGTTAACATAATGTTCCGGTACTGACTGAGTCTGCAATTTGAGAAGCTCCTACCACTTCCTCTGGCTTCTCAGATTTCTGATGAAGGAGATCTTGCAGACTGTGAAGCTGAGCTGAGAAACAACATTAGAAACACCCCCGCCCCCGCATGGGAGAAAAGTGTGGGAATGACTGCTGGACCCTCTGCTATGCAGAAAGGACATTCAGGTAAGACAACGTCCATTCTACTATAGCGAGGGTCCAGCAGTCATGACAGGGACAGGCCAAAGCAGAACCCTCTATAGGGAGAGATCCGCCTGGTCCGAAGAAGCAGCTTCACCTCTAAGAACTGCTGCAACACCCGACGGCCGAAAGCCTCTGCTGATGCGTACACATCCAACTTATAGTGAGGGATGAATGGGGAAGGTGAAGACCAAGTGGCCGCCCGGCAGATGTCCTCCAAGGACGCTTGGGTTGCCCAGGCGGCGGATGTGGCAGCGCTACGGGTAATGAGCCGTGATGCGTGCAGGTACAGGAAGGGACTGAGCCTCATAGGCTGAGGCAATAGTAGCCCGGAGCCAACGACCTATTATGGAGGAGGAAACCCTCAGACCCAGGGTGGCTGGTTGGACAGAGATAAAGAGACTCTCCGAACACCTGAAGGAGGAGGACCTTTTAAGATAAATCCTGAGAGCCCTGCGGACGTCTAGGGTATGCCAAGTCCGTTCCAGGTGATGAGAGGGAGAGGGACAGAAGTTCGGAAGGACCAACTCCAGGGATCGATGGAATGTGGAGTTAACCTTAGGGATGAACGAAGGACCACCCGGTCCGTATGGAAGATGCAAAGGTCAGGCTTAGTGGAAAGGGCTGCCAGCTCCGATATTCTGCGGGCTGAGGTTATTGCAATCAAAAATGACACCATGTAGGACAGATAACATAAGCCCACGACCCACAAAGGGAGCCCGGGTGAGGGCGGAAAGCACCTTGGAAAGGTCCCATGTAGGGTACCTATGGAGAGCGGGAGGGCGTAGGTTGGTAGCCCCCCTGAGGAGTTGCCTGATCAGGGGACGTCTGGAAAGGGGCAATGAAGACCCACAGGACAGAACAGTCGAAAGGGCAGATACCTGTCTCCGAAGCATGTTGGGCAACAAACCTGACATCAGACCGGTCTGCAAAAACTCCAAGACCTGTTCCATCGATGCCTCTACTGTCACGGTCACGATGAGCGCACCAACAGCAGAAAGAAAGCCAAGTAGTTGTAGATGCGGTTGGTTGAGTCATGATGAGAAGCCTGAAGCGTGGTTATGACTCCCGTTGAGAGGTTGCGTGCCAGTAGGGCTTGCCGCTCAATCTTCATGCAGTCAGCTGGAGCAAAGCCACGTCTGGTTGAAGTAATGGCCCCTGACTGAGGACTCTCTCGTCTGGAGAAAGACGCCAGGGAGGTGCCACCAAAAGAGCCACCAGGTCTGCAAACCATGGACGACGAGGCCAGTGAGGAGCGATGAGAATCACCTCGGCTTCTTCGATCAGCAACTTCCGGATGACCTTGGGAATGATCGCCAGAGGTGGAAAGGCGTAAAGAAGCCCCGAAGGCCAAGGACTCTGTAGAGCGTCGACAGCTTCTGCTCCCGGGGTTGGAAACCGCGAGAAGAACCTGCTTGTCTGATGATTCTCGCCGGATGCGAAGAGGTCGACTGCCGGAGTGCCGAACCGTAGCATGACCTTCAGGAAGATGGCTGGAAGGAGATGCCACTCGCCCTGGTCCACCGTGGCCCTGCTGAGAAGGTCCGCTCTTATGTTTGCGGCCCCGGAGATGTGGGAGGCTCTGATGGATTCCAGGTGTCTCTCCAACCAGAGACCCAGACGCTCGGACTCCTCCATCAAACGTTGTGACTGGGTTTCCCCCCCAGACGGTTCACGTGAGCTTTCGTGGCCATGTTGTCTGTGCTGACTAGGACATGACAGCCCTGAACCTTGTCCTGGAAAGTTTGAAGAGCCAGGAAGATGGCCCGGAGTTCCAGCCAGTTGATGCCGTTGGAAAGGTCGGTCTGAGTCCAACGACCCTGACCAAAATGGGTTCTCAGGTGGGCATCCCAGCCGTAAAGGCTGGCATCCGTCATGAGCACTGTCAACTGGGGTTCCTTGAAGCATCGACCCTTGGCCAGAGCTGGGCCAAGGGTCCAGACCCACCAATGCAACAAAAGTAAGATCTTGGGGGGAACACGAACGAGGAGTTCCGAGGAGCTCCTCTGAGTCCGCTGGTATGGGAGTAGGAACCACTGCAGAGCCCTGCAGTGAAGGCAAGCCCACGGTACAATGCCTATGCAAGATAACATCTTCCCGAATTTGTAAGAGGTGGTCTATTGCAGATTCCAAAAGGAGTCTCTGTGACCGATCCCTGGAGAGAGGGCATTGGAGAAATTATGACGGGGTGGGGGGAGGAGAGAAACTCCAGAGAGAGCCCTTGGGAGACTGTCTCCCTGACCCAGGCATCCGAGGTCGACGCCTCCCACTGGCTGGCAAAGAGTGCCAGGCGGCCCCCTATGGGAAGGTTGAACGAGCCGTCAGCGATATCTACGGGAGGGGCAGCCTCGCCCTCCCCGAAAGGACTTGCGGCCCTGGCCTCTAAAATCGGGGCCAGATTGCCTGTCCTGGAACCTATCCTGTCTAGGGGAGGGAAATCTCTGAGATCTAGACGAGGAGAAGCCAGAAGATGATTCTCGAAAGGAACAAAAGGAGGAAGAAGAGGGACGGGATTCCACCCTCCGGGACAAATTGGGAAGCACCTTCCATTTATCTTTGGACTCGATAAGCAAGGCTCAAGAGGAGGACCAAATAGTAAATCCCCTGAGTAAGGAGAAGACGCCAAATGCCACTTATTCTTGGCATCCGCTTGCCACTGGCGTAGCCAGAGCAGACGGCGCAAGGTGACATTAGAGCCGATGGATTTGGCGGCAAACCTGGAGGCGTTAAGGGTAGCATCCGCTGAATACTCCAGGGCCACTAGAATTTTGTTGACATCCTGGTGAGCCCTGGTATCAGTAACTGGTAAACGATCCTGCAACTGCCTAACCCACATAAGGGTAGCCCTGTTAAAGAAAGAAACAGCTGAAGAAGCCTTAATGGCCCAAGCCGCTGCCTGGTGAGCTTTTGTTAGGGAGTGTTCCAGACATTTTGTCCTCAGGGCGAAGACCCTTTTCAGGGGGGCCCGTGAGGACTGAAGAAGTCGACAAAGCAACAATAGGGGGATCCACTGCAGGAACCTGCAAAATGGAAGAAATGCTAGAATCAAGGTTATAGAGACGTCTGTCTACTGTGTTCGGATTGGGACCAGATACGGGAAGTGATCATTGTCGGGTAATAACATCCCTGAACATCTTGGGGCCTGGGATTTCCTCAGCCTCAAAGGTAGGTTCCTCAAACAAAGAGGAAGAAGGACCCTCCCCTGCAAGACTTTTGCTGAGGGAGACCTAGGCCTGTGGTGAGTTTGGCCTTATGAAGGAGTGATCTGAACACCTGAGCTTTAAACAAGACAATGAAAGAAGGCTGGTCAGGGGTAAGGTCTTCATCATCAGATAAACCAGGTTCACCCAGATCCTCTCCTGCTTCAGACCCCTGACTGGCAGAGGGTCTAGTATAAATCTGGTCTTGCGCCTGAACTAGTTCAGCAGACCCCTGAGATTGAAGGGTCCCTTGTGACCTGGCCTGGTCTGAAACTCATGAACCAGTTCTATGCTGCATTTCTGCAGCAATGCCTCGCTGAACTGCTGCTTGGATAAGAGATGCTAAATCAGCGGGACAGCTTGGAAGATGCTCCCCTGCAGACAAATGAGCCTTCTCCTGGCTGACCTGATCCTCCTGAGGAGATTGAGGATCCTTCTGTGCCAGTGGAGGAACTGGTGCTTGGGAAGACATCTGAGGAGAAGGCAACACCTGGACTACAGGAAATATATGGGGAGGTGGAGGAGAAGTCTGAAGGGCCCCAAATAAATGAGCACTGGCTTTAGCCTGGGAAGGTAGAGCTGGGTCCCCATCCGGAGATCAGGCTGCAGGCACTGATTGGCTTGGTGCTGTAGCAGGACCAGCAGTGGGAGTAGTAATGGGTGAGGACTGGGGAAATTCCATTCTCGTGGCCACCCTTACCACTTTCTCAATTGCCCTTTCAAGGGACTTATGCCTCTGAGCCTCAGCCTTTTCGCTGGCTTTGGAAGCCTTCTGGGTAGCAGGGGGCTTGGAGGAAGAAGCCTTTCCCCTCTTTGAAGGTCCCGGTTCAGAAGGACCAGAAGGCTCAGATGGTGCCTGGTTAGCAGCTGCCCTTTTGGAAGGGCGAGTAGAAGGTCTGGAAGACATCTGATAAGGCTGCTGAGGCCAAAAAACACTTTAGAAAAGCTCAAAATGGCCGCCGGCACAAAGGAGTTAAAAAACAAAATGGCGGCCGGCACGAGGGAGCAAACAAAATGCTGGCCACAATAAAAAGATTGAGGGTGCTGCCTTTAGAAAGCCTCCCCAACTCCAAAAAGGGCCAACAAGCTCCGCCCCAGCACGATCCCAAATAAACAGGGGCACAACGATTGGACCCAGACCTGGAGCTGTGGTCCGTACTGCTGGGGCGCTCTAGCGGCTCCGCGGTGGCGAGGAAATAGAAAAAACACAGCTGCCGCTTCTGGACGTGTGGGGAAGACCCCCAGTGATGTCAATCCAGGGTCTGCCAGCCAGCAGACCCACCACTGCAATAGCGGTCTTCAGCGGGCTCTGACCAAAGCCTTTCTCGCTGGGATAGGAGGATCTCTACCAGCTGGGAGTTCCACCCCAAACTGCTGAAAGCAGTCCTCAGCGTTCACAGGTGTGAGCCCTTCATGCTGGAATAAGCAGGGCTCAACCAGATCCCTGGGAGCCTTGCAATCCCTTTAAGGAGGATTAGAAACCCAAAGAAAGGAAAAATAATCAAATTCACTGTAAAACAGTCAAATTTAGGCAGGTCAGCCAAAACAGTCCTATTCAGAATGACTGAGCCTGAAACTGGGAAGCCAGAGGAAGTGGGAGGAGCTTCTCAAATTGCAGACTCAGTCAGTACCAGAACGCTGTGTTAACCCTGTCATGACTGCTAGACCCTCGCTATAGTAGAATAAGATATATTTATCAGAACTAGCTTCCAGGCATGAAAAGAACATATTATTTCTATAATTGTAGGCACTGTGCATTTTATTATTTACTAGAGAACAGAAACTATTATGGGCAAAAATGCTGCCTAGGTCTGATCTAGCAAGAATCATATATAGTTTGTACCAACAGTTTTAGTAAAAGCAGTTCTCAAGTTATCACCATAATGGAATCTGCCCATCATGGTCACAATTCATGTAAAGCAGGTTGGTCATGTTATTGACCTGATCTTGTGATCCATTATGCAGTGGTCATTAAGCAAAGCCATGGTTATTAAGCTGGTTTTGCTGAAAATTGATAGTAAATGATAGCTTTTGGCAAAACCATTTTAAAATGTGGTCACATGAACTGTACGATTATGAAAATGGCCATAATAGCAATCTTCCAATATTTGAGGGGCAGTCACAGAGGAGATCAACCTATTCTCCAAAGCACCTGAAGGACAAGAAGTAATAGATGGAAGCTTATCAAAAAGTGATACAACCTGGAATTAAGGAGAAACTTCCTGTTGGTGAGAACAATTAATTAGTGGAATGGCTTGCCTCCAGAAGTTGTGGGTATTCCATCAATGGAGGCTTTTAAAAAGAGAACGGACAGCCATTTGTCCAGAATGGCATAGGGTCTCCTGCTTGAGAAGGGAGTTGGATTAGAAGATCTCCAAGGTCCCTTCCAACTCTATTATTTTGATAAATGTGGCCCAGTTGCCGAGTGTCTGAAGTGTGGTCGTGTGACCATGGGGAGGGTGTTACTGTCAAAATATGGGTTACTTTGAATCTGGGTCATAAGTACTTTCCAGGTAGGTCTGTTGGAACTTGAAATGATTGCTAAGTATTGGGATGTAGGTCAAGGATTACCTGTACTGAAAATAATTTTATTCATTTTTCAGTTGAAGTTTATATTTTAAAATAATTTGCACATGGTGCATTAATATTGCAATATTGCTGCAATATTAATATTAAGAAACCATTAGCATTATGCTTAAGCCACCCAGAGTCACTCTGAAAATAAATTTAATAATAAAAAATATGGCTGCTTCCAAAAGCAAGCGATTTTCCCTGCTCTATGGACTTCCAATAATCAACATCTCTGGGAGTCAAGGGGAACCAACTCCTTCTACTTCTATTTATGGAAGCAGTTCCATCAACAATGGGTTCTACGTAATGCTTGTTATCTTAAGATAGTAATTGTACCTTTATTAGATGTATCAAAGTTTGCTGAAGTTGAGATCTACTGAGTACCGCTGGAGGTAATGTCTGAACATCTGTACCAAGTGTAACAGGAGAAGGTGAGCCAACTTTGTTTTCCATTTCAGAGGATTTCATAGTGGACTGTTGAAACACACTAGGTGAAAGGAGGACAGAAGGTGCAATTGTGGTTGCATTGGTAGCAAACTGTGTAGAAGCAACCTAAAAAAAGCGATTTTGAGAATCCTTATTTATTGTTTCAAAGAACATTGTATAAATCCAGTTCCCATAATGTTAAATCCATTACTTCCATTATTATCAGAACAGAAAGAGGTTGCAGAGATTCCCAATTAAAATGAAAGATATCAAGTGAAAGTACACAACAAAAATTAAATATATCAAGGTTAAAAGAACCTCTTTGAGGACATAATTAAATGACTTGAAATTATGCAAAGTTTATTCTTAGATATTGATGCTTTAGTTGAAAGACTATTATGTTGCCGTTTATAATATGGATGTATTATATTTTCTTGCATTTATTAAAAAATAGATTCAATCTTACAAATAAAAGATACTAACTAGTATATGCTCAGACAACAATAGAAAGCATTAAGGAAGAAAAATATATGAATATAGCTAGCTGCAATAATTTTATGAGATGCACACAAAGAGCATTTTTTGATTCTAGCAAGATATGAAACTCTCAAGGAAAAGTATATTAATATTACAACAGAATATATTAAAGTTGTAACAATATTTGTTATACATCTGATGGAATAAGATATTCTTTAGAACAGCAAAACACAAGCTGACAAATAAGTTTGTTTTGTATATTCAGCTTCAACTGATTAGTTAATTAAGAGAGGTTGAAGAGGGAAGTTTTTCCATGAAGGCAATGTTACAATGCCTGGTTTTTAATATGTACCTGGTTTGCTTTTGACAACACTTTAGGATTTGGAAACGTTTCAGGCTCCTTATTTTGCTGTGTAACCTACAAATTTAAAATGAAAATAAAATATTTTATGTACAATTTCTTTCTTGCAAATTTAGCAGTTTTGAAATAACCAAACTCACCAAACACACACACATGCACAAATTTATTTATTCAAGTCATCAACCCTGATTTTGTTGTATTACCAATAACATTATACCTACATACATATGTTAACGATATGTAGCGCTGTATCACAAAACAGCATATTAATTAATTGAACTTATGGCTGATACAGAAGATCAAGAGAAGGGCATCCCTCATTCAAAATGAAGAAATTATGGCATTTCCAGACTCAAGAAAGACCATGGCATAATGACACGGGAGCCATTTTCAATAATGACTTACAAATGACTTCACAAGAAGTTTATTCACCTAAAAATAACCTACCTGATAGGGATGAATGACTTTACAAGTCAAAGCCTGTTGCTTGATGTGGGATTCCTTGAAACAATCTGGTGTTGCCAGTTGATTAATAGCAGAAGCAGCATTTGGTGCTACTGGGGTTTTAATAAGAGATTGCTGCATTTGGTCATGTTGTGGTGTCAACCTGAGTTTTTGAAGAAGATCTACACTGGGAAGTGATGTGTTTGAAGCATCTCCTGTATTTGGCAAAGTCATTGATCCTAGGAATTGGTTTTGACCAGAACTTACATTTTGTGTACCATGGTTCATATCGCACAATGGCTGATTCACAAGTGAAGGTATTTGCTTGGTAGTCTGCTGCATGACTTGCGTTACATTATTGTTTGCATTGATATTCTGCAGCACTGGACCACAAGGTGCTTCTGTTGCCAAAGTCGAATTAAGGATAGGACTTAAATGCACGTTATAGTTTGAAACTTTATTTACTTCAGGTTGTAAAACTGAAGGTGATGAAGTTAGTACAGATGGTACACATTCCTGTGGTAATAAAGTCAAAGAGTTATTTTTGAGGCTTGGAGCGTCCAGTTTCCCCAGAGGCTGATGGATCACTGTTGATTGTTCAAATGAAAAGGGTAAAAGCAAATTGTGTTCTCTGCATGAGGTATCAGTTTTCTCTATCCTCTCTGGATTGGACATGGGAGCTGTGGAGTTTTCCTTTGGTAATGAAGTTCCAAATAATTCTTCCACTGTTAGATGTTTAGGGATGGACTGACATGACTAGGAAAAAAAGTGTAAAAGTTTAGTTTAATATAGAATGAACACACTTGTTTCCTTGCATACAAATGAATGCCAAAGTGCTACTTAAAAAAAAAAGATTGCTACAAAGCCATCTAGTGCAACAAAAATTTTGCTGTATTCAAATGAAGCACATTTCCCCAATATCAACAATAATCAACAATTCTTGTATCCTAGTCTTGTCTCTCATTCAATCTATCTCACACATAAATATATACACATATACTATAACCACAAATATATAAATTTAAGGGAAACAATCATAAAATGTATAGTAACGAGGAAATCTATTTGTCAAAAACTCATCACTACAAAAAGAATGCAATATACAAATATAAAGGCAATCCTCGACTTATGTCCACTTGTTCAATGACTGAAGTTACAACCACTGCAGCATGCCCAGTCACATGAACACAATTCAAGCTATTTACAAACACAGAAATGCTTCAACTCGCCCCTACCTGCCTATCTCTCCACCCCCTCCAATCTATGCCCTTTTGGCTTTCCTGCACAGCAGCATTTAGCAATAGCAATAGCACTTAAGACTTAGACTTATATACCACTTCATAGTGCTTTATAGCCCTCTTTAAGCGGTTTACAGAGTAAGCATATTGCCCCCAACAATTTGGGTCCTCATTTTACCAACCTCGGAAGGATGGAAAGGCTGAATCAACCATGAGCCTGGTGAGATTCAATCTCCCAAACTGCTGGCAGCCGGTGATCAGCAGAAGTAGCCTGCAGTACTGCATTCTAACCACTGCTCTATGTAGCTCAGGACTTGATAGCAGCAGCACTGGGGCTGGGGCGGAAGGAGTCTCAGCCAGCTACTATCACCCCAGGTCTCAACTTCAGACCCAGTGCTACCGCTGCCACCACTGAAAAATGCTGCATCAAGCCCTATACTGCAACCAGCTATCCCAGCATCACTGCAGAAACGCCCAGTTGCCCCCAATGCCCGCACTCCACAGGCTTTGCCACGCATGGCTGACCTTCTCCATTTTCCTCCTATTGCTGCCAAAGCATATTCAGTCTGACCCGCCGCTTGCGCAGGCTGGGTTCCAAACAGACCCCTGATATACGGTAGATGATATACACATTTAGAATGAAGACAAAGAAATAAGGTAGTCCTTATGACCAGTATTGGGCCCAAAATTTCTATTGCTAATTACTAAGTGAATTTTGCCCCATTTTATGTTGTTATTAAGAGAATCTCTGCAGTTGTTAAAGTTAGCACTACAGTTAAATGAATCTGCCTTCGCCATTCACTTTGCTTGTAAGGAGGTTGCAAAAGGGAATCACATGACCCTATGAAACTGCAACTGCCATAAATATGAGTCAGTGGCTAAGTGTCCAAATTTTGATCACATGACCACGGGGATGCTGCAATGGCGGTTGATACCCCCAGACTTTTGGTCATGGGGGATTTCAACCTGCCATCTACCGGTGGGGCGTCTGGGATGGCTCGGGAGTTTATGGCTTCCATGACAGCCATGGACCTGACACAATTAATTCATGGCCCCACTCACGTGGGAGGACACACTCTGGACTTGGTTTTTATCTCTGGTCAGTGGCGGAGTGGTCTGGATATAGGGGATATAGTTATTGAACCCCTGTCATGGTCGGACCATTCTCTCCTGAGACTGGACCTTTTGACCGCTGCACCCCACTGCAGGGAGGCGGAACCGACCAGGTGGTTCCGCCCCAGGCGCCTGATGGATCCTGATAGGTTCCAGAGGGAGCTTGGGCCAGTTCCTGAAAATCTGGCTCACGACTCGGCTGAAGATCTGGTGGCTGCCTGGGATAGGACAGCCGCCGGTGCTCTGGACCGAGTCGTGCCTTTGCGGCCTCTGACCCGACGCCGAACCTGCCCGGCCCCTTGGTTCTCCGAGGAGCTGAGGGAGATGAAGCGCCGGAAAAGACGCCTAGAGAGTGGTTGGAGGGCTAGTCACTCCGAATCCGACCGAACACTAGTTAGGTCTCATATTAAGACCTATCTAGTGGCGATAAAAGCGGCAAAGCGTAATCACTTTTCCGCTCTTATTGCATCGGCAGATAACCGCCCAGCCGCCTTGTTTAGGGTGACCCGCTCCCTCCTATATCAGGGAGCGCGGGAAGACCCCTTGCAAGGGCAGGCTGAGGATTTTGCACAGTATCTGCACGATAAAATCGCTCAGATTCGGGAAGGCTTGGACTCTGACTGGGTAGATCCCGGCGGGGTGACTGAGGCTGGTCTTGAGTATGTTACCTGAGATGAGTTCGACCCTGTGACTCCTGAGGACGTGGACAGGATCCTGGGGAGGTTAAACGCAACCACATGTTTATTGGACCCGTGCCCCTCCTGGCTGGTACTGGCCACCCGGGAGGTAACACGAGGCTGGCTCCAGAGGATTATAAATGCTTCTCTGAGAGAGGGTTTCTTGCCTCCCGCCTTGAAAGAGGCGGTGGTGAGGCCCCTCCTCAAGAAGCCTTCTCTGGACCCGGCCGTTTTGGCAAACTATCGTCCGGTCTCCAACCTTCGCTTTGTTGCGAAGGTTGTGGAGAGTGTGGTTGCGCGACAGCTCCCACAGTTCCTGGATGAAACCGTCTATCTAGATCCGTGCCAGTCCGGCTTCAGGCCTGGGTACAGCACGGAGACGGCATTGGTCGCATTGGTGGATGATCTCTGGAGGGCTCGGGACAGGGGTTGTTCCTCTGTTCTGGTCCTGTTAGACCTCTCAGCGGCTTTTGATACCATCGACCATGGTATCATGCTGCGCCGGCTGGAGGGACTGGGGGTGGGAGGCACCGTGTTGCGGTGGTTCTCCTCCTATCTCTCTGACCGGTCGCAGTCTGTGTTGGCAGGGGGGCAGAGGTCGACCTCGAGGCGCCTTGCTTGCGGGGTGCCGCAAGGGTCGGTCCTCTCGCCGCTCCTGTTCAACATTTATGTGAAGCCGCTGGGTGAGATCATCCGTGGTTTTGGGGTGCGATGCCATCTGTACGCTGATGACACTCAGCTGTACATTTCCACCCCAGACCACCCCAATGATGCCCTCGAAGTGATGTCCCAGTGTCTGGAGGCCGTGCGGGTCTGGATGGGGAGGAACAGGCTTCGGCTTAACCCTTCCAAGACCGAGTGGCTGTGGATGCCGGCGTCCCGGTATAGCCAGCTGGTGCCATCTCTGGCTATTGGGGGCGAGTCACTGACCCCCACAGAGGGGGCTCGCAACTTGGGCGTCCTCCTGGACACACGGCTGTCTTTAGAAGAGCATATGACGGCCGTGGCCAGGGGGGCTTTTTATCAGGTTCGCCTGATACGCCAGTTGCGCCCCTTTCTGGATCGGGACTCCTTGTGCACAGTCACTCATGCCTTGGTTACGTCACGCCTGGACTACTGTAACGCTCTCTACATGGGGCTCCCCCTTGTGGAGCACCCGGAGGCTCCAGCTGGTGCAGAATGCGGCCGCGCGGGTGATTATGGGAGCGACGTGGCGCTCCCACGTAACACCTCTCCTGCGCGAGCTGCATTGGCTCCCGGTGGTCTTCCGGGTGCGCTTTAAGGTGTTGGTTCTCATCTTTAAAGCGCTCCATGGCTTAGGGCCAGGGTATTTGCGAGACCGCCTGCTGCTACTGATAACCTCCCACCGGCCAATACGCTCTCATAGAGAGGGCCTCCTCGGGGTGCCGTCGGTCAGGCAATGTCGGCTGGCGGCCCCCAGGGGGCGAGCCTTCTCTGTGGGGGCACCCGCCCTGTGGAATGAGCTGCCTCCTGGAATACGATTGATCCCGGACCTCCGGACCTTCCGTAAAGCCCTGAAGACGTTTTTATTTCATCAAGCCGGCCTAGCCTAAATGGTTTTTAATTGGGATTTTAAATTTTATGGATTTGGGGTTTTAAATTTGGGTAGCCAATGATTTAATTCTTTTAATTATCTTAACTTTTGCATTTGTATGTTTTTTGGTTTTGGCTGTTCACCGCCCTGAGTCCCTTCTGGGAGAAGGGCGGTATACAAATTAAATTAATAAATAAATAAATAAATAAATAATGGTTGCAAGTGTGAAAAACAGTCATATGTCACTTTTTTAAATGCCGTTGTAGCTTTGTACAGTCACTAAATGAACTGTTGTAATTCGAGGACTACCGTACTTCCATTTAAAATAGCACTTTATAAAGATAAAAAGGCAGGTTCTGATTTTCTCATACATGATCTTGGACTTGTAACACTGGTGTTTCGTATTCAGATGCCTCTGTATTTTCAGTCTTTGTAAGATTTCCACTTTCTTGTGTCCCTGAAATTAAGTCACTTTTCTGATTCTAAAAGAATAAAAAAGGAAGAAATATTATTTTTAAATTGCAGTTTGGACTAAATGAAATAATTACAATTTAAGTAATACCTTTAGGAGATCTCAGCAAGCTTTCTCCCTTGGATTGTGATCATGTGACCGTGGGGACACTGCAATGGTCATTAAGTGTGAGAACCATTTGTAACTCACTTTTTTTTAGCACTGTTGTAATTTCAAATGATTGCTGAACAAATAGTCGTAAATTGAGGACTATCTGTATACAGACACAATTTCAAGACTCATCCATTTTTCCCTTCTTACCTCTTTTTTAATAACAATCTTGCCTGATGACTAACAGTCCTGCCATTGTGGATTCTGGATGTTATTTAGCCAATTGTTAACTGCTGTTAGAGGCCCATCACTCTGACAGAATTCACACATCACATGGTTTGTTTAACCATGCTATGATGAATAAATGTGCTATCTGGCTTCACATAACATGCTCATACAAAATATGAATTATGTTGTTATATTATGATGATGTGTCAAATCACTGTGTTTCTTAAGTGTTTAATGAAAGCTTTTATGCGAATATTCAAAAAATAAAACTAAATAAAAAAATAATTCCAACCACAGGACAGTGTGCAGTGAAAAGGCTTAGGGAAATGTAAATGTAGAAAGCTTTTTATTATTGTGATGATTACAAAAGGATTTAAATCCGTTACTGAATATGCATTTCACCATAAACAACATAATATAGAGATCTGTAAATAAAACAAAACTTTCAGAGCATGAAATACTAATAGCAATTAGTAGGGACCAGGAACTTGCAATTGAGACCAGGACTGCCACTTGCTAGGGATGTGGTCAGAAAGCATGACATCACAGGACAGGACACACAGGCGATAACCCAGGCAGTTCTACTTGTCATCATAACCCAAGATGCATTGGCTCATTAAGTGGGAAGCTGAGGATATTCAAGATAAGGAGTGCAGGGATGCTACAGGTGAATAGGTAAAGCCCTGGGAGGACTGGCACAGGCCCCACCCAAGTCAGGGGAAGAGATGCCCAGTGCGGTGTGAACTCAGAAAGGCCGGGGTATGATGCCTGGGGTACATGTGTGCAAATGTAGAGAGACTGTTGAAAGAGGGCATGGGGGTGTGCGTGGCATGTGTGCAATTACAGGGGGGCTTTGGGAAGAAGACATGGAGCGTGTGCCTGTGTGTGCACAGGGAGGAGAATGAAAGAAGGCATTGGTGTGAGGGGGGGATTAGAGGGAAATTGTAGATGTGCGCAACCTTCTTTGCCAACTTTTCATTGATGTTACTTAGAAGAAGCTAGCACGGAAGGTCACAAATTGGTGTCCATGTTGTTTCAAGTCACTGCAATTGGTCGTAAGTGCAAGCTGGATGTCATGCAACCAAATTTTGCTCACATGACTGCGAGGATAGCGCTGAAACTTTGAATACTGATTGTAAGTAGTTCAGTAGCATTGCAACTTCAAAGTTACTGAATGAATGGTCATAATTTGAGGACCCTTTCAAGCATATTTGTGGGTAGTTATTTCGCTTTTAAATACATAAAATCCTAAAATCAGAATCTGGTCTTAAAATTATAACATGCACAATTTTCTTACCCGTTCATATTCAACCTTTGCTTTACTAAGCAACTCTAGAATATCTGTGCAACCATTAACTCGACTGACATGTTTTCTATCCTGAAATTGTTGCTGCGATCTCTGAGTTTCTTCCTGTACCACCCTATCACAAAAGAGAAGAAAAGACTACTTATATTTAGAATATATTTTAATAACATATACCCCTCTTGGAAAAGCATGATCTTAATGAATGGCAGAGCACACATAACAAACAAATTACCAACAAGATTAAAATGTAATAGGCAACATAGATTAATCAGTATAAAGTGTACAGTATTTATTCCTTTTTACATTGAACTTTAATATGCCCATTTTATTTTAATAAAATTATTTACAAATTGAAATAAGCAACCATTTGCTCTGACTATGGTTTGCTGAATAAGCTAATAGTGCTTTAATTCATAATACTGGGCCATAAACCAGTGAACAACAGGTAACTGCTTGTTTCATATATTGCACTAAAAACCTCATGAATGTTTTCTTCACAATTTCTTTATTGAGCACTTTCAAATAATTTGTGTTTACTACCTCCATTACAACTTAGCTGAATATATTATTAACTATTTTAAATATCTATAAACCACTGTGACAATACATTTGCCCAGAAATATAAACAATGTTTTAGAATAAAATAAAACAAAATACAATGTTTAATCTTCAGTTTTTTCATTGATTCAGAACATTTCTACTAATTTAAAATAAATTGGCTCAAACAACTTGAAATTAAGAAAAAACAGGTTTTAGGATATTCAACTAGGATTGAGGAGACCCAGATTTAAAGCTACCCTCAATGATGGCTGATAATTTGGACTAAATAGTCTCTCTCAATTCAACCCATTTCATAAAGATGTTGCTATGAGGATAAAATGAAGTGAGATTCCCAGGTAAACTGAAATGGGGGAAAGACAGGATATAGATCAAACTAGTATGACATGCTAACAGTAATGGAGCAGGTATCTATTTTTCAAAGAAAAAATGGTACAGATTATAGTCTTAAAAATTAAGCCAGGTAAAGATGCTATGAATCATTTTGGGTGCATTTGGAATGATAAGAATATGTAATAATATTAAAATAATATTGAACAACAAAAAATTTAATAATATTTTGCATTCTCACAAAATGACTGCCATGGCATAGAACTAGCTTAATACTGTTATAATGAGAATATTTTCTATAATCTCAATGGTTAACTCTTTTACAGTATATCAATATATCTTTGCCTTTTTTGGAGAGCGGGCAAAGCAAATAAAGTACAAGACTGCATTTTCTAAGGATGCATGTGAGCTTCTGTGTACTTAAGAGAAATTATTTAAATAAAAATAACACTAAATGTAGGAATACTATGTTTGTAAAACCTACATTGGCTATCTCTAGTCTAAAACAAAATCTGAATACATCCATCTTCTGAAACATAAGCCTACATTAGCTAAAATGTGGATTATTTAACATATTTTGCAATATAGCTGCTAAACCACATCAGGAAATGCAAACTGACCTTAAGCTGCATAAAGCTTCTAATTTATACCAATTTTAAATACATTTAACTTGGATTAGGTCATTACATAAATACACTTTAAAATTAGATTTGTATGCCACTACAACAGTGCAGGTATTATATATTATCAGATTAGTATAGTATCCCCAACACTAAAAGTATGATTAAGGGTTTGAATTACGGTCAAGGGAATCATATGTGTATTTTTCACCAATTCCTCACACCAAATCTACCAATTACTAGTACGGTTGTTATGAAACTTTTATACTGTCATATTCAATTTCAAAAGGGAAAACTTCCAAGAAAGGGCTTGTGGAAAACAATCCAAAAGAGAAAACCAAATGGATTAACTTTCTCCATTGCAAAGCTAAAATAAAAACTCAGGTACAATATACAGTGCAAAAGTAACATGCTACCCAAAATATCACCAGCATTGCTAACAAGAATAAATGAAGTTATTAAGAAAAAGTTAAAGTTACATTCAGAAAGAAACATTTCTTAAATTACAGATAAAAATCACACAAAGATCCTTAATGTGCTGCTTTCTGTGGACCCTAAGAATTGATATTTACTTGATGGGACATAATCAACTGCAGGGCAGTTCAGGATCCTTGGTATAAAGGAGTTAAATTGACATAGTGAAAGACAAACCTTTCTGAAGAAAAATCAATATGGCTTCTGTAATAAGTCCAACCTCACTAACCTTTTAGACATCTCTGAAAATCTCAACAAACATAGTAATGACTCCAATCAGGTGACTTGTTTTCAAAAGGCTTTGGCAAATTCCTTCACCAAAAACTTACAGGCATGTTCTTTTCTAGTTAAAGAACAGTGTAGGAATAAATTGACAGTTCTCAAAATGGAAGAAAGCACATACGGATTTATCCTGGGTTTTAGGTTTTTTATAGATACCTGGATTTGGTGAGGAACATAACACCAAGCTATTTAGAATGATAAAAATACAAAAGGTAGCAAAACCTTTTAAATGATCTTATTGAACTGAGCAGACATTAAAATGATTAATGTTTAATGTAATAAATACAAAATGGCCTTATAACCCACTGAGAATCATTTTGGATTGCAGTGGGACATAAATAAAATATGCTGGGTAAGAATCTCAGTTCATAGTGTCTTTATAAAAATAGATTGTGATAGATTACAATCATTACAAGCAAGGAAAATGTTAACTGGAATGAGTTTCTATATTAAATCTAATAACAATAACAACTTAGCAATGCTTGATTAGGTACACACAGATCATATCACTATTTTACTATACACTTATTGTAAAAGTTGTTAAAAGGAGGAAAAATGGAAGATACTTGTTTAAATTTATTTATGTTAAAACTGAACGGTTTTCTCAACAGAGAGGGAGGGATATGGCACCACACCATTCATCTCATCTCGGCACCACGCTACAGTATCATCATTTACAATGCAGCCCAGACCCAACAGGGTTCTGCCCTTGTTTGCATTCTGATTCAGGTGACCCTGAGGACACAGATTAGCTTCTAGGTTGTTCCAACAACCCTCAGAATGTTAACGACTGCAGAGAGTATAAATCCCTTCTTTTCCCCACCAGTTAGTTGGAACGGAAGAAGCTTTTTGAATGAGAAGTGAAATGTCTTTAAAAAACATCAGAAAATCCAGTTGCCTTTAAAATAAAAACACCTTTAGAGCAGTCATGACCTGGGTGAGTGAGAACCTCCATGGACAGTTGTTTAAATGCTTTTTGATTGAAAAGAAATATTTATTCCTTAAGAAATACTTAGGTTACATATTTTTTAAAAATCACATGAACTTTTATATGCTGAATGTCTGAATGTTTCCTGAGAATTCAAAGCCTCGTGACAATGCAGGAAAGTGCATCTTTGTATCTGGCATTTTTAAGATCAAGATGTTTGAAATTATAATTTATATACCACTCCATTTCCAGAGACTATGAGTGTTACAATACAATTATATTAAGATTAAAAACATCAATATAATTATAAACAATCAGTGCTACCAGTCATTGTGATTTTAAATTATCCCATACCTTAATTGCATACCTTAATTAAAACCATATCTTAATTTCAAATGTGAAATACAGAATTACAATTTGAATATTTGTTCCAAACATTAAGTCACAATGTATTTTTGTCATAATGTATTATATTAAGTCATAATGCCCCTTTAGAAGGTAGGTGAGAAGAAAAAAAAATCAAGCAAAAATCAATTTTGTAGTGAGATGCTATAAAACTAAAAATAACCTAAGCATGCTTAGTCATTCTTTCAATTTATATATTAAAAAATTAGGTACTTACTTAGACATGAGTTTTGCTATTCGATGACAGTCATTCTTATCATAAAACCAGATACTGTAAATTAACACTGGAAGATATTTTAAAGAAGTGGTTATTTTTTTTTTAAGAAATAAACTATTACAGAGGATATGTGAATAAAAATGTAAAGCAGCAGCAGAATGAATAGATTGCAATTTACTTAAAATCATTATGCAAAACTAAGTACTGCTACTATATAGTTTTCAATGTTAAGAATTAATACATAATACAGGTAGTGCTTGCTTAACAACCAAAATTGGGACCGGCAATTCCATCACCATGTGCTGCATTCACTATGACTATGACAAACTTATGACATCACTTCCAATTTGGTCCTTAAAGGAACCACCATGGTTGTTAAGCAAAACATCAAATGATCGCAGTTTACAATTTTACTTCCGTGTTCTCCATTAATTCTGCTTGTTGCAGGCCAGTTGCAAAGCACCCAAATGGCAATAATATGACTACAGGATGCTGCAATTAGTTGTAAATGTGAGGTCTGGTCACATAGTTTTTTTTTTTTTTTTTACATCATTGTAATTTTGAACATTGCTAAATGAACAGTTGGTAAGCAAGAACTATCTGTACCATAATACAGGATTAATATTTATATGACATTCATTACAAGATAGAGTTGTATAAAACATTTCAAGTTCAAATTATTCAATTCCACTTTTGTTGTTTTGACACAAGTTACTCAAACTTTCCCAAAAGAGTTCTGATGCTTGTTTCGTGTTAGAAATGCAGAATTAGAAAAGGGAAATTATTAATTTAAATGTAAAAACATTAAAAACTTTTAATAAAAACAAATTTATATCATTCTAGCCCAATAAGGGCCATGCTGATGGCACATATATTTCCGACCAGAGTTCTTTGTGCATGTCAGTCCCAGGGGGCATTGCAAAAGATGGGATAGTTGTTTGAATAGTGCCACATTTGCAGTAAATATCCTTGTCCTCTGGGAGAAATCCTTACTATTCCATGTGGCCTTTAGTTCTAGCCAAAACAGTATGCAATCTATTTAAAATCTCCAAACCGCCCAGGCAACTCCTCAATCGGTTCTATCCCATTATGAAGATGTTTAACTTCTAACACTATTTTGATAATTCCTGAAGTATTTTAAGTTCAAGGCAGATCATTTTGAGCAAAAAAATGCTTATGGGAAAGCCAGAACAATGTTGCAATACTTTAGGTAAAGCTGGAACAGCTGTTTCTAAACTCAGATTGGAGTATTTCAAATGCCAAATGGTTCACATTCAAAATGCTTACACACCACTTTTAACAATTATTACAACCAAGAAAAATCCCTATTCTTGAATTACAAAAAAGGCTAAAGACTGTTATCTCCAAAATGTGAGAAGTTAGTGATATATCAGAGGAAATAAACACTTGAATTGGTAAAGAATCCAAAATATAGGGCTGTAAATAAACCTATGTATGTAACTATACATTGCTGTTTAGAAGTCAATCAACAATTTAAATGAAATTCTGTAGTTCTGTAATTCTTCTCAGCCTTAAATTCTGTAATTCTTCTCACCCTTATCAGAGAGAAATTTTCAGGAAGTTTAATTGGATTTACTTCCAAGTAAACATACATAGTATTACAAAAATGAACTCTCAAACATGATTAATATCATGAACTCAGTTTTCCTAAAATTTAAAAACCGTCATTCATCCTACCTATTGTCAAAAAATAAAAAGAGGAAAAATATGAAGCATAAGTGGCAAATGAAGATGGCTAAAAAAAAATGTAGGGACTGAAGAAAAAGGATGAATGAAAGGGCAGGAAGAAAAAAAACATCACTTGGGAAGGACAGGTGACTCAGATGCAAACCAGAGAGGCATAAAAATATGGTGGCCAAGCCAAATATATTTTTTAAAAACCTGAAGTATACCCAATAAATAAAATAAAGCTCACCATATATATATAATTATCACACTGCAATTTCTGGATCATAACCCTAGTTTCAATCATTTTTTTTAGAGGAGACAAGTTCTATAAACTATATATTATTTAGTAGTCTGGTTGTCTGGGCTTTGGGACAGCAATATTATGGTATTGATCAGGGTTCCTACAGCTAGTTTCCCCCTGCATCCCAGAAAGCCTTCCATAGTGCAATGGTTCAGAAGTGGGGATTGCCATGCAATATATGAAGTCAGTGTAGGATCTGCTTAAGATCCTGAGAGTTCGTTGAAAATCCTGTAACCCATTAGGGTGCAGAAAGTTGTCTTTCTTATGCATTTGGACGTATTAGCTAAATTGGGATTTTTGGATCTCATTCTGTGAGATTCTTGAGACAATGTTTCTTCATGATAATATGCTAGGGATTAATTTTAATTTATCCATGGCTATCTTTTCCTTCTTGCCAGTTTGGAGCTAATTCAGATCATTTGGGGGATATGCTTAGTCTTGTAATTCCTGTGATGTGGAAAAAGCAATACATATCCAAGTGCAACAACTAATACCTTAGACGAGTAATAGCTAACCTTTTTGCCATCGCCTGCCAAAAGTGGGAGGAGCGCAGGGGGGTCACACGGGTGAGTGCCCACACCCATAATTCTATGTGCCCCACCACCTCACATACATGTGTGTGCCCCCGTGCTCTCCCTGCTTTTGGCACGCGATGGCACGGTGGGCCCAGTAGGCGCGTTTTTCACTCTCCCCAGGCTCCATAGCCTTTCTAGGAGTCTGGGGAGGGCGAAAACAACCTTCCCTACCTCCCCCGGAGGCCGGAAATGGCCCATTTCCCAACTTCCAGTGGGCCCAGAAGACCCAAAAATCAGCTGGCCAGTGCACACATGTGCGCTGGAGCTGAGCTCGCGTGCCCACCGATATGGCTCTGCGTGCCACCTGTGGCACACGTGCCATAGGTTCGCCAGCAAGGCCTTACTCTATCTCTTTCTAGGACTGTAGAAATAATGGTCTACAACAGGAGTCACCAACATTTCGGACCTCAGGGACCACTAAATTCATAATTTTAAATCCTGCAGACCACTAATATGATCTGCCTGATGACTGGCTGGGTGGGTGTGGCCAACTCGATGTCACTCACAGTGACTCTCTGCAGCAACACAACCATTCATTGCATGTATCCGGCCCAGGGGCCGTAGTTTGAGGACCCCTGATTTAGTGCAATATAAAAAATGCAAATAATTTTTCTGTGGACCACCAAAATTTTCTCGTGGACCACCAGTGGTCCATGGACCACCGGTTGGTAACTGCTGGTCTACAAAGATGAAAATGTGTTGGTAAATCCACCACCTGGAAGAGATGCAACTTTAATATGTGAAGCCACCTATTCAAGAACACCTAATAGAAGAGCTCATTTGGCTCAGCTCTAAGAAGACTAGAACTATCCAACTTCAATCAGAAGCTGAACAAAGGCTAATCTGGAGCTTTTAGAATCCCTGTGAGTTTTAGTAGGATTTTGCTAATCAATGGCATGAGCGGACAATAAAGAAAAACCCTTTGGTCTGATTTTGGCCACCAGAACCGTAATATTTTTGCTCCCTTACTAATATTTTTTTTATGAAGCAGAAATAAATGTACTGTACGGGAAGGCAAACATATCAAAATATGGAACCCTAAATTCTCTAGATGTCATTTCAAGCATTTCAGTATGAAGAATAATTAATCTAGAGGTATAAGCATGATGAAAAAAAAAACACAGTGTGTCTAAAGTGGATATCAAAGCCAAGAGCTAATGGGTTTGTCCTATCAAAGAAAGAAGAGAGATAAATACTTTGCAATAGATTGCAGTGACGGCTGCTGACACATTAGCTCAGTGCATCACACGACTGTACATATTTGACTGCTCTCAATTTAAACTCCATTATAAAAATCCTAATGCAATTCCATTGTTTCTGTCCACAGAAATAGCAAAACAGTCCCACTTCTTATCTTGGCTGAAAATGCTTAAGATAGCTACCAATTCATTCGTCTTCTGCAATGAAACACATGATGTCCTACCAACATTGCCAATCTCCTGATAACTTTGTCATTTTTTTTTACTGTGAGCACACTGGCCCACATTAAAAATGAAATTCTGTTGCCTGCTCTCAAGAGAAAGTATGTATCTACCCAAACACACACACACACTCATTAATCACAGTAGTGGCAAGTTTGAATATGTAGTGGAAAGAAGAAAATTCAGAGTTCACGAGGTTGAAGTACTCCCACAGTGTGTTACTAAAAGAGGTACTACCATATATGAGGTATGTGCTATTTACCTGCTGCATAACAATACTTTCAAATCAAATCCTTATTACAGTCATAGACTAGCATAAGGATAAAGGGGTACAAACAATTGGTAATTTAAAAAAACACTAAAAGATATAAAAGTATAAGATACATCCAAGTCTAATTTTTAAAAAGTTAAAATATTTAAAAATTGTAAAAATCAAGAGTAAAAAAATCTAAAAGGAAGGATAGAAATATTGAGCAGATGTAGGAAAGGGAACAGAAAAGTTAGCATATGGCAAATTAAATCTGTCACACAAAAACACACTTGAATAATGAACTAACTGCTCAATAAGATTAATTTATGGCATAGGTCATCTTCTGACAGATTTTAAACACTGCTGTGCAGAACTTGGCAATATTATATGTTGTAGCAGGATTAGTATCTGCAAGCAGCAGGGAGGTGTAGAATTGTCTTGTGCACCCTGGGTTTTTGTGCAGTTAATAAAACTGCATACAACTACTGTAGTTGTCTCTGTAATACAGGCACTGGAGGAGTACATACTCTGTTGTTCCTATATATCCAAAGTCATAGGGGCATTCTCTCTCTGGGTAGGGAATTTTCCTGTTGGCCTTCAAGGACAGCTGAGGGAAGGAAATTACATTGAGCCAGAGTAAAGGCTTTCCCATTATAACACTTTCAAAGCTCTTTAAATTTTCTTTGTATTTTCCTCAGCTAATTGCATCCACTCAACCCAAATTGAATGTTAACTTGTTCTCATTGTATGTTGGTTGCCACTTTTAAAGCGCTCCATGGCATAGGACCTGGGTACTTATGAGACCGCCTTCTGTCTCCGATAGCCTCCCATCGACCAGTATGCTCCCACAGAGAGGGTCTCCTCAGGGTGCCATCGGTTAGACAGTGTCGACTGGCAACCCCCAGGGGGAGAGCCCTCTCTGTGGGGGCACCTGCCCTCTGGAACGAGCTGCCCCCGGAGATTCGTCGGATTCCTGACCTTCGTACCTTTCGCCGTGCCCTTAAAACACTATTATTCCATCAAGCAGGGCTGGCCTAAAATATTATTTTAATGGGTTATTTTATTTTAGATTGTTGGCCAAACTATTTAATATTTTAAAATTGTTTTTAACTTTTATATTGTTGGTTTTTATCTTGGCTGTACACCGCCCTGAGTCCTTCGGGAGAAGTGCGGTATAAAAATTTAATTTAATTTAATTTAATTTAATTTAATTTAATTTAATAATTTAATTTAATTTAATTTAATTTAATTTAATTTAATTTAATTTAATTTAATTTAATTATTTAATTTAATTTAATTTATTAATTTAATTTAATTTAATTTAATTTAATTTAATTTAATTTAATTTAATTTAATTTAATTTAATTTCCAATTTATATACCGCCCTTCTCCCTGAGGAGTCAGGGCGGTTTACAGCCAAGATAAAAAACATAGAATACAAATATTAAAAAACATTTAAAAATATATATAAATTTTGGCCCAAAAGTTAAGAAATCACAGACTGATTAAAAGAATTTAAAATTTTCTTCTTATGCCAACCCGGCTTGCTGGAAAAGATAGGTTTTAAGGGAACGACGGAAGGCATTGAGGTCATGGATTCTCCTTATCTCCGGGGGCAACTGATTCCAGAGGGTGGGAGCCCCCACCGAGAAGGCCCTCCCCCTGGGGGTCACCAGCCTACATTGTTTGGCTGATGGCACCCTGAGGAGGCCCTCTCTGTGGGAGCGCACGGGTCGATGGGAGGTCGTTGGTAGCAGCAGGCGGTCTCGCAGATAGCTAGGCCCTATGCCATGGAGTGCTTTAAAGGTAATAACCAACACCTTGAAGCGCACCCGGAAGACCACCGGGAGCCAGTGCAGCTCGCACAGGAGCGGTGTTACATGGGAGCGCCATGTTGCTCCCATCACTACCCGCGCTGCTGCATTCTGGACCAACTGGAGCCTCCGGGTGCTCTTCAAGGGGAGCCCCATGTAGAGAGCATTGCAGTAGTCAAGGCGAGAGGTGACGAGGGCGTGAGTGACTGTGCACAAGGAATCCCGATCGAGAAAGGGCCGCAACTGGCGAATCAGGCGAACCTGATAAAATTTAATAAATAATAATAATAAAATAATAATGTTAGGCATGAAAAACCAGACATGCGCATGTAAGTTCAAATTAGCTACTTTATTGTTCTAAGCCTATTGCACAGGAATCTCCCCAGACTGGTAGTTTTTGCTTGAGAAAGACTAAATAAGGCTCAAAAGCATTAGGGGAACGGGGGTGGGGGGAATTAGACCTTGTCCTCTTGTGTTAGACTAGTGATGAGTTCAGACTAATTCCCGCTTGAGTCCTCCTCCCAACTGGGACAATCACTCTCCAAGATCATGTCACACATAAACACTAAAATCCTGATTCAATATACCTTTTGGAAGAAAGGCGTTTCATAAATATAAATGTTTGTTAGACATTAATGTCATTGCATAAATTTGCAATACCACAATAACTGTAATTACATAGATTACATCAATTGTTTGGACAGATTTCATACTTGGTGGCATTTGTGAAGTCGAACTTTGTGCAACTAAATCCAAAATCCTTTAAATAAAGGGTGTTAAACTGAGATTTTACTGGACTTAAAATAGGAGAAATTTTCTAAACTTCTACAAGTGGTATTTCCTAAATTATATATTCAAGGGCATACTTACAGTTGGCATTTCTATAAAGAAGAAAAGGTTCATGAAGTTGAAACTCCAAGTCTTTGTTTACGGGCTCAACCAAGTTGTGCATGTTCAATCGATTTACAATCGTAAAACCATGGTAAGGTGAAGCAGACCTATTATTTCAAGGGAAACAAACTATGGATAAACTGATCTGCAAAAGCAAAAGAAAGCTTGACAGCAGCAGCGTTCTCAAAGTGCCACTGAAGAGTAAGTTGAAAAATGAAGAAAAGACAGAGAGCAAGATAATTAGCAATACTCTGCATTAGCACAATCCTTGAGACTTTCTGCAAGAGACTATGGAGTGCTTTGTGCAAACAGAAGCACAGTTTCAAAGATTCTATACCAAATTTTAAAAGTGCCTATTGCCAAACAGAATCACCATTCAGAGACACAGCATCTCTGGATTCATTTCAACACATTATGCAAACCATAGCACTGATTAAGAATAATGCAATATTGTTTAATTGCCCTAGTAAATACAATATTATATCAGCAAAAGACAAATGTCACAGATTGTTCTACTATACTGTTAATCCAATTATTCCTGAAAGTTATTTCATTACCTTTTATACACAAATAAGGTACCTTCTATGTCAGTCTTCTCCTATAACAAAGAGAAACAATAACAACAAATTAATTCAAGCAGGTCATTTGATGCATTCCTAAGTTTCATTAAATAAGAAATTATAACTATGACATAATGAATGAGATTGATTTAATTCAATAGTAGAGGATGTTATATCTCAGTCCGAGATTCACACTGATAACAATTCATTAATACCTTCACTAGAAATAATTTCAAAAATATTGACTGCATAATAGTAGACTTGACAATATATCATTAAAAAGTTTATAATTACAGTCTTCAAATTAATGATATAGTCATAGATTTTGTAATAGTAAGACTTAAAAAAAATAAAACTACATCATTTATTGGTCTAGCAACTTCTTCAAGCATATTAGTAAAAGAAAGTGAGTTAATTTTTAATATTAATCATACCACTAACAGCAAAGTTAAATATGTAAGACATTTTTGCTTTTTTCCAGGTAAAGTCACCATAAAATGCTAACACTTATGGATTACAAATTTAAAGAAATTTCTATCACACAATGTTGTATCACAGAGCATTACATTTTCATACTAAAATCTGGCACATGAAAAAGAATATATGCTTTCAACATCAAGACTTCAGTTCATATGTGAGTGACCACACTATATTGCTCAAATTTTATTCACTTCAGGGACAAAGTGTACAGGTAGAAATGGTGAACATACAAAAATTAAAAAGTCAAGGGTCTGAAAAATGTAGGTGTAGAACAAAGAGACCATCAACAATATTTTATTGTTTGTACGGTAGATGATTTTCTGCTTGTTATGAGCAACAAAGGCAACTTTCAAAGAAAGCAATGATTCTATCAACTGACAATCGGCTTCTGGTGATGATGTCAACATAGTTTGTTTATTTTCTTGGCAAAAAAACCAGTATGGAAGACATTGCCATTGTGTACTGCCATTCTTTTTTTTAAATTTGATTTCTCATTCTAACCTATATGTCCTAGTTGTCTCCCATTTAAGTACTAAATGGATCTCATCTTGGTTACCTCTTCTGAGACTGGGCTAGCCAAAGTTTGCTAGACAGCATTCAAATTGAAATTAGTCAGCAGGAAAATTGAAGAACAAGAATCTCTAAGCATCCAGAACAAAAATGTTTCCAATATTACAGTAAAAGTTCTTGATTTCCAACATCAAGAAGTTACAGTACAAAAACATCTGTTGATAATCCTTCAAATAATCTTTAGTCCCAGATCAGTTTTAATGAGGCTATTCTTGTTCAAACAAGAAAGTCTTGATAAACATAACACATAGATTCTAATGGCATAATTTAAAATAATTGGGAACTAGACTGCATATAGATTTGATAAATAAAATTGTTCTATTCTTTTCTTTTTAAAAATAAAATCATATTTATATATTGACATTATTTCCATGTAAACATACTTTATTCAGAGCAGCAGTACAAAGAAGGAAACAATTAAACCTACAACATTTAAGTTTGCCAAACAAACTACACCAAATTGATTTACAATACTATCAATGAGGAGACTTTAATATATTACTTTTCAATAATTTTGGCAAATAATTTTGATTTTGAGGACTCCATGTCTTGGAAGACCCCTTAGGAATCCTGAAACTACATTTTAAGAAACACTACTCTAGAGGAATAAGAAAAGGTTAGCTAAGAATTGCACTAAATTTAATTTATTTTTCAGTGTACGCTATTTAAATTCAATGTACAGGTAGTCCTCAAACTTACAACAGTTAATTTAATGACAGTTCAAAGTTACAACGGCACCGAAAAAGTGAGTTATGACATTTTTCACTCTTACAACCGTTGCAGCATCCTCATGGTCATCTGATGAAAATTCAGATGCTTGGCAACTGGCTCATATTTATAATGGTTGCAATGTCCCAGTGTCACATGATCACCTTTTGCGAATGTCCGACAAACAAAGTCAATGGGGAAGCCAGATTCATTTAACAAATGTGTCACTAATTTAACAACTGCAGTGATTCACTTAATAACTATGGCAGGAAAGGTCATAAAATGGAACAAAATGCAACAAATGTCTCACTTAGCAACAAAAATTTGTGCTCAATTGTGGTCGTAAGTTGAGGACTACCTGTATTACTTTTTCAGCATGTGCTATATTTGAGCTCAATTTATTCCTTTTTTAGCATGTGTTATTTAAGTTTAATTTCTTTCTCTAGTGTTTAGTTTTTCTATGCAAACTCAATTACTGTTTGCTTTATGTCATTGAGTATTTCTTTCGAGTAGAAATTATTCAAATTAGGAACAAAACAGTATCATCTTTTGGTGTGTCAGACACACCTGATTTCCCCCCCCCCCTTTATATCTTCTAAATTATTTGTAATTGGAAAGCTCTATATCACGGCTGTCAAACTCGCGTCTTGGATGTGTCACACGCTGGCCATGTCCACGCACAGTTTAGCGAAGGAGGGAAAGCCCCAATATGTCACGTGATGCCGTGACGACGCAAGTTTGACACTCCTGCTCTATTTTATACTCTTTTCCACATAAATATATTTAAAGTTTTTAAAAAGACTTCTTATATTACCTGTTTCTTTTTAAATTACATTTTATTTTATTTTTATTTACCTCATAAGAGATTGGTTCATCTTCCTACAAAGGGATGGGGAAGGAAGTGGTTTCACCAGCTATGTATCTCAGTGCTATGGGGCACTATACAATTTATTTCATTCCGTGCCCCATTTAATTTGCCACAAAACAAAATCAAATTGTAGGGACACAACAAACCACGATTACAGAGAGAACATAGGTGAAGTGCTTCCCTGAAAAATAGGTGGTGGCAACAGTATCACCTAACTACTGTACTAAGTCAGGGTGAGTAGTTAGGAGGTATAGTTCCCAGGAGCTTTCTGAGAGAGGTTTATCAACTTTTTACCCTATATAGAGCAATATCAGGTAGACCAGATTAAGAAACCTATACCATATCGGTCAGGACTCCTTTTATCGTAAAGTAGCAGAATCTTGCAAATCTCGATATGTTTCCTCCAGCTTCCTCACTTTATCTTTATGCAATCTAGGAAGAGTTCTAGAAAAATCTAGGATGTTTACTCAAATTAGTTTCTTGGAATGGGCTCAATCCCCACTTGTGTTAGTAGACAGAGGCTCTTCTTCCTGTCCTTCAAAGCAATTCCCTACACCCTCTACAGCTTTGCTACTACATGTTCAAAATATCCTCAACTATCTGAAGGGAAAAGTCCTAAAGTTGCTATAGTTAGGATTTATGAATGGAATAGTGTACACAAGGTTCAATGCCACATCCAGTTTTCATGCCCATCAAAGATTAAATATTTTATTTCATGTTTGAATATGGCATTAACCAACATTTCACAATTCCATACCTGCAAGAACTAATGCAATTTTTAATGCAAGAATATGATTCCTGCTAGGACATAGAAGGAAAGAAAAAATTTAAAAAAAAAACAACCACCACAACATACAGTAAGTTGCCAAGACTCATTTTACATTTGAGGTATTTTTAACATTTCTGTACGCCATAAGCAGACAGAGTACATATCAGAATACAACATTTTTAGTAGCCACAGTATTGCGCAGAGCTGTTCTTAAATTCTGAAAGATTTTTCATATTTAGCATCCATACTGAATTTCCATACAGGTTGAATAATCCATAGGTCGAAAGCACCCGAAGGTGCTTTTTTTTTTTTTTTTCTTCAAGAGGCAACTGGACTTTCTGGTTTTTCTTTGAAGACGTTTTGCTTCTCATCCAAGAAGAAGCTTCTTCAGCTCTGACTGGATGGTAGAATCTTTCCATTCCATTCAGCTCAGTCAGAGATGAAGAAGCTTCTTCTTGGATGAGAAGTGAAACCTCTTCAAAGAAAAACCAGAAAGTCCAGTTGCCTCTTGGGGGGAAAAAAGCACCTTTGCGTCAACCATGACCTGGACGACCACACAGGTCGAGAGTCCAGGAGCAGCCATTTCGTTTATCTGCGAAACAGGCCAACTACATAACCATCACTTCTGAGGGGAATTGCTGTTAGTGGCCAGCTACCACCGCAGCTCAGCTTTAACCTCATTTTAACCCGTGGAGTACCTGAAAAGCAGCGGAGGGCTGTTACGCAGGACCCCAAATTACTTGAGCGCTGAGAACCACCGTATTGCGAGGAAGGGGCGGAACGACCAACGGCGACCAGTTGCCTCGAGAAAGTGGGTGTGTTTCGGAGCTCTCCCCTTGAGGAGCGGCTCCGCGCCGCAGAGGGACGGGGCTAGAAAGAGTCGCCCTCCTTTTCTTCCACCAACCCAGGAAGAGGCTCGCTCCGTCGAGGGAGGGCAAGAAACCGGAGGCGCCCCAACAACCGTTAAGGCGCGCCGTGGGAAGCGGTGTCGGGAGCCACGCAATCCTCGAGACCCTCCGCCCCGCTCGGCCTGGAGGCCACTGACTCACCCATTCGTTGGCCTTTGGACTGAAGCGATAAAGGGCCACCTGGCCGGTCACGTCGGCGATGCTGGTGATGTAGGGGTCGTGCTGCTTTAAGGCCGCCAGGCTCATCTCTTGCCCCGCTTTATTTAGAGACTCCATCTTGGATCCGGGATCTCGGCAACAGCGGAGAAAGGAAGGAAGAGAAAAAGAGCAGGGGAGCGGAAACCGAGGGGAGCGCAGTGATATTCCGCTCTGCGTGCAACCTTCCTCCTCCGCCGGGCGAGAATTTGTACCCTGCACTTTCCGTTCCGTCCTTGAGGGGGAGGGGCTTGGGGCGTCAGAGAAGTCTCCGCCGTTTTTTTGTTTTTTTGTTTGTTTCTCGTTTTTTTCGTTCGCGATCTTTTCTCCGCAATAAATTCGAATGGACGTTTAAAAAAAAAAAAAACTTTTGGAAGACTGTTTACTTGTTACTGGTTAGTTTATAACCAGAACATGTTCTGAACTTCGGTCTGAAGAAGAGTTGAAGAAGCTTCTTGGATGAGAAGTGAAAGTCTTCAAAGAAAAACAAAGTCCAGCTGCCTCTTGAAAAAAAAAGCACCTTTGTGGGACAACCATGACCTGGATCAGGGGTCTCCAACCTTGGCAACTTTAAGACTTGTGGACTTCAACTTGTTGGAGTCCACAAGTCATAAAGTTGCCAAGGTTGGAGACTCCTGACCTGGATGACTGAGAATCTCCATAGACATCTGATGCTACAGTTAAAGATACTGCCACCTTATCTTCAAAAGTCGATTTTTAATTCGACTTTTAATCTTAAATTTAATAAATTCAACTTTTAATTCTTAAGATAGTTTTAATATAGTTTGTTTTTAACATGAGTGCTGCTTTGTTGATTACAAATATTTAAAAGGAAGATGGAAATAAGTACAATGTTCAGTATAAATTAGAAAAGCTTACAAGTACAGAGCAGCAATGGATCTTAATGAGCAATTAATATTTTGGAAGTGGCAACCAAATGCTTTTAATAGGCAATGATAAGAGAAAAAGAAGATATTAGACACTCCAGTGCGATAAGTTATTAAGACACTCCAGTGCGATAAGTTTTTAGGACGTTCTCTGAGTTAATTTATTGCTCCTCTCAAAAGGGATTATATTCTTCAGTTTTTAACTTATATCTGATTAAAAGTCTAAGTGTGATTTTACAAATTTATCTAAAGTGGAGTGGGATGGTACTTTTATTACTTGGCAACCTTCTACAGATATACCAAGGAAGACTTGAAAAGCTAACATTCTGAACACCAATAGAAATGTGCAAATTGTCTGAAGTCAGTTGTTACCTTGGAAGGTGTCAGTTTGCCGTCAGAACACATCCAGATCTCAGAGCAAGTCATTCTGAAAGTGTTGTACTGGAAATGAAAGACAGTACATTTGCTACTGAAGTTGAAAAATGAAATGGGTTAATAAACTGTCATTTGATTTTGTTAATATATTTTCTTCCTTCCTATAAATTGTAGTAGAAAACTTGTCCTTCCTTCTTTCCTGTCCATTTCAATGGTTTATATTTTTATATATGCTGTAGAAATACATAGACAACAGCTAAAATTTCCACTAAGATTGGGGAAGGCTGGATGTTATCTACTCTAGCATTCCCCAAGTGTGTCATTATTGGAATTCTGACATGAAGTTCCAACATTTCTAGAAGCATCAAGTAGTAAAAGGCTGCCATAACTTATTATGTATTTAAAACATTTCAGAATCATTGATTCCATAAAATTGGGTAAAGGAACAAAGAAGTTGGTTTCCTGACCCTGATAATACAATGGATCCAGCGATATCCTGTTTAGTCTGGTGTAATGTCAATATTGCTTAGTCAGCTTTTAAGACATTTCTAGGTACTAAATTTAGAAGGACTACAAACTACATAAAAACTGGGTTCACATAGTACACTGAACTATATATTTTTTAACTATGACTTATAGAATAAGACATAATGATGGAGTTAATCCAACATGCTGGCCCCAAAGTAATACATTATATTTTGTAATAGTATGATGTACAAATGTAGCAACAACAGGAACCTGACTTATACAGAATAAAACTAATTTCTTGGTCAGCATAGAGTCATCCCGATGTTCATCTATCTGGACATGAACATTTTGTTTATATGAGATGTCCTCAGTATGTTACATGTTTCTTTTTCTTCCCACAGTTGATGAAGCTTTGTTCCAGTTTGAAGTAGTATTTTCCCTCTTCTCAGCCCAGTTTTTCTTAGGGATACAATCAGAGGTGGGTTTCATCAGGTTCTGACCAGTTCTGGAGAACCAGTAGCGGAAATTTTGAGTAGTAAAAATTCTGACTGGCCCCGCCCCCATCTAGTCTCTGCGTCCCAAGTCCCAGCTGAAGGAAATGGGGATTTTGCAATAACCTTCCCCTGGAATGGGGTGGGAATGGAGATTTTTCAGTATCCTTCCCCTGGAGTGGGGTGGGAATGGAGATTTTACAGTATCCTTCCCTTGCCATGCCCACCAAGCCATGCCATGCTACGCCCACCAAGCCACGCCCACAGAACCGGTAGTAAAAAGTTTTAAAACCCACCACTGGATACAATCTAGCATACTTCATTAAGTTTTGGTTGATGACCAATTCGTTAGGAGCTGGCATGTGCCTGCCACTAATGGCCATTTTCATTTACTTGCTGGGCACTGTCCTCTACAATATATTGCCTTCAGTTCTTTTTTTCTTTCTAAAAAGCACATATAATTTATTTTAAAAATAGGGAAGGATTGTAAAAATTATCTGATATCTTTTTTTTTAAATTGTGGAGACAAAGATTTTGACAGATGGTGTAAGGACTTGCCTCTCTTTGATACAGATAAGAGGTACTACCAACAATAATTCATCCAGTACAAACAGTTTTATGAAACAATGTCACACCCCTGATAATATTAGACTGTAGGTAGATATTTAGGATTGTATGCCGACAATACTGAAACAGCATTGATGGTTTCATTAGATTTGGAAAAAGTATGAATTCATCAAGAATAGTTACTGATTGCTTCCTCCTACTTCACCCCACGCTTCTCTATATCTGTCATTCCAGCTGACCAATCACAGGCACAAAGAAGGGTACAAGATGAAGCTGAAAAAGTTCACTAGATGCTTCTCATAACACTTCCTCTGTGTTTGTGATCTGCCAGCTCTCTTTGAACATGAGTCTAGTACTCGCTTTGAAAGAAAGAAAAAGATGATCTGTGCTCAAAAAAGCTAGCTTTGTCAATAAGCCAAAATAATTTATGGCATTTATCCTAGCATATTTTTCTGCTATTTGAAGGACTGCTGTATTGCACTTTTATATAGCTGTCTGGCTGTATTCACAGAGTTTTCTGCCCTTCCAGTATACAGAATACTGAACCTAGGACTTGTGTGCACAACGTATACTGTATCTTTGGTAGGAATAACAGATCTGGGTGCAAAAATCTGGAGACCACTAGATGGCAGCAAAGAAAAACAGAAATCTCTCTACTGCCAGGTAGTATTAAACAAACCCACACTTCTATTTTCATCCACAGGCAAGGAAGAAATCAAAAGACAGCATTGGGACTGTAACTTATCATAAACTGTTAGTTTCACTTTTTTCTTGATCCATATACTGTACAGACTGACAGCATCATTTTTTCAAACCAGCAGTAACAAGAACATTGGTTAGATATTAGATGCATACCTCTCTAGCTTCTCTGGAGTTTAAATGGCTAGAGAGTTGAAGAAATTGCAGATACTGAGCTAACAGCAAAACGTCTGAAATGAAAAAGAAGTAGAATCAGAGGTGCAAACACTCCCACGTTCACAAAAATACAGTGGCTGAAAGAAAGTGTAAGATTTTTTAGAAAGATCACCAGAGATGGGAAATTTAAATGCAGCACACAAATGGAATCCTCAACATTCTATGTGGCACCAAGATTCCTACTCTAGGCCTGGGCTGTATCAACAGAGGAAGGCGTCAAGAGCAAAAAATAGTTTATTTTGGTCACTGCCAAGTCTTACATAACATAAAACAATAAAATAAAATATGATAATAAAATTGAATAAAAAATAAATTGAATGCAGCCAACATAAGTAAAACTTTCTTGAACATCAAGCTAAGGGTTTAGTCAAAACACCTTTCTTATAACTAGAAACAGATAAAAAAAGTTCAGTTATTGTTATTACTAAACTTGGAATAGGTTTAATCAAGACAAACTGTTCTTAGTGAAGTCATGTTGAATCTAATCAAAACTTGGCAACATTATTAGAGTGCATCACTCTGGTCAGCTAAAAGATAATTGAAATAAAAAGAGTCTGTGCAGCTTGATGCTGATTTAATGGTGGTGTGATAAATTTGTGTTGCAAATCTTGGCAGGATTGACAGTAGAGAAGATAGTGAACTGTTACTTCAATGACTCCTGATTTAAAGTGACAAAGTCATTCATTTTATGTGATTCTCCAGAATCTCCCTTTCAGAACTTCAATTTGCAGGCCATTGCAGTAAGAACATAGTAACAAAAGCAAGGGAAGCTATAATTCTTCTCTGTTCTATTTTGGTCAGATCATATCTAGAATGATGTTTCCACCTCTGGCTAATGCATTTTAAGAAGGATGCTGATAAACTAGAGAATATCCAGAAGAAAGGAATCAAGGTCAGGAAGGGAAAAATGTATAAAGAACAGTTGGAGACTAGATACTGGTATTTAACTGGGGAAGAAAAGATTCCACAAAGACATGATAGAAGTTTTCAAGTATCTGAAGATCTCTAATGCAAGAGACAGGGCAAAATTACAAGGAATTAAATTTCAGTTAGAAATCAGGAAGTCCTAATGGTAAGAACTGTTCAGCAATGGAACAGACTGAAAACAGGAAGTGGAAAATACTCAAAAATATAATGTAGTCATTAAATGGGCTTTTTAAACAGCAAATTTCTCCTGCCAAAAGCCCAGAAGGATATAGTCAAACAAAAATGAGAATATTGGTCCCATGCATGTGTGGCATACTTTAAATGCTTTGCATCATTTTGTCACCTAATCTTTGAAATGTTGAATGTAACCTTCAGCTCCCAAAAGATTGCCAACTGCTTACACTCTAATCAAATCTTTAAGTAGAAACAAACAAATGAGGAAATGTGAAGAATGCCATCTTGCTTTCTATTCACACTTGGAGATCTCTTTCAGCCTCTGTCAGCAATGAAACTCTGTCTTTTGTTTGTTTCTGTTCTGGTTGTCAATGTTTTACTTGCTCAAAGCAAAAGTGACACAAGCTTATTGTAGTAAGGGTTGTCACCAAAAACAAACTTATCTGCAAGTATGAATCCAGAACTACCACTGCAGAAGTGGTATTCAGCAGGTTGTGACCAGTTCTGGAGAATGGTAGTGAAAATTTTGAGTAGTTCGGAGAACCGGTAAATACCACCTCTGACTGGCACTGTCCCCATCTATCTCTGCCTCCTGAGTCCCAGCTGATCGGGAGGAAATGGGGATTTTGCAGTAACCTTCCCCTGGAGTGGGGAGGGAATGGAGATTTTATAGTATCCTTCCCCTGCCATGCCCACCAAGCCACGCCCAGTAAAATTTTTTGAATCCCACCACTGTATCACTCCTCTGCTTTCCTTCTTTCACAAATTTTATTTTGTCTGTACCCTATGCAAAAGTCACAAGCAGAATCTTTTGAGATAGAAAAAATTCGTTATGCACTACCCAATTTTCAGTATTTCTATGTGGAATGTATGTGTGCAACATGAATCACTGGAATAATCAGCATTCCTAACCTAACCTAACCCAACCCAACCCAACCCAACCCAACCCAACCCAACTTAATCCAACCTAACCTAACCCAACCTAACCTTACTGTATCATTTAAAGAGCTATTACTCTCCACAGACCTAGAACCTTAGTGGCTCAGCATCCTGTTCTTCATTTACTGGTGATTTCTTGTTTCCAACTTCTTAGTGTGATTTCTTGTATCAAAATAAAAATAATGGAAGTTTAGACTTGCGTTTGCTGGATGTAGTCCTGAAATAAAGTTCACACTGAAGATCTGAGAAGACAAAGGTTGGTATGTCCTCTTTGTGAGCATGTCATACCAAAGGTTTGTATGTCCTCTTTGTATAAAGCACTTCCTGCTAACAACAAGTCCTCTTTCAGCACAACTCTCACTAGTAATGTTCCTTACACTACTAATGTATATCAAGACTTTATGCCAGGATGATTTGTTTTATGGATTCCTTGGCAGGGATAATCTTTTGCTGGCGCATTGCTATTGATTGCAAATATATTTGCTTCTTATCTGAAATATTTTTACACCATCTATACCAACACAGATTATAAAACAGAGTTTAAAAGTCTAACATCCTTTCTTCTATGGTGGCAGTGTAGCCATACAAGTGGATTTTCACATTTTACTTAAAAATCCATTTTGCACTGAGTGGAAATAGGAGTGTTTTAACTTACACTCTGTTTTGCCAGCTTTATGCTATTTTAAGAAGTGAGAGCAATGTCTAGATTCCAACGCTGAGAACATTTCCACTTGCAGTATTTTGCACTGCTTCAAGATGAACCAGGGCCCTGATTGATCTCACAGTGAGAGTTGTTTGGGGACACTGAGCCCATTTATTTCTGACTCTGATATATTGTAAAGTTTGGCAAAACTAATATTTCTTTTGAATTTTATGGTTTTTACTAGTTTCTGGATTCAAATCAGCCATTATTCTCTACAGACATAACCATGGCAGTTCAACATCCTGTTTTTTAATACACTGTTGATTTCTAGTTTCTTACTTCCTTAATACCGTCGTCTTAAATAGTACACATCATGGAAAGTGCTATTGGAAAAAGCACCTGGTTCTAAAAGTGGCAACATGCTTTCTTTTACCTTTGCAACATATAGGTACTTTTAAATGTAAGTGAGGAATGGTAGGAAGCCTTTGGATGTTTTTGATTGTCCTTCCTGCAAATAAGTGGAAACTTAATAAAGCCAGAAAGTTCTTTGAAACACCTTGAATCTTTTGTCTATTCCTTTGGAATGTAAAGGGAACAAATAAGTTCAACCACTGAACAGCCAACAGGAGTGGCTATTTTCGGGTTTATTCTATTCATGATGAGACTACTAAGTTTCAGAGCAAAAACATTTCCCCAGATGCTCAATGTTTTCCAGGTGAACATCTACAAAAAGTTAAATCAGTGAAAAACATCCTATCCAAATTTTTCAATCCCTTTTTTTTCCTTGCTACTATGTTCACTCAACTTGAAGCTGAATTGATGAAGAACTGTATTTGTCAATTTAATTATCGGCTTCAACTAAAATTTACTAGGGGCGGTTTTGTAATAGTGATAGCATTTAGACTTATCTACCACCCAGGGATGGGTTCTACTTACCTTTACTACCGGTTCACAACGGGGCCGCGTGCGCTTTGCTCGTGTGCACGCACGCTATTCTGCGCATGCGCAGAAGCATTTTGATGACGTCAGGGTCAGTGGGCAGAGCCTCCCACCGGTTTTATTACTGGTTCTATAGAACCGGTGTGAACTGGGGGCAACCCACCACTTATACCATCCCATAGTGTTTTTACAGCACTCTCTGGGTGGGTAGTTTATAATGTTGAAACATTATTTACATATTGTTCTCTGGATCCTCATTTTAGTGACCTTGGAAAGATGGAAGACTGAGGCAACCTCAGCCCCATCAGGATCGAACTCCAGACTGTGGATAAAGTTAGCGTGCAATGTTGCACTTTAACCACTTTACCACCAGGGCTCCTAATTTATCTGCTTTGATTCTTCCTGATTATTTCTATTTGACCTGGAAGATGCTGTTCCAAAAGGATGCTTACTTGAGTGATTTTTCAAGCCAATTTTTGAGAGTACTGGGGTTCAATAGGGCTAAAACTGAAATTTTAAAAACATGCCCTAGGTAAAGTAAAGCCTTCCAGAAGAATCAATGAACCGGTAGCCTTTGCAGGTTGGGAATTAATAGCAACCTGCTCCCTGGTAAAGTATCTAATATTGTATGTTTAAAGCCACTACAGAGCTTTCTTCCTAGTTTGCTTTAAGGCTGCATCCTTAGAGGCACTGAAGCGAAAGCATTCTCATCTCAGAACAAATATACTCCCACATGAAGGTCAAGAAATTGAGTTCCAGATCCTGAACTTTTGTGTTGCTCTCCCTATAGGATATATGCTCTAACCATATGTTTTCCCTCATCCTTAATAGATGAGGATTTTAGCAACCTCTTGCTTTCATACAAACAACCTAAGATCTCTAGAAGAATCCCAAGGTTTTAATCTATTCATATTGCATTGATTTAGAAACTATTAAATCTAGCCTATGTTAGTGTTGATTGATGCATGAAGTTCTTTCATTTACCCATTTTGTTTTTAAATTTGATTTCTTTGCATAATCTGATCTTTGAAATAAATCAAACCCCTTACTATTTAAATCAATTTTCCAACAGCTAGCTTCTTTGCACAGTCATCTTCATAGAAAAATATGGATCTCATAGTGAGTGGTAGTAGTTTTATTTCTATTTGGGTGAAGTATGCAAGTGAGATATGTAATTTGTGGAGGTTTTTGTTATTCCATGATTAGTGATAATTCAGGAGATGGGGCATTGACTGGATTTTGTATTTTTGTGCTTTTTTGTTAGTCAACTAAATAATGCACACAGATTAATTTTGTGTACTTGCTGTATGTCTTCTGTGTTTTAGGATCTGCAGAAGCTAATAAAATCACATCTCAGTTTCAAAATTTTTAGAAGGGATTGGTTGTTGTTACGTGAAAATGACTTGAGTTGAGCCATAATGTAATTGTTGGATTAGTATTTATTTGCAGTCTCCACAATAAATATACTTCCAATAATAAAGGGAGAAAACCATGACATAGCTTTCTGATTTAACATGCAGTTTAATTATCTAACATAAGTTGTCCTTTTTTCTTTCTATTTCATCTTTCACATACCTCCAGGCCTCTTGGGAAATATAAAGTGTGGGAAAGTCAGTATGAATCAATATGCTGTTTGTTCTGTTCTGTGAAACTGAGGAAATCCTTTAAGAAACAATGTGAATTAGAAAGCATTACAAAAATCATTAATAATTGAAGGCATGTAATGTAATAAAGTACTAGTCAAATTTCATAAAGGAACCATTTAATTTTCTGTCAAGTCTCCCTCCCAGTTGTGAATTTAAGTTAATATTGTGGGTGTGAAATGGCCATTGCCAAAAGAAAATGGCTGCACACTAAGGCAATTGTCCAATGAAAGCAGGGGTGGGGTTAGCGAATTGTTTTGCTATGACATGGCTGCTCTTATAATAGCTGTAGGAAAGGTTGAAATAGGTCAGAGGCAGCCTTCCTTACCTTGCTGAAGAACATTAGGAGATTAATAATTGATGGTTTACCTCCTCAAAACAATGATCTGGTACAGACAGGTAATCCAATCCTTTGGATTCTTCTGAAGGGGGATGCCATTTCATCTGGGGACTGTGCAAGGGGGGCAACTTTGCTGGAAAGACAGTAGCAGCCTGTCAGCTGGAGATGGACAAATGGCAGGAATTGACTTCATCAGTATGACATCTTTTATTTGAGGACAGCAAGCGGTATCATAGCACAGGTAAAGGGTTTGTTGTCCACCAATGGGCGATTCACTGGTGGAAAACCATTTTATCTTCAAAGGATCTCTTTCAGAATCATTAAAGCAAATAAGCAATAGGATGTGCTTATTGAATTTATGCTTTTTTACTTTTACACTTAAATTAAAAGCGTGCTTTGGTATTTTCATGATATGTTTCTGTGCTATCTATTAAGTGACAGATATCATTAGCACGCAAGGAGATTTAAAAAAAAACAAAAACTTCCTTGGATTTTGCCAGTGTTCTGATACAAGTAATGTAACTGATAGCAATACCACTGCTGTAAAATAGGATTTCTGTGACTGTGTATTAGACTGTGTATTACTGCATATGGGTAAACATACATTTTTATCTATACAAAATTAGCAAATATCACCTCATACGTGATGTTTGATTGTTGAGAGTAGCTGTTTTGAACTTTTAAGGGGTTCACTTCAGATTTCATGACAATTCTATGTACTTGCCTAAAAGAAACATTCATTTAAATTAATGACACATATACCGAAATGAACTGTAGACTGTTCACTTTTGTTCATTCCTAGACTGTTTATAACAAGTGGCACCTTCCGGTTAATAGCATTGTTTGACCACAAACCAGTGTCTGGCTTAGCTCCATATTGAAAGCACAATGCTGGATTGAGGCCATAGCTGCTGCTTTGTCTTTGGGATAAAAATGGCAGTATTAAACAACATAGGCAAAAATGCAATTAGCATAATGTATTCTTTGGCTGCTAGTCCCTTAATCTATGGCACAAGCCCTACTTTTGGGGTTGCATGATGCTCATAAAAGCCTACAGAAAATACTTATCAGTTCCAGTCTAAGATTTCAAAATTCCTAGTGTAACAAAACATGCTGAATTAAAGACATCTTGTAAGGATAATTACATTTCAAAGTGTAATTATTTTTAAAATCCTGTATGGAGAATTATGCTCCAATATTCAGAGTTTTATCCATTTTTGATTGTACTTGCGTTCGAACTGGCCTTTCAAAATAGGCAGATTCATTCAGTGAGACTACCTAGCAAAGTTGTATAGTTGTTTAACTTATTTTCATATTGGACTGTCATGAAGATATAAACCTTGTGGAATAACTTTAAGTCTCCAGTTTGCCAACTAGTATTTCATAATAGCCTTTCACTTAATCTCAACTGATGGGTCTGGAGTATTTCAGAATCTGATGCAATCTTGCTTATTACATTTGGTTACGAGGATTGAAATTTGACATGTATTCTCAAAACAAGGTGGCATTACAGAGAACTGTCATCCTTGTTGAAGGAGCATACTAAATTAGCTAGCTGGTGGTTTAAATTTTGAGAGTTAATTGCTGGTTGCCAGCCACCAAGTATAACCATGTTTAAACTTTTACCTATGTTGTATCAAAATATTCAAGGTTTGGAAATGCAAAAATCTGTTAATTGAGATCTGAATCTCATGGCTTTTATGCTATCTGTTGGTAATAGGAAGTTTCAAGGTGCAGACTTGATACCATCCTATATTTTCTGGGCAAGTCCATTTTTTTCTTATTAAAAACAGGAGGAATATTTTTGTTGAATCAGATTCAGAATATTGATATTCCTGGAATGATGCTTGTTTTGTCATTGTTAAGGTTTTGTCTATTTAACTTTCTCTTCCCACCTATTGCATATGTCTAGAATATTTTTGATGGACTTCTCCAGCTATTGGGTTTTTTTAAGTGTACATGTATATATGCAATAGAGAGGGTTCCTATATATATATCCATAAACCTCTGTTTACCTTATTATGGATCACTAGTCAGATAATTGCTAGATGATATATTTACTCTAGATACTTTTTTTCCTAGTTACTCTATTACATTTATCTTGTGCATGATCTGAAGATTGAACTTTATGTAGATCAGTAGTGGGATTCACTTACCTTTGCTACCGATTCGCAAATGTGAGCATCCACGCCACGTCTGTGCATGTGCATGCGCAGAACCTTCTGCAGATGTGCAGATTGTCCAGGTGGGTGGAGCCTCCCACCTCCACCATTACCAGTTTGCCCGAACTGGGTAGAACCGGTAGAAACCCCCCCCGATGTAGATGTATCCTGGACTACACTTTCACACTACTGCATGCCTATGTATAATATATACAAATATTGCCAAATCATTTTATTGCCAAATATAATTCATTTTATATTTATTGGAAGGGGTACCCTTAAATTTAAAAGCAATAATAGGCAAATATTTTACATATTACTATATAATTTTAATAGTCCAATGTGGCATATGCCTATGCTTCTCAAAGCAGATTATGAAGTGACATTATCCTTACCATATCAATATTAATACATTCTAGGGACATTTTCTTAGGGGAGGTACCCTCTGCTAAGTGACTGAGTATTAAAATGCCAAAAAAGCAATGATAACACTGGCATCATTTTACATAGTAGTTCTTTCAAATCCTTGATGATAGACCAATTCTTTCTTTCAGTTGCACAATTATATAGCTATCTTTTTTAATCATTACAATTGAAATAATTTTGGGGGAAACCACTTTCAGTGAAGACTAGCTTGTTTCTTTAGCATATTTCTCCATAAAGCATGAGGTATCACCCCATGTGCCTCTGACAATACTGTGCATTAACAAAACATGTGATTTGAAGGCATATCTCCTGGTGACTGCAGTTTTCTTGGCAAGATTTCAGAAGTGGTTTCTTCCTAGGACAGAGAGAGGGCGACTAGCCTGTAGACCTCCAACTGGCTTTGTGTCTAAGGCAAGATTCGAACTCATGGTTTCCCAGTTTTTAGCCTGGTCCCTTAATGACCACACCAAACAGGCTCTTTATTAGCAAAGCATCCTATAGTCCACTTACAGAACCCCTAGATCAGGGGTCTACAACCTTAAATACTCAAAGAGCCATTTGGACCCATTTCTCACAGAAAAGAAAACACCGGGAGCCACAAAACCCTTCCTGTGCCTGACTATTTCTTGAGCGGCCACAAAACTAGCATATGTAGTTGAATGAAATTACATTCTGTTTTCTTCTGAAACTTTTATTTTCTTGGATTTATCCATGGTTGGCCTACCGGAGATTGAAAAGCTCAATAAATCGCGTGCCGACAGGTGTCGATTCTCTAGTGCCGCATAATGGGGTGAGCTCCCATTACTTGTCCCAGCTTCTCTCAACCTAGCAGTTCAAAAGCACATAAAAAATGCAAATAGAAAAACAGGGACCACCTTTGGTGGGAAGGTAACAGCATTCCGTGTGCCTTTGGCATTTAGTCATGCTGGCCACATGACCACGGAGATGTCTTTGGACAGTGCTGGCTCTTCGGCTTTGAAATGGAGATGAGCATCACCCCCTAGAGTCGGGAATGACTAGCACATATGTGCGAGGGGAACCTTTACCTTTAGGCTGAGGCTGCATACCCTGCTTGAGAGTAAGCACAACTGTGAATGAATGATTTAGCAAATCTGTTCAGAATCAGTCTTTCGGTTATTAATAGTGATATATGTAGCACAAAGACTCTGTGACTGATCCAAAATGTTCAAATCTGATTCTAGATACTTCTAATATTTAATAACTCTAAGTAATTATACAGTGCTATTTGAGGTCAATTGGGATTTTTATTTCCTCTATTTGCCAAGTCATAGCAAAGTGGGAAGACTTCCTGGCGGCTTTGCTGCTAGATAATATCTCATGCAGTTTGCAAGATTATAGAAGCTGTAGTCCAATATATCTGAAAGTCATATGTTAAGGGAAAGATGTAGTACATTTCTTACTATTGTAATTCCATTAATATGCCTAACATGAACATTTAAGAACATTGTCTTAGCAAAAATAAACTTGCCTCGGAACAATTTGTTCAAGTGCAAGGTGCCAACATTCTTAAGACATGACAACCTGTGTTTAAGAACTCAACATTAACTATGTATTATCCTCCTTGCTGAAATCCTTTCTAAAGCTTTCACTGATTCTTGGCTCAGACCAACTGCAGTGGTCTTCAGATTGTCTGGCACATCCAGGAAGCTACATAAATCTCTTTCAAAAAGTTATTTCCATTCATTGAGGGGCACAGTTTTGTCTCAGTAGAAGATTAATCAGGAGACAAAGAAGGCTGGTATGTACAACTCAACACAAATATATGAAGATATGTTAACAAGCACTAGATCATTGGAATTCTTAGACCACAATCCCATGGAATCATAATCTCTGCCAGGATTTGTGGGTGTTCTGATGCTAATTATGATTAGGACTTATACTGTTATTTTTTTAAAAAAAACTATTTATAGTTCAGAGTCTGTTTATATAAGAGTTGTGGTGGTGCAGTGGTTACAATGCAGTACTGCAGGCTAACTCTGCCCACTGCCAGTAGTTCGATCCTGACTGGCTCAAGGCTAACTCAGCCTTCCATCCTTCTGAAGTCAGTAAAATAAGGATCTAGATTGTTGGAGGGAATATGCTGACATTGTAAACTGCTTAGAGAGGGCTGTAAAGCACTATGAAGTGGTATATAAATCTAAGTGCTATTGCTAAGTACTAGTGCTATATTCAAGTTCCTGATGAATATAGACAGAGTAGCCTGGCAATGGTATCAATATAGTAACAGTTGGATGTGGCATTGGTCAGAGTGGATGAGTGATCTTCAAAATTCCCACCTGTAATTAAGAATGAAAGGAAGAACAAGCTAGATGTAGCCTACCAGTAATATCAGCACATTGGCCTATGATCAAAAAGCTGTTTACTATAGAAATAATGAAACATTATTGATTAAATAAAGACTTTCAACTGGGTAGACTAGAATAAATTATGTGTATTCTGTAAAAATATGAGATTTTATTCCAGGACACCTCATCTGCTCAAGGAAAAAATTATATGAGTACCAGAAAGCAAAAGTAAGAATAGAATATGACACAACCAAATTGTTCAAAATTGGGAAGGAATGTATACTCTCACCTTATTCATTTAGGTATAAAATACAATATACAATAACAAATGCTAATCTGTAAGAAATAGACATTGGAATTAAAACTGAGAAACATTAACAAACTTAGATATGTTGTGGTTAAAGTGAGGAAGACTTAGGGAATCTCTTATAGAAGATGAAAGCCAATTTACTATTCAGTATTAAAAAAACCCAAATTTTAGATTAAACAAAGATAAAACAACATTAACAGGCAATATCAATCGAGTGCAGCTAAGCAGAAAACCTGAGATACCAGCAAACTTTAACTTCATAGGCCCCAAATCTTGTTTCTTGGAATTTCAGCCAAGTTAAAATATGATACTAAGAGAAAGATTTTAACAGAGCTAGATTAAATATTAAAGTACAGGCATAAAACTAATATAAAGATACAGATTGTCAAAGTAATTGTTTTCCCCATGGTAACATATGGCTGTGAAAACTGATTCATCAGAAAGGCTGAATCAAAAAAGTATGTATACTTTTAAAATGCTATGCTGGCGAAATTATTCTGAATTACTTGGTTTGCAAGAACAACAAACTATTCAATTTTAGATGAACTAAAACCAGACTGTTCACTGGAAAGACTAACAGTGAAACTGAGGCTTAAATAATATGGACATGTAATGTGAAGGCAGAGTTGTTGGAAAAAAACTGTGAAGTTTGGAAAACTCAAAGGCAATAAAAAGTCCAACAAAAGATCAGGTGATTCAATACTATCAATAATGACACAATTGTGAATTTACAAGAAAAAGAAGCTATTATAGTTCCAACTCTTCATAATCTTGTGGAAATTATTTCACCTCAGGGGCTGTCAGAAGCAACTGAGCTATTGAATATATCATCCTATCCACCTAAATGTCTCCTTCGTAGACCAGGATAGAGAAGAGCTCTTTGGTTTTCTATTTTTCTCTGCTGCCTTACGTTCAGTGTTGTTTTCAATGTCTTTAGAAAGTTTTGAGCCTTTTTATACATGGATAATATAAAGTCACGGTTAAGTAACCAGTTGTTCATTTTTCTCTCTCTTTTGCCAGTTAATTGGTTTGGTGCTTGATAATGTTTAATAAATAAGCTTCAAGCCACATTTTTACTAACTGAAATGAGTAGTGTATCTATTGGTTCTAATCTGGATATAGGGACTGACTGGGAGTGTTCTGGGTGCAAACTAAATTGGAAATTAACTAAAATACTTTACCAATTTGAATGACATTTAACTGTAGACTCAACTATAAAGATCAACTTTTGTTTGGCACATGGTAACATATAATTTATTTTCAATCTATTAAATAGCAAACTAAATTCCCAGATACTTGATCTTTTTAATACTGATCTTAAAGTCTATTTCAGATCCTGATTTTAATCTTCAAATAGATTCCCTGCAATTACTGGTGTATTATTAATCTGTTATCCTGGTACAGAATTATAGTGTAGTATAAATTTCTGCTCTTTAGCAGTACTGCAGAATACGATTCAGATGTACCTCAGCATGTCAAGTGATCTTATGCCTGCTCAGTTTTTTTAGTTTTGTTTCTTATTATAAATTGTCTATTATAATAATTGGTTTACTCAATTAAAGCTGTAGCACAAACAACATACATAAAATTACAAAAGTGTTAAACACTTATGTTTAACAGATTTGTCTCCTACACGGCAGTTTTAGTGACAGAACTGCTAAATTTCAGAAGCTTTGTTCCTTTAATATATATATATATATATATATATATATATATATATATATATATATATATATATATATATATATATATATTTGGCATCATTTTGCTGCAGTTTTAGGTACTTTCCGCTTAATAACTCTCCTTAATTTCTATGAATTATTAGCTGTTTGTCAAATTTTATGATGTTTGTGTGTCTATATTTTTCTTGACTGTACACCGCCTTGAGTCCTACGGGAGAAAGGCGGTATAGAAATATAATAAATAAATAAATAAATAAATGTTGGCTGTTTGGACATGCTAAGAAAATGACATTTTTATTTTTATGAATTCAAGCATATTACAAACTCCAACAGAAAAAGAAAGAGATTCTGACTACAATTTTTTCATTAGAGTCATAATTGACAAATATAAATGCAGTCCTTAACTTGAGCTGTCCTTCTTTGTCCGAAACATTTGTTTCAGTTGTTCTGGTCCAAATGCCAGCATCACCACCCCAGTTTTTTCAAGGGGCCAAATACATAAGCATTTGCTGTAAGGGCACTTTAGTTCCAAATAACAGGATTGTAACAGCAATTGATAAGTTATCATCTGCAGTTTGAAGAATACAGCTCTATAATAACAAAGACAAATCAAGCCAGCTGTATATTTGGTCTTCAAGCTTCTCCTTCAGACATAACACCCCTTTACAGTGGTACTCCAAATGACCATTACATCAACACACTTTAAGACAGCCAGTACTTTATGATCACTGATTTTCTCCCTGTGCTTATAAAAAAAATGTAGATTTTTTTCACCAAGCAAAACATTGAGAGCAGATAGTTCTGTTCATCTCTTTTACTTTCTAAATGCTTCTCTGCCCTGTGGTCAAGGAGCCTGCACACTATTATTACATCTGTCCATTTGTTTGTTAAGCTGATGATAAATAACAAGCAATTCAAAGTATACAATACTCAGTCTATCGCTCCTTGATCATTCATTTCATTACACATGTGGCCACATTTAAATTATTCCAGCAAGCAGTGTGGATTCCTAAGATATGTGGTCTTGCAGTGAATTTGTGAACAAGGAAGGCTGAATTCTCCAGCCCACATTGACGTCACTGGAACTGTGTGGGTGTAAGTGAGAAGAACTTGTAGTTATTATATAATTGATTTTCCTAAAATGTATTCAGTATCTCACACTGACAACAGAGCTGGGGATTACATCAGGATGGTAATGACTCTATCCTCTTCATGCCTTGTTTTCACAGCTTAGCAATATAAACTGGCAATATATTTTTGAAGAAAGTCAATAAAAACTACCAGCAGTATCTGTAATCTCGGGTAGAAAATTGGGATGTTAACACGTCGTATTCTCTAAACACCTGGAATGAAAAAGGAAAGTCTAGTTGCTATCCATCTTTTTCTGTGCAATGAAGTGAATTGTTAATTTTTTGAAAAGACAAAGGGAGAAGTGCAGGCTTCAGTACCTGTTAAATTGGGTGAATGAGGACACAGCAAGCCAGGCAGTGAGTGACAACAGCTCTTTATTGTGGGGTGAGAACCCAGCAACTGACCAGGGGAAACAGCTCCCTTTATATACCTTGCAGCTGTGGTGGTCAGCCAATCAGCAAACTGCCGACCCAAAATCTACATACATAACACTCCTCCCCTCCCAGAAGTCACTTGGGGTGGACATTAGCATACAAAGTCTCTCAGGTGACCAGGGTGTGTCCGCACCCTAGTTGACCTGTGCAGTTCAGTCGGAGGTGTGGCGTCGAGCAGGTCGGAGGAACTCCCTGTTTCTCCCTGCTCCGCCAATGGAACCTCCGAGAATTTGTTGTGGGCGGTGACTTCTGCGGTTGGTCGATCTTCCGCGATGGGGCGGCGCTGGATCTCGGGGCCACCAGCTAAGTCCTCCGCTAAACTTGGGTTTGAGTTACTTCGAGAGTCCTGTTGGTAGCTAGGGAGCAGTTCATTGAATTCGTCTTCTGTGTCGGCGGCCCAATGCTTCTGAAGCTGGTCAATGTGTCGGCGCCAAATCCTCCCATCTCCCATGTCTACCCTATATGACTTGGGCCCTGTTACCTCCGTGATTGTCCCGGTTTCCCAGAGGGGCCCGTTCCTGTAATTCCTAGCGAAGACTGGCGTCCCTATTGTAAACTCCCTCAGCCTTTTTTCTGCCCCTCTGAAACTGTCAGGGGAATAACTGGGGTGTAGCCTGTCTAGGAGTCTTTGGAGCTTCCTCCCCATCAGAAGTTGTGCCGGGCTCCTGCCTGTGGCAGTGCATGGTGTGGCATGTTGGGCCATTAAGAATTTATCTGTCCTCTCTTGCCAGTCCCCGGGGCCTAGGCGTGACATGGCTTCCTTAGCTGTTCTCATAAATCTCTCCACCAATCCATTGCTAGCCGGATGAAATGGGGCGGAGAGGACGTGTCTGATCCCCAACTCTGCTAGGTACCCCTCAAACTCTGTGGCCGTAAACTGGGGCCTGTTATCTGAGACTAAGGTGTCTGGTAGGCCATGGGTGGCGAACAACTGCGTTAGCTCCCTAATAATGGCGTCGGTGGTAGTGGTTTTCATGAGTCTGATCTCCAACCACTTCGAGAAGGCATCCACTACGACCATAAATACCTGCCCATGGAATGGGCCAGCGAAGTCTATGTGGATCCTGGACCAGGGACCCTGGGGCCGTTCCCATTCCCTGACCGGTGCTGTGGGGGGGGTCTGATCTAGACTCTTGGCAGGGTTGGCACTTCCCCACCCACTCAGTGATGTATTTATCCATTAGGGGGCACCATACATAACTCCTAGCTAACCTCTTCATCCTTACAATCCTGGGGTGCCCCTCATGCAATAGCTTTAAAACTTTTCCCCTTAGGCACAAGGGAACAATAACCCGATCGCCCCACAAGAGACAACCCACTTGCATTGTCAGCTGCCCTTTTTGTTAGCGAAATGTTTAAATTCCCCACCCTCAGACTTTTCCGGCCACCCCCTAGTGACCCAACTCGTGACTTTCCTAATCATGTGGTCTCTGTTGAGGCTCTCGCTACCTCTGCTGAAGTGATGGGCCCCGAGTCCAAGACGTCAATCAGCAGGACTGGAACTCTGGGTGTGGGGTCCTCTATCCTGTCCGGTAACGGGCAATGGCTGAGGGCGTCGGCGTTGCCCATGCTCACCCCTGGTCAATGTACCAGGCGATAGGAGTATGCTGCCAGGAAGATGGCCCAGCGTGTCATCCTGGGAGATAGGGCTGCCGGGGTGGGTCAGTCCCCTGCAATAAGACCCAGAAGGAGGCGATGGTCTGTGATGAGTTCAAAGTCTCTGCCAAACAGATATTCGTGGAACTTCTTGTCTCCTGAGGCAGCTGCCAGGGCCTCTTTGTCAAGTTGACTGTAGTTCTGTTCGGCGCTTGAAAGAGTCTGGGAGTAGTAGGCAATGGGGGCCTCTAGACCATTCGGTAGTCTATGGCTCAGGATGGCCCCCACGCTGAAAGGGGACGTGTCACAGACTAGCACTAGGGGAAGCGTAGAATTGTATTGAATTAGGAAACTCTCGGCTGACAGGAGTTTCTTTACAGCTGTGAACGCTGTAGCTTCAGCCTTCCCCCAGGAACGCTTGTAGTTCTGCCTTATCTTTGGGGGTGGGGGCCTCTCGGATCGCCCTAATCTTGCTTTCGGTGGGGTGTATGCGGCTCTGTCTACCCGGTACCCCAAGAACTCCACGGAAGGGACTGCGATCATGCACTTGTTGCGTTTGACCCTGAGTCCTGCACTCCTGAACTTCCCTAGGACTTGTCTCAGCCTCTCCCCTAGCTGCTGTTCGTCTTCTGCAGTGACGAGCACGTCATCGAAATACGGGACCACCCCAGAGATCCCCTGTAGCAGTCACTCCATGGTGCTCTGGAATAGTCCTGGAGCTATTCTGATTCCGAATTGGAGTCTGGTACACTTGAAGGCACCTCTATGCGTTACTATAGTTTGTGCCTCTGCGGTAGCGCCATCTACTGGCAGCTGCTGGTACGCCTGTGCAAGATCGAATTTCGCAAAGATCTTGCCTGGCCCTAGGGAATGCAGAAGGTGATGTACGATCGGAACTGGATAGGTGCTCTGCTGCAGGGCCTTGTTGATCGTACATTTGTAGTCAGCACAGATGCGCACAGACCCATCCGGCTTAACGGGGGTCACAATTGGGGTCTCCCACCGAGCATGATCGACTGGCACTAGCACCCCCTGCTTTATCAATTTGTCCAATTCCACGTCGATCTTGGGCTTTAGGGCGAAGGGTACCCTCCTGGGTTTCAGCCTGATGGGGGCAACATTGGGATCGAGGTTGAATGAGATAGGGGTCCCCACATACTTGCCGAGCCTCTCGTCGAACACGTCCTGGAACTCCTGCATCAGGTCGTCCTTCAGGGTGCTTTGCACGTTGCGGACTCTGGTGAATCCCTTGCCCAGGGCTCTGAACCAGTCCATGCCCAGGAGGCTTGGGAGCTTTCCTCTGATGACTGTGAGGGGAAGCTTCTCCTGGAATTCCCCGTACTCCACCTGGAACTCGCCGATTCCTTTCACGGGGATGTGGTTCCCCTCGTAATCGCACAGTCCCAGCCGCTGGTGCCGTAGTTGCCGTCTCTGGATACTGGGGACGGACTTCTTTATCTTGTCCCAGGACATGATGGTAATGGGGGATCTGGTATTGATCTCCATTACACACTTCTGCCCCTCGATACCGACCGTCGTGTAGGTCTTCTCCCCGGGGGATGTGCATGTCCGGCCGATTCGGATGGTGCAGGCCTCGAGATCCTCAGATTTCGTGCTTTTCTGGTGGCCGTCCTTCGGATTGGTTCTTGTTCGCTGCACCGTGTCTGATTGGCTAGCGTTGCTCCATGGCCTGTAGTGGTGGTTTTGCTTGGCTCTGCAGACTCTGGCAATGTGCCCCTTCCGCTCGCAGTGCCGGCAAATGGCATCTCGGAACTTGCAGGTCTGGCACGGATGGGGTCCCCCACAACTTGCACAGGCATCTCGCTGACTTCGCCGATTCTGCTGGTACTGTTTGGTCCTGTAGACTTCTTTGTCTGACTCTCCCTCGCTCCCCATTCCCACGGTTTCCTGATGAACTGGGGCTGACTTCTGTGCCGTTCTGCTCTGCGTCGTCCCTTGTAGTCTCTCGGCTGCTTTGGATGAGGATTCTTGAGCCCTTGCCTCGTCCAGTGCAATGTGTAGCGTGAGATTTGTCTTTGCAAGCAACCTCCTCTGCAAACGAATATCTCTCACTCTGCAGATTAGTTGCTCTAGCAACATCTCATTGAGGTCTCTGTACTCGCACTGGTTTGCGGCCTTACACAGGGCAGCGACATACTCGCTGATCAATTCTCCCTCCTGCTGCAGCTGTTGCCGGAAGTCGAACCGTTGGACGTACTTCGATGGCGTAGGGGCATAGTGGTCCTTCAGCAGTGTCTGAAGTGTCTGCCACAATATGGTGTGGACCGAATTCGGTTCCGATAGGGCCTCGGCCATATCAAACACCTCAGGAACAGAGCTTTCTTCCGTACATTGGGCAGCCCCTGTTGGTTGCTGGCCACCAGGAAACATTCGAAACGGGACATGTAGGATCCCCACTTCTCTTCCGCGGGGTTGAAAGGCGCTGGCGGCACGTAGGTGGACATCTTCGGTAGATTCTCCAAGTGCTCCGCTTGCTCGCCTGCTGGATTCGGGTCTGCAGCTCTCTCTCTCTCTTTTTTTTTTTATTGAAAAAGTTTTCAAATACAAATTTTTCCCCCTTTTTTTCCCCCTTTCCCTCCCCCTCCCTAACCCCCCCCTCCCCACCCATCCCCCCCTGTGACTTCTTCATAACAAAAAAAAAAAAACCTAATTCATAACAGATTACTTACTCCCTCCTCTAGATATTGACCTTTACTTACTAAAAATATTATTAATATTATAACATCGCCCTTTATCCATACATTTCAGAAAAGAGAAAAGAAAGGGAAAAAAAGGAAAAAAAAAAGGACATTATACTATGACATTATAAAATAACTTCTCCACTTTAAAGCTATACAATAAGTCCTACTTTAACATTTAATCTTCTATATATATTACTATAACATTTCAAAGCAGCCTTCCCCATAAAATCTAGTTTAACATTTATTCCACTCTATCCATTTCCTCCACTCCCCTAAATATATCACTTAAAAATCCCTTTTCTTAGACTAATCAATCTACTAACTAGCTTATTCACCCACTATCATGCAAAATTACCATACACAACATTTCTTAATATCTTTGATTCACTGCCCACACTACTTAAAAATATATGTCTATATTTTCCATTATATCTAAATAAAAAAAAAGAAAAGACAATGACTTTAAATTTATAATCCATATAGTATCTTCTTTAAGGTCTTTCCACTGGATTGGTAGAACCAACATCCATAATCGGGTAACATAGCTTGCTGGTGCAACAGTTTATTCAGGATCTTCAATCATATCTGCCCCCATCAGTAGTAAATATCTTCTTATATGTATAAAAGTAAAAACAACCACCCGAGTGACATTATAATTATATTCCATATAGTAATAATTGTGGGTTTCATCAGGATTATTAATTCCCATCATCGTAGTGGGTAACAACCCGATCTTCTGCATGCCCCAGCATAATTCTCTTGCCTTGTAATTCAAGATAATATAATATGTTTATCAACACAAAAAAAAAATTCCAAAATGGATAATTCAAATCCATCAGTTTAAGGCTCATTTCACGTCCCCAAATTATGGCCATGCAGAGATCTGCCACAATCTTCAGGATGATATTAACCAATATGTCGCCTCTTCTGTGTTTACACATAATCATTCATATTTTAAAGTCACTGGCTTCACTGTTGCCTGATTTAGAAATTTCTATTTTTATGCCACCTATTTCTTTTTTTCTTTTCTTTTTGTGGGTTTGGTTTCCATCCTGGTTTCTTTTCTACAAATTGCGTATCATCTGGTCGGATTTTGTTCTGCTTTGTAGATTGGTCTTGTTGGTTTTGTTTTTGTATCTCATGTTTCTTTTTTATCCCTTGTATTTCCCCTAATTGGTTTCCATGCTTATCCTTGCCTTGATAAGTCATCACATTAAGGTTAGATGCCACTTCTCTCAAATTTGTAGATAGTCCAGCTGGGGTATCCAATGAATCCAAAGGCAATTCATCTGGTACAGTCTCTGTAATTCGATATTTTACCTTTATTTCCGGCTCCTTCTGCTTATCCTGTATTATACCTGAAGATGTTAAGTTCATTTTCAACCTATTTTGATAAAATTCTTCCGCTCTTTCAACAGTATTTAGCTGATATCTTTCTCCTTGGTATCTAAATATAATACCAACTGGGGCGTCCCACCTGAATGAGATATTTCTCTTTTTTAACTCATTCACCAGAAAACCAAATTTCTTCCTTTCCATCAATATCTTAGGTGGGAGTTCCTTGTAAATCCAAATCTTTCTTCCATACAATTGCAAATTAGAATTGAAGGAATTTTGCACGATATTATTCCTAATTTCTTTATCTGTAAAATAAATCACCACATCTCTAGGCAATTGCCTTTGCTTGGCAATCCAGGAGTTGATTCGATAAACTCTGTCAATCCTACAAAACACTTCGTCAGGTTGAACCTTTAGAATCCCAGCTAGAAATTCAGAAGATATTTTCCTTAAATCATCTCTATTATTTTCCTGCAAACCTCTTAATCTTATCGCATATTCTGTGAAATTATATTGTACCATTAAAATCTCTTTTTCAATCTTCTGTTGCAGATTTTCTGCATTACCATACTTTTGATCAGCATCCATTTTAGGTTTTTCTTCTAAGCTATTATCCTGAATGTTTGTCAAGTCATTTTCAATTTTTTGAATTCTATTGTCCAATTTATCTTGAATTTCTTCCATTTTAGACTCTAGTACATTAGTATTTGTGTCCAACTGTATCATAAATTCTATAAAACCATTAGCCACTTTTGAGAGTTTTTTCTCCAAAAAATCAAACTTAGATTTCACCAATTCTTTAATTTCCTGCTTAAATTTTTCAAATTGCTGATTCACAATCTCCTCCCTTCTTTCAATCTCTTCTATAAAAAATTCTATTATATTAAAATCAGGTTTCTGAGACTGAAGAGTTAAGACTTGTTCCTTTAAGTTGTTGGTGGGGGAATCCCCCCCCTTCTTGTTTATCTGACTTTATGAGTCTCAGTGCCATGTTTCCGCCCAGGCAGGCTTTGTTAAAAAAAAGCAAGAAAGACTTCTTTCCAATCAACAACAATATCAGGTCTCCAAGGGAAAAAAAAGAGAAAAAGACACAGGAGCGAAGTTTTGTCTACAAATGTAGCCAGTGATATTTATTCCGCTACATTGTAGTAATAAAAAACGGAAGGACTTTCCCTTTCAGCCTCTCCTCCAGCCGACGCCATTTTAAAAGGCTTTTTTTTCCTCTTTCTTTTCCTCCTCTCTCTTAAGTAATTTCTTTTAAAAAATCAGTAAAATACTTGCGGTTCAGTATTACAGGTCCAGCTCACATTTTCTTTGAGTAGTCTGTTAAATTTGCAAGCTTGCTTTTGACGCCTAGCTCTGCATCAGCAGAGGTCTCCCAAAGCCCGGAGCAGCGGCTGGGGATACGGGGCATCTCATCCGCTCCGTCCCAAAAGTAAAGGAAAAACTTTTGGGACTCCGCAGAGAGTTCTACCCACCCCTGCCGGCTCTATCTCCGTTTCCTCATGGAAACGGAGTTTTTTCGAGCCGCCATTCCGTTGTGAAGGCGGCTCTGACAGGCGATGGAAGCTGACGATCCCAAAGGAACGTCTGGCAGCGACAAACAGCAAACCGGAAGTCTGCAGCTCTCTTGTCGGCTCGTGACTTCAGCTCTTTCCGTGGCTTCTGGCCTCAAAATCCCACCTTCGTCGCCAATGTTAAGTTGGGTGAATGAGGACGCAGCAAGCCAGGCAGTGAGTGACAACAGCTCTTTATTGTAGGGTGAGAACCCAGCAACTGACCAGGGGAAACAGCTCCCTTTATATACCTTGCAGCTGTGGTGGTCAGCCAATCAGCTGATGGTCAGTTAATTCAAACTGCCCACCCAAAATCTACATACATAACAGTACCTTTGTTTTTATCTCTTCAGGAAAGGCTAGAAAACAAAACCTTTGATTTCTCTTTCAACACATTTTTGCTTGGGCTTGGTGAAATGCCTTCAATTTTAACGTATTTTGGGTTCCAACTCTGCATTTCTTGGGTATATTGATTTCTCTCTGAGTCAACACCATTTGCAAAGCTGCATTATCTTAATGCATTTGCTGTGTGATTCCTCTTGCAGTTCAATCTACACTGAGAGATAATTCAATTAATCACTCTTGGCAAGTTGGTACTGGTTTTGATAAAACAAAAAGCAAAATATGCTGTGTCTATTTTTATTTATTTAATTTATTTATTCATTCAATTTATATGGTGTCCCATCTCACCAAAGATGACACTGGGTAGCATAGAATAATCCAATAAAACAATCCATACATAAAAACAATAACAGAAACATATTAAAACCAAGGCTAAAGTTAATATTATTACAATTAAAAGTAAATATACAAACCTGAGTCATGGAGAGAGAGATTATGAATCTACCTCTGTTGTATAGCCATCTGAGCATGTCCCTGATTCCCTGTGATCCCCAGACCTGATACAATCACATCTTAGTAAACACCAAAAGGGATGGAGTTAACTGAACAGATGGGGCTGGGGAAGAGACTGTCAGATCTGGGCTACAAAAAATCCAGAGAGCCGCTAGATGGCAATGAAGAGACACAGAACACTCTTACTTTGCTGCCATTACCTGGTCATCTAAAGCTCTGCAATAAAGACCAAATAGCCATCAGGAAATCCAAATTTAGGTATCTTACACCTTGCCCAACCCCCACCCCGAGTTCATCAGATTTTTTTCCCCAGATGGTCAGAGAACTTGCAGTAAGATCAGACTTGCTGTTCCTTCTCTCAGCTCCATCCATTTGCTTGACTATAAAAGGTGTGATTTAAACGTCTTCTGAGATTGACTTACATTTTTGCTCTTTGTGATAAAAAATACTAAGTTGGCGAAGTAATTTAATCATACACATGCAAAGAAATACATAGGGCTCTTCAACACAAAGATTCTGCACCATTCGCAAGCAAGTCTGATTGTCCACAAGTCCACAATTATGGCTGTGTTTCAGAAGCTCTATTTACTCCATAGGCAGTGTGATTGAAAGCACTAAGAAACTTTTCCATTTTTTGGACACTGGTTCTGTGACCCATTTCTCCATTTGCATGAAGACTTGCCTGACCACAGTTTCTGACTTTGGGGCTTCAGGTCTTTCATGAGAAAGGATGGCTCGATGTTCTTCTAGCTTCATTTTTTCCCCCTCCTTTGGGGCAAATGAGTCAAGACATGGAATGTGGGGTGGGAAAGGTGAGAGCAATTTCTTTCTCATTTGTTAGAACTTTTTTGTGGGTATGGTTATTTCATTATTGTTGTTGCAGAATCTGCAGCAACTTATCTCAGGTCAGTATTTCTTCCTCCTTTTTGCTCAGTGTTGTGAAATCAGCTAGATTTGAAGACAATTGCTAGACATTTCAAAGTACCATATTTTTCGGAGTGTAAGATGCACCTTCCCCCCCCCAAAAAAAGAGGGTGAAAAACTGGGTGCGTCTTATACTCTGAATATAGTCCTGCCCAGCTTCTCAAACGGAGGTTTCAGAGCCTGAAAAAAGCCTCAGAAATGAAGCTTCAGAAAAAAAGCTCCAAACAGAGCTTCAGAAAAAAAAGCCTCAGAAACAGAGCTTCAGAGGCTTTTTTCTGAAGCTCTGTTTCGGAGGCTTTCAGAGGCAGAAAAAAAGTTTTTTCTGAAACGGAGTTGCAGAAGTTTCAGAGGCAGAAAAAAAAAAGAATATACAAAAGTATGAAGGCTATTGCTTAACGCATTGTAAGCCACCCTGAGTCTCCAGAGAAGGGCGGCATATAAATCAAATGGAAAAAGAAAAAAAACAAGGCACAGAGCTCACAACCAAGGAACCTGTTGCTAAAATTCACCTCTGGGAACAGCTGATTGGGGGTATTCCGGGAAGTCGATCCACCTGCCAATCCGCTTTTTTCTTATTTTCCTCCCCAAAAACTAAGATACATCTTATACTCCGATGCGTCTTATACTCCGAAAAATACGGTATTTTTGAGGACTGGTGCATAGAAGTGGGATAATGTGTAAATGTCCTTAGAATGAGGTGGTGGAAGCCATTTTGTTTAAATCAAATTTATCTTAATGGAATCTTTGTCTGTATCAGAACCAAAACAAAGAAAGATGTGTGGTGATTCTTCCAAGCTGAGCTCTTTATTATTTCTCACCTATAGACAAAATCTTGCTAGATTGAGTATTCTGCTATCTGCATTTACAATATACCCTGTGAGCTATTAGGAAGGGTCTGCCTTCACCCTCTTTCTCTCACATATAATATCTGGACTGAGTTGCCTCTTCCTCCTCTGGAATGCACCCCATCCCTGCTGGGAATCAACTTCCTCACATTCTGTCACATTCCATCACATTCTGATTCTAAAAGTTTTGAAACTTTACTTAAAACAATGGCAACCAGGTGTCTGCCCATTAGATCTCATTCAGAGGACACAAAATACTGATTTTGTCCTATAGTCAGAAAGGGAAGTTAGTGGACCTGGAATTTATTTATTTATTTATTAGTTTGTCAAACATGTACAAGATAGCAGGTATGAATATGAACATGGACATGAAGGAGGGAAATAAATACAAATAAGTGAGGACAGTAGGACAGGGATGGTAGGCACGCTGGTGCGCTTATGCACGCCCCCTTTACGACCTTTTAGGAATGGGGTGAGGTCCACGGTAGACAGTTTAAGGTTGAAGCTGTGAGGGTTTAAGGATGTAACAATGGAGTCAGCTAGAGCATTCCAGTCATTGACCACCCTGTTGCTGAAGTTGTATTTTCTGCAACCGAGTTTGGAGCGGTTTACCTTGAGTTTCTATCGATTGTTTGCCTGTGTATTATTGAGGTTGAAGCTGAAGAAGTCGTTGACAGGTAAGATGTCGTAGCAGACAATTTTGTGCACTATGCTTAGATCAGACCACAGGTGGCGCAATTCCAGATTGTCCAAGCCCAAAATTTCAAGCCTGATGGCATAAGGGATTCTATTGTGAGTAGAGGAGTGGAGTACTCTTCTCGTGAAATACCTCTGGACCCGCTCAATTGTATTAATGTCTGATGTACATTGTCATTGTACACTGTCAAGAGGAATTTAACACAATCATCCCTGAGAGATCACTTGGCTTTTTAGATCACAAAATATCTTTCTTCCTCCACCCTCCAAGCAGGGAAACTGTAACTCTGCTTTTAACAAATAATAAAACAAGCTGCTATTATTGTTCTGAGGGCTGTTTATGAGCTCTGAAACCAATTGTTTCTAGAACAAATAGAAACTCAGTGGGGTTTCTAGCACGCTGTGGGTTTTGGTTTGATCCCAAATGGTTTCTAGTACTCTCTACTGATTTATAGCTACAAAAGCTTGTGATTCAGCCATTTCTTTTCCCAATTCATTTTCATCTAAACTTGCTTTGGTTAACCTGATATCCACATTGATATGATTCTACAGAGTGTATCAAACTTAAGTCTAATTGCGGGGCTCTTCCCTCCCATGGCTGGTTCCCATGGTTTCCAAATGCTGGATGTCATTGTTGCTGAGCTTTAGTTTTGTGGGCCTTTTTTTCCACCTAATTTGGATCCCCAGTGATTTAACTAACAACCAACATTTCACTAATAAAAAGACCTGGGTACTTTTCTACACTTGTAACAGTCCACCACCCACCAGCAGTTACATATTGCTGAAAACTCTTCCCCATCTGTTACACAGTGCAGACGTTTATTAACTGAAAGAACAAGTCCAAATAGGTTTCTGAGGCAGACCTCCTCATTTATTTTTTTTAAAAAATAAATCTTTAAATTGCATAACAGAATGTTTCTCCTAACAAAGGAAATGGTTGGAATGACGAGTTGCAACAAAACACTTTTAGCAACGTATATCCTCCGGAGAACAAATAGCAGGATGGAGTGAAGAGGAACACACCAACATTTTTGATTACCAGAGATGAGAACGTATTAGCTATAGAACATAGAATAATGGGGTTACAAGGCACCTTGGAGATCTTACAGTCCAACTCCCTGCTTAAGCAGGAGACTCTATGCCATTCCAGACAAATGGCTGTTCAGTCTCTTCTTGAAAATCTCCAGTGAAGGAACACCCACAACTTCTGGAGGCAAGCCATTCCACTGATTAATTCACTGTCATGAAACTTCTCCTTAGTTCCCAGGTGATAATTTTTCATCTGTTATTTCTTGTCTTACTCTTGGAACTTAGGTTGTCTCTCTTTTCTTTCTGACAGTCTCTCAGATATTGGAAGGCTGCTATCATGCCACCTTTAATCCCTTCATTAGACTAGAGTCTAGTCTAGTCTAGTCACTAGACATACCCAGTTCCTGCAACCCTTCATTGTACGGTTTGGGAATGGGACAACTTGCTGAGGCTAATTCACCATGGCCAGCTCTCCACGGCCAACTTGTCGCAGCCAACTCCTCATGGCTAACTCGCTGCGGGCCAACTCACTGCAGGACAATGTAAAAATTCTATTTAATTATTTAAAATAAATAAAAATATTTTAATTGTTGCCATTCACATTTCGTTCTGTCCCTCCTTTTGCATCCTTTCTTTAATGATTCTATTCCACCATTTCTTTGATATTAGTGTAACTCTTGTCCCGCAGCAAGTTGTCCTGTGGCAAGAATGCTGTGGTGAGTTGTTCTGCAGCAAGTTGGCCATGATGAATTGGCTGTGGTGAGTTAGCCATGGTGAGTTGACTGTGGAAATTTGGTCATGGCGAGTTGGCTCTGGCGAATTGTCATAGACCTGTATGGTTTAGCCTCCAGACCCTTTATCTTTGTTACTCTTCTCTCTCTTTCTAGAGTCCAGCATCTTTTTTGTATTGTGGTGATCAGAACTGGATGCAGTATTCCAAGTGTGATCTTACTGGTGCAGTATAACGTGATATTATCACTTCTGTGATTTTGATAGCATCCCTCTTTGATGCAGCTTAGGACTGCATTGGCTTTTTTGATAGCTGCAGCACACTGCTGGCTCATACTTACCGTATCTTTCAGAGTATAAAATGCACCTTAGTTTTTTGGGGAGGAAAATAAGAAAAAAGCTGATTGGTGGGTGGATCGGCCTCCCAGAATACCCTGAATCAGCTGTTCCCAGAGGTGAATTTTAGCAACAGGTTCCTTGGTTGTGAGCTCTGTGCCTTGCTTTTTTTTGCTTTTTTTTTTCTGCCTCTGAAAGCCTCCGAAACAGAGCTTCAGGAAAAAAAGCCTCTGAAGCTCTTTTTGGGGGCTTCTTTTCTGAAGCTTCATTTCTGATGCTTTTTTTAGCCACTGAAACCTCCGTTTGAGTAGCTGGGCAGGGTTATGTTGTGACTCTGACCCCTGAGCCCGTCTAATCGGAGGGAGAAGCTCTGAAAGTGAAGGAGAGGAGTTGGCCAGGCCTCCCTCTCCAGGACCCTCCTCTTTGGCAATGCCTCAGGTGTCTCCCGAAGCAGAAGAGATTGGCCAGGAGCCAGGTATCTCCAAACAGTCACAGTCAGACAGTGACGGAGATAAGTCTTGGCTGGATCCATGCCAGCATCAGAGAGACAAGCGCACACAACAGAAAAGGAGGCATGCCAGAGATTAAGCTGAGTCACTGGACCACACCCCACAGGGGATAAAAGGGGGTGTGGTGGCCATTCAGGCTCTGTGACGGACAAAACTAAACAACTAGCGAGTCGCATTGTATCTCTGAAACTACGTTATCTGCCTGCCTTGGATTTAATATGGACTGGACTTGACAATTCTTTGACTTTGTGTATTTGTTTTGGTTTATCTGATGGAGGAGGAATACCTCCCTCTGTGAGTAAAGTTCTTGGCAAGCAGCTACTGGGTTGCTGCCAATCCTGTTATTGAAGGAATTTATTGTCTGCAAGTTTTATTTAACCCCTGGCTGACTGTTTGTGTGCGTGTGTGAGACAAGGACAGAACAGGTTATTACATTCAAAGTATAAGACGTACCCAGATTTTCACCCTCTTTTTTGGGGGAAAAAGGTGTGTTTTATACTCTGAAAAAATATGGTAAGTGGCTATCTGTAGAACACCTTTCTCATAGTTACTAGTGTTGAGCCAGGTACCACCTATGCTGTAAATATGCATTTGGTTTTTCCTGCCTAAGTGTAGGATCTTACTTTTCTCACCACTGAACTGATATAGGGCCCAGTGTTCAAGTCTTCCAAGATCTTTCTGTATCTTGAGTGTATCTTCTAAAGGTTGGCTATTCCCCCCATCTTGATGTTGTCTGCATATTTGATTACTTCCCTTCTATACCCCCCTTCCAAATAATTTTTGAAGATGTTGAAGCAAACTGAGCCTAAGACAGAACCTTGAGGTACTCCACCGCATGCTTCCTTCCATTTAAATATAGTTCCATTGAGGACCTCATGTTGAGAGTGATTGGTCAGCCAGTTGAAAATCCATCTGGTGGTGATGCTGTCTATCCCTTATTTTTCTATCTTACCAAGAAGTAGGTTGTGATCTTCTTTGTCAAATGCTTTACTGAACTATTAAGTAAACTATGTTCACAGTGTTTACCTGATCCACTAATTTAGTCACTTTGTCAAAGAAGGCAATAAAGTTTGTCTGACATTGTTAGATCAGGCGCAGGAACAGAAGACGTGACCAGCTCGATACATTGAATACTTTTATTAGTTAACAAGTAACAAGACAAGACTGCTGGCGCGCTGCCGGAGCTCTTCTTATATTCGCTCCCGGCAGGCGCACCGCCCCTTGACAGGGATTCAAATCTCCCGCCCGATGGCTAGCAGCCAATCAGGGCGGATGTCCTTATAAGGACATAACACTCCTCCCCCCTTAGTCCAAACTGTCAAACTTCATTAACGAAAGTCACGTAATCGCGCAGGTACGTAGGACGCCTCGGCACCCTAGCTGACCTGCGCAGCCTCACTTCTTCTCGGTCTCCAGCCTGGATGGACGGGGCTCCTTCGTCTCCTGGTTCCTTCTCCGGAACCGGGCTCGGTTCGGCTGTCGAGTGAGCGGGGTCACCCCCAGCGCCTCCGGCCGGACCGCAAACCTTGGATGGCTGGTTCTGGTTGTCTTCCTCCTGGCCTGTGGATCTATCGCCTCGTCTCGGTTGCTCAGTTCCGACCCGGGAAGAGCGTCTGAGTCTCGGTAAGTCCATCGCTTGCTCCTCCCTGGTCTCCCGGGCGCTGCGGTTCGATTGCGGTCCGGCTTGGTGCCGATTGGGTGGTGGTTCCGCCTGGTGCCCTCGGGTCCGGTCCGCCGGCTGCGGGTGGTGCTGGCTTGCGTTGTGCTGTCCGACCTCGCAGGGGTGGCGTTGGTCCCCTCGGTTGGGCTGGCGTTGGTCTACCCCGTCTGGTTGGTGGTGGTCGACCTGGTCGGGGTGTTGTTGCGGGCCTACCTCTGCGGGGCGGTGGCGGTCTCCCCCGCCGGGGTGGTGTAGGTCTCCCTGGCCGGGTTGTTGTCGGCTTTCCCTTCCCCCTAGTCCCTGGTCTACCGTCAGGTGGTGCCTGGGGTCATCCGGGTCGGGTTGTTGTTCCCTGGCTGTCTTCTGCGATGGGCGGGGGTCCCTCTCACCGGGGAGTCGTGTGCCACCCTCGCCCATGGGTGGTGGGTTGCCCTTCTTGGCTGGGTCCCGGTCTACTCGCCTGGAACTGTGGTCTCCCTGGCGGGGCTGGCGTAGGCTGCCGTCACTGGTGGGGTGCGCTGCTCCTCCTCTGGGCAGGTACCGGTCTACTTGCGGGCTGGGTTGGTGGTCCCTGGCCCTGCTGAGCCCGGTGCCCACCCGGCTGGGTTGGTGTTGCCATCCCCCGTGCGGTTGGCCCCGGTCTATCTCGCTGGACTGCCGACGTGACAGTACCTGGTAGTGTGCTGGGCCGACCTCGTCGGGATGGCGCTGCTCTGCCTCGCAGGGGTGTGGTAGGCCTACCTCGTCGGGGTGTTGTAGGCCTACCTCACCGGGGTGTTGTAGGCCTACCTCGTCTGGGTGTGGGAGGCCTACCTCGCCAGGGTGTTGGAGGCCTACCTCGTTTGGGTGTTGTAGGCCTCCCTCGTCAGGCTGGTTTTCGTGTGCTCCCCCCACCTTTTCCGGAGTTGGTCGATGTGACGTCTACAGACCTGTCCATCTTCCAACTCGACGGTGTAGGATTTGGGGCCGGTTGTGCTGGCAATCTTCCACTTCAGCCACTTAGGAGAACCGTTGAAATTCAGCGCGAAAACTGAATCTCCCTTGCTGAAGGCGCGAAGCGGGCGGCTGGCAGTTGTGGTCACTTCCGGGCTGTATTGGGGGTGCAGCCGGCCCAAGGGTGACCTCAACCTTCTGCCCATCAGCAGTTCGGCCGGGCTCTTGTGGGTGGTGGCATGTGGCGTGATGTGCTGGGTGAGGAGGAAGTTATCAATGCGTTCTTGCCAGTCTCCCGGGCCCATCTTGGTGAGGGCTTCTTTGGTCAGTCTGACCATGCGTTCCGCTTGTCCGTTTCCGGCCGGCCTGTAGGGGGCGGATAGGGCGTGGCGGATGCCCAGTCCTGCCAGGAAGGATTCCATGGCCAGGGATGTGAGCTGGGGGCCGTTGTCCGAGACTAGCATGTCCGGAAGTCCATGTGTGGCGAACAGATGGCGCAGGGCTCGGATCGTCGCTTCTGTTGTGGTAGATGCCATGGGTATCACCTCGAGCCACTTGGAGAAGGCATCTACCACGATGAGGAGGTGTCGCCTCTGCAACGGACCCGCGAAGTCGATGTGGATCCTCGACCAGGGGTTGCTGGGGGTCTCCCACTTTGCGACTTCGGATTGCGGCGGCGCTGGGCAAACTTCTTGGCACGGGTCACATCTGGAGACCCATTGCTCAATGTCTCTGTCCATGGAGGGCCACCAGACATAACTCCGTGCCAGGGCCTTCATGCGGACGATGCCCGGATGCCCTTTGTGCAGAGTCTCTAACGTCCGCCGTTGCAGAGTGCTTGGGATCAGCACCCTGTCCCCCCATAGCAGACAGCCCTTTATGGTGGACAGCTCCTTCTGTTTTCTGGCAAACGGGCTGAACTTTTCCTCTGGCTTTTCCGATGGCCACCCTCTGAGGATCCAGGACTTCACTTGGCGGAGTGTGGGGTCCTTTTGAGTGTGAACGGCCACATCTGCGGATGACACCGGGCAGCTGGCGTCGTCATCAATATGGAATAGGTGGAGCGTGGGGGCTGGGTCTTCGACTGGATTTTTCGACGGGCATCTGCTGAGCGCGTCGGCGTTTCCTATGGCTGTGCCTGGCTGGTGCACGAGCCGGTAGGAGTAGCCGGCTAGGAAGATGGCCCATCTCGTCATCCGTGGAGACATGAAGGTCGGGGTGGGTTGGTCGCCTGCGAGGAGTCCCAGGAGTGGCTTGTGATCGGTGACTATGGTGAAACGTCTTCCATAGAGGTATTCGTGGAAGCGCTTCACTCCAGCCACGATGGCCAGGGCTTCTTTGTCCAGCTGACTGTAGTTCCGTTCTGCGCCGGACATGGTCTTTGAGAAGTAGGCGATGGGGGCTTCTGTGCCGTTGGGCAGTTCATGGCTGAGGACTGCCCCCACCCCGTATGGCGACGCATCACAGGTCAGCTTGATGGGCAGCGTCTCACTGTATTGAATGAGGACGCTTTTGGACGTCAATAGTCCCTTGATGGCCCGGAACGCTGCTTCCTCTTCCTGGCCCCACTTCCAGGCAGCCGATTTCCCCAGCAGGCGGTGGAGTGGCTCAGCAACTGTGGCTTTCTGTTTTAAGAAAATGGCGTAGAAGTTGAGCAACCCAAGGAAAGCCTGAAGCTCCGTTTTGTTTTTTGGGCTTGGAGCTTCATGGATTGCTTCCACTTTTGATTTGGTGGGGTGGATGCCTGTGCTATCAATGAGGTAGCCCAGGAACTCGACTTCCTGTACTCCTATGCTGCACTTGTCCCGCCTGACCCTCAAGCCCTTGGCCTTGAATCGCTGCAGGACAAGCCTGAGTCTTTCAAGGAGTTGAGCTCTTGAGTCACCGGAGATGAGCACATCGTCGAAGTAAGGCACCACCCCTGGAACGCCTTGGAGGAGGCGTTCCATCATAGATTGGAAGATGCCGGGGGCTGCGCTGACTCCAAATTGGAGGCGGTTACATTTGAATGCCCCCCTGTGCGTGACAATTGTTTGAGCCTCCGCCGTTTTTTCATCCACTGGCAGTTGCTGGTAAGCCTGGGCCAGGTCCAGTTTCGCGAAAATTGATCCCGATCCCAGGGAATGCAGTAGGTGTTGCACCACTGGGACTGGGTATGCGCTCTGTGCCAACGCCTTGTTGATGGTACAATGGTAGTCGGCGCAGATGCGCACAGACCCATCATGCTTCAGTGGGGTCACAATGGGGGTTTCCCATGAAGCATGATCGATCGGTTCCAGGACGCCCTGGGCAATCAGCTTATCCAGCTGTTCATCTACTTTAGGCCGCAGGGCAAACGGAACTCGGCGGGGCTTAAGCCTAATTGGGGTGATTCCCTTGTCCAGATTAAAGAAAATTGGCCTCCCCACAAATTTCCCCAGCTTACCATCGAAGACTTCCTTGAACTCTTCAATGATGGTGTCGAGTTCGTCCCTGTGGATCTCGTGGATGCCCTGAATTGAAAGTCCCAGCGGCTTAAACCACTCCACGCCTAACAAGTTCGGTCGGCTGTGCTCCACGATGGTGATGGGCAGCTTTCCGTTGAAGTCGTTGTACTTCACGTGGATGGTGGCTCTGCCCAGGATTTCGACGGGGTTTCCATTGAAGTCCACAAGCCTCGCCTTCGGGGTTTTCAGCTGGGTCTTTTTGTAGGAGGGCTTCAGCTGCTGTAGGTGCTGCCAGTCCATGATGGAGTAGGCGGATCCGGAGTCTACCTCCATCTTGCACGGTGCCCCCTCTGCTATCAGCGTCACGTGGAACTTGGTGGTCCCCTCGTCGCTTGTGTGAGCGATGGTAGTCTGGTGCACCGTTTTGCTTCGGGGATAGTCCTCCTCCCCGCGCCGGGACTGGTTTGAGGACCGTTTGGATGTCCTCTGGTTGTCTTTGCGATTCTCCCGGAATCGTGGTCTGGGCGGTTCCGGGGCTGGATCGGTGGCTCTGCAGGCCTCTGCGATGTGCCCCCTCTTCAGGCATCGGCGGCAGGTCGCGTCCCTCCATCTGCAGGTCGCCCTGGGGTGGTCGCCTCTGCAGCTGCCGCATCGTTCTCCCCCGGTCGCCATGCTGTGGGTTTTCCCGCCTGGGGGGGCGGGAGACCTTGTGGACGGCCATTTCCTCATCCGACTCGGATTGGGTGGTTGCCTCGTCTGATAAGGTCAGGCCCGACTTGTGGATCTTATGGATCCCTCTTGCCTTTACCATCGCGGCGGCTGCTTGCTCAGATGTTTCAGCCGCTGTTGCTTCGTCGAGGACGTCTTTGAGCGGGATCCTCTTCCGGCTGAGGAACTTCTTCTGCAGCCCCACATCTCGCATCCCAAACACAACGCGGTCTTGGATTGCGTTATCAACGTTGTCGAACTCGCAGTTGGCAGCGATTTGGCGAAGCGCTGCCACGAATTCCTTGATGGATTCACCTTCCCGCTGATTTCTTTGCTGGAAGGTGAACCTGTTTGCGATGGGGGTGCCTGTAGGTGCGTAGTGCTCCTGTAGGACTTCCTGCAGGTCGTTCCAGGACATCTCCTCAATGTCCCTGGGTGCCACGAGGTCAATCGCCATCTCTAGGACGTCCGATCCGCAATGAGCCAGGAAGAGGGCTCTTTTCCGCTCATCGTCGAGGTTCTGATAGCCATTACCTCGCAGGAACTGTCGGAATCGGACCATGTATGATCTCCACTTCTCCCGGGATGGGTCGAACGGGTTCAGTGCGGTCATCGGGGCTTGCGGGGTAGCCATTCTGGAAGTCGCTGTGGTGTAGTGACTTCAGCTCGGTGGGCGATCGTGCCGTGAGTCTTTTTCAGGTTCTCTTCTCTAGTCCTTCGTCGCCAGTGTTAGATCAGGTGCAGGAACAGAAGACGTGACCAGCTCGATACATTGAATACTTTTATTAGTTAACAAGTAACAAGACAAGACTGCTGGCGCGCTGCCGGAGCTCTCCTTATATTCGCTCCCGGCAGGCGCACCGCCCCTTGACAGGGATTCAAATCTCCCGCCCGATGGCTAGCAGCCAATCAGGGCGGATGTCCTTATAAGGACATAACAGACATGATCTGTTTTAACAAAGCCACGTTGGCTTCTAGTAATAGCTTTGCTCATTTCTAGGTCTTCACAAATCCTCTATTTGATTATCTGTTCCAGGATTTTCCCAGGTATTAATGTCAGACTGATTGGTCTTTAATTACCTGGATCCATTTTCCCCCCTTTTTGAAGATTGGAACCATATCAGGTCTTTTCCAGTCCTCTGTTAGTTCCCCTGAGCTCCTGGATTTTGAAGAATTATGTTCAGTGATTCTGAGATCATGTCTGCCAGCTCCTTCAGAACCCTGGGATGTAATCCATCTGGTTCTGGCGATTTGAACTGATCTAGCATGGATAGGTGTTCTCTCCCCAGTTTCTTGCCTATTTTGATTTGTATCCCGAGTCTGTCTTCTACGGTTTAATAATAAATAAACTGTGGTTAATCATATTGTCTTGAAAAAATATGCTAAAAAACTGTAACTGCCCTATAATTTTGTATTATAAAGGAGCACTTATGTAGCAGTAGGACTGGTTAAATCTGATTAGATCTCCTGGGCAGATTTGGCTAGATACATGCTTTTGTTATGTAAACTATAGGTGATAGGTTGCCAAGGGAACTACAGAGTTGTATTTCACTTGTACACCTACCTAGACGTCCCTTAATAAAAGCAAATACCTCAATTCTAGGGATCTGAGGCAATCTCTGACAACTTGAGCACCGCACTCTGCTCTATTTCTGTCCAATTAGCAGGATTTCAAATTTCAGTTGAAAGGCACAGGGTTATTTGCTATCTGGTGCAACTGTAGCTCTTCAAAATTATACTGGCTCTGTCATGTAACTGTTACTAAGCTCATTATCCAGCAGTACTTCTCTAACAAGTATCTCAAGATTGGGGAAATCACAGTGCTAACTTTTGTGGTATGGTTGTGAATGGGGTACTTCATACCAGTGGTGGGTTTCAAAAATTTTTACTACTGGTTCTGTGGGCATGACCTCATGGGCGTGGCATGGCTTGGTGGGCATGGCTTGGTGGGCGTGGCAGGGGAAGGATACTGTAAAATCTCCATTCCCACCCCACTCCAGGGGAAGGATACTGTAAAATCTCTATTCCCACCTCACCCCAGGGGAAGGTTACTGCAAAATCCACATTTTCTCCCGATCAGTTGGGACTTGGGAGGCAGAGAATAGTTGGGGGCAGGGCCAATCAGAATTTTTACTACCGGTTCTCCAAACTACTCAAAATTTCCACTACCTGTTCTCCAGAACTGATCAGAACCTGCTGAAACCCACCTCTGCTTCATACCAATAAAGAAGAATTATTTGTAGCTCAGGATTGAAACGAGGGATCCTTGGTGCTCTCTGAGCTTGCTTGTTTTCTTGCAGATATTTCATTACCCAAACTAGATAACATCATCAGTGCTAGTAAGGAGTGCTGTGGGGTACTTCATAGAACATATAGTTGTATAGTCATGTCCACCTAAGCCACACAATTTTTCTTTACCAAGCCCATCATTATTTTAGTATTTTCAAAAGATGTGTTCTATGTTTTTGACTTTACTGATATAGCTATTTAATTCCTAAGAAAAAATTGTAAAGACAGCTGGGTGATTTGGGGCACTCTCTCACCCCAACCCAGCTCACAGGGTTGTTGTTGTGGGGAAAATAGGAAGAAGGCGGTGTGGTGGATATGTTTGCCACCTTGAGGTATTTGTAAAAATAACAAAGATGGGGTACAAATAAATAAAATAAAAATAATTGAATGGCAAAGTAGCTGTTCTCCACCACTTCCCTTCTTGCTTGCTTGCTTGCTTGCTTCCTTTTCATTTCACAGGCTCACTATTGCAAGACCCAATTCAATACATGTTCTGCCCCAGCTCCGGATCCCAAGGAGTGTGACACACACCAAGCTCCAAAAACTCCATTTATTACAAACAGACCCCTTTCAAAATGCAGGCTTTCAGTGCAAATGTCCTTATCAGCCTGCTATAAAGTACAAAGAATAAACAAAGTCTTACAAAGGTTGGCAACCAGCCCAGAAACCAAGATGTGATAAGAAACTCACTCTCCAAAATGCTCTGCGTAATAATTAAACGTTGTTTCCAGCAACAATTGCTAACTGCGTGCAACTTAAATAGGCTAAGGGAGTGGCCAATTAGCCCCAAGCCTTACTCTCGAGGAGACCTCCTCCTCCTCCTGAGTAGCCACTCCTGCCTTTTGGCAGCCCTGCGTGCTCAAGCATTGAGGAGAGGCTCCTCCACTTCACTCTCTGCACTTGAAAGAGCCTCTAGAGGTTCTGAAGGCCCTGGCTGAGTCTCTGCCTCTGGCACCACATCCTCTTCAGCCTCCTCGCTGTCCGACACGAGCACCGGCTGCACAGGCTGCTGGCATTACACCACACCAGCCTCCTCGTCGTCGGGATCAGCCACAAGCCGCGCAGGCCGCTGGCGGGCCACAACAATACATCTGCATCTATTTTCACACATATTGTTTGGGGAAACTGCCTTAAGGTATCAAGGTGATACAGCAAGAGGTTCATGTATCATGAGCCCCTATTTGTGTTCAAAAGGAAAGCCCACTTTAAAAAGCTCTTTCCTTCTGACTCCCCATTGCCAGTTTGGAACAATCACTTGATGAAGGCTGGGAACTTTGCCGTTCTTTGGGGAAAAACTGCTGCGGGGAATTGCAAGATCTTGGCCGGAGTCCAGGCTGCTATGGTGGTGGGTAGGAGTTGTACTGCCAGTTCATAGCTTCAGATAAGTGCTCATAAAATTCAGAGGATAGAGATCAGCTGGGGCCCTGGCAACATATGCTACAGCATATTCTTCAAGATATATTATTCTAAAGGAACACACAGCAGTGGTACAGTTGGGTGCAACACAAAAGCCGTAACGTTTTTCTAAGTCAGCTTTAATTAATGGAGTTAAAAGAAACTGCAGAGCCTTTGAGAGTGGGAACTACAAAGATTGCAACATCCAACTCTCTCTCGCTCTCTTTTAGCATGTTTGACATTTTTGAGATCAAGCTTTGTTTCAGATCACTTAGAAATGATGTCTCACCAGGATATAAAATATAGATGCAAAAGTGAACTTTTGGCATGATCAAAGAGTGCAATTATTCAGGTAGCTTTTATATATAAAGTTATTATTCCAGCCAAGAGTAAGAAATCAGAGCTTGCCATACTTGCCATAAGCTTTTCTAGGGCACTGTGAGAGACGTCTGCCCCCAGTCTTTAGATTTATGGTTGGTAAATTAATGCTGTGTGTATGTGCATCAGTAGATAGATAGATATCCTTATTATGGCCAAAGACCAGCAACTAAAAATATCCCGCAGAAACCCCAAAGGCCAAACAGCAATGCAGTACATAATTGAAAGAGACAGTATCATAGAGGCATCAGAGGCTAAAGCACTATGGCTGGCAAGAAAGCTGAATTATTTGTTTAACTTATTACTCTCTAAGCCCCACTATGCACCAGCTATGGTACAGTTAGTGGCAGATGGTGGGCATTCCTCTTTTTGAAAATTGCCTTCCTCTGCAAAGTACAAGTCACTTACTCAAAAGGACCATGGTTGTAGTTATCAGGAACTCGATCGATTCATTCATTTATCAAAACAATAACCACCAATTGGAACCAAGCTGTTTATTTTTAATGTCACATGCTGTTGGGCATGCCACACATAACCATGCCATTCAAATCAGAATTTATTTGGGACTAAACTCGTTTGATTTCCATGAAAATCAAAAGGTAGAAGCAGGTTCCTGGCTACAAGATTGTAACATGGGCAGGCAAATTTTGCTTCTCGTGTGTAATTGTGCAATACTGTGCATGGCTACAGTGAACTAAGATCATATATAACCAAATATATATATATATTTGGTTATCTCCCCCTTTCCTCACTTGCCTCTGCATAAGGCAGAGGGGCTGGTCTTTTCCTGCAGCGGAGCCTCTGCAAAGGATGTATCTACATCAGCCTAAAATGGCTATTGGAGCAAGTAAATCCTAGCCCCTGGGGTTATTGAGCAGGCATTGATGTACAGAGAGAAGAGGAACATTTCTTCTAAATAGGAACCATTAAAGATGTAGGACTGAGGATGGGATAATGGCAATTTTGTAAGGCCATGTCCTTGAAAAATAGTTAGAGAAGCATCTTGCTGCCATGGTTAGAGGGTGCTAAGAAGGAGAAGTTAGCGTCAAACATGGCTTCTGTTAAGCAAATAACAACAAAACTTTACTTTACTTTTACTTTTATTTGATTTATATACCGCCCTACTCCCGAAGGACTCAGGACGGTGAACAGCCAATAATAAAATACATACATACAAAATTTAAAAAGCAGAGATAAAATCGAATTAAATAGTTTGGCCCAGACAGATTTAAAACCCCAATCAATTTAAAACAAATTTAAACTTTGAATATTAAAAATACTAAAAAATATTAAAAAATATTAAAAATGTTTAAAAAGAGGGAGAAAGTTAGGCCAGGCCCGCCTGGTGAAATAAGAAGGTCTTTAGAGCGCGGCAGAAGGTGCGCAGATCCGGGATCCTCCGTATCTCTGGGGGGAGCTCGTTCCAGATAGTAGGTGCCCCCACAGAGAAGGCTCTCCCCCTGGGGGCTGCCAGTTGACATTGTTTGGCCAACAGCACCCAGAGGAGCCCCTCTCTATGAGAGCGTACCGGCCGGTGAGAGGCTATTGGTGGTAGTAGGCGGTCCCGCAAGTACCCAGGTCCTGAGCCATGGAGCGCTTTAAAGGTGGTAACCAAAACCTTGAAGCGCACCCGGAAGACCACTGGGAGCCAGTGCAGCTTGTGCAGGAGGGGTGTTACATGGGAACGCCATGTCGCTCCCATTACCACCCGCGCAGCTGCACTCTGCGCTAGTTGGAGCCTCCGGGTGCTCCTCAAGGGGAGCCCCATGTAGAGAGCGTTACAATAGTCCAGGCGGGAGGTGACGAGGGCATGAGTGACCGTGTGTAAGGAGTCCCGATCCAGAAAGGGACGCAATTGGCGAATCAGGCGAACCTGATGAAAAATCCTCCCGGTCACAGCCGTCAAGTGCTCTTCTAAAGACAGTCGTGAATCCAGGAGGACGCCCAAGTTGCACGCCCTCTCCGTGGGGGCCAATGATTCGCCCCCAATAGTCAGTGATGGCACCAACTGTTGCTACAAAAGCAACAACAGCTAGAGTTTTTCTTTCTGCTGTTAGTGCCTCCTTTCCAGTTTGGGCCCTTCTCTTTTAGGAGTCATGAAATACCCATCCCCTAGTGATTTAGAGTATTTAATCTGCTCAGTGCAGTAAGGTTGCTACGGAAGTTCCAAATATTCATCTTGTGGCTTGTCTTTCAATTAATCAGTGGATGGTTATCAGCATACTACTGAGAAAGGGTCTCAATGCTCTACTGAGGGTTACTGCTGACTAGAGTTTGTGAATAAATCATAGTGTCATCTGCATAAAATACTATGGGTAACTTTTCCCAGCTCTTTTAAGAAGGCGAGAGTCCAGATTACACTACCGAAGAAGTTATAGAACATTTGGAAAAGAGTGAGTAGGAATACCATTTGTATGTTGTGACTGAGAGTTGCATGTTAGGTGTACAAAATTTCCATGCATAATTTCATATATTTCAATCATGTCCTATGTCATTTGCTTCATTTCTAGATTAAAAAGTCCCAAATGTTGCAACTTTTCTACATAGGAAAACATCTCCAGCGTCTTGTTCATCATTGCTGCCCTCCTCTGAATGTTGTACAGCTGTGATGGTGAACCTATGGCACATGTGTCAGAGGTGGCACACATTGCCCTCTCTGTGGACATGCGAGCCATTGCCCCAGTTCAGCTCTGCCACGCATGCGGATGTACCTCCTGCCAGCCAGGTGGTCTTTGGGTCTCTGTCATGCATGCGTGGGGGGGGGCACGTGCACGGGGACCATGCGTGCATTGCATTTTGGGGGTTCTCTGTTTTCAATAACATTTCTTATTATTTCTTAGAAAGGAATTTGCCTTTACTCATAAGTTTTGTTTATGGTGATGGAACCTGGTACTGTGCTGGACAGAATTTTTTAAATCATGTTTTTCAGAGTTTCCCAAGTTTCTTGAGTTGTTTTCCCCTTTAAGATTTTCATCCATGGAATCCTTCCCAAGGTATCATAGAATTCTTTCCAAGCTCTCAAGCTTTATGTTCTACCTTATAAGACTTTTCTAGAGATAGATCCAAAGGTGTACTTAAAATGGATAAATCCTAGAGACACTTTGAGTCTGGTGGCGTAAGGTTTATGGGCTGTTTGCTGCATCATCCTGAATGTCCCATTTTTGTTTGTTTTATTAGGACATGTATATCCATATCCAAATTATTATAATTATATGCTGTTTGAGAGAAATTTTTTAAAAAGATGCCAAAATTTGAACCCAACACTCGGCATTTGCTTTCATGAACTTAACTGGTGTTTGACCACTTCTTGGAGCCTTGTCAGTTTGCAGCCGATCTGTCAGTTCTTGAATATCTTGAAAGTGACCAGTCAAGTAAATGACCAACAAGGAAATTAGTAGGAGTCACAGGATTATCTCAGGTAATTTAAAGCAGTAGAAGTGGGACTTCTGCACATTTGGGGAATATGGCATTTGAATAAGATATTCTCTCTTCCTCTCCCTCCCTCCTCCCCCTCTCTCTCTTTCTTTCTCTCTCAAAGGGGGTATATAGAAATGTATGTATGGATGTGTGTGTGTGTGTGTGTGTGTTTATACTGTATATATAAACAGTGTTTATATATATGCAAAAAAGTTATCAATGGGTTAAACTTATAGAACTTAACCATTATTATTTTTCTGTAGATATAATCCTTGATCAATCCTCATTTTGGACCTGTCTGAATATATTTGATTGATTAGATACTCCACTAGCCTCTAGATAATTGTACCATAATGGTCAAGAATAACATTTCTTAATCTACAAAACAGAATTGCAGATTGCCTGGAGCTCTGCTGATATGCTCATTCCACTTGATCTGAGCAAATCCAGAATCTGCCTTAGTGTTGAAATTAAATACTGTCTCTGCACAAAAAGCCCCATTAGGGAACTTAACATTTAGGAAAAATGACAGATGATTGCTGTTTAGATGGGGATCAACCTGTAAGTGGCAGACATAAGTTACTAGACTGCAGTATGCTATTAGCATAGTCAGGGGTTGACATTTTGCATCCCCAAAGTAAAGCCTTGTGGCTTATCACCCACCATTGTGCTATTTAGAATAAATAGAACCAGAAGATTAGCCATCTGAGCCAGTTTAAAGCTTGGTAAATTGCATTTAGCATCCTTGGAAATACACGAAAGTAAGGAACACCCCCCACCCCCAAAGTTTGAGAGCAGCATATTTGCATGCACATGTGTATATAGTATCATCATCATCATCATTATTATTATGCTACCTTTCTGTCTTTATCAGACTTTAAGGGACTATAATATTAATCAGATTTACTATTTTTTCATGTTAAATCTTATCATCTAATCCCATTCTACCACTCCAGTTGTCCATACTGATAACATATGAAGCCAGATGGGTAACTGAACAATTAGTGTGTTAACTCATGCTGCAATTTTTAATGAACTCCAGGGTCACGTAGTCAGATAAATATTAATTGAAAGATGATTTCAGTGTTTAAACTACATTAAAGCTGAAACCAGTCCACTATACATGGAAGATAAGATTTATGATCTTTGCTTGCAGGAGTGCTCTGGAAACAACCAAATTTACCCTTAGATTTGTCCTGTTTCTTGTTGCTAACTGAATGTGAGCAATAGCCATCTCACTCAATCTTTCCATGACCCAATATACCAAACTTACTTATATGATTAATACAGGAGTGTCAGAGTTTTGCATGTCCAGCCAGCAGAGATGCATGAAACAGGGAGAAATGACACATACTCTTTAAAGGTCACTTTGCCTAAAAAATAGCCTCAGGGGTATATCAAGTCTCTTTGCTGGTCAAAAGGAAATGAACACAAAAGTTTATTGTCCCCTAGTCCAGAGACGATGGTCTCTTTTGGTGGCATTATGTGTGGCACATATGGAAGAAATTAAAATGGAAGGAAAGAGAAAGTGGGATGATCAGCAACAAGGTAGATGGACTCAGTTTTACAGCAGCAATAGGTGCAGTGGTGCACCCTTTGGAAAATCTGAAGGACTGGATTTGATACAGTATCCTGTATCAAAATCTATCTTCTTGGTCACTAAGAGTCAACACTATATGACTTAACGGCATATATAATATATTTTTATTTTATTTATTTCTAAATTGCCCATCTTCCCCAAAGTGGGGCCCTGGGCAGTGTATAATATAAGTGATAAATAAAACAACATATAAGAATTAATGCTAAAATTAAAATTAGGTTAGGATTAAAAAAATAAATTATGTCATAGGATAATGACATAAACTCCAAAAGGGTAAAAGAGATATAGTAAATAAAAATATATAGTCAATCAATTAAAAGTAAAGTCTGGGTTAGCTTCTTGAAGAATGAGAAATACCGTCACAGGCTTCAGAGAACTTCAGTTACATCAGAGCTGGGTTTCAGCAGGTTCTGACCAGTTTAGGAGAACCGGTAGCAGAAATTTTGAGTAGTTTGGAGAACCGGTAGTAAAAATTCTGACTGGCCCCACCCCCATCTATTCTCTGCCTCCCAAGTACCAGCTGATTGGGAGAAAATGGGGATTTTGCAGTAACCTTCCCCTGGAGTGAGAAGGGAATGGAAATTTTTACAATATCCTTCCCCTGCCACACCTGCCAAGTCACGCCCACAGAACCGGTAGTAAAAAAATTTAAAACCCATCACTGAGTTACATGGTAAAAGTTCCCAACAGTTGCTTACATCCATACATATACACATGCTGAGAACTTCTACAAGGACTCTGTGCAAGTTCAGAAATAACTCTAGGTTCTTACAATGTTGGCTATAGTTAAAAACAATAAATTTCTAGTTCATCTGCAAGGTATACAAAAACACAGTAAAATTACCTTGTTGCTCTTTTGCAGGATGCCCATCATGGCTCATGGGTCTTGGGATTCAGGTCTTTCAAGAAAAAGGTGACTTGACGCTGTCTGTGTCCTTCTTGTAGAAATCTCTTAATTTTTTTACATGCAAATAGAAGAATTGCATGCCACGTGAAGGTCTATGAGAGTCAGTTTGGTGTTGGCCTACAAACCAGGAGACTGTGAGTTCTAGGCTTCCCTCGGGCAGGAAAGCCAGCTGGGTGACTTTAGGCCAGTGAGTCTCTCTCAGCCCAACCTCCTCACAAGGTTATTGTTGTTGTAAGGGAAAATAGGAGGCATGAGTATTAAGTATATTCAACACTTTGCGTTTGCCAAATATAAAGATGGGATAAATCTCTAAACAAAAATACATGGAATTTTTTATTTGAGAATTTTTATGGGACTTGTATCAGCTTGGAGCAGGTGGGGAGTCAGCAAAATTGGATAATTTATATATCTTTACAAGGCAGTGTGAGTGTAATTTCTTGGGTAAAAGGCTTTTTTGTTCATGTTAATCAAATGCATTCTAAAATTTGAGAAAGAGAGAAAGAGAGAGAGATTGAGATTATAACAGCAAAAAAAGGAAGTCTCCATACCTTTCTTGTGGCTCCTCCAATTATACTGTAAAACTAAATTCTTACGGCATTTCCAGATCCCTGCATAAGTGAAATTATAACAGATTAACAGAGTTGGAAGGGACCTTATAGGTCATCTAGTCCAACCCCCCGCTCAAGCAGGAGACACTACACCATTTCTGACAAATGGCAGTCCAATCTTTTCTTGAAAGTCTCAAGTGATGAAGCTCCCACAAGCTGTTCCATTGGTTGATTGTTCTCACTGTCAGAAAGTTCCTCCTCATTTCTAGGTGGAATCTCTCCTTGGTCAGTTTCCATCCATTATTCCTTGTTTGGCCATGGATAATTGTGTTCCGGTCAAACAGGCAACAAGTAGTCAAAATAGGGAGCGCCTTATCAAACCTGCACCAGTTAACAGCGGTGTCCCCCAAGGCAGCGTTTTAGCACCCACACTCTTTATACTTTACATAAATGACCTTGCGATCATATTATAAGCAGCTGCATCCTCTTCGCTGATGATGTAAAACTATTTAACACCACCAACAATACTGCTGCCTTACAAAGCGACCTTGACTATGTGTCAGAATGTGTCAAACATTTGGCAACTCCAAATCTCAACCAACAAATGCTCTGTCTTACACATTGGCAAAAAAAAAAAAAAATCAGAATACCAAATACAAGCTGAGCAGATACAACCTCATAGACAACCCTCACTCTGTCAAGGACCTTGGAGTACTCATCTCAAATAATCTAAGTGCCAGAGCTCTCTGTAACAGCATTGCTAAAAAGGCATTAAGAGTTGGTAACCTAATCTTGCGAAGCTTCTTCTCCGGTAACATTGTACTGCTAACTTGGGCATTCAAAACCTTTGCTAGACCATTTATCGAATACAGCTTGTCTATCTGGAATCCGCACTGTATATCGGACATTAATACAATTGAGCGAGTCCAGAGGTATTTCACAAGAAGAGTACTCCACTCCTCCACTAACAACAGAATACCTTATACCACCAGGCTTAAAATTTTGGGCTTGGACAACCTAGAACTAAGCCACCTATGGTCTGACCTAAGTGTAGCACACAAAATTATCTGCTACAACATCCTACCTGCCAATGACTACTTCAGCCCATTCCTAAGAGGTCTGTAAGGGGCGTGCATAAGTGCACCAGCATGCCTTCCGTCCCTGTTCTACTGCCCCATTTATTCATACCCATTTCCTGTGTTCATATCCATGTTTACACTTATACCTGTTATCTCTCTCATGTTTGACTGACTGACTAACTGACTGACTGACTGACTGACTGTCAGCGTTCCAAATTATGATCTCTTTCAGCACTGACATGAAATCAATGATAGACACAGAAAGACTTGCTTTAATGCTGGGATGAACTTTCACCTAGTTCCTGGGTCTTCAGCAGATATTGTTACTTGGGCAACAGAGGGAGGGGGGAAATTCCTGTGAAGAGAAAGTGCATGGGACAAAGAGATGGATCTGCATGGTGGCCAATGAGACATTGGGGTTGAAGAACGGAAAGGGAGGGGTTTGAAAGGAGGTGCCAATCTTGGCTGCAATAGAGTTCAGGCATGTCGTTTTCTATTCTTAAATAAAGAAAAAAGATTCATTAGAGACTTTGCGTTTGAGAATGAAGTTTATTTAAGATAGCAACGAAACCTGACATAAATAAATAAATAAATAAATAAATAAATAAATAAATAAATAAATAAATAAATAAATAAATAAATATTTGCTTTGCAGCTACTCATTTCCCCTATGGGAAAATGTCCTGGAAAGAAACACAGTTGCTCTCTCTTGCTCCAAGAGGTCTAAATTGAGCCACTTCCTAGCAGCTGTTTACAAAATGAAAATATATTGCAAAAATCCAGTCCTAGATATGAGCAGTTTATTCATGAGATATCAATGAACTAACAGTTAATGAAAGAATGACCAGTGAACAGCAATTGGCTGGAATGCATATTCTTTCTATTGCTTTTCCTGTTTGCTTTTCCTTTGAATGTAATAACTACCTGGACCCAAAGATGGAGAGTAGTAGGTGAAATCCATACGTGTACATATATAAATTTCCATGAAGTGCTTTAAAACCAAAAATTACCAAAAACTCTAGTTATACTAGCAGTGATATAATTACTTTATAGCTATTTTTTTCATCATCTCAATAAATAATTAATCAGATTTTCCCATAGCACATACTTTTGTTTTATCATTAAATACAAGAAGAAGTTTACCAATTGTAAACTTCTAGGTCAGGGGTGTCAAACTCTCATCATCACGGCGGCATCACATGACGTATCAGGACTTTTCCCCCCTTCACTAAACTGGGTGTGGGCGTGGCCATCACGTGACACATCCGGCCCATGGGCCAGGAGTTTGACAGCCCTGTTCTAGGTGATCCAGATTTTGTCAGAATAATTGAATCTTTCATGTATCAAAGTGAAGGGAGGGTAAGTTCTAAAATGAGGACTAGTGGTGTTGAAGTTAGGAGATCTTGTTTCTAAAAAGCTTTCTTCTGTAAATAAGTGCTCAGCATGCAAAGAGAAGAGAGAGATGTGTAAGAATGTTATCATCTGATCTGGCTGTTTTCTACTTGAAAGGAATCTTCTTATGGACCTTTATTGAAATAACACTTAGAAGTACTACTTTGAAATGGCACTCTTCATTCTAATTCACTGTATCACCATTTCAACACCACCTCATTCTGGTGCATTAATTATATATTAGTAGTTGGCAATATCCATCCCATATGTCTCTCTCTATAGAAACATGCCACATTATTGCATTAAAAAGAAGCATATACTTCTATCTGCCAAACCCCTTTTTAAAAAATGGTTCTTTCATTTGCCTACACAAAAAAGTCAAATCTGTTGTTAAGAATATTTGTGGTTAATGATACATTTGCAAAAGTGTGTACATATACTAAAAATAAGTATACTATAAAACTATTTTCACAAGTTCTTAAAGACATTTGATAATTTATTCTTCAGTTCTATTTTTAGTTAAGTTTTGTTGCTGCATATGGGTTTTTCCATGTCAATAAATCAGTAAATAACTATCACCTGCTTTCTTCTTCCATATTTCCTTCTCCCATTCAACTATTTCAGTCTTTTCATTTATATTGATTTTCACTTACATTTCTTCCTTGTTTTGTCTCCCCAACCACTATTTTCTGTTTACATTTTCTATTAATATCACAAATATGTTTGGTGGGATGCTAGCATAGTATGTTGGCTTATATTGTAGTCTCTAGATTAGAAATCCTTGCTTGCTAGAATATTGTAAATGGATATGATTAGATGGTATTTGGATGAATGAATGAATGAATCAATCAACCAACCAACCAATCAATCAATCAATCAGTAAAACCTAGCAACAAGTTTTATGTGAAAGCCTCAACTGATCAAAGCAATGATGTGTGGCAGAAGTTTGTATCCAGGAACCCACCTAGGATTACAATAGCATATTGAAAAGAGCCATGGTGGCACAGTGGTTAGAGTGCAGTACTGCAGGCTACTTCTGTTGACTGCCGGCTGCCTGCAATTTGGCAGTTCAAATCTCACCAGGCTCAGGGTTGACTCAGCTTCCATCCTTCCAATGTGGGTAAAATGAGGACCCAAATTGTTGGGGGCAATATGCTGACTCTGTAAACCATTTAGAGAGAGCTGTAAAGCACTGTAAATCAGTATATAAGTCTTAAGTGCTAGTGCTATATGGAAGATTGAGACTTTGAAGAGGAGTCAGTAAAGTCTATAAAATCTGTCTGATAAAATATGAGGAAAAAATTAGACATGTATGTCTGTAATAGGAAGCAAAAGAGGAATGTTATAATAGAGCTGAATGAAGGGTTAGAACTTGGATTCATGCAGGAAAATGTAAGTGTATGGTCAGTTATGGATGATTGGGATAAAATGTATGCCAGAAAATATGAAATGGTTTACTTAGGTTGTGTGTTTAGCAAGACTGATGTCAGGCCCAAGTCCAGAGATAAGACAATGGGATCCAATGAAATTCAATCCTTTATGTGTAATGAAGAGACTAAAGAGAATCTTACCAAAGTAAAGTGATAACATTCTAACCTATTAGATATATCTTGAGAGATTATGGGACATGGCTATCCTAAATCTCTCCCCCATCCAGCTCAGAACTGTGCTGTTTCTTAATCTGGGCTTCTTTCTGGGAAGGCTCTGAGTTGCTAAAAATACTCCCCCTGCTGCTACAGGTGTACATTCCCTTATAGGTATATTACTTTTGTGTGCAGATGATACTTTGTTGTTGACTGAGAAGTTAAATGATTTGCAGTGAATGTTAGATGTATCTTCTGATACAATGAGAAATACAGATCTGAAAATTAATGTGTTGGATGAAGTTTGTGTTTGACAGGGAAAAGAGCAGGAATCATTGCAAAAAATACATAAATACTAAAAAAGAAAGAAAGAAGAAGAAGCGAATCAGATGAATCTGTGTATTTTGGTAGAATGTTTATCAAAAATTATGAAATGAATAGAGAAATTTTAAAATGAACAGTAACGTATTAATAGTAAGCAGTTTATGGTTTATTGTTGGAATGAATGTTTGCCAAAAGAAGGCTTGTATAAGAGTGCTTTTGTTAACTTTATTATATGGAAATAAGAACTGGGTATATCAAAACTAACATAAAAGTGTATGGAATATTTAAAAATGGGATACATAAGAATTATAAACTGTAAGAGAAGAAGGTCCAGAATGAATGGCTGCTGAATGAATGTGGGTTGTAAGTAAAGGAAGGTATCAAGGACAAAACAAGTGGGTTGAATAGTTTAGTTACTTAGACAGAATGAATGAGGCTTACAAATGGATTGTAAGGAAGGGAAAGACTGAAAAAGTCATAGTTAAATGGAACTGATGAGATCATCAGAAAGAAATAAGTGTTTCTTATGCAGTGTTTGAATAAGTGAATGACCCTGATGGGACCTAAGCTGGTTTGCAAAGACTGAATGATGTTGGCGTAAATTCGATTTAGCTGTATTTCCTTTCTTTATCTCATGGATTTTCTGGATTTACTATTCCTTAGTCTTCTTTGACACTCTACATAGTTTTGCTTATCCCAAAAAGGGAACTACGTGATAGGAGTGATTGAAAATATGCACAGTGATAGACTAGATCTTCCAACAGTCAGTGCCCATCTGTTTCCATAAATAATTTTGGATTAATATCCTTATCCAGATTTGTAAAAGAAAATAGTTGAAGAAAGCAATATAAAATGCCTTCCTTAAAAGTAACTCTTCTCTTAAGATTCGTGGAGATCACACCTATGTTATTTTGCTGCTGCTTCAATTTTCCAGGGATTTCGTCAGTGCCTTCTAATCAAGCATGAACCTAGTCAGACCCTGCATGGTTGTGTTTCTGCAGAGCCATAGGGACCAGTTTTACAAACCAGCCTCTTCTCTGTTAACACATTTTTTTCCTGAGCCCAGGTTTTTGCTGCTGTTTGTTGAAGTTAATACAGATACATCCAAGAGCTGTCAGCTTCCCCAGAAAATGACTGATATTAAATAAGGGGGGGGGGAGAGAAGGATTTGTCAGAATCATTGGAAACCAACAACTGTTTCTAAACCAACATTTATAAACAACAACTAAGCACGAGTGGCATTGTTAGGAAAAAGGTATAGCAAGATATTGCTCTTGGTACAGTATGAATGAACTAGCTGTTTTCATCTCTTTCCTTTTTCAATCATTTTCAATCATGAAACTAGACTAATTACAATTCAGCATCCCCTTCAATATCTGGTGTTGAGTTTCAATTTGCAATTGTAATTGGTATTTTATCAAACTGAAGTGGAACATGTTAAGACATGTCAGGTATAGAAATGTACTTCACGTGTACTGTATATCTAAAGCTAGAAAAAACAACAATTCAGGTCCACCCGAATTAAAATAAGAATAGAATGATGTTTTCCGAAAAGAAAGAAGGAAGGCAATCTCTTCATTGCAAAGCTACAAAAGTCCAAGAGAGGAAACTGGGACTCTTGAAATTTTCCAAATCTCTTCTTCATCTTTTGTAGAACAGAGAGACAACCCTGTTGTCTGGGGTTGTTTCAAACCAGGGGTGAAATCCAGCAGGTTCTGACAGGTTCTGGAGAACTGGTAGCAGAAATTTTGAGTAGTTCAGAGAACCAGCAAATACCACCTCTGGCCCCCAGAGTGGAGTAGGAATGGGGATTTTGCAGTATCTTTCCCCTGGAGTGGGGTGGGAATGGAGATTTTGCAGTATCCTTCCCCTGCCACGCCCACCAAGCCACACCAAGCCCACCAAGCCATGCCCACAGAACCGGTACTAAAAAAAATTGGATTTCACCACTGCTTCAAACTACATTGGAGTTCTCAGCTCTAATATATGTGAATTAGAAACAGTCTATCCTCATTTCCCAGCTAAAAATTGATCTGCATGATCAGCTGCTAGGAGAGGAATCAGGTGATTTTCCTTGCTAATCAAGCAGGAAGGTAGTAAATTTTGCCTTATTCCTACTCTGATCTAGGCACAAGAAAAATGGAAAAAATACATGAGCCCAATCATCACAAAAAAAAGATGGAGGCTGTGGGAAACTACAGATTAATGATTTACATCAGGGGTGGGTTCTAAATTTTTTTACTACCGGTTCTGTGGGCATGGCTTATTTTGTGGGTGTGGCTTGGAGGTCATGTGACTAGGTGCGCGTGGCTAGCTGGTCAGTCATTTCTGGAAGGTCCTCGCACTTACGACCAGTCCTCGCACTTACGACCCAACTCATTTGTTTGCTTTTAACACTGATCAGCTGTAGGACAGCCCTTTGAAGCCCCGCAGCAAGAGTTTAAACAGTTTTTTTCCCTCTAGTCATCAGCTGGGACTCAGGAGGCAGCAATAGATTGGGGGTGGGACCAAATAAAAGGTAAGAATAACGTGGGGGGGGAGGGTGGGGGGGGGGGAGAACCGGTTCGGTGACGTCATATCATCACTGCTACCGGCTCGGCCGAACCGGACCAAACCGGGAGGAACCCACCACTGATTTACATGTGAATCAGGCAGATGACTAGATTAGATTGTTAAAAAGCATATCTGGGAGCATTTAAGAATGCTACCCTTATCAAAATTAAGATGGGTTTAGCTATTTACCTTTTTCTTTTTCTATGGCTGAATGATTCAAAATTCAAGGAAATGGTATGGATATAATTAGGAAAGTTTTGGGAACTAGAAGGACAAATGGAAATTAGTCTGGTGGATTAGCAGCTGGCTGAATAACTCTATCCAAAAACTGTTTATAAATGCTTCTGCATTGCCATGAAGTGAAGCATTGAATAAAATTTTCTGGTCTCCAACCTCAGTCTGTACTTTTCAAGCACTTAACAGTTTATCTACACAGTGGAATGAAAGGGTAAGGGAGGAGACTAATGAAGCAGAAACCATCAGATACCAGAGAACCATTATACAAACATTTTCAAGGTGACTTCCAAGGCCATCAAGATGGTGACCAGGAACCCATTGATTCAGAGAGGTGGGAAGAAAAACCTTAGTGTTTAAATATTAGAGCATGGTTTTGAGTAGAATTTAACTTCATTCCACTACATACAGCAGGCAATCAACTGCTACGTTCACCCATCTCAGCAATAAAGTTCATAATATAGATAAGTGGTATCTGAAAGTCTACTGCCAAGACTAATTATGTTCTGAATTAAGGTGTAGTGTCTGAAAAGTTGTGATTTAAGTGACCACTTGAGAAAGTGCCTATCATGATGCCAAATTTAGAGGATTGGCTAACAAGTTGATGTTCAAATGTGACAGGTATAAGGTCCTGCAACTGAATAGCAACTATTCAACATCACCGACAATGCTGCCACCCTACAAAGCAACCTTGACTATGTATCAGAATAAGGCAACAATTGGCAACTCCAAATCTCAACCAAGAAATCAGGGGTGGGTTCTACTTACCTTTACTACCGGTTCGCAATGGGCTCGTGCACACGCCTTGCTTCTGTGCATGCGCAGAAGCTTCTGTGCATGCGCAGATCAGAGATGACAACATCCAGGGCAGTGGGTGGGGCCTCCAGCTAGTTTTACTACCAGTTCTTGCGAACCGGTCCGAACCGGGGGCAACCCACCACTGCAACAAATGCTCTGTCTTACCATTGGCAAAAAAATAAAATAAATAAAAATAAATCAGAACACCAAATACAAGCTGGGCGGATACGACCTCATAGATGACCCTCACTCTGTCAAGGACCTTGGAGTACTCATCTCAAACAATCTAAGTGCCAGAGCTCACTGTAACAGCATTGCTAAAAAGGCATTAAGAGTTGATAACCTAATCTTGCAAAGCTTCTTCTCCGGTAACATTGTACTGCAAATTACAATTATACAAAACCTTTGCTAGACCAATTCTTGAATACAGCTCGTCTGCCTAGAATCCGCACTGTATATCGGACATTAACACAATTGAGCGAGTCCAGAGGTATTTCACAAGAAGAGTACTCCACTTCTCTGCTCACAACAAAATAATTTATGCCACCAGGCTTGAAATTTTGGGCTTGGACAACCTGGAACTTCACCACCTATGGTCTCACCAAAGCGTAGTACACCAATTTATCTGCTACAACGTACTACCTGTCAATGACTACTTCAGCTTCAACTGCAATAACACACGAGCACACAATAGATACAAACTCAATGTAACCGCTCCAAACTCTATTGCAGAAAATACGACTTCAGCAACAGAATGGTCAATGCTTGGAATGCACTACCTGGCTCTGTTGTTACATCCTCAAACCCTCATAACTTTAACCTTAAACTGTCTACTATTGACCTCACCCCACTCCTAAGAGGTCTGTAAGGGGCGTGTATAAGCGCACCAGTATGCCTTCCATTCCTGTCCTACTGTCCTCATTTATTTGTACCCATTTCCTGTATTCATATCCATGTTTATACTTATTCCTGTTATTTTGTATATGTCTGACAAACTAAGTAAGTAAGTAAGTAAGTAAGTAAGTAAGTAAGTAAGTAAGTAAGTAAATAAATAAATAAATAAATAAATAAATAAATAAATAAATAAATAGTAAAACTAAGTGTATAGGTACACGAATGGAGAGACGATATGGTGGAAATGCTAATTAACTAACTCTGAGCAAGGTGTTTGGTGCAGAAGCTATAAAGGCCAAGAGAATCTTGGACTGCATTAACAGAAATACCCGATTACAGAAGATATAGTAATAGTTTTAGTGTAGCCTGTGCTTGTTAGCCTGTACTTAGAATACCATGTTCAGTTTCGGGCACCACATTTTTAAAAGGACATGGAGAAACTGGACTGAATTCAGAAAGAGCTATTAGGATGATAAGTACTGAAAGCGAAGTGTAATTAATAATTATTAAGGAGCTGGGCATATTTAACTTGCAAAAGAAAAAAAAAAGATAAACTAGATCACAGTGCCCAAAAGCCGCTTAAAAGAAGTTCCTGAACGAGAGAAGGCAGATGTGTTCTCTGTTGAGACTAGCAATAGGACAAGGACCAGAATGGACTGAAATTAAAAGAAAAGAAATTCATGTATTATTAGAAAGCATTCCCTGATGATAAGAACTGCTAAGCATTGGAACAGCCTGTTTAGAACAGTGCTGTAAAAATGCCTTTCTGGAGGTTTTCAAACAGATCTGGGTAGCTAGGGATGCTTTATTAGATTTCTGCACTGAGCAGGAATTTGGATTAGATGACCTATAAGCCACCTTCCAACTTATACATTTTTTGAATCTAACTATACAGGCAGTCCTTGACTTAAAGCAATTTGTTTAGTGACTGTTCAAAGCTACAACGGCACTGAAAAAAGAGATTAATGACCCTTTTTTCACACTTATGACTGTTATAGCATCCTCATAGTCAAGTGATCAAAACTTAGACGCTTAGCAACTGACTCATACTTATGACAGTTACATCTTTTGCAACATTCTGACAAGCAAAGTCAATGGGGAACCCAGATTCGCTTAACTACTGTGTTACTAATTTAACAACTTCAGTGTTTCACTTAACGACTGTGGCCAGAAAGGTTGTAAAATGGGGCAAAATTCATTTAACTGTCTCACTTAGCAACCAACATTTTGGACTCAATTGTGGTCATAAGTTGAGAACTGCCTGTAGTGCCATCAGATAATGTAGCTTTCCCTTCAGACTATTCCTTCCAGAACCTATATATTATTTTGCCACACATCTCACTTTCCTGATCATCCCATCCAGATATGTTAGATACAGTTCTTAGTGAACAGGTTCTGTAGACTTTTCACTGGAGTGTGGAAAAATAATCCAAGCATAGCTCATGATGCAAATAATTCATTTGCCATAAGAGCTGGTGGTTTTGCCTGACTGTTTGTTTCAATAAATAAAATTGTAATCATGTGGAGGCTTATTTGGGAATGAGCACAGTCCTGAACCTGCATGGTGTTGTGTCGTAAACATATCAAACTGCTCTTTTTTTATTAACCAGGAATGATTTGCGGGCACAGAAAATGTCTGACTGTTAAACTATTGATAAAAGCTGGCTCCAAAGCAATTCCACGCTGCATCTTAAACTGCTTGTCTCCCATGTTCCTCCATGCTGTTTCTAAGCCAATTTCAGAAATTTCAGCCCAGCTTTGCAGTAAACTGGCAATGAAATTCAGCTCAATCCAAACCATGGACTTCTCAATACTTGATTGTGGTTTCTGTGGTTTTTGGCCTTTCCTTTTGTGCAGGAAGGCAAGGTTCGCTGGCTAGTCCTTGCGTGGATTGTTCCATCAGTATCTGACTTTTCTTTTTAGGGTTGTTTCCTCTCCTTGGTCTCTTCTCAGTCTCTGTGCCTTTCATTTGCTTCTCCAGATCCTTGCACGCATGAATGCCTTCGCATGCCTTTCTCACATTACAGTATCTCCTTTGACATTAAAGCAGACCCTTTCCCTTTCTTTTTTTCCCTTTACAACACCTTCCTTGCGCTGATGCTACAATAATCAAAGCATCAGGAGAACAGGCTGTTCTTTCCTTTTTATCTTCCTCTGAAGACCCACAGCTTATTTGCAAGGAGGGAGTCTTGGCAAAGCAGATCCATAGACAGAAAACAACAATATTCCTATGTCAGTGCTTGAATTTTTAAAAAATTAAATAGGGGAAAGGGGAAAGGGAAGCTTTGCAATACTGTGGGCAGGGATTGGGAAAGCAAAGAGAACATGTTTCACCCAACCTGGGCAGAAATTGCAGGGAGGGGCCACTGGAGGATATAACATTTGAATAGAGAAGGAGCTGCTAGAGTTGAAGATATTTTATTGACATAAGTTATTATTAAAAACAATATTATTTTTTTAAAATGTGGAGAACATAGCAGCCCAGAACAAGATGGCTGCATAGGAAGTGAGTAGCTATTAAGAGTGGAGGGAGTGTGCCAGGCATTGCAGCCAGTCAGAGCTGGGTCTGTTGCTTGAAACCAAGTGATAGGAACCAACTTCTATGAAGGACTTAAGATGGCTTGGGTCAAATAACAGCTACGGTATTTTGAACTGAAGTTGAAAAACACAAGCCTGGGGAAGGGGAGGAGGAGGAGGAGGAGGAGGAGGAAGAGGAGGAGATCAGTTCTTGCACTCAGAAAATATTAGTGAGCTTGTACTGGTGTTTGGCTATATAGTGTTGGAAGAAATATCCTTCTGGGTTCCGTTCCAAGTGGGGAGAAAGACACTGGAAACATGGGAGCTGTTTGGAAAGAAGGTTTTAATGGTGAACAGGATCACATGGCTTCCTGAGCTGCTGAGTTCCTGAGCAGAAAAAAGGGAAGAGATGCTGAGAGTGCCTTGGTTTTATATCCTCTGTTGGGCCCCATCTTAGAGTTTCCTGTTCTTGTACAGGAAATGTATCCCATTGGCTGTCAGACTCCCAGGGGGCGGGCCACTTAGCTAACTTTGTAGGCCCGTGATGGCGAACCCATGTCATGTGTGCCACAGGTGGCACGCGGAACCATATCTGTGGGCGTGCGAGCTCAGCTCCAGCATGCATGTGCATGCCGGCCAGCTGATTTTCGGGATTTCAGGCTGTTTCCTGTTTCTGGAGAGCCTCCAGGGGGGTGGGGAAGGCCTTTTTTGCCCTCCCCAGGCTCCTAGAAAGCCTCCGGAGCCTGGGGAGGGCGAAAAAACAGGCCTACCATGCCCACTGTGTCATCACGTGCCAAAAATGGGGGAGCGCAGGGGGGTCGTGCACACATGCGCAGGGGACAGGGCGCATAGAATTATGGGTGTGAGCATGCATGCGCGCGACCCCCCACACTCCCCTCACTTTTGGCATGCGATGGCAAAAAGTTTAGCCATCACTGTTGTAGGCTGTCTGTGTCCAGGCTTGCTTGAGCCTTGTTAGCTGATGTAATCTTCCCAAGTGCCATGTGGTAAGTTTCTGTTGCTAGATGGGTCCTATTATGTTATTTGTGTTGCAGATGAGCTGGCTCAGGCCTTAATGGCCTATTGAGAAAGGCTGGGGGGTGATGAGTTTCTGCCTCCCTTTTTGGGGAAATATTCTGCCCTTTTAATATTTCCCAAAATACCTCATTTTCCTGGAGAGGGGTGGGTGCTAACTTCCTACAATAGAAAGCACAGATTTATGCTTTGTCAATAGTGTTTATCTTGGTAAATATACTGAAAGGAGAAGAATCATTAAAACTTCTCCGAGAGGTTGTTGTGTGTCTATCTTTTGTGAGACTGCTATGTATTGTGGCTAGCATTGTAAATTGGTGCCATATCAACTACTGTTGCCTGGATTTTTAATTTTATTCTGAAATCTCTTTTGGAGTTGGCAGATTATGAACAGAATTCTTGAACAGCAGATAAATATAGGAAAACCATCAGCAGGGAGTGCCTGGTTGCTGTCAGAAGGACAGTGTTGTAATGTTGCCAGTTCTTCTGGTTTTTGCAATACTTTATCACCATGTGATTATTTTAAGAAAGTTTCCAGATACAGCGTTTTTCTAAAATTTTAGAGTACATATTTAAAAATGTTCATACACGCCAACAGAGGTTCTTTGAAATGCTCAGAAAACTATACATTTTCGGTGCTTTATTTCATGGAATTTGCTTTCCACACCTAAATACTCATATATTCGTTAGTTGCAGTGACTATGAACTAGCCAAATATATTGAAGAAAACTATTGCTATTTTGTGGAGATTTCAGATTACTGGTGATCTCACTTTAATATGGACTTCCTACTAGGCTTTCTTAAGCAGTTTACAGAATAATATTTTCAAGGTAGGGGTCTTCAATTGTTACAAATTTAAAGAGAGAATGGCCTTGAGAAAGACAGAAAGTAAAGTCTAGGAGGGAGAAAGTACTGAGTAAAATTTATGCATTTAATTGCAAATTGCAGTATGTCTAGAACAGGGGTGGGCTTCAAAAATTTTAGCAAGGGGTTCTCTGCCCGGTTGCTGGGTGGGTGTTGCCATGGTGGGTGTGGCCTAGTCAGCCTCCTGCACCACAGGGGGGCATTTTTCTTGCACCTCTCCGGGCTCCAGAGGCTTTCTTCGAGCCTCCAGGAGGGCAAAAACAGCCTCCCCAGGCTCCAGAGGCCCTCTGGAGGCCCATTTCCGGCCTTCCTGAACTTCCAGTAGGCCCATTTTTCACCCTCCCCGAGCCTCTGTGTGTGCCCTGCACTTACCTGCATCCAAAATGGGCTGCATGGAGACTCCTGGGAGGAGCAGTTGGGCAGGGCCAGTCAGGAGTAGGATTCGGGGGTTCTTTGAACTGCACAGAATCTCCCGAACCTCTGTGAACCCCCAGCAGCCCACCCATGGTCTAGAAGAAATGAGGAATAAAGTAAGGTAGCTGAAATGGTTCCTTGCCTCCTGCCTGATTTCTTTTAAGGGCTCTGCCTTTATAAACTGGTTGAGCTGGCCAAAACCTGATGGTATCAAGAAAGTAGATAATCAAATCTAAGTGAAACAGCAAAAGAAGTAAGAACAAAGGAGGGGAAAAAATGACCATGGGAAAGTACTTGAATAGTGTTAAAGGCACGGCAAGCAAGTCAAGGTACTGTTGAGTGTGGCTCCTCCTTGAAGATGTCAGACCTGATGAGTGGCCTAGATTTTGGCAAATTACAAGTGGTGCTATGTGGTAGCATATTTGCAAGCATCTCCATTGCTAGCAAGATAGAGTGGTCTAGACAAGGACACTTACTGAGCAGACAAAGAATGCTGGCACTCAGATGCAAAGTTAAGGCATAAGCTACCACCATGATTCCTTAAAGACCCAAGGTCCTGGCAGCTTCAAGGAGTGGGCTTGAGGACCCAGAGACCAGCCCAGAGTAGCAAGGACCAAAGGGAGACAGCCAGAATCTGTACCACCCAACACAGGTTTTGGTGGATCCAGGTTAGTTGGGAAGACTATGAAAAACTAGATTAGTACCAGAAACTGGTAATAGAGTAAAAGATACAGTATCATACACTATATATGAAGAATAGAATACAGAGTAACATTAATGGTAGTGAATTGCAGGAAATAAATTATAGTGAATTAGGAATACCTAAGCTAGAAATTTGTTGAACAGATGAGACTGAGATCTCTCTCTCTCTTTTTTTAAAAAAAGTAAACACACTGAAAGCTAAATATAGGAATCCTTTGTCCAAGTCATAGTGGTTATAATGCTAAACTCAAAACTCTGTGGAAAAATATTTCCGTGATCCATTTAATTTTTATTTTGATTATGGAATCATTGTTGCATTCTCCTTCTCCTCCTCCAAGTTCATAACTTGCACAGCCACGAAATTCCTCTTGTCATCTACCCTGCATCTCCTTTCATACATTTTTAACCCGGTAGTTCTGATTTTGCCCTCTGGGACAATCAAAACCAAATCCATTTCCTCTTTTGGGTGGCAACCCTTCAGATACTTAAAAAGTGTATGTAGATGTTTTCCCCTTAATCAACTTTTCTGTAAACTGAATGTTTTAGTGCAACAATAATGCAAAACAGCAAGGTGACAAGAGTTAGATCTGTGATGGCGAACCTATGGCAAGCGTGCCAGAGGTGGCACACAGAGCCCTCTCTGCTGGCACGTATGCCGTCGCCCCAGGTCAGATCTCCATGGAGTTTCTTTCATGAGCTTCTGTTTCCCTGCAAACGATGAAACAGAAGCTCACAAAAGAAAAAGATCTTACTTCTTGCCATGCTGCCAATGTTAGGATCCCCTGCCTCCTGCCGGCCAGCTGGTCTTTGGGTCTCTGCTGCGCATGCATGCATGTCCGTGCATGTGCATGTCTGCGGATGTGCGCACGCATGTTGATGCATGCATGTCCACACATGCATGCTCATATGTTGACGCATTCACATACACACACACCTTTTAGTTTGGGCATGCGCGCACACGCAATTTGGGCACTTGGTGTCTAAAAGGTTTGCCCTCACTGTCATAGGTTGTTGGGCTTATTTTCTCAACTGTAATGAAAAGGCAGGGAGAAGAACCATATAGATACAGGCTCCCTCCCCCCATACTACTATACAGTAGCCCCCAGTGAATTATTGCTTCATCATTCAAATAAAATAAATTACTGGCCCAAAAGATAGGTGTAACTATTGTTTATAAAGAATTTCCTTACTTCATATCATCAGATGGATTACAAACTGTTTTTTTTTTTTTTTGTCAAGAGATATTCTTTTATTCCAGGATAACTGATAGAAAAAGGTTATAACATCATGCTTGTTTTGTTGGCATATCCTGCTGAGCTATGGTTAAGTGTTTTAAATAAGCCTTGGTGGCTGACATTATACATAACTTTAGGCCATCAATCATGTTTATTAATAACATGCATTATCGCACACCATGGTAAGTCATAGTAAAATAAACCACCATTTTTTTTTTTTAGCACAGCATATGAATTTTGCTTGTGAGCTTACTTTGAAGTAAACACATGCAGGATTTCTTTCTTAAAGCAGCACATGATCAACACTTATTGCTGGGAGAATAAAGACAGAAGGTAACTGTTAGTAAAAAGTTGAAAGTGTATTAAAAAAAAAGATGTGCTTCCCAAATAAAAATGACAGTTCAAAGCCCAACTTTAAAATCTGTATTTACACAGTCTTTCTTCCTCAAAACTGTCACCGACACATTTTTCACACCCTCCCCCATCTATTGGCATATTTTCACAGCGATTTCATTGGATGTCATTTCTGAAATGAGACCTTTCTCCTTCTGCAATTAATTTAATAAGAATACAGAAAGAATACTTTTTGAAATGTCAGATTGACTAAGAATCATTTTTGAAGCATTATGCCTATGGTTAATGAGAAGAAACGACTTGAGGACAATAAAGCGCAACATGCAAATTAAATGACTGAAAAGATTAATATCCAGAGTAGATATATGCACAGACTTGACTTAAAAAAACATTTCAGAATGGCAAACTGGAAAGACCTCAAGACACAGTCAACCTGAGCCTGTTTTACTTAGCAACCTTATTACACTGTGATGATAGATCTGCCAACGTTTATTCATTTGGACATGCAAACTTTTTAGGAAAGCAGAATCTTGTATTGCAACTTAAATTTTCCATGCTCTGCAAAACAAGACCATACCTTTGGCTCCAAACCATACTCCCACTATAATGATTTGGTACTTTTCAAAGATCAGTGATTGTGCACTATAGAGATGTGGTTGTTCTCAAATAACTTCTATTATGTTCAAGGGCAACTTGTAGGAAGTCAGAAGATACCTCAGTGATTTGTTTGTTATTCCAGAAAGGTTAATTTGATGCTTTGATTTGATATGTTTCAGCCTTTTATAATATCCAACCTGTTATTGCTCTAAGAAATAATATATGCTCTCTGCTAGAGGTCACCAAATCCTCTGTGTTAGCATAGTAAAAGGACTAGAAACCTAACATAGCTCTTTCTCACATTATTATAATTGTCTTAGCATTTCAACTTTCTTATTTATGGGGCTGCAACCGCCTGACTGACAGTCTTATTTTTCTTTCCTCAGACATTGCAAAAATCAGAACAGTTTGTCCAGGGTACAGATTCAATTAATTGTCTAACAAAAGAAGCCCTCAAATCAGTAACTAGCAAGGCATTATTCAGTTAACCTAACTGTATATCATAAGTTAGAATTTCTGAAATGGAGTAAATGGGCTCAATATATTATATTGGGTTTGTAGATGAAGGAACTATTGGCATAATTACATCTACAAAAGGTTTCTCTAACATTTGGGATATACCTTATCAAAACTTATTGATGAGAATTAATGTATCTTGAAAGGCTTCTAACCCAAAATTTTGAGCTGTCTCTTGTACTTAAATTGGCCCAACAATTTTCAAAAAAGGTAAAAAAGAACTACATTAATACTATCCACATTCATTATAGTAAGTTTCTGGCCATTAGCTGGGTCATAATTGGCTCTGGATATTCTCCCTTACTTAATTTTTTAAAAATAATTTTATTAAATATTACAAATAGAAAGAATAAAAGCTAATATGGAAGACAGAAATATAAAAAAAGAAAAATGTATCTAAAAGGGGAAAAAAGTAACTTTCCTCTTCATTATGACATGTATAAACAATTTTAGTAATTTATCACCATCTTTTAAAATATAAATAAGCTCTCTTCATCCCATATCTCATCCCTTAACTAAAAACAACATCCAAAAGCCTAATCATTTAGTTCTTTATCAGAAAAAAATCCAGCAAGGTTACCAGATATAATTAATTATTTTAACCTTGCCCCCAAAAGCTAACCCTGTATTCTTTTTTCATATGTTTAATAATCTTTTGACCCCTTCAAATAAAGTTAAAGATCTCTTATTTATGTCTACTTAAAGAATCTTTCAAAACTTCAATAGACCTCATTTATATACCCAATGAAAGCAGCTGGAACTTCTTTCGGTTGCTTCAAAAATCCTTCATAATTTTAATATACCTCTTTTGTATATCCAGTAAGAAAAAGCTGTCCAAATCACAATAGCTGTATATTTCTTTTAAGCAATGAAGCATCAACTGCTTTCATTGTTATGTCCAGTACATTTTTTCCATATCCTTTGAATTATTTGTCACATTTAAATCCACATTCAAATTAATTTCAGACTTACCCCATATAGGTTCTTCTTCTTCAATAATTTCATTGACACACCATCTGTCTATCATATCAGATAATTCTGAAGACCAATCTTCAAAAATATCCATAAAAATTAGAGTAATTTGCTCCATCCTTTGTTAACAAGTCAAACTTAAATTGACTTCTCCTTTAAATGGGCTCTAAAAGAGCACTTTTGAGGCAACCCATGGCATCCTTTCATTAAATGTTTAGCTTAATGTAATTATCACTTACATGTTTGAGTTATTGTTATTCATGGCACTGGTGTGGAATCTTGAATCTACATGCTTTAATGTAAATATATAAGTGAATGGTTTCATTGGGTATGAAATCACATTAGATGTACAACTTAACAAACAAAAAGAATGTTCCTTTGTTAGCTCTGTGTATCCTGCAAAACTTGTTATTCACCTCACTGGCTATTAAAAATAGTTAAACTATATCTACAGAACACACATTGTTACTGTGTTAGAATAGAACCAGAAAGAGCCAGGTTCAAGTCTAGCTTCAGTCACAGAGTCACTGGATAACTAGGGCCAATCTAATTCAGCCTAGCCTCCCACACAATTTAGGATGGTTGTTGAAAGAAAATAATATTAGAAAAGTAAGTTGATATCACTGTCTGCCAAACTAGTTTTTCAGGATGAACTAGTGTATTAAATAGTTTAATTAATATCTTCTAAATTTGACAACGTAAGTTATAGTACTGAGTTACAAATGAAATAATTGTATTAGTACTATCAACGTGACCATGGTGATGATGATGATTTTTGCAATGCCTCAGTAAACAGTAAACAATACATTCTGTTTGTGGATACAAAGTATATTTGCTTAAATTGTAAGTGTAATACAGTGTAACAATTTTTAAGAACCTTCATTTGAATCTTGACTTCTCTTTGGGGAAAGGCATTTCCCCTATATCTCCTACGAGTCTCCTTCTGAGAACTGGGTTCTGGATGGTGTACGTCAGCTTTGTTCAAACTTGGCAACTCTGAGATGTGTGGACTTCAACTCCCAGAATTTCCTAGTCAGCATGGCTGGCTAGGGAATTCTGGGAGTTAAAGTCCACACATCCTAAAATTGCCAAGTTTGAGAAACATTGGTGTAGATTATGGGGAAAGGGCTGGTAATGCAAGGGAGAACTATTACAAAATGTCCTTGCTTATATGAAGAGAAGAAAAATGAGGATTGGAGCAGTCATAATTACAGCATTGTGGTTGTGTATGCCATATTTACCTAAATGAGGGGTGTCAAACTCAAGACCCGGGGGCCATATCTGGCCCATCGGGTGCTTAGATCTGGCCCACAGGGCTGCCCTGGAAACAGTGAACAACTGGTGCCTCTGCCAGTGAAAACAGAGCTCGGGAGGGTCTCACACGGGTCCTCCTGAGCTCTGTTTTCACTTGCAGAGGGTTGCAGGAGGCCGTCGCAGCTGAAAAAGGAGCTCAGGAGCCCGTTTTCTCTGGCAGAGCACTCAGGCCACCACAGGTGCCCCTGACACGAGTGATGTCAAGCTGGCCACGCCCACCCTGGTTGCACCCACTCCAGCCCCCCTGAGGTCAAACACAACCATGATGCAGCCCTCAATGAAATTGAGTTTGACCTAGATAAAACTAGTGTGTCCTTCAGAAGAAAACAGAAAGGGCTAGTGACCGAAACAGCAGTGATTCAGTAGTATAAAGAGACTGTAGAAGGCATTGTGGATTCAGATGATTATACAGACAGTGAAAGAGGCAATTTTTCAGTGATAAGGCAGAACTACTCAATTTTAGAGAGGAAAAGACCACTTAATATTCTGCATATTTTGCACATAAAAGAGTCCACATCACTGATAATAATGAGCTTCACCCATGTGAAGAAAAGGTTGGGTTTTTTTTCCTCACAACCCCAACTTTCATCTTGTGACTGGATAGGATAGTGGCATAACTAAACTCATTCTAAGCCATTTAAAACTCATGGAGAAGAGAGGGCTACATTGTTGATGAAAGGAATGCTTAAGGCAACACAAAGCACACAGACCAAGTATCCTGAAGCAGCACCATGTGTCATTGGCTGCTCTTCCAACCAAAAATGGGAAACTGTGTTATTGTTACTAAGGAGGGGATAGAAGAGAAGAGAGGTTGTGATAATAGCCAATAAGTGGTAGTTTATACTCAGTGCAGTTGTCTATGGAGATTCTCAGTCAACCAGGTCATAGTTCTCCCAAGGGTGCTTTTTCAAGTGACAACTGAACTTTGTTTTTCTTTGAAGATGTTTGGCTTCTCATTCAAGAAGCTTCTTGGATGAGAAGCAAAACATCTTCAAAGAAAAAGCACCTTTGGTACTCAGTTCAGGAATTCCTTTTCTCCAAAGCATCCCATTCTCTGGAAAACCTTGTGTTTCCAACACTGCTATGGCTTATCTCAGTGAGTATCTTAGATCCCGATCCACATTTTTGCTTCCGTGCTATACTTCCCCATCCCACATCTCTCTTTGCCCTGAGAAGTCCAATGCAGAAGTAGCCTGCAGTACTGCATTCTAACCACTGCACCACCAGTTTAAAAAATAAATAAATAAACAAATGAACAAATAATACATACATACATACATACATACATACATACATACATACATACATACTACTATCATGGCAGCAATAAGCTATGAAGAATACATTCCCATTGTCCAGCTGTCAATTTCCATGTAGTAGGAACATAGCTCAAAATAATAAATGGGTCTGAAAATATTAAATTTGTTTTCAAAGTCAAATTAATATATATAATTACTTCTCAGAATACAATGTCTTCATTAATTTATAAAAAGTTTAATAAAGTGTTAAACTGGTTGCATCTTTAACAACATGATGATTTATTAATTCCTTTTCTGTATAAAAATAATGGATAGCCCACTTTTTTTTTTGTGGTAGCCATAATCTGCGATCTAATAAGGGTTTTGACTTTGAGGTTAAAATGCTTTCCTATTGTTTACACAATATGGAGGTTTCCAGTTCCTTATTCCATTCAGTCTTTAAAATTTGCATATTAAATTGATGTATTGATAACAGATATTTATGAAGAATGATTATAGGCCATTTGGTCTCATAGGATATAATAGTACTTTTTAATACCTTAAGTGTCCCTGAGGCTATAAATGCCACTAGTACATTTATTGAGACATAAATAAATGTTGTAATTGTAAATACTGCCAGTGGGTGGCAATTGACAAATGGTATTTATCTTTTAACATAGGAAATAATAACAATCATTATTATCATCCACTAGTAGTTGATCTAATATAAAAATATAGCATCCAACCAGCACTTCCTAAAGCCAATTATTTAAGTCAGTTTTGAAGTTTAGATCAACCCATAGCATCAATATAGTATGAGAAAAACAATGAAAACATATTTTTTCCAGAAAGAATATTCCACCATTTTCAACCTGCTATAATAGTAACAGGAAATTCAATTAATTAAAGGTGCTATATACAGATTTCCAAGAGGGCTCAGAAAGGAGGATGCCCATTAAGTGAAAACTTCCAGAATTTGGTGCTAGGCAGAAAGTATATGGTGCAATTCAATGTTTGGAAAACCAGAACCCCATCTTTAATTGACATCTGTATCTTTTTCAGAGATGTCTTCAGAATTGAAGAACCCCATAGAGATTTACCAAAAAAAAACAAAAACAAAAAAAACACACCCCACTAAATTATTGAAAATGTTTTCTGGGTATGTGGATGTGGCAGAGAAGTAAAGAATTTGCCCCGCCCACAGCAGCTGTGCTTGCCCTTCTTGGTATGGCAAATGAGGGTCTGTATGATCCTCTCAATCCAGGAATGAAACACAGTCATCCTAGATGTGGGAGACTTTGTTTCAGGCAGACAGGAAAAAGAAACATTTTAGGCAAAGCAGCTGAAAAGACAGGAGTGAAGAAGATCAAGAGTGGCTTATGTTAAGCAGGAAGAGGAGACAAGTAGTCAGTGATCCAGACATGGCTACGAGCAAACACCCAATCATCCACAGAGACTGGGCTGCTCTGGTATCAGGTGATTTGCCTGTAACAATCTCAAAACTGGTTCTCAACATTTGTGATTATGCCTATCTATGTGGAAAGGGTATATCTTTCAACTAATACTCCAAATGTTTTTATTTTCCACTTCCCCCCCCCCCCCAGTCTAGATATAAAAGGCACACTGATATTCTGCGGCACTATCAAATTATGTTACAATCCAACAAAAATGCAACCTTTATGGGTGAGAGTATAACTTTTTTTCACTTTGTGTATGTGTGTGTGTGTGTACACATACACACAAAGGGCTTACAAGCAGTAGTAGTCCAGGGTATCTTTTACTGTAGCCTTACATAGTTGTAACTACATCATTGTTATTTTTAACCATAAATATCTACATAGTTATAAAAATGCACCCAGTTTTAAAATAACTTGAAACAGCAGTAGGTCTGTGTTGTGGCTCATGGCTTCAGTTCATATGACCTTTCAAATTCCACTCGATTCTCCCACAATGAGAAAATTATCTACTTACTTGAATGCATTATTAAAATAGTTGTTAAATTGCCACAGAATAGGAATTGTGGACAGGAAACAACAGTTTCCTAAGAAATCCAAGAAATACCAGTATAGATGTTACATTGCTAACACTTGCGTATTGTGCAACTGGTGTGCAAAAAAGATACATTACAGCAATATATTATGGATCTCCTGTGGCAAAAACCCAAAGGTGCTGCTTTTTCTTTTTCTCAAGAGGCAACTGGATTTTCTGATTTTTCTTTGAAGACATTTCGCTTCTCATCCAAGAAGCTTCTTCAGCTGCTTTTTCCTTTTCCTGTGAGAAAAGTGCTCTTACATCTAAGGGGAAGAATTCCCACACTGTTTCATCCAGAAGTTACAATTCTTGAAATTCACAAGCAGGATGAAGGCAAGTCCTTGGTATTATTTTCCAAGCATTTGGAGATAGTCGGGTCCCTATAGTGGACTGGAGGCTCATTAATTTAGCTTTTTGGCATCAGAGCGCCCAGGGTCGGGTCAATTTGCATGTCGAAGTAATTTGCATCTCCGTGGGCGGGGCTTCGCGGCAGCCTTGAAAGTCTCTTCTTCCGAAGCATTTTAAAGCGGCGTCGGGAAGGAAGGGGTTAAGGCCGCGACGCGCACTTTTCTATTTGCGGGGTCGGGTTGGGAGTTCGCGGCGAGGCTGCCCGTCGCACGCAGTCTTTCCCCTCGGCCGTGCTCGCCTGGCCAGCCTCAGCGCGCTCCTCCTTCTCCTCCTCCTCCTCCCCGAGCAGCAGGTGGCGGCGGCGGCGGCGGCAGCGGCGGCAGCGGCAGGCGCAAGAGAGTTAACCCCGTGGCCGCGACTGTGAGGGGAGCAGCTAGGCAGCGGCTGCGGGAAGAGAAGAGGCAGCAGCCGGGGACGGAGGGTGTAAGCTGTGGCGGCGGCGGCAGCGGCGGGCAGTGGGTTGCTAGGGATGGAGGGCGCCCGTGTCACCCGGATGTGAGTGTCATGTTGGCCCCAACTCGAAGAGGTTCGCAGGCGGCGGCGGCGGCGGCGGCGGTGGCAGAGGGGAAGACCCAGCGGCGGCGGCGGCGGTGGTAGACCCAGCGATCCCCAGCCTTCGCCTCTTGCCAGCCCGCACCACCATCATGAGGAGGACCGCCGGATAGCGGGCGACCCCAGGTCAGGGAAAGGACTGAGGCGAAGATAGGGGGACCGTCCTCGCCCACCCCGCTTCGGAACAGCAGAGGAAGGAGCGCGCCCGCGCCTCGGGGCCCCCCGAGAAAGTGACCATGCTGCCCCAACAGCTGCTGCAGCAGCAGCAATTCCCTGAAGGTAAGAGAAGCTGCCGGACCCGAGCGCTCGCTCGCTCGCTCGCTCCCTCCGCGGGAAAGCAACGAAACGCCGCCGCCGTGCCGGGATTAAGTGGCGGCGGCGGCTTGGGGAAAACCGGGAGTTGCAGTGGATTAAAGAAGGGGGTCGCGGGGAGGATTAAAAGCAGAGGAAGGAAGCCAAGGGATCGAGGGAGGAGGTCAGGGGTTACGGCAAGCTTCCGAGGCGAAAGCTGGGCGCGCCACAAGCGACGCTGCCCTCACAACCCGCCGCCTTCGCCTCCGAGCGCCTTGCACTGATTTGGCACGTCTGCCCCCCCCCTTTTTTTTTTTTTTGCCTCAAGGCTGCGCTGAGGATGGGAGGGCGAGGGAGGACAATCTCCCTGGGCGTTTGGTGGCGGCGGTGGCCCCCGGGTCACACTACAACATGTCTATTGTCGAGAGCGCTCGGGATGACCGGAGAGGTTCGGCGAGGTGATCTTAAGGAAAGCCAGCGCTGCCTTCCCTCCTGCCTTCTCTCCCGCTTGCCAAAGCGTCAAGGGAGAGGAGGCGCACGGGGCTCGTGTGTATTCCTCCCTTTGGCAAACAGACTCCGGGAGACGCTGCTGCTGCTGCCGCCGCCGCCTCGCCTCCCTCCCCGGCTTCCCGGAGCTGCGTGGAAATGATTCATCCTGCTTGAATTGACAGGCGCTTTGAGAAAGTGCGCGCGCGCGTGTGGCCAGAGGGCAAAAAAAAAAAAAAGAAAAAAAGATTGACTCCCTCGGGAGCCCACCTGCTTCACTTTCAGAGGTGCCTTGCAAAGGAGAATGGGCGGAGGGGGGTGGGGTGTCTGCTGCCTTCTTCCCTGGCATCCTGGCCCAGAAGTAGCCAAATAAACAAACAAAATACATAAATGGAAAGTGGGGGTGGGAGGGTGGAAGAAATGATGAAACGATTTCAGGAGAAACCATTGTCGGGTGGATCTGACCGCCTTTGCTCTCCTATGGAGTGATTACAGGCCAGAAGGGCGCTCTGCTCCTTGAATAACCTGGTCTTGTTGCAGCCCTGTCTGCTCTCCACCCCCCTGGGTTGCTCTCAAGAGATCCCTGAGCGAGATTCATGATAGTTTCTTGGTCAGTAAAAGATGCCCTCTACTTCCGAGAGCTACCTTTACTCGGCTGCACATTAAGGGAGCCATCTTAAACATTCCCCCCCTCCACCCTCCGTTCTTCACCTCTCTCTGGATGTGTGCATACTTCCATATAGCTCTGGAGGGGTGGAAAGGGGAGGAACATCACCCAAAAATAATACATGGTTATTATCACTATAATATGGAAAGGAGTGCAGAACTCCCTCTCTTTTGTTTTTATTATTGCACTAATAGAAAGGGAAGTGATATTTGTAAAGGAAAGCCCTTTCTATTTCTGTATGGTGTCTAATTTTCATTGGTCACCATTTGGACATAATTTCTGACAGAGGCTCAAATTTGTTGTATGTCTTTCCATCAGTTTTCTCCACATGAAACCTGAAATTTAGAGCTTGTTTAGACGGTCTTCTTGTCCATTGGTGGTTTCATATATATATGAAACACACACACACACACACACACACACACACACACACACACATATATATATATGTATACATATAGTGTTTTTCTATAAAGACACCTCCCTTTATTCCTTTATTCCTTTATCAGTGAAATATAAATTCTATCTATCTATCTATCTATCTATCTATCTATCTATCTATCTATCTATATCTATATCTATATCTATATCTATATCTATATCTATATCTATATCTATATCTATAAAGTACGAAAGCTCCCTTACATAGTTTGCCGTTTCTCCTTTGTAACTTTGAGAACTCTTCTGAATTTATAATTATGTCAGTTTCATCGCTCATTTCATTATGATTGTTTTTTTTTTAGTATTTTACAAAGGATTTTTCGGAGTTAGGTAGCACTTGCAGAAGTATATAAGTATATAAGTAGAAGTATATAAGTGAAATGCCACAGAAAAGCCAAATTAAGACAGTGACTCAAGACGCTGTGGTTCGGCCATGACAACTTTTGTATGATGTGTTTATTACTCTATTTTAGTCTACATATCTCTATATTCATTTACTATGTTTAAATGTATTTTTAATTTTGTAAATATCTCTGGAAATGCTTTGGGTGAGATGCAGCATATAATTGGTAAAAATTTTTTAAAAGATGATATTAGTAAACTATTAGTAAGCTCAACCATAGAGATGAAATGAACAATCTCACTTTCAACATGGTCCTTAATTGTAGTACAATACAGGTACTACTCATTTACAACTGTTAACAGTGATGGAAAAATAACTTTATGACCAGTCCTCGCATTTATGACCTTTGCATTTCTGTAAAGAAAAGTTGAAGATCATAAGCACAGTCACAGTTCTACTAGAGACCACTTCACTTAATGACTTAATGACTAAGTTACTGGTCCCAAATGTTGTTGCTAAACCAAGACTAGTTGTAAGCTTCTATATGGTTCTATACTCTGCATTAAAGTTTTGAAAGTCTTTCTTCTACATTTTTCTTATCTTAGCTCAGAGTTTTTATCTGGTTTTGTATTACTAACTTCAAAATGTATCTAACAGTTCAAGAATTAGTTTACTGTAACTGTTTCTATAGTGCTTTGACTAGGTAGATCAAGGCACAGTAAAAAGAAGTTCTCCACAATTACTATTGCAGACTCTTAAGTCCAGAAAATATGCACAAGAATTCAAAACACAGAAAAGTGTTTTGTGGATGTACTTCAAACCACAGGCCACAAGTGGAGGCATAACATGGATTACATATTCAAAGAATTAATCACATAGAAAACATTTACAGATTTTATTCACAAGGCTCAGGATGTTTTTTTTTTTAATTTATTTTTTTTTAAATATTTTTTTTTACTTCATCAGCTTTTAACTGCTTTTGTCCTGCTCGTAATTTGGCTAGAAATGAATGTGGAATAAGACAACCCTGTCTTAACCCACACAGTGCTTTGGCCATGGTGATGGCTTATATTTGATCTGGACTGTTTGTTACTACAGCCTCTGATTGATGGGTCCCCTTTTGCCTGTGGCCAGCTCCACCACTACCATGTAAAAAAACCCTCACACATTCCAGTGACAGAGAAGTACTCTGAGGATGGGCTCCAGAACAAGTCCGAAAGCTCAGGAGACTAAAACCTCTTAGATTGGATCCTAAAAGATTGGATCCAGATTGGATCCTAAAAAATAAGTTTTACCATTTTCTTGTCACTAGTTGGATAGAAGGGGGAAGTGGCAGAAATTCACCTATTTTAAAAACAAACAAAAAGTAGTTTAAACTTGCTCTATTCCATTGATAAATGGAAGGGAGGGAGGGAGGGAGGAGCAAGTCCAGCTTTTCAGCCTTTCACCTGTGAACTTGTTAAAGAAAATGACAATCTGAGCAACAAAAACAGTGATTGAGAGTACTTCCTCACCAGGGGCCACAACAGCTGGTTGGAGAAGAAGGGTCTTGCTTTTTAAAGCATGCAAACCAGGTAGCATGGACTGAACCAGGGGTGAACTTCAAAATTTTAGCAAGGGGTTCTCTGGGTTGCTGGGTGGCCGTGGCCATGATGGGCGTGGCCTAGTCAGCCTCCTGCATCACAGGAGGCTGCCCCCCCCCCCCAGGCTCCAGAGGCTTTCTGGCCTTCCTGAACTTCCGGTAGGCCCGTTTTTCACCCTCCCCGAGCTTCCACATGCACCCTGCACATAACTGCATCCAAAACAGGCTGTATGTGGATTCCTGGGAGGGGTGGGGCGGGACCAGCCAGGAGTGGGATTTGGGGGTTCTCCAAACTGCATAGAATCTTAGCTAGAGGTTCTCCTGAAGCCCTAAAAACCCCCAGCAGCCCATCCCTGGACTGAACCAATGCAGATGTAAAGCAGTTTTTGACACAAATCCAGAAAACATGGCTGGAAGTTGCATTGAATAGATTCAGGATGACTCACTCTCTGGAAATGGTGGGTGGGTTGTGCTCACATTGGAGTGAACTGGACATATGATTTGTCCAGAGATTGACTCACTTTCAAATATACAGCAGCAACCTTATTTACACAGCAACACCAAACATCTTCACTACACACACATGGAAGAACAGCTCTTTCCCCATCTGTGAGAAAATTCTGTCTTTCTATCCATCTCTCAGCTGAAAATACTCAATCTGGCATTAGTCATTAAAGTGGGGAGAGGTGCCACCAATGATAATTGGATAATGGTTTGAGTGTTGAACTACAAACAGGGTGACACAGGCTCAGATCTGCACATATTTGGTACCTTTCAATATTTTTATGAATATAAAATAGAGCAGGAAAATAATTTGATTTATTAATTTTATCTTTAGGACCAGCCAATTGTCTAGAGATTCAGTAATACAGGATGTTTTACACTTCTGGAGAAGAATAAGATAACAACGTAATGAATAAAAATCATTTGTTCTTAGATTCAGGGTTGTTCAAAACAAGAATTTTAAAACTTCATATAACCCCCCTGCCCTCCCCAAATTAATGTTCCTAACTTTGGTTTTTCATTCACTCTTAAATCGTGTTTGGATGGAATCTTTTTCCAGACTCCACTACATTCAGAGTATTAATCTTAAAAATCAAGTATCACTAAGGAGGGAGGGAAGAGAAAGAAACAGATTCCCCCTCCCTCCCTCCCTCCCTCCCTCCCTCCCTCCCTTCCTTCCTTCCTTCCTTCCTTCCTTCCTTCCTTCCTTCCTTCCTTTTTACATGTCTTGTTACATGCACAATAGAGTTCAGAAGACTCCTGGAAGATCATACATGAGCACTGCAATTAGGTCCATCACTATCATTGCTGCCAAGATTTTCTGCTAACTCACAATTTGTTAGTGTAAACTCTGATCCAGGAATTTTGATGGCCCCAAACTGGAAGCCATACAGGTAGTCCTCAACTTACAACAGTTCATTTAGTGACTGTTCAAAGTTACAATGGCACTGGAAAAAATTGACTCATGACTGTTTTTCACATTATGACCGTTGCAGCAACCCACGTGGTCATGTGATCAAAATTCAGATGCTTGACAACTGATTTATATTTATGACAGTTGCATTGTCCAGGGGTCATATGATCACCTTTTGCAATCTTCTGACAAGCAAAATCAATGAGATAAACCAGACTCATTTAACAACTCTGTTACTAATTTAACAACTGCAGTCATCCACTTGACAACTGAAGCAAGAAAGGTTGTAAAATGGGGCAAAATTCACTTAACAACTGTCTCACTTAGCAAGAGAAATTTTGGGCTCAGTTGTGGTCGTAAGTTGAGGACTACCTGTGTTTTGTTTTTGGCTTCTAAGTCTGATTTGTTAGAAGAGAAATGAGGCAATTTCTGGATCACATGTAACACACTGTGCTAAACAAAGTGCAGAAATAGCTTCTTTGGTTTCTTTAGTTGCTTAACTAGCAGGAACAGCCAAGTGGGAGCTCCTTTATGATTTCATAATTCTTTGAAGGTGCCTTTGTTTTCTGCCCTGTGGTTGCCATTTTGTTATAAATAGGGCAGGAAAGTGAATTATCGTACACAGGACAGTACTGCAGTGTGGATGAAATCTGTATTCCATCTCATAGTTGTATTTTCAACATCCCCCATCTGTGTTAATAATTGGCATTTTGCAATTTATGGTCACAGATTTACAAACTTAGTCACCTCAATTATTGTTTCCCCTATATTGTTGATTCTTCTTTCACTTCGTTTTGAGTTTACCTTTCCTAAAGCCAAACATCAAAATGCAATTTGAAGGGACAAACTCCTATCCCTTTCCTAAAGTTGAGATGTGATAGCGCGACTATGTCAGATTCTGAATTCACATTGCATTTTGGAGGCCAGAGAAAAGACATTAAAAAAAAAAAAAACAAGCAACTAGAAACAATGCCAACCAAAGCGCATGGATTCAGACTTCTCATATTTGATATATGTAATGGGTAAGCAAGATTAGTGAATTCAGATTTCAGTGGTGGGAGGAATAGCTTAATTGAAATCAGTGGAACAAGTTGTTCACTATTAACCGTCTTAGTTTCTATGGAAGTACCATTTAATAATCAAATATATTAAAGAATATTGCAGACCATGTTTCTAGCAGAATATTTCTTGTTGGCTATTTCATTTGAGTTTCCATAGTAATAGATATATTACACATCGGAGAATATCTAATGCTTGCTCATATATTCAGAGGAAGAGAAGATCCCTTTAATGAGATGTTTTTTTAAAAAAAATCCCTGTTCTGAGCAGAGTGGGTTGGACTGGCTTTTTGATTCTAAAACAATGAATACTTAACACTCCAAAGAAGAAAGAAATTGGAATGTTTGCTTTTTAAAATAGATGACGTTCAGCTTCTTAAAGAGGTATCTAAATGGGAAATTTCTTAGCTTTGCAAAGCATTTGATACAGATGCCTGTGATGCTTTTTCCTCAATCTTTTAATTTCAGCAGAAAGGGTCTGTTGATTTTTGTTCTTTTTTTAAAGAAAAGGCCTCAAATTTTACCAAAACCTAAGTCTTTTCAAGAAGTTTGAAAGAACCGGATTATTTCAGAAAAACACAAATTAATTTTCTTCTTCTCTTTTGTTTTTCCACAGAAGCAAGCTATGCAAATAGCACCAGAATTCCTCTTCCTGGTGACAGCCCAGCACTCCAGCCGAACAATTCAGCACCTACCAAGCAAACGGTGCTATCTTGGCAAGCTGCAATTGATGCTGCTAGACAAGCTAAGGCTGCCCAAGGCATGAGCACCACCCCAGGTCAACCTGTAGGATCTCTGTCCCAAAGAAAGCGTCAGCAATATGCCAAGAGCAAAAAACAGGGTAATACATCTAATAGTCGGCCAGCCCGTGCTCTTTTCTGTCTATCCCTCAATAACCCACTCCGAAGAGCCTGCATTAGTATAGTAGAATGGAAGTATCCTTTCACTGGAATTTAGTTCTATCTCCTGTTCTCTGCGGACATGAAGATCATATCAGAAAGGCATACTTGGGCTCACTCTCTAGAAGAGAAGGAATTCAGTACTTTTTGGCGGTCGTTTAGGGCAACGTCAACCTGAGCAAAGTGCAAGTTATGATGAATAAATTGTGGTTGAAAGAAAGTCTGTTTTTTTCCTTCCTTCTTGAAGATATGGGCAGGATGTTGATGAGTTCATATACTTTAGATATTTCTTTCCCATAGCTGAGACTGGATCTGGGATCTTTTAAGGGAGATAATATGCTTGGTGATTAGGGTCTTCCTCAGTGAGGAGGTAGGGTTATAGCCAGTGGTGGGATTCAAATAATTTAACAACCGGTTCTCTGCCCTAATGATTTCTTCCAACAACCAATTTGCCAAACTGCTCAGAAAGTTAACAACTGGTTCTCCCGAAGTGGTGCGAACTGGCTGAATCCTACCACTGGTTATAGCCATGAAGATGAGTGGGGTGGGAAGGTACATTTCCTATTGAAAGAACCATTGCTTTTTGACAATACAGGACATTTTTGAATTTGCCACTTTTACAGGACAACGGGACTGAGCAAGTGATAGCTGTGTAGCTTCAGCCACATCTGATTGAAACTGATTTATTGGATCCATTTTAGTTGGATTTAGTTGGATTTCAGGCCCAAGTAGATCACAGGGACAGTGTAGTCACCTTTATGGACAATGTGTTGAGAGAATGTGACAAGGGTAATATTTCTTTTCTTCTCATCCTGGATGCTTTGGCAGCTTTTCATACTGTTGACTGTGGTATCCTTGACTGCTTTTGGGAAGTGATGGTATTATTGTACAGTTTTTATTCTGTCCCTCATGATTTTTAACATACTGCTAGGAGTGATTGCAAGAGAGTGTAGGGCTGGGTGTCATGCAGGATACCTGTTTCCATTTTCCCTTTTTTTTTTAATCTTAGCTGCACTAGGTGGTGTTTCCTCTCCTTGAAGAAATAATATGCTATTTGAAGTGCTGATTTTCCTTGGCACAGTATGACAGCATCTTTTGCCAAACTGAAATCATATTGTCCTTAAAGGGTTTATTGCAGGTACTGACTAGTCAGCCTTGACTAGGAAAAGCTTTCTCAGTAATAGAACCATCAGTATGGAGTTCATGACCAAATGAAGTCTAGATTTCTCCATATATGCTTTCTTTTAAGAGTCTAAAAACTTTTTTCCCACTCATTCTTCCTTTTCTAGTAGTTTTTTTAAAAAAATATGGCTGATTTTTTTTTTTTGATATTTTTACATTTTACATTAAACACTGGTTTGTTGGGTGTTGTAATATGTAGCTTTTATATTCTATTGTGAAGCTTTTGAAAATATTTAATTAATTTTGGATTTCTTAAGCGTTGTTTCAATCTTTATTGTTTGCTGCCATAGTAGACTTGCTGGAATGTGTGGGTTATAAATATGATAAATTATCCTTCCCTTCTTAATTAAGTTCAGCTCAATATGAGCCATTCCAAGCTAATATTTCTTATGTCCAATGAACTGGCAGTAACTCCCATTAAATAAGTGGTAATTACTTCTTAGAAGAAGTGTAAATAATACAATTTGTGCTTCTAATTTCATTTAAATTAATGCATACATTCAGTCAGTGTTGAGTTTTCAGTGGAATTTTGTGCATCTTTCGTAAAATATCAGTAACTTTTTGTTATTTAAGTGACATAGCTTTTTCTTAGATTGTTCTCCCCTAAAAACTATCACTTTGTGCATATGTAAAATTGATGTACACAAATTGGATTCGATACAAAAATTCTATAGAAGAAGGAGCATTTCCATCAGTGGAATGGAGCTTTTGGATTTAACCCAATGTACTTTATATTATAGTTGGATATTGTTTCTACTGAGACAGCATTTACTGGGTATATTTTTGGGCAATTAACATTTATTTATTTACGTCATTGTATGCTGCCCAATCCCATAGATTTTAGGAGGCTAATAATTTGGTCATAAAATGAATCATCTTCCCAAAAGAAACCCTCCCCCACACAAAATATACTCCTCAATATTTGGCAATTAGAATGAAAATCAGGAAATCCATATAATTTGCTACCTCTATGCTCTCTAGATTGCAAGGCTACCAGTGAATGGCTACCAGGATTATCTCAGATTGCATGAAGGTTTCTTAAAGTGATAGGAACACCCTCACTCAAAGAAGTATTGATTACTGCTCAAATCCAACTTCTTGCCACTTCATGGGAAATATTAACCAACCATGAAGAGCAGTAATCAAAATAAGAATTGATGGTAGTAATACTATAGAAAGCCCTGTCAGCTTCCTCAAGATTGGCAGGCTCAAATAATTCCAGATGGCTTCCCAGGATGAAGACACAGTCATTTCTATTGTCATTATCTAGATGGAGTCCATGTTCTCTTAAATCTGAGTGGCTTTATTGGACAAATGCCCCCAAATTCACTCAATATTTAATTAGAGATTGCAAATAGGGATGGAAGAGCAAACTATGTCATTGAATTGTGACATCATTATGGAAATGATCCAGTTTGTATAATTCATATTATTGGTTTTATGTCATAATCGCAATCTGTGTCATTTCCATGATGATGTCACAATGCACATGACATCATTTACTTGTCCATTCCTCTTTGCAATTTTTCCAAGTATTTGAAGGTCTAACTTTAAGAATTTGAAGTCAGGTAACAATATTCATAATGGAATGCAGTCAGCCTCTAGTTATTCTTTCTCAGCCAAATCTACCTCATAGATTAGCTGTTGAGAGAGTGAAATGAAAGAATAGAACACAATTTCACTGTTACTGGAAGCAACCTGATGTCTGATGATTCTAAAGCATTGTCCTGTCTTTGGTAGCCTGGAAAAGAGAGGTTCTTGCTTTGTACTACATCTTTCCTGCTTCTTCTTTGATGGGAACTATGGGCACTTAAATTCAATAAATGTGTAGGTAACTAGGCAGGAATATAGACAACTCTGGCATGTTACTTGTATTCGAGTTCCTTTAGTACTAGTGATAACAATGGATGGACATGAAGTAGCAAAATTATTTGAAAGCATTTTATAATGGTTTATAATTATTGATTTTATATACATATACAATTTAGATTATTTTTTAATAACTCTACTATGAAAAAATGTAATGTGAAGTAATAAGACACTGAAAGGCCCTAAGTGCTCAAAGACAATCCGACATGGGAACATAATTGCCTGTGGAAGATAGCTGTCACTTTCATCAATCACAAAACCAAACCAAATGACAGGAGCATGCCGATTTAACTTCAGAAAGACATTTCTTGTATATAATGCAAAATTAACACAAAATAGTACTATGACAAAGATTTATATGTCTTACAACTGAATGTTCCTTAACAAGATCTTTAAGACCGTTTGACATATTTATATTACTGGCTATTTTTGCCAATTGTGTGGCCTTAGCTGTTTACATCCCATTTCCAGAAGATGATTCTAATTCAACAAACCATGATTTGGTAAGTAGCATTTTTACCTTTATCTTTAAACTGTCTTTTAAATATTTAAAATGTTTTTTTGAATTTGCTCAGGTGGCCCTTAAAAGTTAAAAAGGATTGTTTATTTAGTCAGGTGAAAAAAGTGAATCAACATTTAAACATTAAATATATTACTTTGATTGTAAGGTCTGATAGTCATATTCTGGTTTCTGAAACAATAAGATGCATTAGCAGGAAAATGGTAATTGGATTTATAGGTGGCTGCTGTTTAATCTTACATGCTGTTTGCTGTGTCAGTGCTCTCTGTTCTTTTACATCTGGCTGTCACATGAACTTTTGTTTCTCTATTCATTTCATTTTGATTGCTTCCTTGCTATCAATAGAAAATATTGAACATATTTTCAAGGCAGGAATAATATTCCAGAAAATAACTTACATATATAATTGCCTTCCTAACCAGATAATCAGATGTTGGTTACATTTGGAAGAATGCTGTTCCTTTAAAGGAAGTGTGTTAGCAGGAAGATATTCATATAAGTAGATGCATGTTAAAATTATAGACTTGGCTTTTGTTAGCAGAAAGTGTTTTCCAATCATGGAAGAATGGTTTCTCATTTAACAGAGAAGGCTTGAAGGAAAAACATTTTTCCAGAGATTGCATCAGTTTTGTGTACATTCATAATATTTTTGTTGAAATAAAATTAAGATAAACTAAGGAAAATATTAAAAATTTAAAAAAAAATAAGTGCAAAAAGAAAGAAAGAAAAAAAGGCAAGGGAAAAGGAAAAAAGGAAAATAAATAGAAGACAAACAACAGCATGCATATAAATTCACTCTAGAAGAATTTAAGTATATTTGGGAACAATGTACATTGAGCGTATTGTCTGAGGCAATAAAAACGGGCTTAAAAAGAAGAGATAGAAGACAATGTAATGGAAAAACAGGCTGTTATAGACATAGATTTAAAATTGATAGGATACAAGGATGATATTGACAAAAGATTATATAGAACAGGACTTACAAATGAAACAGGATGAAAATTTAATAGTTAAAAGGGATACACAAATAATAAATCAGAAGAGTGACTTGGATACATGGATTTTAAATTAGAAAATTGACTTGGACGATATTCTTACTTTGGATTTACAAGAGAGATATGTTATGCTTATAAAGGAATTCTTGAAAGGAAAAGAGAAGAAATCTGCTTTTGGAATGTTACTAAAAGGAATAATCAAGACCTTGAAAACAAAAGTTAATAAAGTTGATTTATTCTATGAAGGTTAAATTGTCAATGATCCTTTTTTTTCTTCTAAGAGCTGTTAATGACTAGGACTCAATCATAAGACTTTAATGATTTGGTAGTAGATATGAAATGAGAGGAACAGAATTGTGTTGTATTTTTAAAGAAAATAATAATTTATGGTATTAAAATTGAGGGAGATAAAAAGAACATGCTAAATTTGTGGGATCTCATTTGAAGGGATTAAATATTAATATTTAATCTGTTGTTTCTAGTAGCTCTTAATGGATTTTTTTTGGTTAAGATTGAATGATGAATTTTTAAAGTTTTGTTTATAGGTATAAGACATAGGAAGGTTTTTCTTCTTTGTGTTTTTAGATAAAATTACATGGTATTGTGTAAAGAAAGAGAAAAAAAATATTAAATTGTTTTACTGGTTTAAAGTTAATATATGTATATTGTTATTTCTGGCAGCTCTTAATGGAGTTTTGTTGATTCAGATTGAAATATGAGGCTTTATTTGCCAATAGATAAAATATGAGATATGGGATAAAGAAATTTTTGGCTGAAATAATTAGATGAAGTATTGAATTATTGAAATTTTTTGTACTTGTATTGATGAAAGAGAAAGTCATTCTTTTAGTACATTCATATAATATGCTTGCAGCTAACTATGGTTTCATTGAAATTTTGCCTAGAGTCTTCCCGACTCAAGGGTACAGTTGTGAATTATCATGGCTTGCTGGGACTTCCAGGCGGAAAATGATAGTTTCTTTTGGCTGCAGTGTGCCAGAAAAGAAACATATGCCTGGTTTTAAGTTCCTCTTTGTGGCTTGGTCCTTTGTGAAGGAACCATTGGCCCATTTTCACCTGGTAATCATGGCAATTGAAAAACAAACTAATTATGTGTGATAACTACCATGCACAACTAAGAACAAAATGGCCATGCCTTTCAACCAACATTGATAAACTATGCCTACATAGGTGGTAGTAATCTCCACTGTTTTAAATTAGATTTGCATTGTTATTTGACATGTATCTGCAAAAGATACCCAACTTTTGAGATTTATGGTTTTATGACATATGCAGGTTTTTTTTAATATCCTGTACTAATTAAATGAATATATCTATTGGAAATTTTTATCTCTCTATGCTGGGCTTTCAAAGCTGCAGGATTAAAGGTGTTAATTAAAATATTAAAAGCCATGTTGCACTGCTTTTGTATGTGTTTATAATATCGTGACCCTGCTTTCATTATTTGACTCCTCTTGCCCCCTCCCTGTACCTCTGTGGCTTTTCCCACTATAATTCAAACTGCTGATGTATTACAATGATCTTCCTCCTGCTTATACCTATACCATACCACGCCACACCACGCCAAGCCACACCACACCACACCACACCACACCACACCACACCACACCATACCATACCATACCATACCATGTACAGTACTGTGTTAGCATTTTGTTTAGTGTAGTGGTTAAGACATCAGGCTAGAAACCTCGGGCCAGTCATTTTCTCTCAGCCCTAGGAAGGACAAAAGGCAAACCATTTCTGAAAAACCTTGCCAAAAAAAAATTGCAGGTAGTGTCCCAGAACTGGACACAACTGAACAAAAGGGGGAAAAATACAACATTACCATATTATGGTAATACTATGGTAATACTCTGTGAGAAGTATTCCATTTGTGTGTAATTATACAGAGAATTTTAATGCTACAGAGTTATTTCATACTTCTCTTGTTTTCGATCAGTCATGAGCCTAAGACAATGGAAATAACCATGAATATTCAGTGATCAGAAATCTGTGATGTGGCACTAATGCAAAGGCTTGTTCTAGACCAGAGGCATGTGACACAACTGTATCTATTATACCATGAATTGTTTCTGGAAACTTAAGACGAAAAGCCTTAATTTTTGAATGCCTTCTGTGTAGTGTGATAACTTTTATGTAGAAGATTGTTGAAAACTGAAAGGATCTAAAGTAAAGCTGCAGGAGTTCAAATGATCAAACCAGCCATTTAATGGTCTGCTTGATGCCATATAGTGGTCATCCAGATTTGAGAGCTCAGAGTTGGAGAAGGAGGCACATGATTGCTACTTCAAAAATAGACATTTGAATAATCCTTAACAAGTTGATAGTCATGTTTTATTGATTGTATTGCTGTTTTCTGGAGATTCTGTTGTGTCTGTTTATTTACCTAACTACCTAGCTACAGTGTAGCTGTTATACACCTTCCTGCATCATTTAACTGTAACATTTGTGTAATAACTGTTTCATATTTTATTATGGCATAAGTCTTTGAGGACTACCAGATTTTCTTGGGATGCATAAAGTCATATGCAGGTAAATGATAATACTGAATGAGTGTAGTGAAAGCGTTCATTATGTTCACACATCCTTATGCAGTAATACATTCATGGAGCAGGGAGATTCTATTATTTGCAATGTGGACAAGTGCAGATCTCTATGGATGTTAAATACTTGCAAGAAGCATTTAAACAAAGAAGGAATTTCTGGTAGGCAGTGTTTCATTCTCATATCATAGTCTTGAGAGGTGTATATAAGGGATGTTTTAAAGCTGGCCAGTACAAAATTGTTTATGTTTCGTTTATTGAAAATTTGTCTGTGTATATTTCTGTACAAAGAAGTCACTGTTGAAAAGCCATTTAAAACTGTTACCTGTTTTATTAGAATATACTGCATATATACAGTAATTTGGTATGTTTTATATAGGTTTATTTCTTCAGGATAATACAAAAAATCCAAAGATAAAAACTTGTAGAAGAACAGTGTGTTGGATCAATTATTTGACCCAAAGGATTATTTTGTTTTTAAAACTTTAGGGCTCAGATCTCTACTTTGCTCTCAGTCCATTTAGAAGTTTATATAAATAACAAATATTCTTCTTGGTGTGAGAGGATAGGTTATTTTATAGAAAGTTTAGATTTCATATGTATGTCTTCTAAGCAAAGAGTAAGGTTCTTTTTTTTCTTATCTGAGGGTTTATTTCAAACACACTTTCAGTCCTTAGAGTCTTTTGTTAAATAAATTCAGAGTTACACTGTTTTCCTGGAAGCAGCAAATGTGAGTTCTTTTTGATTAGTACATATATATCTTTAACGCAGTTATGAATGCTGCATATGAATGCAGATGCAGATATATGTTTCATATTGTACCTTGGCTGTGCACATAAATCATTATCATGGGTATCAACAAGGTAGCAAGTGTGATGTGGTGAATCAAAACCTTTTTTTGTATTTATGGGACATCAACACATCAACCAAAGAGGCAGAGCTTGAATCACAATGTTGTGTCCATCGTTTTGCCTATTTTGATGCCTCTCATGGCCATGATGTTTTTTCAGTGATTATTTTGAACATTAAGCTAATTTGAACAATATCCATTTTAATTGTCTTTTCAAAACAATTATTAATATAAAAAAGATGTTTTTTAAAACTATATAATTGATTGCGTCTGCAGCATTAATTGTGTATTTTTGTACAGCAAACTTGATTGACTGCAAATGAGGACGTGGAAAGCATTGTTCATGGAAGGTACAGAGAGTAAGGATTTGTACAATGTAATTGAGAAAAAAAATGGTTAGAAATTGTTTTCTGCAATTTCTTTTTAGAAAAAAGGGTACAGCAATTGATCCATCCTCCCCCCCCTCCCTTTCTCTCTCTGTGTGTATAGTGAGTCGGTACTTAATTACTGCATACATTTACATTGTCAAATTTAATACAAAGACTGTGCCTTTAAATCTTTTAATTTAATTTAAACCCCTTTAAATTAAATCCCTTTTAAATCAGGGGTGCAGTCTTTTTCAGAATAAAATTGCATTTGGCTTTTAGGTGGTATAGTCTCTGGACAGCCTTTTACATAAAATATTTTTTAAAGCCAGGATTTCTAGTATTCTAAACTTTAAAAGAACCTGGATAAGTCATTGACATGTGAAAGAACTGGGATTTTAAATGTAAAGATTGAATTTAAAGATAAAAAATGTCTTTCTATAGTTGTGATTTTATTTTATTGTCAATTCCTAGCCTACATTCAAAAACAATGTTACTGTCTTTTAAAATATCTGAAGACTTTTAAAAAGTCTTTTTGCTGAGGCAATGCAGCTCTAGCTATATAATTGATTCTAGTGGTGAATTGCTCACTTTACTAAAGAATATTCATCTTTATTCATGTCGGATTCTTAGGTGGCTTATACAGTAAACTTTAAAATTTAATCTGTCTTCCATAAAGACAATCAATCCAGAAGGTGTTATAAAGGAAGCCAACCAATTGTAGAGTTTCTTTAAAAAAAAACCAACTACTGAATACAGTAGTATGAATGGCATTGAAAATGTTTATAACTGAAATCTATCATCCCTTTAAGGTCATGACATATGTTTCTAAAATGACAATCCTGTTTTTATCTAATAATAGTGAAGGTCAGTTGTTATTTCTAGTGAGTCATGTTAGTTATTTGCTGATAGATTTTTCAGGAGAGGCAGTCTGAGTACCTATGATCTGTTTTCTTCTATAGTTGTTTGTCAGACATTCCATTCCATAAAATTAATAAATAGTACAAGAACTGTTGTAAGAAGGCTGCAGTGATGTTGTAAATAAAACCCAGCTGGTGCTATTGTGACATTGCTGGAAGAAAAAAAACCCTCAGTCTGTAATATTGACAGTTTAAAAAAAAAAAAAAAGGGAACCATTTTTTTAAAAAAAGAAAACTCATACACTCTCTTTAGGAATAGAAAAAGGGAAAGCCATGAAGACCAAAAAACTGCCTTGGAAGGACTCTTCTCTCTTTTCCAATCAAGCCATTTCTACCCACCAGTATGTGGGAAAGATTCTCCAACCCAGCTTGGTGTAGAAGTTCAAGTTCTGGATGAACAGCAGGCTCCAATTCACTTTCAGCTAGAGCAGGGGTATGAAACTCAAGGCCCAGGAGCCAGATCCAGCCTGTGGGGTGCTTAGATGTGGCCCACAGGGCCACCCTGGAAACAGCGAAGGACCTGCCTGCGGTGCCTCTGCCAGCGAAAATGTGCTCCAGAGCTCCATTTTGCAGGAAGCGTCACAGCCAAAAACGGAGCTTAGGAACCCGCTTTCACTGGTAGAGCACCACCACAGGTGCCCCCGACATGAGTGACATCGAGATGGCCACGCCCACCCCAGCCATGCCCCCCACAAGGTCAAACGCAACCCTGATGCAGCCCTCAATGAAATCGAGTTTGACACCGTTGAGCTAGAGAAACTCACAGGATAACTCAGACCCAATTTCTTTCATTCAGCTTCAGAGATATTGTGGGGATAAAAGGAAGGGAGATTTCTATGTCAACCATCTTAAACTACTGGAGAAAACCAATAACAAATCTAATAAATGTAGGAGATTCCAACCCTTCATTGTGTAGTCATCCAAGTAATTAGCCATAGGAATAACCACTTCTTATGGTTTTTCTTCAGTCTTATTATACATAATAGTATATTATTATATATTAGCTACCTTGTTTTAGGTGATATGTATTTTTATTTCATAGATTGTAATATTTTAGATTTATACTTGCACAGTTAATTAACTATTATAGTAGAGTATGTTAAAACTTTTATTATGGAGACTCTCATGTTAGTATTTTCTCTCATTTGATTTTAGTTTCATGCTGCATGTTTTTAAATTTTGTTGGTGATTAAGTTAATAAGCATTACTATTACTTAACAAATATGTTTAATGGGAATAAAAATAGCAATAAAGGAGGATAAAAATTTAATGAATAAATAATTACTCCTAATACATAAATAAGTCACCTTGAAAAATGGGAGAGAAATAATTGTAATAAATAAATAGATAACCAACCAACTAACCAATTAGAAGAAGGATTGCTGTGTGAAAATGCTGAATATTTTGTTAGGAATCGGTACCCCCCTTTTCAAAATAACAGTTTGTGAAATTTTGTGTGTTCCAGAAGTACTTAATAAATTAGATCTGGTCTCTGATATAATTATGACATTAGAAAATATAAAAACTAAAAATCTGACTTGCAATACTGTAAAAGTATTGCAGTTTTAAAATCCCCTTTAGTAAAGACTTTAGTTAATGTGCTTTTTGCTTGTGTCAGTCAGAGAAACAAGATATTTCGGATGGGTTTTTTTCCCCCCTCTTTGACCTGCCTCATGAATAGAACCCACTATTAGTAATCGTTTATTACAACGTAACTTGAAAATCAGTACTCTTTAAATTTGAGTAAACTTTCTACGACTGAATACAAATTATGTCATCATCATCATCATCATCATCATCATCATCATCATCTTGGTTTTTATTAGATTTCAGAAAGTTAGTATTCGATCCCACACCTGCCTGAATTTTGGAACAATGCCATGTCACAGTTCTGTTGAGAATTGTTCCTTTCTCTCTTCCTTTGTACAATCCAGATAAGAATCCAATGAATCTAATGACTGCTGCCTCTTAATTTATGAACATTGTTGATGGTATTTTCCTTTCTGGTTTTATATCCTTTGGCTTTCTTCCCAGATACTGTTTAGCTCTATTATTTTAGTGAATGCCTCTTCTTATCTTTCTTTGTGCTTCTCACTCTGGGTTCTTTCTTGATTTCTGTTAAGACTTATTATTTCTCCCTTCTGTTCTGCTTTGAAGTGATAGCTTTGTTTCTTGGAATCTACAATGATGGGGAGCATGAATTTTGGCTCTTCAGGAGGGATTATAGGTATAATTGCTGCTGCATTATGGTGTTGAGGTATATGCTGATTATAGCAAAAGAAATTTTTGGATCAGTGCCTTGTTTCAATGATATAATATACAGAATAATCCTTTTCATTATATACAGAATGATCTTTTTTCCATTTTTGATGGAGATATTATTTTTCAAAGAAAATCAGTTTAAGAAACCATTCAATTCAGTTCAGGACATTGGGGATTTGATGCTGATACTAGTGAGAACAGGCAATCTTGAATTTCAGCTTCCATCCTTGATATGGCCAATGTTTACAGATGATGAGAGCTGTAGTCCTGCAGTACTAAGCACCATACATTGTCTGTATGTACAGTATTCACTTGAGATCCTGAAACAAGAAACAGAAGTTCAAATCCCTACTCATTAAATCCTAGGTGAGTTTAGGCAAATCTCACCCTAATTAACTTTAGAGTATTGCTGTGATGATCAACCTCTGCTGAGACCATTTGCAAAGAAACTGTGTGCATTATATTAATGTGAAATGTGTTAATGATAATGAACACTTTTTTGTTGTACTTTCTGCCTCCTTGGGCTGTTTTGGTATCTACTATGTTAAGAAAAAGAAGAAGTAATAGTATGCAAACTGGAAAATTATAAATGGAGATACTATAACCAGGACCTGGCCCTTCATAGAAGAGGCAGGGTGATAATAAAAGATGTATCTGGAAATACCCTTGATAATAACATGAGTTAAAATGAAGTTCTGTACATGCCTAAAAAGTAAATTCTGTTTAATAAGGTTTGCTTCCCAGTAATATAGATTAAATGCCAACCTAGGAATCGTGTATGTTACTGTTACAGTATATTGTTTTATGACCGTCAATAAACAAACAAAGTAGGATTTTTACTCTTATTAAGGTAAAACTAAGCTATATCTATATTGCACAATGAACCTCATAACTGCATTTAGCATTACTATATATTTATATTATATTCCAGAGTCATTCTGGAATTGGGCAGCACCAAAGATGATTTAAATAAATACACATGCATATTTTTTTTATATTATCTCAGTGCTTTTCATATAGAGGAGCTTTGATTGTAGGAAAGAAGCACTCCATCAAAGAAATAATAATTTACTAAAGAATAGTCACTGATCTCAGGCTCGGAGATACTAGGACTTAGACAGAATATACATTTCATAAATTATTCATGGTATTATTTCTGAAGATTTGAACAGCAGTTGTCTTGGTTATAACTTCTGTGCTATATCAAAACATTCATTTCTTGCCACTTTTTGACCGGGTTCCAAATATATTACAAATTGTAATTGTTTCAGTGTTTAGATATGCATATATCCCATAAAATTATAAAATAAAACCTGAAGCAGTTCCCTATCTGTGCGTCAAAAGACAACTCTTAAAGTTATCCAAAGTATTTTTTTCAGAAAAAAAACCCTTTTATTTTGCACAGGGTTATCATTTTGAAAACAGCTGATTGCTCCTCCAAAATAATTGAAAATAATTGAAATGCATCTTCATCAAACATATTTTATCTCGAGACGAGTTTAGGTATTGGTTTCACTGTATCAGAAAAAAGTAAATATAAAAGAATTTTTGATTTCCATCAGACATGTTAAATGTGATTCTCCTGTATCAAACTGCATAAAGGTCCATTGTTGGTTTCTTTTGCTATCCATTATTTTCCACTACGTCATGAGTTTTGTGTTATGGGACCTCTTTCATAAATCAAATTGTTGATTTGATAAGGGTTATTGTTTTACTATAAGGAAATATGACACTATGCAATGCATACATTTCACCATGCTTTCTTCAGATTAGTTATATGCCTTCAAGTCAATGGAGTCTTAGTGATGATGTAGATGGGTTTTCTCTAGCAGGATTTATTCCCAACTTGGTCCATCAGATCTTTCAGTGGTGCACCCATTACTGCCATAATTAAGTTCACCCTGAGTCCATCTACCTTGCTGGGATTCATCTTTTTCTCTTTCCTTTCACCTTTTCTGGAATTACAGATTTCTTAGATATTACATTATTACAGGTAGTCCTCACCTTGCAACAGTTCATTTAGTGACCATCCTAAATTACAATGTCACTGAAAACAGTGATTGATGACCATTTTTCAGCATCCCTATGGTCATGTGATCAAAATTCAACCGCTTGGCAACTGACTCATATTTATGATGGTTGAAGTATCACCTTTTGTGACCTTCTGACAAGCAAAGTTAATGGGAAAGCCAGATTCACTTAACAACCATGTTACTAACTTAACTGCAGTGATTTACTTAACAACTGTGGCAAGAAAGGTTGTACAGTGGCGCAAAATTCACTTAACTGTCTTGCTTAGCAACACAAATGTTGGGCTCAATTGTTGTTGTAAATTGAGGACTACCTGTATATATTTTGACTTTGGCTTACTGTCATCAACAGTGGATTCCACTGGTAGTCTCTTACTACAACAAAAGCTATCCAGGGTAAGCTATTGTATATAAACAAATAGCAAACCTGACAGACACTTACATTGATAATGTTACCTAGTTGGATAATGGAACATTGTCAAGCAAACAAACAAGCTCAGAGAGCTCCACAAAAGCTATTCAGTTTGAAAGGTCTGAAATTTAAATAACAGAGATACTGAACTTCATTAAAATGTACACTTCCACAATGGTGCAAACATGATGGATATTCTACCACATACCAGAATGGAAGTCACCAGCCAACAGGAAGCCATCTGCCAGTCATAGTGCTGCTGACTGTAATGTGATTTTGACAGATGGCTAAATCTGTGGTTGAACCGTTTCTCAGAACTCACTCTGGGCTTTCTTCCCATTCCCTCTGCACAACCCTGATCATGATTCTCCCTCTAAAGAGTTTGCAGTCCCTAGAGAGTTACCACATATAGTTTGAAACCCCTTATAACAGGGGGTCTGCAACCTGCGGCTCTGGAGCCACATGTGGCTCTTTCATCCCTCTGCTGTGGCTTCCTGTCGCTCAAAATATGTGTCATAGCCACCAATGTGCAACACCCACCGGCACATGATTTATTGAGCTTTTCGACCCATCTTTTTTTTTTTTTGGAGTTCAAAATGTTTTTGTTGCATGCAGAAATAAAAATATTTTCTCTGTAGCAGTTCATTGATTTTATAAATGCAACACATTATAGTTTTTTTATACATAGCATAAATGTAAAAAATGATATATGCAATGTTATCTTCATTTTAGATGTCAAAAGGGTTTTGTGGCTCCCGGTGTTTTCTTTTCTGTGGGAAACAGGTCCAAATGGCTCTTTGAGTATTTAAGGTTGCTAACCCCTGCCTTATAATAAAGCTATCAAATCTCAGTGGTAAAATCTGGACAATCGATAGATGGCACTAAAGAGATACAGAAAACTGTAACTCTTCCCTGTTATCTAGTGGTCATCTGGAAATGGAAATTATAATCTCTACCGTTTGAACAATAATTTAAATGGTGCCATGTGGTTATCTTTTAAGATGACGTCTAAGGCTGTAGGACTGACTTCTTCAGGAAAGAACACTGCTCTTTCCCTAGTTACCATATTGAAAGGAAGGAAACTTTAGAATATTCTTGGTGATGAGGCCAGATGGCTTGGCTAACAAAGCTTGCGCCATTTTGTTCCTTGATGAAGGAACATTGTGCCTCTCTATATTTGGAGAGAAAGAGAGAGGCTGCTGGTCTCTTTTCTGTGCATTGATAATGGGGAAGTAAATTATGATACTTAGGAGTTAGATAACTCCACATTGCTGGGTCACTTAGCTTAATTCAGATTTTATAATTCAGTCAGTTTTCAGTATCTTCTCAGCACAGAAGTTGAGTGAGAAAAAACAGATTGGTGTAGCATTACCAGCCAAATCACAATCTCTATAGCAATCCTATAGGCTCTTACCAATCACAGTTGTAAGTTGTTTTGATTTGTAAGAGTTTTTGATTGTTGAATTCAGTGTGTAATTTTTAACATCTTGCACTTGGCCAAACTCAATGTCAGGGATAAAATACTGATATTAGGGACAGTAGGACTTGTTATTACTTGCTCTTTTTCTGTTACAAAGTCAGTTCTGCCACATATCTTCTGGCAGACTTGTACTAGTAGTATAGATATATCTGAAAAGGAGTTACAGTGACAGGTTCATAATGTAGATAGGTAGATCTATGTTAGAGAAGCATTCAGCAACAGACAGAACCTAATAACATTTTTGCACTAGTCTAAGCCCTCACCAAAAACCCAATGCTTTTTGAGTTCAAGTTTGCAGTTTAAAAGTAACTGAATTGGTGAAAAATGTTTCTGGCAATATTTTAAACCAAGGTGTCTACAGTTCTCCCAATCTCAATGCTAATGTTTTATGTGACCAGGTAAAAATTCCCTTTCAGATTACAAAAGGCCATAATAAAGAAAGGGCAATGAAATCTGCCTTAGTCTAATTAGAGTAAATTCATGGCTTTGCCTTGGATTTTGATGGTTTTTTTAGTTACAGTATCCTTATTATGGGGCATCTCTAAAGATAATTTTGCTTCATTTCACTCTTTGCTCAAAATGGATATATTTACCCATTGAAGTTTTATAAAGTTTTACAATAACTCATATTCTTTGGAGGATTCTATTCTGTAAGGAAATTACTAACTTTGCATCGAAGTACCAGAAGCTTATTCAGTATTAAGGGGAAAAGATTAAGTTTCTCTTGAATCACAGAAATACAGAAAAACAACCTTCTGTATGGGTACAACAGCACCCACCTTCTCACATTTTCCATAAACCCAGAGGAACCATAATATAACCTGACTAAATGTAGCTATCGGGGAGAGTAAATAAAAGCTCACTTGATATTAGCACCAACCTTGCAGGTTTAACTCCCAATAAGCAGGTGGCTGAACAAACAATATACAGTATAACCCAGCATTTCAGGGGAAAAAAAACTGATTTGCAATTGCTTCCACATTGAGCTGCTCTACTAAGCTCCTTGGAAACCTCAATCTGTGATGCATATTATTTCTTGTTTGATAAAAGGCTCCGTGCTAAAAGCATGCCATATCACACCTGAATGCAGTTATCTGCACTGGTTTTTTTTTTACTTTGTCTCTTAAATGTAACTAAGAGGGTTGGAAGGGTTGCTTACATTGAGGCATAGTTCCTGTAGAGATTGCCTTGTGACATAGTGCTAAAATAGCCGAGGGCAAAACCCAGGTCTTTTGGATTGAGGTGTTAAAATACCAAATTGAGCATGGTCTCTGAATCTGATATACTGTAGGCTCTTAATTTTCCAAATTAAAAGAAATTGAAATACTTGCTTTTAAAGTGGCTAATAAATTAAGTCTCAAATTCCAGGACCTAAAGAAGATAGAACTCATTTCCTTTTAATTGTGGCAATTTACAATGTATAAATCTATTCTAATACTAAGTGTAAAAAGTTCCAGTGTAAATGTTTCAGATAAATCCTTGTCTTCAAAGAGCTGAAATCCCCAATTCAGCATGCCAGTACTGAATGCACACTTACTTGTTTATATATATCAGATCTGCGGAACTCTGCAGAGGATATATTGTATATAGCTCAAATTAGCTTTCAACAGCCTAGGCCAGGTCCAAACTGCTGTTCCCTTTAACCTCAAACTGCAAGTTTCAGTAATATATATAAGGTAACAAATCTCTAGCTTCTGGACTTCATTTTTTTTTTGTTAATTTTGGTAAATATATCTATATAAAATGATTATAGTCTTAAAAAGGGTACTGTCTTGCTACTGATTTAACTGATTAATAAATAAAAGCATATACCGCTAGGCATATATTTGCTGTTTTTCAATATTTGGCTGGCTCTGAGAATAGTTTCCTTTGTACTATAATTGGTGTGTATTTTATTTTATGCATTTTAAATACTTTTTTCCCCTGAGAAGGGGATCTGTAGATTTCATCAAAACCTCAAAGGAGCCCATGGTAGGAAAAGGTTAAGAACCTCTATTGTAGATAGAAAATCTGATGTATCCAGATTAGATTATAGGTAATCCTTACTTAACAACTGGTCATTTAACCAACTATATGACATTATGGTAACCTCCCCCTCCCAAAAGTTACTTACAACTTGTTCTTGAAGTTACATCTGCTGCATTCCCCCCTCCCCATCACATAATCACATTTCAGGCTTGGCAACCAGCTCACCTTTAAAACTTGCATTTGCATCCCTCGATCACATGATGTTTAAGATATTTGAGAACATTCATTTAACAACTGCAGTGACTCACTTAATAACCTGATTTTCCTAAGAATCACGATGACTCACTTCACGACTGTCATAAAAACAGTCGTAAAATCATCAGGTCATGTGGTAATCTGCTTAATGACTGCAATCATTTGTGACTAAAATTCTGGGCTCAGCTGTGATTGTTGAGGACTACCTGTAATACAACTCTCATAATTATTGACCTTGCTGATCAGTGATAGGGATGACTCAGATTATAATCCAAACTATCTTGAAGAAAATAGGTTACCTATATCAGCTTAGTTCTTATAACAGGACTATCAGATCTGAAAAAATACTGTCAATATAGTCACTTGGATTTTTGTATCTGAAATATAATCGTAGGAGATGAGTTACAGGATACTATTGTGTCCAATTGCTTTGAAAGAAACCAACTTTATTTTGCTGTTATCCACCCAGAGTAATTTTGGAATAGCAGGTATGTATACTGAAATAAATAAAGAAATAATGGAAATTGTATTAATATTTCCTTCAAACTGAACAGATATTGAAAACTAAGAGACTTCCTTTTCTTCTTTAGGGTTCTATAATATGGGATGCTTCTTGTATTACACATAAACATTTGGAAAAAACAATGCAGCACATTGCTGCCTCTTTAGATGCCAAAAAAAGTTATTCTACTTCAAAATGTTAATAATACAGTGAAAAAAGTTTTGTGGTGTGTGTGTGTGTGTGTGTGTGCGTGCGTGTGTGTGTATCAGAATGGGTTTTTTTGCACATGTTCTTATTCTTATTTTTGCATTTATGCACTTATTCTTCCAGCTACAAAATTAAAATATTCAAAATATTATTTTCATACATCAAAAGTTCATGTTATTATTTGAATAAGACTTGTTTCTGGTCTAGTTTGGTGGTTATGTCTAAGGCAGGGGATCATGTGCTTATCTTTGTAAAGAGGTGTGTGTGTGTGTAAGAATTTCTCTGTACATTTATGTTTTCTATATGTGTGTATATCTATTTTGATAACTGTGAACTGTGTAGGATGGAGAAGGGTTAATTGTGTAGGATTAGAAAAATACGAGCTTCCTTTTCCCCCCAGTAAAGACAAATAATGAACATAGTGCATCTGAGAATGTATTTGTATATATAACAAATCAAATGTGTTTGCGTTATTATGGTTAGATTTCTTTGACTGTGTAAATCTATGTAGGCATACACAAATACTGAGTATCAGATCAGCACAAGGGCTGGGGTAGCACAAGGGCCCTTCAAATTCTGTTAGCTCAAGGACTTGCTGTCATGTGAGAATCCATGCTGAGCACCTAACATGATCTTCCTCTGGTTCTTCAAACATCCTAAATTGCTGGTAAGTAGATGTTGTTTCTAGGACTGATTGTTGAAGTGTGTGTATGCATATGGGAGAGGTCTGTCTTAATCTCTAATATCAGCTTGTTCTGAAGGAATAGGTAGGTGAAGCCTTTTACAATTTAGAGGACAAATTGGATTCAGTTTAGAATCAAACTCGATTCAGTTTAGAATCAAACTCGATTCAGTCTAGAATCAAACATTTGATTCCTGCCTATTATACTTCAGTTTGCTGTAAGAAGCACAGCAATGTTTCCTACTTGAAAGTTGGCAGTCTAATATTGCTTTATTGGCCAGATGTCTCCCCTCGTCCAGTTTGGCCAGCAGTTAGTTACTTAAGCTGCTTTTCTCCATCCTGGCATCTCCCAGCTATACCAGAACTGCACTTGCTTCTCCAACACCTCTAGAGAGTTCCAAACGAGAAAGGCAGGTTTAGATTAAAAGCCAGTAAATGAAGAGGCTTAAGATATAAAATGTATTGGGAAGGTATGATAGATGAGAATAGAATAGCTGGATGTAATGCTTGAGAACGGAGAATTTACATGGGCTTCAGGTTGTAAGTCACTACTTAGTGATTTACAGGTTGTAAATCACTACTATTTATGTATCTAGGTTTATATATCTAGGTTTCAGGGAAAAATACCATATGAAATCAATTAGTAATTTCTCTTCTGCCATCCAAAACAAATCAGAAAACTAAATAAATACAAATCTGAAAGGTTTTGTTGGCATTTCATAAATTTCCCAGGTTAGCTGAAGAGTACTTAGGACATCTTAAATTTAAATCATTGGTAGTCTTCTAACCAAAGGAAGGCAAGAGGTGGAGATACGTTTGTTGTCCATAAGTAGCCAGTGTTATAGTGCTACAGAATTCCATGAACCAGTCTGGATGTCAAGTCTAAGAGCAACAGAAATGCAGGTTAAGAGGCAGAGAGTTGTGTCCTGCAGTGGAAGAAAAAGCTGAATGAGCAACACACTTGGAAAGTGCAAGCTGTGGAAGAAGGTGAGCCACTGTCATTCTTGAGGGTGTTATTGGGGTGTTATTGAATGCTGAGAGCTTTAGCTTTGAGATCCTTTTCCAAAGCTCTGGATGAGAAAAAAGTCTGTATGCCATTTGTTTAGTGACAAAAAATAAAAAAGATTCTTTTAGTCCCTTATCCCCTCTTTCTCACAGCAAATTATCCTGCTAGGGGAAATTAGGCACACTGGGGCTTCCTCTCCATCCAATCTTCTGTTTTTCATGGTTGCTTTGGAAATAGGAGAAGGATTTTGCATCTTTGTACTGAAGCAAATGCAACTGGCGTATGAGAAAAAAATGTACCAGAAGAGAACCTAGCCCTTCTTTTATTCTGCGGCTTTGGAAACAGTAAAAGAAGGGCTCCAAAAGTGAATGTTTGGGTGGTATAAAGTGGGAGCTTAGTTCAGAGATAAATTGCCACCAGGATTCTTGGAAATGGAAGACTAGAGCCTTTGGAAATGACATTTGGTAATCTGATAGTTTTGTTCTGTGTGGATTTTTCATCTAGGTTTTAAAAACTGACAGCCTTCAGCTTTGGCAACCAAGTGATGGACCAGATTTTTAAAGTTTTAAGCTAAGTTGGATGAGAGTAGAGAAACCTTTATAACATCATAATTATAAGTATTGGATACCATTCCTGCCCAAATGTCAAAAGTCCACATTTCCCTCAAATTCAGTGTATGTTTGTATGTATATGCATATCTAGAAGAGTCATGGTAGCGCAGTGGTTAGCATGCAGTATTGCAGGCTAATTCTGCTGATTGCCGGCTTCTGATTTGGTTCTCACCAGTTCATGGTTGACTCAGCCTTCCATCCTTCTGAGATCGGTAAAATGACAACACAGATTATTGGGGGCAATATGCTGACTGTGTAAACCGCTTAGAGAGTGCTGTAAACCATTATGAAGTGGTATATAAGTCTAAGTGCTATTGCTATCTATGTGTTGGTTGTGGGGAAGTCTGGTCTGGGTTCCTGGTCACTCTTTTGAAGAGATCATGTAACATAGGCTACTTGGGATTTTATCCTTCCTTATTAGAGCTTCCCTTTCTGGTAGACAATTTGTGTCTGGATCCTAATGTACTGGACAATTTTCATTCTGTCTCCAACCTTTTCTTTTTTGGAAAAAGTTTTCAGGAGATGGTCATAATGTAGCTTCAGAGAATTCCAGAGGAAAATGAATTATCTGGATCTTTTCCAGTCAGGTTTTAGGCCTGGGTATGGAGCTAAAGCATGTAGTGTAGTGATCACATTTATGGATGACTTCTGGTTGCAGTGTGATGAAGATGGTACCCTCCCCGACCTCTCCCTGGTTTACAATACTATTGTATGTGGTATCCTTTTGGACTGGTCCGGGAAGTTAGGAGTCAAGAGCATGGCACTGTGGTGGTTCTACTTTTTTGTCCAAGATTGGTTCCAGTCAGTATTGATGGGAACATGATAAATAAATCTAGCTCATGGCTCCTCAAGGCTTCCTCCTTTCCCTGATATTGTTTAACATTTACATAAACCTGCTGGGCAAGATCATTCACTGGCACAAGACTAATTCTAAGTTTATTGGAGATGCTCTGTTATAGATATTTACCCTGGGGCAACCAACTAGGCAACCAACTCTAGGCTACTGGGTGCCTAGAGCCTATAGAGATCTAGATGGGGAAGAATAGTCTTTAGCTCAACAAAAGAAAAACTGAGTGGTTTTGGGTTTTAGGGGATCTTGTTAGGTATCAGTGGGGTAGTATTAACCCAGATAGAACCAGTGCCCAATTTGGAGATCCTCCTTGACTCATAGTTCCTTTTTGAAGAGTAGGTGATAGTTGTGGCCAGGAGATCCTTTGCTTACATGTATCTAATATGCCAATTGCACCCTTTTCTGAATTTGGAGGAACTGCTCACCATCATCTATGCCTTTGTCACCTCCTGGATAGATTATTGCATTGCAATAATAACTCTATATGAGGCTACCCTTGCAAATGGTTCAGAATATAGCAGCTGGGCAGGCAAAGGTATACCTCACTATAGCAGTATTATATCACTAATCTGAGCTGCACTACAAATAATCCTTGCTTAACTATGGGAATTGGACTGGCAACTCTGTCATTAAACAACGTGGTTGTAAATAGCAATAGCAATAGCATTTAGCCATATATACTGCCCCATAGCACTTTACAGCACTCTATGGGTGGTTTAAAATGTAAGCATTGCCCCCAATGATCTGGGCCCTCATTTTACCAACTTAAGGTTAACCTTGAGCCCCTTTCAGGATCCAATACCAGGCTGTGGGCAGAGTTTGCCTGCCATACTGTCCTTTAACCATTGGACCCCCAGGGCTTCTAAAACATGCCACAGATATCTAAATAAACTTCAAGCCTGGTGTCATGTTACTAAGCCTTATTATCATGAGAGAAAATTAAAACAAATTGGAGGGAGGATCCATACCCCTGCCTCCTAATTTTTTTTTTAAATCTTACTATCAGTGGGCAATCATGTGCCTTGGCCACTCCAAAGCAATGCAAGAGACTCCTATCCCAAAGATTCTTTTTCAAGTAACTGGACTTTCTGGAAACGAAGAAAATCAAGTTGCCTCTTGAAAAAAGCAACTTTGGGACAACCATGACCTGGATGACTGGAGAATCCCCATACACAAGAGACTCCTGTGCTCAGTGAACTGACAAAGAACCCTTTTCCACCCAGGAGAACAATCCTTAGATCCATTTGCACCATTTAAAGATACCAGCTGGTCTCATTCATCTCACAAGATATCCTAAGGAAATCGTCCAGATTTAAGGAAAGATTGTGTTGGAGGGAAGAGGGAAAGACACAGTTTGAAAAAGATTTTTTTTTCTAGGCAGCATTGCTTAACTTGATCAGGCAAGCAGTGGTAGTCCAAAAAGATTACCTCATTACTTTTCCATCAGTGGGGAGGGGGGAAGACCTCCCCAAACCCCCTTTTTTGTAACAAACAAAGAAGGCTAAGACTAGCCAGATTGCTCCATTTAGAGAAGATTATGGATTCAGAGAAGAAAGATGTCCGCGATTGTCCCCTCCCACCCTTAATTGGGGATGGAGGAGGCAAGGAGTGGTTGGGAGGGGATTCAGTCATGTTGGAAGTACACCCTAAAAGGACAGTGCCAGGAACCACTAAAGCAGTGTAAAAAGCTTAAAACAACCCTTCCCCTTTAAAAAAGTCAAGCCCTGGAATAAAAGTACCAGCAAAGGAAAAAAAAAAAACCTCCAGAGAAGCCGCTCAGGCTATAGAAAGTCTGGGCGTACTGCCAAGAACCATTAACAGCTTTACAATGTAAGAAGGCTTAACTGAAGAGGCAGCTTCTGAAAACACTTAAGCAGGGCAATAAAGATAAGCAGGATTAGGCTAGAAACAACACACAGAGGCACACTAGAATATCTCCCTCCTGCCTTCCTGACAGGATGAACCCCTTAAGATGGGAAAAACAAAAGGCTGATGGAAGGAGATTTCTTCCAACAGCCAGTTCGCCGAATTGCTCAGAAAGTTAACAACCGGCTCTCCTGAACTGGCGTGAACTGGCTGAATCCCACCACTGGCTGGATGCATCCCTCCGACACTCCGGTTGGGCCTCTGGAGGCCTTGCCTGGCTCATTGCAGGCTAAAATGAGCTTCTGAGGGGCAGATCCAGCCCTTGGAAGCTCCATTTCGGCCCCCAACAGGCCAGGGGACGCCCGCGGATGCCTGAAGGGAAGTGCAGAGGGGTGCACGTGGCTGAGAGGCTGGAGAGGAGACTGCTTCCTAGTTCTTCACAAGGTAAGTGACCCGGGGCAGCAATAATGGGGAGCATGAGGTATTTCAGTGGGTCGGGGAGGCCTGGGGTGGGCTTTGGCAGGTGGCCTGTTCCATCACTAGCCCCCCCCATGGCGTTCCCCACCCTGAAATACCTCATGCGCACTTAATGAGCCTCACATTCGATTATGGGCAAAAGGAGTGAGTGATCCCGTTCAAAGTATGAGATTCACTCCCATGAATCCTCAGGTTACGAATGGAATGGACAGGCTTCATTCGTAATTGGAGGACTACCTGTATTAGCTTGTTTGTCTGTGTTGGTAGTTCCTTGATTAGGGTATTGTTTATTTCTTGCTTGTTGTTCTAGTTAGAAATCTTGAGATAAGCAGCCACGTTACTGGATATAATATAATGTACAATTTTGGAAAGATTTTTCACAGCCTAAACTGGTTAACAATATCTACGTAAAAATGTTCAACTACCCTTACCCTCAAATTTTATGCTGTAAAAGATAAACAGATCTTTTCAAAGAGTGTATACAGCTGTCACTTTGTTTGAAAGAATATGAGTTCATTTGAGAAAAAGCACACGTAACGTGAGTTTCTGAAATGTTCTTAAGACCACTAGACTTCTACTGAGGTTAAGTAAAAAGTACCCAAGGTCTTTAAAATCAGTCAAACTCAAATGGCTGGAATGCATTTCATAAATATTTTCCTCTTCTCTTTAAAAATCTCAGTTTCTAATGAGCTGGGGATGGTGAGGAAAAAAGCAAAATTATTGAAAGGGTGATCATTTATCAGGGCTATCTAAGCAGAATATGGCATGCCCTCAATCTGAATTGACAAGATTCTGTCATATGAAGCCAATTCCAAATGAGGGCATTCATTTGAATTATCCTCATAACAACATATACTTCTTTCTAACCAACGTGTTGCATAACATAATTACAGTGAGGCCGCTGGATTCACTTTAAGAAAAAAAAAGGAATATAAAACTCATCCAAAAGAATATATTAAGTCAGGCAAGGAAAGAAGAAGAACTTTGAAAACTAGAGAACAGTTGAAGAGAGAAAATGCAAATACTTATGCAGGAGGATGGAGGAGGAGGTATAATTTCTACCTCTCTGGAACATTATATTAGTTAGAATATTATTGGTTGGAAAGTGTTCTCTTGCAAAAATTGCTATTGAAATGTATAAAATCTTTTTTTCTGATTTGTATGCAAATATTAGTGAATAGCCTGATTTGCCTATTGATTTGATTTGAATAGGCAGATTTGCCAGTAAGATGTAAGCGGTGTCTGCAGGGGATGGTAAAAAAGTCAAAATTGCTACATCTCATTTTTTTTAAAAAAATCAAATACAGGTAGTCCCCGACTTACAACAGTTCATTTAGTGATTGTTCAAAGTTACAATGGCACTGGAAAAAGTGACTTATGAACATTTCTCACAGTTATGACCTTTGCACCATTGAATTTCAGATGCTTGGCAACTGGGTCATATTTATGACCTTTGCTGTGTCCGGGATCATGTTTCTTTTGTGGCCTTCTGACAAGCAAAGTCAATGGGGAAGCCAGATTCATTTAACAACTGAGTTACTAACTTATCAACCGCAGAGATTCAGTTAACAACTGTAACAAGAAAGGTCATAAAATGGGGCAAAACTCACTTATCAAATGACTCAGTTAACAACAGAAATTTTGGGCTCAATTGTGGTCATAAGTCGAGGACTACCTGTAGTCTTTTTAATATATTGCTGTTTTTCCTTTCCTCCCTTTCTATTTCAACATTCTTTCTCCTTTATTTTCTTTATATTTCAATATTTTCACACACATAGACACACACACGTGTGCGCGTGTGTGTATACAAACCACAAAAATGTTGGTAGCCATGATGTGCTATTGAAGTTATGCTTGTTTTTTATGTGTGATACTCATAAAACAGAGTTTTAACTGCCCCATCGTGGGTGCCATCTTGAATTTCTTACCATCCCTGTGGATGCTGTGGAAAAAGTTAAGGAAATGATTTGGGTTTTTTTATTCAGAAAATGTAGGCGGACCTCACTGCTGAAGTTCCAAAGCTGTTCTTATAAACCTCTTGTGAAAATGTAGTGACTGATTTCATAACATGATGTATCCAAATATATCTGCATGGAATAAGCACAGATTCATATTTTGTCAGTGAGTTCTTATGTTTGGGGGGAAAGATCCCTCTGTGCTTTAACTTTCTAAATTACTGGGGCAATGGAGGGTTGCTGAATAATTTATCAGCACCCAATTTTGTTCCAGGAGGGAATGCAATATTTCTCAGTTCTCATTTTTTATTTGTAAGAATTCTAAGATTCTCATTTTCAAGATCCAGTCAAAATATCCAATTTTGGATGTTTTGATTGAACAAAACACCAACATCTTTTGCAAATAGATAGGTTGTGGCTTTATTAGTACAAATTTAGAAGGCATTAGAACAGCCTTCCACAACTTGGCACCATCCAGGTGTTTGGTCAATGCATCCTCAGAATTCTGAGAATTGCATTTGCCAACACCAGGAAGTTAGGAAGGCTGGTTTAGAACTTCACAAGTTCGCTTTCTTTTTATAATTCTAAGGACAACATTTGTTGTTCAATTGCTAAGTCATGTGTGATTCTTTGGGACCCCATGGACCATAGCATGCCAGGCCTCCCTGATGTCCACTGTCTCCCAGAGTTTGTCCAAATTCATGTTCATATGAACAACATACAAACAGTAATAGGATAACATCTGGAGTATCTCAAAATTTGTGTGCGTCTTATACACCTAATATAGCCCTGCCCACCCACTGGCCCACCGGAAAATGGGGCCTGCAGAGGTGGCAATAGGCTATGGCAATCCCTGCAGCCTGAAACAGCTGATCTTCAGGAGGCCAATCCAACCTACAATCAGCTGCTTGTGCTGAAGCTGAAATTGAAACGGGCTGTTTGCTGCAAGGAGGCAAATTGCTGGGAGGCAGAGACAGATTTTCTTTTCTTGTGCTAATCGGGCTGTGCTGAAAATGAAAATGAAACTGAAACAGGCTATTTGCTGTATGGCCATCAGAAATTCAAATCTGGGAAGGTACTTTTAGTTGTAACTTTGAAAAATCACTAAGAGATTGGTTGTAAGTTGAATACTACCTGCATCAATGTTTGAAGAAAAAAATGCATATGAAGTAAAACAAAATTCTCTTGCTCGGATTAAAACGAAAAAAGGGCTAGTTATATAAATATGTTGGTGAAGCAGGATTGAGAAGATACTGATCTTCATTGGCAGAACGATTACTGCAACATGCTGTACATGGGGCTTGTCTTGAAGAGCATCCAGAAGCTACAGATGGTGAAAAATAGTTTGGTGCTCTTCTCGATCAGCACACATTACACCTTTGCTCAGTGAGCTGCACTGGTTGCCAGTTTGCTTCTGGGTTCAATTCAAAGTACAGATAATGACTTATAAACCCTCATGGGACATGGGAACAAGTTATTAGATGGATCGCTTCTCCCTATTTACATCTCCCTGTCCCATCAGGGCCAAAAGGAGAAATATATTGTGGTTCCATCTACCAAAAAATTCATTTTACGGGACCCAAGAGAAGATCCTTTTATGCTACAGCACCTGCCATTTGGAAAACTATTCCCCTGAAGCTTAGACTGGTCCCAATCCTGCTGGTCTTTCTTGTTATTCCGCCTGTGATCCAGTGATGGTGTGGAGCTTATGCGCTAGTTATATTGTATATGAATAATAATCTCCTGCAGGGCTATTTAAGAGCAGCTGCCAGCAAATCAGGGGTGGGTTCTAAAATTTTTTACTACCGGTTCTGTGGGCGTGGCTTATTTTGTGGGTGTGGCTTGATGGTCATGTGACAATTCTTTAGGATTTAGCAGAGGTACTGGTCTACCAGGCTTTTAAGTGCTTACAGAGTTGTACCGGTCTACTCATTTGTTTTTGGAGGCACTGGCCTACCCATTTATTTTTGCAGGCACCGGTCCACTCATTTATTTTTGCAGGCACTGGTCTACCCATTTATTTTTGCAGGCACCGGTCTACTCATTTGTTTTCTTTTAACACTGATCAGCTGTAGGGCGGCCCTTTGAAGCCCCGCGGCAAGAGTTTAAACGGTATTTTTCCCTCTAGCCAATCAGCTGGGACTCAGGAGGCAGCAATAGATTGGGGGTGGGGCCAAATAAAAGGTAAGAATAATGCAGGTGGGATGGGGGGTAGAACTGGTTCGGTGACGTCATATTGTCACTGCTACCGGCTCGGAGGAACCGGGTGGAACCGGGAGAAACCCACCACTGCAGCAAATGGTCTTAATTGGGAATAATTTGCCAACTTCAGCTCTGCGGTCCTATCTCCTTGCTTCCCAACTCTACTTGCTGCCTTTTGGCTTCCCAACTCAGTCCAGGTCACTAACTTTCTTGGTGTTGATCTCGGATGACCTTTGTGGATGACCTTTGCTTCTCTGAACCTCTGCTTCATCTGACTCTGGGCTGAACTGACTAACCATTCAGCTATTGAGAAGACTTTACTCTTCTTCTGAGCACTTGCACTCCATTCTGTGCCTCCCTTTGCATTGGATTTCTTGCTACTTACCAGTATATAATAAATCATGCTGGCCTATGTGTGCCCTGTCTGAAACAAAACAGTAGACCTCATATGGCATATATAGGCACACTGTAATTTTCCTAGAGGAAAGGCTATAAATGTTATACATAGTTGACACTGTCCATGTATATAAAATGTTCAATCCTTTGTACTCCTTGGAAAATAGGATTTGCTGAGCTCCACAATGTCCATCATCATTCTTTCTTATATAGGGTCATAAACAGGTAAGCTCTGATAGAATCACTACTAATCCCATTGAAATGAAAGCAATTTATGTCTGAGTAGATATCTACAGAAATGTTAATGCTTATCAGAAGGTTAATTTTATAGCACAGTCTGCTCAGATGGAAGAAAAATTGGATAAAGGGAGTGAAAAAAATGTAGTGTTCTGCAAATAGATATTTGAATGGATAAATAATAATAAATGGATTATTTGAATGGATATTTGAATGGATAAATAATAAATAAACAATGAAACAGAGAGGCCAATCTTTTTTTTTTTTTAAGTCTGTTTTGTGCTTCCTGTGCTATCAATGGAGTAAATGTCTCAGGGTACTTTTAGGAATCTATGGCCTTAGAACTTCTTCGGCAGGCTGAAAAATTCATCACTTGGGGACAATTAAAGTAGAACACATGCTGCTAGAATGTGGCCGAAGAATCTTTTTAGATTTTTTTTTCTGATATGGTGGCAAGATCTGAATGTCCTTCCTGCTATGGAAACAATTCACTGTGCCAAATTTGCAAGAACCAAGACAGAAGTCCCTTCCCTAGGAAAAAAGCAGCATTTTGTGACCTTGTATCTGCTTTAATGAGGGCTTTCTTCTTTACTGAACAAGTCGTACTCTGTGGGCTATATACAAGTCCAGATGGGTTTTCTCATGTGGAGGGTGCAGGCAGGGACAGAATTTGCAGATACAGATTATGCCTTGTGAGAAATGTAGACCCCAAAATACTGAAAATGTAATTTTCAGATGCCTCGTGCTTTCTTATTCTAGGGTATTTTGACTTGTTATCTATGGAATTAATTCAGGACAATACTTTAAACGTTGATGATGGATTTTAAATGAATTGTGCTTACTAGCTAGTACCTTCTCTTTTGCATAATGGAGGTGATGGCATGATTCAACATAAAGCTGATGTCTGAAATTTTTTTATTTTTTTTTCCATTTCAGTGTTTGTTATGTGCCTGGTTGTCTGGTTGTTGCTTCTTTCCCAGATCTTTAGTCTTGGATAAAACTAAATGAGCAAAATCTATAGCATAATATTCACAATGTAAATTTATTATAAATTTTATATAAATTTATATTAAAATATAGTTATATTTTAATTTAATTTTAATTTATATTAAAATTTATTATACTTATATTCTAGATTTTTGGTGGCACAATGGTTAGAATGCAGTATTGCAGGCTAATTCACAGCTCACTGTCAGGAGTTCGAACCTGACTGGCTCAAAGTTGACTCAGCCTTCCATCCTTCTGAGGTGGGTAAAATAAGGACCCAGATTGTTGGGGGCAATATGCTGACTCTGTAAACCGCTTAGAGAGGGCTGTAAAGCACTATGAAGCGGTATATAAGTCTAAGTGTTATTGCTATCTTATTTATTTTACATTATGCTATCTTGTTTTACCATCTACATTGTATTGCAATATTTTATTCTTTTTAGTTTACAAATATAAATATAGTTTATATTTGGGGAGAGCCAGTGTCGTGTAGTGGTGAACGTAGTGACCTAGAAACCAGGAGACTATAAGTTCTAGGCCTCCCTTAGGCATGAAAGCCAGCCGGGTGACTTGGGACAATTACTTAGCCCAACTCATCTCACAATATGGTTGTTTGAGGGAAAATAGGAATTAGAAGCATTAGGTATGTTCGCTGCCATGAGTTGACTAAAATTATTTTTTTTAAAAAAAGTGGTTGGGTAAAAAAATTGAATAATCATAGTTTTAACATCAGTATGAGTACAATTCCTTTAGTCAGATCTTAATGTTATAAAGTTTTACAATTTTATGCTAGTAATTTCTCTATTTTATAGGAATTACTAGCAACTCGCAACTCTCACTCTATACCTTAAATTTTATTTTCCTGCAATGATTGTAATTATATATATATCATACTCTATGACTAGAATATAAATTATGATGAGATTATATTAGTTTTAAATGGAAATCAATTCCTATTCTAAGGGAAAAGGTGTGGTATGGATGTCCCTTGATTTAAGTGAGTCATGCAGCATACATAAAAAGCTTAAAAGGTTTTGAAAAGGGTTGAGGCTCCCTGTGTGGGAACATACTATAAATGAAGCTACTTCGCCTAAAGAAGCTTTTGACAATTTAACAATCTGCCAGCTGAGCAGCGAATTTAAAATGGTGAATGCTTGACAGGAAGTTAGTTTTACAGTTCAATCTGCTCAGTCGTGAGAAAAAAAAAATGATAATGTGTTTGTAAAGGAAATTTAGTGTCCCGCAAATACATATTTGAACAGAGAATATTTTCTGGAATGAAACAGAGAAGCTAATCTTTTTCTTTAAATCTGAATGGTGCTTTTTATGCTAGACCTAGTAGTTCCTAAAAACAGAAAGCAACCCCCCCCCCAATCTCTATAGGTTGTATTGGATTAAATGACAAAGTATCCTGAATGAATTGAATGCCTTTCTTAAAAAAAATTACAGTAGATTGGGATACAAATCTGATTGTAAAAGAGAAATTAACCACTTTATACTTGCAGAGGCATTTTCTTAAAGTATTCTTTGTTGTGTGGTGTGCCTATGTACGGATTCACATACAAATAATGTATTTTAAATATACTTCAGAGAAACAAAGTGTCTGGACCAATGTAATCACAGTAACAGTTATGAAACAAATGTAGAACATTTCTATTGTTATGTGCCTAAAGTTGCAGTTTCATTATATAAGAAGCCAGTATGATTGCACTGATAGATCTTGATGCCTGCAACATCCTTGCGAATTCTAACCATTCACTTCCAAATAAGTATTTAATACCCTCAAAGGTTGCCCAGTGTGATGAAGAGCGAATGGGGTAGAACAAGCTGAAGTTAAATTTGGCGTGCCGTTAGAAAATTGGTTTGGGTGGGTTGCATTCATTCTGAAAGAGCAAGTGTCATTTCTGGACTGGTCCATGATCTTCAGCTGTCACTAAATTCACAAGCAGTAGTTATGGCAAGTAGTGCTTTGGTGCAATTATGCTTGGTGTACCAAATGCAACCCTTCCTGAGCCAGCTGGATTTAGTAACTGTTATTCAAGCCTTTGTTGCATCCTGTTTGATTATTGGAATGTACTCTACATGGCTATATTGGTACAAAGTAAGGCAGCTATGTTGCTAACATTTTAGAGGAAGGAAAATTAATGCCAGTTGCTTTCTGGACCCAAGGTATTTGTTCTATTTTTTTTAAAGACCCAAAGACTTACAGCCTGACTCTCTTAAGGGACCATCTTTCCTACTGCAAACCTCTTCATCTGACTCTTTTGAAGACGTCCCATTCTGACATGTGGGAGGAGGGTAGATTATTTAAATAGCTTAAAATGGTGCTTAGGCTCCCTCCACCCTGCCCCCCTCCCCACCTCCCCGCCGCCCTGCTCCCCAAGGATGAAGCAATCAGCAGGGCCATGACTACAAGTGTTCAGATATAAAGTATAAATGCACAACTTTTCTTTTTTGATCAGCTTCCAAGAGGTGTCTAGCTGACCATCACTGGAAACAAGATGTTGGACTTATTCAGCCTTCCTTTCCTTCTCTCACATGTGTTATCTTTCAAATTTTATATGCCTAACCAGGATACCCAAGTTATGAGAGTTAAAGTTCACATTGCCTTGAATTCACTATGTTAAGGAAGGCTGAACAAGATAGACGCTTGGTCTAATTTCATAAGGCTCCTCAATATTCTGCAGGCAAATCTTCCCAAATCTACTTGAAAAGAGAGACTCTCCAAGTCACTTCTTTCTGCCTTGAGTCAAAACATTTTCTGAAATCATCAGAGGTATTGGGGTTGGTTATTTTAATTTAAACAATGAATGTACTAAGTAAATCAAAGTTTGTTTTTTTCCCCTGACAATCTTTTTATAACTCTGCTGCTATATACCCTCCAGAAAATTGAGTCTGCAGACTACAAAGATAGTCTGCTGTATACAACAATGTCTGCTTCATAATATGAGAACGCTTATTATATAACTCTGTTCAAAACTCATTAGGCATCTAATTACCAAGATAAGCTGCACTAGGAAAAAGTACATGTTTGCATTTTGCTAATATATGTGCACGGTATTGAATATGTAATTGGGAATAACCGAAGCAACATTTTCTTTACATACATTTCCAAAATAAGATTAGGAGTGGAGTCAGCTGAACCCCCCTGGCTTAGTCAGATGCAGATCAAGCAGCAGAAGGAGTGAGGGAAAGGCTCTGAGGTTTTTTTTGCTTCCAGTTTTATTCCAGTGATGCCATGCCGGAGATAACATCTACTTCCTTTTGACAGCTTGAAAAGGTCATACTTTTCTTTATTACATGGGGTGGGGTGGGGACTTAAATTTCAATTTTATGCAGAAGAAGATAAAAACACTTGTACGCTGATCTTACCTTTCCTTAACCTTACCCAGTGAAGGATGGCATAATAAGCAATTAAGCAAATGTAGGTACTTTTTAAAAATAAGATGGCAATCAGTTCTCCTGTGTGTCCATAGTGAATAACTGGCTTTTTTTTTAAGGTAAAGTAAATGCCACAAAACAATCCAGATGCAAAAATAAGGCAGTGGTTCGTGATTCAGGGGAGCATCCATATGAGATTTTGGGGTGAAAGTGAATGCAGGTGCTTGGATTTGGAATAAACCTGCCTTTGAGTGAATATATTCTTTCCTAAGGTGTGTGCATATTTGAGATGGAAAACTATGGTCAGAAAGTGGCCAGGTGGGATGGAAGAGACCATGGTAATAACAATCCAGAGCTGAATTCTTTGTCAATTGGTTGGAGGAAATGGAGGCAAAGAACAGTAAAGTAATTGCAGAAATTGCCCTTGTGAAAAGGGGCATAGCCTTTGGATTGTTTCTCCAATCAAAATCTAGTCCATAGTCTTCTCTCTTGAATGGGAAAACCTTAAACTTCTTTTGAGTGAAAAGACAATCAGGCTCATAGTCTGCCCTTTCCTTGGTATTGCTGCCACAATCAAGTCTGTAGTTCTCTCACCTGGACCTCCTTTTTGAAATCACCAACAGCAACAACACATACCAGAATGTGGAATAATAATATTGGACTATATTGCTCCACTTTCAGTTGTGGTGTTTCTCTTGCCTAGAACTATGCTGTTCAATCCTTTCCAACTTCTTTTTCTGAGCCAATAAACATTTTGCTTGCAATCTCATACTTGTGTCATAGTGATAATATATGGCTACCGTAACTCTGGTTGTCCTCTTTTTCAGTTGCCTTTGATTTTTCCAAATATCAGAGTCTTCTTCAATTTCTGCTGACTTTGCATTATCTGTACAAAATTTTTAAGCTTTGGTGTCAATATTCTTTGTTATGGTGAGCAGTCAATTCTCCTTCATATAATTTTGAATTATTTGTTCTTCTTGTGGCCTAAGGTATTCTCAACAAACTTCTCCATCAGAATTCAAAAAGCACTAATTTTAAATGGGGAACATTGCATGTTAAAACACATGCATGAAGTTAATGTTGTTTTAAAAAATATTTGCCTGGTTGAGATCAAGAATTAAGAAATATATACATCTGGAAATATATCTTATAGTTTGCAGCTATGAAAGCTTTGCACAGAGTGAAAGTAGAATACTCTCAGCTAAGTACAGTACAGACTAATATAATATGACAGTAATAAAATCAAGAATGTATATTAGTTACCAGTTACTTTGAGAATGAGCCAGTGGCCATGACGCTTTGTATAACTCTAAGGTATTTTGCAAGGGCTTGCTTTCAGAATCCAAAAACAGTTTTAGCAGATTAAAAACTACAATTATATTATTTACCTTTGCCTGAAGTATAGATGTTTAATAAAATTGTGCTCACATATTAAGGCAGAAAGAAACTTTTTCAATACTATCATTCCTTTGGACTAGACCCTATCACAGGCCCTGTTTGAATGGATTTAGCCTAATAGGTACTCAACAGTGGCATAACATTTCTTTCAAAAATATCCTTTTTTGTTTTTTAAAATGTTGTTAAGTTTTATTAAAATAACATTACAAAAATAGAGTATTAGAATACAGAATATAACCAATAGAAAAGGGACATGCAAAACTAAATACAATAAACAGAAATAAAAGAAAACCAAGCTAAGCCAAGAAATAAAAGGAAAAAAAATCACCCTCAAAAATTTTAGACTCTAATAAAGCTTAGCACATTGCAATACTAAACATCTAAAAATATGATAAACATATAGATGTCGTTGGTTTGCAAAAGATACTTTATATTATTATCATGCAGAAAAAGATGGGATTATTTAAAATGCCACTGCATTATTGTAAAATATCATGAAATTTATACCATATTCCTTCGTTATTTGATAATTTTGATTTTCAATATTGTATTTTCTAGATGGATTTATAACACGTTTTCAGAAGCCAGAATTTAACATCTGGAATAGTAACACTTTTCCAGTTTCTCAATATAATTTTTGCTACCTCCCACCTCCAATGCAATCATAATTCCTCAAAGACAGTCAGCTTCCAGAATTTTGGCAGATAATTCAGCATCGTGTTAACATCTTTAACATCCCCACAAATCTCCTTATGTACATTGACATACTGTTCAAAACACTGCCGGTAGTTCACAAGCTCAAATCATATGGGTCAAGAAACCCTCATTTTTTAATATATATATTTCCAGCAAAGAAAAACTGATGTCCTTGTTAATACAATTCTTTGGAGAGTCCAATAAACTTGAAATAAAATATTTGGATGAATCAATTTTAGTATCAAATTCATCAATACTATTTTAATGTTTTGAAGGTCTTGAAACCTTTGATGGGACTTAATCAAAGATTCAGAGACTATGTTTTGTATAACCCAGTTATGCCCACTTTAATATTAATCTTGAACTTTGGGGTCATTTTTTTTTTATTGTGGGTTTAACATTTGTCATGGATTTCTCAGATACCTTTAAAGCCACATACTGTAAGCGAGGAAATGTAGAAGTGATTTTTTTCCCCTAGGATAAAACTTTGAAACAAAACCTTTTTTCCAATTACTGTCTAGTACTGAACGGCAATATTTGGTAGTTATCAAGAATAGACTCTAAATTAGAAAGGAAAACAAATGTCAAATTCTCTTCTCCCTTCTTAAAAGCCTGACCAATTTTCATTGCCTATCTCCTCATGTTTCTTAGAATCCCAAACAGTAAAATAAAGTAGTCCTTGAGGATTTTACTCTGCTAGTCATTGTCAACTATAGGGCGGCAGCACTCATCTCCAGCGCTGTCCAAAGTTATTTCCATGGTCACATGGTCAGCATGATGTAACGGAGTGCTGTTACTTTTCCACCAAAATAATACCTAGTTATCTACTCACATTTGCATGCTTTCAAACTAGGTTGCTAGGTTGGCAAGAGCTCGGGTGATGATGGGAGCTCACCCCATCACACAATGCTCCTGTCTCGAACTGGAGTTGTCAGCCTTTTCCAACAAGCACAGCATATTAATTGCTGAGCCATTGTGCCGCCACCCAAACAATAAAGGAAAAGTAAAGAAGTCCCTGCAGATTTTATTTCGCTAGTCATTGCCGACTGTAGGAGACAGTGCTCATCTCCATTTCAAGGCCTTTGAGCCAGCGCTGTCCAAAGACATTGCTATGCTCATGAGGCCAGCATGATGTCATAGAGAGCTGCTACCTTCCCACCATAGTGGTAACTATTTATCTACTTGCATTTCTATGCTTTTGAACTTCTAGGAGCTGAGGCATGGACGGGGACTCACTCCATTGTGTGACGCTCGGGTCTCGAATCTGGGCTGCCAGCTTTCCAGTGTCTTAACCACTAAGCCACTGCATCATTTAAACAGTACTTGATTAAAAATGAAAAACTTCACAAAATTTTTTACAACACTGGAAAGCAATCTGCATTATTTTAGCTGTTCTGTTTTTGAGTCCATTAATCCTCCATGCAACAAATCACCAGAGTGTAAGAAAGAGTTATGTATCTAGAAGTTCCCCCAGTGACAATTACCCACCAATTTATAACCTTTGTAATCTCTGTCGTTCAGTGTTTCCGGAAGTCAGGAAGAGAGGCTCATCTCTTTTTGCTCTCCTACTTATGTAAAGTGTAAAAACTGTTTAAAAGGATACTCTAAGACTGCTGTATTGATTTTGAGTCATAAAACTATCTCAGTTTGGGTATCATACATAGTAAAAACAGTTCAAATGAATAAAAATCCTTTAAACAACTCATTTAAATTCTAAAGATAAAAGCAAGATTAAAATATTGTAGAAAAGCATACAAGAGAGTTCATTCAGTAAACTATTAATTATGCCATGCTAACCAAGGTTATAGAGAACCAGTTTGGTAGAGTGGATAAAGCATCTGGTTAGAAACTGGCAGACTGAATTTTAGTCCCTTGAGCTAGAGTGGGCTTGGGCCAGTCACTTTCTTCCAGCCCTAGGAATGAGGCAATGGCAAATCACTTCTGAAAATGTTTGCCAAGAAAACTGTAAGGACTTTTCCAGGCAGTCTCTGAGAATCAGGCACAATTAAACAGAAAGAAAAAAGCCCCTACAAGTTTATGAAGAATGGAGGTCTCTGTTTAACTGGGGAATACCAGGTTAGGGAAAAGTACATTATTGATTGATTGATTGATTGATTGATTGATTGATTGATTGATTTAGATTTTTATACCGCCCTTCTCCTACTGGACTCAGGGCGGTGAACAGCCAAGAATTAAAACATCACATACAAAATTTAAGATTAAATTAATCATGTCATGTCATGTGAAATAAGACAGGGTCTTATTTTTGGGGAAACATGGTAACACTGATAATGTTATCTAGTTGGGTAATGAAATATCTGTAAGAAAACAGCCAATCTTAGAGAACACCATCAGTTTTGGTCCAATATAAAATTTAAAACACCCAATTAAAATCAATTAATAATTAAAAATGTCTAAGGGGGGGGGGTCAAGCCAGCCCAGCTTGATGAAATAAAAATTTTTTAAAGGCACGGCGAAAAGAACGGAGATCTGGGATCCTACATATCTCCGGGGGCAGGTTGTTCCAAAGGACAGGTGCTGCCACAGAGAAGGCCCTCCCCCTGGGGGTCACCAGCCGACATTGCCAGGCCAACGGCACCCTGAGGAGTCCCTCTCTGTGGGAGCGTACTGGCTGGTGGGAGGCTATCGGTGGCAGAAGGCGGTCCTGTAAGTACCCAGGCTCTAAGCCATGGAGCGCTTTAAAGGTGGTAACCAACACCTTGAAGCATACCCAGAAGACCACTGGGAGCCAATGCAACTCGCGCAGGAGAGATGTCACATGGGAGCGCCCCATCGCTCCCATAATCCCCCATGCAGCTGCATTCTGCACCGGTTGGAGCCTCCGGATGCTCCTCAAGGGGAGCCCCATGTAGAGAGCATTACAATAGTACAGTAGCATGGTCACTCAGGCACAAGGAGTCCCGATCCAGAAATGGACGCAAGTGGTGAATCAGGCGAACCTGAATAAAAGCCCCCCTGGCCACGGCCATCATATGCTCTTCTAAAGACAGCCGTGCATCCAGGAGGACGCCCAAGTTGCAAGCCCTCTCCGTGGGGGCCAGTAACTCGCCCCCAATAGCCAGCAATGACACCAGCTGGCTATATCGGGACACCGGAAGCCACAGCCACTCGGTCTTGGAAGGGTTGAGTCGGAGCCTATTTCTCCCCATCCAGACCCGCACGGCCTCCAGGCACCGGGACATCACTTCAAGGGCAACATTGGGATGGCCTAGGGTGGAGTTTTACAGCTGAGTGTCATCAGCGTACAGATGGCATCGCACCCCAAAACCACGGATGATCTCACCCAGCAGCTTCACATAAATGTTGAACAGGAGGGGTGAGAGGACCAACCCCTGCGGCACCCCACAGACAAGGTGCCTCGGGGTCGACCTCTGCCCTCCTGCCAACACCAACTGCGACCGGTCAGAGAGATAGGAGGAGAATCACTGTAAAACGGTGCCCCCCACCCCCAACCCCTCCAACCGGCGCAGCATGATACCATGATCGATGGTATCAAAAGCCGCTGAGAGATCTAACAGGACTAGGATAGAGAAACAACCCCTATCCCGAACCCTCCAGAGATCATCCACCAATATGACCAATGCCATTTCCGTGCTGTGCCCAGGCCTGAAGCTGGACTGGAGCGGATCTAGATAGACAGCTTCATCCAGGTACCGCGGAAGCTGTCGCACCACCACACTCTCAACAACCTTCGCCACAAAGCGAAGGTTGGAGACTGAACGGTAGTTAGCCAAAACAGCCGGATCCAGGGAGGGCTTCTTGAGGAGGGGCCTCACCACCGCCTCTTTCAAGGCGGAAGGCAATCACTGGGACCTGATTATCTGTTCTAAACAACTCTGTGTTACAAAACTGTAATGATTCTAAAGGGAAAAAAGAACAGATCCAGTTTTCATAAGGAAGGCATTTGAAAGGGCGTAATGTATACCGTATGGGTATTATCCTTGCATACAATCTTCAACTTTCTTTGGATTGCCACTTTTCCATTGAGATATTGATTCTAAGGTTTTTATTCATGCGTTTGGAAATATAATGCTGCTGCTAAAATTAAATATACTGCAGAACTACATGCAGAAGGAAAAAACTCTTAACAAGAAAGGGTGAAGAACTAAACCTGTGCTTCAGAGAGATAAAAAGAGAAATGCTGAAGGCACAGGGGCATGGGTGTTGGTGGAAGAGAGAAAGTAAGATGACTCGGAGAACTGAAGGAGAAAGCAGTCGTGCATGGAGGAGGAAAAACTGAACATTAAGAGTTTGGTGGAGTGTGTAACAAGAGTCTGAAGCTAATACAGCTGGCAAAGAAGTAGCAGAGCCTAATAGCTTTCCAAAGTCATAGACCAGTTTGAGCAAGCCAAGAACAAGTAATTTTTTTTCTACCCACCTATAAACTGATAAGGAATGACAGCCTGAGATGTTGGTAATAAGGAATTGTTACCAAGCTGCTTGAACCTTTAGTAGGGGATGAGGAAAATATAAGGCTACAGCTAGTCCTCGACTTACAACAGTTCATTTAGTGACCATTCAAAGTTACAACGGCAATGAAAAAAATGACTTATGACCATTTTTCACAGTTAAGACCTTTTGCAGCATCCCCATGATTATGTGATCAAATTTAAAGTGTTTCATACTTATGACCGTTGCTGTGTCCCAAGGACATCTGATCCTCTTTTGCGACCTTCTGACAAACAATGAGGAAGCCAGATTCACTTAACCACCAGGTTCCTAACTTATCAACTGCAGTGATTCACTTAACAACTGTGGCAAAAAAGGTCGTAAAATGAGGCAAAACTCACTTAACAAATGTCTCACTTACAACCACAATTGAGCCCAAAATTTATGTTGTTAAGTTGAGGACTACCTGTAGTTATTCCATTCCTTAAAGGAAAGGCCTAGAGAAAGAATGGTGCTATATTAGGTGGTCCTCAGGTTACATCCATTCCTTTCAGTGACCACTCAAAGTTATAGTGGTGCTGAATGGAGGGATTTACAACCGATCCTTGAAGTTCTGGCTGTTGCAGTGCTCCCGTGGCCATGAACTCCATTTGCAACCTTCCCTGCCATCTTTCCACAAGCAAAGTCAATGGGGAAGCTGGAAACTAAGATTGCAAATTGTTTGGATAAGTCTCTCTCTCCCCTCCCCCCCACTTAAGTAATTATATGACATCACACTTTTAAACTGTACCATTTAATGATGGAAATTTTGGTCCCAATTGCCATTATAACTTGACCTATACCAGTGGTGGCGAACCTATGGCATGCATGCCAGAGGTGGCATGCAGAGCCCTTTCTGTGGGCATGCACGCTGTTGCCCCAGCTCTGTTTTGGGTCTCTGCCACACATGCGCGCACCAGGGATGGGTTCTACTTACCTTTACTACCGGTTCACAATGGGATCGCGCATACACAGATCGCTGATGATGACATCCGGGGCAGTGGGCGGAGCCTCCAGCCGGTTTTACTACCAATTCTTGTGAACCAGTCCAAACCGGGGGCACTGGCACGCATGCCTCCCACCGTCCAGCTGGTCTTCGGGTCTCTGCAGCACATGCGCCAGGCGTGTACGTGCCTGTGTCTGCGCCTTGCAGTTTGGGCACGCATGCGCACTTTGGGCACTTGGTGCCTAAAAGGTTCGCCATCACTGACCTATACTTATGCCACCTTTATTGCTAAGAAGGATGAGCAATTGAGAACACAGGGTAAAGAGAAATTTATAATTCTTTAACTACTGTCACCTGTCATTTATAACACTAAACACAAAAAAGTAGTCTATAATAGGCTGCATACCTTGGGAATCTATAGAGTTATGATACATATATCTCTTGTAAATGCCAATATTCAACCCTCTGGTCTGTGGTTTATATTTCATCTTACTTGTAACACTTTCACAATCCAGTGTTTTAATTGATATACTCTTTTTCTCAAAAAGTAACTTTAATGAAGATAGCAGTCAGTTCTCTGGAAGAAAACATAACATGACGAACCCATAAAAAAGCAAAGCTTCTGTTCTGTCCCCGTCTCACTCACGCACACAGTCAGCCAGGGGTTAAATAAAACTTGCAGACAATAAATTCCTTCGATAACAGGATTGGCAGCAACCCAGTAGCTGCTTGCCAAGAACTTTACTCACAGAGGGAGGTGCTCCTCCTCTGTCAGATAAACCAAAACAAATACACAAAGCCACAGAATTGTCAAGTCCAGTCCGTATTAAATCCAAGGCAGGCAGATAACGTAGTTTCAGAGATACAATGTGACTCGCTAGTTGTTTAGTTTTGTCCGTCACAGAGCCTGAATGGCCACCACACCCCCTTTTATCCCCTGTGGGGTGTGGTCCAGTGACTCAGCTTAATCTCTGGCAGGCCTCCTTTTCTGCTGTGTGCGCTTGTCTCTCCGATGCTGGTGTGGATCCAGCCAAGACATATCTCTGTCACTGTCTGACTGTGACTGCTCAGCGATACCTGGCTCCTGGCCAATCTCTTCTTCTTCGGGAGACACCTGAGGCATTGCCAGAGAGGAGGGTCCTGGAGACGGAGGCCTGGCCAACTCTTCTCCTTCACTTTCGGAGCCTTCTCCCTCCGATAAGATGGGCTCGGGGGTCGGAATCACAACAGCTTCCTTGACCTCAACTCCTAGTAACTACTGTATGTAGACACCATCATGGAGGGATTTGGACTCTAGTATGGAAGTGTTTTCCCATTGCTACCTTCTTTTGAGTTTCTACCATAACTTAAACTCCTGGGATACCTACAAAGCACCATTGGCTGGGCTAGAGGTTTTTCCACTACTACTTCTGTCATATATAATTGTCTTAAATACTTTTCAGTCCAAAACTAAATGCTTCTTCTTAGATGTGTGTAGTTTCCCAATTTGGTGCTCTCCAGATGTGCAGCTTGGTTTAAGCCCATAATATTGACAGGCAATGCAATCATTGGCTATACTGTCTAGGGATGGTGACAGTTGTAGTACTATACATCTGAAGGGTACCATATTGGGAGAGTTTAGAATAAGTGAAAGACAATTGCCTAGGTATGCATCCCAAAGAGGATGCCTATTTCAAGTTCCTGTGTGATGTGCTTGTAAAACCCAGCTGAGCACAGTGCTTATTTGCATTACAAATGTCTTTTTTCCACATGATTAGAAATTGCTCTAAATAGCATGAGAGATGTTCAAAGGCATTAAATGCCTAATGTTTGAGATACAGCACTTAGGCTATCATCTTGTGTGCTGTTGAGCTAATGGGGCTTAGGATAGAAGTTAAAAAGCATTAGGCTGATCTATTAAAGGAACTGTTTGAGAGCAAATACCTATTTATTTTATCTGCATATTTGATTACTCTGCCATACTTTCAATGATGCTCTCTCATTCTTCAAAACATACAAACAAAAAAAAAAGGAGTAATCAGTACTTCTAATAACTTTGAGTTATAGTGCTTAGTAGATGGGATGCCCTTTAATAGACAAAAGAATAAGGGAACGAGGCAGTGGTGGGATTCAAGTAATTTAACAACCGGTTCTCTTCCCTAATGATTTCTTTCAACAACCAGTTCGCCAAACTGCTCAGAAAGTTAACAACCGGTTCTCCCGAAGTGGTGCAAACCGGCTGAATCCCACCACTGCAACGAGGTATGATAAAGTTAATGATAAATGATAAAGTTGCTTATTTCAGCTCTGGATGCCAGCTGGGCAGAACCCATGCTGATATTTGAAATGGCTACTTGTCATGTAATCTGGGATTCTTTTGAACCACAGAAAGCAGAAAATGTTTTCTTAATTTGTACTCAGTCACTTATAGATTTTCCCCATGTCTCTCCTGCTCCTTCAGATGGCTAGGCAGACTGTAAAAGGCTGCCATTGGGAGATAATCAGCACTTCCTTAAGGGAGAGGGAGTGAATAAAGAAAGGAAGCAGCATAGCACCCTCATTGGAAGAAGCCATCCTTGGAATGACCCCTGATTAGCAACTTTTGCCCAGCCTCTAGGCTTTTCAGATAAGATTGAAAAGCTGTGAAGAATCATCTACCATTGAGAGGATTCTAATGGAATTTCATTATTTGGATATTTTTGTGTTTATGAGGCAGAAACAGCATTGGGCATCCTAGTGGAGTATTTGAGTTAGATGGAGGCAGGGGCTACCTGGTTTGGCTTGTTAGATTTCTCATCAGCTTTTGATACCATTGTCCAGGCTGTATCTCAGAACAGGACAGTACAAATGTTGGGAGTTGGAGGTCACCTTTATATGGTAGTTCTGCTTGAGTAGCCAGGCCTGTTGATGTTAATTGAAAATTGCTCGAATCCATGGCAGTTCTAATGTGGAGTCCCAACAGAGTTTTGTATTTTCCCCTATGTTATTGGACATCTACATGAAGCCACTAGGAGAGGTCGTCAGTTTATAAATTAGGATTATTATTACAAACTCAGAAAGCAAAACTGTCAAAGGTCTCCTTCTCTCTATATTTCCTTCAGTTAGTTTTGCCTATTTGTGCAATCTAAAACACTTGTCATTTTTTTTCTTTCCTGAACCCAGTTTTCTCTTCCAGAAACATTGGTTTTGGATTGATTGCAGATTTAGATTATTGATGCAAATGAATATAAGAAAAATATTCATAACAATTTTCAGAACCAGTTTGTGAATGTAGAAATAAACAATTTGAAAAACTTGCTTTCAGAAGTTGTGGGTGCTTCATCACTGGAGATTTTTAAGAAGAAACTGGACACCACTTTTCTGAAATGGTATAGAACAGGGGTGTCAAACTGGTGGCCCATGGGCTGGATGCGTCACGTGCAGGCCACGCCCATCCCAGGTCCGCGAATGGGGAAAATGTTATGAAACGTCACACGATGGAAACGTGACATGGTGAATATAGAGTCTCCTGCTTGAGCAAGGGTTGGACTAGAAGACTTTGAAGGTTGCTTCCAGCTCTATTCTAATATTGATTTTGATATTTACATGTGCACAAGCTGAAATGTAGTATTTCTTGTTCTAAAAGATTACAAAATAACAGTCCATGTCCTATTTTAAATAACCCCTAAATTTTAGACAGTTTCACATTCATAGAGAACAACCTTGAGGAAAAATTAGTCAAAGGCCCCATGAAAAAAAATAATCCATACATAATATTGGGTATACTCTACCCTTAAGTTAAAATAATATGGATAAAATGACTGAAGGTGTTATAAGCAATTTAAAAGCCTGCTTATAAAGCATATAAATGCTGTAATCATATTAAAGTTTAAGGTCCATATTTTTTGTGTTCAGTTAAGATGGATATTTATTTATTCATTCATTTATTTTAAAAACTTATTTTGCTACCCATCTTAACTCTAAGTGGCTTACCACAGCAATAAAAAAAATTGAGAAAACCAAAGGAAAAATTCATAAACAGTTTAATGCTGAATTAGATGTGGTTTCTAACAGAAGAATCTTACTTACCAGTAAATATACTGTATGTAAAGGATATCACAAGTTTTGCTTGTTCATATATTCATGCTGGTTATATTTTAGGAAACAAATTGGCATTCTAAATCTAGTCCTGTAGGTGAAGTCCTTAAAGATTTAAATATAAGCATCTCTGCCTGAGATGTATGGATAATAATATGGCTGACTGTGTGACAAACAATAATAATAATAATAATAATAATAATAATAATAATAATAATAATAATAATAATAATATGTCACAGTGATACCCATTGTCATCGGAGCACTTGGTACCATGTCCAAGAATTTCACAAAACACCAGCGGAACTGCAAAAAACTGCGCTACTTGGAACATCATATATTTTAAGAAGGTACTTGGTTGATACCTAGGATGCTGGCAGCAACCCGTATCAATCATTAGCACCAGTCAATGGTATTTGTGACACATTTTTAAATGTCCAGTTGACTGCGTTTCATTTTTAATGAATAAAAGAGAATCATCATCATCATCATCATCAAGCACACTAAAGTGAAGAAGAAGGTTTGAAGTGATTACATCATGAGAGTAAAGATCTTAAAGTACAAACTGGTGGAAATACCATAACCCAACAAACACCTGTAAAATTCTGGTCATTACATACACCGCTGAAATAGTGGACTGAAGCAGAACTAAAAGCACTGGATAAAACAATCAGAAAATTGAGAATGAATCATGCCCTTCATCCATGCACAATATTGACAGACTCCACTTACTGTGGAAAATAGGTGGCTGTGGAATGTTGCAAGTATACCGGCGGCTGAAAAAATAAAAACGGCATTGAATATCTGAAAGACACTGAAGAATTTCTGAAGGACAGTGAGAGCTTACTGTACTGGTCTACAAGAAAGAGCAAATGAAGAATAGCAAATAGACATAACAAGTATCACATGGCCAGTACATAAAAGAAACAGCAGGCAAAATAGATAAGAAGGCCTGGCAATGGCTAAGAGCAGGAAATTTGAATAGACAGGGGGGTAGTTATGGTTGCACAAGATCAAATCTTAAGAGCAAATGCATACAGAATCAGAACTAAGAAGACAACAACAGGTACAAATGCCACCTCTGCAAAGAAGCTGAAGAAACAGTGCACCGCCTAGTTAGCTGTTTTTGAAGAAGATTGCACGGGCTTACTATAAAGAATGGCCTGACAAAGTAGCAACAATGATGTATTGGACTATCTGTAAGAAATACCATTTGTCTGCAAGCAAGAATAGTCCACAATATAGACAAAGTAATAGAAAGTGAAGATGCTAAAGAGCTCTGGGACTTTAGAATTCAAGTCTTACCCCCTGCACATGCGCACATGCTCCTACACAGCCCCACCCCCTGCAAAGGCACAGCAGAAACCCAAAGACCAACTGGCCGGTGGGAGGTGCGCACGCATGTACATCGAAGCTGAACTGGGGCGACGGCTCATGTGCCATCAGAGAGGGCGCTGCGTGCCACCTCTGGCACACATGCCATAGATTCGCCATCACGGTTCTAGAGTCTCAACATCTTTTTTTATATTGTGGCAACCAAAACTGGATGCAATATTCCAACTGTGGTCTTATCAAGGCATTATAAAGCGGTATTACCATTTTGTGTAACCTTGATTCTATACTTCTGTTAATGCAGCCTAGGACTGTGTTGGCTTTTTTGGAAGCTGCAGCACTTCTAGCTCATATTTAAGTGATTGTCCACTAAGGGTCCAAGATTCCTCTTACAGTTACTACTATTGAGCCAAGTTTCACCTATTCTATATCTGTGCATTTGGTTTTTCTTCCCTAAATGTAGAACCTTACTTTTCTCATCATTTATTTTCATTGTTTTAGATAGGGCGCAGCGTTCAAGTCTGCCAAGATCCTTCTGTACTTTGAGCCTATTTTCTGGTGTATTGGCTATTTCTGCCAGTTTTGTGCCTGGACTTTGGACTTTGTGCCTTGTCAGATGATTTCATGCCTGGATTTTGTGGGCTCTGATTTATTGGGACTGTGTAGAGAGCCATTTGTTGGCAAGCTTCTTGAAAGTGGAACCTGAGAAATGACAAATGTTAAAACTCATTGGTGTGTGTGTGCCTGGGACAGGACAATTGTGGTCATAAGTTAAGGACTCTCTGTATAGTTTAAAGATTTGTATGGAGGCCACTGCTATCAACAGCCTTGGTAACTCTAAGACCTTGCATAGTTTTGGCAAAGAGATGCAATGATAGTACCAGTCCATGGCCTGTTAGAAACCAGGCCACACCGGGTTGGAGGTGAGCGGTGGGCAAGAGAGCAAAGTTTCATCTGTATTTGCAGCCCTAGTGCTAGCATTACTGCCTCAGCTCCACCTCATATCATCAGGCATCAGATTCTCATAGGAACATGAGCCCTATTGTAAACTGCGCTTATGAGGGATCTAGGTTGTGTGCTCCTCCCCCACCTACCCCCAGTTCATGGAAAAATTGTATCCCACAAAATGAGTCCCTGGAACAAAAATGGTTGGGAACCGCTGTTTTAAATTATATTTAAAATTTTATAGTTTTAAAATTTGGTCTCTAGAGCACCAAGCTACGCATATTTTTATGCATCTTTGTATTTTATGAATAGTGTTTTCAAAGTGCATATTTTATCAGAGGAATATATTATGTTTATGATAACTGTAAAGGCAATATGAAATAGGATTGAAAATATAAAAGTATAAATCACTATACTTCAAACAATGGAACTGAAGAATCTTAAAATCCAGGTAACAAGAACACTGCACGTTCAAAGTAGAGAATTTAAGAGTTCAGTTTGTGCAGCAAGTTAATCTGCTGAATTTCTTTATTTTATATAACTGCTAAAGATGTTTGTTTGTCTTTTTTATTTTTGCTCTGATATAATCCCCCAACCCATATCAAGAATTTAAAAGAAAAATCACATACAAAAATAATTGATTACACTCCATCAGTATACAAAATTTATCCTAGTCATTATATCATTAAACTTTACCACATAAATACAGTCCTTCCATTAAATCAATAATTTATATACAAGTCAATATGTAATATAAATAAATAATAAAAAGTCAATAAATATAAGTCAGCTTATAAACAATTAGTAAATACATATCCTTTGTCCAGGTTCTGACATTGAAGAATTATGTTCTTTACTGTTCCTATGCTTGAGAAATCCACAGTTCTCCATATAGTGATGAGTTATGATTTATTTGGTAATTTCAAAAGTACAATCATATAATTAAATTATAATGACCTTTGGGTCACCATGTTGTGAATCTGATAGATATTAAACAACAATGGAGCATTGATAGAACAAGTTTTTATCACAGAAATATACATCCCGCCATCCATTTTATACTTTTAGAGCAGTAAAAGTATAGATTTTCTGAGGAGTTCAATAAAACTTAAAAAGTATATTTGATTTTATTAATTTTATTATCATAACAGATATATACTTAATTTTTTTGAGATCCATTGCCATTGATTTGCAAATGTAGATTACTCAAATTCCTTATTCCAGAATTCTTGCAGATAATATCTATTATACAGTAGTGACAACCTTCACTACCTGTTTCTTTTAAAAATCCAGTATGTTTAATTATATATATATTCATGTTTTACAACTATAAATAATCCAAATTTCACCTGCAGTGACAAACACAGATTTATTTATTTACTTATTTGATTTATATGGTTGCCTGGCTCACAAATTGTGACTGTTGGTGGATTAAATAGAATTGAATTGCTAGAAGTTGTAAAGATACTAAGAATGCTTCTAGGTAAATATGATTTGTTTTTATACTTATCTTTTCTATAAGATAAATAGAATCTATTAATCTATTGACATAGATTTTTCTCTGTACTAACCCCCCACCCCATATTCAAAATCACAAGGTTTTTTTTTTCTGTATAACTGTTCACAAATACCTAAAATGATTCAAACAACAATGAATGAATGAGATACTTTCTCCATGAGGGCATCTACCCATTCTATTAGATTGGATAAGTCCCTTCCATTAAAAGTTGCCTTCTTGCAGGACTTAGAGAGAGTGTCTTTTGCGTAGCAGCTCTTGCCTTGCAGGACCTTTCCCCTTGAGATTTGGTAGACCCCCTCTTAGCCTCCAAAATTGGTGAAGATATGGCTTTTACTCCAGGCACTGGACTTTAAGATTGGAGCTCTGGATTGAATTGATGAATGGATATCATTATGGGTTAAGTGTCTGATTTTTCTTGATTTTTTTTTCTTTTTGTATTGGTTTTATTGGTTGCGTTTTTAATCTCTCTTGTTAACCACCCAGAGAGGGCTGAATAGATAGCTTGATCGATACTTTATTTTTTAAAACTATATTTCTAATAAAATAGTAGAGTAATACTAATATACTACTTTTTAAAAAATTCAACTCAGTTTGAGATTTCAAAATCGAATCTACTCAAGAATAAATCTGATTTGAAATTGAAAAGAAAGTAAATTCTTATTGTCAAGGTTTTAAATACGTCAACTAGCAAAATTCTAATGTATGATATTTAAATGTAGGTGGGATAATATTTTGATCTAATAAACGGCATACAATTCAATTATAACCCCGAGCCACTATTATCTGATCCTTGCCCTAATTTTAAAAAAAAATTTCAGAAGAAATATATTAAAAGTATCCTTCTGGATTGATTGTTTTTGTTGCATTAAATGTTTTATGTAGTTATTAATAAAAAAATAGTACATTTTTGCAGATATTGAATTTTCTCTGATGTGTACTTGACTAATTTATCTCACAAATAAAAGGACTTTCTTGTGTGGAAGATGAGTTTTTTATTTTAAGAAAAAAAACTCCTATAGATTTTAATTTGCTCAGTTTTCTATATCTGCCACTTGTCAGATGGATATGTATAATGCATTATATTTCAGAAAAAACCTACACTGAGAGAAAACTGAAAAAAATATGTACCTGTATAAGTGTATACCCTCTCTCTCTCTCTGTCTCTGTCTCTGTCTCTCTCTCTCTCTCTCTCTCTCTCTCTCTCACACAAACACACACACACACACACACACACACACACACACACACACACAGAGAGAGACAGAGACAGAGACAGAGACAGAGACAGAGAGAGAAGAAATCTATGGGTTTTTAGGTCAGGAGGAAAATATTAAAATTGAAAGGTGTAGGCCATTGCTTTGTAACTAATAATTGGCGACCATGGGATACTCTTCTCACCAAAGCAAACCCTAATTTCAGTTCCAGTTACACATGTCAGAAAAGATTGTGTAAAGCCAGAAATGATGCTGAAAAGGGCAGCCAATGTGATTGAGGGCCTGGAGCAAGTCTTATGATTAAGCATTACTATGCTTTCCCTCTTTGTATTTAGATCTCCAAGCTGTTCTTCCTTTTGCATTCTTTCAGAGGTAGAGCAAGAAGATTTATATCACACTTTAAAGCAATGTAGACATCTTCAACTTTCATCATACATAGCTTCAGCTGTAATTGCTAAAAGTGTTCTCAAAAATCTTACTAATTCCAGGAGAAATGCTAGAAGCTTGGAAAAACATATTGGACTAGATAGAAACTTCCTGCACATTCCCTTTCTTAATCAACTATACATTTCATTTAGAGGTGATAATCAAATGATAATTCGATTACCCAAATAAGTAGAGATATATCGGACCATCCGTGTTCAGCAACTGGTCATTAAATGAGATTAGAGAAAAACTTAGTTGGTTTTTAGCAACATGCATTAACTATGGATTTTCTTACTTTGCAACATAAACCACAAACCACTTTTGAATTGGAGCAATTAAAAAAAATCATGATCTAGCACAATTGCATCAGTGGTGGGTTGCCTCTGGTTCGCACCGGTTCTATAGAACCGGTAATAAAACCGACGGGAGGCTCTGCCCACCGACCCCGACGTCATCAGAATGCTTCTGCGTATGCGCAGAAGAGCACATGTGCGCACGAGCGAAGCAGCCCCATTGCGAACTGGTAGTAAAGGTAAGTAGAACCCACCCCTGAATTGCATGTGTCCAGTAGCTATGAATAGAGTAGAACTGGAAATTAATTTGCTGTGCAAGTGGGTCTGAGTCCTCATCTCAAAGTGCTTCAGACTTCAATTAACCCTGTTTTCATCTTGGCCCCCATTCATGGTCATTTCTTTGTGAGCAAGTCCGTCCCTCCCTCCCTTCCCTTCCCTTCCTCTCTCCTTCCCTTCCTTCTTCAGTATCTGGAGATGTAAATTATATTAACATAAATTAATAAAGTAAATTATATTATGATAATTTAAGTACACTATTTTAAGTAAAAGTCATACACTTATACAATTTATCACATATCAGTGTTTGCTTATTTATTTGTTTGTTAAATTTATTTGCCACCTATTTCACCATAGGGCTACCCTAGGTGACTTACAACAATAAGAAGGATCAGATGTATGTGTGACTATATTAATTGTGTGCATAATCTCCAGATTAGCAACATTATTTTGTATGTGTGTGTATGCATTTATGTATGAAGCGAGAGAGAGGGAGAGAGAATCCTCCCATCCCTTCTTAGATTGAAAAATTCAAGAGATATGGGAAATTACGAAAAGAAAAATAGGCCTGTAGTGTGAGAATCTAGCATTCTGTATAATATAGAAGTATGCATTGAATGTAAAATAGTAAGAATGAGGCGGTATGTACGATTCCATCTAATTTATTATTTACATTTAATTTTTTGATATTTCTTAATTTCCTCTGTAGCATTCATTCAAATATCAACAGAACTGAAAACCCAACTGAAAGATTTTTTTCCCTGTCTTTTTATTACTGCATTTTCAGCATCTCTTCAAGGTAATTGAGCAGTTTAATACATACAGTAGCAGCTGTTACTGCATTCCAGCACAGTTCAGCAAAGTAAAATCATTTGCTATTTTAAATAGTATATTTTGTGGATGGTGTTTCAAGTAACTTAATTAAAACTAATAATGCCATCATAATTTAAACCTAAGCTACTGTAAACTGAAACCAACAAGTTATTGGGAATATTAGCTTTAACTCGGTGGCATTTTCAGCGGATTCCTTGATCTTTCTCTGTCTTGTTTGCATAGGTAGTCCTCAACTTAGTTTTTTGCACCCAAAATTTCTGTTGCTAAGCAAGGCAGTTATTAAGCAAGTTGCACCTCATTTTATAACTTTCTTGTCCTAGTTGTTAAGTGCATTACCATGGTTGTTATGTGAATCATGCAGTTGTTAAGCGAATCTGGCTTCCCTCATTGTCTTTCCTTATTGTAAATGGCTGGTAGATTACAAATGGTCATCACCTGAACCCAGGACAATGCAACTATCATAAATACTTGCCAGTTGCCAAGTGACCGAATTTTGATCATGTGACCATGGGGGATACCGCAATGGTTTTAAGTGTGAAAAATGATCATACTTTTTCCCATGCCATTGTAACTTCAAACAGTCTAAACGAATGTAGAAAAAGTTCTTGGTAGGCCAGATTTAAAGACAAAACGACATAGAGACAGGGTACCTGAAAAGATATAGAGTAATAATCTGAAGGTTTTTGTAAGATTCTGTGAAAGAGATGAAATTCTTAATGCTTGATCTATCATGGATCATAGGTTAAAGCAGGGGTGTCAAACTCATGTCGTCACGTTGTCATCACGTGTTGTATTGCAACTTTCCCCCCCTTCGCAAAGGGGAAATGCATCCAGCCCACGGGCTGCGAGTTTGACACCCCTGGGTTACAGTATGTCAGTCCTAAGAAAGCTCTTGAATCTTTATATGGGTTTTACAGAAAGAATAGTTCACAATTTGATTCTTCAACATTGGGATAGCATTATGACCTGATGGAACAAGAAAACATTGGAAAGTAGTGTGAAACTGATTCTGAACGATATGTATTCAGTTAATTGTGGCAAAGTGTGGCAAGGATCTAGTTACTGGAAGAAATCAGAAATAAAGACAATAATAAAGGCTGAGCTGCATTCTGGAATATTTTATTTTCCAGCATTGTCCTCAGTATTTACAGATTTATAACTGTTGAGACTGTTGAGTCTAATTACGTTTGCTTATTATCTAAGTTTTTTCAAAGTATTTTCATTGCATTGAACACGATTTATGTCTAGTAGACATTTCAGAATTAGCATCTAAATATAAGCAGTGAAAATATATAAATGCATTATTATTTTCAACTTTCTAATTATTAGTTCCTGATATTTCTTTGAGAAACTTAAAAGTTTTTGCAAGTTCAAAATCAAGGGAAATAAAGTAGCTTTGTATCATTCTGTTTATAAATAATTCTTGACAGTCTGCAAGTTTAGTACAAAAAGCTGAAACAGCCTTTGTAGTTGAGAAACTTCCCTGAATTTTTTTTTTACTTTTTTTTTATTTTTTTATTTTTTTACTTCAGATTTATATACCGCCCTTCTCCCTAGGGACTCAGGACGGTGTACAGCCAAGTAAAAACACATAAATACATAATGCATAGATTAAGAACAGATTAAAAGGAAATATCTCAATTTGGCCAAGTATGTGTTGTTTTTATATTATGTACTGGCACTTTTAAGTTCTTTTATTAAACAAACCAAAATATGCTTTTTAAAGAGGCAACTAGACTTTCTGGTTTTTCTTTGAAGACCTTTTGCTTCTCATCCAAGAAGCTTCTTCAGCTTTTGGGTGAGAAGCGAAATGTCTTCAAAGAAAAGCCAGAAAGTCCAGTTGCCTCTTGAAAAAGCACCTTAGGGACAATTCAATAACCTGGATGACATTTTATTAATCTAGTTTGGGTGTCGGCAACCCGCAGCCCCAGAGCCACATGCGGCTCTTTGACCCCTCTCCTGTGGCTCCCTGCCAATGCGGTCACGCAATTTGCTTTCTGGCCTGAGAAGGCGCAAGCCTCTCCACAGAGCTTCACGGCTGAAGTGCCCCTAGCATTTTCTCCGCATGACCAGCTGCTTTTTGCGATTCTGCATCCTTTTCAGGCAGCTCAGCGCCAGCTGCGGTCCCCTTCGTGTCAGCTCAGGAAGGACAGGAATGGGGAGGAGCAGCCGCCACTGCCAGATGCAGGGAGGGAAGAGCTCCTGCTCTCCTGCACAGAGTGGGTTCTTCTGCGCAGTGCGGGCAGGCTCTCCTGCATAGCATGGGTGGGCTTTCCTGCGCAGTGCAGCCCGCTTCTCACCTCACTGTGCAGTGATGGCAGCGGGAGGAGGAATCACCATCCCTGCCACCGCCATGATCCCGGCCCAGGAGGGTATCCCACTTGGGCGCATGTGCATGCACGAGACAGAGATGAGAGAGAGAAAAGGGGAGAAAAAGAGAGAAATGAGAAAATGATGGAGGGAGAGAATGAGACAGAGGAAAAAGGGAGAAACAATTGAGAGAGAGAGAGAGAGAAGGGGGAGACGGAGAGATAAATGAGAGAGAGCTGGAGGGAGAGAATGAGACAGGGAAAAGAGGGAAACAAATGAGAGAGGGGAAAAGAGAGGGAGGGAAAGAGAGAGGGAGAGAGAGAGAAAGAGGAAGAGAGAAAAAGAAAGAAAGAGACACACACAAATAGAGAGATACCTGTTTCCCATAGAAAACAGCGGGAGCCACAAAACCTGGATAGGCATGGCTGGGAGGGGTCATGTGACCGAGTGGGAGTGAGTTACATTGAGTTGGCAATACCCACCCAGGTTTTGTGGCTCCCAGTGTTTTGTTTTCTATGGGAAATGGGTCCAAATGCTCTTTGAGTGTTGCAGAGTCCTGATCTAGTCATTAAAATAACCTAAAATATAATGGGAAGTGTAGCATTGTCAAAATAAGAATCATCCTCCTCTGGTCAAATTCCTGAAAACACATTTTATTTAGTTTTTTCAATAGCAATTAAAAGAAGTTTACTTAGTTAAAATGGAGGAATGCCCAATCCTTCATATGATTATTGTTGAAAAATGTTCAGGAAAGAAAAGGGACAAACTTTTTGAGTGCTAGAAAAATAAGGTGGTCAGGAAGAGAACTTTGACCCTGGCCATTAGGATACTATATAAGCTTTTGTTAAACCTCCATGAAAGGGTTATTGGTTCTATGAATGAACACCAGTCAATCAATAGGTTTCTTCTGTGTCCACAGGTTATAACATGACATAGCATAAAAGAAGAAATAAAATTAATAATAGCATCATCATCATCATCATCACAATTCAAGGGGGAGGAACTTATAAGAGAACTGTATGGAACCATTGATACAACTGAGATCTTAATTGTTCACTTGTTTGCCATTTGAGCCCTTATGTTTATTTCTCATTGGTGTTTTTCCTCTGATGTCATAGTACAGTGTTGGTGAATCTTTGCGCACGCCGGTAACCTGGTCTTCCAGTTTCTGGCATCCATGTGCGCGTGAAGACCAGCTGGCTGGCACTCGTGTGCACTGGAACCCAGAAGAGCAGCGGACAATGGCTGGTGTGCCTGGAGAGATGGCTCTGTGTGCCACTTCTGGCACGTGTGCCATAGGTTCGCCATAACTTTCATAGTAGATAAGGCAGTACAACAAGGAAAATAATGAGAAATGTCTAGCTCTGTGAATGAGTTCTTCAAGGTTTTGAAGAACACAATAGGCAAATCAAGTTATACATTGACAATAAAACTCATGCTTGCTTAATATTATAATATATAAAAATGATAATGGTGATTACCTAGGATAGTTCGATCCAGTTTTTAAGTTCTTCTCTTGATCCTATTGGATTATGTAATTTAGGAGATTTGAGAATACAGTGCTACTGTGACATGACAGGTTTGCTGGATTTAGTAGAGTTTGTCCCCATGTATTGATTATTTTATATTTATTTATTTTAGATTTATATGCCATTGTTCTTCACAAGGTAGATTGGTTCATTGACCAATGCTAGATTTGAATCATCCTACTCCTAACCCTGTCACTACACAGTCTAGTGTATGTGATACACATTAATCATTGTAGAGCAGAGGTGTCAAACTCTATTTCATTGAGGGCTGCATCAGGGTTGTGTTTGACCTCGGGGGGCCACGATGGGGCATGGCCAACTCAATGTCACTCGTTGAGGGCACCTGTGGTGGCCCAAGTGACCTGCCAGTGAAAATGGGCTCCTGAGCTCCGTTTTTGTCTGCGATGGCCTCCTGCAACTGTCTGCCAGCCTGTGGGCAGCCCTCCTGAGCTCTGTTTTTGCTGGCAGAGGATGGGCCAGTCCTTCACTGTTTCCAGATGGCCCATGGGCCAGATCTAAGCACCCTGCAGGCCAGATCTGGCCCCCGGGCCTTTAGTTTGACACCCCTGTTCTATTCACTTCTATCTGACATATATTATAGCCTCACCACCTCAGCATGATTCTGTTTACATTTTTGAATTACAGATTTATCTGTAATAATCCATACATATCATTATAAATATACTGTACCACATTTACTAAAATGAAGACATTTTTTTCTAAATAGTTTACCCTTAAAACAATTTATCTTAAAATGGGAGGGTCTTCTTAGAGTCACTAAATAAAGGATATATTTATTTTTATTTATTTATTTTAGAAAATTTATATAGCGATCTATTCACTTATGGCGACTCTAGGTGGCTTACAGAAAACAAAAACAAAATATAGAAGAAATAAAAAATAAAATAAAATAATAACCTCCCTACTCCCCTCGGTGACAGCACACACTCATATCAGCCATTTAATGGGCTCCATCCCATTCTGGGTTCCCCAGGCTCACGGGCCTTACGAAAGAGTGTCAGAGTGGGGGCCAGTCTAATTTATGGAGGAATGATGTTCCAGAAGGAGGGAGCCACGACAGAGAAGGTGTGAAAAGTATAAACGAGCTTGATGTCTTCTTTTGGGGATGTGAAAAAGTCGGATAATTTTCCTTTCCTTTGGGATAAATAGGACAGTGTCCATAACAACTGCCTTCTTAAATAGCAGCTGTACTTGCCAAAGGAATGAGTTTCTACATGTAGTTAAAAATTATTGCATTCTTAAGCATTAAGAAGTTCTGTTACAGGTAATTCTTGTTTAGTGACTGTTTGTTTAGCAGCTATTTAGAATTAGAATGCCATTGAACAAACGATAACTATGACTGGGCTTCAAAGTCACAGTTGTAGTGTATGCTTCAATTCCACCTGCCCATATTTCTCTCCCCCACCCCTCCCCAGGCTGGCAGCTGCCTCAGGCAGGCATGCCTTGTCAGCAACAAGAGGAAGAAGATGTCAAAGGGTCAGGTGGGCATCAGGGATAGGTGACAGTGGGAGAGTGCAAGGAGGCCAAAAGGGCAGAGGTTTTTGGGGGGAGATAGGTGGGGTGTTGGAAGTTATAGGTGATAACGACAGGGTAAGCCAGAAGCATGGGAGCCAGTTTAAATATTCTCCTTATTGCTGTCACTGCTAATGTTTATCAGCAACTGCTCACTTAAGGGTTGCTCTCCTGATTTCATTCCTTCCCTATCTGAGGTTTTGCCCATTACCCAGTCACAGCAGATGCATTAAGAGCAACCAATTCTTCTGTGAAATTGGGCAGCCATTCAAAACAATAATACAGTATATCCTTGTCAGGTGTTCAAAACATATCATTTCAGGGAACATGCATTTTCTGAATGCATAAATGACAGCAAATATAAAAACTGAATATCATTATTTTTCCCCTGTAGACCTCCCTGTCAAAATAGAATAATTGAGGATGGAGGAGCATGGATCTTCATTGACTTCAGAAGCCTAATTGTTGAATGGAGCTAATAATAATTTCTAATATAAAGATTCTTTTTTATTTTGGGAACTGTATGGAAATTCTAATGTAGAATTAAATATAATATACAGAATTATAGGGATGTCTATGAAGTTATAAAGGAATGGATCCATTCCATATGTAAAGTTTGTTTGGCATGAATACTACTTTGTATTCTAATTAAATATATAAAAACTTAATTTCTTTTGGTTCAATTACAATATAAGGAGAATCTAAAAGACTAATGAGTAATAACATGTAGATTCACATACCATTTTAAACCATGTTTTGTTTTAGTTCTAATTTGTTGAACATAATTTATTTTTGGTCTTGTTCACACATTATGCTAAGCTATCACATTTTTACAAACCATTGTAGCAAGTTGCACTTAACGTGCTGAGCCAAAAATTGCTTTACCCAGCCACAGGCTTTATTATATAACCTCAAGTGATAATTGGAAAACATTCATTTAATAATGAAATTTCTTATATATTATTAATGATAATAACATCAGTGCTAGATATTCTACTGTTGTGATTTTTCAGTTCCTGGTCTATGGATTGAAATTGGTTTCTTCTGATTCTTGGTGGGAAAGCCTATTTAACTTCTTGATATTTGCACAATCATCTTCCTTTTCTAAAGCGGAAAGCTGAGCCGCTTGGCATTAATAGATTAAGATTGGCTTTAATTGCTGGAAAGGACAGATGTTGATAATGCAAGATCCTCTTCCCTAGGCCTTTTTCTTTCTCTTCAAATCTGTGTTTTCAGCGATTGGCAATATAAAATGTATCCTTTTCATGTTTTCTATTCCCATTTTCCCATTTAGCGTAAACATTTTACCAAGACATACAAATTTGTTTGATTCGGTCCTTTGTGGTTTTTATTGTCAATTATTTATTCTACCTTCCCTGTCCAACACAGCTAATATAGACATAATATTCATGCTCCTTATCACATTACGCAGTCTAACATTTGATAGTTATTGAATTCAATTCCCTATTGCTCCCCCCCCTCCCCAAGGTAGTTTGGATCAGAGTTTTTTCCATATTTAATTTGTTCTTGTGGGTACTAATTTTCACTCAGGCAATTTATATTCAAATTAGATGATTATTTAAAGAATGCAAGCAGAGACATTTATAGGGTGTTAAATTTATTTAAAATTTAAATTGACCTCCCACATCCAGCAGCAGGAAGTCCTCCAGCAAGGGAAGTCCTAATGAAAAGTCTCCTGCCTTGTCATTGCAATTGCTGGAGTGTTCTGCCTTGGTGAATAGAGAAAGAATGTCCCGCCTAAAAAAGTTGCAACTCCTCCCCATTTCTGTTGTTCCCTGTCTAAGGCTTTGAAAACAGAGAAGGGGCCTATGAAGAACAATTGAAATAACTGAGTGTGTTTACTGGAAAAGAGAAGCTTAAAAGGAAAGATGAAATTTATTTATTTAGCATATGGCTAGTCAAGATGAAAAAGACTGTCAGATAGAAGATTTATCCACTTTCATAGAGTAGAACCTCAACTATCAACTGCAAATTGTTGCAGAGCAGATTTACCTAAAATCTGAATGGAGTGGAATGCAGTGGGATGGGGTAGGTCAGAAAAGAGTATAATATAGTTTTTGATAACGAAAGAGATGTGGAAAGTATTATGATTTTACAGCTGAAAAGTAGTAGGTTTTTTTCTTCATTTTCGGTATTTAAATAAAAGTTTGACAGCCTTTTGTTAAGATTTTATAGCTGTTTTGCAGTTATTGTAAAGAGCCTTGGTGGCGCAGCAGACTAAAGTGCTGTTAAGTAGCACTTAGCTGCCAGCTGCCTGCAATTACTGCAAATTCAAATCTCACCAGGCTCAAGGTTGACTCAGCCTTCTATCCTTCCGAGCTAGGTAAAATGAGGACCGGGATTGTGGGGGCAATAAGCTGACTTTGTATAAAAAGAACACTGCTTTGGGGGGGGGCAGGGCGCGAAAGTCCTACTAAGCAGGTATATACAAAAGTATGAAGGCTATTGCTTAACACATTGTAAGCCGCCCTGAGTCTCCGGAGAAGGGCGGCATATAAATCGGACCAATAAATAAATAAATAAATTGTATTGAGCAGGGAATAAAGCTAGGTGACCACATTTCTTCTTGTATCTAAAAATTTGTGGGAAGGATCCTAAAGTAAGTGTACATATAGGATCACAACTGAATATTAACTTGGAAGTATATCTTCCATTCTTTACCAGGAACTTAATCACAGTTAAGTGTGCATACCAGCATATTAAGGAACAAAAAATTAGTAGAACTTATTTCCAAATAACCAGGCATAAGACTGAGTTGTAGGTCTTATAAACAAAACTTTGAACAAATGAAAAGCTACATCTGTTTTTTGGTATGGTGTAAAATTGATTCCATTTAAACTCTTCGTTAATCAGTAGAATCTCAGGGTTCACCTTTCCTCAGTTCCCTATTAAGAGTAAAAAAAAAAGTTTAAAAAACAAGACAAGACAAATTCATTCAGAAAACCAGATGGCTCCAGCTTTTTTTATGCTTGGATTGATACTTTTAGCTAAAGAGTAGCTAAAGATACAAGTAAACAATAGCCCCCTTTAATTATGTCTCCTCTTTTCCTACAGAAGAATGGGCAGAATTAATAAGTACACACAGGAAAAGTATTCAGTCAGTATCTGGTTTCCAGAAGCATCAGCATAGTACAATGATCATGTTCTATGTTCTATTCCAGTGATGGCGAACCTTTTCGGCACCAAGTGCCAAAAAGCGAGCATTTTGCACGCAGGCATGCACTTGTCTGGGCCAAGACCAGGAATAGGAGTTGCCAGGGGCGTGCACATACCGGAGAATGTACTTGCGGTTTCTTCAGGTTACTGCCAGCAAATCTTCAGGTTACTGCTGTGCATGCGCATGTGCATGCGCCAATCAGCTGGCAAACAAGCGCCAGAAAATGTACTTCCGGTTTCTGACATGCGCATGCATGCTGGCTGGCAAGTCTTCAGGTTACTGAAATGGGTGACGTCGCGCATGCCAGGTGACATGGCTCCGCTTGCCACTTTGGGTACGCATGCCATAGGTTCGCCATCATGGTTCTATTCTAGGTATGATCATGTTCTATGTTCTATTTTATGTATAGGCGTATACAGTAGTGGGTTTCACTTAACTTCGCTACTGGTTCGGAATTGTGAGCGTGTGTGCGCTCGCTTCACTCGTGCGTGGCGCTTCTGCGCATGCGCAGAACCTTCTGAGCATGCACAGAGCATCCGTGATGATGTCCAGGTGGGTTGGTGGTGTTGTGGCCCCGCCCTCTGAGCCTGTCCCATCGGAGGAAGAAAGCTCCGAGCATGAGGAAGAGGAATCAGCCAGGCCTCCCTCTCCAGGCCCCTCCCCTCTGGCACTGTCTCAGGTGCCGGTCGAGGGAGAGGAGATTAACAGGTGGCTCGGATGAGAGCGAAGGAGAAACATCATTCCTGGACGCACGCCTCCGAAGGCGTGATAAACGATTGCAGCAGCTCAGGAGGCGTGCTAGGGATTAGAACTGAGTCACTGGACCACACCCCAGAGACTATATAATAGAGGGTGGTGGCCAGTGATCCTTGTGACGAACAAAACTAACCTTGGATAGTCACTAAAGCCTCGTTCAGAACTGCTGGGAGGAATATTTATTGTTATTGGACGTTTGGAAGCTGAGTATTTATCTTTCTGTTTTCTGTGGAAATAAAAGCACTTGGCAAATGGCGTGTATATCGCTGCCAAGTTGGAGATAAAGAGCTGGGTGTGTTCCAAGTGCTTCCTTAACCCTCGGCTGGCTGTGTTTGTGTGTGTGTGTGTGGACGGGGACAGATCAGGTGGAGCCTCCCGCTGCAGCTACCGGTTCGCCCCAGAAACCCACCACTGGGTGTTTACATGCACTGTTTGCATATGCTAAGATTTACTATAGTATATATTATTCACTTTTTAATGCCGAATATTCATTTATTTTTCACATTTTAAAGATAATGTCTAAATATGGACAGATAGTTATTACAAATGTACAATTGATATTCAATATAACAGTAATAAAAGGTACCAAGCAAAGTACACTGAGTTGTTTTCATAATAATAAAAAAAGGTAAAAAGAAATAAGAATTTTGGAGCTTTGTAACAGTCTCTGCTATGTTATAAATATTTTGACTACAACTAGCATAGTATAGCTTTTTCAACTCTGGTTTTTGGTGATATTCACTAGGCTTCTTAGTTTCTCTTCCTTATGTACCCTTGCTTCCTTGTCAGGTCCTGTCCTGATGCCTCCCTGGTTTGTTCTCATAAATCTCCATTCTGTCTTATTAACTAAAGTGTGACCATGTTGTTTCAACCTTCTAATTCTTTTTTCCAAGCATCATATAAGAATGCATTTGCTGCAAATATATTCTAGTTTGTTTTTAGATAGGAATACAAATATGCCACAAGCATTGTAAGCTTTGATTGAAGAGTCCTGTCCATATATTTTCATCATCTTTCCTAAGGCACCAGCAACAGAAAAAACATATATATTAGTAATCTCCCCATTGGGATCACCTACCCTTTTCATCTTTTATAGCTGGGTATACTATTCTTCTCAATACAATACTTTTTCAGTAACTCCCTTCTCCTGCTCCTGTTGAATTGTTGTGTGAAACACTTATTAGCTCTTCCACTTCTCTTATGCTCTAAAAATGGACATATATATATATATATATATATATATATATATATATATATATATATATATATATATATATATATGTTTTCTCAGGTTTTCGCGGGTGTTTGTATGTAGGTCTTTGGTTATTCGGGTCTTGTCCCACGTAAAATTGAAGGTTTCTTGGCGACGTTTCGACGAAGTCTCATTCGTCATCTTCAGGCTGGTGTTCTCGGCTTCGTGCTTCCAGGAGGTCCTGTCCCATCTGACTGAACAGTAAATCTGGTTTTGTAGTTACCTAATATACCTAATAGAACCCACCTAATAGAATTTTACAAACTTTTGTTAGTACCATGTAATAATAATTCATCTAGGTTATGGCCAATTTTGTTCTTTAGGAATAACATATCTTTTCATAACTCAGATCCTGTTTTGTATCTTTATGCAATTTCCCCCCCGGATATTACATTTTATGAGGAATATACATGTGATGTGCCATTAAGCTAACTGGCATCCAGAGAGTAACAACTGACTGATGAGCAACCTAAACTTACAAAGCAGGAGGCACAATATTTTAGTAGTAAGGATAAATTTTAGGCCTGGTTTTGAAATATTTCCATTTTAGAAATTAATGTAATCTTTTCTGCAGCCATTTTAGTAATAGGGAAAGAAGAAGAAGAAAACAGAAGTTTTATTTTGAACAATAAATTGTGGAAGATTGAATGTTCTAGAGAGGCCTATTTGACTTTATTACTTTGCTTTACTTTAAAAACTACATAAATCATTGATTTTAAAAATGTCCCAGCATATATTTCGTTAACAATGTCTCCTTTTACTAATGTAAACTAATGTAACTTTTTAATATACTGTAGTGTGTAATGTCCAGAACATTGTCTATTAAATGTAATCGACATAAGTAAATAAATAAGTTAATTTTGCAAAGTAAACTCAATAATAAGAACTTCACAGTTCCTTCAGCAGCATGATCAAATTGGTAATGCTCTTACCTCGGAACAATTTTTTGTAGTTTTGAGTTTGGACTTTTCCAAATATTTCCAGTTCCTATTATTAACATAACAGGTTTCAGAATTACCCTCCCGCCCCCCAAAAAAATAAATGTACAAAATTCGTCAGAATACCAGATGTCTATCTTCCTTTTTGTTCTGATATTTACTGTAGCATTTTCTCTTAGGATAGGTGACTCAAGATTCAGTAAAAGAAAAGGGAGTTTATTTCTATCCAAATTACTTTGTATGATCTACAATGTTGTCTTTCATTTGTCAATCTCTTTTGCCTTTGGGATTGTGACCTCAGCAGCTGTAGTTCAGTTGTGTTCCTCCTTACTTCCCCCAAAGAAAGCTGAAGAATGTGACAGGACTCCTTCACGAGGCTGTGTATTTTCAGAAGAATACTTTGAGGCAAATGCTTTGAACCACACTTTTTTTTCTTTTATTTAAAAATGCTGCAGCTGAACAAAGGAACTCATTCCCTTTTTGTGTCCACCTACCACTTTCAGCATGATAGATTCCCAATGGGTTTGGGCCAATATCTACTTGTTTCTACTTGTATGTTAATGTTGCTTCCATCTTTCAAAGAACTGGGCAAGGACTATAGATTTTAATCCTTGAACTGCCACTGCAGTTCCAACACTTGTGAAAATGGCGTATCTGTTCTACATGAAGTGGAAATGGCCTCATTCCCAACAACTTTTCAGTTAAAGCTAGTCTTTGTTTGAGACCTTGAATGATAGGAATCACATTTTTGAAACAGTGCTTAGTATTTGTAGATACAGATGTCAGGGAATATCATGTTATGAAAATAACCCGACTTTAGAATTATTTTTAATCAAGGGTGGGCAATCCATGGACTGCATGTTCCTTGCCAGCCAAATGCATTTGAGGTAGGCCAGATCAAGAAACAAGCATGGCAGGGATTTTAAGAATGCTGTTTATTGTAGTAAAGTAGAATAACAAAATATGCCTGCCCAAATTTCTCCTTGTTTCATTTATACTAAACAAAAGCCAGAAAGGATTACTTTGAGTTTCTTCCTTCTGCTTCTAGCTATGCCTGGACTGTGTAATTCCATTCCCAAATCCCTACATCTAGGCTGTCTTGATTCCTTCATAACCATAAAAATTTAGCTGTGAGGCAGCCAATGTTAGAGGAGGAGAAGATGTCTCCAAGAGGCAAGTTACTTTCACTTATTTCCTTAATCATGTCACCAAAATTCCCAAATAATATACTGAACACCCATAATTTTATAACAAGATTTAAGTGAAGAATTATGGCTGAATGGGAAACTTTTAGAGAAATAGGGTAGAAATTTATATTTCTTATTTATATTGATATTGATTGTTTCCTGATTGCTTATTTGTACCCTATGACTATCATTAAGTGTTGTACCTTAGAATTCTTGATCAACGTATCTTTTCTTTTATGTACACTGAGAGCATATGCACCAAGACAAATTCCTTGTGTGTCCAATCACACTTGGCCAATAAAATTCTATGGTTCTATGGTTCTAAATGGAAGTAATGTGTCTCTCAGACGCTCACTGTTCCCATTCCCACTATAATAACCTCCAAAGGAAGGAGAAAAAAAAAAAAAACCCAGCTCCCATCTTGCAGATCTGGGTATCACAATATTATTGTGAAGGGGTAAATTTTGGTTCCTGACTTTTTAAAGGTTGCATGTCCTTCTAATGAAAAGTGGATAACTTTTAAAGTAAATAAGTAAGATAACATTGGTACTGATATTTTAGGCCTTTCTGTACTTTTCTTTGTGTCTATTTTTTCAGGTAGTTATAAAGCATGGGAAAAGAGTGATATGGAAGAGTTGAAACTTGGTGATTATACACATCAGTAAAAAAGGAGAAACTATTTTCCCATTCCCACAATACTACAACCAAAGCCCCCCCCCCCCCAATGAAATCTTGAAAGAATGAGGATAAACAAAATGTTTTTTTTTCTAGACAACACCTAATTAAACTTTGGAATTTGCTACAATGAGATGAGGTGTAGGCTGTCAGCTTGGCTGGCTTCAAAAAGGATTGGACCAATTTATAGAAATCACGGGGATCAATAGCTATTAACCTTGATGATAGTATGACAGAAGGCTGTCTGCTGGGAAGCTAATAGGTTTCCTTGTGCAGCAGTTGGCCAATGCAAGAACAGACTGTTGGATTATATGGGCCAAGGAGGATTCAATTCAGCAGGGCACTGCTTATGTTCTTATGTTCTCAGGGAAGGAATAGGTATCAGACACAATTACTATTAGTAGCCCTGAGAGATATGATATATGACATCCTGTTACAGCATAAATTATTTTCAGTAACAAGACACTTCTTTTTGCTGCTGTACTTACAGCACACCTCACTTGGTTCTATAAAGAAAAAAATGAAATCACAATAATAGTGGTCATGGTGATTTATGATATCAGAAATAGGGTATTCAAAAGCCTACATTGCCAGCACAATAAATTTTCCATCAAAGCATACAATTTTTCATTGCGTGGTTTAGCAACGTGTAGTCTCATTACACTTTTAATAAGAGATTATTAAATCTTTCATGTGTTGCGTATTTAGAAAAACAAGAAGGAATTGAAGTTAGAAGTCTATGCTTCTTCTGTCCACAGTGAAGTATTTCCTTTCATAAATATTGTATTGTGTTGCGCTGCTAAGGAGAGCAAGTGATCTGTAATGCCTAAAATAAGCTATAATATGCTTACTCAGATTGGCCTCAAAAATGTATATGCTGATTCCAGGGAATCTCAGTCGTTCTCTTGGACCCCGGGATCATCTCCTTTCTCGTAGGAGGAAGGCACCATAGTTCCATATGAGAATTTCACTTGTTTTTGAGTACTGTATTTTCCCATTGCAAAAGGATATGGCTTTAGTGGTTTTTCAGCCCCTTTTCAGTCCAAGATGACTTTTTGCAAATAAATGCAACACAAAAGATTACAGATTAGTGATTTGGTACCATTTTTAACTGCAACTCATCAGTTGGCAGGTGCCCCACTTGGTTTGCAGAGTTCCCAACTTTTCATGGTCAGCTAACTGCAGTGCGGACAAATGCATGTCAACTTTAAACTGTTCCTGAAGTCTTGAGGGGTAAAAATAAAGATGATGTGGAAGGGATCTATAAGTATAAGAATTATGTGAAATAAGACTAGCATATTTGAACCAGTTGAATTTCCTATGACGTTCAATAATATAATTTAATGTTGCGTAGTAATGTCATAAAGTGACATCTGGGATGCATGGGAAGGACAATCCTAACTCGAAATCGTAATACAAATTATCCTTCTAAATCTGCTTTTTGATTTAGAAGTTCACCATTGGCAATGAAAATTGCCACCCAGATACAGAAGATTACTGAACAGCTTCAAGCATAAATATGTGAGGAAGGGCAAATAAAGTGCTTGTTTTCAGTCATTCGTAGATGGAGTTTGATCCGCATCTGTCTTTTTAACAAGCAGGTTTTTTTCTGTGGTTTTCTTTTAAGTCTACTAGTACCTCTGCACCAGAAATAATACAGAAGCCTCTATTTTTTTTCCTGTGAGTCTGAGGTTTATTTTGCAAATGCTTTGGAAGATATATCCTTTGCATTCTGGTATTTGATGGGTCAAAAATTTAGCCGTGTTTTAAAATAGAAAATATTTAAATGTTGATGTTCTGAATAATAATACAACAATAACAACAACAACAATAATAATAAAGTAATAGACAAAAATGCCTGGATAGTAGAAAAAGCAGTACCTGGAGTCAGCAAAATAGAAAAAGAACTGAAGGAAAATCATAAAATACAAAGACCTGCAAATAGAAGTAGAATCATTGTGACAAAAGAAAGCAAAAATAGTACCAATAGTAAGAGGAACCTTGAGTACACTTCCAAAATACCTGGAGGAAATACCATCGGCAATGACAAAATCACCACTAATCAATTGCAAAAATCAGCTTTACGTGGAACAGCTTACATCCTGCAATCATACCTTTAATACTATTAAACAACAACATCTGCTTATCCCATGTCCTTGGGAAGAACTCAATAGGTAGACAAAGATGCCAAATCTAGGCTAAACATCTGATTGACTGTGTACCAACCATAATAATTTTTCTGTAATGTATATAGATAATAATTAAAAATTACCTTCCCTCATTTTTTGAGGGGAGGCATACATACATTTTTTGAGGGAAGGCATACACCACGTTAAGGGATGTGGTGGTTCAGTGGTTAAGATGCTGAGCTTGTTGATCGAAAGGTCGGCAGTTAAACGGTTCGAATCCCTAGTGCCGCGTAACAGGATGGGCTCTCATTATTTGTCTCAGCTTCTGCCAACCTACCCTGTTTCCCCCAAAATAAGATATCTCCTGATAATAAGCCCAATCGGGCTTTTGAGCGCATGGCAATAAGGCCAAGCATTTATTTCAGGGTTCAAAAAAATAAAAGACAGGGTTTTATTTTCGGGAAAACATGGTAGCAGTTCGAAAGCACATAAAAAATGGAAGTAGAAAAATAGGGACCACCTTTGGTGGGAAGGTAACAGCGTTCCGTGTGCCTTTGGCGTTTAATTATGCTGGCCACATGTCAACGGAGACGTCTTGGGACAGCGCTGGCTGTTCGGCTTTGAAACGGAGATGAGCACTGCCCCCTAGAGTCGAGAATCACTAGCACATATGTGCGAAGGGAACCTTTACCTTTATACATGCTGCAAACTGTGGTGTCAGGAAAGGCATCCGGCCAGCAAATACTCAGCTCCATCCAGTCGCCCTGACTCTGTCCTGAATTAAGGGATTACAGGGTCATAAAATAAATTTATATATGAAAGTATGTGTCTGAAGCCATGTCCTGTTTTATTTTTGCTTGTTTTATTTGTAACATATAATGTGTTTCACATTACAATCGTGTACATTATCTTTTTGAACTAATACTATTCAGTCCTTTGCCCAGAATACTAGCTCTACAGCAGGGGTATAAAACTCAAGGCCTGGGGGCTGGATCTGGCCCATTGGCTGCTTAGATCTGGCCCACAGGGCCACCCTGGGAACTGTGAAGGACCAGCCTGCAGTGCCTCTGCCAGCAAAAACAGAGTTCGGGAGGGCTGTGTGCGACACTCCCAAGCTTCATTTTTGCTGGCAGAGGGTTGCAGGAGCCATCACAGCCGAAAACAGAGCTCACGAGGGCCAAGGGCAGCACTCCCAAGCTCCGGTTTTGCTGGCAGAGGGTTGCAGGAGCCATCATAGCCAAAATGGAGCTTAGGAGCCCATTTTTGCTGGCAGAGCACTCAGGCCAACACAGGCACCCCCAACACCAGTGATATGAAGCTGGCCACGCCCACTCTGGGCCACGCCCACCCCGGGCCTCCAACGTCAAACACAACCCTGATGCGGCCCTCAATAAAATCAAGTTTGACACCCCCTGTTCTACAGCAAAAATTATGTAACTGAGAGCAGAGAATTTTATAGAAAGTTGGAAAAGCAAATACATGTTTTCACCAACCACTTAAAAACTGGGAGGGCAGAGCTAATTGTAATCTCTTTAAGCAGCGTAGTCCTTTCCTTCAGTCCAAACTGACAGATGCTTTTTTTCAAGAGGGCCTTCCCTGCTGATCTGAGTGAAAGAGCAGGTTTATAATTTGTGTTTCCAAAAGCTATCCCTATCAGTAGCAGTATAAACCAAAGAAGTAGTTCTGAAGCTCTCCTAAAAGTCAGACCATGCCATTTAGTGTGGATTACTTCCTAGTACCCTATTCAAAATCAATTCCTCCCTTAATTTGTCTATTAATTGAATAGCCATTTAATTCTAAATAGCTTTCATCACAACATTTACTACTTGACGGAAACAGTTGTTAGAATGTCACTACTTTTCATTACAGCCCCAATTGTTATGCTTCAGTTTCCAGCTGGAAGCTTTCAGTGAAGAATAAAAGATACTCAAGGCAAAAGTCAACCTTTCATTTCTGTTATGATGCCATCTCTTTCATACTGTGATAAATATTTAAAATACAAGTAAAATTCACCCTTCAACTTATCTTCATATCTTCATTAAAAAAGAAGCAAAGAGAAACAAAGCAGCAATCATTTTTAACATATATTGTTGCTTTTTCAGAAAATGCTGTCCGAAGATACTACTAATTGCAAAAAGAAAGTTGAATTGAGAAAAAGGCGAACACAATCACAACTGACAGTATAGTTTGAATTCACTCTGGATAACATTTAACTCTTTAGGGGAATTCTGACAATCCTAACACATAGCAGATCTATTTATGTGGATTAATAGTAAAAGTACACAATATACAATATAAATCAAAATTCTTTGTTTAAATGTATTTATAACTTTAATTGTTTGTATTGAATATTGATAGTTTATCCTAGACCACGGGTATCAAATTCAGTCACGTCACATGACGTATTATGACCTATCATGACATTTTTTCCTTTGCGGAGCTGGGGTGGACGTGGCCTGTGCGAGACGCATCCGGCCCGCGGGCCACCAGTTTGACCTGCCTTCCTAGACTATCTCAATCTAGGCAACTTTAAAATCTATGAACCAACTCCCAGAATTTCCATGGAAGCATGCTAACTAGAGAACCCTGGGAGTTGAAGTTCACCCTTCTTAAAGGTGCTAAAGTTGAGAAACACTGTTCCAACTCATTAGTTCCAAGAAGAAAAACTTGATATTATTGATTGTTTTGGCTAGTACAACTAAGCAAAAAGTCTAGTCAGACCTGACACAGTACTCCAGGTGCAATCTTGCAGCAGCAGATTAACATAGTTAGAACTATCATTTCTTGTGATCTTTGTACTATATATCTGTCTATAGATTTAATTAACACTTTAGCAGTTGCAGTGCACTAATGGTTTGTGTTTAATCTTTGGTGCACCAGGATGCCCAGATGCATCTTACAAGTACTATTGTTGAGCTGGGTACCACCTATCCTATAGCTGCATTTTGATTTTTCTTATCTATGTACAGAACTTTTACATTTTGTGCAACTAAACAGAACTTTTACATTTCATGCAACTTTCATGGAACTGTATTTAATAGTTCCCAATATTCAAGTCTAAGTTTTAAACTTAAAAAATAACACTTTCCAAAGCTTGTGTTATCTGCAGTTTTGATGGCGGCACCTGCATTGACTTTCACAGGTGAAAAGTTTTTGGAGGGGTTTAAGGGATATAGGCCTCATGGTAGGGAAGGTGTGTTTAATGTGTATGAGCAAGGTAATGGGACTAAGCTAAGATATGACCGACAATCTTTGCATGGCGAGTTTTTAGCTGTTTCGGAACTGTTGGTGAGGCCGTTAAAAGTTGCTCTAAGTCTTATCCATTCTCTCAATCACACATGAAAATGTTGAAGAGCATAGGGCCTTGGACATCCTTGAGTTCTCCACTGGATAAATCATTCCATGGATGACATACAGTAGAGCTATTAAGGATCATGGGCTAGATGAATTGTCTAACCAATTGTCAATCTATCTGGTAGTAGAATAATCCTCTACCCATATTCTATTTTGTCAAGAATTTGTCAAGAATTAGTAAATTATGAATACTATATATTATACCCCAAACTTTTTTAAAATAGGAACTAAGCACATGCTATGTATAAAATACAGGTTAAAATAAAGAAGCGTGCTTTCCATTTTTAAAATGTTAAACTAATTATATGTCATAGTGATTGTGGTTTGGCCATGGCACTAGAAATGAATTTCTTACTGGAAAAAGTGTGGCTTGTATTATAGCACAGTATGGATCACCAATCTAAGAAAAAAAAACTATGTATGGCCTTCATGTCATTCTTTTTCTTTGTGTAATTCAAAACTTTGATTTTTAAAAATCTGTCTCCCTTTTTAGTTAAACAAATGTTATAAACATAACATTGGCTTTGAACCGTGTACAGAAAATATTTATCAATATTAGTATACCATCATTCTTACTTTGAATATTTTGTTACACTGACCTGTCAAGAAAAAAAAATACCTTGGAGGATTTTCTTCTTGAAATGCAATAGGAATGAAACAATTATAATTAATATATTAGATGTGTTTGAATTAACTGACAAATAAAAATGCAAAAAATAAAATAAAAATGAAACTGACTTTCCTTCGTTAGATCCTCTATGAGATATTAAGATAGTCAGGCTAGCAGTTCCATCATTTGGAGATGTAAAACAGGCCTGCTCAACCAAGCCTGCCCAAAATGAGAATGCAGAAGCACCTGCTAGCTGTGAATGTCTTGTTGCATATATCACAACATGAACAACAACAGATTTATTATCTCGTATAGGCAAGGGAAAGATAGACAGCTGTGAATGTCACAAATTAGTGCATAACTATAAATCTTTGGAATTGTTGCCCATACACTAAATGGGCCAGATAAGCAGGTCTCAAATCATCTGGGAAACCTCAACATTGTTTTCATTTTGTTACTTCACATCTTTTACAAGCAATCAAGTAAATCAAATCCTCAGAGAGTAAGCCTGGTGGCATATCTGGTGTTGCATGATCAATTCCCTAAGTGTCATCCCTTAGAGCCTTTAGGCAGAGGTAGATACCAAACTCTGTACTTTGAACCACATTATTTATGACTAAATCTTGGTCCAAAGAGACTCACTTAATTTGATTGTGCCACATTCTCACTGTCCTGTAGCATAAGAGATAAGAGGAGGGATTTGACCGAGTGACATCATAATATTCTATATTTAAAATCTTGTTTAAAAAGTATAATCCAGTGAATTATTTTATCTCTAAATGTATTACTTATAGTATAGCACATTTCTAGAATCATAGAATTGTGAAGCTGGAATGGTTAAAAACCTCCAGAGATGGAGAAACCACAATCTCCAAAGAGAGGCTATTTCCACTGTTGTACAGATCTTGCTATCCGGGGGGGGGGGGAGGGGGGAATCTTTATTTTAAAATGAAATTTGGGTAGCTGCAAGTTTGTCCAAACTTGATCATAGAATCCATGCGTGGTCTCATCAGTGCAGAGTAGAGAGGAATACCCATGCCTTTGATGGACTGCTTCTTCTAATGCAGCCCAAAGGGGGCATCTGACTTACACTGCTCACTTATTTGTTTGTGTCTACAGTGTAGCTGTAGCAGTTACTCTAGTCATTTTCCGATAAAGGACTTTCATGCCATGAATCCCATATCTTGTATATCTGCCTTATATTTTTCCTCCCTAGATGTAATATGTTTATTTATTTATTTATTTGTTTGTTTGTTTGTTTGTTTCAATTTCAATTTCTATACCACCCTTCTCCAATTAGGACTCAGGGCGGTGATGAAATATGTTACATTTCTCCCTGCAGAAGAACATCTTGTTCCATTCAGCCCCATCTTCTAACCTGTCCAGATTAAACTAGTCTCATACTGTCATCCTGGGTGTTGTCCAACACGCCCCCCCCCATTTTATTTAGTCTCCAAATTTAATATGCACCTTCGCTCACATTGTCCAGATCTTGCTAAAAAATTTGAATAATACTGACCCCAAGACAGATTCCTGCAGGATTCCACTGGTTACTGATTAAAGTAGATTATTGATTGATTGATTGATTGATTGATTGATTGATTGGTTCGATTTATATGCCGTCCTTTTCCGGAGACTCAGGGTGGCTTACAATGCGTTAAGCAATAGCCTTCATACTTTTGTATATACCTGCTTAGTAGGGCTTTCGCCCCCCCCCCCAAGCGGTGTTCTTTTTTATACAAAGTCAGCTTATTGCTCCCACAATCCGGGTCCTCATTTTACCTACCTCAGAAGGATGGAAGGCTGAGTCAACCTTGAGCCTGGTGAGATTTGAACTCGCAGTAATTGCAGGCAGCTGGTGTTACTTAACAGTGCTTTAGTCTGCTGCGCCACCAAGGCTCTTACTGCTCACTCTGTGAGTGCAGTTAGTCAGCCAGTTCTGGGCCACTTAAATGTGGTGCCATTCCAACCACATTGTCAGCCGCACTAGGTAGACCAGACCAGGAAATCAATGCCACACCAAGGCTAAGGCTCCTTTTATTGAGACTAATTATAGTAACAGAATCTTGGCAGTTTTATGATGCTGTACATTTCCCTCCTTTTTATAGTTCAGTGAATTAGGGAGGCATCTGCCCGAGCCACTTCCAAATGTTATCTCATAGTGTTTCACTTGAAAAATCCTTCAGCCCCTTTTTGGCTAGACAAGACTTCCTGTATATCTCAAGGTCATCTTCCTTACTCTTCACAGACATTTCAACAGTTTTACAGTGAGAATGTCATGTTAAAAGGTTTTGCTGAAATTGAGGAAAATTGTGTCCGCAGCATTTCCCTTGTCTGCTAAAGTAGTTATTTTGTCAAAGAAGGAGATGAGGTTTGTTTCATATGACCTATTTTTGAAAAAGCTACGCTGAGCAATTGGGGCATTGTCTACAAAAAGCTCACAAAAAGCTTTAAGATGTTTGTTGCCACAACATCTTGCAAGGTGTTGATGTTAAGATCCCTGGGCAATAACTACTGGAATCCTTGTTATTTTCCTTTCTTGACATTTCCCCGTCTCTAGTCCTCTGGTATTTCTTCAGCTCTCCAAGACTCTTCTGATGGAACTAAGTAAGTTCCTGAGGGCTCTTTCACCATTCCTTCAGGATTCTGGAGTGTATTTCATCAGAATCTAGGAGCTTGGAGAAGAGTCAGTTTGGTCTAGTGGTTTAGGCTAGAAACCAGGAGACTGTGAGTTCTAGTCCCTTCTTAGGCATGAAAGCTGGCTGGGTGACTTTGGATCAGTCAGTTTCTCTCAGTCCAACTCACCTCACAGAGTTGTTGTGAAGAAAATAGGAGAAGGAATGAGTACTAGATATGTTGACTGTCTTGAGTTATTAATAAAACAATTAAAATGGGAGATAAATAAAAAAGCTAACATATCCTTTATCACATTCTTCCTGACCTACTCCTTCCCGTTGTTATTTTCTAGTCTTTGATACACAAAGCATATCAAGGTAAATTGAGGTAAAGAGAGAGGAGTTGATTTTCTGTTCCCCCCCCCCCCGGTCATTTGTCATTTCTCCATTTGGAGTTAATAGTGTGATCTCCACCTCCTTTATCTTCTGTTTGTTGTTGTCATCTTTGAAGAAACTGTTCTTTCTAGATTTTCCCTTTCTTAGTAGCTTTACCTCATTTTCCACCTTTGTCACCCTGATCTCATTCTTACATGACTGTGTTGAAGTTTTATAGAATTAGTTGATTGTTAGATCCCTCTTCCAATGAACTTTAGTCTGAACTCCTTTCCAAAATGTTTGTTCAACTACATTGGCTCCTTTAGATATCTCCTAGTTTTCTTTCTCATTGGTATAATAAGGTCCAAACAGAACTATCCTCATTTTTCTTTCAACAATTTCCAGCTAGCTATATTCCTTTTGCTTTAAGTTTTTCTGCCCACGGCATATTTCTCTTCGTTTGTAAAATTGGGCATTCTAAAATGTTGGTCTTTTTAACCAAGCTTTTGTAAACAAGTTACTTCTAATACTTGATTCCCTACTCCAAAGAGTTTTACTGAGCAGCACTGTGAAGACAACAGCAGTGGGGTAGGAGTAAGGTCCTGATTTGAAAATATTTTTTATTTATTTATTTATTTTTTAAAAAAATTTATACCATCCTTCTCCCGAAGGACTCAGGGCGGTGCACAGCCAACACTAAAACACACATATACAAAAAATTTAAAAGCAATTTAACAATATGTTAAATAATTTGGCCCCGATATAATTAAAAAATTAAAACAGCCATTAAAATTCATGTTTAGGCCAGCCCAGCTTGTTGGAACAATAACGTCTTGAGGGCATGGTGAAAGGCGTATAGGTCAGGGATCATCCGTATCTCCGGGGGCAATTCATTCCAGAGGGCAGGTGCCCCCACAGAGAAGGCTCTCCCCCTGGGGATCGCCAGTCGACATTGTTTGACTGACGGCACCCTAAGGAGTCCCTCTCTGTGGGAGCTTATTGGCCGGTGGGAGGCTATCGATAGCAGTAAACACTGTGCTTTGGTGCCTATAAAATTCAGTATACAGAATTACAGAAGTGGGGCTTTTAAAAATCTTTAAATCTAATCTCTCAGTATAAAAATCCAAATTAAAGCATCTTCAGTTGATGACCCACTGATATCTCCTGCTCCCAATGATCTCTCAAAGTTAAGTAAGATCAAGAAGCAACAACTACACAGATTTCAGCTAGGTAAATTTAATGTTAGTTTGGAATCTATTTGAAATCTGGAAAGTATAACAGGAATTTCCTACCATCCTTCATAATTAGCTAACTAAAGAAATTTCTTTGGATGCTTTGAAATGCTTATTCCTAGATTTTTTTTTTACCCATGCTAAATTGCTGTTCATGAGATAAATTATCACTTGACTTGCTCATTATCGTTTGATCATTTATATCTAAGTCCCCTTCTATTCCCAGCCTCCTCATAAACTGTCACATATGTTGAGCCTCTTCTTGAAGTCATCTGGTGAAGGAGAACCATTATGTCTCTGGGTTATTGGTTCCAATCATATTGCTTTTGCTGTATAAAGTGTAAAAGTAGTTTGTAATTTATATAGTAACATACAGCAGTAAAATTATCTAAACAAGAGAAAAAGTATTTAGAATAGAATAGAAGAGTTGGAAGGGACCTTGGAGGCCTTCTAGTCCAACCCCCTGCTTAGTGAGGAAACTCTATAGCACTTCAGACAAATGGTTATCCAATCTCTTCTTAAAAACGTCCAGTGTTGGAGCATTCACAACTTATGGAGGCAAGTTTCACTTGTTTCACTGATTAATTGTTCAAACTGTCAGGAAATTTCTCCTTAGTTCTACGTTGTTTCTCTCCTTGATTATTTTCCACCCATAAGCCTACCCATTTTCTAAAGGAAGAAGTACAATATTCCCGTAGAATCAGTAGTGGGTTTCAATTTTGTCCGCTACTGATTCGCTTGTGGGCACTCGCATGGCGCTTCTGCGCAGAGACGTCTGGGTGGGTGGGCGGAGCCTTCCGCTGCCGCTATTACCGGGGCGATCCGGTAGCAACCCACCACTGCATAGAATGGAATGATAGACAAAATAGCAATAGCACTTAGACTTATATACCGCTTTACAGTATTTTAAAGCCCTCTCTAAGCGGTTTACACAGTCAGCATATTGCTGCCCAACAATTTGGGTCCTCATTTTACCCACCTCGGAAGGATGGAAGGCTGAGTCAACCTTGGTGAGCCTGGTGAGATCTGAACTGCCAAATTGCAGGCAGCCGGCAATCAGCAGAAGTAGCCTATAGTACTGCACTCTAACCACTGCATCACCGTGGCTCATAGATGGATTCTGAAATGCCCAATACACAGTGGTCTGATTTAGAAAGCATATTTTTAAAATAAATCTTAATTATAAAACCTTCCTCTGAGTTATTTCATTTGTAATTTGTTTTGCAGCATGAGAAAGTTTTGTTAGCCACTTCCTTCATTATAATCTTGATTTGTCTCATAAAGATGCTTCATATCTCAGAAGATTTTCCTATCTTCATTTATGGATTTTCAAAATTAGTATTCTGTGCACACAACTGATTTATATTTTTTTTAAAAGACAAATTAGAACTGCTCTAAGATGGCTATACAGCAAATATACGTAGGAGAGGAAAGACTTGCAAGCTATGCATATTTTATTTCAAAACCATTTTTGTAAAGACATCTTAACATACTTTCAGTGCTTATTTCATGTAGTAACAGCTTTGCATATTTTTACTGATGATTTTGGAAATACATAGATAAATGATGATTAATATATACCATCTGCCTGGGAAACAAAGATTTCTGAGAATTTAGTTTCTGCTAAGCTGATTTCCTTGTAAGAGGGAACCAAACCCAGTCCTCTACTATGAAAATGAAGTTCTAATATCTTCTGACAGTTTTTTGACATTGGCATTACAACAGTTTCTCTATGGAATTAGGTTAGTAACGTATGCTGATCTATGACCAAAATAAAGATTTAGTTTGGTTTGGTTTGGTTTGGTTTGGTTTGGCTAGGCTAGGCTAGGCTAGGCTAGGCTAGGCTAGGCTAGGCTAGGCTAGGTTAGGTTAGGTTAGGTTAGGTTAGGTTAGGTTACGTTAATAACATTCTTGGATTGGTATAAGAAATTAACCGTGGTGTGTTAAAAAAAACAACTAGTGCTGGGTTTTGTTTTTTGTTTTTCATGATCTTCTCTGGTAAATTTAGGTATTTGTTCAGGATCTCTTAGGATACTGCTTGCTCCTGTTGTGCACAATATAGATTATTTTTGGTAACCCCAGAAAATACTTTATATTTTTAACTAAATGTTGCTTTTTTCAAGAAATTGGTTGGTGTAGTTGTGTCCGTGCATATTTGTATCATTTATTGTAGCTGAATCTTCAGAGAAGATGCAAAAAGTACTCTTTGAAGATACCATAAACACAAGTATTCAGGACATTTGTAACAATATATATTGTTCACATTGGTGAAAGAATATGGCAGAAAATATAGGCCAACAAAGTATTAATGAACTAGGAAATTTGTTGGACGTATTCCTTTAAGGCAGGGATCTCAAACTGGATTTCTTTGAGGGCTGGATCAGCATTGTAGCTCTCTGCAAGGGGGCAGTGGGGCCCCCCAGAATGTGCAGCCCCCCTGTGTGCAGCCCCCCTGTGCCTCATTTTCACCCTCCATGGCCTCCTGCAGCACTCTGCAGGCCGTTTTTCGGCCTGTTTTCGGCCGGCAGAATGCTGCAGGAAGCCATGGTGGGTGAAAACTAAGTGTACTGCCCCCCCCCCCCACGCAGCCAGTTTTAGCCACCAGAGGCACCGCAGGCTGGTCCTTTGATATTTTCAGCCTGGCCCCACGGGCCGGATTTAAGCACCCCATGGGTCGGATCCAGCCTGCGGGCCTTGAACCCCTGCTTTAAGGCTTTAAACGTTTTCGCCAATATTTTAAATTTTGTCTGAAAAGTAATTGAGAAAAGATGCATGCCTTATAATTAGTTGCTTTCTCAACTATAAGGGTCTACTGAAACATGACCAATAAATAGAATTTTTGTTAGTGTTTGATAGAGCCAAACAACAAACCTCCTTTGTTTAGCTTAACTTATTTTTTTATGCTTCATTTTTTACTTTTAAATGCAATGAGTTTGTTATATCAGACAACTCAGAATTCCAATAACTGCTTCTTTGAAACATCATCATTCTCATAACCCTATTCTCTAAACTCACATTCTGACAATTCACGTACATGTAGTGGTATGCTGGAACTGGCTCACTCATTAAATTTTCTGGAATTTTGTGAGCTGCTTGACAGCAGAGGTGAGCTTCCATGCTTAGTATGCCAATTAGCTGTTCTGCAGCTAGTGGTGCCACATAACAGCCGTTCTTAAAGATTTAGCAGGACTCTGCTTGCATGCCTCAATTTTTGTCCCTGTCTGGTGTTCTTTTGGTGTTCTTACTACTAATCCATGTATCTGGCTATCATTACGTGCTTTGCATTCAACTCCACCAGCATTAGTAAGCAGGATACAAATTGGGAATTCTAGCTGCAATTATATGCTTCAATCTAAGCATGGATTAATTTGCTAGATTTACAGAGGCTGCCTTAATCTCCCAGAACACCCAAAAAATAGTTGTACACATGATTTATTTCATGCTTCTAAGTCTGGATAATATGAAACATAGATACATAGATACATACATACACACATACATACATACATTAATGCAACTTCATCTACAAAATTTCTCGTAGGAATTTCATAGCAGACAAGCAAGTTGACTTCCTCAATTTTCACTGATTTTTCTTCTAATGAATATTTTAGAACAGGAAATAGTTCTGTTAGATTACTGAGTGCCAATGGAATTATGACAGATACACTTTATTTGAGATTATCAAATCCGCTGGTCTAGTCACTATCCGGTAGACATTTTCTCAAATTTCCTCCATCATTCATTCATTCATTCGTTCGTTCGTTCGTTCGTTCGTTCGTTCGTTCGTTCGTTCGTTGGTTGGTTGGTTAGTTTGATTTATATGCCGCCCTTCTCCGGAGACTCAGGGTGGCTTACAATGCGTTAAGCAATAGCCTAACTTTTTTTCTTTGAGTTACTTACTGCTTCATAGTCAGATTAAAGAGTAGTGAGTCCTCTGAGTCATATCAACAATGATGTTCAAAAGTGTATTAAGGGATGAATAAAATTAAGTAAGTTGTGGAACTTGATATTACTTGGGGCAGCTATTAAAGTCTTGCTGGAGCACAGAAAATCTATCTGAGCAGCAAGATAGGTAATATGGCAACATAGCCTTTGTTTTGACCAATAAGAAATAAGCCATCCTTCTGGGCTTTTCTGGAGCCACCTCAGGGTTGGGTCCAGTTAATCTTTTGATGGGGAGAATAAACTGAATTTTTAAAAAATCTCAGAAGTCAGTAATAAATCAGTTCTGTTCTCATCCTAGAAAACGACATGGATATGCGACAATGAAGTCAGCAGGAATCAAGTTTAACTTGAGACCTTATCTCTTTAATCTGCAGTGAAGGATTGCCATCAACAGCTGTAGAACCAGCAGTAGGGAAAGGGAACATTGTCTTCTCCAGTAATACTTTATCTGCCTCCACCATTCTACTTCTACCCATTGGCTTTGTAGAATCTGCCCTCTAAGGATTTATTCTCATTCATATCTCTAGAGAAGGACAAAGTAAACAAGAACAAAATAACAAAGCAAGAGTAACTTCAAATCAAAACAAATAAAATCCTAACCATGGGCCATAATCTGGTCTAATATTCCCAGTACTTTAATACATGGAACAAATAATTTCTTCACTGATTTTTGTATTACTAAAAATATTAGGAAAAAGTTAACTTTTTTTTTTAAGGGAATGAGACACATACCGTTTAATACTAATGAGACTTAATTTTTTAAAATAGGGTTGTGATTAGGTATCTTTTTTCGAACCAATGACTTATGGACTGGAATCATACAACACAACTCTCAGTAAAAATATATAAGTCACATTCACAGTACATGTCAAATATAGTTTGAATCTTGCTTCTTTTTGATCATTTAATGTATTATATCAGTGGTTCCCCAGGGACGAGTTTTTCCGTGGGCTCTGTGTGTGTGTGTGTGTGTGTGTGTGTGTGTGTGTGTGGTTTCATGCACTGCCTGGATCCCACATGGGATGCAGGGATAGGGCTTTGTTGCTTGCATGGCCCGATTCCTGGCGTGCCGTGGACTGGTGTCAATCTACAGCCCAAGGGTTGGGGATCTCTGTATTAATTCAATAACCATGTTTAACATGTTTAAATACAGCCACTATTCTATTCAAACATCAGGTTTGACATTGGGGGACCAGGGTGGGCATGGCCAGGGTGGGTGTGACCCAGTGGTGGGTTGCCCTTGGTTCGGACTGGTTCGTAAAACCGGTAGTAAAATTGGCAGCAGGCTCCACCCACTGACCCGGACATCATCATAGGCCATCTGCGGATGCACAGAAGAGCGCACGCGGGGTCACGATGCGAACCAGTATTAAAGGTAAGTAGAACCCACCCCTGGTGTGACCAGCTCAATGTCACTCATGTTGGGAGCACCTGTGGTGGGCCGAGCACTCTGCAAGCAAAAACGGGCTCCTGAGCTCCATTTTTGGCTGTGACAGCCTCCTGCAACCCTCTACCACCAAAACTGCAGCTCCATTTTTGCTGGCAGAGGGTTGCAGGAGGCTGTTGCAGCCGAAAATGGAGCTCGCTCTTCTGTGGCCCTCCCGAGCTCCATTTTCGCTGGCAAGGGCACCACGGGCCGGGCCTTCACTATTTCCAGAGCAGCTTTGCGGGCCAAATCTAAGCACCCTATGAGCCGGATCTGGCCACGCGCCTTGAGTTTGACACCTCTGTCATAAGGTTTTCACCACTGTCTCAATATTAGCACCTCTTTTCCTATACTTTTGTTTGTGTAACTCACAGCCTTTTGAACAGTATAACTGACTGAGTAACTGAAGTAAATACACTTTCATATTATATTTTCCATTTCTCAAGAACATGAGAAGTAAATACATGGTCAGCTGAAGTTTGAGAATTAAAAAGGATGAGTGGGTGGGAGTAAATTCCTGATACAGGTAAACCTGGTGATTGTAAGAATTTCCATTGCTAAGCAAGGGGGTTGTTAAGAGAGTCTTATCTGATTTTAAGACCTTTTTTTTTTTTTTACCATGGTTAGTATCTTATGATCATTAAGTAAATCGGACATCATCCATTGAGTTTGCTTGTCAGAAGCCAGCTGGGAAGATTGCAAATGCTGATTAGGTGACTCTGGGACACTGCAACTGTCGTAAATACATGCCAATTTCCAAGTGCTTGAATTTTGATCATGTGACCATGGGGAAACCGCAAGTGCCATAAGTGCAAAGGCCAGTTGCAAGTCACTTTTTTCAGTGCTGTTTTTTTTTCCCCAACTGTTGCAAAATGAATGGTTGTAAATAGAGGACTATCTGTAATTGGAAAATACATTAGTCATAAATTCTATCAAGCTTTATTGCTGCAAACAGAAATACTGCTTTTTTCCAGCTTGGGTTACGCTGTAGCGGGTCTGAAATTGCCAAACAGACAACAGTGTAAGAAGTATGATATTGATTCTGAAGCATGGAAAGAGCCAATTTTAATAGTTTAGCTCACTATAAGAGCGCAGAAAGCCATTTTGGTATGAGATAGAGATACGTATGCGATAGAAAATGTGTTTTGCTTCAGACCTTAAAAAGTTAAATAAATAAATTGTGCCTTAGAAGTTTGATTGAACTGTTTTGAGTAGGTTGTGATTTGCCTGAACAAAAACTCAGAACATTATGTTTGTTCCAGATTCAGTTGAGAGAAATTAAGGAGAGATTTAATAGCGCAAGTTGATCAAATCTAGTGGTACCCTATTGGTTTCCAAGTCCTTCCTGCTGATATTCTAAACCTATCCTAGCCTATCCTACCTCTCCTATAATCTCTAATGGCAAAATATAAGGTCCAGGTATCTGAGTAGCCTTCTCACCCCAGTGGAAGGGGCCTGCTGTTCACTCCACTCATTCCAGTGGAAGGGGCCTGCTGCGGACCAAGTCTGCTAAGAAATTCCAGTGGTTGAGGTCAAGCACTGTTATTAACATCAGCTGCCTGCAATTACTGCAAGTTCAAATCTCCCCAGGCTCAAGGTTGACTCAGCCTTCCATCCTTTCTAAGGTAGGTAAAATGAGGACCCAGATTGTGGGGGCAATATGCTGACTTTGTATAAATATACAAAAGTATGAAGACTATTGCTTAATGCATTGTAAGCCGCCCTGAATCTCCAGAGAAGGGCGGCATATAAATCAAATAAAAAAAAAAAGTGAAAGAGCTTTTTCTTCTGTAGCCAAAGCCCTTTGGAACATTGTACCACTGGAGGTGAGAAATGCTTCCACTCTTTTGGCCTTCTTGAAGATGATCAAAACCTGTTTTTTGTGGTTGACTTGGGTCCCTGAGCGGGGTGCTCAATAGTGCAGGTGGTGGATGGGTTAAGAAAATTGTACCCTGTGCCATCTATCTTCCTGGTACTAGTTTTTTTATATAGTTTTTTAAGATTTTAATTGTTACACACACACACAGAGAATCATCTTATCAGTAAGATGGGTACACACACACAGACATGGACACACAGACACTTGCTTTAATGTAGAGGTATTTTCTTATGTGCAACCAAGATTTTTCAAAATCCCTATCTCAGCTCCTCCCAGTGCTTCAGAAGAACAGCCTTTATACTTTCCAGTCAGTTACTTTCCTTACATCACCATTCCTGGGTTTTCTATTAACGCTTCATCTGGGTTTCTTCTCATTTCTTCCTCCTTTCTGAACTCATCACTGGCACCTTCCTATTGCTTTCCAGATTCAGTGACATTTACTGTGTTAACATCCTTTCTCATGTTCCTGGCCAGTTAGAAAAACATTAAAAATGAATGGATTTCTCCCAATTCCTACTCTCACCCCAAAATCTATAAACGAAATAAAAGAAAGCTTACGTAAATTCTAGACTGTAAATACCAGTTTGTGGAGCTTTCGTGAGAGTGGTGCAATGCCGGTGTGATGTCATTTTGCAAGATTATGCTGAATGTATTATTTGCAATCAGCCAATTATGCTTTAATATTAGGTGATGGCTTTTCTGGCTCCAGGTTGATGAGCTGGAGAAAGTTTAACACAACCTAATGTCATTCTGAAGGTCTCTGATTGATGTCTTTTTGATTACCTACCAGTACTTACAGAGAATGTAAATCTCCTACAACTTCACTGAGCATCTGGTCGGGGAAGACTGCAATATACAATTGATCATTCAATATGTTATTAGTTTATAGGGAAAACAATTTGCATTAATACTGTTACAGTAGCAGAGTGCTTATAATTAAATCTTTATTATGCTTTAACTCATTTTAGATTGTTTTAAACTTACAAAGGAACAGTTTACAATCATTAACTGTTGAGGAACACAGAGATGGAATAAAGATGAAATAACATTGTTGCCCAGTGAAAAGTCTGAGATTGGCAACTATACAAATTGAATAAATAAATAAGCTGCACAATATAATGATATTATGATTTAAGGAACCATTAGTCTGAAATCACTGATTGAAGTTTGTGAGCAATTTCAGTAGTTTAAAAGGAATTAAGCATTTACTTGAAGTTTACTCTGAGATTGTGCATGCGTTTCTGGTATTTGAGCCTCACTGGTTCTCTGAATGCTAAGAAAGAACATACTGAATATTCTTTTTATTAATGTTTGATTGATACTCAAACAGAAGAGACAAATCATAAATGTATTATATAATTCAATGCTTAATTTATTAATGATTGGTTTGTTCATTTTTTAATGTGTGTATTGCAGGAAAAAGTAGAATATGCCTTCTTGATTATTTTTACAATTGAAACCTTTTTGAAGATTGTAGCATATGGATTATTATTACATCCCAACGCATATGTTAGAAATGGATGGAATTTACTGGATTTTGTAATAGTTATAGTAGGGTAAGTACAATTTTTAATTTTTCTAAGAAATTAACATATAAAATGTTTCTACTTTATGTATTTGCTATAACATTCAAACAAGGAATCTGTAATTATCCTTCTCTTCAGCTTTATGAGATTGCAGTGTTGTCAAATACTTAATTGCTTTGCAATGATTTCCCAAATAGGAAATCTAATCCTTGAATATATTCCCCCCTTGCTCTTTAAAAAGACACCACTGAATTTTATATAACAACATCCTTTAGTAAGGTTTATATAAACGCATACTTAGAATTGTTCTGTATAAAGTTTTTCTTTTACAGAAATAATATCTGCATAGCAAGCCGTATATGTGTATTCTGAGGTGTGAAATGTAGCACAAGACAGATTCCTTCACTCCAAAGAGATCACATAGTACATGAGAGGGACGTGGGGTTCTTATGTACACTTTTCCATAATTATTAAAACTAAGAATTTAAAGATATAAGGGAAGACTCAGGAAAAGTACTCCTGTTTCCCCGAAAATAAGACACCCCCTGATAATAAGCCCAATCAGGCTTTTGAGCGCATGCGCTAAAATAAGCCTCCCCCAAAAAATAAGCCCTCCCCAAAAATATTTAAACGCAGATCTGGATATCAGGTAAGACGGCAAGAGGAGCCCCATCTTGCTTCATGCGCCCCAAAATAATAAGACCTTCCCAAAAATAAGGCCAAGTGCTTATTTTGGGGTTCAAAAAAAATATAAGCCAGGGACTTATTTTTGGGGAAACATGGGTATAATTAGAGTTCTGTTTGATAGAAATAATTCCAGTAAACTTGTCTTGGAATACTGTATCAGAATAATTAGTAAGTTTTTTTTTTCTTTCAGACAATTAATGTAGATTATTTAAATGAAAGTGGCAAAAAAGAGGAGCCATTAAGAAACAAATCTCTCACCAATAGTTTGCAAACATTTAAAATATTATGCTGCATTCTGAGTGATATTGCTTGAATTATTGTTATGTGTAGAAACTCTAGTCCAAAAGATAAGCATCACTTATCCGAGGTGGTGCAGTGGTTAGAATGCAGTACTGCAGCTACTTCAGCTGACTGCTAGTTCAGCAGATCAGCGGATCAAATCTCACCGGCTCAAGGTTGACTCAGCCTTCCATCCTTCCGAGGTGGGTAAAATGAGGACCCAGATTGTTAGAGGGCAATGTGCTATTTAGTATACTGTCTTTGGTGTAAGCCGCCCAGAATCCTCGGAGAGTGGGCGGCATAGAAATATGACTTATAAATAATAAATAAATAAATCACTTGAACTATCTTCTGACAAAATAAATCTATTCCAATGTAATGACTGAACAGTATCTCTAGCAGTCTGTCTTGGCCACTGGTTATCACAAGAGGTGAGCAATAGTTAAATATAAAAGTGTGCATAAAGCTGACTGCAACATCTGGATATGAACACATTTCTGTCTGAATATGAAGAAATATGTATTGGATAGTGGTAGTGAGTCTGAATTTGAATTTGACATTTTAGGCCTGACTCCTGAAAGATACCTTCTTCCTGAGTTCCAAGGAGGAAGCATTTGAATTACTCCAAGCTATTTTTTAAACCGTGAAGGCTGTTCTTCTAATGTTGTAATGGTGATCTTTTAGGTTTTACATAATACACGTATAGTATGCATGTCATTAAAGGTTCTTCTGAATTACACTAAATTTAAACCTCCTTTATGAAAAAAAGCTTATTATCTTATGTTATAGTAACAACAATATGGAATCTTTTATTTCTTGTTCCCCAGATTGTTTAGTGTAATTTTGGAACAATTAACCAAAGAAACAGAAGGGGGTAGCCATTCCGGTGGCAAACCAGGTGGTTTTGATGTAAAAGCTCTAAGGGCCTTTCGTGTCCTGAGACCCCTCCGGCTTGTATCAGGAGTGCCCAGTAAGTCACCACTTCATTAATTATTGGGAATTCAAACGAAAACATCTCTAGGTTACTTTGATAAACTTTTCTGCAGGCTGAGGTATATCCTCTCCTTCCTCTTTCTCTGTAGAGTACAGTACAGTAAAATGTGATGACATGGTATAAGATTATTTAGATACAGTCCAGACTAAGATTTCAAGTTGAATACGGATCTATTTCAACTCCACAAAGCAAGCAAAAAGAGTTTAGATTATTATGTTTCATGGTTTAGGCCATAATTTACACATTAGGTAGTAAAATAACTGTTATATTATGCATGTATTGGTCTGCCCCTAAAAAAGGCATTATTATTAGTGCTGCTGTGGTGGTGGATACCTTTCTGTAGCACTCAAGGCAATCTAAAATAAAATTGAATACTTTGAAGTAGAAAACAGCTGGAATATTACAGATTTGAGGGTGAAGGTTCATTTTCCGAGCTTGTGGGTTGGTTTCCAAACGTTTTGTTACCAGGCTCGGTAACATCATCAGTGGAGTTTAGGGGATGTCAGTGTTACTGTTCTTCTGTTTATAAGTATTTCAGGTGTGGGTGTGTCAAGTGAGGGTCTTGTGATGAGTCAGGTCACAAGACCCACCATAAGACCCTCACTTGACACACCCATACCTGACCCATCACAAGACCCTGACCTGATGGGACTCTATCCTCCTGATGTGACCTCACTATCACAAGACTTACCACACAAAGCCCTTATAAACAGAAGAACACTGACACTGATATCCCCTAAACTCCACTGAAGAAGTTACCTAGCCTGGTAATGAAATGTTTGGAAACCAACCCACAAGCTCGGGGGTCACCCTCATCCTACACCTGAGCTACAGATATTCACCACTATTACAGATTTGGTTGATTCATGTATGGTTTGCCTCAGAAGAGTCTAGCAGAACTCACCCAGTGACCTAGTGTCAGAATATTATATTATATGACATCATTCACTGACATCGCTGCATGTGAAATTAGAATATAGATCAAGGGTGTCAAACTCGTGTTGTGTGATGACGCGGGGCATGGCACAAAGGCAACACAGCCAGAGAATGGGAATGAGTCTCTTTATTGGCACCAACTTTGCTCCCAATGTCCCATTTACACTCCAGCCTGGAGAAAAGCTCTCGCACAAACCTGCAGCAGCTTCTGGCTGCAGATACTCCAGTCCAAACACTGTAAGCAGAATGACTGCAATCAATAACTCCAGCAGGGCAAGATAATGAGTCCCAGAAGTGAAGCATCATGGTAATAATTCCAGCAAGACAAGATAAGCAAACAGAAGCACAACACTAATTCAAATAGTCAGGAGGAATGCCAGGAATGCAGGCCACAACTTTCAACACTAGATGAATTCAGCATTTGTTCCTGACAAATGCTTCTCCCAACTGCCTCTCCGTTAAACTCCATCCCCAGGTGTGCCTTGTAAAGGGAATCGGGGCCCTCTCCTTCCTCATAAGCCACGCAACCCACGTTGCTCTCTTTTGCATTCTTCCCTGTGTGCCATAGGATGAGGAGGGGGTGGGCCTTGGTCTTCATCTGAACTCCCTCTCCCTTGTTCTATCTCTCCCCTGCTCTGCCCAGCCTGACTTTGCTCTTCCCCAGTTTCCTCCACAGCCAACAGAGCCTCTCTCCCGCTCTCTCTCAGCTGTTCATCTTCTGTCTTAGATTCAGACTCCAACGGGGACATGACATGTCATGTCTTCGTTGTGATGTATCGGGACTTTTTCCCCCTTCGCTAAACTGGGCATGGGCGTGGCCAGCGTGTGATGCATCCGGCCCATGGCCTGGGAGTTTGACACCCATGATATAGATAAATTCAAGTAAATTTTAAAGAGAACCGAATGCACAGCTGCCAGCTTTAGTGGCTCTCACATATGTAACTTACTTCCATTAGGCCCTTAAAGTATTTCTAGAAGGTAATGCCTTCTAGAAGGTAATACTATTTGTATCAAGAAATTAAGTCAATAAGGTAATGTCGGCAGTGTGTGAGTTAGATTGCTTTGTTTTCCACTTTCATATAATGTGACTAACATACAATGTTAGTCTTCTGAGCAACAGTTTTTAAACATTCTGTGTTATAGAAATAATTCATCTGCTCTGTGTAACAAGTCTGACCATGGCACATAATCCTATCTGTGTCAATATGTTCTGATAAGCCATGATTTACTTAAACATAGTTTACTGGGTACGACAATTATGGCTGTGTTAGCATAGAGATAAAGTAATGCAATATATCTTGCAGTCGGCAGTGACTAGGTTCACCTAATGTTTCAGGTGAAAGTCCAAAAATGGCCTGCAGTATGATTGTGAACGCGACCAATATATGCAGATGAGCGAAGTAATTGTTATGCTTCAGCGGAGTTACACTTGAGGCTGTGCCCAACATGTTGGCTATACAAAATCACTTATCTCCTTTCATGGCCTTTTTTTAGAATTTCCAAAAAGTTTCTAAGGTACTAATAGTTTGTTTTTAAAAAAATCAATTTGTACCCTATTAAACTGTGGCCCTAACTAATGAGAGTGGGTCTATTGTGTGCAGGAAGGCTACTGGAATATCTAGTTCAACAAAATAACAGGTGGATTTACTGTACATGTAATCCTTTATATAACATTTCACAAACATTCGTTGTCTTTCTTTTCTTTTCTTTTCTTTTCTTTTTTCTTTTCTTTTCTTTTCTTTTTTTCTTTTCTTTTCTTTCTCTCTCTGAGAATATTTCTGGTTGAATGAAGCATCTGTTCTTTTAATCTCTTTGCTTTTAATATTTCATCCATACGCAAGGTCATAATGCTATGTTTATCACACTATAATCTGTTGCCATGGAAATGATGGCAATTGATGTGGTTCAGGAAAATCACTTCAATGGAGGATCAAGCAATTGTCAGAGATAGTCCATAAATGGAGAAAAAGACTTAGTAAGATGTAAAATTCTCATTGGCAGCAGATTGATATCTCTAATTTTGTACGTATACAAATCTCGGTTCAAATAAGAGTTAGCTCTTTTTCCTTCCCTTAACAAAATGAGAGCTTGTATTATGCTCAAATGCATCTTAAAGTATTGTGTATCTGCACGGTTATTTTATTTTATCTGTGCTGTCTCCCACCCCCGGTACAATCATGCAAGAGAGTCAGAAACGTAGTCCAATATTAATGCAGTGCCCCAGGTTGTAAAGGCTGTGCTAAAAATAGGAGGGGGTGGCAGCAGTTTTAGTCCTGATGCCTACTTGTGTTTTTGCATTTGTTCTTGGTAACTACAAAAAACCAAAACAGTATAACCAGTGCTCTTTATCTTACAGGTTTACAAGTTGTCCTGAATTCAATTATAAAAGCCATGGTCCCCTTGCTCCATATTGCCCTTTTGGTATTATTTGTAATCATAATCTATGCTATTATAGGATTGGAACTTTTTATTGGAAAAATGCACAAATCGTGTTATTTTGAAGATTCAGGTGAGTAAAGCAATTGTTCCTTTTAACTGGAATTGAACAGTGGTATCCGAAACCATTGGTTGAAAGCTGTAATAGTTCTCACCAAATAAATACAGATTACATATTGCTTTTTTCTGAAAAATCAGATTTAATGGGGTCAGAATTATATCCTCCCTGTCTCCCTCTGCATGGGAGACATCTACGGCTTTCTGCATCACTCAATGTGACATTTGCAGTAAAAATTATCGGTTCAAGTTCTCTACATAAGAACAAAATAGTGAGAAAATGTTAAAACCATTGGTAACTGGTTTTCAGATCTAGCTAGGGTACAATAAAATACTACCGTAGGACTGAGGCTGGGTCCTGCTACCTAAAAGTGAAAATTAGCACTAGATGATTAATAATGATGGGGAGTCTGGTGATATTATGAAGGGTTTTCCATTAATGTAACCTGAAAAAGGATATTCTCTCAGAGGCTGATTCTGTATCTTTAGGTTTTCAAAAAGAATATAACTGCTTAAAATTCATTCTTAATGGTTAATTAGTTCTGACAATTTCACAAAGAAGTGATTCAAAGTTCAAAATAGAAATCTGCTGACTTAGATTTAGGTATTATTAATATATAGCAATGTAGTGTTAAATAAGAAAATACCATAGGAAACATGATTCTGGGACCAGGCACAGTTTTACTATTCTTAAATGGATGAAAACATATTTTTCCTTATTTTTTGAAGAAAATCCGTAATTGTTAATCCCTGTATGATTTCTTTTCTATTGGCATGTAATATAAAATATATTTTATATGTATAAAAAATAAATCTAAAAAGGGATGACCTCATTAGAAAGATGGGATATAATATTTCATATTAATTAATATAATACTTTTTTTTGTAAAGTACCATTCTACCTGATTTTTATTAGAAAGTCAAGACTGGTAAGTACACATTAGTATATAGGAATGTGTACATACATTCTTAATAGGATAATAGGAATGTATACACACACACACACACACACACACACACACACACACACACACACACTGTATCTTCAAGGCCATTTTTCATCAAGGTTAAACTCTCATATCATTGTAGCAGTGGTGGGTTCTACTTACCTTTACTACCAGTTCGCAACGGGGCCGTGTGCAGAAGCATTTTCATGACTTCAGGGTCAGTGGGCGGAGCCTCCCACCGGTTTTACTACTGATTCTATAGAACTGGTGCGAACCGGGGGCAACCCACCACTGCATTGTAGCATCAGATGTGAAAACTCTGGAATTGCAGTATGTATCTCTTTGTATAGTTTAGTTCACAAAGAAACCTCCCCAGATAGATGACAGCATATACATGAGTAAGCTTGTTTGAAGAATAATTTAGATAACCAATATTCAAGGTCTCATGAGATGAAACTTTTAATGTTCATTCAGACACATGATCCTTGTGACTGCTGTGATTTTTTTCTGAGCCAGAGGCTGAAGACTGCTCAACCTGAAATATTTTTATTCACTTTTAGAAATATTAGTTGAAGAGGAACCTGCACCTTGTGCATTCTCAGGGAGTGGACGTCAGTGTCCCCAAAATGGCACTGAATGTAAGGGCGGTTGGCCTGGACCAAATGGAGGCATAACAAACTTTGATAATTTTGGTTATGCAATGTTAACGGTATTCCAGTGTATAACCATGGAAGGATGGACAGATGTGCTATACTGGGTAAGTGGTGTTTTTTGTGTATTTGAAAACATTTCATCTAAAATAAGAGTTCTGGGATTATTTTGTAATTCTGAGCCACTCAGGTAAATAGCTGCAGCTCACTTTTCTTGGATTACTTGGGTTAAAACAGTATGGACAATTTTAAAAATCTTGTGTTTCTAGGTTTTCCAACAGTATGTTTTCCAACAGTATGATGTCAAGATGTCCAGTTTTGTGAAAGTCTTTGTATCTGATTATTTTTAAGCACTTTGAGATTTTTGTATTAAAAATATTTACAATTCCATGTCAACATGCTTTCAAAAATAACCTTTTTTTTTTTAGTTTTATTCTATTTGGCAAGTATTGAGCATATAAAATATAATTAAAAGCAGTGACTAAATTATCTCCTTCTTCAACTTCCTTATCCTATGATAATGAAACATATTACACTTCCTGTCATTCTTAATGAGAGTTGTAGCTCTGCAACATCTGGATGGCTACAAATACTTTTTTTATTATGTATTGAAGTAGTAAAAATATCAATAGCACTATTCTATGCCTTTTTACGCAGAAGTATTCCCATTTTCCTATACAGTAAATGTGTTTAAGGATTGCAGCCTAGATCTAAATATTAAAAGTGATTCCAGTCCTTTACAATAGGGATGGCTGACCTGATACTTCTCTAAAATGCTACCAAATTGCAATGTTTGTTGTGATTAAATTGGAAAATACGTGGGAAGTAATATTAATGTCATTTCATTATCTGAAATAGAACTAGATGCAAGCTGTAGCCATTTTTATCAGATAGTAGGCAAAGATTTTGGGTCCAGATTAGTGGTGGGTTTCAAATTTTTTTACTACCGGTTCTGTGGGTGTGGCTTGGTGGGCGTGGCATGGCTTGGTGGGCATGGCAGGGGAAGGATACTGTAAAATCTCCATTCCCACCTTACTGCAGGGGAAGGATACTGTAAAATCTCCATTCCCTCCCCAATCCAGAGGAAGGTTACTGCAAAATCCTCCTGATCAGCTGGGACTCGGGAGGCAGAGAATAGATTGGGGCAGGGCCAGGGGTGAAATGGTAGCTGATCCGGTAACTATGGCAGCGGGTGGTTCGGAGAACCGGTAGCAAAAATCCCTGCAGCCCCCCCCCCCCAACCATGCCCAGCTGAGCCGCAGGATCATCAGGCTTTTTTTTTTTTTTACTTTTAAAAGCATTTTTTCTACAACTTCTTCCACCAAAAAAATGCTTTTAAAAGTAAAAAAAAAAAAATCTCTGATGATTGCGTGGCTCAGCTGGGATCTCAGAGGCTTTTCAAAGCATTTTTTTCTGCAACCTCTTCGGGGAAGAGGTGGTTGCCTGATCGTCAGAGAGACTTTTCAAAGCATTTTTTAAAACAATCAGGCAACTCAGCTGGGATCATCAGAGAGACTTTTAAAGCATTTTTTTCTGCAACCTCTTCAGTGGAAGAGGTGGTTAAAAAAAATGCTTTGAAAAGTCTCTGATGATCAGGCAACTCAGCTGGGATCGTCAGAGAGACTTTCAAAGCATTTTTTTCTGCAACCTCTTCAGCGTAAGAGGTGGTTTAAAAAATGCTTTGAAAAGGCTCTGACAATCCCAGCTGTATTCCTGATCGGCAGAGGCTTTTCAAAGCATTTTTTTGCATTTGCAGAAAAAAATGCTTTGAAAAGTTAAAATTAAAAAAAAAAAGTTGGCCACGCCCACCCAATCACATTACCCCCCCAAGCCACGCCCACAGAACCGGTAGTAACAAATTTTACATTTCACCCCTGGGCGGGGCTAGTCAGAATTTTTACTACCGGTTCTACAAACTACTCAAAATTTCCACTACCGGTTCTCCAGAACTGGTCAGAACCTGTTGAAACCCACCTCTGGTCCAGATATTACAGACAGATACATATTCTACCTAATCTGAAAACTGGTTCAGGTGATTGAAATTATTCTGGACCCTGGAATTTCTTTTTGAATATCAAAATTCAATAGCGCTTGCACAAAATTTGTTAGTTCAATTTTGTTTATTTTAGCACATAAATTTGAGCAGGAAAGTATTTTTTGTTATCCTTATTTTTTTTTAAAAAAAAAAAGGGGGGGGGGAGTTTGTAAAAAAATCCCTACTGACCTTCCTGCGGTTCCAGATCTATTTTTTTATATATAAAACTGTCTTATATCATGTTTGGCCTTGTATGATTTTGAAAATTATTTTGAAAATTATCTGAACATAATGTCATGCCTTAGAAGGCTTACAAATACTTGGAGTATATACCACACTCCTCCCTCAGGCAACTTTTTAAATGTTTGCAATGTCAAACATTGTAATGATTTTAACCACTGTGATGGACAAAGAGTTATTTCCTCAACTAAAGGCTGCTTCCTACTGAAGGTGGCAGAAGAACTCCATTAATATTAAGTGTGTCTACAACCAACAGGGATTTAATTACCATAATATCTCCCACGTGGGACTAATTCCTAAAGTAGCTTCTGCCACCCATGGAAACAGAAAATAACTATTCTGTGTTTACATATTCAGCAACAAAAACAATAGACAAAGATGCTATTCTTGTCTGTCGCTGCCATTTAATTATAAGCTTTTTAAATATTTCACATTACTATATGGGTGATACACTCTATTTGTGTATACTGCACAATTACAATGCCCCCCTGAAGTCACCACAATACAGTCCTATTTGCCGTATCAGCAAAAGGGCCCTTGTATGAGAAGAAATAAATGGATGGCCATCTCTTCATAATACTCTCGCCAATTAACCAGAAACATTGAGATGTTTCCACTACCAAGTTACAGTAATCGTTAGGAGGTTCTGTTCTAACATTCAATCCAAACTGAGCAGCCTTCCTGCAATTTAAATCCATTATTCTGTGTCCTGCACTTGATCAGTAGAGGTCAGGCCTTTAATCTGGCTGCCATCGTTTCAAGCATTTGAAATATACTGTCTTATCCTTCTTCTTTTTTCAAGGCTAAACATTTCAGGTTCCTTCACTTTCCTTATATAGGGCTTAATTCCTACTCCCTGACCATTCTTTCTATCATTCTCTGAGTTCTTTATGAGTTAGTCAGAATCCTTCTTAAAGTGTGATGCAAAGCACAAGATGGCATCTGACCAATGCGAAGTTCTCTTATGGAAACCATTGCAACCCAAGCAAAGGAATAATTGATAATGCATTTCAAAGAGGATTGAGAACTCCTTTGCAAATTATTCCTTTGCTACCTAAGACAAAATGTTTCTAGATGGTTTCCTATCTAAAATTCTATCCAAGAAAAATGTTCAGCTATCTCTTTACAAACTACAGAATCAAAAATAAAACTGTAGTGGTAAGGAAAAGAGGGGAAAATGAGTGAAGTTTGTATTATTAAGGTTCAGATTTGTGGAGAACATTACCAGATGAAACTATTAGAATGCTAAAGCTGGAAGAAGCCATTTAGGCCACTGAGTCCAACCATCTGTTTACGACAGAAATATAAATTTCATGTCCAGTAGATGGCTGTCTGGTTTCCACTTGATCACATCCAGAGAAGGAGAATCCATTAATAAGTGCTTCTCTTAGAAAAGAACTTTGAAGCATGCTGGTTAAATGTCAAGAGTTTTAAATGAACCATGTACCATGAGGATCTCACATGGAGAGTAATTATCTGAATCTGCTTTACATGGAATACCTATCCCAACAGAACAAAATTTAATCGCCACAGTTCTTTGTGGTTTTGGTTTTATGATGTACAGTACCTAACAGAGAGTGTAAGAAAAGTATAAAAGTATTCACTTGTAAGAATTTTCTACATATCTCCAGAAGATGGTTTGAAAGACATTTTTCTCACTATAAAAGAACTACCGTAGTGAGATGTAGTGCTTAAGCAGTTGAATGTGAATCAGAGAGAGCAGATTCTTGTCCACCATCAGCCATAGAAACTCAGAAACTTTTGACCAATCACTGTCTCTCAGCAAGGATGTGGTTGCATAGAAAAAGATGGAGGAAAGAATGTTATGTGTGTCACCTTGCACTTCTGGAAGAAAGGCAGGGTATAAATCTGACAACTAAATAAATGAATATTTTTGAACCATCTTGATTTGTATGGATTTAACACTGTAAACTTTGATTATTTTAAAGACTTCAGGAGTTTTGTAGCTAATCTGGTTTTGATTGTAGAACGTATCACAAATGACTAAGTTTGTTTACACCATGATTATAGCTACCATATCTAGGCTGCAAAAAAATAAAAATAAAAAAAAAATCCAGTCAATTACTGGATGGCAACAAAAATAATATAGAAAACTATAGCCATTTGCTGCCACTTCGTGGTCATCCAGACTGCTTTGGGCTATCCTAGACTCATGTTTTATGGTGTGATCATTTTGTATAGAATTTCCCTTTTTAAAATTTATACTCACTGCTTTTAATCAATAGTTTTTAGCAATAATTGAAGGACACATTACAGCTGAGTCTATGTGAAAAGATGAGTCTTTGTTTATTCTAGCTGCTACAGTTGTTTGCATTGTGCAGAAAGCCCTGGATATGGTTTAATGAGTGGTTTTTTTAATAAAAAAAAAATCTGTTCAGTCATGTCTGATTCTTAGAGACTGGTTTCAGAGTTCAATAGGTAACTAGGTAATTTGATCTGAGTGTTGTTTGTAACAACCTGTCATTGTGACTTTATGTAATATTTATAAACAAATCTGTCTCTTAATTATTTAAAACTTTCTATAAATTATTTATAATTACATATTTAACCCTATGTATGTCACAGAATAAAAATAACACTTATATGCAACCGATGACATGGATTGTCATAACTGATTAGGAGTATAAAAATCAATGTGAATTCTTTGGAAGGTATCTAGATTCAAATCTAGCTCTTTGTTAATGTTTTCCCAATTTGTAATGGTTAGTGTTTTGGTTCTGTAGAAGAGCATCTTTTCTACATCTGGATCCTTCATAATTCAAATACAATGTATATTAGGCAATAATTAATTGAATGTTCAGCAATGTGACATAATTGTAATGGTTTTGGTCAAACAATCCTGCGTTTACAGTTCCCCAATTTCTGGCAACTACCATATATAATTAACCCAACTAATACCACTTATGCTATTGGTTTTGGGAATTATAGATAAGAAGACATAGGGAATATATTAAATAATTGTGGAGGACAAGAAAACAAAAGTCCAAAGAATCTTAGTATAATATAAATGACATAAATACTGGTGTGTTCATCTCATTGACTCCTAGTTCTTTAGTCACTTATTTTATTTATATCCAAATTTTTCCTTAAGGAGCTCAAGATAAGAAACCTGGGAATCCTTCCATTGTGTTCTCATAAAAAATATGAGACGTAGCTTGGATGAAAATGCAAATGTTCTACAGCCTTCTAGTGAGCTCTATGGTCATGTAGAACTTGAACCTAATCCCCACTAATATGGAGATTTATGCATTATTAATATCTGCAAACTGCTGATGGTCCAGTTGAGGCACTAAACAAATTACCATACACATATAAATACCCTTGAAACCATCACTAAGCAGGAAGGTTCTTTTTAGTGTCTAGTTTGAACAGCAGATCCTACCTTAATGTTCACTTCAGTCAGAATGCCTATTTTATGATCCTGACTTCTAAGGAAATCAACAAGGCCAAAGGCCCATTTTATACACTTGACAAATTATTTTATCTTTACGTATTATTTTAGGAGTAAATGGGCATAACACAAAGGCATAACAATTATTCTAAGAACTCTTGGGATTTATTTATTTTTTGTTATATTAAATTCCAAATGAAAAGTATGCAATGCCAGTGTTGTGATTCTTGTAGCAATTATATCTTCCCTCAATGCACTTGACATATAGGATGTAGATAAGAGACAGATTGTGGTGTGTTTGTGTTTTGAAATCCAGAGAACACAGGGAAGAACATAGGACAGTTTTTCTGACAGATAAGCTGTGAGTAAGCTGTTAGCTTTGAAAAGCATTCCCTTTTAAGCCTGTTTGATATATGCGCCTCTAAGACCTTAGAGCAGAGCCTTTGAAATCAGCAAGGTTTTGAAAAACTGTATGTCATTCTGGCCAGGCACTTAGAAGTCTGCGTTCAAGGGTTGGTTGACCTATTATTCAGACATCAAAGCCTATTAGAACAGCTTGCGCTGTTTCAGAAAATCCTGATTCTCAAGGCTATTCTAGATGCTGATAAAATGTCCAGTATATTAAAGGCCAATTAAAATATTATGTGACACACACACGCACTACATCCAAAATTTTAAGACATGTAACAGGTACAGTATTTAAAAGGACTAAAATGGAGAGATACTTAGGGTGTATCTCTATGTATAAGAGAAGGGTCCATTGAAGTAAATGGTATTTACTTCTCAGTGGACATGTACTGTATTAATTGATGAAATTGGTGTATTAATCTGTTGATTATTTATTCATTTAGAATTATTCATTTATTTATACAGCTGCCAATCTCACAGACATGTGACACTGGGGGCATGCAGTATAACAGTAGTTAAACATTCCATAACAATCCACAAACAGTCAAAAATAAGTAAAATAAAAAAGTAAACAGATAAAACCGAAGATTGTGGGAGAACAAACCTCACTTAATCTCATATGGTCATCTTGCAGACTCTCCTTGGGATCTGCAAGGCGGGTGACAAAAAATATGTTTTAAAAGCCTTCCAGAAAGCTAACAAAGATTGAATGTATTTCCCAAGAAGCTTAAAGCAACCAGAAATACTTATTTTATTCCTCTTTATTTCAATTGCTGTGAAATATCAATGTCTTCATAACAATAAAAATTGTTAAAGCCAATTTAACTTAAAACATATAGCAATAGTTGAAATGAATAAAGTTGGCATATAGTTGTGTGAATAGCATACACTGCCTCCTCCTACTGTGGGAAAAGCTAACCAGGATCTCTGACTTGATCCTTTCTTAACAAACCAGGAGCATAAGATTGAATAAGCCTTTCTGGATTTTCATCTGCTCCTGCTGACAGAAAGAATCAGGAAAGAGCAGTTAGTTCCAAGAGAATTGTTGAAGATTAATGTTTAGTCAGAAATATAGTGGGATTTACTCACAGCAGCACATATTAATACTCCTTTTCTGCAAATCAGCTGTAGATTTCATTTTCTAGTGTTGAAAAACAATATTTTCAGCTGGCTCTCTTACCACACAGTCTACAATTCTTAAAAGTCTTGGTAGATCTCAAATACTAGCGCTATACTATAGTAAGAATACTGTAGGCATCTCTTACGCAGCTCTAAATATTGCAATACTGGGATAGAAGTATTGGACAGAAATTGACCTTATTCCAAATAATCAAAGGAATTTAAGATAATTTGTCTGGTAAGAGACAGAAGGGAGACAGAACACAAATGCTTATTGGTTGGTCTTAATCAATCTGATTTAGTCCACTACTGCATATGAAGTAATGAGATATTCTCTAGAATTAAAGGCAAGTGAAACGTATTTTGTCTCTTTTTACAAGCAAAAGGGAAAGGTTCATTTATTTAATCTCCAGTCTATAAAAGTTACTTCTTCCAGGGAGGTGAATATGCATCTTTCTTTCTCTTTTCTTCTCTGATCAGAAGTTAGAGCTGCAAATAGGATCTGAGTCTTCCTGTCTTCTACCCCCATCTAGCATCGTTACTTGTTGTAGCCTAGCTCACATTCACTACTAGATCCAGACTAGGATAAAAGAGATTTGGGTGATGGAATGAGGGCAAATAAAGCATAAGATGACAAGGCTTCACCTTCTTAAATGATAAAATGAACATACTTGTTATATTCATGGCATTAAAGTATGGTTGTCTTAACTCACAACATACAAACCCAAAACCAAGCAATCTATCTGTAGGTTAGCATGATATAATTAACTAAATATTAATTCTGGGTTAAGAAAATATAGTTGAAGTACTTTTATAACATGCTGGGGCCAAAATAAATATATTACATCTTAACATGATAGTGGGATTTTCACAAAATATTCAACTCTGTTTTGTTCTTGTTTAGCATGTTGAGGACCCAGTTCGTGGGGGCAATAAGCTGACTTTGTATAAATATACAAAAGTATGAAGGCTATTGCTTAACGCATTGTAAGCTGCCCTGAGTCTCCGGAGAAGGACAGCATATAAATCAAATTAAAAATAAAAAAAAAAGTTGTGCAAAATAACTATATTTCCAAGGCCTAAAAGAGGGACTACGGTGTAGTAGTTGAGGTGTTGAGTTCAACGCAGTAACACCTGGGGTCTAAGCCATCGTCAGCCTCATGGAAGTTCACGGAATGACTTTGGACTAGTCCATCTCTCTCAGTCTAGTCTACCTCACAGAGTTGGTATTGTGTGGAAAATAGAAGGACATAGTGCTAGGCATGCTGTTTTGAGCTCCTGAATAAAAGGAAGGCTATAAATGTGATGAATGAATTCAGAACTTAGAATGAACTTAGAAATTCAGTTCTCCTTTGAAAGAAATTTGAAAGGAGAATAGAATGTCTAAGTTCATTCTAAGTTCTGAATTTCTTTCAAAGGAAACTCTCTTTCATCAGATTGAATGAGAACTAATACAAAATCACATGGGCTAAATTCTCTTCCTAGCACTAGTATGAAGCCAGTCAAAACCTCCATTCAGTATGCAGTTGTGTGATGAGACAATGATAGATCTCCCCCCCCCAACCAAAGGAGAAATTGCATTTGAATGAAAACAATTTTTATTGATAATTTATTGACATAAATTTCTTACTGACATAAGAAAGGATCTTGAGAATGACACACACAAATCTGCAGATGACAACAAGCTGGGGAGAATCGCCAACACTTTGGACAATACCATATTTTTCCATGTACATTTTCTTAAAAATATTTACTTGAAAATTGAAGTGCATCTTATACACAAGAGGCCGAGGAGAAGGCTGCACATGCCGGATGAGCCTCTATCTTATATGCAGCTCTATCATTCCTTCCTATTGTAGTTGTTTCCTGAATCACATTGCCACTCTAGGTTTCATCTCTATTGTTCCTGTGATGCATTTCCAGTTCTTCTTGTATTACTCACTCTAACAAGATGGCTTCTGAACAGTGATGGCTTAGTGTGCTTACTACAAGAAACTACATGAAACATGGGGGGGGGAGTCTTATACATGGGGGTGTCTTATACACAGAAAAATTCAGTAGATTCAGGATTCAGAAGGATCTTGGCAGACTTGAGCATTGGGCCCTAACCAACAAGATGCAGTTCAATGGTGAGGAAAGCAAGATCCTACATCTAGGCCATGAAAACCCAATGCACAGGTATAGAATAGGTGGTAACTGGTTCAACAGTCATAACTGCGAAAGAGATCTAGGAGTTCTAGTGGACTGTCACTTGAGTATGAGCTAGCAGTGTGCTGCAGCTGCCAAAAAAGCCAATGCAGTCTTAGGCTGCATCAACAGAGGGATATCATCAAGATCATGAGACATGAGAGTACGACTGTATACTATACTAGTAGGCCATGCTTGGAATACTACATCCAGTTCTGATTGCCATATTTAAAAAAGATGCTGAGACCCTAGAAAGAGTGCAGGGAAGAACAATAAAGATGATAAGGGATCTGGAGGCTAAACTGTATGATGAACATTTATAGGAACTAGGTATATCTAGCCTAATGAAGAGAAGAATTAGGGGTGACACGATAGCTGTTTTCCAGTACTTGAGAGGCTGTCAGAGAAAAGGGGATAGATTTTTTTCTCCAAAGCACCTGAGGGCAGGACCAGAAATAACGGATGAAAGAGCATTAAAGAGATATCCAATCTGGAACTAAGGAGAAATTTGTCTGGGAGGCAATAAGGTCTCCTGCCTTGAGCAGGGGTTTAGACTAGTAGATTTCCAAGGACCTTTCCAGCCCTGTGATTCCATGATTCTTTGCTTTTAATGAAATGTCATTAGAAAATCAGTTAAACGAAAAGCAAAACTTTAAAAGTACTTTTTTAACCATGAATATTTTTCCTGCAGATAGCAAGTCTGTAGAAACAATACTATGGTTCCTTGCATCCTTCCTGAGAAAGAGGAAAAGCGAGGCTTTTAAAAATGTTTCCTAACATGTAATTTTTTTTATTACATTAACATATTTTAGGATATTAATAAAAGCTTTCTCTTACCCTTGCCGTGTTTCCATCTATTTTTCTCTTTCTGCTTTTTGAAATCTGAGTTATTGTACTTCTGAACCTTTTTTTTCTTTCCTCAGCATACCCAAAAAACAAAGTGCTCTTTCGTATGGACCACTCCCATCCCCCCAAATGTGTTTTCTTCCTAGCATGTGTATGTTTCAATGGAGGGTTGCTACCGGTTCACCCCAGATCGGGAGAACCGGCAGCGGCGGTGGGAGGCGCCACCCACCCACCCAGACTTCTGTGCGCATGCGCAGAAGCGTTGCGTGCGCGCTTATGCATGCACACATCCACAAACAAACCAGTAGCGACGGGATTTGAAACCACTACTGGTATGTTTGTATGCATTTATACTGTATATGTATGTATGTATGCTTTTTAAAAACAGATGCAAAGTTATGTGGGAATTGGGGAACTGATCAGATTTTGGACTTAGTCCTAAAACTAAATTAAGGTTACTTTCAGTGTCCTATCCTAAATGTATATAATTTTTTTTCTTTCCTTGCTATTGTAATAGCAAGAACTGTCTTAGAACTTTTAAACATCTATGCACATATTCTAACAATGTTACTTTCTGTTATTATCATCTAAACCTCAATTATACGAAATGGTCAGCATAACATCAACAATTCATAATCCTGATGAATTATCTATTTCATACAATTTACTTTTCACAAATGTGTTTCTGACTATTAAATTTAAATACTGTACTCATTTATCTGAATATACAGTCAGGTTTTTGAGGAGTTATTTATAAAACCGCATTTCGTAATCTTTTTAAATTTCTGTGCTTGGTTTTCCACAATACATCTTTGCAAATTAAAAGAGAATTGGTTGTAGAATGATAACATTTTGACACAACAACAAAACTGTCCACATTATCTTCTGATCTCTCCTTTGAACAGTATTTGTTTGTGTGTGTGTGTGTGTGTGTGTGTGTGTGTGTGAGAGAGAGAGAGAGAGAGGGGGGGGAGAGGTTTTGAATTGATGCACAGAAAACAGAAAGGACTGGAATACTGAAACTTCATAAATAAATTGGATTCAGTGGTGTCATTGCACTGATGTGACATATATATCGCTACTCAGTTCTGTCTATTCATTTTTGCATGTAAAAATTTATTATATAAGATGTATGGAGCTTTGGTGCTTTCATATTTCCCCCTGATGTTTCTAAATATACATCTGAAGTAACGAGAAAATGATGGGTGTTTTAATCTTCTTTTCCCCTTCTGTCTGGTACTTATAAAAGTGACTGTATTTATTTCACATGCATGTGTTTTGGTCACCAGCTGATCATCATTGCAAATGGAAGCAAATGTTTCTACAAGGTCATCTTATTTTTTACAGATGAATGATGCTATGGGATTTGAATTGCCATGGGTGTATTTTGTCAGTCTCGTCATCTTTGGGTCATTTTTCGTTCTAAATCTTGTTCTCGGTGTATTGAGCGGGTAAGCACACACCTTTTTCATCCTAGAAGCAGAGTCCATATTTCAGTTGCCATGAACACATAGGTAGACTATGGAAATTGAATCAAAAGAATTGGGAATAAGATTTCCAAATTAAAACATGGTGGACCAGAGCTTCCTGAAGACCAAATCCATTTTCTAAAAACAAAGAAAATCCCAATAAATCAATTTAAATGTAAGTATAGCATTAGGTATGAAAAATACAGTTTAATAGAAATTAATTGGTGACTTAGAGGTCAGTACAAATAAAACAAGCTGCCAACCCTTTTAGAATTGTATATTTCCACAGGTATAAGGAAAAAGTTGTGTAATTTTCATGACTAAATCAGTGAAATTGTACACATCATGAGTAAGTGCTGGTAAATCTGGTAAATGATGAAGTAGTGTGTTGCTAAAAAGAGCAGATGGTGCTAATACACTGAATACCTATGTGATCTGTCAATTGTGAAAGGACTCTGCTATATAGTGAACGGCTGAATCATAATGTATTTCCTTACATTTTACAGGTAAATGATGCAATAGGATGTGAGTGGCCATGGATCTATTTTGTTAGTCTTATCATTCTGGGCTCATTTTTCGTACTTAACCTGGTACTTGGTGTACTTAGTGGGTAAGCCGTTAACTTAAATTTGCATTTCACACCACAGTGTGTAAAATGGTTTGTGCGTTTGTTTAAAATTTCACACTGCTGGCTTTTCTGCATGTACCTTGGATTGGTATGCCATTTTATGAATGTTTGCTTTTCCAGTTGCCTGAATTTTATCATTGTACTTGCCTGTGACACATTTACAATGCTTGTCAGCTCCTTCAATTCAGTGAAGAACTAACATTGCCATTATTACACTACTGCGCTCCTTGTAGATATGAGTACTCTAAACCACCTGTGTAAGTAGTATTTTTAAATATGGATAATGCTGTTGTTTCCTGTTACCTACACCAATGCAACATTCACATTAGCACACAGGCTTTTCATGTAAATCAGGGGTGTCAAACTGGTGGCCTGCAGGCCGGATGCGTCATGCACAGGCCACACCCACCCCAAGTCTGTGAAGGTGAAAAACGTCACAAAACATCATGTAATGGCAACGTGACGCTGCGAGTTTGACACCCGTGATGTACATCATCTATAAGACATAGTTTAGTAGGCACTTCATTTTTATTTCTCTTTGTGCCTATTGTTTGGTTTTTCTATGTGTTTGCTGCTCCCACAACATTGAGAGGAACATCCTGTCTAAAGATATGAAATTTAATCTAGGGAATAGTATAAATAGCTTCCTTTGCTGTCAGTTGTAAAAAACACAACAATTTATCAGTGCAAGCCATTTCATCATTGCCAAAGGGAAAGGTTGTCATCTCACCATCATGTGTTCCAGAAGGTTTCTTTCCTGTACTGAAAAAAGAACCTGGAATACTGGCAGATTGCCTGTCAGGTGCGAAATGGAACATTCTAGAAAACCCCTGAACATTTCATTCTCCTTCCAGTCCATGTTGAATCTCCTCTAGAACATCTTTTCTAAAAGCCATATAACAATTTCCAGAAATAATTCCTCCAAAATAGAATCAGTTTAAGTTAACTGGGAATTTTTCCCCCCTGTATGTTAAACCAAAAATATTCTATTTTAGAGATAGAACCTGCCCAAGAGACATCAAATGCCCTCTAAGTTGAAGATATGCCCTTTGGAAGAGACCATATCATTCCAGAGGGGAACAGACCATTTTGAAGTTCTTTAAAACATTCTGTTTCCGAATCAGTGAGCTTTTCACATCCTCTGGGTCTGTGGTTTAGTGTAGGTGCTTCCATATCAGTTTTGGCTTCTGGCAATTGCCTGTGCAAGTCTTGCATTTTTCTGGGCAGTCATTTCAGAAATGGTCTGCCTTTGCATTCTCTTTCCTAGGGCTGAGAGAGAGTAACTGGCTCAAGGTAGTGCTTGTGTATTAACATATGGAAAATTGCTTGTAGTATAAAATCATAAAAAACATAAACCAAAAATAGTGGTTGCACCATGTACCATAAAGCACATACTCTTTTTTCTCTGCCTTATCCTGCAACTACCGCTGAAGTCACAACTGGGAAACAGACATTCACTGTTAAACAGAATGCGACCCATTATTTTGATTACCATTTGTGAGCAATTAGAGCAGGTACCTGGCTGATTTTGCCTGATTTTTGAAGCTAAGGAGGGTTGGGCTTAAATAATACTTGGATGGAAGACTATCAGGAAATAATCAGGCTATAGACTAGGACAGAGGTCTGCAACCTTAAACACTCAAAGAGCCATTTGGACCCGTTTCCCACAGAAAAGAAAACACTGGGAGCCACAAAACCCTTCCCGTGCCTGACTATTTCTTGAGCGGCCACAAAACTAGCATATGTAGTTGAATTAAACATTCTGTTTTCTTCTGAAACTTTTCTTTTCTTGGGTTTATCCATGGTTAGCCTACCGGGGGTTGGAAAGCTCAATAAATCGTGTGCTGGCGGGTGTCGCACATTGATGGTTGTGACACATATTTTGAGTGACAGGGAGCTGCAGCAGAAGGGTGAAAGAGCCACTTGCGGCTCCAGAGCCACAGGTTGCTGATCCTTGGAGTAGGAAATGGAAAATCATCCTTTAAGAATACAGTAACAAAGATTGAGGAGGGGTGACATCTGGAGAACTACTTACTACTTGAACTAAATACAGAGAGGAATATAATTTTATATTCCTCTAATTATATAGACATAATTAATTTATTGATTGTTTTATAAAATAGCCACCCCACTGTGAGTCAGAACAATAAAAGGTTAAAACTCAATGATATTGGCCAAAAGGCCATTGTTTTAAGGCCAGATGTCCTAAAGCACGGTTGTCAAACTTGCTGCATCACATTGCCATCACGTGACATTTTGTGACGTTTTTCCCATTCACAGAGCTGGGATGGGCATGGCCTATGGGTGATGCATCCGGCCTGCAGGCTGCGAGTTTGACAATTAGTTGAAGATTAGTCTTTTATCACATACTTCATTCCTAATCTCAGAGAATATGGTTAAAGAAGCAGTTCTGTTTCTTTCAGCATATTAGTTAACTTTGATTTACAATTTCTGGCATCATTTTCATAAAATAGTTTCGATGCACTGATTTTAATTTATTATTGTATTTAAACAATTTATTTCCTTTACACCTTTTCCTAATGAGAATAAGGTAAAGTTGAATAACATAAGAATTTCATTAAAATATACTATCCAGTCAATTATATATAACCAACTTACACAGCCAACCTGAATGTAACTCAGTTTGACTCTCAGTGAATGAGTAAGAGAGAGAGCATTATGTGATGAATCAGAGAAGTTTTCTTTAATATTTCAGACTCAAACACCTTGAATTAGAGAATTTAACAGTAAGCTCAGAGGGAAGAATTTGCTCTTTTTCAGAGAGACAAGCCCCAAGTCCTTTAGGGCTTCATGTATTATAAGCATCAGAAAAAGAAAAAATGTTCATAAGCAGAATTGTAGCCAACAGATCAATTTTAATACAAAATATATTTTGTCAAATTGTCCTGAGTGTTGTGGAAGGAAAGAACCACATTCCATTTATTATTATAATTTTCCAACAGTAGCAAGTTTTTCTTGATGGAAATTTCATTAACCTATGTAGGCACTTAGGTGACCATACACTGAAATAGACACTGGGGCACAATGCTAATCTCCTCTAGTCTGCATTGGTCACATTCTCTATGTTCCCAGCGGTTCCTGTTGCGCAAAATAATCTGAAGGGTTATATTTATAAATAGAAGGCATGGCACAAGCTGACTAAGGGAGATGGAGGAAAACTACCCCTTTTCTGATATAAATATCATCTATTTATTAATCAAACAAACATATAATGCCTACCCTTTGATCCAGTGAAACTTTGTGCAGCAAACAAAGCAAAATATATCAATCTTAAACACTAAAGGAACACCCATTACCCTGCTTCCATGCAATAGAAATCTCAATAGGCACCATAGCATACATCCATGCCAGTGTCAGGGTTCCAAGGAATAGATCCATTTCAAGCAAAATGCCAAAACAGGTGGATTCCTCAAAGAATAGCTTTATTGGAAATATCAAATTGGCACATGTCTGGTGAAAACCAACCCTGAAGGGCCCCTTGGTTTTCACCTAATTAAAAGTAAAAGTTTTTCCCCCAATCCCAAACAATCAGTCACATGGCCCAATCACAGCAGCATCTGCTGGTCTGGTGACATCACTCCTCCCTCCTCCGGCCAGGTGTGAGAACGTCCTTGGTTCCCAGGCAAAGGAATGTTATTTTGACTACACAACCCTGGCTATCTCTAATCCCCCCTCCCTATCTCTTGCTCCAGTGTGGCAGCACTGAAGCTCCAAGATGGCTTCAGCCAGGTCAGCTTCAGGGTTGATAGTCAGATTTTCAGAACTAATAGCCTAGCCCCCACTACCTGGGGAACAGCCACCACCTCACAGTATTCTGAAAAGTCTAGGGTCAAGGCCATCCATATCTCTGGAGGGAGGCTATTCAGTAAGGCAGGTGCTGTGACAGAACAAATGTTTCTAGGACCTACCAGATGATGGTGTCTCACTGAGGGAATCTAGAGTATGCCCCCTCTGCCAGATCTGATGGGGCAGTCAGAAACTATTGCAGTGAGGCTGTCCTGCAAGTAAACACAAGCAGATCTTGAATTATACCCAGAACCCATAGGGAGCCAATATGGTTCACTTAGCAGCGACATTAAATGGGCTCTGCATTCCAGATGAACAGAAGCTTTTTGAAGCTTCGGAATGCTCTTCAAGGACAGCTGCATGTAGAATTAATTTTATACTTTGTGTATTAATTATACACAAATACAGCATGAAATCATAAAGTAGGACATTAGCATGCTAGGAAGAAAGAGCAGGTAGTTTATATTATAAACTTTCTAACTTTTAAGCCCACAATAAATAGGCAAAGCAAGCATGCTAATTATGATACAAACCCTGCAGCTTCTGATGGCAGTTACAACCGATCAGCATTTAGCAACTTTTATAGACATTTCAGCAGATGGATCTGTTAGTAAAAAGTGCACAACCTCTACTTAAAGACAACTTGTATATTTAGCAAAGATGGAGAATATTAATCCAAAGCACTAAGTAAAACATGCCAGGCTCTCTTTGTGGCTTTTTCTAAGCATAGGCTCCAAATATGGGATGTTTCTGAACTTGGTGTCCAACCATTTTCAGCATTAAACTTTACTAATGTAAAATTGCCTTCTAGAAGTTATGTTAGGAAATAGGAACAGCGAAAAGTTTATGACAGATACTACTGTTAAAATAATTTAAAACTTTGGATTGGCCACTCTACAGGTCTAAGTGAAGGGCTCGCTGTCTGACCTCTATCATAACTTTATTTGGCCCATGCATTAACAGAGATAACTTGGATGTCCTTGATTTTTTTAATTATGGTGCCAGTTGATAGATCTCTTAGTGAATAAGACTATCTTAATTAATTTCTAGTTATCTCATAAGATTAAGTTAGATGTAGGAAACTGATGCTTACCTATTTTGAATGTTAACTCATACTAAATCTGGCCATTAGTTATGCTGGCTAGTCATGTGAGTGTTACAACCCAAAACATTTGAAGACATCAGGTTGCCCAACTTTGATTTAAGGAACTAGAACAGGGCTTTCAAACTCCCTGCCTGCAGGCCAGATGCGTCACATGCTGGCCATGCCCACACCTGGTTTAGTAAAGGGAGGGAAAGTCCTGAAAAGTCATGTGACGCTGCAACAGCACATGTTTGACACCCCTGAACTAGGAAGACTTTACTTCAATCACTGTTGTCCATCAGGTATCACTCCTCAATCGTATTTCAGATTAAAATTTTCCTGCATCTGTTCTCATTTATATGGATTTTATTTGCCTCAAACTATATATTCTTTGATTTGCTATTTCAGTTTAAGAACATAATCTTGATGCAAACTTATCTAATATATTTGTATTGTTGAAAATATTATATGTGCACATGCTTCAGTTTAAGTCAGAGTTATCAGTACATGCTCCAGACAAAGTCTTTTGAATAACAATCACCACATGACAGAGTATAAGGACATTTTCCCTTATTTAACATTCCAAATAACTGGGGGAATATTTTGGAATTCTATCTCTCTTACTTTCAAAATGCCCTTACCAGGCATAGTTTACAGAAAGAAGTGAATCATTTCCTCAAAACCATCCAGAGTGTTAGCAATTAAGATAAGTTGTGAACGTAGACATGCCAGTTTACAATTTAACACTCAGCCAGCCATAACACGAATGTAGCCAGTAAAGGAAAGCAAAACATTTTTATACAATTGTAAGTGTGAGAAGGGGTCCTTGCTGACCACTAAGTCCATTAAAAAAGGAACCTTGCAGTATACATATTAAACCGGGTAGTTAATTAATGGGTGCAGTTGGTTGAAATTGAATTGATTGATGAAAAATATTTTAACCACTGTAATTTATTATCTCTTCAGAATACGATTCACACTGTTTGCAATTGCAAAATTTTAAAGATCTAATTAACTGAATCTATATTTAAAGCTGTTTTAGGCCTCTAAATCTAATGGGGTGGTTTCTATAATTGAACACACAAGCACCTAATTATAATTATTGTATGAACTTTGGTATCATGCATTGATTGCCACTAGTTCAGACAGCTTTTTAAAAACCAGAGTCCGCATGTTGTGCGAAATTATAGTTTTCTTAATCATGGTTTATTGAACAAGCTGTGAAAACATTTAATCTCCTCACTATCTTACTCACTTTAAGTGCATCTATTTCATCCATCTGTTGGTGGGGAAAAGAGAATTCAAGTGGGGAGCTGTTGAGCAGAGTATCACTTGTATTTTTTGACAGTAATTTGACAAGTAACCTTGTTTGAATGAAGCTCAGAACTCTGGAGAAACAGTATTTTCTTCTCTTGTACAAAGAGGTTTAAAATATTTACATTCAAGAGCAGTATAAAGCAAATGTGATTGAAATTCTCCTTTAACACTAAATTGAAGCACTGCTTCTCTTTTCTTCTTCTTCCTCCATTATAGTTTAATATTGTTTTGTTACAGAAAATTTGGGCTTTTCCCTGTTTTCAGGAACTCCTTGGCTATGCAAATCTGTTTAGACAAAAAGCATCAAAGCGGTCTGGCTGTGAATCGCACAAGGCCACAGACCAAGAGAGCAATTCTTTTATAGCTAGTGCAAAGCTGCTTCAGCAAAGCACATAATTAAAAATTAATTAATTAATTAATTAATTAATTAACGAGAGATCTTTTTGCTCCTGAATACCTACTAAGGGGCCTGGTGGCTCAGCAGATTGATAGCATTGTGATTAACACCAGCTGTCTGCAATTACTGTAAGTTCGAATCTCACCAGGCTCAAGGTTGACTCAGCTTTCCATCCTTTCTAAGGTAGGTAAATTGAGGACCCAGTTTGTGGGGCAATAAGCTGACTTTGTATAAATATACAAAAGTATGAAGGCTATTGCTTAATGCATTGTAAGCCGCCCTGAGTCTCCGGAGAAGGGCGGCATATAAATCAAATTAAAAATAATAATAATAATAAAAAAAAATATTCCACAACAAAGCCATAATTAGTGTGATTCATAAAACGTCCTAAACTATGTTATACAGTTTATAAAGCAGGCCCAATTGACAAAAGAAAGCTCAGGATCATATTGGTTGGAAACATGTGGAAGAGGCCTTCATCCTGCAGTGGATAGACAACAGCTACCATGATTGATGATGCTAGTTTATAAAACACAATGGTTAGGTCCATACAACCTAAAAAACTAAAGTTAAGCAAACCACAAAGCTATATCATTGGAGGTTATTTGTTTTGTTTGCAAAAATATGAAGTACCTAGGGCTCTCAATCAAAAATTCATTCTCAACATTAAACAGGACATTTCTTTCTGGAAACAAGCCACAGGAAACTAATGTTTTTCATCACACTTGATTTGATTTTCAGAATTGTTTTATTTATTGCCTTCCTGTTGAATTTTTGGTTCAGTCAAGACCACAACCTTGATTCTGGGCACATCTGCTCAAAATGTAACTTATCATCCAGTGGATTTGTTACCTTCATATTATAAAATCAGCCCCCTTGTAGAGTGGGAATGAATTATATAGAAATAGCGGTTGTTTTTGTTAAACAGGTTCATTTTTAAAATGGCACATTTAAAATGTCAACCGTTCAGCGGTTATTATATTGTTAACATAAAATATTTGAAGCAGTAAGAGAATCATTTCTTATTTACAAGTGGAAGACCTTTTTTTTAATGAGGCGGGATAATCTGCTCCTCGGGAACTATGCTAACCACCAGAGGATGCTTTCTGTGAAGGCAGATTCTACTGGAAGCACCGCTATTTCTCTGGGTAGTCATGGGAACACACTTTTCAAACATACATTTATATCTATAACCTGAATTTATTGTCCTGCTTGAGGACAGCAAGAGACTAATGTTCTGGCATGTCCCTGAATGACCCTTCTATATGGGAAAGTAATGGGTTTGTAAAGATATATATTCCTGGCAATTCCTACAGCCATGTTGGATTCCTCTATTAAGAAATTGCTCAGTTAATTATGTGGATACATCCCTAAAAACAGCTGCAGCATAGCACACACAGGATTAAGAGAAAAAGGCATTTAAATAATGATGCACTAAATAGAAAATGGCAATGAACTGTCAGTTTCAGTTTCCGGGCAAAAGCAAACGAAGTCACTTTGACAGCATTCCTTTTCTCAACAGAGCTAAGGATAAATAGGAAGAGAACATAAGAGCTTTCCATTCTCCAACACAAAGAGTCTAACAAAAATAAAAATAAAACCAACATTTTATGTATTCATTCATCATTTGTATGTCTCTTTATAGCTACCCGTTAAATGCAGTTGACTCTCTTTAGCTAACAAGCATTAGAAACATAGAAAAGCCCACAACATATAACCCTAGGCGCTCAAAAATAAATAGCACCATTCACATATATACAATAAAATAAAATAAAATAAAATAAAATAAATAAATAAATAAACAACAGAGATGATCTAACTATCTGATCCAAATCCCTGGGAAAACAGCCAAGTCTTCAATATCTTGTGAAAAGACTAACAGGGTTGGAACCATCTGTATCTCAAAGAGGGTGAGGGCAGGGCAGGGCAGGGGCTGCTATTGAGAAGATATGATTCTGAATCCAACAATGTTGATCTTTGGTGTTGCACAATCAATAAAGGTATTAGTGACCAAATATTATCATCACAGTGTGCTATTTGAGGACATTTTTATATATTCATTATATTGTTAATCTGATGTTCTCTGGACAATGAATAAAAACACCTGCCAAATTCAGACAGGTATAGCAGTTTTGTACCTGGAAGGCATTTACTTAGATTTGGAACTAGAAACCTTTGAAATCTGAATCATCAAACAGTTGTGCTATACTCTATGTGGGACTGGCCCTGGAGAGTATCTGGGAAGCTTCATCTGGTGTAAAATGCAAGCGCACAGGCAGTTATGTATACACATTATACATAACTCTGCTTCATGAGCTGCATGGGTTACCAGTTTGCTTCTGGTGCTGGTTTTGACCTTTAGAGCCCTATATGGCATGCGGCCAGGTATCGGAGGAACTGTTTTTTCCCAATTACATTGACTTGTCTCACTAGGACTGGCAGGAGAGGCATGCTGTGGGTCCCGTCTGCAGTGAGCTTCATCTCACGGGACCCAAAGGCAAGTCTTTTCTGCTGTAGCACCCACTACCTGGAACACACTCCCTGTTAAGGTGAGGGTAGCGTCAATCCTCATTACTTTCCAGAAAGCTCTTAAAACAAGCCTGGGGATCCTCTGGTATTAGGGAACCTGCATGTTGGCTGCACTATATGTAATATTCTCCTGCTTGTGGTTTTGTTTTTACCTATGTTTATTGTGTTGTTTTTAATTTGTTTTGCACTATATTTTAATAGTATGTTATAGTGTATGCTGTCCAGGGATACTTCATGTGAGATGGGAGGCTATATAAATTAGACAAAACAAATAAATAAAATAGCTGACAGGTCACTTGAGACCCTAATTATATTTTAGAAGATGAAAGAAAGCATTACGTCCAGTCTACTTCAGAGGAGATCCAGAATGATGCCAGAGCAAGTCTGGCAGATGAAGGTTTGGAATGCATATTGTTATGAGTCCTTAAAAGTATAAGGCATAAGGAATGTAGCATGGCAAGTGATGTGAATTGCTATGTGATATGTGGAAAGTGTTTGTATTTTTGTAAATCTTCTTTATTTATATAATCTTGTCAAGAAAAAATAAAGAAAAAATATGGGGGTTTGAATTTTGTTGTTGTTGAAAGCTTCGTAAATCAGTATATCTCATGTTTTATCTGCATCCATAGAGAGTTTTCCAAGGAAAGAGAAAAAGCCAAGGCCAGGGGAGATTTTCAAAAGCTACGTGAAAAACAACAGCTCGAAGAAGACCTCAAAGGTTATTTGGATTGGATTACCCAAGCAGAAGACATTGACCCAGAGAATGAAGAGGAAGGTGATGGAGAAGGCAAACGAAATAGTATGTCAAAGCTCCTCAGTTAAAGATCACTGATAAAAGAAGATTCTGTGTTGTAAAAATGATTTACAATAACCTTCTCTAATTGAATTCCTCCAAATATGTTGGGACAGCAATTCCAGAATATTTCATCATCATGGCTTTGGGGAATACCAAAGGTGCTTTTTCAAGAGGCAACTGGACTTTCTTGCTTTTCTTTGAAGCCCTTTCACTCTCATCCAAGAATCTTTTTCGGTTTTCTTCAGAGCTGAACAGAAAGTCCAAGTGCCTCTTGAAAAAGCACCTTTAGTATTCAGTGCAGGAATTCCTTTTCTCCAAAGCATCCCATTCTCCGGAAAACCTTGTGTTTTCAACATTGTTGGCTTATCTCGGGGGAGTATCCTAGATCCTGATCCCCATTTTTGCTTCCATGCTATAATTCCCCATCCCACATCTCTCTTTGCCCTGAGAAGTCCAATGCAGAACTTTCCTTTGATGCATGTCCCCTTCTTCAGCTTTCTTCAGAGCTGAACAGAAAGTCCGATTTGCCTCTTGAAAAAGCACCTTTAGGACAGTGGTGAAATGTAAAATTTGTTACTACCGGTTCTGTGGGGGTGGCTTGGTGGGGGTGGGGGTAAGGTGACGGTGGGCGTGGCCAACTTTTTTTTTTTTTTTTACTTTTAAAAGCATTTTTTCTACAACCTCTTCGGCCAAAGAGGTTGTAAAAAAATACTTTTAAAAGGCTCTGACGATCCCAGCTGAGCCGCGCGATCATCAGAGGCTTTTTTTTTTTACTTTTAAAAGCATTTTTTCTGCCGAAGAGGTTGTAGAAAAAATGCTTTTAAAAGTAAAAAAAAAAAAAGCCTCTGATGATCATGTGGCTCAGCTGGGCATGGGAGGGGTAGGGATTTTTGCTACCAGTTCTCTGAACCACCCACCACCATTGCTACTGAATTGAGTGATCCGGTCCGAACCAGCAGCATTTCACCCCTGCTTTAGGACAACCATGACTTGGATGACTGAGAATCTCCATCGACACTTTGGGGAGTACATAGTGAGTAAACTTGTTGAGAATTTTAGAAGTTTGGAGAATATCAGGTTGGAGAAGGCAGAAGGTGATTACATACAATCAATTTTCTCAGATTCATATGTTTTTCCCAAATGAGGTCAGCATGCTGCCGGTCCAGCATTTTTCAAATTTTGCTGATTTCTCAAACCCCATCCACCAGTATGTTGCCAAATTCTTTCCTAGGAGTAACATATTAGTACTCCTGTAGTTTTTGCATTCTCTCTTGCATTATTTCCCTTTATATAACAAAACAATGACAGTATTCTCCTAATTATCAAGTACAAATACCCTCTTTATACATATGTTAACTAAGTAGCATAGCCATTCCATTAGCAAATCCCATTTGTACACTTCTCCAGTTCTATCAAGAACAATGCAGACCATTTTTCAGAATTCTCACATTTATTACTTTCTTTTCACCAGTTTTTTCTCAGATATTAACCTTATTATACAAAACTCTGAATTCTCCCACATTCCCTCACTTTGGTTTTATTTTAAATCATTTTATTACATTTATATTAATTTCATTCTCTGTGGTGAAAACTTCCTGTCTACCCCTTTTCATGCACTTCCACAGCCATTATTTATTTCTACCAAAATTAGCGTGCATTTTCTCTTTCTTTCAGTCATCAATGTATTGATTCTTGCTTTTGTATGCAACAGAAGAGCCTAGATGATGCCAATTCCACCCTATTAAATCTAAACTTTACTTTCTCTGTATGAATTCATCAACTCATCTCCCCAATTACCTTCTTTCTTTTAGATCTGTTGCAACTTTCCCTTTCTCTTATGCTTAAAGACACAAAGTCTATCTTTTTCTTTATTCCACTTCTAAACTCATGCCCCTTCTTATTTATTCCTTTTACATTCAACCTACAATTTTTCATATACTATGACTGTCGCCAGATGGCCCCCAGATTCTGACTTCCACTATTATCCTAGAGTTGGTTTATGAAAGCTTTCACATTTATTTGTAAAATACAAAAGTACAGTCTAGACTAGAATACTGGCCTTAGCTGCATCCATGCCACATGGTTACATTCTATGCTTACAGTAGGACTCTATTGGTTGACTTTGACCAATAGGCCACAAGCACAACCAAAGTCCAGATTTACTCAAGCATGTTAATACTCTTTTGTGCAAACACAAATCTTTAATCTAAATAATATCTTGCAAGCCAAAATAATGTTGTCCATATTCCACTAATTAGGAGAGGCACACAGTATATACAGTATTGACATTCATTCAAGAGATAAAGTTTGTAATTTGTATGTACACACACACACACGCACGCACGCACGCACGTACGTACATACGTATGTATGTATGGTCAGACCGGTTCTATAGAACCGGTCCAGTAGTAAAACCGGTGGGAGGCTCCGCCCACTGACCCCAACGTCATTGAGAATCAGTAGTAAAGGTAAATAGAACCCATCCCTGATATATATACACATACACACACACACACACACACACACACACACCTCATATTGATGTTTAGATGTCAGACAACTGTTAACTTTTTATTTTTTATTTCTAAAAGTCAGGCAAGTGAGAGTAAGCCACAAAACAATGGCTAGGAATTGGGAATTACCCTGTTCATGACAATTATGTCTTATTATTTGATTTATAGCATGTTTACAGTATGGAATATATTATGTAACATAAAGTAGAAGCTTAAGTTTTCCTGGCAGAAGGAATATAACCTTTTGTTATCTACACTTTATCTCCTGCCATACATTTTAGACATTCCAAAAGTATAGAAAAGAGGATTGGTTTGAGCTTTCACAGGCCTGTGTCTTTTGGGATTCATCTAGTGAGTTCCAGGGTCACTTTGCATGACTGAGAACAATTTCTTTATCTTATTTGTAGCAGTAGATCCCATTTAAATTCCTCAATGTTAGGGAAAGATGCACATTTATGTAGATACATGCAAATTGAAACACGTATACTGTATTATTGCATATGCTTACTTCAATTCAAAATGTCAGGCTGCATTTTTGTTGTTAATTAATTCTTAATTAATTATACCTAATGATAAATTTATCTAATGATAAATTTATCATTACCTAATGATAAATGATTTATATACCTATAAATACTGCGTAGAAATGTATGATGTAATAGTGAGCTCTTTAAACATACATCAATTTCTAAACAGGACAGCATTATATCAAATTAAACATCTTTGACATGCCATCTTATTCTTGCACCACTCCAGACTTCTTCTGTTGGGACTTTCTGTGTCTTCACTGACACTTTTGAGCAATTAGATCCATAGACATATTTAAAAAAAGGCAGAATTGGACTGCTGGAAAATCCTTTATATTTTCAATCTTCCTTTAGAAATAAAAGATAGCTATAGAACAATTGAAATAGGATAGTAATATTTTGTGGAAGTGGGAAAAAATTGACTTTCTGGAGATAGAATACATAGAACTTGCAAAAGGGAAGAACCATTTCATCTACTTCCTCAGCTAATTTTAGAGACAAACATGTCAAGCTCTCAGAATGTTCACACTAGAAACTTGGTCTGCAGAGATGTTCTTTTCTCCTGACTAAGTATCTACTGTCCTTATGACTTATTGTTAATGACATCTTAAAGCAGTACTTTGTGCTGCATATCAAATAGCATCCTATAACCAAGAGAGATGTTAATGGGACATGTTGCAGAGTAGCTAGTAGACTAGATGTGATATCTCAGAATACCTTAACATCAATCCAAATTAAAACCTTAATGTTTCATAAGATTATTTATTGGCTTGCTTGATTGGGGGTTTTCCTTTTTCATTTTTGCCTCTGCTAATCCATGTTTCCCGAAACACAATCTAGAGTGCCTATGAAATTGTGCAGATATCTCTTTTAATTCTCACAAACACTGCCACTTAAAATACCATTGTGTGATAACCATTGATAAGTAACAGAAAATTAAGCACTTGCTATCTTCTATGAAAAGAGCACACTGTTTGTCAACTGATGAGTACAACTAGTGACACAGATTGTTCTACATGACAAAATGTTTTTACACATTTGCTGCACCAATATTGTTATTTTTTAGCATTGCCGAATGCTGTGTCCTGAGATGGGGCAGTTTTAATATACAAATTCCATTGAAGTTAATCTTCTATTATTGATAGTACTCTATTGCAGGATTTGTTTGGTCTTTCTTAATCTTACTGTTTTGCATATTAAAGTTGTACAGTCATCATTATTTTCTTTTTTGTTTTGATTTGGAATATTTGGATGAATTAGAACTGGATATGGGCTGGCTTAGACTGTTCTAGCTCTCTGCTGAGAATCTGTGGAGAAACTGATTTATTTATGTCTAAGCCTCCCTATTGCATCTTATTTAGTAGAAAGTCACACTATGTTTAGTCAGGCTTGTTTCCTGATAAATATGCTTAGAATTACAGGCTCAGTCAGAGATCAAAGTCCACCATTCTTTCTTTAGAAAAACTTCACAGAGACATACAAATAAGGGAGATTTCACAGTATGTGCTAAGGGGTTTGTAAGCCTGGTAGGAATGTGTTTTGGCCGACAGTTATCACAAATAGAGCTTTTTGGATTCACTGCCTATCATGAGGTTGAGTGCTAATATACATATGCAATTTATGCTTGCAGGAATTAACACTTTCAGCCAGGTAGGAAAAACAGTTAGCATAAACAGAAAGACAAGCTCAATTTGCGATTCTGTAATTCAACTTTAATCTTTATGTACTCCATGTGATACTCTTATAAAACTATTTGGATGCTCATTATTCAGTAAAAGACATTGAATGAGCTGCATAACTGTTAGAAGAAGTGATTCATCTCTGTTTTCACAGTTATTCCAGTCTGATCTTGGCTAAGAATGATAGATTATAGAATATTTTCCTGACAGCTAGAACAATTTTTCCTGACAGTTAGAACAATTAATTAGTGGAACAACTAGCCTCCAGAAGGTGTGAAGGTTCCAACACTGGAAGTTTTTAAGAAGAGATTGGATAACCATTTGTCTGAAATGGTATAGGGCCATGATGGCGAACCTATGGCACGCATGCCACAGGTGGCACGCGGAACCGTATTAGTGGGCACACAAGGTTGGCTCTGCCAGCTGATTTTCGGGTCTTCTGGGCCAACCGGAAGTTGGCAAATGGGCCATTTCCGGTTTCCGGGGGGGGGGAGGCCATTTTCGCCCTCTCCAGGCTCCTAGAAAGCCTCTAGAGCCTGGGAAGAGTGAAAAACGGGCCTTCTGGTCCCACTGGAACTTGGCAAACAGGCCATTTCCAGCCTCCGGAGGGCCTCCGGGGGGTGGGGAAAGCCATTTTCGCCCTCCCCAGGCTCCAAGCAAGCCTCTGGAGCCTGGGAAGGGCAAAAAACAGGCCTGCCAGGGCCACCATGCCATCACATGCCAAAAGCGGGGGGAGCCCAAGGTGGTCATATACGCATGCGCAGGGCGGATTGAATTATGGGTATGGGCACACGTGTGCATAACCCCCCCATGCTCCCCCCGCTTTTGGCATGCAATGGCAAAAAGGTTAGCCATCACTGGTATAGGGTTTCCTGCCTGAGCAGGGGGTTGGACTAGAAGACCTCCAAGGTCCCTTCCAACTCTGTTATTCTATTTCTAATTTAATTTAAGGAAATCTGTATTAATCCACATCAATATCCACAAGTAAATTATTACTTAAAATATTACACTAATGTAGAATACATTACATTTTTGGGTTGCAAAAAGCTGTCTTATGGGATCATTTAGTTTAAAATACTGGGTTCCAGAAGCTTTTCAGATTTCAGCAAAATTATTTCTTGGAAATGCATATGGCTGAATCTAGGACATTTTGCATGGAAAAGACATATTCCACTATTAAGCTATAGCTTAATTTTATCCCATATCAGTTACAGAGAGGTAGCTAACATAGCTTATTTAAATGAGAGTTAGGAAGGAATGCACTGAAATTTCACCTTAAATCGCTGGGAAGTCTTTTCAGCAACCATCTATCTGTCCTTGTTATATCCCAGCCATCACATATAATTAGGCTTTGGACATTATACAAGTGGTCAAACTATGAAGAGAGATAGAAGTCCATTAATAATTGGACTAACACCACTATACAAACATAGGTATAGGTTTGCAAGTATTATTGATAATTCAACCAAGTTTAACTTTTGTGTTACTTCTCAGTCTGCTTGCACTGACTGAATGAAATGGCTAATTTATTGTCTTCTGCACTTCTGCTGCTGCCATCTACTGTATTATGGATGGGATTGCATGTACTTAATATGAAGGGGTTACGCTGGCTGATTTATTAGAAAACAAGAAGAAAAGCAGATTTAGCTGTTGTCATGGGGCCAACAAACATGGTAAAATGTGTGTGTATGTGTTTTTGCAGTGGAACATTTCATTTGAAATGATGAACTTTGAATGCTACTTTTCAAAATCCATGCACACATTTAGAAAAACACCTATGCATGAACACACATGTTTTGCATGGGCATGATTTGCTGCTTGACTGCATGTTTTTGAGAGATTGTTGTGTAAGTAGTTTAGGACATTGAAATTTTGTTTGTTGTTCTTAGGAAATATATATACCCAATCAAGCTAAAAAAAGCAAATGAGCAAGATATGAGAACATTATTTTAATATCACAGTGATAAAACTATGAACCTTTAGAAGAGTTCTCATTGTATAATGAATTATAGGCTGAGAACTGTTCAGTGCATATTACTGATTTTAATTAATGTTTTAAATGCTGTCTGAAAAACTCTGGGAGTTAAGTCTACACATTTTAAAGTTGCCAAAGTTGAAAAACACTGGTTTAATAATTCAGTTATTGCAGATACACGCAGCCATATATGTTTACTGCTTGAATGTTTTAAACCAGAAAATGCCATGTTCTAATTAGAACTTGGCATCTTTATAATTATAATAACCATATTCTTCCACATAGTTATTGTCCTTTCCATCTGTATCAGACAAACAATAAGTAGTTGTGCAGCAGTTAATTCTTTCTCTCTGTGGGATGCTCAACTTACAGGATTCTTTATCAATACTGCCCATCTCTACATTCATCCTGTGTGTGAATGAAAAGTTTAGCACAACTGCTGAAAGCCGACATGATCTAGTAGTTGCAATCCTGAACTTTATCCAGAAAGACCCAGATTCAAGTTCCAATTCATGAAACTCATTGGGTGCCTTTGAACCAGTCCTTATCTTGCTGCCCACTCTAGGTTTTCTTATTTAGGGAACTTGGAGGAGACTGTATTAAGCGCACTGTGTTGAACACATAAAGTAAAAGGCAGGATATAACTCTAAATACAAATAAGAATCATTTATTTTAAAGGTAGAAGTATACTGGTCCCTCCAAAGATAAATTTATGCTATATTTTGTCTCTAAAATAATTAACACAAGCTCTCCTTGTTCTATGAGCATAAAAGTTATGTACCCATTCCAGAATAAAGGGAAATCACATAAATCAGAGGATATTTGAATGGTATAATTAATTGCTTGGGAAAGTACCAGTCTGGCAGCTGTAGCAAGCAGAAAAATCTACATATGCCAGGTTCAGATTATTTCCCTTGCAATTAAATCCAAGGCCCTTTTGTGGATGATAATTACTTTCTTACCCCTTTTACCAGCATTCTTCATTAACCCTAACCCTGAATATATTGCAAAGCGTATTATATCATTCCACATAACAGATGGGAAGATAACCTTATTGCAAAAGTAAATTGGAAGGTTACAATTTTGTTATAATTTGGGACAAATGTTTGCTTTAATAGAGGAAAAATAATTAGGAATGGTTACTTGTTTGAAGTGTTCACAAGGTTTTCAAAGGGCTACATCACAGTCAGATTATATCTTCCCCAGTTGACTGTGAGATATAGAGGTTTCCTCCAGTGTTTTTGCACAAGCTCCTTCTCATTACGTACGATTGTGATAATGTTTCAGAAGACAATTGTAACATGAAAAGGATCAGAGGAAGAGAAATGAAGGAAATGGGTTTTGGGTAGGTAGAGGTGGTATGGAGCACTGAGTTTTTTCCCTTCAAGTCTCATGAGTCCAAATATAAACCAGAATTATATTCCTGCAGACTTAATCCTAACTTTGTGAGATTTTGGTCCACATATATAATTTTTGAACCATGCCTGGATATATTATGGCCCCTCTGGTTATAAAATATGTCCCAGAAAAACTTCAGTAATCTCTTGACCTTCCTATTCTGTTTGGGATTCAAAAAAGGGGAGGAGTCTTAAACTTGGCAGATCACTGTGTATAGCTGGCTGGCAGCCTTCAATTTTAGTGATTCATAAATTTTGCAGCTTGGACCAAACTGTGAACAATGCATTTTTAATCTAGCTGTTCTTCAAAATATCCACAAGGGCAATTCTTCCAGAAACAATGACATCTGAGGAGATGGTTTATTTTAAACAAGGACCAAGACAATAAAAGCTGTCAGAATTGTCCCTGGCAAAACTTGCTAAGACATAAAGTAGAAATGCAACTGGCACTTTATGCTGTAATTTAAAAGTTAATTTACTGCTTGCTCTGCTTTAGATGACAGCCTATCTTTGTGGACAGGCAAGAAAGTGCATTTATATTCTGGATGCTAAGATAATCCTTTTATCTGAATTGACATGTGCACCTATAATAATTATGAGTTGACTTTCAAGAGTTGTATTAATATATTTGTGCTAGCAATTGAAAATATTTTTGCTTGTGTCAGCCCATACATTCTTAAAGTGGTTACAGGCAATACAATCAGGATAGATCCAGATTATATGCCATGGTCCATCCCTCCATGGATTAGACCTGGTAACTGGAGTTTATACTTGAGGAACATCAGGTCTGTAGGGTAGACCAGTGTCATTGATCCAAGGTTGCTAAAATGAAAAGACAGAATGTTGTGTGAGCTGAAAGCAGAGACAGAACTAACTTCTTATAACCCAGAAGTAAGTCACTGAGAAGGGTTCAGTAAGAAATTGTTCCAAGTGTTGCAACCATATATTGAAGACTCATAGCTCTCATCATATTAATGCAAGCATTGGGGAAAATATCATTTTGTGGAAAACTGTAAACTTCTGTTTCACTATACTTTGCAGAAGAATAATTTTGCACTATTGATAGTGCCTAGGATAATAACATTCTTTTCTTTTGTGCTTTTCTGCTTGTGCGCTAGGATTTTCTTTGCCTACAATCCTGAACTATGATTTATTTGTACCTTTTAGGTGAGATCCATTCGTTCGTTGTGTTGCTTCTACTACAGATTGTTACAGGACAGACCATTTCTAAAATAAAAATAATATTTGAGAGACACGTTCATATGTCGTTTTTCAATAACAAATCTAATTATATTTTCATTATTTTGCAACAGCAAGCATGCAAGCAAGTGAGACCGAATCAGTGAATACAGAAAATGTGGCTGGTGAAGGAGAGATCACATGCTGTGGAAATTTGTGGTGAGTATATGATGGAACTCTTGAAAGCTTTTATCCCAACACTCACTGGAAGAATGGACTGGACCAAGTTTTCTGAAACAAAAGTTCACTTTTATTTGATTGCAAGTCTTAACATAGCCAATTACATTAATCATGACTGCTTTATTCATTGCAAATTGTAAGAAAGAGTTCTCTGAAAGAGATTTAAAAAAAAAACAATATATTTTTAAATAGATCATCATCATATAGCAGACAGGAGCTTTTAAAGGCTAGCATTTGTATCCTACTGTATTTAATTTATATATAACAATTTGTAGGGTGTCCTAGCTCAGGGGTCCCCAACTTCCAGGCTGTGTCCCACAACTGGGCTGCGACCCGCTCAGAATTGGGCCATGGAACCGGCAGCAAGTGTGCATGCATCCTCACTTGCATGAGCACATGCACTCCATTTGCGTGAGTGGAGGGCATATATGCCTGCCCCTCACACAGAACCATCCCCTCCCCCCCCCCACTGGTCCGCAAAACTAGAAAGCTTGGGAAACACTATCCAAGCTGATAGAAATTGCACAGAAATATGAATATTATTATCATGAATTGGTACCTATTGGTTAGACCTACCCTAAATTTAGCCCAGTAATAAGCTCATAATAAATACATTACAACTCTGCAAGTATGATAGGTTGGCAAGTTTGTATGATTTAAATTTTGGAAGTTCATATTAAAATCACTATTCAAAATCCACATTCAGCTCTCTAATCCATTAGACAGTGTGTTAAATATTCTTCCCTGGCCTATAGTGTAAGCTTATTGTGAAGAAGCAATTTTTCAATTTTTTTTTTGAAAGGGTGCCAGATTAGAATTATGATGTTATTTCTCTTCCAGTAGTTTAATTAAAATCTCTTTCTAGATTGTTGAGTAAGAGCTTCAATGAAAATGTGCATTCATTATTTCAAAAAAGGTATAACTGTAAAACATAATTATGATAGTGGTCTATTAAGAGCAGTTAAGAAAGGCCATTATTATACAATTTATGCTTGTTGAATATGTCCATATCTAACAATATTTAAATCCAATATTTAAATAATTCCAATTCAGGTTTAAGGTGAAATGAGATATGTACATTCTTGTTTTATATTTTCTTTAAAATGTGTTTTCCTTTTCTTTTAGTCAAATTATCTCAAAATCCAAGTTCAGGTCAGTATTCTTTCCCTCTCACTTTCCTGCTATATATCATAATTCTGTGCTGATTATCTATAAATATTATGGGTGAATATGACTGATTTTTAAGATTGTGTTAATAAATATAAAAGGACTACATACATCATCACATTTTACTCTTTCCATTGTGCTGTTATAATAGCTATAGCATATGCTTCTTTCTTTTTAAAGAAAGACAGAACTACAAAATAACTATTCAGTGTAATCCTCTTTTCTGAAAAAAAAATGAACAAATGAAGGAGAGTAATTAATTGTTTTCTTGCTCAGTGATTTTTTTACTCCAAATTAATTTCACGGTTTTGCTCATCACATTTATTTATTTATTTATTAAATTTTTATTAAATTTAAACATGATTGACAATATGACTTTCTGAAGACATCTGTGCATTTGAAATTCCTCAGGGGAAAAAAAAGCCACAAAGAGAGGCAGCAGAGCCATTTGCAGAGAAATTGGCATGCAGGAAAAAGATTATACATCTTCAATTTCCCTGCTTGTTCTTGTCAATGTTGTTTTTCATAAAAAGAAGAGCTCCAGCAGTTTATTGTTACATCAAATTACATTTAAGGTGTAGCTTGGATCAAAGCCATCATCCAACAGATAATGAGGATTTCCTTCAGGCAGAAAAATGCCATTGAGAGCAACTATCAAATGATGTTATACATGGGGCAGGGGTGTGTGAGTATCGAGAGGAGACAGGAACCTCAATTCCATGCCCTAATTGCATAAGTGATTAACAATATCCTCTTAAGATGCCAACATAAGCCTTAACTTGAAAGTGCTGTGCTGGTTATTTCATTGACAATGGCAACGGTGGAAGACGATTTATGTGTCTCCCACAAATGCTGCTGTTCTGTGTTTCTGTGTTTAGGATGGCAGATGATTAATATCATGATGTGTATAATGCATCTGAAAGAGCAAGAAATCTTGCTGATTAGCTTACTAAGCTGTATGCTGTTCATAAAAGCACTCTATATAAAAATAGACACTATCAAGAAATAATCACACTGTTTGAAGAAGGGAATTCTGCTTGTCTCTGGAATGCCTGATCCATAAAAATCTTTTTTTGTTGTTGTTTAGATATATTTGCTGAAGAATTTGATATGATGGCTGTAGAGGTTGGGGTTTTTTGTTTGTTTTTAGTTGAGCCTCCTTTTTTTTTAATCTTACTATAACTTCAACCCTTGGCTGCTTAATGGATTATCTTAAGGATTGCTTAATTCTATTACTTTGCAAATAGTTGTTTATATCAAAATGTCCATTGCTTATGCACAAAAGAACAGATAAAACAAGGGATCTGCAATAATGGAAACTAAATGTTAACAAATTTAATAAATAAAATAAATATATCCTCATTAATTTCATGGGCAGGGAATTTTCCCCCAAAATATTTTCTCTCTTAAACTGGCAATGCAAACAATCTGCTGGTTTATCTGCTGACAAAGAGAAAGAAAAAGGACTGAGAGATGGAAAGAAAACTTTGGTTTAACTAGAAGTATAAAAGTTGAGTGGATTCTGACAGCTAAGGTTATGTAATGAGGAAAAAAGCAATGAAAATCCTGCAGAATGTATCTTCATATTGCTATGACAAAAATTTATGTTGGAATATCATCCAATCAATCTTGGTGAAAAGCTGAAGATAAAACAATGGCATATTTTAAATGACATGTCCTTTATTGATTGGAAACTGCTGTTCCTGTCTTAATGCCTTATATCAGTGATGGCGAACCTTTTCAGCATCGAGTGCCAAAACTGGAACGCACGTGCATGTGCATGCACCAGAGTGCCAGAAACCCGAAGACGACCTGGCCGGAGAGCGCATGCTGTTTTTTGGGCCGTTTTGGGCCATTTTTCGGGCTGTTTTCAGGCTGTTTTCCAGGCTGTTTTCAGGGCCATTTTCAGACCGTTTTCAGACCGGTTTTGAGGCCGTTTTTCCACAACGGCCTGAAAAATGACCCGAAAAATGGCTGGAAAACAGCCTGAAAACAACCCGAAAAAGGCCTGAAAAATGGCCAAAAATGGCCTGAAAAGCTGTCTGTTTTTTAGCCCCTTTTTTGGCCATTTTTCAGGCTGTTTTCTGGTGCTCTGGCACCCGCAAAGACCAGCTGGCCGGTGTGTGCTGGAAACCAGAAGAGCAGCTGGAGACGGCGTACATGCCCACAGAGAGGACTCTGTGTGCCACTCTGGCACGTGTGCTATAGGTTCGCCATCACGGCCTTATATGATCTATTTCTTTTCAATCCCTGGCTTGTAGTTTTTCTGCCATTGTTTCCAAATGTAATTTGGTAGTTGGTTTCAAAATCTTGATGAACATTCATTCTTCTTACCAAAAATACAAATCTCGTCTCTGTAGGCACTCACACAGAACCATCCCCTTTCTCCCCCCCTCTCCTCCTGGTCCACAAAGCTAGAAAGCTTGGGAAACACTGTCCAAGCTGATACAAATTGCACAGAAATATGAATATTATTACCATGAATTAGTACCTATTGGTTAGACCTACGCTAAATTCAGCCCGGTAATAAGCTCATAATAAGTACATTACAACTCTGCAAGTATGATAGGTTGGCAAGTTTGTGTGATTTAAACTTTGGAAGTTCATGTTAAAATCACTATTCAAAATCCACGTTCAGCTCTCTAATCCATTAGACAGTGTTGATAAAATACTCTTCCTTGGCCTAATACAGATCTCATCTCTGTATGCACTGATTGATATAAAGTAGAAACCTAACATTCAGAATTCTGAATTGCATCACATTGCATTGCATTCAGAATTCTTGTGTTTTAGTGGGAATGGGTATATTTTTCAATATCCTTCATGAAAAGCTCTTGAAAGAAAACTTTGCTGGACATTTTCATTTGTCTTTTCAACCAGAAGACAATCTGCTGAATGTTTGACATACATGATTTAGCCTTTTCACTCAACTTACATTCAAAACAATTTACATTGCTAAAATAATGTTTTATGAGGACGTTTGTGTGTGGCAGTTGATAAATGGAATTAATTATACTGTATTTTATAAATATAAAATGAACATTGTATACTTCATTTCAAAGAGGCAGCTTGTCAGAAACAAGAGCCAAATATTATGATTTTCTTTAAAAATGCATTCAAGTATTATTTCATGTTTTATTGATGACTTCTTTCATTAGTAATTGTCTCCTTTTCTTTGAGCAAATATTTACAAGCACAATAAAATGTCAGTCATATTTACAATACTGTACATCTTGCTTTATTTCTTAACTTAATCTTTATTCACATTACAACCTGAAGAATGCTAAAAGAAGCACTAGTATTTTTCCAATACATACATACATGCATACATGCATACATGCATACATACATACATACATACATACATACATACAATATGTACTGACATAGATATAATTCATTTCTTAAAGCTTTCCAAAATTCTGCATTTATTACTCTGTCCAACTTAAACTTTAAAACTTGATCTTAAAATTCAAACTGTCATTATTACTTTAACTGGGCTTCAAATTTTCTCTGATAGGAATTTTTATTTCCCTCCCTGGATATATTGATAACAGAAGTAGTTAAACTATGACTAAAGCTACACTGATAACCAAATATATTTCACCTTCAGTTTGAGGCTGGTATTCAAGAGAGCCAACCAAGTGTCCTCATATTTTTGACCATAGCTCCTATAAGCCCCAGCCAGTATGCTCAGTGGCCTGTGATTATGAGACTTGCAATCCTAAATAACTGAAGAACACAAAGTTTTTTATCCCTGGCTTTAGTCACAATATGTGATATTTTCTGGATGTAAGCAGCAGATCTCTTCATACATCCAATGCTCAGTCTGAAATTTGATCAGTTCCCTGCAGACTTTCAGCCTCTACTAATTTCCGAGAACTATGCTTAATTCAAAGTCCTTCATGATTTTGTTCATGGTCAGAGTACTTCATGTGCTTGACTTTTGCAAACGGTTGCTTTTATTCTCTTGATTTCACTCTTGGCCTTACATAATGGGGGTGCTTTTGCTTTGTGACAAGAGATATTCCCACCCAATTTAAAGCAAATCTTCTCTAGAGAGAAAGAAATGCTCTATGTTCGGGTAAAGGGGACAATAAATGGAGACATGTTTCATTTTATACGATGAAACTTGTGCAAAAAAGGTGGCCCAGCAACCTACAATTCCTTCCATGATTCTTCATTTGTTTTTCCTTTCACCCGATTGCTGAAGTTGCAGCTGCCCTTCAAGAGAGGATTAGGCCTCTTGCTTTCCAAATCAATGATCTTGTGTAGGCCAGATCCACTTCAAAGAATCAGCAGGGGATCTATGAATGCTGTTTGTTGCTGAATCTTGAAAGCCTGTTAGAGATTCTCTCTGCTCCATCTTCAAGTTAGAGTTTCTTTCTCATGCTTCCCTCTTTCTCAGAATTGAATAATCTTTTCTGAAAAACCCCAATTCCTTCTCAATTCTTAAGGCCAGGCCTTCTTTCCTTTGCACCTGTCACAGCTGCTTTCTTTTTGAATCTAAGATTCCTAATATTCTATTCCTGCAGTTCCAATTCATCTCTTCTGCTTCCAGGTTCTTAGGGACGAGATCCATTCACAGATGTTTCTGTCACTGATATTCTGGTGTCTTGATTCGTATGAACGATTTAATCTGACTGCTTAGTAAACTACAGCTGAACTAGGTCAACAGTCTTGTTTAGCTATCTTGAATCCTTACTTGTTTAACTTGGAATATGAATGGCTGTAGGAAATCCTTATCATGGAAAAACATGTTAAAAGCCCATATTCACTCTGTTGCCTTTCAGCAAAGTGAATAGAATTTATTTATTTTATTTTTTATTTTTTTATTTAATTTATATACCGCCCTACTCCCGAAGGACTCAGGGTGGTGAACAGCCAAACAGTAAAAATACATAGATACAAAATTTAAAAACAAAGTAAAATCGAATTAAACAAATTTGGCCCAAATGTATTAAAACCCCCAATCATTTAAAAAACCAATTAAAATTTGCGTAATTAAAAAGAGGGAAAAGATTAGGCCAGGCCCGCCTGGTGGAATAAAAGAGCACGGTGGAAGGTGCGCAGATCCGGGCTCCTCCGTATCTCCGGGGGCAGCTCGTTCCAGATATTAGGTGCCCCCACAGAGAAGGCTCTCCCTCTAGGGGCCGCCAGTCGACATTGTTTGGCCGACGGCACCCGGAGGAGCCCCTCGCTATGAGAGCATACCGGCCGGTGGGAGGCTATTGGTGGTAGTAGGCAGTCCCGTAAATAACCAGGTCCTAAGCCATGGAGTGCTCTAAAGGTCGTAACCAAAACCTTGAAGTGCACCTGGAAGACCACCGGGAGCCAGTGCAGCTCGTGCAGGAGAGGTGTTACATGGGAATGCCATGTCGCTCCCATTACCACCTGCGCGGCCGCACCCTGCGCCAGTTGGAGTCTCCGGGTGCTCCTCAAGGGGAGCTCCATGTAGAGAGCGTTACAATAGTCCAGGCGGGAGGTGACGAGGGCATGAGTGACCGTGCGTAGGGAGTCCTGATCCAGAAAGGGATGCAACTGGCGAATCAGGCGAACCTGATGAAAAATCTTCCCAGTCACGGCCGTCAAGTGCTCTTCTAAAGACAGCCATGAATCCAGGAGGACGCCCAAGTTGCGAACCCTCTCTGTGAAGGGCCAATGATTCGCCACCAATAGTCAGTGATGGCACCAACTGACTATATCGGGACGTCGGAAACCACAGCCACTCGGTCTTGGATGGGTTGAGCCTGAGCCTATTCCTCCCCATCCAGATCCGCACGGCCTCCATTGTTCAGTTGCCTGAACATTAAGCCTATCTTTAGCTGTGGTTACAGTATTCTCATCTTACTACTACTGTCATTTCCAGAAGTAACCATAATATTGATATGGGGGTTTTTTTCTGGATGTTTGAGCCATTTTCTGTTCTCCAGATCTACAAATATTCACATTAAAAAATGTGTTTGTACTGGACTTCCGGTGGCACCGCAGGCGCCAAGGATGCTCTTTTCTTGAGCGCCAGCCCCGCGATCTCGTAAAGCCGCTTGAACAGCGCAAATCAGCTGTCTAGCAGCTTGAAAACTTTCTCCCTGGGAAAAGGGGAGGAAGAGAGCAGACGGGCGTAGGTAGAGCTCCCCAAGGAGCCCCAGGAACAATTCTGGGGCTCGAAGGGTGAGAGCTTCCTGGAAGCCCGACAGAGCTCCGGATCCAGGACGTTTCTGCTTCAAGCAGAAGAAGACGCCGCGACCACCCCTGCAAACAACGCTTGGAATAAACATCATTCGGAAGCAGGCTGAGCAAATTCAGGAGAGATTAGATCTGCAAGTACTGAACTTTAACTTCAAATGTGTATTACTTCCTTCTGACTTATTAAGGGGAGAAAGTGAAACCAAGATGGCGATTGAGCTTTAATGGGGCGTGAAAGCGAAAGTTAAAAAGGAAAGTTTCTTTTAGTGTTGGCAGCCCCTGTTCAAAATTAGAGATTTGTTTAAAAAAAAAAAAGGAGAATATCAAAGATTACAGTAGTGATTTTTTAAAAAAGGATTGATATTATTTAAAGACTGATTTCTGGATTTGGTGGATCTATTGTTCTGGCAGCTGATTAAATTTAAATTGGAAACTAAAAATGGCTTCAAAACAAATTAAGGCTATTGTCCCCAAAAGTGCTGGGACTTCGCCAGCTCAAACATCCAGATTGCAATCTCTCTCTGCTCCAACGGAACCAACAATATTAACATTTGAAATGTTGCAGGAAGCCCTCAAAACACAAGCCTCTGTTACAGAAAAAAAATTGCTTCAATGTTTCAGGAGCAAACTCAAGAAGTTGCTGAAGAAATAGCTCAGGTCAAAGAGACTATTCAAAAATGAAACCAAGAAATTAGAGGAGATATTATTATGGCAGTACAAGGATTGGCAGGACACATTGGAGCAATAGATGAAAAAGTGGAAGAAATTAAGCAGTCTAATGAGAACTTGGAAAATAAAATGGGGGAGGTCCAGGACAAGATGGAAAGAGCAGAGGCTGATGTGATAATGATACAATATAGAGACATGGAATTTGCTCTGAGAATAAGAGGCCTCAAGGAAAATAAACAAGAGAGAGATCTTTTCAGAAGCATTTGCACAGATAATGGAAGATCAAAAGGCAAATTTTGAATGGCAAATTGACAAAATTTATTGTGTCAATTCATGGGTGGCCAGACAGAAACATCTACCAAGAGACATTGTAGTTTATTTTACAACAAGGAGATTACGCAATGAAATCCTACAAGTCACTTTTAAAAATAAACTTCAAGTGCAGGGGCAGGAGGTTTTAACACTGAAAGAAATTCCCCCCAAAATGTTGAGAGCCAGAAAGGATTATGCCTTTCTGGTGGAAGAACTGAGATACCATCAGATACAGTATAGATGGGAAGTTCCAGCTGGTCTAGTGGTGAATTATTCAGGAGAAAGATACCGTCTCAATTCAGTGTGGAAGGCAAGAGATTTCTATACCAATGTATTAAAAGCTGGATGCCCTCAGCCCCAGGAAGCTAGAAGGAAGACGGAAATAGAGGGGGCAAGAAAGGGGGAGAAAGAAGAATTGTTGGCACAGGCCCAAAAGGCTGATTTGATTATTCAAGAAGAATTAATACAATTTTTGACTACTGTTCAAGCTTTGGAGATAGAAGAACCTAAGGATCAAAGACAGACTCGAGCAGCAGCCAAGCGTCAAGAAGAATTAAGAGTGCAGAAACTTCAAATGATTCAAGATACTACAAAAACAGAAGCAGTGGGAGGAGCAAGGCCAAAAAGTAAAATGCATGGAGATTTCCAGCAGATGCTCTGAGTGCTTCAGGGGGCCAAGAATGGCAACTAGATTTTGACCTGGAATGTTAATGGCCTAAATTCACCACAAAAGAGGAGAGAAATATTTCATTATTTGAAACAGTTTTAAAATGATGTAATTTGTTTACAAGAGACTCATATCAGAAGTAAAGATCAAAAATACTTAATAAATGCAAGGTTAGGTATACATTTTGTTGCATCTGCTCCTGAGAAGAAGAATGGTATAGTTATATATCTAAAAATGACTTAATTGCCAAATTAATTGAAGCAGATGATCAAGGAAGATTTATAGCAATTGAACTTTTAATAAAAGGAGAAAAAATACTTTTAATTGGAGTCTACGCACCGAACCAACAACAGGAAAAATTTTATAAGCTTTTACATTCCAAGTTATTACAATGGGACTATAAATCATGTATTTTATTGGGTGATTGGAATGGAGTTTGGGACACTAAAAAAGATAAGAAGGGGCTCTTGCAGAACATTTCAATGCATGCCAGATTGTCAAAATCGTTTTTTGAAATGATGGAGGATATGGAACTGAGAGATATCTGGCGAGAGAGAAACCCCGAAGAGAAAGACTTTACCTTTTTTTCTGATAGACATCAATGTTTCTCAAGGATTTATTTTATATTGATTAAAATGATTTCTTTTCCAGAGTAAAGAAGACGAAGATTTGTTCAAGAGTTTTAAAGGATCATAGTCCATCTGGATGGAATTAGAGTATGGAAGGGGATCTAAGAGGTCTTGGAGGTTAAATGAAAATCTGTTTAGATATGAGGAAAATGTAAAAGAATGTAAAAAATTTATGAAATATTTTTTTATTATAAATATGCATAAGGGTACATCTATGGAAATGGTTTGGGATGCAAGCAAAGCATATATGAGAGGCATTTTGATATATTTGAATAATAAATATAGACACAAACAGGAAAAAAAAGGAAGGATTTAGAAGAGGAAATCAGAAAAAAAGAACAAGCTTTGATATTGAATCCAGCAGATAAGAAAATAAAAGAGGCAATTAATTTATTGCGAGGGCAATTTAATATGTTAATGGCAGATCAGGTCGCAACTAATTTGCAATATGCTAAACATAATATTTTTTGTAATGCTAATAAACCAGGGAGGTGGTTAGCATATTTGTTAAGAAAAAAACAAAAGTCACAGACCATAGAGAAAATAGAATATAAAGGTAAAGAGGTTTATCAGCAAAATATGATTAAAAAAGCATTTTTAGAATTTTATACGAGGTTGTATGCTGGTGATAAAATTCAAGGTACAGATATAGATAGATATCTACAGAAAGAGAATATTCCTACAATTACAAAAGGGAGGGTTTAAATCAACCAATAACCACTGAGGAGATTATGTTTGCAATTAAGCAGTTGAAAGTGGGTAAAGCTCCTGGGACGGATGGCTTGACAGCTGCTTATTATAAACATTTGCAGTTAGAAATGGTGGGACCGCTTAAAGAATTATTTACTAATATACAATCTGGAGGAGATGTACCCCCATCTTGGAGGACAGCTTATATTTCTTTGATTCCAAAGGAGGAGCAAGACCACACCCAGCCAAAAAACTATAGGTCCATATCACTCTTAAATACAGATTACAAGATTTTTGCTAAAATATTAGCAAATAGGTTAATGACAGTCATGCAACAAATGATTCATAATGATCAAACTGGTTTTATAAATGGTAGACAAATGAAGAGTAAAGTAAGGCAAGTTGTTAACCTATTGGAGTATTTGGGGAAGAACAACCAAATCCCTGCGGTGCTGATATTTCTTGATGCAGAGAAAGCATTTGATCGATTGAATTGGCAATTTTTATTGAAAATAATAGAAAAGATGCAGTTTGGGGAACATTTCACAAAATCTATTAAGGCAATATATCAGAAACAAACAGCGCAAATAATAATTAATGGTAGTTTAACAGATACTTTTAATATAGAAAAAGGAACAAGACAAGGATGCCCTTTGTCTCCATTATTGTTTATTTTGACTTTGGAATTTTTGTTAAGTAAGATACGTGGGTCGGACAAAATAAGTGGAATTAAGATTAGGCAGTATGACTATAGATTACAAGCATTCGCAGACTATTTGGTTGTTACTTTAACCCAACCATTACAGTCGGTTGTAGGTCTAATGGATATAATTAATCAATATGGACAAGTATCTGGATTTAAAATAAATGCAGGGAAAACGAAGATAATAACTAAAAATATGACTATAAATCAAAAAGAAGAATTAGAAAGACTAACAGAATTTGAAATTGTAAAAAAAGTTAAGTATTTAGGGGTCTATATTATGACATCAAATGCAAAATTATTTAAGTATAATTATGATCTGTTGTGGCAAAAAATACAGAGAGAGATGGAAAATTGGAAAAAATTACAATTATCCTTGTTAGGAAGAATAGCAGCAGTAAAAATGAATGTTTTGCCTAAGTTTTTGTTTCTTTTTCAAATGGTACCAATACTTAAAAAAGATGAGAATTTGAAGATATGGCAGAAGGGTATTAATAATTTTATTTGGGCAGGGAAGAGACCGAGAATAAAACAAAAAATAATGCAGGATACACGTGAAAGAGGAGCTCTCAAAATGCCTAACTTAAGACTTTATTATGAGGCAGCTGTTCTATCAGCAATGAGTGATTGGATGAATTTAACAGAAGAAAGAATATTGAATATTGAGGGATATGATTTGGTTTATGGGTGGCATGCTTATTTATTATATGATAAGAAAGTGGACAAGACTTTTAAAAGTCATATATTAAGGAATGCTCTATTGCGTGTCTGGAAAAAGTACAAGTATAAACTAAACGAGAAGTTACCATTGTGGGTAATACCCAGACACGCGATAGAGAATATAAGTGTAGAGCAAAGGCAAGATGTGATTACATATAAAGAGCTTCTTAACAAGGAAAGAGGTATACTATAATTAAAATCTTTGAATCAACTAAGAGAAGAAAGGACAATTCGAACATGGTTTCAATATGTACTGTTGCAAGCTAGATGGAGAGAAGATCAGAAAATTGGTTTTCTGCAAAATGAGAAGTTGGTAAAACAGATTAGAGATCAAAATCAAATGCATATAGGACTTCCGGGTTGGCTCCGCAGCGCCATTGACGGTCTTTTCAGACCGCCGCCCCCGTGATTCCGTTGAGCCGTTCTGACAGCGTTAATCAGCTGTCAAACGGCTTGAAAATCTCCCCTTCGGGAAAAGAAGGGGAGGAGAGCAGGTGGGTGAGGGTAGAGCTCCCCGAAAACCCCTGGATTAATTCCAGGGGTTAGGAGGGTGAGAGCTCCCCGTTCAGCCCACTGAAGCTCCGGATCCGGGGGGGACTCTGTTTTTTTTTTACAGAGCTAGGCGTTGCGTCCAATTTCTGCTGTCAAACAGAAGATTAAATGATTTCAAAAAAGCAGGCGGAACAGAAGCAGGAGGACAAGCTTTTTGCAAGTATAACACTTAACTCCGGGGATACAATGTTTCTAATTGGATTTTCTGAGCTGGAAGTTAAGATGGCGTTTCTTTGTTGCGATTTTAAAAGGGAAAGTTAGAAAAAGTTTTTGCTAATAGACTCGTGCTCAGAGACTGGCTTTAAGTTGCTGGGATAGATTTTGAAGAGCTGTTTGGGAAAAGATTATTTATAAAGAAATTGCTGAAAGCTGCTCAAAAGGATGGCTCTGACTTTATGATTTTATGGTTGTGGGAAGAAAGAAAATTTCTTTAAAATAAAATGGCTTCTAAGAAAGGAGATCTTGAAAGTGCTGGATGTTATTTGGAGGTGTCAGAAACGAAACAGTTGTCTGATTTACAGAGTTGTAAGGATTTTGATGCAGAACTTACAGAATTTATAAAAGAAGCCATGAATAATCATACTGCAGCTATAAGTAACCAAATAGCAATTCTTAAAGGGATAACAACAGAAATGACTGAGGAAACCAAAACAACTACGGAGCATGATGACAACTCAGGAGATATTGCAGCAGAGAGGGTGGAAGAATTTTCTCAAGAATTTTCGAGCTTATTCTCTGCTCTTTTCGGAAAAATTGATAGAATCTTTCAAAATTATGACTTGGTTTGGAAAAAAGTAGTAAATGACCAGACTTTCGAAGTTTCAGAAGATGGAGACTTGTCAGTGGCATCTATACATTTAATAGAAAAGAAACAATTGAACTTTTTTTCACAAACTCTTGACAAACTTTGGTTTTACAGACGAAGGAATGAACTGATTTATATAAGCATGAAGAGGCGATTTGGGGGCTCTAAATCAGAGGAAACTTTCTTAAAAAGGGGACAATCTTTGCAGTTATATCAACCTCAAATTAAAATGAAAAACCTCCTCAAAATAGAAGTAGGAGGGATGCAGAAAGACTGGAAAAAATATAAAAAGAAAGCAAGAATGGAAGATTAACCTTTTCTTTTGGCTTTGTAGTTGTTCTACTCATGGTTAAAAATGATTATGTTGTAGGTATTATAATTACTGAGGGGGAAAAAGTATAAAGTTAAATATTGATTTTTAAATTTAGGTGTTATAACTACTGAGGGGGAAAAAGTATAAAGTTGAATATTGATTTTTAAATATGATGTATTAATGGTTGATTAATCTTTTTTGGTTTTCTAGTTAATGTACTAATGGTTAATTATAAAAATGTAGAAATTTAATTAGTGAATATGTAAGGTTTATTTTTTGTTATGAGATTTCAAAATATCTGAACTTTGAGAAAAGTAGGAGGGGGAAAAATGTTTTTAGGTTTGAATGTTTAATATTTGTTAATGGTTTTAAAATTCTTAGAGTTATTGGATTACATGTTACTTTGTGTCTATATAAAGGGAGGTTGATGAAATTGTAAAAGGGGAGTTAAGGGGTCTTGGGAGTTATTAAATCTTGCAGTTAGCTAGTTTATTTTACCGAATGTTTGGTGAAATCTATGCCCTGTTTTTGTTCTGGGAAGTCGGGGGTGGGGGGTGGTGAGGAGGGGTTGAAGATTGAGTTTACCAAATTGATTTTTTTTCTTTTTTTCTGATGATAGTTTGAATGATTGTTTATATTGTATACTTGTTTGATCAGAAAATAAAAACTTTTTTATTAAAAAAAAAATCAAATGCATATAAAAAGGTTGTATAATGCGTTGGTAGAAATAGATTCAGAAACGGAGTTAGTTAAGGACTATATGATAAAGTATTGAAGAACCAATAATGATGGAAACATGGGAAAAAATATGGGTTAGAAATGTGAAGTTCACGCAAGCCCAAAACTTAAGAGAGAATTTTTATAAAATGTTTTATAGATGGCATCTGGATCCTAAAAAGCTAGCCTGTATGTATCCAAGTGTGCAGCCTAAGTGTTGGAGATGGTGGGGGGGGGGAAATTGTTGTAATGATTGTTAAAACTTTTTAAATAAAAAAAAATGTGTTTGTACTTTGGAAATAGTTACTCCTAAAATCTAAGGTTCAATCTAATTCTACCTAGGTCTTCGTGATCACAGTACCACATTTGCTGAGGTGGGGTTGGCGTAGGATAGGGTTACCTCTATAGGGATACCTCATAGGGTTGGCATGGGATAAGCATGGGATAGGGTTACCTCTGTTTTATCCAGCATTTGGGTAATAAATACTGGGTAGAATAGAGGTAAGGTGGGCGTCTCGTGGGAGGACTTCTGCCAGAGATTTCAAAACATAGGATTTACCTTGATTTCATCAGCTGCCTGAATGATTATTTTTAAATTCAAGGTTGTATTATTGATTTTCCTGTATTTATTCTATGCCGTACTGCATTTGCTATAATTATCACAAATCAGTTTGATATTTTTAATTAAAAAATGAAATAAAATGCTATAAATAAAGGAAATTTATATGAAGCTTGAAGGTCAACATTGCTGCTGCTATCCAGGTCTCACAATGACTGGACTGGTTGCTTGTAATTCAATATATACGTAGCAGATTAGAAAACAAATACATATATAGATTGAAAAACTCTATAGAGAGTTAACAGAGAAGCAGATAAAATCTGTATAAAACATTTAGAATATGTGACAGTGTCAGTTGGATATATCTTCCTTAGTTCAGCCAAGCATGAATCAGGTCATACATGTAACCAAACTACTTTAAAATTCATTCTCGCTTACATATTTTTTATGAGAAAAAATATCAATACATTTATACACACTCAGATACAGTGTATCTTCTGTCCCAAAAACATCTCTGTGTGATAGTGGAATTCATCCCTACTGTGGCATATGGAGGATCCCAGACATATACATGACAGGATTTCTAGTTGAGGATGTGGGAAAGATGTGGGAAACATTTTTAAAAATGTTCCTTTCTCCAAACATCTTATGGAGCGGGCACAATAAAGGAGGGCAAAATCTGCCCTATGTGGATTGCTCAACGGTTGCTCATGGATTATTTCAATAAGCTTTATGTAAGTTATCTCTAAAAACAGTTTAGAAATTTCCTGAATGAAACTGCCAGTTTGTGTATTAGGTAAAGCATGTCAACATATTAAGGTGCAATAATGTTATAATCTGCATTTGCTGTTCATCCATTTTTGGAGACAGTTCGCAACGTAGTTCTGACTTTAAGCAAATATAAGCTCAGAGAGTTTAATGTTTGTTCCCCTGCCTGCCATTCAAAGGGGGCACTTAAAACATATTGCCAGAAGCAAAGCCTTGCCATCAAGGCATCAAAGCAGTCATGTCCACAAGAAGACTTGTACAGTTCCCTCAAAGTTTGTCCCTGGTCTGCATGTCAATGTTCATGTATGGACTGTACTTTCTCTGGGGTCACCAGTCAAGTGAAGTAGTTGGCATCCATGTCCGTATACAGACCGCCAAGATCAGTCTTTTGGGTAACTCTTTCAATTGCTGCTACTGTTGCTGCTTTAATACTTAAAGTAGAGGATTCTTTGGCCCAGCCAGTGCTTTACAAGGGTGTAGTGCTTATGGGCACAGAAATCCAGCCAAATCCTAGTCCTGACTCCTGACCTGTATTAAGAACCTATAGATCCTTCTCACTTACAAACCTTCCCTTTCCATCATCTACTGGGTGTGAAAGTAGGTGTCATGATAGCATCAAAATAATGGGACTATGTTTAAAAGTCGGAATTCATTGTCTAATTTTATTCTGTATTTTAATATTTCTGCATTATAATGCTGTCATTTTAGCCGACGCTGGCGTCGATGGAACCGTTTCAGTCGAAGACGATGCAGAGCTGCTGTAAAATCTGTTTCTTTTTATTGGTTAGTCATTGTCCTGGTCTTCCTAAACACATTAACTATCTCATCTGAGCATTATAATCAGCCTGACTGGCTAACAGAAATACAAGGTAAAACGAAAATACTTTTCTTGTTTTTTATTATAATAAATGAAAAACACTTTCACTTTCCTTTTTTCTATATCTTAGTCTATGTTGTTCAATGTTATGGTAAATACCAGTGAGGTGACATGAGCCAATGGTGTGTAGTGGGTGAGTTGCTGGGATGGGAACTGGGAGACTGTAAGTTCTAGTCCTCCCTTAGACATGAAAACTATTTGGGTAACCTTGGGCCAGAAACTCTCTCAGCCTAACAGTTGGTTGTTGTGGGAAAATAGGGGATGAGAGAACTATATACTTAATCATGAGTTGTAAAAAAATATATGATATAAATCTAATAATAAAAGAAAAAAAGGCTTTGGAAGACTATCTGAAAGACAGTGAAGAAGATGCACTGAAACTAGTACATCATGAAGGCTTACTGAATTCCAGAGAGACCAAATTTGACTATGAGAAAGACCAAATAAAGAGCAGAAAATAAAGTATTACAGTACATGGCCAATACATATAAAAATTACTAGAAAAAGCAGATAACTACAAGACCTGGCAATGGCTAAGAGCAGCAAAGTAGAAGAAAGAGAAGTGCTAATTGTGGTTGATTAAGACCAAGCTTAAGAACAAATGCATACAAAACCAGAACTGAGAAGATAGCAAATGCTATCTCTGCAAAGAAGCTGAAGAAACAGTGGCCCACCTAGTTAGCTGCTGCAAGAAGATCACAGATCACACAGATTTATTACAAACAACAGCATGACAAGGTAACAACAATAGATTATTGGAACATCTGCAAGAAAGAACTGATGGGATCACAAAATAAACAAAGTAATAGAAAATAGAGAAGCTAAATTCCTCTGGGACTGTAGAATTCAAACAAACAAGCGTGTGTTACATAACATCCAAGATTTAACAACGGCAGCTTTACTTGAAACAGCATAATCCTGTGGCAATACTTTTTAACACCAACAAACAACAGCATGTGCTTATCTCATGTCCATGGGAAGGACTTGATAGGCCAAACCCAGTGTAAACATCTGATTGACTATGCAATGAACCAAGATAATAATTGGACAAAAATGCGAAATCAAGTCTCAACATCTGGTTGACTGAGCAATCAACAACAATATTAAATAAACATGTGTTACTAATGTAGTAATGAAGAGATCTGCATCATTTTGTAGTGGGGAGCCAAAATGCTAGAGATAACAGGAAGTATTCTTTTTATTAATAATTTGTATTAAGCCTGTTTTCTTCTTAAAATCCTAAGAAATTAGACCATAGCAATTCTGGGTTTTTTGTTTGTTTGTTTGTTTGTTTGTTTGTTTGTTCCAACATCATCATTTTGGAAGTCTTTTTGGGTTGGGGACAGGAGGGCTTACAAAAACCTACATATAGGTTGTAGATTGTCCACCTCCATAGCTGAACTTAGTCAAATTCCACTGAACTTTTATTGTAGATTAATATCAATTTAATCATAGTCTAATGCACAAGTAAGCAAACTTTTCTTCCATAAAGGGAAAAAATTGTGCCCTATCTCTGCCTCTATGGCCATGGCAGGCCGACTGCAGGCCAAAGAGTGCAATGGCCATTGGACAATGTTGGTGTGCTAGCAAGGAGACTACTGATAGGCTGTTGCTGCCATCCAGGATGCCCCTGCCACAATGATATCTTTGACTAGGAGCTCTGCTGAGCCTTGGGTCTGGCAGAGAATGGGCAATCTCCTACTCTTCCCATTCTTAATTTGTACAAAAGCAGGCAGTCTGGCAGATTTGGATCAAAAGCTGTTGTTTGGTGACTACTGGTCTAGTGGTCTAGTCTAGTCAAGTAGTCTGGTGGTTGACATTCGTTATGAGTGCCAAAAAGATTTCTTTGGTCTAGTACAGTTTTTTTTTTACTAAGTCAGAGTTGTACCAGGGGAAATACTTTCATGGGCCAGATTCTGGTTTACAAGGAGCAGTTCCAGTTAACTTGTAGAGCTCTTCTTTATGAACCATCCTGATCAGTTCTGTCCTTTGGCTCTATTTAGATGGTTGTTGCCCAAGTAGACTGTAACTATAGGAACTGTACATATTGATGTCAAATCTTTGGTTGTTAAAATCATGTCCATATTGAAAGTTAATATTCAATACATTGTAAGAAGAAAATGTAACTATACAATATAATGGTCTAAATGCCTGTATTATTATTTCATGTATTGGTTATTCATCTTAATTTGGGTTTTTGGGATAAAGAGGGAGAAACAGAAAAAATTAATTGCCCATATTAGATATAAGACATGAAACTGAACCTGAAATTCATTAATCGATTTAATTTCTTGAATATTTTCCCCCCAGATATTGCAAACAAAGTCCTTCTGGCTTTATTCACCTGCGAAATGTTAGTAAAAATGTACAGTCTTGGGCTGCAGTCTTATTTTGTGTCCCTTTTTAATCGTTTTGACTGCTTTGTGGTCTGTGGCGGCATTGTTGAAACCATCCTGGTAGAGCTGCAAATTATGTCCCCTCTTGGAATTTCAGTTTTCCGCTGTGTCCGTCTCCTCCGTATTTTTAAAGTCACCAGGTAAGAGAAACTTATTCTTACTTTTCTTGGTGCTGAGTTTTACTGACCCTTGTATGACCCGCTGCTCTTTTGTAATATTTCATCATGCACTGTTCTTTTACGGTTTTTTTTTCTGTTAACACACACATTTTAATTTGTAGGCACTGGACATCCCTGAGCAACTTGGTAGCATCCTTGTTAAACTCAATGAAGTCCATTGCTTCACTGTTGCTTCTGCTTTTCCTCTTCATCATAATCTTCTCATTGCTTGGAATGCAGCTGTTTGGAGGCAAATTTAATTTTGATGAAACTCAAACAAAACGGAGCACCTTCGATAATTTCCCACAAGCCCTTTTAACTGTATTCCAGGTAACTTTATTCACCCACTATAAAACATTTTTTTTAAATCTGTGAACAACAACACTGTCTAAGTAATCCTGTCTCCTAAAATAAAAATAAAAGTCACTTATCACAACGATAATTCCTTCTGTTTATGTTAAATAGCATTTTGCCCATTAAAAGTCAATCTTTGGTAATTTTTGCATCATTTTGTACCATTTGTTCATATCACGTATTCAATCTCTCTATGCAGCATAGCTTTTATGTTAACATCATTAATATTAAGTTGTCTTTGTTCATCCAAATACAGCTAACAAAACAGTTATTAATTGCAAAATTCTTCTGTAATGGTTAATTGCTTTTTACAATTGTTTATATTGTGTACATTTTAAGTCTGTACCTTGGTAAGTTACTCCTATTTATGATCCAGAGCTTTAGCTTAAACATTCTTTTTTTTTCATACGAAAAAAGGTTGCTTAATTTCTTTGCTAAAATCTAGGCCTGTCCATTTTTGCCTACAATGTTCCACAAGCATAAGTCCACTCACTTCTTGTTTTCTCCCCTAAATTCATATATGTATATTAGTATCTTCACTGACAACCTGTTTAGTATGATAGATAAGGAACTGGACCTGGTTTGAGGAGTTTCAGACCTTATTTGATCCCAAAGTTCATTAGATGACTTCAGGCCAGTAATTCTTAGCCTAACCCTTCAAAAGATTGTCACCACATAGATAAAATCAGTGGAAAACCCCATGCTTATTACTTCAGCTTCCACAGACAAAACAAACCATAACAGGAAAAAATGCTATGAATTATTGGAGAAAACAAGTAAAAGTTATCATACTGAATCTAAACTGAATATTTGAAAACAATATTGTGTTAATTTTCCTAACCAATCTTGAAGGACCAATGCTTTAGAATTCAGGATTGTGAGCTCTTTTTTAAGGCTACTTATTACAATAGAAATATTGTATAAAGGTTCCTAATATGCTCAGTTTAATCAGCACCTTCACAGTTTTATTTAAGGGACTCAGTTATAATGGCAATGGGTGCACTGTTGGGAGACCTGAAAGAACAATTTAGGACTGGAAAATCTACCTAGATGGTTGCTATGAATTGAAAACAATTTGATAGCACATAACCAAATTTAATGTGCCATTATTTTAATCCAATTTAAAAATTAGCTTTCTTGCCAAGGGCAATTGCTTTGGGACGTAATGATAACCGAGATGCTCACATTTCAGCTCTTCACAATGAAAGGATTAGAAACCTCATCATTATATTTAGCCAGATATATAATTGTTAGTCTTGTTAGTCTGTTAGTCACTGGAGCAAGTCACACTTTAATTTAATTAGATGACTTACTTAAAGAAACCATACTGTAGTTAAAATCAGCCACAATTTAGGATTCAACTTGACTTTTGCAACTCGGTGCTGCACTATGAAAAGTTTTAAAAGTAATGACCAACATTTGAATTGGTCACAGACGCCTAAGGGTACTATTCTATACAGGACTGTAGGATAGCCTCCTCAGCAATCCTGCTTCAGCATTTATATTAGTTTGTCTAATTGTCTTCAAAAGCAGATCCATGTAGAGCACATTATACTAATCTAATCAGATGGTGATGAGAGTGTAAATATTGCCAAAGCATTCTGGTCAAGGTTATATCACAATCGGCATACCAGCCAGAGCTATTCAAAGCCCCCCTTTTATAAATCTGCTTTCTTCCATGCAACACACATAGCATTCCCTCCATCATTTTTACCACAGTAACTCTATGGGGAGGGTACACTGAGACTGGGACTGACCCAAAAGGATCTTCTAAACTTCATAGTAGAGAATGTAGTTGCACGTAGGTTTTCCTGGTCCTTGTTTATTTAATCCATCACACTATGTCTCTTAGCCCAGGTTGATTTTGAGTGATCTTGAGTGATCTTACACAAAGACAATGACAAAATATTTCAGGATTTCAAAATCTCACAAATAACTTTTTTTAAAAATGAGGAAAGGTAATTTGGGAATTTTTCTTGAGGTTCTGACTGTAGCCAGATCCTGTGGAATATCCTGGCTTAATAGCTTTAGTATTATGGAACAATTATTAGTAAAATAAACCCAACTTCCAGACTTGCTGTAAAAACTGCTGAGATAATTTATGCAGGGAGTTTTAAAGGCTTAAGATTTGTTACGTTGGTTTTCTATTTTAGGTTGGATTTATTTTGGATCAATTTCTATAATTATCTACTTTGCTATTTCAAAATGTAGATTTAGGAATTATGTGAATTGAAGTTCTCCATGTCTGAAGGGCAGCAGACTTGGAAAAGACTGCATTAAATAAATGTCAGAAATGTTAGGTTGATATGTCCCATTTGTACAAGCAAGTGAATATATATATATATATAGATAGATAGATAGATAGATAGATAGATAGATAGATAGATAGATAGATATAGATATAGATATAGATATAGATATAGATATAGATATAGATATAGATATATATCTGTTGGAATTCATTATGATAGGAAATACAGTGTCATAGAAATAGTCCCAAATGTCCATACTTCTTTAAAAAAAATGTTTTTTTCCATGAAGCTATGCCCAAAAAATTTAATTAAGTATATATGTAAGAATATTTAGCAATCTTGGAGTTACAGTGTCTAACTCCAATTTAACATTTTTTCTTCCCCATAAACTCAGTGGGATGTTCATCTGCTGCTATCAATATTAATCTGAGATAAACCATTTGAAATATTTACCTCCATTAACAAAGTTATTTTTCTTGGAGTATTCCAGGGTATTTAATGGTATTCAAACAAAAGTATGCCTTAGTTTGCAGAAGAATGAAATAATGCATTCAGAAATAAAGAGTGTCATCAATCTTATAAAATAAAATGCAATTATATAAAGGTTTTGCTGATTTGTTTTCCTCTGATGCGAAAGGAGCTATTAATTTTTTTTTTAATGATATGTCCTAATTCACTAATTCATTTTTTAGATTCTAACAGGTGAAGATTGGAATGCTGTTATGTATGATGGCATTATGGCATATGGAGGCCCATCTTCATCAGGAATGGTAGTCTGTATTTACTTCATCATCCTCTTCATATGTGGTAACTGTATCCTTTCGTTTTAAAAACTGCATCCATCCTCCCAAGTCATGGAAGGGACATTGAAAGGGCATGAATGTCATTCTGTCTGTCTGTCTGTCTGTCTGTCTATCTTCCATGTTCTAATTTCAGATAAGTCTCATTATTCTAACTTCTCAAATGAATATGTGAAGAAGACTACATTCTTGTCTTCCTATCAGTCATTTATAATTAAGCACTGGTTAAAGTTCTTAAAGGTTTAGAAGCAGGAGCATGGGAATTTTTTAAAAAGGCTATATTCCAAATGGCTCAATAACACTTTTTCTCTTACGATCAGTGGTGGGTTCTTCCCGGTTCGACCTGGTTCTCCCGAGCCGGTAGCGGTGACGATATGACATCACCGAACCGGTTCTGCCTCCCAACCCCCAACCCCCCACATTATTCTTACCTTTTATTTGGCCCCACCCCCGATCTATAGCTGCCTCCTGAGTCCCAGCTGATGGCTAGAGGGAAAAAAACTGTTTAAACTCTTGCCGCGGAGCTTCAAAGGGCCGCCCTACAGCTGATCAGTGTTAAAAGAAAACAAATGAGTAGACCAGTGCCTGCAAAAATAGATGAGTAGATCAGTGCCTGCAAAAAATAAATGGGTAGACCAGTGCCTGCAAAAATACATGAGTAGATCAGTGCCTGCAAAAAATAAATGGGTAGACCGGTACAGCTCTTGCAAGCAGTTAAAAGCCTGGTAGACCAGTACCTCTGTTAAATCCTAAATAATTGTCACATGACCATCAAGCCACGCCCACAAAATAAGCCATGCCCACAGAACCAGTAGTAAAAAATTTTAGAACCCACCCCTGCTTACAATACATAGTATTGTATTTCCCTTCTTATGAATTGTAGATCCAGGAACAAGAAACATGCTACAGCCTATAGCGCCCAAGCATGCCTAATCCTGATTGTGCTCCTTCTGCTATTCACATTTTATAGTTTTTTCCCCCCTGAAACATGAAAAAAGCAAATGAATATTGCGGTTTTGGCTATATAGTGGCCATAGGTTAGGCTTAAGTAAGTTCAATATGTTATTGAGAGAGAGAGAGGGAGAAACTTAAAACTCTCTCTCATGGGCCAGTGGACAGAAAGGAAAGGAACCCTTATATCCACATTTTTCTTAATAAAGGAAAAGTCACTCACCATCAGCTGAGATCATCACATATGCTTTGGATTTTGAGCTTATCAGAAATGAGAGAAAAATCACGTTTTTTTCCCTTTTGTTCCTAAAGTATAGGCTGTTACCCACAGTGTTGCTTTGCACACAGTAATGGTACTCATTTTAGTGGCATGCAACTGAGAGGAAGTGGAATTCAATAGTTCCACCTGTACTGGACTTGCAACAATAGAGGAATTATTGTTTTCCTGTAAATCACTCAGTTATTACAGTGGTTGTTCTCCTTTATTCTTCTGCCAGCGCAGTTAAAACCATGAGCTTTATATTCTTGTCTAGGTAAAATCATGTTCTAGTATTATTGCAATTAGTCCACTGAGCCATATGTTGGCAAGTAATCAGATAGATAAGCCTCTGTAGTAAATTACTATCATTTGTTCAAGCAACTAATAAATATACAACTTAAAATAATTTTAAAAACAGTAATACGAATTAAGATGAAATACTACTGAAACTGGTAGCGAACTTCAAAGCACAAAGCACATGCCTGTCTCTACTGCTCCCATTTCTTCCCAAAAAAGCTTATGATCCCAAGCTTGCCCTGCCCAGCACTCATCTGTGGGAGTAAGGTCTGATTTTCAATCCAGTGCTCTCAGCAAGATCCTTTTAGATCCTACTGACTACTGTTAAATTAATCTCCATGGGTGTTCTGCTCAGCCTATTCAGAGCTCAAATTTGGAAGGCTACAAATTCAGCCCAAAACAGCATATTTCCAATAGTTTGCAACCAACTAAAAACCATCTACTGATAGACCCATCCAGATGATAAGTAAAAGTCAGCACCATGATAGAAAAAAAATGTAAAACAAATGTAAAAGTTTCAAAACAAATCTATGAAGGTGGAGTAAATAGATTAAGAGTACAGGAAATGCAAGAAACTGCAAGATATTTGGATCAGTGGTGGGTTTCAAAATTTTTTACTACCGGTTCTGTGGGTGTGGCTTGGTGGGCGTGGCATTGCTTGGTGGGCGTGGCTTGGTGGGCGTGGCAGAAGAAGGATACTGTAAAAATCTCCATTCCCACCCGACTCCAGGGAGAGGTTACTGCAAAATCCCCATTTCCTCCCGATCAGCTGGTACTTGGGAGGCAGAGAACAGATGGGGGCGGGGCCAGTCAGAATTTTTACTACCAGTTCTCTGAACTACTCAAAATTTCCGCTACCGGTTCTCCAGAACTGGTCAGTACCTGCTGAAACCCACCTCTGATTTGGATGCAGTTGATGACATCATTCAAAGTAGAAGATGAAAAGGTTGAAGAACAAAAGACACTGTGAGTGGTATTTGTGAATTTGAGGGGATGTTTCCATGTCAGAGAAGAAAAGCTACTGGGGGAAAAAATGAGTTTATGAGAACAACAAATTGGCATGAAAATCAGCAACTGTTTTTTGAATTTTGTAGAGTTTTATATTCATACTTCTATAAATAAAAATAAAACGGAAATGTCCTTTTATTCTGGTTTGTGCAAGGAACCTCCAAGTCAAATTGTAAAATAGCTGTCACATTTGAATAGTTACTGTTGAATAACCAACTAACAGGAGAACTTGCATTGATTGTTTAGTATCCTTAAAATGATTTCAATTAGATATCCTGTTAAATGTCTTCTTGGCTATTGCGGTTGATAACCTGGCAGATGCTGAAAGTCTGAACACAGCTCAGAAAGAAGAAGCTGAAGAAAAGGAGAGAAAAAAGAGTGCCAGGTACAGACAAAATCACCCAAGATATGTACATTTTTGTAGTTTTCTTCATTTTCTCTTTTCATTCTTTTGAAAGAGAAAATTTGGATAGTATAAGTAAGAGTAGAAAACTGGTGCAAAGTACACTGTATATCCAAGGAATTTATTATTATGTTATTTGCAAAACATATAGGCATAGAAAGAATTCTTTCAAAGAATTTCTACCAAAATACATCCATATGTGCAAATCGTCAGGGTATGAATGGTTGTAAAAAATGAGGCACAAACTACAAATAATGTTGCTGCAATTACGTGTTCAGAAATTGCCTCATCTGTCCATGCATCCATTTACCCATCCATCTGGAAGAAGAATAGGATTTTAAAAACAAAAAGGGGAAGCTGCTGAACAATTTAAAATCAGAGTGGCCGTAGTCTGTTATGTAATTTGAATTTAGGGCCACCTCTCCCATCAAGAGTATTAGAGTATGGTCTAATGGTTAAGGCACCAGGCTAGAAAGTGGGAGTTGTAACCCTGCCTTAGCCATGAAAGTTGGTTGGTGACCTTGGGCCAGCCACTCTCTCTCAGCCCAACTCATCTCACAGGGTTGCTCTGGGGAAAATAGGAGGAAGAAGAAATATTAGATATGAGAGGTCCTTGGTGCTCTTTGAGCTTGGTTGCTTTCTTTCAGGCATTTCATTACCCAAACTAGATAACATAACCAGTGCTAGAGGTGCTAGCACCGATGATATTACCTAATACCTAAAACAACCAAGATCAGGGAACACCAAGGAACCCCCCCTCCCATTTCAATCCTGAGCTACAGATATTCTCCTTTGTTAGTATTAGATATGTTTGAGTGGTGCGGTGGCCTAGAGGTGGAGCTCTCACCTCATAATCAGGAGGCTGTGAGTTTGATCCTAGATAGAGGCAGATATTTCTCTCTCTGGACACGATGACAATATACCTGCTGAATATAACTCCGCATTGGTGACAGGAAGGGCATCCGGCCAGCAATCACTCAGCTCCATTCAGTTGCCTACCCCGCAAGGGATTATGGGATCATTAAAAGATAATGATTAATATTAGAGATGTTTGCCACCTTGAGTTGTTTACGAAAATAATAAAGATGTGATATAAATAAAATAAATACAGGGAGAAATGTAATCTTCTATGCATGACAATAAGGTCTGCATTTGCCTTCACTCTCTGTATCTTTTGGTGCACCATATTAATGGTATAAATGAATGAATGAATGAATGAATGAATGAATGAATGAATGAATGTTATCATGAACTGTAAAATACATAGTAAAATAGGAAGAGACATTATTTTATGTATTACAATATTTAAGTTATGAGTACATCTCTGAATGTTTTACTTCACACCCATCTAAGAAATAATAATGGTGAAACTAAATTGTGCAATATTATTTAACATAATGCAAAATAAAGTAAGGCTGATAAAATTTTATTCTGTCTCTATTTTGCTTCTGCTGTAAATATTATTTTTCCAGTTTCATTACAATCATTAATTGACAATGATTCTGGATCTTTTATAATTTTCCCCATGGTTTTGTTTTTATGGTCCTTGTAGAAAAGAGAGTTTGGATGCTAAAAAGGGGGACAAACCAGACGGTGAACCAAAGAAGTCCAAGGATACTAAGGTACTTAAGATCTGCTCTTCCTTGGGTAGAGGAAGGAGAAATACCTAGATCGGACATCCAAGAAATAGATATAGATGGAGGCTTAAGAGAGGAATGGGGGAGGCGAGTCAAAAAAAAAAAAAAGCATAGCAATTGAAGTATCAAAGCAGGCAAGAGACAATTGGTAGGTAATTTCCTTTTTTTCTCTTTCTTTATTGTTGTTTTTGACTTGCTTTTCCTTTTGCCCCTCTTTCTTTTAAAGCACAGCAATTAAAGTATAAGCAGGCAAGAGACGATGGATGGATGATTCCAGGGGTGAAATCTATTTATCTTCCCTACCGGTTTGGAAGTGTATGTGCTGCGTTCAATTTTGGACCCTCTGCATATGCGCAAAGCCTTCTGCGCATGCTCAGAGGGTAAAAAAAAAGGTTACTTCCTGGTTAAAACCAGGAAGTAATGATGTCCAGGGGCAGAGCCTTGTGCTGCCGCCGCTACCAGCTCTCCAAACCACCTGCCGCAGCTACCGGTTTGCCCAAACTGGTGCAAACTGGTAGCATTTCACCCCTGGATGATTCCTTTTCTTGGCTGTTGTTTTGAATTGTCTTTTCTTCCTTCCCCCTCTCTCTCTCTATTCTTTTTTCTTTCTCTCTTTTTGTAGACAGGTGACATGATTAGAAGTTAGACAGGAAAGAAAGAAAAAGCTTTTTAATATAGGGTGATATGATTAAAAGCTAGACTAAGTGATAGAAATAATGAGAATATCAATGTATCATATTTTCATTTGATAAAATGAAAGTAATAATGAGAAATAGGTGGAATTGAATAAATGATAAACTGTAACCTAATATATATGTGTGTTCTTATGGGAATTACATAAGTCGATTGAATGTAAGAATAATGTTTAATTTGATCAGTTTTGTTTGTATTGGAATGTATGGCACCCAGGTGCCACACTGCTCATGCATTGATTTGACATTTTTATAAAAAATAAAAAACTTGGGGGAAAAAAGATCTGTTCCTCCTTTATAAGGAAGCTCTTCAGCTCAGGAATACACAGATACCCATCTAATCCTAACAACCTTGTCCTCTGTATTGACTCATATTTATTGGATCTCCTTGTGATAAATGTAGAGGGTAGAATGGATATATATCGTAGCTGGCCCTGATTTCTTCTTAATGCATATTTAAATGAAGATTTGATTCCCATTTACATCCTGACTTTATAATAACAGGGGTCCTTGGTGGTCTCCGAGCTTTATAGTAATGGGCTGCCAGATGTTTGTAAGACTTCATCTGTCTCAACAATAATTAAGTGAAAGCGTTTGGTTTGGAAAAAAATTACCAACTGTTTGAGTTAATGATAGAGATATTAGATTATCTCTAGTATAGATTCTGCAAGACACTCTGGATTAATATTAATTTCATTCATTTATTTATTCAGCCAGAATTCTTGATTTAAAAAATTGTAACATTGGGCATTTCCAAATGAAAGAAACAAATGAAGAAGTGGCCTGAAATTAGCAAGCTGTACCAGTTTATGCTGCTACTTTCCTCTTTTTGAAATGTTTACTTTTCTGTTACTTGAGGTTACAATCAATGAATATGGAGAAGAAGAAGAAGACAAAGATCCGTATCCAGCTTGTGATATCCCAGGTATCAGCTCACTTTTGCACACTGGCAGAAAGACTTATTGTGTCAAATGTGCCATAACATGAAAAACTCCAATTTCATTAACATGGTTAAAAAAAAAGATTTGCATAAAATATATAATAGTGCCGAATTATAAGATTATATAATTTGAATTTTAAATCTAATGTGTGTATACACACACCGACATACACACATATAAATATTATCCTGAAGCTATGCATTTTCATTCTAAGAAATGCAAACAGTGTCCATTTGAATGGTGCAATTATTTCCCTCCATTATGGTCCCATACTATTCTCAAGAGTCCCCTGACTTTTAAAAAAGCCTTTTTTGGGGCTGGGGAAATGAAAAAAGGTCTGAAGATATTCTAGCACTAGTAATCCTTGGTTTACATAATCTTTATAACCAATCTAATATCTTCTGCATACCTTTAAATTGGATAAAATATATTCAGCCACGAACACCATCAAAGTTATTCCTGAAATAATTTCTTCTTCCCCAAAGCAAGACCCTTCTTCCTGTTGTATTCAGAAACAAAAGGCCAAATGGCTAAAATATATTTCTAGCTTTTTCTAGCCTTAATTAATGAAGAAAAATATAATATAAAGGTTAGAGTTGCAATGGAATCTGCAGAGGATTTACCAATAGTTAGAAGCCATTATATCACCTTTGTACAACTTAATGGTTTTACCAATGAATAGATTTCAAATTGTCATTCAGACCAACAAGATATTTAAATACATTACCATTCCTAAACTCCAAAGAGTGCTGATATTAGCATGTTTCAGTGCCTTCCCAACAGCTATTTTAAGGGCAAATATAAAAGTTCCCAATGAGCTAAGATCGTGCCCTTGTGGGAAAAGACCCACAAGGTGAAGTTCCCAATCAGTTCTGATTGATTTCAGGTTACAACTGCTCCTGTCAGACTAATATGACTCAATTTCCCCAAATGTGGAAAATTTCGCTGAAATTGTTTATACATTGTTTTCACGATTTTGATGATATAGGTGGAATTTTATGTTTGTTTTTCATCTTACTTGAAATAGAAATTGTTTGATTTCTTTCTTAATCTGTTGAATCCTGGTCAGTTACTCTAATAATGAAATAACTAATTTTAAACTCAGAACAAGGAAGGAGCAGGTCGTCGAAAAGCACTGCTGTCAGCCAGAAGCTATAGAGAAGCTATAGAGCTAATGTCACATTTTTTCAGCATGACAATGTAATTGTACTATATACTGTTGAGAAGTTCCAGAAATGTTCTTTCAATTAACATTTACATATATATTTATATTTAATGTTTAGATCTTGCTGACTATTTTGAACATGGAGTTTTCTCAGAATTATGTTTTAATTTACTTTGTAATAAATAAAGTTTCACTATAAAGTAGGTGAAGAGGAAGAAGAGGAGGAAGAAGAAGAGCCAGAAGTTCCTGCAGGTCCCCGACCCCGAAGAATATCTGAACTTAATATGAAGGAGAAGATGACACCAATTCCTGAAGGCAGCTCCTTCTTTATTTTCAGCACTACAAACCCGTAAATAACCTTTTAAAGCATATACCTTGAAACAATTTTTCCTCCAAATAAAATAATAGCACATAACAACTAAAGATTCTGCTGATTTATCTAGCACAAGATTGAACATATAATTAAATATTTTTTAACGTGGAATTTGTTTTTAAATTGAAGTCCTAGCAGGATTGTGAAACATTTGTGTTTTAAACATGCCAAACGAGGATGCTTTAAATGGAAATGTTGCAAATTGTGCTTTAATATTATCCAACATATAATAGCTTTACAATAGAAATCATGCAGTGTTCTATTACATTTATAGTTTTGCTGAATTATCAACACAGTTAATAAAGTAACCGATTTCCACATTAGTGATATTCAGATGAGCATTTTTTGCCTTTGTTTATAATTCAGAAATAATTAACCTGCCAGTCGTAACATAATATTCCATTTTCTTTTCTTGTTCTTCAGGATTCGAGTGGGTTGTCATAGATTAATCAATCACCATATTTTTACCAACCTCATTCTTGTCTTCATCATGCTCAGCAGTGCTTCCCTTGCAGCTGAAGACCCTATTCGCAGTCATTCTTTTCGTAATAATGTAAGAAAAAATAGATTTTACAATCAATCTGTATGTATGATCTTCTTAAATTGTGTCTTTCAAAGTGAACTAGTCCATGAACATCTCAAAAGATGGCACCATGTAGCTCAGGTGTGTGTGTAAATGTGGCTGATCTTTAAAAAAAGCTAAGTAGGCTTGATTTTGAATGGCGTTTGGAAGTTGGATACTAACTTAGACACCATAAGGAAATCCCAGGCATATAGTAGACTTGAAAGTTGAAAAACTTTCCATAAGACTCCCATAAGAAGACAGTATTTTTAGAATGTATATATGAATATATATACAAAATTGTAAATTCTAACATAAGCACTTGTAAATAAATATCTCACTGTGGCATGTTATGCTTTGCAGATACTTGGTTACTTTGACTATGCTTTCACAGCCATCTTTACTGTGGAAATCCTTTTAAAGGTAATTAATTGTTTATTGATCCTTGTTAACTCAAACACAACTTTAGCAATAAAGTCTGTTACTTTTTGTTTACCTTCCATATACTTATGCAGATAGGATACTTTTTATTAACTTTTTAATATACTTTTCAAATCTTTGGGTGCATATAGAAGTTCATTTTTATCATTATCATCCATTTGGCAGTTTATTTTAACCCTTTTGTTTTTAAAATCTGTCAGAAGAAGGAAAACATCTCTCTCTATGATGGATTTCCCTCCTTCCTTTTCTCGTTTTTTTAAAAAAGAAAGATCATAAAAGAACTTAAAATTTTCAGAGGGAGAACATGTTATTTTTCATTACTTTTTTGTGAAATAGATTTACATAGAGCTAAAATAGTATATCACTATGTTCTTGCAAAGCACTGTTATGCTTTTCAAGAACATATATCACTATGTTCTTACAAAGTATAACAGTGTTTTTCCATATTTTAAGTCCAGGAGTATGCAACCTTTTTGCAGCCAAAAGGTACAGTTGGCCTTTGAGGAACATCTCTGCAAAAAAGTGGATAGGACCGAAAGTAAAAAATAGTTATGATGTGATTATATGATGTGAACATATGGTTGTTTTTGAGATGTTGATATTTTAATTTTATTTAGTAATTGAGTGAAGTTTGAAAATGCTGTAATATAGTATTAGATCAAGATTTCTAATATTAACAGAGGGAGCTCCTTTTTCTTTGCATTCTGAATGATATAGAAAGCAACATACCGTATTTTTCGGAGTATAAGACGCACCTACCTTTTTTGGAGAGGAAAAGAAGAAAAAGAAATCTCCCTCTGCCTCTGAGCAATTTTGCCTCGTTGCAGCAAACATCCTGCTTTACTTTCATTTTCGTTTTCAGCATAGTCTGATTAGCACAAAGAAAAAAAAATTGCTCCAGCAATTTAGCTCTTTGCAGCAACCAGCAGAGTCCTGCGCAAAACAGCTGAGAGCAAATCAGCTGAGAGTCAGGAGGCCAATCCAATCAACTTGTGCTAATTAGGCTGTGCTGAAGCTGAAAGGAAATGTTTTTTCTTGCTGTTTGCTTGCAAGGAGGTAACTGCTGGGAGGCAGAGGCCAAAGGGTGGGGGCCAGTGGGTGGGCGGGGCTACATTTGGTGTATAAGATGCACCTAAATTTTCACTCCCTGTTAGGGGGGAAAAGGTGCAGTTTATACTCCGAAAAATACGGTACATCCTCTGCAGATATCTTGTAAAGAACCTATAAATGATTCAAACTGTAACGTATTTTAAATTGTTTATATTGTATGTTTTTTAACTTTGGCTGTGCACCGCCCCGAGTCCTTCGGGAGAGGGGGCGGTATAAAAATCTAATAAATAAATAAATAAATAAATAAACTGTTATGTTTTCAGCTGACTGTGTTTGGAGCCTTCCTTCATAAAGGGTCTTTCTGCAGGAATTATTTTAACTTGCTAGACTTGTTGGTAGTGGGTGTTTCCCTTGTGTCATTTGGCATTCAGTAAGTATGGTTCATTTTGTTTTTTACTTTATTCCTTTATGACTTGAATATAAACAGTACTATTTCTCCGATCATATGGAAATTGTCATATCTTGTGGGCTTAGCATCCTGTATCAATCTTGACGGCTAATAGATTGCATTCCCTTTCTCTGTATTTTGAGAAAAAAAAGTCATAGGTATTTTGCAATATCTAGAATTCTATTTCAATAACTTAGAAATTATTACAATCTAGATGAGTCCAGATTTTTCATTTTGATCACATTTATTCAATTGTACTGGATATTACCTATAATATATTTCACAATGTGTTGTCATTTAGGGATTATATTTATTTTATTAACATTTTAATTATACTGTACTTTTATTGTGGAACTCCTTTGAGGGACAAATAAGAGGGATGATTACGAATGTAAAAGAACAGACCAAAAGGAGGATTAATAGTAGTCTTCAATTTATAACAGTTTGTTTAGTGATCGTCCAAGACACTTATGACTGTTTTTCACGCTTGCGACACTGTGACCAACCTGATCAAAATTCAGATGCTTGGCAACTGGTTAATGTTTATGATGGTTGCCATGTCCTTGGGTCATGTAAGCACCTTTTGTGACCTTCTGACAAGCACAGTCAGTGAGGAAGCCAGATTCACTTAACAACCATGTTATTAACAACTGCAGTGATTCACTTAACAACTATGGCAAGAAAGGTCATAAAATGGGGCAAATTTCACTTAACAACTGTCTCCTTAGCAACAGAAATTTTGGGAACAGTTGTTCTTAAGTCAAGGACTACCTGTATTGTTGTGGTTTTTATTATTACTATAAGTCATCTATCATTTGTAGACTAAGGAATAAAAATGCAAATATTTTTATTATTTTCTATGCATGTATTACCTAAATAAATAAGACAACAACAAAAATTGAGGAAATTTTTTGTTTTGTTTTTTTAAGTTTGGAGGGGGAAAAATTGTGTATCTATTAAAAACCTGGATGGGACCAATTGTGTGCTGCCATATACCTCATTTTATTCATTTTACTTAGGAATTAAGTATTAATGAATGGCTTACTAAGGTGTTATCCATTCCAAGAGATTCTTTTGCATCAAGGAGATGTAGAACAACAGGGGAATAAAAACCTATCAGTATTTTTTCTGGAAACAAATTAAATTTTAGAATTAATGGGCTGCTATATGCATGAGTATTACTTAACTTTATTATATTAATTGAGTAGCATTAAGTCATGTCAAGCTAATGTATTATTTATTTTACTTTTCATCTAGATCAAGTGCTATATCAGTTGTGAAGATTCTGAGAGTTTTAAGAGTCTTAAGACCATTAAGGGCTATTAACAGAGCAAAAGGACTTAAGGTTTCTATTTGAATTTTCTTTGAAAAGTGCATATTCCGTTTATAAATAAAACTATAGTAAGAGTCTAATATATCAATTGCCTCAACAGAGATTACCTTAAGAATGCCTGGGGGACTTTTAGCTCAAATAAATCCATCTGTATCATTTTGAGCCTCATATTTCTCAATTGGTTTTAATGATGCCTTTATTTGTTTCCAAATATTTTTAACCAATAGGCTTTTTGTCATATATTCCTGTATTTTCTCTTTTGTCTTGATTTCTTCATAATTCCCATTTCTGAATTCCAGTAGTGGTTTGGTTGTACACCCATCAACTCATCCTATTTCTTGAACTTTAATCCTTGATGTTAGCTTATCTAAAAGAGATGTTAATTTCTTAGTCTACCTAGGAATGAAATCCTTTTTTTCATATCTTCTAGCAATGAAAGTTTGAGATCCTAATTATATTCCTTGGGAATACACCTTGTTGAGCTCAAGTTCAAGAAATTTTGTTTTAGACATATTTAATATTGCATTATTAGCTTCTTTATATGCTGTTTATGTGTATATGCTGTTTAATAGTGAGAATGCATTTGTGGAATGTAAGGTGTCTTTTTTCTATTGTGTCCCTATTCTGAGTATAGAAATAGTAAGGTATAATTTAAAATATCAAATGAAACCTTTTATTGATACCTTAAAAATGAAGTGCTACTTTATTAAGCATAGTGATTACATACCAAGTGAAAATTGAACTGATTCATGCTCTCCCCCCCACACCCCTCTCTCTTTCTCTACAGCATGTTGTTCAATGTGTCTTTGTTGCCATTCGAACTATCGGTAATATTATGATCGTTACAACTCTACTCCAGTTCATGTTTGCATGTATTGGTGTCCAGCTCTTTAAGGTAAGAACAAGGGGAAAAAATCCAGAGCATAGTAAAACCAAATGATACATAAAAATTGCTCTTGTAAATCATTCCTCATGAGGCTTGTTGAACTTCTGCGGAGATACTTGAACATTTTTAAAATAGTAATGGTGCTCTAGAGTCTATCGCTATGCTTTTTTTATGCACAGGGAAAATTCTATCGATGCACAGATGAAGCAAAGCAAAATCCTGTGGACTGCCGGTAAGAATATTTTCTGCATTTTTAAATTTTTAAAATCTGCATTTTTAGAGAGCAAAAAAACTTTTGGGTCTCCAAATGTTGCTGAGAAGCAATATAGTTCCTAAAGTTCAGACTTGTGATGGAATATAAATCTTCAAGTAGCTAGTAGACCCCAAAAGGAACTGAATGTCATCAATGGACCTACGAGGGAAGCATGCAGTGTGGTATCCCAAGGTTCTGTCTTGGGCCCAGTACCCCTCAATATCTTGGTGCTCTCTAAGCTTTCTTGTTTTCTTGGAGATGTTTCATTACCCAAACTAGGTAATATTATCATTGCTAATCATATAAATACAATAGAAACACCTCCAAAGGTTGAAATATTTTAGTGAGCTATAAGATACCCCATTATTAATTAGAGTTACTAAAACATGCAAAGGATTGTCATATGTGCACTTTAAGAAACATAGAAAGAAATTTTAAAATAATTGTCAGTTACCCTAGTAACTATTTTTTTCCCCAACTCATTTCAATAGGGGAATATTTATTGTTTATAAAGATGGAGATATGGACAGTCCAATGGTGAGAGAGAGACAATGGCAGAACAGCGATTTCAACTTTGATAATGTCCTTACTGCTATGATGGCTCTTTTTACTGTTTCTACTTTTGAGGGCTGGCCTGCGTAAGTGTATCATTTACAAAAGAGTTTATTTTGTTTTGTTTTGGGTAACCTTTTCAGAGGTAATTGATTTCTTTTCAGGAAGACTATGGCTGGGATTCTTAGAAATACTATTGCCTTGTTGTAATGAGCATGTACCATTTTATAGGTACAATATATTACAGAGCTATACTGTTAATGGAGAAGGGAAAATGAACATCTACATTTTAAACAGACTGTAAATATGATGAAAATATTTACTAGTCCATTACATTTCCATTGTTGATGCTACCACCAGGATGACAGCTCACTTTGCAAATAATATTGAATATGCTTTGAATCATACTTTAGTGGCAGGCATCTTGCCCTCTTGTTCAGTGACCAGAAAAGGATCTTCCTTCTAAAATATACCTTTGAATATTGAAACCAGAATTAGAAATTGCTGTTTTCATGATGTTAGAATCCATTGTTCATTTGTCTTTAATATGCAGGCTTCTTTATAAAGCTATAGATTCAAATGGAGAGAATGTAGGACCGGTCTACAATTACAGAGTGGAAATCTCTATTTTTTTCATCATCTACATCATTATTATTGCTTTCTTCATGATGAACATATTTGTTGGCTTTGTCATTGTCACATTCCAAGAACAGGGAGAACAAGAATACAAAAACTGTGAACTTGACAAAAATCAGGTAATAAAGCAGCACCTATTTAAATATTATAATCAAATATATAATGATTTTCAGAATTCTAATGTTTCCTTCCTTGCCGTTACTAAGCAAATTTTGAGCTACAGATCCAAGAGCCAAGATCTTTCCTTTTGGATCTGCCTATGGGATGTAACTATTGATACAAAGAGCCAGTTTTAAGCATTGAATTTAACAATTACATTGTGACTACAGTCTAGTTCCACTATATGTTTGGAATAGATCTTTCCTTTTGGCCCTGCCTATGGGATGTAACTATTGATACAATGGAACGAATGGATTTGTTTCTGAAATAAAAACTTAAATCACAGACAGATAGTTCTGGACAAGATTGCAGTTCCTGTTTATGATGTTGATATTTCTACTATTTTCAGCGTCAGTGTGTAGAATATGCTTTGAAAGCCCGGCCGCTGCGTCGATACATTCCAAAAAATCCTTACCAGTACAAATTCTGGTATATGGTGAACTCTGCTGTCTTTGAATATATCATGTTTGTCCTCATCATGCTCAACACCCTTTGCTTGGCTATGCAGGTAGGAGTGAAACAAGGTGCCACTTTTCCTAAGGAAATTGGGAATGGTCATTTTATTTTACAATTAGTTTGTTTCTCTCACCTTATTTAGAATCATCCTCTATACTTGTTTGTTTAGAATTATCCTGCACATGATTAGCATTCCCTACAGATTTAGGAATACTGCAAGATGGCACAGAGAAAAGTTTCAGAAAGTATTCTTGCATGCAACAGTGGATTTCATCTATAGTTTTGGAATTATTATTTTTTTTTACTAAAATCTTAAGAAAATTACTTTTAATTTTAGTTTTATTATTTACAAGAGCTGTAGTGGCGCAGTGGTTAGAATGCAGTTCAAGTCTTGCCAGGTTCAAGGTTGACTTAGCCTTCCATCCTTCCGAGGTCGGAAAATGAGGACCCAGATTGTTGGGGGCAATAGGCTGACTTTATAAACCACTTAGAGAGGACTGTAAAGCACTGTGAAGCAGTATATAACTCTAAGTCCTATTGCTATTGCTACAAGAATATGTTAAATCATACATCAAAAGCACAATGTCTGCTCTATCGACTGTGGAATGAAGAGTGGTGTATACCATTTACTTGTATCCGCTTCAACTTGTTTCACAGCAAATTGGAAAAAGGGAGAGGCAATGATACTTTTGGCCACATTTATAATTGTCATCAAATTCTCCAGGCCTCCCTATAATTGTTCAGAAACAATTATAAGGGATATGTCCATAAGGGATTTTTAAAACACTAATAGTAATAAAATACTTCCAATAAAACTTTCTTGCTTTCATTCACTAGAATTCAGGATTGGACAATTAATTGAAATGAGAAACTTTTTGCACAGGAACAATGGAAGCAAAATTACAAGCCTGAGTAATGAGGACTTTCTAAATTTCCCTATGTAACAGCAGTTGTGTATATTTAATCCTTCTATTTAAAGCAGGCATTTAGTTGTGTGCTTCTTCCCTTCAACCAGTCCTTGAACAAATGCTTAACCATTACCCTGCCTGGGTTCATAATTCATACTAAGATATCATATTTGCTTTAGGGTTAGAATGTCTGTGAACCTATCCATCAGTGAACAAGGGGAACGACCACTGAAACCACTGAAATATTACAGTGTCATAACCCCAAGCCCAATCTTTTGCATAGGGGTAATCCTCAATTTACAATATTTCATTTAGTGACTGCTCAATGTTACAACAGCACTGAAAAGGTGACTTATGACCATTTTCACACTTATGACCATTGCAGCATCCCAATGGTCACATGATCAAAAATTCAGACTCTTGGCAACTGACTCATATTTATGATGGTTGCAGTGTCCTATTCAGGGGTCACCTTCTGACAAGCAAAGTCAATGGGGAAGCCAGATTCACTTAACAACCGTGTTGCTAACTTAACTGCAGGGATTCACTTAACAACTGTGGCAAGAAAGGTCATAAAATGGGACAAAACTCACCTAGCAACTGTCTCACTTAGCAACATAAATGTTGGGCACAATTGTGATGTAAGTGAAAGACTACCTGTACTTGTCTGCAATTTTACTGCAGTATGAAAAGGTAATGCTTATATTGTGATGTCATAGTGCACACTTTAATAATTTTGTCTCATCTTGGCTTGCTACAGGCATTAATGAACCCAGCCATTGTGGTTTGTAAACCATTGCTTATGGATTGGGGTTATATATGGATCAAGCAACTCTGGCTTATTCAACAAGCCAAAATGAAAAGAAATTGCATTTTAGCACAATATATGAATCCAGCCAATTGCCAGCTTCCAGTTTAACACTGGTCAAAGCTAGTCAGTTCCTTGTTACAGGTTTTACCTGAATTTATATGCTATGCCAGGCATTGTGGTTTCTTTAACAAATAACGTTATTTGATTAAAAGAAATCATGACTTAATGTTAAGATAGCTTTTGAGAATTGCTTAAAAATCTTGCTTAAGAGCAAACTTAATTTCATTACCGTATTTAATATCTTTGATATTGATATTTAATATCAATATTAATGATCTTTTTAATGATCTGGAGGTAAAGAACAATTGGATTTAGGAAAAAGGATATTTTTAAGATAAAAATATTTTTCAGCAAGCTGAAAAATATATTTTCAGCAAGCTGGCCTGGCCTAACTCCTATCTTTTAAATTTTTTAAATTTTTTAATTTGTGATTTTATAAATTGGGTGTTTTAATCTGTGTTTCGGCCGAAATATTTAATAATTTTAAGGGATTTTTTTAATATTTGTATTATCTGTATTTTATCTTGGCTGTTCACCGCCCTGAGTCCTTCGGGAGTAGGGCGGTATAGAAATTTGATTAATAAATAAATTTGATTAATAATAAAGGGAAGGGTGACTTAATAAATGTTGAGAGCAATTATTTCCTAATATTGGGAGAAATAATAACTTGTTATAGGGAACAATAATTTACTTTGATGTCAATATGCTATTTTACAGTAAATTTAGAAAGAGACAACAAATAAATGCTATTTGTAGCTGGGCAATAAGAGACTGCCATATGTTTGTTTGTTTATTTATATTTAATCTCACTTTTATTATTTTTTATAAATAATTCAAGGTGACAAACACAGCTAATACATTTTCCTCCTCCTATTTTCTCCACAACAACCCTGTGAAGTGGATTGGGCTGAGAGAGAATGACTGGTCCAAAGTCACAGAGCTGGCTTTTGTGCCTAAGGAGGGACACACCATCTCCTGGGCTTTAGCCTTTATGCTACACTTTCCAAACTTCTCCTTGTGAAGTATTAACAACATAGGATTTCATATTAATCCTTTTAGTACAAGATTTGCAATAGGGTGTTAGAGATGTATTGTTTTGTTTATTTTGATTGCCTGAAAAAATATTTAGTTATATTAATAAATTTCTCATTTGTTTTATTCATAGCACTATGGACAGTCTAAACTTTTTAATGATGCAATGGATATTCTGAATATGGTGTTTACTGCAGTGTTTACTGTTGAAATGGTTCTGAAACTCATTGCATTTAAACCGAAGGTAAGAGATTATGTAGGATTTAATTAGCATTTCTTTTTTAGTTGCTTCTTTTTAATTTACAAGTATTTTTTGCTTAGATCACACACATAAGTAGGTGAATGTAAGTTTTTCATGGTTAATTATGAGAAATACAGTATCTTCACTGGAAATCTTAAATCTGATAACAGTGTTTATGCAACTGCAGGAAATAAAATGTAGAAACTTTTTTTTAAAATGTATTGCTGGTAATATATAAATAAGGAGTATATTAATGTTATAAATCCACTATTTTTTTCTGATAGTTCTGAACATATATTACATTCCCAAATGTCAATGTCAAGGCATGTTTAACTATTGTAGTACTATAACACAAAACAGGCAGTGTTCTTATGTCACATATTTCAGAGATTTTTAAAATATAATTTGGGCAAATAGATCAGGCATATGTTTGTAGGTAGGCACTGACACATTTTGGAAGCAGTGTAGCTTATGAACAGTTTGCAAATAAGCAAATGGACTCCAGAAATTTAACATGACTTTTTTTTCAAATTCAGTAGTTTAACATTCTCAGTTATTATTCCGAAATAACAATTTAGATTTAAGCCATTATCAGATTTTTATTTTGGTTATGGATCGAATCTGATCCCAGGCTTTGTAGATGCATAATAGTTTCGGACATTCATCATATAGTGAATTATACTTTGAACTAGGAGTGAAACCATGTCATCTCTCATAACTGATGAAAATCTGGTCCTCCAATATCCACCTGCTGAATGGAGATGAACCTCCATTAGAAGACAGGCTCTTCCATATAAGGCCACCTATGGAATCAAAATGTCTTTTGAGCCAAGAGTCTCAACTTTGTCAGTAGCTGGTTGAATTTAGGAATTCTTTTCCAGATGGGCATACTCAGTTCACAGAACTCATTGGGGGTTTAGCCCTGCAACTAACCAATGAGGGAGTGGGGGACAACATCATGCTTTATGCTCCAAGCCATCCCACTACTTGTTTTCCAATTTAAAAAAGCTGAATACCATAAATTATTTGCAAAGTTCATGAGGTCATGAAAACCAAGCATTCTGTAACTAAATATGGAATTATTTTCCCTTGCCATTTTGTATCAGATTTGTGTGCCAAAAAAGAAAAGATACCTAGTAAGTAATTTCATCTTCGATTATTGCAGTGATGAAGGTTATGAGATGTGTGATGCAAGTTTACTTGCTGTGACTTGTCCATATATTGCATTTTTCCCTTTTCCAGAATCATCTCGATTTCTTTCACTTGTGTTCTTATTTGTATTTGCTTGCTTTGCCCCTACACATTGCTGAAAACAATATTGAGCATGGGAAAGGTGTACCTTGATAAATATGTGACATGCAGTTTAAAATTCCAATAATCTTAAAGTGACTTAGTAAGACAGGGGCCCATTCAAGTATTTTCTGGTTAAGGATTGGCAAGCATTTTGGAGTGCCCAGAGAATTTTATTTTTAAAAGAGTCATATAAACTCGTTTAAACTGCCACTGGATCTGTGTGTTGCCCATTAGTTTCACACTTATCCTTACAATTTCTTATATTGTATGTCAAAGTGACTTTGTTCAATTTGTAATACATTTTGGACATTATTAATCATACACAATATCAGAAGGATCGTACTTTAGTGCTAGGATGCTTGCTTTCAGGCAGAAGATCTGTGGTTTAATCCTTAGCCCTTCTGAATAGATTTGGAGAATTTTCCTTTTGGAAACCTTTCAAAACTATTAGACAATATCACATAACTGACCCAAACCATTCCTACCCAAAGTGCAGCCATCTTTGTAGGAAGCTCAGCTACTACCAAACTGTCTTTAAAACTGTTGGCAAACTCCAACTATCCTGGCTCTATTTTAGGTTAAAACTACCCTTTTCTAACCTATGGCTGAGCATAGGTGTTCTAACCATTAACCCTACCAATGATGAGTTAAGCATGCCATGTGAACACAGCCAAAGTTTAGAAAAAAACATACTCAAAAAAAAACAAAAAACACCAAGATGGAAAATGGTCTGGCACTGTGTAAACCATAGCGATCCTATCTACATGGTGAGATTTGGAGTGATTCTGCTTAAAACATAATTCTACACACAGGACACTTATTGAACACTTCTTTATTTATGGTTAGTGTTACAACATATTAGTTTGCAGAAGTAAGCTAATTAGAAGCATGAAATTATAATTAGATTTTAATATTCTCCTCTGAATTGTTCTGCCCACCAGCATTTTACACAGGCAGCCATTCTTTCAGTATATGTTATGAAAGATGCATTTGGGCAGTGAAAGATGACTTGTGAGGGAGGCTTTCAGGTGTCCATGAGTATTCCAACAGCTTAAACTTGAGATGGCAAACTGGTGTCCTTGGGCAACATCAGTTGGATGGGGCTTGTGGTAGTTCTCATCCATAACTATAACTACTGTAGAAGTTGATGTTAATTCGTAGTGAAGCCTCATTGGAACAGTGTGGAGTGCAGATATTCTTTGCTTATACTGTCAGCACCCTATGTCCATATTTACAACATAAACCATCTGCTGCAGAACTCTGTTGGCACATGGCAGTGGTATCATGTCACATATAAGCCTTTCTCTTTAGTAGGCAATATTGTTTATTCTCTTCTTATGAGGCCACAACATTTTTGTTTGATGTAATTTCTGTTTATGAAAAAGTTAAACAGAAGTATACAAATATTCTGACATTTCATATGTAATTACAAACATTTGCACCCTGCCTGCTCTGTTCAGGGCTATTTTAGTGATGCCTGGAACTCGTTTGACTCCCTCGTCGTTCTTGGCAGCATAGTAGACATCGTTCTCAGTGAAGCCGATGTGAGTATTTCCCAGCAAACACCCGCAATCCCACTGTGCTGTTTTTCTCTCTCTCTCTTTCTTTCTTCTTCCCCCAGCTCTTTCTTTACCTCTGTTTTCCCTTCCCCCTTTTATTATGTTATTTGGACAAGTCACAGAACTTTGGATATGTTCTTAACTCCAAATGCAGGACAGACATAATTCATAGTTTGCTTCCCGTTTTCTCAGATTTGAGATGGAAAGATGCAGTACTGGTACATTGTGTTTCTGTGTTATAACACTGTCCTTTTCTTCTCTTTCTTTTCTGTTTCTGTTTTCTCGTGCTACTGAATGCTTGTCCTAACAGCACTATTTCACTGATGCATGGAACACTTTTGATGCCTTAATTGTTGTTGGTAGCGTCGTTGATATTGCTATAACCGAAGTTAATGTAAGTAACCCTATTCTCCCCATACAAAGTAATGGCTGACCATTTAGCATCAGGGTAGAAAAGAGTAGTTGGAAGAATTATATATCCTTTCCCCTTCTATTAAGAGATGGATTTTTATGCCTTGTATGGAAACTGTCATTCTTACAGTAATACCTGAAGACTGTGCCCCAAAATTAAAAGAGGAATCATGAATTCTAGTCACATATTCCTATGACAAAGATTTCTAATGGAAATTGAGATATCACATTCAAAAGACCATATGGTCACAACTGCACAACATAAGTTTCCTCAAGCACAATGAGTGACCTCTTTGATGGGTCACAAGTTGCATAGACCTGATTCAGTTTGCTATCCATGAGACATCTGCATCATTAGCAGAGAGCTATATTTGAGACTGGGGACCAAGGTGGAAGAAAGCGAAGAAAATTAGGTTGTACTGCAAACAGAAAAAAATGATATATTATCCAAATTTTAATAATCATATTTTATAAGTGGCCTCACAAATTCAGTAAAGACATTTTATAACTAGAATTATAAATTTTATTGATACAGGAGAGCTTGCTTACAATTAGAGTGTAAAGCTCAGCTGTAAGCTTTTCAACATAGATGTTTTTATGTTATAAATCTATATCTAATTATTTATAATCTCTCAATACCATTTGTCCAGGGGAAGGGAATACTTAGCAAGCTCCAAATTACTTATATGTGTCTGTTTCACGTACACACACACCTTTCTTAACTATTCTGTTATAATACTTTTTTAAATCTAATCTTAAAATATTGAATTGAGAAATTCACAATATTAAGTTGGGTATACCAAGAATGGTCTTGGTATAGATACAATTTTGGATAAGCTATTTAGTTTCATCTTGCTTCATCCATAATCCAATACTACCTGAAATTTCCTTTAGTGAATTCAGAGCACTCAACTCAACTATATCTGGATTTGGAGACATGCTAATATGGCTTCTGATTTGTACAAATAAACTATCTGATTTGTTGAACAAAAGTAGATCATCTTGGGAAGTTTGAATTCTTTTTTTCTTCTGCTTGCTTCTTGACACAAGAAGATCAGGCATTTGTTTCTGAACTCAGTGTTGTACATGTCTACATTTCATTGTGTGTGGCTACAATTTATGTACTATATTTTTTATCACTATGTTTTTTTTCCAAAGAACTCAGAATTGTGGTAATAAACTTTCTTTCATTATTTTATCGTCATACTGTAAAAAGAGGTGTGACTGAAATATTGTGATTGTTCAAATTAATCCAGGATTAAACTCAAAATCCCTGAAGTTTTGTATCCTGATTTTAAAAGAGATACTCAGACAAGAGATTCAAATTTTGGCTGCAGAACTGATGGAATTTATTGAAGAGTTATTGTGATTATCTATTTGGCATGCGGACAGTTGATGTAAATCCTTTAAATAGTTTCAGTTGTCCTTAGGAAGTATGCTTACATTTAAAAAAAACCCTGTGTCTGTACAAAAGCTGGCAAACAAAGAGGTTTTTATTATAGCTTCACCAGAATATACTGACCTAGTGATGACCTTGAAAGAAATAGGCAAGAACCATTCTATAAACAAAGAGGGCTGAAACTTTCCTTAAGTTCTGGGAAGCAAGGTAGTATTCAAATGAATTCAGGCAGGTTCTTCCCTGATTTCATTGGAACATAAGACAGAGAAGAAGTACAGGTAGTCCTCGTTCACTGACTGCCTTATTTAGCAACTGTTCAAAGTCACATCGATGAAAAAAAAATTGCTTAGTGACCAATCCTCACATTTATAGCATTGCAGCATCTCATAGCTATTGACTGCCACTTGGGCTCTTTGCAATTGGCTTATAACAAAAGAGTTACTAGATAAGGAGGAAGTCTCCATCATGTAATGTTTTGCTTAATGACCATGGTGGTTCACAAATGGGAAATAAGGTCATAAGCCAGTCACAGACACATGATTTTCTGCTTAGTGACTGTGGCAGTTAAGTGACCATAGTTTCTGGTCTAATTGTGATCGCTAAGCAAAGTGGTTTTGTGTCATTGATCTGTTAAGGACCTATGCCTCATGTTTATTTGGGGCAATTGCTTCTTTGATTTAATTGATCAAACAATAATGAGCTTCTGTTAACTGGCTATAAGGAGTAAGCAAATGACTTTGACCGAGATGTGTGAAAAGGGTTACATAGGCAGAAAGAGCTGAAACTTTTTTTAAGTCCAAACAGCTAGAGAAGATTCAGAGGCCTCTCAGATAGAAGCCTCCCTAACTCACTGAACTATAAAAAGAGAAGATATAGCACAATCAGACTTGCAAGATTCTATTGTTGTAGCCAATAGAAGTACTTTTAGCCTTCTTGTGGAGTTGATTTCCTACTCTGGTTTTATCTAGTGGCGCTGACACTAGTCTTCATGTTTGTTTTATTTTTAAGAGCTAGCTCTAGTTATCTAAAACAGTATTTCTCAATCTTGATCACTTTAAAATGTGGACTTCAACTCCCAGAATTCATAGCATAGCTGGCTGGGGTATTCTGGGAGTTGACATCCAGAGGATTTAAAGTGTCATGGTTGAGAAACACTGATCTAAATGATTCATTCTGGATTATATATTACAGGCTTACGGTGGTGAGTTTTTTTGTGAAATTTATGTTCTGAAGTATAAACAATTAGAAAATATATTTTATACTGTCTCTGTTTTATTCTTGGACAGTCAAATATCTGTGGTTGTGCCAGATTTCCAAAACTAGTATTAGCAATTAGTTAGCCTTTTTACTTGGGAAAAAAAAGTCAAGTGTTTTGGAAAAATCACTATGGACATACTTATCTTTATAAGAACTTATGGTAATGTTAACATGTCAGGCTGAGAAATAGTTTGGATGGCTATTTTAAAAACATGTTCATTGTTTGTTTACACTGTCTGATTCAGTAGAACAAAGTTTAAAATCAAGATGATATGGAAGAAAGAGGAGGTTCATATTTATGTATTCAATGGTATTTACTTTGAGTGATGGATTACCAATCCTTCATAAAGCATGGAGGGATGTTTGCTATGAGATACGATTCTTGTCAAGTAAGAACAATAAACAACTCATTGCCAATAAAATCAGATTTTTTTTCCTTACGTGGGGTCGCAAGTAACCACAATCCCAAAATATGCATATCATGTAATCAGGATCAAGAAACATCCTCTTGTTGTACCTTATTTCCTTTTCTTCCTTGGTTACTGTTGGGTGATGGTATTTCAAAGTGCATGACTGTCTGTTGTTCCAAAATACATAGACCTGTTTTCTATATAGCAACCCTTTCATTATATTTCCTCCCAGGTTCCTAACTATCCTTGATTTCTCTCTTTTGGACATGTTCCACTTTACGTGTGTCCTTCCTAAAATATAATGATAAAAACTTTATTCAGCATGCAGTCTGAACAATGTGGAACATCAAGGAATATTGACATGTTTTTAAAACTAAAGCTTTATATTTGTTTCCAATGTTGTCTTCAGCACTGAGCACATGACGAGATTTCATGGGCCACAATTACAGGAAGGTAGATTTCATCTGAAATTTAGGAGTAGTAGGAGTAAGAAGTTAAATTATGGAATCCTGATTCTACTAGGTGTGCTATTTCTCTGCTGAGGCCTTTCAAGTATACCAGCTATATTTTGAGGCAGTTCTGCACAAGATTTATTTAGCTTTAACAATTCTGTGCCACTTTTCAAAATTATTTTGTGATTATGTATTTAATTTATATCCCAACTTTCTTCCCCGAGTGCATTCAGGCAGGGCAAGATGGCAGAAAATCTTGTCCCCTTTAAAACATGCATTGCATTCACAACTGACAGAAAAAAGAAGAGCGTTTTGGTTACATGCTTGGAACTGCCTTCTTGATATTTTTCATATGTGCCTGCACTCCCTATTCCAAAGATGTCTAAAAGCTCAGAGACATAAATGATGTATTCAAAGAAACTACAAAAAGACTTTAAATTCATCCAGATATGAAACTGAAAACAGAAGCTACAAATAGATACATGCAATCAAAAGTAAAATAAGACACAAGATTCGAGAAGAGGATTTTTATATATTTTAATTTTTTTAAATGTGGATCTTTACCTACAGATGTATTATCTATCTATCTATCTATCTATCTATCTATCTATCTATCTATCTATCTACCATCTATCTATCTATCTATCTATCTATCTATCTATCTATCTATCTATCTACCATCTATCTATCCATTCATCTAAATAAATGTGTATACCTTGCAATCCAGTGGTATTACAAAATATATGACATCTATAAATCCAGCAGGTTAAAAAACCTGAAATTATTTTAGTAAATTCATTTCCTTTTGGCAGCTACAGCTATCTTGTGAAAACAGGATGCAACATTAGCAATATCAACAGATACAAGCCATTTTATTAGAACTCAAATTGATATCAGTTATCTGTAAAACCAAATGTGGAGATTAGATAATAGCACTCCTTACCCTTGACAAATAAATAGGATGTTCGTGATATCACACTATTCTCTCCAATAGTAACAGACTAATATTTTATAGCATAAAGGGGGAAAATGAATGATACATAGCAGGCACAAGTAATCATTCCTCCTTATTTTATTTCTAAACATCTCTCCTGCCTTTTGTGTAGACAAGATAAGTATAAGAGATGTGTCATATTTTTTTTGTTTCTAAAAATAGGTTTACAAAGATTCTTAAAATCCACATAAAAGGACATTACAGCATATTGACCTGTAAAACTGTAGGCTGAGATGTTAATATACAAAATATAATGCAAAATGCAAACACAAAAAAGTTGTGGAAGAGTCCTTGGAGACATATTTAGACATTCAAGTAAAATCCAAGTTAGAACTCTTCTTTCATCCTAACACTTTATGCGCATTCAGTCCTTTAAAGCAGTAGTTCTCAACCTGTGGTCCATTGTCCCCTGGGGGAGCATGATGTTGACACAGGGGGTCCGTGAAGGCTTGAAGAAATTTATGATTTAAATCTTGAGTTAAGTCTTGGGGGCCTGTGGCCATGGAACATGGCCACAAAAGATATTTAAAAAGCGTCTGTGGTGAATAAAAGTTTGAGAACCACTATTTTAAAGACATAGTAAAAATAGAGTCATGTTAACTGATGGTAGCAGAAATCAGAAGAGACACTTCACAAAAGCTTAAGACTTTTAATAAAATATGTTAGTCTGAAAAGGTGCTACTAGACCCGTGATGGCGAACCTATGGCACACATGCCGCAGAGGGCACACGGAGCCATATCTGTGGGCACGTGAGCGTTGCCCTAGCTCAGCTCCAGCACGCATGCGCACACCAGCCAGCTGATTTTCAGGCCTTCTGGGCCACCAGAAGTCGGAAAAAGGGCCATTTCCAGCCTCCAAGAAAGCCTCTGGAGCCTGGGGAGGGTGAAAAACGGACCTACTGGGCGCATGTGTGTGGGGGGGGCAGGGGGCAATGAATTATGGGTGTGGGCACGCGCGACACCCTCCCTCACACTCCCCCCACTTTTGGCACACGACAGCAAAAAGGTTAGCCATCACTGTACTAGACTCTTGATCATACCTTTGTCAAGAAAGAATGGTTGTCTAATCTCCACTGTATATAAGAAGATTATCCTGAGAAAACATGCATTAATATTCAGGTTTGTTGTCTAAAAACAACCCCCAAATAATCAAACACTCCCAAATGATCAAACAATAAGCATGTAACAGTAATTCCACGCATGTATTTTGCTTGCCTGTGGGGTATGCCAAATAACAGTAGTTTTCAGTGGACATACATATGTTCAGTGGACATACAAATTTATGTAGTCAGATTACAAAGTGATCTAACTGCTTTTGGTAAAATATTTTAATAAAGTAAGGACCAAATAGTCCATTTTCTTAGCAAGTCTAAATATTAGGAGTCTGTACCTTATGCACATTAGCCAGTAATTAATTAGCATGTTTTCCAATTGTAACTTCATTGCTGTAACAGTTTATATTCAGATAGCTGGCCATATGAAGCAGAGATTTGGGAATTTCTCTCGCTATCTCTTGACTTTTATCTTTATTACCATTGCAATTAACTCACTCTGTGCCCTGTAGTCTGTATAAATTTATGTCTCTCAGTGCAAGAAAATCGTATTTGCTCTCAAGTAATGGTAGAGCAATAGGTCACTCTTTCTCCTAAGAATGTGGGAACATCTTTTTTTTTATCGTCAAAGACATCTATAATCCAGTGCTCTTCTGCTGTCCCCAGGAACCAATTCAATGTTCAAGATGTTAAAGCAACCTTTTATCTCAGTTGTTCCCAATCAGGTGGTAATTTGAATTCCACAGAGAATGGAAAGCCCCCATGGATAGTAAGTGCTATTAGCCTTATCATACCAGAATGTTATTGCCAGCAGTACATCTGCTCTGTACTATGGCAATATGCTGCCTATGCTTCATAATGATTTCTTGACCAATACTCATTTGATAATACATGCAAACATTGTTATAAGAACTGTATTTCTTGCTCCCTTGTTGTTGCATTTGTGGTTTCTCTTCCCTTTAAAAATACAATCACACAACTATTAAAATTTCAAAATTTCTCAGTTTCATATTGTCTCTTAAGAAACAAAGTTATTAACAGATCGTCACTGGAACTTTTTATTCAGTTTTTATTTTCTTCATTTAATTTGCTGTTGAACATAGAACAACTTATACTGCTCTCAAAAAATGTTTTTGTACGATAATATAGATTAACTTTCTCCAACTTCATACCTTACAGAATTACCTGGATTGCAAAATGCACAATTCCCAGATTGAATTTGGGGATTTGCAGTTCCATCCTATCTAGAGGGCACAAAGGCAGGAAAGGCAGGGATAGACTGTATTTATTTATTTTTTATTTTATTTAATTTGTATACCACCCTTCTCCAACAGGACTCAGGGTGGTGAACAGCCACGGTAAAAAATAACATATAAAATTTAAAAGCAGTTTAAAAGACATTAAATAATTTTGGCCATCAATTTAAAACAACCCAGTTAAAACCAATTACAAATTAAAACCGAAAGGATGGGATCAAGCCAGCCCGGCTAGATGAAATAGATGTGTTTTCAGGGCCTGACGAAAAGTCCGGAGGTCTGGTATCGTGCGTACCTTTGGGGGTAGATCGTTCCAGAGGGCAGGTGCCGCCACAGAGAAGGCTGTCGCCAGCTGACATTGTCTGGCCGACGGCACCCTGAGGAGGCCCTCTCTGTGCGAGTGAACTGGCCGGTGGGAGGCTATTGGCGGCAGAAGGCAGTCTCGTAAATACCCCGGCCCTAAGCCATGGAGCACTTTAAAGGTGGTCACCAACACCTTGAAGCGCACCCGGAAGACCAACCCTGTAAAACAGGGACTTATCTGAAGCTGATAAGCATTTAGAACTCTGTACTATGAGAAAATCAGAATAATGATGAAAACTGAAGCATAATTTTTTATAAATCATGAATTATCATCCGCCCTGGGTCTTCGGAGAGGGGCGGCATATAAATTGAATAAATAAATAAATAAATCCATCTAAGTTCAGATGTGCCTTTAAAGTTACCAACACAGTGTTGTTTTGTTCAGACAGAATGTCAAGTATTCATCTTAGACCATATCCCTACTTGTAAGTTCACCATTCTATGAAATATTCACAGTCAGTAAATAACTTAATAGCCCTTTATCAAATCCTATTCTGTTATGAAGCATTATGATAACCAAAACAACAGTATTAGAGTTCAAATATCAAATACAAAATAACAAGTTTCAAATACCCTCGAGTTTTATAGTAAAAAGGACAATAATTTATATAGAGAGGCACCATTCTTTTCTATTTCACTTTCTCTATTCCTCTCTTTAAAACTTCTCACCTTAAAAAAATTGTGATAGTGTTACTTCTATACCATCAGCTCCCAACTTGGTTAGGATAACTACCCACAAATTGGAGACTAGTGGATCAATAGAACTTTTCCCTACCTGATAGTTTCCAGATGCATTGGAACTCTGAAAATTACACAAATGTGGTAAGAAATTGGGGAGCTGTGATCCCAACAGATGTGGAAGACATCATTTGGGAGAAAGATGATTTAGAGGGAGACCTATCATGATAGTCAACCATGATCATATAATTTAATAATAACAAAGTGTATTTTACTACAGTGGAACATCACATTTTGCACAGCTCTGTCAGTAACGTAAATGACTAATGAAGGCATAGGTGAAAAGGATTTTTTTTCTTAATCAGCATCATATTAGGAAACTTTAATTTGAATTCTTTTTTCCCCTCTTCACAGTATCGTCAAGTAGAATTATTTTTCAGCATCTTTACTTTGATTTTAATACATAATGTTCTTAATTTTTTAAAGCCAAAGCCAAGTGAAACTGTCACAACTGATGAATCTGGGGTAAGATAGCAAACTAACCCCAGTAATTGTACCTCTACTTCAAGTTTATTCTTTTTATTATTCTTTCCTCCACTGGTTTTTTTATATTTGTCCTAAAAAAATGTATGCAGTGATTGATTTTGTTGTCAGTGTACCTATCAAACCGTACTACAGGCAAATTCAACTTGACCCTATAAACAATGTGGAAAGCATGTTAATGCATGTGATGAGTGAAGCATTTATACGGATTTTGTGTACCAGCATGTCATTTTTTCCTGTCACCTCATACTCATACTTATAAAATGGAAAAGGACTCAGAGACACATATTCCAACCTTACGTCTTTCACCTTTGCATTTGTTATTGTTTTTCTTTTTTCCTGAATTGTTCTGTATTCTGCTTTTAACATGGTTTGATTTTTGTATAATATCCTACAGAACAGTGAAGACAGTGCTAGAATCTCCATCACATTTTTCCGTCTGTTTCGAGTTATGCGATTAGTGAAGCTCCTCAGCAGGGGAGAAGGAATCCGAACTTTATTGTGGACATTTATTAAGTCATTTCAGGTATGCATAACATTCAAAAGAATTGCTTTTTCGAGTCAAAATGCAATGTATTAGGTATTGCATGGTGTTTCAGAGTGAAATACAGTATAAACTAGGGGTCAGCAACCTGCGGCTCTGGAGCCACATGTGGCTCTTTCATCCCTCTCCTGCAGCTCCCTATTGCCGGTCGGCTCCACAGTTAATAGGGCTTTTGGTTAGGACAGGTAGAGGAAAAGGGACGCTGTGCTAGGAGGAGACTGTATGGTGGGGGAACTGGACTTCCGGCCAGGTCCAGAATTGAATGGGGGGCTTCCAGTTAGGACCTTTGTGGCTCTTTGAGTGTTTAAGGTTGCCAACCCCTGGCATAAACAATGGTGATGTGTATTATCAGGATGTTCAATATCTGTGTCTCTCTTGTGTGTATATATTTGTATGTGTGTGTTTTGTGTGTACGTGTGCATGAGTATGCATACATATACATGTATATCTTACTTGCATCATATTGATTGGAATATATATTTACATTATTTTATTTATTTTTAGTTATTTTTTACATTTACGTGCTGCCCAGCTCCCTCAAAGAGGGACTGGTGATATACAATAAAATATTAAAATATAAAACAATATATATGAAAGTTAAAAACATTTTTTTAAAATTTAAGAGGAGACAAGAGATTAAAATTAATTACAAGGCTAAGGGAGGGCTTCCAGGGGACTGACTGGCCCCATGACTGCATATTTCCCTGGGCTCCCCATGTGAGGTTGCAGAGCCATGTCTTAACTCCTGTTTGGCATGCCAAGAAAGTGGGGGCCAGTCTGACCTCTGCAGAATAATATTCTACAGGGTGGGAGCAAGAGCTCTCTTCCTAGAACCCACTAATAAGAATTCTTTAAATGATGGGATTGGTAACATACCCTCCCTGCCTGATTGGGTGGGCTGGGCTGATGTGATAGGATGAAGACAGTTCCATAGGCCCTATTCCAAAAAAGATCTGATTATGTGTATAGATCTGAATAATACAATAATCCGCATAGCTCTTAAATTGTGCCCAATTCTTCGCAGTTCTAATTAAATATTTTCACAAGAATTGGTGAGGCATATTTCCTGTGTGCCCATGATTACAGACCAAGGATAATAACCTGGTTCGTAACTGTTGCTGTTACTCCAACCATGCTAATTCTTCATTCAGAAATATGCCATCGTATTTCTTAATTGTTCAAAAGGATGGAAATTACTAATTAAAATTATTAGTAATTTTGGAATACTAGTTTAAAAAGAATTTATTAATCATAAGGTCTAATCCTATACAGATAGTCCTTGATTTACAACCACAATTCAGCCTAAAATTTGTGTTGTTAAGTGAGAATTTGTTAAGGGGGTTTTGCCCCATTTTATGATGTTTCTTGCCACAGCTGTTTAGTGAGTCACTGCAGTTAAGTTAGCAACACAGTTGTTAAGCAAATTGACTTTGCTTGTTAGAAATTTGCAAAACTTCTAACAAGCAAAGTTAGGTTACCCTGGGATCCTGGGACACAGCAAAGGTTATAAATATGAACCAGTTGTCAAGTACCTGAATTTTAATCACATGATCATGGGGATGCTGCAAAGGTTGTAACTGTGAAAAACAGTCATAAGTCACTTTTTTCAATGCCATTGTAACTATGAATGGTCACTAAATGGACTATTGTAAGTCAAGGATTACCTGTATACGTTATTTTAAAATAACATTTAAAATAAAATAAAATAAAATAAGACTCAGCTTTATGTTGAGTCACCACCCTGAAACAGCAAGCAACATTGAAGTCAACATATTAGTGCAAGTGATTACAACATACTTCCATGTGTGGATAGCATTTCAAATAACTGTAGAGCTTTCCCTGCCAATCCTTGTCTATTTATTTCTGATGAGTAAAAATTAAAAATAGAAAAATGTATAGTCCATGCATAATAGCTTCAAAAATAGATGCAAGTTATTATTTTCAAACTTCTTTTCATTTTAGGCTCTGCCATATGTTGCCCTTCTGATAGCTATGTTGTTTTTCATCTATGCGGTTATTGGAATGCAGGTAATAAAAACATTTTTTTTCCTGATGAGGAAGTATATGATGTAAGCCAGTTATTAAGGGATGGGATATTGACAGTCTCTTGCCAATCTGTGTTAGAATACCTACTGTATATAGAGAATGTGCTAATTTGCTGCCAACACTTTCATTAAAACTTAGGCCAAACTTACTTAAAGGATATATTTTTTAAATCCCTGGACTGAACTGGGGTCAATGCTATTTAATTCATTCACAAATGGGAAATGAAGTTTGTATATTGCAACCCCTTATTCTATATAGTAAAAGCTTGCAAAGAGGCAATAACATGGCAAATGACATAGTCATAGATAAACCAATGACATAGTGATCATTAACCATAGCATGGTAGCAGTGCAACAGAAAAAATACATGTTAGGAATTAGGATTGAAAACAACACAACTAAATAAATAGGATCTTTCTTTAAATACAATCTATTACAGAGTTAGAAAAGTTGCTGATAAATATAATAAACATTTTGAAGTGCTAAATTAGCTGCTCCTTAACGGAGTGCTGAAATATTTGGCATTTTTTAGTTTGGTGGTTGGGGAAAACAAAGCAATGAGAATGTATAAAAACTCTAAGTATCATATTTTTCAGAGTATAAGATGCTCCAACTATAAGATGCACCTACCTTTTTTGGGGAGGAAAACAAGATATACGCTAGTGTGTGGATATGGGAAATACTATGAAATTTTACCAGTTTGGAACTGTTTTAAGTTTTTTTCTTTGCATAGATTGGTATTGTAATCAGGATCAGTAAGTTATTCAGCACACAATCTGTTAGATATAAAGCTTTTTCCCCCCTCTCTTTGTTTTCCTTTAGGTAACATTTTAATTAAGTTAGTGAACTACTTTTTAAATTCCAGCTAATTGTTGATTCTAGACAGAAATTTTACAACAAAAGGACACAAAGAAGAAAATAAGATTCATAAAACACTCACAATAACTCTGCCTCCCAGCACAGCAAACAGTCTGCTTTAGTTTCGTTTTCAGCACAGCTTGATTAGCGCAATTAAAAAAAAAATCTGCCTCCCAGCAATTTGCCTGCTTGCCCTCGCAGCAATAGGCAATGGCAAATTCCTGCAGCCTGAAACAGCTGAGAGTTGGGAGTCCGATCCAACAGACAATCAACTACTTGTGCTAATCAGGCTGTCCTGAAGCTGAAACGGGCTGTTTGCAGTTTGCTGCTTTCTGCAAGGAGGTAAATTGCTGGGAGGCAGAGGCCAAAGGGTGGAGGCCGGCAAGTTGGTGGGGCTACATTCGGTGTATAAGATGCACCCAAATTTTCAACCTCTTTTAGGGGGAAAAAAGTGTGTCATATACTCCAAGAAATACGGTAAGTCCCCAAAGGCTGCTTGGTGGGTTGAAAATTTCTGCTCATTGTTTTATTTTCCATTACTTTTTCTCCAGTTTCTTTCAGTTTCCTTTCCTACTTCTTGCAATTGTACTACTTTCTTTCACTCAGTCTTGCTCTGGGCCCATTTGTCATAGCACAAAGATGCTCCACCAACCATTTTTAGGGATATTTCTTCACAGTATATGCCGCAACTAAACAGCTGTTTGGCTGCATTACATTCCCATCAGAAAATCATGCCATTCTAAATCTTGCTGCATCTACAGTGCATGCCCACCAATGTAGAAAGTAAGAAATATAACCCTTGATAAAGATGTGCAGGCACCTGGCCAAATATTTAAGTTTAGAATGTCCAAATAATATTTAAAATTGGCTCAGGCAGGTGCCTTCCTAATTCACTAAATTATAAGGAGAAGAAGATACAGCCCAATCAGAGTTTCATAATCCTTTTATTAGTCAATTTCAACAGAAGTAGTTATTGGGTGAAACTGATTTTATGGTCTGTTCTACCTAATGAGCCTGATTCTATGCACCAGAATGGGTCTGTGTTGTGCTGCTATCTATATGTTGTTAACATGAAAAATCCCATATTAAGATTGAAATTCCAGCCCAAAGGAAATACCCTATCCAGTGAAAAGCCTCCACCAGTTGGTGTGCACAGTAGTCTGGTGACTACTCCATGTGCTCATCAATTGAATAATTAATTTTCAAAAACCTGAAATGTATGGGTCAACTATTCATTTACAAGGTAGCAGTAATTAAAGTTAACAATTTTAAATTAAACAATTAAAGTTCAATGTTTTGGTGCTTGCTAATAAGCCAACTGGTTGACAGAAAATGAAAGAAACAAAGCCAGCCCTATAGCGCTCAAATTCAGCATCTGGAGGAGCAATATTAGAGAAGCAGAGTATAACACCTTAAACTATTCCCTGATTGGCTCATCTACAGTTTAAACTGGAATACAGGCAAAGACCCTCCAGCCACCTACAACCAGAAGGAGGAAATGGGTGACACAGAAGGGGAGCAGATAATAGAGATGGAAATGATGCAAGGCCCAAATATGGCAAGGTGGCAAACAGTGTTTTGGATCTTAGAGAATTACATAAATGTGTTTAAACTGCCCAAGCATCAGTTAACTAAGAAAGATGAGAAGAAAAGGTATACAGTTTTGACTGGAACACAGACCTATATAAAGGCATTGACTTCTTTATATCACAGAGGACAATCGTATGTGTATATACCTTCATTTTTCTCTGTAATGGAGTTTCATTCAACTGATTCATATCTAGAAGTCTTTTCTTAGATAAAATACTCTGAAATAAGGGATTAAACACCTGAAGAGCTGAGGTTTACTACCAATCTGTGTTTTAAAACCTGACAATTATGGCTAAGGATCAATGTGCCAGTAAATTATTATTATTATTATTGGTAGTAGTGGTAATATTAGCATTATTAATATTAGGGTTCAAAAATAGGAAACGTTTCATATTACAAGCCTCTGACTCAATACTGCAGAAAATCAACTGTTTAGGCTTATCAAAATTGCAAAAGGTTACCATGGGTAAGCTGTTACTTCTCTTTCAGGTATTTGGCAAAGTTGCTCTGAAAGATGGCAATCAAATTAACAGGAACAACAACTTTCAAACCTTCCCCCAAGCGGTGCTTCTTCTCTTCCGGTAGAATTTGTTTGTTATTACTGGCATAGAGTTCATAAGGATCCGGTTTGGTCTAGTAGTTAAGGCACTAGGTTAGGAACCAGGAGACTGTGTGTTCTAGTCCCACTTTAGGCATGAAAACCGGCTAGGTGATTTTGGGCCAGTCACTTTCTCTCTCAGCCCATAACATCAGACTAGGGCAATAAACCAGTTGGTCAATTCCTGTTGCAACCAAATGGATCAATCCTTGGTTGACCTGGAAAAAGAGTACTCTGAACTTGTAGGAAAACTCTAGGAAGAAAAAAAAGAGTTCAAAAATGTGTGGAATGGTTTTGTGGTAGGTTGTGAAAAAACACTTTATTAACCTAAGAAATTAATCTTCTGTTCCTTTAACAGTACATATAATATAGGTCATAAACAAGTAAAATATTTAACGTACCTTAATCTAAGATGGGACATCAGGTGAATCATTATGGTACTTTTGCTGGAACTTCTGAGTATTCCACAGATATTTAGTCTGCCAATGAATTAAAAATGACAGTGAAGAAGCTAGAATGCAAGAAATGCCAGATTCTTGCTTGTTCTCTATCATTTGGTGATTTTTAATGATTTTTACAATTTTTCAGACCTTCAATGTTTTACTTAAAAAGAAATGAAAATATTCACTTTAACTTCTACCACGTTGTAAACAGCCTGAAACAGTTGTCCCCTTCGATACTTTTCATAACTCAGAAAGAGCCACTTCATGAGTAGATACGTTTTATGTGGTTATCAGTAGCTATTATGTGGTTAACAGAAAAAGAGAAAGGACTGCAGGACTTCCAGCAGTGACTTCCAATTAAAATGTCGATTGCCAAAGATCAATGTGAGAATATGTAATTGAATATGAGTAGAAATTACATATGAGAGCTAAAAGGCGCAATTTAGGTAGCCTAATCATGTACTGTCCACATATCCTCCCTTACTGCCCCAAATAACATGATGATACAGTTAGATAAGTCTGTGTTAAAATTATACATTCAGTAGCTGCTGTATCCCTGTCGTGTCTAATGGGGTTGCAAGGAACATCAACAATAAATTAAAAGCTGGGACATTCATAGGAAAAGCAGAGAGGAAAGCCCCATCCAGGGACCAGAAAGTGCAGAAGTAGCACCATACAATTAGAAAATATATAGTATAAGCTAGTTAAGCAGCAGACTAAACTTCAGACTAAGAAAATTTGGTTAGAGTTTGTCTACACAAATACCAAGGTATGTAGATTGTGTGGAACTGACTTTAGTGGCACAGGAAAGCAAATGATGAAAACTGTATTTTGACAACACAACAAAACCATGTAATTTACATTACCTGCACTCAATGTTGGGATACAAATATTAAAGGCCAGGGTGCACGTTTCATCATTTTTTTTCAACAACACAGTTTGTCCCAGATGCCTATACAAAGGAAGATTGTAGCTAATACTCTCTTAAAATTGGTTTTGTCAAAAAAATTTTTTAATATGGTTATCTGTCTTGTGTATGAATTTTGGGCGACTAACAACAATCAACAAAAGCAATAGAATAAAACATCTACAGATCAGCGATGAAATCCGACCAGTTATATCCGGTTCGCGTCAACCGGTAGGGCCGGCGACGGGAGGCTCTGGTCAACCACTGGGACATCATTATGTCCTGTTTTTGACCCTCTGTGCATGTGCAGAAGGCTCTGCGCATGCGCAGAAGAGGCGTGCATTCACATTTCCAAACCAGTAGCGAAGGTAAGCATTTTATCGCTGCTACAGATCAAGTAAAAAACAATTAAAACATAACACAATAGACGTCAAGTGCTATATATACTAGAGTATCAGACTCAACAAACCACACATACATTAGGCTCATCTAGCTGCCTGGAAAGTTATATTTTTTCCTCAATATCTGGGAGAAAAAAATCAAGACTTCACAGTCTTCTGGAAGGCCAAGAGGGTGGAAACCGAGCAGGATGCATAGGGGAGTCTGCTTCATAGGATAGGTGCCATAACAGGAAGGCTCAGTTGGTCCTAGGTCTAACAAGATGGCATGATTTAATAGAAGGGATGGAACAAATTTAGTGGGAGCAACAGAGATGATCTTGGAGAAACTGTTCAGAGGTGGCTACAACATGTGCAAAAACATGTTTTCAAGCTTGTGAAACAAGGAAAGATTAGGAAGAGACCCAACCTGGCTCCACCCTGACTCTCTGAAGTATAAGAGGGAAGGAGAACTAGGATACCTCCTGCGTTAATTGTGCCATTCTCAATGGTTGCCTAATGATATAGTGCAATTGGAGTTCTGCATATTTTTGTATTTCCTGGCTGCTTATTCATTTAACTCCTAAATCCATGTGGGCTCTAGACATTACATGAACAAGCAGCCTAGGAATACAAAAACATATAGAACTCCAATTAAACTACATCATAAGGCAACCATTGAGAATAATTATTAAAAACCACGAGCATAGTACATTAATACTGATAAAATCAATGTACTTATACTTTCAAGATTTTAATCGGAACAGGACATAAAGATTTAATATATTTTTAAATATACAACATAGCATGACATCTCTTTACTGTGCCCTCATTCATTGTCTGGGACCATTATTAGGAAACAACAATAGCAATGTTATGCTAGAAGAAACAATATTGTTTGCTTTATTTTATCTTCCTTTGTTCCATATTAAAGGTGTGCTACAGGAGAGGCTTGGCAAGACATCATGCTAGCTTGCATGCCAGGAAAGCGTTGTGATCCAGAGTCTGATTATAGCCCTGGAGAAGAATACACATGTGGGAGCAATTTTGCTATTATTTATTTCATCAGTTTCTATATGTTATGTGCTTTTTTGGTGAGTCTAGAAAGTAAAATTTCTGAATGGCTAAAATTTGAACACAAAAATGTACTAAAGATTAATTATATTAACTCACAAAGCATATGTTATGTTATGTTATGTTATGTTTTGTTTAGTTTATTTAGTTTAGTTTAGATTAGTTTATAGTTTCCTTTCCTCATTGCTGTTACTTATGTGGTAGTCCACTTTCAAAGACTGTATGCCTGAAGTATTAATATCAGATTAAAACAAAAACTGAGTTAATTCAATTATTATCCATCAGTACAATGTAAGCATGTTATCTTGAATGAAAATCGCGGTAAATTTTAGTACCACCTTATAAAGCCTTAGTAAGACCACACCTGGAATACTGCATCCAGGTTTGGTCACCAGATTACAAGAAAGATGTTGAGATTTTGGGAAAAGTGCAGAGAAGAGCAACTAAGATGATTAAAGACCTGGAGACTAAAACATATAAAGAACTGTTGCAGGATTTGGGTATGGATAGTCTAGAGAAAAAAATGACTAGGGGTGACATGACAGCAGTATTCCTGTATTTGAGGGACATATTTCTATTGTTTTTCTCTAATATGCTATTTTCTTTTAATAGCATTCTGACTAATGAGAACATATTTCTTGCCTTGACATGAATGTGTTCAGTAATATTATACCTGCTCAACATAGCATTTCCTTTTCTTTTAATAATCTACTTTTTTCTGTCACTGTTGTTGCAGTTTCTATTATAAAATGTTTGTCACATATACACAGTTGGTATAACATTTCCAATTTCACAGAAGCTGGCATGCTAGTATATTTATGAATATCTTACATTAACTCTAATCTTCAAAGCCATCAATGGTATGGGACCAATTTTAAGATTAGCTTCCACTTATAGGAATCTGTCCAACCTTTGCTCTAATAATCCTTCCACTTTCCATCTAAAGAATGGAAGGTGTACATAAAAGAAAAGGCTTTCCCATGGAACATTGTGCCAAAAGGAGCAAAAAACATAATCCTGTATTTATTCTACTCTGAAGCAAGGGTGTTTACAGCCAGATAAATGCAGACAATTAAATTTACAGGCAAATTTATAGACCTCATTTTTAGCAAGCGTTTATATCTGTCTAAGGCATAATATAAATATGGAGAGGCAGTTTGCTGTAGTGGTTAGGGCTTCGGGATAGAAACCATGACTGTAAGTTCTAGTCCTGCCATAGGCATAAACCAGCTGGATGACCTTTAGCCAATTGCTCTCTCTTAGCCCTAGGAAGCAGACAATGGCAAACCACTTCTAAAATCTTGCCAAGAAAGCTACAAGGACTTGTCCAGGCAGTCACCAGGAGTCAAGACTGATTCACAGGCACCAAAATTCTTTTTCAAAAAATATATATTTATTTCAGAGTCCAAATCTAATTTAATAAGTAAACAAAATTTTCAAAGTGTTCTTTCTGATTGCTACCTGAGCTATATGGTAATATTGTCTTCTATGTCTTGTTTTTAAGATTATCAATCTTTTTGTGGCTGTCATCATGGACAACTTCGATTATCTGACACGTGATTGGTCTATCCTTGGTCCACATCATCTGGATGAATTTAAAAGAATATGGTCAGAATATGATCCTGAAGCAAAGTAAGTTACACTCATGACTACAATATATCCCCATCAAAGGAGGTTAAAAAACAAAACAAAACAATGCCTAATTTAAATCAGCTGGAGCTATTTAATTTTTTTAAATCTTTTTTATAGAGGGAGAATAAAACACCTTGATGTTGTTACTTTATTGCGACGCATCCAGCCTCCCCTTGGTTTTGGGAAGTTATGTCCTCACAGAGTAGCCTGCAAGGTAGGCTGAGGTCATTGATTCTTTGAAAACCTTTATAAGTAATGCAATTTTCTAGAGAAGAGATACCTGTATATTCATTGTACCCAATTCTCCAGTGTTAATTATTAGCTTTTTCACTAGGCTCTGTTGGATATTATTACAAAAGTAATGCCACCTCTTTCCTTTGTTCTGGGTCATTGATATGGAGTAGTATTTGGCTGGTAGCAAAAGAAAGTTTTGGAGAATTCATTCAATAGTCAAGATTTTTATAAATTACTTATTCTCAGTTATGAAAGGAGGTAAAGAAGTCCCATATACATCAAAAGCTCGCCCTAATTAAAGCAAGAAGATTGATGGTTCTTAGTTTAAAAAAAATACATGACATGGATTTTGCTCCTGAGATCACTGGCTCATGTGACTCATGTAACTTCCAACTAGAACTAAAAGGCCAGCTGCGGTCCTCTGATCAAAAATGGTTGTCTATCAACATAGAATATAAGCAGGAAAAGCACAGTCGCTTCTGGTTGTGAGGACGTTTCCAAATTTATACTGAAGTTGTATATACAAACACCATCCTATCTTCAGCAGATCAGCAGTGTTGTGGTAATGCCTAGATATAGCTTAACATTTACAAGTAGTAAAGTGTACATTTACAGGTAGTTAAGTGTAAGTAGTACACTTACTACTAAAGAAGTAGTAAGCAGTTGAATCATAGCATGAAACTAGCATTTTATTATTAATTGATATTAGCAAATGCCTTTAAATTACCCATGAGAAGAGCATGATGGAAAGGATCATCTTATTTTCTTTGGTAAATAAAATACTTATAGTTATTTTTTTAAAAAAAAACAAGTTTCATTTCAGAACAATGGAAATTTCAAAGATATCTAGAATCATTATCCACAGAAATTACTTATTCTTCCTGCAGCTATAGATATTTCCCACTGATTTTATGAGAGAACTAAATAAATATGAAGCTATCAAATAAAAAGAAATGAAATTTTATAATAATTATGGTATGCTCATCCCAAATATTTATTTTCTTCCATTAATGTATAAAGTATGTTTGGCATGAATTATTTTATGTGTTAATTATAAAACACTCACTTATAGAACTCTCATGTCAGGCGGAATTTCCTCTATTTTGTAAGATATCCCTGTAGTATTCAGCTCATGACATCTATGAATAATAATAACCACTAGACTATGATATGTCCTCCTATGCATTTTTAGATTAATTTCCTGGGCATACCCTTTATGATAAACTGATAAACGCAGACTGAACCTTCTTTGTGTCTATTTCTTTTTTAAATATCTGCAGAGGTTGGTAGCCATGAACATGCCCCTAAACAGTGATGGAACAGTTATGTTTAATGCTACTCTATTTGCTTTAGTAAGAACAGCCTTGAAAATCAAAACTGAAGGTAGGAGCCTACAATAAACATTTTAATTATTCTTTATTTCTTCTTATCAAATAATTAGTACTGATCTTTGATATATGTGGTGGCCACCCTGGAGACCTTGTAAATGTAAAAGATTGCATGTATGTCTATGGAGATTCTCAGTCATTCAGGCCATGGTTGTCCCAAAGGTGCTTTTTTCAAGAGGCAACTGAACTTTCTGGTTTTTCTTTGAAGAGGTTTCACTTCTCATCCAAGAAGCTTCTTCAGCTGTTACTCTGTTTCCCCCAAAATAAGACATCCCCTGATAATAAGCGCAATTGGGCTTTTGAGTGCATGGCAATAAGGCCAAGCACTTATTTCAGGGTTCAGAAAAATATAAGAGAGGATCTTATTTTCGGGGAAACACAGTATTAATATAAACTTCAAATGACCAGCTGTCTGCAAGAAATATAAATCCTTCCATTCCCCACTATCCAGTCAGAGCTGAAGAAGCTTCCTGGATGAGAAGCGAAACATCTTCAAAAAAAAAAAAACTAGAAAGTCCAGTTGCCTCTGGAAAAAAGCACCTTTGGGTTGCATGTATGGTTCTCTGTAAAAGTATTGTAGTTATGTTTGTACCCAAAAATGTCAGTTTTTTCTGGGGCAGTAGTTTCCTTTACTGAAAAATAGGATAGGTGGTGGGAATCAGTTGCACTTTGAACTTATATACACTGGTCTTGATTTCTCAAAATCTCTGGCCTTCAAAAAATTGTATATAATAAAAAGGAACATGTTATTGTTGACAAAGTAATATGCAATTAGAAAATATGTTTTATCAAATATGAAATTCATCGGTATCAGTAATTTCTTTATTTTGCACATTTGCTTCAATTTGGTATCTGCAGACCAGAGGACCAATTATTCATAACCATTGTTTTCCTTTTGACAGCTGCTTTGACATTTACTATGAGGAGATAACATTTTGCATACGACCAATACATCAGATGACTTTTTGAACTACTCTATATTTTTAAGATATAATCTGTTTAAACAATGATGGCATTTCATGTAAAGTCTTCCTTGTTTATGCTACTTGTTCGTTGAAATGGCTACCAGCAGTACTAATGTTGGTGTCTGTCAATTTCCTTCTGGATCTTAACCAGTATTTCTTCTGTGCTGATTGCTGAAGGATCTGTGAAATCAACCCTCCAGCTGTCACCCTCCAGCTATCACTCTCCAATTCAGGCTTGTGAGCTTCTCAAATGTACCCTGGTGGCCACTGTGTTTGTTTCTCTTGCCATAAAAACAGCAGCAATGTGGAGGTGTTCCTGAAGCAGTCCAAGCCAGATAGGAACCACTTCAAAATCTATTAATCCAATCGGCCAGACTTGCTGTGGGAGCAGAACATCACAAAGCTACTGGAAGTGATAGACCCTCTCTTGAATCTGTGTCATATTTGACTATGTTATGTTGTCCCAAAGCAAAAGCAAAGTAAACTAGTGTCAAAGCTATTGACCTTTTGTGGAAACTTCATTTAACTTTGGCTTAGCTGTAGAGATCCCAACCATGTGTAGAGATACTGACATTTTGCTCTTTAGTTTAGTTTATATTAATATATATAATTCCTTCCTTTCTTCCTTTCTTCCTTCCTTCTCATTCTCCTCAGGAAATTTAGAGCAAGCAAATGAAGAACTCAGGGCAGTCATAAAGAAAATTTGGAAGAAAACTAGTATGAAGCTCCTGGACCAAGTTGTTCCTCCTGCTGGTGGTTAGTAACATGATTTCCTATAGCTTCTGCATTTTAAATACAAAACACAGAAAAATACTATAACAGTATGCTAATGTTAACTAAGTGACAAGATAGTAAAGTTTTAGATACTAATTTACAGTAAAACACATAGCATTCTGAAATAAAGAATTTAAACTTCCTTTATACATAAACCTTTCAATTTATAGGCTTCAGAATAATAATAAGCCTTTATTATCTTCACTAATTCATTTAAATTTGGAATTTAGTCTAAAATTTGTGAGCCATTCTTTCATTTATTCTCCTTCAACACAAAATGATTAGGTAAACTAAATTGCTTCCAAAATTTAAGAAAATAGTTAATCAAGAGTAAATAATTTTATTAAGAAATACAGAGTAAACAAGCCGCTAATGTTAGTATATTAGCTAGAACTATGTAACTAGGAAAGTTATGATTGATTTAAATGAAATTATGCATCTAGGTTAAATGCAAATGTACATATTAACTATATATGGATGGCTATATACTTGTTGATAGATACAGTGATAAAGTGTTGACTGCGGGTGATGTTCTGATTTGCTGTTTTCATTTTAAAAGTGCAGGATCTCTTGCATAGTTAGAAAACATCTACGGCTGCTGTCAGACATTGAAGAGACCCAGCTATTGGAGTTCATCTTCTAAAATGTTTATACTTTGCTGTACTTCTTTAGTATTATTGCACCCTTCAAGATTACTCTGGTTTAGGTTTTTAAAAATTACTTAACTGCTGAAGGTACTGAATTCTGTCCTCCCTCCAAAGATGACCTCCTTAGTATTTCAGGAGAGAGAGAGAGACAGACAAAAAGAAAGAGCATGTTTAGCTGTCCTACTTTTCAGCCAGCCCAGAAGAAGCCCCTGGCAACTGACAACTCAGATTCAGGGTGGGATGGGACAATGCCAAGCAATGCCAACTGTCCAAAGAAGAAATACTGCACATTTAAAATGACATTTCTATGTTCCCTTCTGCTTTTTTCTAGCCGCACAGCTGATTTCTTGCATGGCCTAGATGAGTTTGCTTTTGTTGTAACGATGTGCTTGAGCTTTTTCTGCAGCCTCTATTCCTTTCAACTATCAGTCTTTTCAGAATATTCTGAAGCAATTCTGTTTTAGGGTGGTGGCATGGAATCAGTGTTGCCTCTGGCCAGCTTCATTCCCCTCTTTTTATTGAAATACAGAGACATGCTTCAGAATAGCAAGCCATGGCTGTCTAAACTGAGCATGAAGAACCTTTTACTGAGTATATGATTCAGACCTAACACACAATGCAGGCTTTCTTTAAAGTGGAGTTAGAGAGTTCAGCACAATTGCATCACCGTGTACAAAATGATAACAATGTATTGTGACAAGATGAGTGACCAAACCTGCCTAAAGCAAAGGCACAAAAGTTGTCATTAAAATGTAGGAAACAGAAGACTGTCAAATTTTCGTGCAACACTAAATTCACAAGCACAGTGAAATCAGAGTATAAGGATCATGAAAAAGGAAAGGACGTCATAATAATCTGGGAATATGAAATAAAAACAAACCTATAGAAAAGCAAGCTTGCAGATTCTCATGAACCTGAAGTAAGTTCAAGATTATATAGCTTCAGTTTAAGCAACATCATAATCTGAAAAAAACTTTGTGAATTATACTGGTTTATATTTCAGATCAGACCAATGGCTTAGAATGAAAATAGATGAATATAGGACATATATTGGACAGACCAAAGTTTTTAATCTATGTTAAATTAGGTCACATTATTTCATTAGTTTCAATATGCATTATCTCTCTCAGACAAGACCTAAACAGACTAAATGTTACAGTCATTTCACCATTTCTCAATAATAAGCAGAGTTACGGAATAAGAAATACTAGTACAAGAAGGTATTAGATATTTTTAGATACTATTAGCATTAAATCTACTAATTTTCTTAATTTATTAATACCTCAAAAGAGACTAAAAGTGATTGGAATATCATGTGACAAGTTACATTGCAAAAAATGTAGTTCAAAATGAACGATAATAGGAAGAAAACCCCACTAGAAGCCATTCGTCTGTTTTATTCCAAGGTTTCTTTTAATGCCCCTATTCTTAACTCTTTTCCAAGCACACTGACACCTATCTAATATTCTCTTTTTTCTTCCATACTTGTTTTGTTGAAATTCATTCCCTTCTAATATTTTTTCATGTACATATCAGCTCTGTTTCTTCTACACCCACTTCTTCCTAGCTGTTCCCCTTCACGTACCAAACAATGTATACTGGGCCCAAATTAAGAAACTAAGAAAGGGTCCATGTTTGCATATCTGCTGTTCTACTACAAGCAAGAAATTGCAAACAAAGGCAGGTGAATGTGGAAATACGGATTTGTGAATATCCACTTTCAAACATGCTTATACATCAGAAAAAAAACATATTCTGATAGGTCAGCTTAAGGCATGTTTGTCTATTATAGTGTACAAAGTATTTTGTCCCATTTAGTTTATTTCTTAGTCCTCTGAAATCCATTTTAAATAGCATTCCCTTATTAAAATTAATAGTTTGAGAACTTTTTGAAAAGAAGTTTTTTTCATAAGCTCATAATTATCTTAATATTTTTTTTTATTTGTATTATTTTTACAAAAAATAACTCAAAGCAGCAAAGATAACCAACATGACTTCTTTCTATTTTCCCCACAAGAACAACCCTGTCAGATGGGTTGAGATAGAATGACTGGCCCAAATTCACTTTCATGGCTAAGGTGGGACTTAAATTCATAGTCTTCTGCTTTCTAACCTGGTACCTTAACCACTACCAGTATCAGATCTGTGTGCAGTTTTCTTTTCTTTTATTACTTTTATGACATCCAAGTTTTAGCACCATCTTTTATTCAAAGATAGTCCTTAAGGTACTTTGTCAGTTGCTGTCATCTTCGACATATTAGATTAATATAGGCATCACCAATCAGGACAGAACATACAGGCAGTTGGCCTAATCAAAGAATCAAATTCTTATCATTTCATGAATTCCTTTTTCTGTAGGTTGAAAATGCATGTCACTATTGCATGATTTTCTACTGAACTAAATTCTGAAGGATTCTGTTTATATGGACAGGGGAACATTCAGTGCAACTATTCTGTGGGCATTTTAGTGGTTCAGAGGAGAAGTTAATTCAGGTATAGTCTCAATCAGATTCATTTTAAGAAAATAGTTTCCAAGGTAGATTACACATTAGGTGCTCTCATCCTTTTCAAATATAGTTAAATAACCATGACGATTTAAAGAAAAAAAAAATGACCTGACTTTGAATTGCTAGGACTTCTAAGCTTCCATTGTCACAGGAGGTTGATGAGGACCTTTTCAAATGATATTTTGTCACATGATAAGATCAGGCTCAGCAATGCTATTTAAGAGACAGCATGGAACAGACTGGACTCCCAACCAAGCGACTTTAAATCTTAAATGTTGTTCTTCTAACTCTTCTAATGGAGCATAATATAAAATATGTTATAAAATATGGGTTTGCTCTATAGGTAGTAATGTTAATCTAACCAGAATAATAACATTATTTCTGGCCATCTTGCAATGAAATGCTTTGTAATTGTCCATAATGTAAAAAGTAACATGGATGATTTTTTTAAAAAATCTCTTTTCTGAAATCAGAATCAGATATGGTAGCAAAACACAATATTTGATTATAACACCGGTAATTCAAAGAAACTGTTCACAGTTTTCAGAAAAACTGTCCCTTTTGTACCTTCAAATCATCACCAAAGTGTGGAAGGCCATGCAGAGATCTGGAGCTTGTCAGTGAGGAATAAGAGTAGAGCAATGGGAATCTCACTGTGAGCCAAGCGTAGAAATTAACTTGTTCCTGAAATGATCACTCATGAGTAATATCTTTTAATGGTCATAATGCTATTCAACATATCCAGTTATTGGAAACTAACATCTGCCAAAATTCTTTTGTATTCCATTGTAAAATCTTCCTAAAGACCCCATGAAGCAAAGCTTCCAGTGTAAGGACATTAATTTAAGATAGTAGCATTTGCTCCAAAACCTGATTTTTGATACCTGCCACTTTATTTTATATGACTATAATTGGCTGAGTATTTTCACTCAGAGAAAACCTACATAGCAACTCAATAGTTTAGAAAGTTAGGTGAATAACAATAACTGGACATATTTGATTTTGTTATAAAAATAAGTTCCTTTTATCAATAATGTCAAAGCTACATGCAGCCCCATAAAATTTTGATAGTGAAATTACAATTTTTTTTGACATGGAGGGGAAATTGTCCATTTAGCTGTTTAATTAAATTTAGATTTTACCATCTCCAACATGCAGCTCTTGCCTAAAAACTTGCACATCCCTCCTTTAAAAGGACCAAGTCCAAATAAACCTGAGAATTTTCCAGGATGCTCTTATTGTAGCAATTTGATTTAAATGGATGAAAGTATTTCGGGTCCATCAGCCTCTTAAAAGAACTGCTTCCTCTTTGAATTCTAATAAAATAATTTATTTTCCTTTCATAAGACATAGTTCACTTATCTGCTTCTACTGCTTAGCCGAGTTTGCCTGTTAAACATTGCTTTATGCTAGATTCAGGTTGCCTTGTTATAAGCCAGAACCCTAATGCACAGAGCACCAATCACATTTTTTTCTCACTTGGATAGAGTATATATTGGCTTTTAATGAAATGCGCTGAGGTGGGAGACATCTCTCTGGTCTGTTCATTTAGATGATGAGGTAACCGTGGGGAAGTTCTATGCCACCTTTCTGATACAGGACTACTTTAGGAAATTCAAGAAACGGAAAGAACAAGGACTGGTGGGAAAATACCCTGCAAAGAACACCACCGTTGCATTACAGGTGACTTTGTTTTCCTACACTTTAACTAACCATCTTGCAAGTTTATTAATAACCACAGGTAAATGGCTGTAGGTGCAGTCAGCAATGCTACAAGGACTGTTCTTTGTAATGATGCCTGGGCCCTTCAACATTAAGAGGAGTAATCTTATTTTTCTGTGGGTTGAAAGGTAAGTGAAGAATATTTATAGAAGCCACCGCAGATAGGATGAAGGTAGGTTTTACATTTTTAAGATGCCAATCTCCACAACATCATGTATGAGAGTCGGGTTCTACGTGAATTTAAATGGTATATAAGTAACCTTTCTATATGAACTGTCTTCTGCATACGTGAAGATCTCAGAAGAACCAGAAATCTACATTGACAATAGGAAAAAAGAAGCTTGAAAGTGTCCCTCGAGGGAAAACAGACACCTCCAAATACTGTGAATGTACATGGAATTACCACACTTATTTTCATCTGCACTCCTTCCTAAACAGCAATATAATAGCTCCACTATAAGATGTTGGAAGAAAGCATCCCATTAATTAAATCCACATGGACACAATGCTGTATGTTCTAAGAACAGATGAGTACGGTTGTATAGAAGCTTTAATAAATCTGAGCAAGGGGTTTTCTGTTTACATATATCTCTCCACCAATGTGTGAAGTCTATGGACATGATCATCCAATAGAAAAAACTGGCCTCCACTTATCCCATTCCCATTTGCTGAAAGATAAGGACGTAAAGAGAGCTCCTTGTGAAGCATTGTTTGGCAAAGGAGATAAAGCTTTGGTTCAAGGTGTGCTAGAAGTAGAGATGGCCCTACCCTTGGGCAAAATGAGGAAGCCTTCTCAGGAAGCAAATCCTGGGAGGCAACCAGTGAAATATCAGATTGTGTTAGGAAGCTTGCCCTGCAGTTCATAAGGTAGCCTGCTATCCTTAAAGAAGATGGCAGATTCTAGTTCATTGTCAGGGATGAAGTATGATATTAGCTACCAGCCCAGCCAGCAGCCAAAGATGGAAGGATTTCAAAAAATCAAATGCAGAATTGGTTGGGTGGCAACTTTTTATGGTTGAAGTTTTTAAAGAGAATTGGGCAAGCAAAAAAGCTTGGCTCCCTTCTTCAAATTATACATTCTCAAGATCTCTCTATAACCACGAAAAGTTGCTTCTGGGCTCCTGCTCCTTTAATATCCCACACTGGCAAAATCCAGAACTGGACAGGAATGTGAGGGCAATGAAGGGCAGACCTGCACACATGTTGATATGTTCAGATGTAATTTTTGTTCACGACTATTTTTGTTGCTTCCATCTATTTCTTTTATTAAATGTATCATTCTGGAGATGTGTCTAAATTATATGATCCAATTGGTGTAATACAAATAGCATAACCAGAATATATGCTTCATAACTAGAAATCTGATGATTCAATTATCTCCAGCTTTTTTTTAATATATATATATGACTACTTTTCTAAAGGTTATTTTCATTTCAGTCATTTTGGGGATCACATCAGGGTGAAATGCTCCCGGTTCGGACCGGATCGCCCGATCCGGTAGAGATGGTGGCGAGTGGTTCAGAGAACCGGTAGCAAAAATCCCTGCCCCCCCCCACGCCCAGCTGAGCCACGTGATCATCAGAGGCTTGGTTTTTTTACTTTTAAAAGCATTTTTTCTACAACCTCTTCGGCTGAAAAAATGCTTTTAAAAGTAAAAAAAAGCCTCTGATGATCATGCAGCTCAGCTGGGATCGTCAGAGGCTTTTAAAAGCATTTTTTCTGCAACCTCTTAAGGTTGTAGAAAAAATGCTTTTAAAAGTAAAAAAAAAAGTTGGCCACGCCCACCCAGTCACATTACCTCCCACAAGCCCCGCCCACAGAACTGGTAGTAACAAATTTTACATTTCACCACTGGATTCCATCTTGTTTTTTTTTTTAATTATTAGCTGAACTGGGAACTATTTAAAGAAGTTCAGTATGCTAAAGACCGAGTTTTCTTTTCTGAAGCAGCATTACTAGGAAGTGAAAAGATTTTATTGGACCTGTAGGATCCTTAGCTTATTATATTTTTTACATTTTTACATGAATGCTCTAGAAATGGATATTCATGTAAATAGGGCCTGTATTTCTTCTTTCATAATTGCTCTTGAATTGAAGACCATCTGGATGGGTGAAGTGGTAATTAAATCTTCTTTTCCCATTCTGATTCTTTGGCTGATTGCCAAACTGTGAAAGTTAATATTGGACATTTTCAGTTTTAAATCATCTATTGGCTATAGAAACAGGTGGCAGGAGTTAGAGCTTGAAAATGGCTCCCTGATAGATCAAGCCACGACTCAAGTCATAGCCAACTAATTGCGTCTGAGTGCTAAAAAAAAACCCTGAAAGATGAGACATACCTTTTTCTGCTGTCATTTCCTTGCAACCAGTATTTATAAATGGGATCAAATAGAACACTGGGTCTCAGAACAAATAGTTGTTGATACCCTGTTTCCCCCAAAATAAGACATCTCCTGATAATAAGCCCAATTGGGCTTTTGAGCGCATGGCAATAAGGCCAAGCGCTTATTTCAGGGTTCAAAAAAATATAAAACAGGGTCTTATTTTCAGGGAAACACGGTAGATAGTGAAATTCCTTTATTTTATAACCACAACAATTGCAAGATATTCTGGTGATGGCAGTTTAAAAGACAAAACTCTCAATGCAGTTAAATTAACAATGGAAATGCCCCTATGAGGCCAAAGGGCACTGAGTGTGCATTAGCTGAGTCTAACTGAGGAATGGTTACAATTGAACCCCTAGGGATTAGGACTTAGTCACATAATAGTGAAAACGGCTTCCTACAGCAGATCATATGAAAAATATAGAGTTGAGTCTTGGACAGTAGTACCAGTGGTTAATCAACAATATCAACAATGTCGGCTTTTGGAAAGGACTGGACGGGACCAAGGTTCAACGGCTGGAGGGCACCCGCTGTTTGCTGGGATACCTCAATATGTGGCTGCTCTCAAGCCATCGGTGGAGTCTCTTTTAACTCACTGATATCTTTTTGCTCAATACATTAATTTTATCTTGGGGAGGGTGTGCGGGTGTGTATGTGTGAGGGTGTTGGGATAGATTTGATGGAAGGAATGGGTTTGGAGTGGCTGAATTCAGGGAGAATGAGGGAGTCAGGAGCAGGGTATGGAGCCCCCTCTGCTGAATGTGCAAACAGAAGCAGATGGGGGCTCAGATATGACCCCCGGCTCGGTATGAGTGGGGTGCCTCGCCTGCCGGGGAGGAAGGGGGCCATTGAGGTGGGGGAGGGGATCTCTAGGGTGTTGGGGAGCTGGAGTATTGCAGTTATTGCTGGGAGAGGTAGATATGGCAGGAGCCGAGGGGTAGGCCGCTCTCGGGGAACTAGGACTCACTGTCTCAAAGCGATTACTTGTTCCAGCCCCTCTGGTTCTGGTTCACCGGGCTCGCCTCGTATACCTGGTGACTTGGGATGTCAGGGCCTTGGCCTCAGGCTGCTGCTATTTAATGCCAGGTCTGTTGTTAACAAGGCCCCCCTCGTTCGGGACTTAATCCTGGAGGAGGGAGCTGACCTGGCATGCATAACTGAGACCTGGCTGGGCCAGGAGAGGGGGTGTGCCACTCTCAGAGATGTGCCCAGATGGGTTCCAGATATTGCATCAGCCGCGACTCCAGGGAAGGGGTGGAGGAGTGGCAGCTATTGTCCGGAAGAGTCTTTGCCCTCACAGGATCCCTGCCTCTGAGATTGTTGGGTGTGAGTCTCTCCTCTTGAGGTTGGACTCACGGGCTCAGTTGGGCTTGTTGTTGACGTTCCTGCCTCCCAGCTGTGTTATGACAGCCCTGCCTGTGCTGCTAGAGGCAGTAGACAGGCTGGCGGTGGAGTTCCCCAGGCTTATGGTACTGGGGGACTTCAATTTGCCATCACTTGGTGAATCCTCAGATGCGGCTCAGGAGTTCATGGCTTCCATGACAACCATGGACCTGACCCAAGTAGTTCAGGGTCCGCCTCATAGGGGGGGGACACACACTTGACCTGATGTTTCTCTTGGGGCAGTGGAGATATGATCTGGAATTAAGGGGTACAGATGCTTCTCCCTTGTCGTAGTCAGATCATTTCCTGCTGAGGTTAGACTTCAGGGCGTTACTCCTCCATTGCAGGGAGGTGGAGCCAATTAAGTGGTTCCGCCCCAGGCGCCTAATGGACCCTGAAGGGTTCCAAAGGAACTTGGGGAGATACCTGACTCCCTTGTCCACAGTCCGGCTGAGTCCCTGGTGGCTGCCTGGAATAGGGCAGCATCTGGGGCACTGGACCGGATTGCGCCTTTGTGACCTCTCCATGGTGGTGGATCCAGGAAACCTCCCTGGTTTACCAAAGAGCTCCGGGAGATGAAGCGCCAGAAGAGACGTCTAGAGCAACGCTGGAGGACCAGTAACTCCGAATCTGACCGAACACTCTTAAGAGCCTTTATTAGGACTTATTTAGTGGTGATACGGGTGGCAAAATGCTCACATTTTTCCGCACTTATTGCATCCGCTGATTCACGCCCAGCTGCCCTATTTAGGGTGACTCCCTCCCTCCTTAATGTAGGGGGAGTGGAGGAGCCCTTGCAGGGTAGAGCTGAGGAGTTTGTGCAGTTTCTGTCGGATAAAGTTGCTCAGATTCGGATGAACCTGGACTCTGATTGGGCAATTCCGACTGAGATGACGGGGGCAGGTCTTAGTCCCATTGTGTGGGATGAGTTTGAGCCTGTGACTCCTGAGGAAGTGAACAAGGCTGTAGGAGCGATGGGTTCCTCCACTTGTTTGTTGGACCCGTGCCCCTCCTGGCTGGTTTTGGCCAGCAGGGAGGTGACACGAGGCTGGCTCCAGGCTTTAGTTAACACGTCCTTGAGGGAAGGGGCCTTCCCGCAACCATTAAAGGAAGTGGTTGTAAGGCCCCTCCTCAAGAAGCCTTCCCTGGATCCAGCAGAATTAAAGAACTTTCGTCCAGTCTCCAACCTATCCTTTGTGGGAAAGGTTGTAGAGAAAGTGGTGGCACTTCAGCTCCTGTGGTCATTGGAGGAAACGGATTATCTAGACCCTTTTCAGTCTAGCTTCAGGCCTGGCTACAGCATGGAAACTGCTTTGGTCATGCTGATGGATGATCTCTGGTGAGCCTGAGATGGGGGTCATTCCTCCATCTTGGTGCTACTTGACCTCTCAGCGGCTTTTGATACCATTGACCATGGTATCCTTCTGGGATATCTAAGGGAGCTGGGAGTGGGAGGCACCGTGTTACGGTGGTTCTCCTATTTCTCTGGCCGGTCACAATCTGTGTTGGTAGGAGGACAGAGGTCGACCCCTAGGCCCCTCGTTTGCGGGGTGCCTCAGGGCTCGGTCCTCTCTCCCCTCCTATTTAACATCTACATGAAATCATCTGACAACACGGGGTGAGATATCAGCAATATGCGGATGATACCCAGCTGTATATCTCTACCCCACGTCAATTCAGTGATGCAGTGGATGTGATGTGCCGGTGCCTGGAGGCTGTGAGGGTCTGGACGGGAGTCAACAGGCTCAGACTTAACCCAGACAAGACCGAGTGGCTGTGGGTATTGCCTCCTAAAGACTATGTCGATTGTCCATCCTTGGTTCTGGGGGGGGGAGAAATTGTCCCCCTTAGAACGGGCTCGCAATTTGGGTGATCTCCTAGACTCACAGCTAAGATTAGAGCAACATCTGACTGCTGTGGCTAGGGGGACCTTTGCAGAGGTTCGCCTGGTGCACCAATTGCGACCCTACTTGGATCAGGAGGCTCTCCTCACAGTCACTCATGCCCTTGTCACCTCACGGTTAGATTATTGCAACACGCTTTACATGGGGCTACCCTTGAAAAGTGTTCGGAGACTACAGTTGGTCCAGAACACAGCTGCGCGAGCTGTCGTGGGTGCACCTAGGTACACCCACATTACACCAATTCTTGGTGAGCTGCACTGGCTCCCTATTGGTCTCCGGTCACAATTCAAGGTGTTGGTTATTACCTTTAAAGCCCTACATGGCTCAGGGCCAGGTTATCTTCGAGAGCGCCTTCTGCCGCATAGCTCCCAGCGACCAGTAAGATCCCACAGAGTTGATCTCCTCTGGGTCCTGTCAGCTAAACAATATTGGCTGGTGGGCCGATATTGTGGGAGGGCCTTCTGTGGCTGCCCCAGCTCTCTGTAACCAGTTACCTCCTGAGGTTCGGACCATCCCTGCCCTATTGGCATTCCGAAAAGCGGTGAAGACCTGGCTTTTCCGGCAGGCCTGGGGCCGTTGATCTTGCTCTTGTGATCTGGCGAGATCCGGCCATGAATGGTGTGAATGAGTTTTTAATGTTTTTAATTTTTCAATGTCTTTTTATAATGATTTTTTAAATGTGAGCTGCCCTGAGTCTTCGGAGAGGGGCGGCATATAAATTTAATTAATTAAATTAAATTAATTAAATCTCTAGCAGGTGCTAGAGTAGTGCTTTTTTTTCTAGTAGCCATCTTTACTAGCTAGCTATTTTTTTTTATTTTTTAGCTAAAATGACTAGCTATTTTTTCCTAGTGCAGGGGTGTCAAACTCACGTCGTCTCGGCGGCATCACGTGATGTATTGGGACTTTTGCCCCCTTTGCTAAATGGGGTGTGGGGATGGCCGGCACGTGATGCATCCGGCCCATAGGCCAAGAGTTAACAGCCCTGGACTAGTGGTTCCTTTATTACAATTTTGTTTTTCATTTAAAATGAAGGATGACACTATATTTTAGCTGGAATGTATATTGCTTGGATGTTTAAGTTACAAAGAAAGGCAATATTCAGATTTTTTGGTTGCAGTATGGAGATTCGTTATGTTTCTGAAACATATATTTGTTGCTCTGTACCAGAAGTTGGCACCACCTGTGATTTAAAAAAAAAACAACAATCAGTATTGCAAGACATACTGTACAGTGAACAAATATTTCAATTTTTTTATGTACAACTATTTGTTTCTTCTGAAGGTGAATCATAAATTAGTTGATGATATTTCTTCCAGTTCTGTGTTGTTCATTGTCTTGGCTACTGATCAAATATTTAAGAATAACCTTGAAGGGAAAAAGAAGTAAGGCTGCTCAAACTGTCTGAGTTTTCTCCGTGATACACAGCCGTGGGTGTATTTTGTTCAGGAGCTTGTGGAATATTCTTTGACCACAGCATTCGGTCTGAAATCTTGTTGTAATAGTTTATTGTAAGCATCAGACATCACCTTTAAAATGCAAAACTCAGATTATTTTTAAAAAGATTCTAATCCAAATTAATACTGAAGGAAATGTTATTTTAAAAAATCTTCATTTTTTGCATTCTCCTGTGGCACCAATAACTTCTTCCAGATCACTATCATATATGAAACCATTCAGATGGCTCAGTGAAAACACAAAGAAGCCTAGCTTAGTTAATATAGCTAGTTAATATACTCTAGAGTAAAAATATATTAAAAAGAAAAAAAGGAAAGGAGAAAAGTGCAGAGTAAAAAAGAAATAAAAAGAAGACTCTTCCCTGCAAGTATGACCATCTCCTAAAGCAGGGGTGTCAAACTCGATTTCATTGAGGGCTACATCAGGGTTGTGTTTGATATTGGGGGGCCAGGTGGGTGTGGCTGGGATGGGCATGGCCAGCTGAACCCATGTCAGCTCAACATCATTTGTTTTCGGCCGTGACAGCCTCCTGAACCCCTTGCCAATGAAAACAGAGCTCAGAGGGGCTGCACATGAGCGCCATTTTCAGAGGGCTGCAGGAGGCCATCGCAGCCAAAAATGGAGCTTCCTAAGCTTCATTTTTGCTGGCAGAGGCAATGCAGGCTGGTCTTTTGCTGTTTCCAGGGTGGCCCTGTGGGCCAGCCCACGGGCCTTGAGTTTGACACCCCTGTCCTAAAGGGAAAAAGAACCCCATAACTGACCCCATTCTCTACAGTAAAATCTTTAACGTTTCATCACTCCATCTTAATCAGCAAAAGTCCATTAAGGTTTATCAGAAATAACAACATACTATACAAATGACATCATCATCCACTCCTGATTTTTAAAAAAACCCATTAAAACTTACCAACTAACTTCCATTTCTGAGGTGGAAGGAGAGCTTTAACGCCAGACTGATAAAAACTAGAAACCCTTGAGTGGATTCAGTTCAGCAGAAATCCCTTAAAGCCAAGCTTCTAGGGAGGATTCATGATGAAGCAGATGTCTCGAAAGGAGTGGAGACAGCCTTGTGATGAGATTGACCTGCATCTGGATAGCTGTTTCTCATGAGTAAACTGCAGGAATGGAGGTTTCTGCAGTCAGCTCATGAGCTAAGCAGCTGCTTGTCAAGGGATTTCCATTAAGCTCATATCTGCAATGTAGCCTTATGGAAACAAATTCTGCTAAATCTCATTTCTTAATCACTTTTGGAAATTGCTTTTTAACTGCTTTTCAACTATTAAGAACCTTTTGATCGACAAGCTTTAATATGCACTAGGTGAATTTCTTTTAATCAGTGAAATAAATTTAAAGGTAAGTTTAATATTTTTTAAAAATATCTTTTTGGAATATACAACAAAAGGGTAATTGGAACATGATTTTGGAAATTTATAAATGGACTAAGGGTCCAGGTGGATTTCAAACAAGATTTTGAAATTAATTATAAGAATTGTTCCCAAGGGAAAATGCTATTGTTTTGAATTCTTTAAAAAAACATGATAAGATGGGAATTTTAATGTTGGACATTAGAGGGTGCTAGAAGGAACTAAAAATTACAATTAAAGGAGAAAAAACATTTACATTTAACATATTAACATAGAATGGAGCAAAATACTTTAACATAAGATGTGATGAAAGCTATTTTTAAACAACGGACTCAGAAGTTAATCTTAAAAGTCTCCATTACTAAATTCTGAAGAACAGGAACAAGTTACTAAATAAGACAGATTGGTCTGAAAATGGATTTTAAAATGACAGATTATAAGAATGATGTGGAAAAAGATGCTATATACAAGTGAAACTGGCTGATGTTTTCATAATTAACAGGGATATACAAATAGCAACTGAAAGATCAACTTGGATAATTTATTTATTTTTATATTTGAATTTATATACCGCCCTTCTCCCCCTAGGGACTTAATTGGATTTACAAAGGAAGCCTGTTAAACTTCGGAAGGATTTTGTGAAAAGCATAAAAAAAAAATGAAGGGGAGGGGGGAAATGCTCTAGAACATTATTTGAAGGGATTAAAGTTCAAGATTGCTAAAAGTAAAAGGAAGGAATATAACATGGGTTTATTTGATCAAAATGGTTTTATTTAATTGAAATAGGTGTTATTTCTTGTAACCCTGATTAAAACTGAATGACAAGGTTTTAAGGATATGTTTATAGATAAAAGATGAAACATGGGATGAAGAAATAGTTGTACTTTAATCAGTGGTGAGATTCAGCCAGTTCGCACCACTTCAGGAGAACCAGTTGCTAACTTTCTGAGCAGTTTGGCAAACTGGTTGTTGGAAGAAATCATTAGGGCAGAGAACCAGTTGTTAAATTACTTGAATCCCACCACTGACTTTACGAGAAGTGATAAATTGTTAAAATTGCTTAAACTTGTGATAAAAGGAGAAGTCATCCTTTTTGTTTGCTATATTTTTTCTATTTTTCTCTTTCTTTTTCTTCATTTTCTACTTTTTATTTTTTAATCCTTTTTATTTTTTGTAGTTTATATTAGGTTTTGTCTGTTTAGTATTTTAAAAAAAGCACAGCACCATCAAAAGATACAGCCACTGTGAAAATCTACAGATCTACAGACAGAGAGATCTAATCTAGTAGGAAGTAGATTTTCTCAAGAAAGCATGGTGAGAAATTGGGGAAATTCTCAGAAATACAAGAAGGTGTTCTTGAATGATTATGATTTATGTAATACATTTCCTTCAATATGCTCATTATGTGTAACAGTATGTAGTGTGGAAAAATTGTATTTTTGAAGAAAGTCATCTTATTTACTTACTTACTTACTGCATTTCAATAGAATCCAGGAAAAGAAATACAGAAGAAATTAATATAAGAATAACATTGATAGGATCTTTGAACTTTGATATGTTATTCAAGATTCCCTCCAAACCACTGATTTACATAAACCTGTAATCTAAAGAATACACAGGAAGTGCATTAAATTGAAAACTATTAATCTGTGCCCAAATGAAAGTTGCAGCAACATCTCAAGCCTTACTAAGCAACCCCACTTGACTTTTCAAAGTCAAGGATGTTGCTTGGAAGTATTGTTTAGGAAAGGGCAATGATAAATTGGAGATAAGAAATACCATTTGAGGGACAGACAATAGGTCTCTCACCAGTATGTTTTCCGAACTGGGAGTTCTGTATCTGCAATGAAGCCGTTTTGTGACAACACCTACAACTTCACATCAAAATTAATTTTCCTGTAACTAAGAAGTTTGGCAATCTTCTGCTTTAATTTAATGATAGATTTGTTTGTTTTCCTAACCTGGTAGCCACCAACCATGTTGTTCCTGTCAATCCCAATCAATTAGGCCATTTCCTGGGTAAAAGGAAATTGTGGTCCAATGTTTGAGTTGGGAAGAATATTTTCAATAAACATTCATAATAGCATTATCAAAATTAGCAATCAGCAGTGCATACATGAATGGCAAGTGCTTCTGACAGGTGTCCATTAATAGACCGTGCCATACAGAGTACACACAAATTAATACACCTGGCTGACTGCAGAGTAAAATAAAAGATAAAGGCATTGCAGTTTGTAAAATATCAAGTGCAATTCTATTTAACAAAGCTTTGCTATTTTTGTGCAGTATCTATAACCCTCAATTAGCTACCATAAGAGTAATAACATATAATGATGACATTCCAAAGAGGTTTTCAATGGTTATCAAATGCAAATGGGGGTTGTACGTCATTGTGCTTTTACTTCATTGGCCTGCAATGTTCATACTGGGCTCACATCAAGCTCAGCTGAACAGGTTTTAATAATAGAACACAGATCTCTTTGTATAAGAATGTGAAGGGAACACAGCTTTTAGGCACTGAGATAGGATGGACTCTATGCATTCTAATGCTACAGTGGATTCTGGACTTGACTACTACGTCTCTTACATCCACTGCTATAGTGTAGGTGTCCCACGTTTTAATATTTTGATTGTGTGTGGTCCGGAATTGTGGGTGTCTTAACTGGTTTAATACTGCATTATAATACAGTATTTTATTAGTAGTTATTCTTTGTAAGTTATTCTTTTCAATGATATAAACCAAATCAGGTAAGTGAAATCAAAAAGTATTAAGATAGCTTTCTCTTATTTAAGGTATTTGTATTTGTTTTAAGGTCTTATAGCAGTTGGTTGATTGGCTTCTACTTTGTTTTCAAAAAATTTACAAAGAATAATAATTTTTTAAAGTCAGGCAAGCAACATTTATTTTAATGAAAGGGTAGAAGAATCCTGAATATTCACTGACATTGGGATTAAATATTAGGTGCATTTCCTCCAGTTATTGATTATTAATGTTTTGGTGAGCTTTATTATTTAAATTTTGAAAGTTGCATTTCCTCTGCGATTATTGTTTCATCTGACAGCTCAAATTTCATTGTTATTCATTAAGTACAATTTCCAATATAGATCCTTAATATTGTTTAGAATTTATTGTAGAGATAAGTTCAGTCATCTATATTTGTATATAAGAGATATGTGTGTTTATTATCTTTTATTGTAAGTGCATTAGCAAATATCGCCTATCTAGATCTAACTGTTTATATGAAAAGAGGAGGAAATGAGTTGGCAGTAATTAAACCTGATTTCAGACATCTTAAATTTAGATTTTATGATTCTAAGAACTTTGCATTAGGGTGTAAATATAATTCTTATAAAGCTGTATATGTGAGGATGGTTTCTTATTACCAATATATCACATAAACATGGCACTTGTTAATAATGAAATGCATTTTATCTATGAAAGCTATTTGTGGAAATTTAAAAGAACAAATGTGTTATTTATTTGGTATTTTATTTTCTCAAAAGAAAAACAATATTTGTTTTTTCAGAAATTATGCCGGGGGAATGTGGGTGTATTAATGATTAATGTCATTGTAAATAGTTGGTATTAGCATGTTTCCAAAGCACAGCTGCAGTGAATTATCATGTCACTTTTAAGTTATAACCTTGTGTGTTACAAAAACTACTGGAAAGACATTCTTGATCTGATAGAGTAATTAGGCTATCAAATAAATTAATTAATTATGATGAAGTCTTTGAAAGTTGAAAATGCTTCTGTTTTGGAAGCATAATCTGCAATTCATTTAGCTTGGATTGGTTTTCCCCAGCCATTGAGTCTTACTTATTCCTTTACTTCCAATGTTCCCTGCCCCCTTCATCCTTTCATACTGTAAAGGATTTTGGAGTTGAAGGCCAAATCCCATATATGATACTGGGGAGAGTTTAATCAGAGTTAAACTTGAATTGATGGATATATTTTTGAAGCTATGCATGAAGCTGAAATATAGACTACAGAAATTTAAATATATTTCCTATTATGTACACACAGATATACATCATCCACTCACAGTAACACTCACATATATAGTAAGGCTATGCACTCGGTGAAAATGGTTCAGAACAAGTGTTTTCAAGCTTGTGCAAATGCAGCCCCTCTCTACTATTCATTAAAGCAGTCTAATTTTTTTTAGCTGCCTGATGGTTTTATTTGTTTTAACTTGAGTTGTTGGCTGGACAGTTTGGAGACTAATGGAGATGGGTTTTTTTCCTTATCCTGGCTACCTCTTCCCTAAAAGAATCACAAGGAAAATCTTTTTAAAAATGCAATCAAGTCTCTGAAAGTATCTGACTAAAACCTGGCAGGGTTAATATGAGTCACAGAATGTACTACCTATATTTACTTTCATTCTATTCTGTCGACAAATGATTAGTATTACTAATATTTTGATGCTTTGCTGTAAACCATTAATTTTCCTCTTTATCTACTGGTAGATAAATAGGTGGAACCTGTAGGTATTGAAGTCTTTTCCCAACTCTAGTTAGTGTGCCAGGAGTCACTTTGTGGAGAAAGAGGCCACAGCAGTAATATCACATTCCATGTTACCTCTAGAATAGACAGGTGAAATATCTTATAAAGGTGTAACACATATATTACCTTTGAAGACTACCTGGAAGATGTGGTTGGTATAAAATACAGTACCCTACATTTTGGCAGATGAGAGAATTTGTACTAATAATATTAGTGTTTCAGGTTCTGAACTGGTCACTAATAGGCTAAGAATAATTCAAAGTGTGCTAGTTTTCAACTAGACAGTTGAAAACATACTTAGGTCCTAAAATATCTTGAGGAATGTCTCCTTCGTGCCATCTACCTACCTTACAGATCCCCAGAGTAGGTATGAAATAGCCTTCGTCCAATGATCTGTATGGTGGCCTCTCTCTTGGGAAGCTAGTGAAAACAAGCTATTTCACAGGATTTTTTGGTTTATTGTGGAGAAAGAAACAAAATAGTGCTTATCTTATTACATTATGAAATTTGATTTGTATTTGTGTGTGTGTGTGTGCTGGTTGATTTTGGGTGAGTTATGACTTTCTTGTAGAATCATAGTGCTCTATATTTATAGAAAAAAATAAACAAGGTACTTCATTGCACCGCCAAGGAAACAGGACATGTTTTTATCCATGTTCTTAAGATTTCTTGTCAATTATTTGAAAATGGCTTTTGAAGCTTTCTTTTTTCCTTTGAATCCTTGAAAGCTAGGTTTTGAATGGTTTTTTTTTTTCATATTTGCTCCTAAAAATAGACTGATGTTGGTAGTATATCTATCAAAGAATCAGGAAGAATAATTGATGAAGTAACACAAGACTGTAAATATTTTAATTTTAAAATATGCCCTTGAATATGGGTTTGTGGGAGATATATATGCTCAATCATTTACATACATCTTTGTGAATTTACTGAAGAAAGATTAAAAATAGATATCCATATTTTTATTCTGTTGAGTAGTTGAAAGAACCTCATTTACTTTCCATTATAGGCATTAAAAGTTGTGATATTCATGTTGTGGTGCCTTTGTAACCAACCAACCATTATTTTTTACTATAACTCAAAAGTCCAAAAAGGAAGGTTCTCTCTGTGCCGAGATAAATTTAAAGCTTTCTTTTAATAGATATATATATAAAACAAATGGTAATAAATATATAAGTATGAAACTATAGACTTCTTCTGTAATAAAGAGCATGGTCTGATGCTGTATGATTATTTGATCATATTTTATTATGCAAAAAACATTTATGATCATTGCTTCTTACTGTTATTGATAAACTTGTTATAGAAATATTTTATAATTCCTCTAAAATTCAGCAATTGGGTGAAATCTATCTTTTAAGCAATCACATGAGTTCTAAAGCAATTTATTTTGCAGGATGACTAGGTATGAACATGTATGTACAAGCTGTTATAAGAAAAGAATTCCATGAGGACTGTAAATGTGTTTACTGAGCATATTTTTGATGTTTCAACTAGTTAGAAACCTAGATTCTGATAACCCTATGAAATAGTGCAATCAAGCAGAATCAAACAGGGTTATACTTGTCTTGTAGATAGTACCTGCTAACCCACAACATATGTGGCTAGTGGGAGGAGAATGGAGGAGAACATGCATCCCTGTCATTCTCACATTTTGTTTTGGAATGCCTGATAGAACATATACTGGAATAGGCATAGTATGATACATTTGTGGGTTTAAAAAAAGAGTGAGGATTCCCTTAAGTTGAAATTTACATATGGTGACTGCATCCATTAAATTTTTCTGGTAGCAGTACAGAAATGATTTGCTATTGCCTTCTTCAATATAGTTTTCTCAAATTCTCAGTTTAGGATTCCAAATTAATGTGGGAAATGCTATTTCTTAGCTGAAATTGAGAAGCCTTCCAATTTTTTTTAAAGTTTAACGTAATACTGGTTTGTAAGCTTGCATTGTTAGATTTTACTAGCATGATGCAATGCCCATGACTGATCCCATGCTAGGCTAGTTATACTGTACTAAAAACAGAGAGTCAGGGGTGGGCCATATGCAATCACCCAACATAAGAGTATGCCACTAGAAATTGGAGACAGGACATGTTTTACCAGCATTATCTTTGCAGGCGTACTATCTTTCTTTTTGTAAAAATGGCAATAGTAATAAGCGTGCAGAGCTAATGCAACCATTTTGATTATTAAACTCTCCTGTCCCCAAAGAGGAAGAAATAAAGCCAGAATGTTAAATGACCATATTTTCTAACTTATAGAAGCATTATTTTTTTAAAAAGTAAAAATATGATCTAGATCTAAAAAAAAGGCTCCTCTTTTTATTAGAAAATTTTCTGATTTGCCTCTTTTCTGGTATGCATACAAATCTAGAAGTAGGAGTTTTAATCCAGAAAAATAGAAATATGTATTTGAAAATGTTTGCATATTCCTGCACTGGAATGGAATGGAAACAATTAAGTTCCATGTCAGCCCCATTTGTTTACAAGACACTCTTGGCATAAATCTTTTAAATGAGTAATCTAAAAAAAAAATGTTTTGTCATTTCTAATATACTTTGATTATATTTTACATATTTAGGCTGGGCTTAGAACACTTCATGATATTGGACCTGAAATTCGGCGAGCTATTTCCTGTGATTTGCAAGAGGATGAACCAGAACAAAATCATCATGAGGAGGAAGAAGTATATAAAGTAAATGGCTGTATGATAGATGTCTTCAGTTTATAAAATAGACTTCCCCCCCCCTTTACTAAGCAGATGCAAGAATTTCCCCCCACAAAGTAATCAGTGAATTCCATTCATTTCCAAGCTATTTCATTATAGGCTCAAGTTTGAGTCAGTCTTCTATATTTTGACAAAAGAATTCCTTTAATTACCAAACATGGTCAATAGTAGAAAATAATGTCACAAAGGAAATAGATATGGAAGCAGTAATCCCCACACTACTAAAGCTCATTGAAATTACAGTACTAGTTAGTGAAGGCAAGCTACTAGTGTTCCCTTTGCACATGTGTCAGAAGGTGGGGCATATGCTCTGTTCTGTTTTGTTCAAAGCACTGCCAGCTAAATAGATCCCTTATCATGCTTATGGCATCTTCCACATGGACAACTGAGCATCATGCAGAGATGATGGTGTTTATAAGCCAATGACTGTCACAAGGCTTCCGTGAGTTCTTGGTATTTGAGGAAAGGCACATCAAATTATTTTGGATGTTTTACCATTTATTCAAAAAACACATCAAAGTAAGCAAACTACTTTTAATTTCACCACATTTCTCATCAAGTTATGAGAAAGGCCATTTCTGTTCTTCCTCCTCCTGCCTGCAGCATCTTGAGATTTTTTAAAAATGCTACCTTTTTCTGTATTCAGAATTATAGCCTAAATTTGCTCTATATGTTTTCAAGCTATAATGTTGAACTGACAGATTGAACATTGGCTGTATTAATTCTTCTTCCCTCAGCTCTAGCTGCTGACCACTTCCATCTCTCTTCAACCCCTAAAGGGGGTTCAACCCCTAAACCTCTACCCTGTATTGGGTAGAAAAAGTCTTACAGCACATTATCCTTTTTGAGTCTTCAGAGAATCTTCCTCTGGAGCTCACCCAACAACTCTCTTCAATAATCTTCTCCTTTTCCAAATTTGTCCTTGACCCAACAAGACTTCAGCACTATAACACTACCAGATGCAATATAGGTGCACAAGCCAATATTACAGCAAATATTACAACCCAAATTTTCCACAACAATCACTAAATAGTTACATCTTAGGTGTCAGCCATTACATCTCTCTCCATCAAAATCCTTTTTTTCAATTCTTTCCCTCTTTTTTAAAGACTCTACTTCTGATGTCAGCTCAAAAGCCCCTTCTTCCCCTATGACAACATTTTCCTATGAGAATTTCTACTGTCAACTTCTACTTACCTATTCCTAAAATGAAATGTTTGCTTAGGGTGTCTGAGTATGAGAATAGCAAGAAAGAAGTTGTGGCTAGATGCAGACCATCCAAATAACCCTACTCCATTCCTAGGGAAGAACAACTTCCAGAACCAATAGTGTTTCAACTGTTGTAATCAGTGTCCCAAAGATACTTTTTTCAAGAGGCAACTGGACTTTCGTGTTTTAATTTGAAGATGTTTCACTTCGCATCCAAGAAGCTTCTTCAGCTCTGATTGGATAGTGGGGAATGGAAGGATTTATATTCCTTGCAGACAGCTGGTCATTTGCATCCTTTTAGAGAGTCATTGAGGCCACTTGGAGGTTTATTTGTGTCCTCAGGTCACCTGAGTAGTGCTTGGATCTAAATGGTTCCTGTAGTCTACAATTTTTCTGGAAATCCATTTGTACTCTCACACCATTCAAAGGGTGTTCATCCCAAACTGCATAGCTAAATGTCTATGGAGATTCTCAGTCATCCAGGTCATGGCCTGGATGACTGAGAATCTCCATAGTCATTGTAGCCAGTGGATTTTCTGGCGTTGGAAATTGTCCTCCCTTAGAACTATTAGTCAGCTGCAAATGCTGGACTATGACTGTACCTCTGGTTGACATGACTCTTATAGACTGACTCTGTGGTTTCTATAAACTTTGTTCAACTCTTGTCTTGAGGGTCAGCTGGCAGCAAAATTTCCATCAAACTGCAACTGTGGGAAGCATTTCTGCTGAAAGTTGGCTTATCTTTCTGAATTCTTTCTATTCCAGCTGGTCGCTGAAGGTTCTAATATTTAATGTTAAGAAATGGTGCCCTGTGTTTTGTTTTTCCCTTTTCATACTTTTTAAAAATTTAGCATCTTTAGATTGAGAAAGCAGGGGCTGTTTCACTTTTTGAGGTGAAGGTTAAGGTATTGTGGCCATCTCAAAAAATATTTGTCTATATTTTCTCTTTGTCATGCTATTTTCCTGAGTCTTGGCAAGTTCCCAGGATGTCTTTGCAAAATATATTTTTCATGCATCCCTCTCAATCTTACTTGAATTCTCTGTCTCATCACAAATTTAGACATGAATCATGCATAAAAGTTTGCCCATTTTTTAAGGAAAAGTAATGGTTGCTGTTTGGACTTCTTTTTTTTTTTTTTTTTTTTTTTATTGCAAAAGTTTTACAATTACATTTTCACCCCTTTTTTCACCCCCCCACCTCCCTCCCCAAACTTCCCATCCTCCCTAACCCTCCCTGACCCGCCCCCCCCCCGGACTTCCCTATTACATACTCATAACTAATAACACTAATATATAAGCCTGAACCCATCCCTCCCCCTATATAATTTTTCCTCTTTAATATTTCTAATACATTATTTTCAAATAAAAGCTATTTGATACTTTCTAGTTTGGTATTTGTTCTGAACATATTCTATCCACCTTTTCCATTCCCATTCATAAGTCTCTTGTGAACAATCCTTTAAATACGCTGAAATCTTCGCCATCTCTGCAAAACTAGCCATCTTCAAAGTCCATTCCTCGATAGTAGGCAAAGCTTCATTCTTCCAATATTTACCTATCAACAATCTTGCTGCAGTTATCATATACAATATTAATTTTATTTCACCCCGTGTAAAACCCTTAACTATACCCAATAAAAACAGTTGTGGAGAAAATTGAATTTTTTTCTTCAAAACATTCTGCATGACCCACCAAATTTTTATCCAAAAAGCCTTAACTTTCCTACAGGTCCACCAAACATGATAATACGTAGCATCCAAACATTCGCATCTCCAACATTTTGGCTGAACATTAGGGTACATACATGACAACTTTTTGGGATCTAAATGCCATCTATAAAACATTTTGTAGAAATTTTCCCTCAGGTTCTGGGACTGTGTAAATTTAACATTCTGAACCCAAATATTTTCCCATGTTTCCAACATCACTGGTTCTTCAAAATTTTGTGCCCACTTAATCATACAATCTTTAACTAATTCAGTTTCTGAATCCCTTTCTAGCAAAACATTATAAAGCCTTTTAATATGCATTGGACCTTTCTCTCTTATATGTCTAACCAATTCTTCCTCATGCAACATAATACCAGTTTTTTGGTCCTCTTTCCATCTCAATTGTAATTGATTATATTGTAACCAATTTAAATTAATTCCTTCGTCCAACAGTGTCTGTAATGTCTTCAGCTGCCATCTGCCCGCATCTGTAAAAAGAACCTCTTTGTATAAAAACCCCCCGAGTGACATTATATTTGTATTCCACAAAGTATGACCAAGATCCAGCCATAACGGTATTTTATAATCCCATTTAAGTCGGTGCTTCTTCCAAACTCTCATCAAAGATTCTCTAAGCTGTTTGGACTTCTTACCCAAATGATGGCTAATAGTCTACTGTTTCAGGGTACTGCCTGAATGAAAATGTTATCTATAGTCTGCAAAACTAAGATCCATCAAACTGAGGATTTATTAAATCACAAGCTTTGTATACAGAAAATGTTTGGATGCTAAGTACAGGTAAAGTGAGAATCTGGATACAATGCTGGGGCTAAACCCAGCATAAAACAATTCCCACATTTATCTTTGAATTTTCAGAGGCATCCAGTTGAAGTAATCCAGAAATGCTATTCTGACAACTGAACAAAAAATATTTAACTGAGAATAGAGCAATCACTGTTAGAACCAATCAGGGCTAAGACTTCAAGGCTATTTCCTCCCACCAGTTGTCATTTTATCTGTCTTCTTTAGATTGAGTTCCAAGAAATACCACTCCTATCTCACTTTTAACTTTAGCATCTTCTTGGTTAGTTATAAAAACTCATAAACTTTATTTTAACGAGGAAGTCAGATACTTAACAGAATATAACAGAATAACAGAGTTGGAAGGTACCTTGGAGGTCTTCTAGTCCAACCCCCTGCCCAGGCAGGAAACTCTGTTGAAAAACTTCTGCAGGCAAATCCTTCCACTGATTAATTGTTCTAACTGTCAGAAAATTTCTTCTTAGTTCTAGGTTGATTCTCTCCTTGATTAGTTTCCTTCCGTTGCTTCTTGTCTTGCCTTCAGGTGCTTTAGAGAATAGGTTGACTTCCTCTTCTTTGTGGCAACCCCTGAGTTATTGGAACAGTGCTATCATATCACCCCTAGTCCTTTTCATTAAACTAGACTTACCAGCAACCAGCAACCCTTCTTTATATGTTTTAGCCTCCAGTTCCCTAATCATCTTTGTTGCTCTTCTTTGCACACTTTCCAGATGTCTCAACATCTTTTTTACATTGTGGCGACCAAAACTGGATGCAGTATTGCAAGTGTGGTCTTACCAAGGCATTAAGGATAACTTTCTGTTCGCTGCCTGAGAACAAAATCACAGAATTCCCAAGATTTTTGGTCATGTCACTGTAGTTGTGGAATGACTTTATCATATAATTGTAACAACAAATCATAACAAGCACTATGCTCTTTAAAATATAGCTTATAAAACTTTTGGGGAGAGTTGGGTAATACAGTTTGCTTAGCTGTGAATCTGGGTCTGTATGATGTAGTTTCTCTGTATGAATAGTTTAACAAAATAATCTGTTCTTGGCACATTTCCAATTGCAGTGTGATATAATTGCAGTGATCATAGGTAGCTTCTATATCACATAGAAGACTGTTTAGAAAAGGGTATTGTGGTATTATGGCAATGTGACTGTCTGACCTGAGGATGGCAAGCGAACCACACAGGATATGCACATGAAGACAAACAAACTAATATTATGTTATTAATTGATTATCACTTTTTATATTTCAGAGAAATGGTGCCCTGTTTGGAAACCATATCAATCATGTTAGCACTGATACAAGGGATTCATTTCAACAGATCAATACTACCCATCGCCCCCTGCATGTGCAAAGGCCACTGGTTTCATGTATGGTGGACACGACTGAGAAAAATGTGCATCCACCAACAGGAAACTCTTTATTCCATAATCATCATAGCCATCACAACCACAACTCAGTAGGGAAGCAAGTTCCAAACTCCACAAATGCTAACCTTAATAATGCCAACATGTCCAAGATGGTAAACAGAAAACATGCAAGCACTGGAAGTCATGAACATATGTTGGAAACTGGGAGCCATTCATACTCCAGAAAAGATCACCGTGAACAACGTAGACGATCATCCAAAAAGAGGTAAATCCCAATATATTTTTATAGTGTAAACTAAAACGTTACATTTGGTTGAAAATGCCAATCCTTGTGTTACTTTTTTTAACACCTTGAACTGTTATATTTGATTATCTAATTTATTCATTGTCTAGTTTAATTTTAACATAACTCTGTTGAATTGCTTGATTAAGTTGTAGCTTACAAGCCAGGTATGGCTTACATTTTTCAACTATTATCATTCTTTGGGCCGTGTGATTTACTTATTTATTTTATTTAGTTCCTGCCCTTATTATTTTTATAAACAAGGCAGCAAACATACCTAATAGTTCTCCTTCTTCCTATTTTCCTTTCAACAACAACCCTATGAGGGGAGTTGGCCTGAGATAGAGTGACTGGCCCAAATTCACCCAATGGCTTTCAGTTTAAAGAGGGATTACAACGCATGGTCTTCCAGTTTCTAGCCTGGTGCCTCAACCACTAGACCAAACTAGCTCTTTATTGGTCAGATTAATACAATCAGATAAATTCAACAACATTAATAGTTAGATCGTTGCATCATTGGGGTAGAAAGATGTCTAAAGAGGATAAGCCAAAAATCACTTAAGACAAATTGTTGCTTCTTTCTTTCATCATAGTAATTTATGAATTAAATCCTGTGGGAAAGTTTTGGTAAATACAAATGTATCCATTGATAAGTACAATATAACATTTACTTTCTCATCATTTCATTAAAATTCATTATACTTCTTTCTCCATATTCTTTTTTTCTAGTAGAGGTCGTTATTATGAAACTTACATTAGGTAAGTATATATAAGGTCATATCATGGAAAACAGCACTTCATGCTTCAATAAAACTTATTGAAACAAATCATATAAGCCTTTTTCAGTCATTATCTTTGCAGATGATGCTGAAGCATGAAACTAAGAGCTATTGGCCTTCAACATAGCATATGATATGAACATAGCTTTGGCCCATATGCTGAGCATGAACATTGAGCGGTATGCATGGAAATCTCCGTGCAGTCCTGAACAGTTGAATATACATTTTGGCTTAGCTGTAGTTGTGGATGTATCCTGATGCACAATATTAGGACTAGAATTGCAAGACTACCTACTGACCTTATCAAAATACCAGAGTTGGACTTTAACCTACATTTTTATGAGGTGTTCAGTTAGGAAGGAATGTCACAGTGGTACAGAATAGTATCTCCAAATAAGGCTGGAAAATTCACGTCCGAAATTATATAAACCACTTTTCAGCAGATTAGGCAAGTTGGACAAATGGTTTGACACAATACAAGGAACTTCCTATGAATTCCAAACCATTTTGCATGTTGATGCTATTAGAAATTATGCAGAACATTATGGCCTTTCTTAGAACTAGGTTAAAATAGAACTTCATGTTTCTACCACTGATTTATATTTCCGTTGTATCTATCAGTATCCCTATGACAGCACTGTTTAATTTTCCCAGCTCCCTATAAGAGGCAGCCAATTTACTGAAATTGGAAATAGAATGAAACTGCAGTATATGTTTCTTCTACTTGCCATCACTGGAGAGGTATACGTGGGAAGTTATAAACCAATTAATCTAGAGGGTAATATCCACTTCCAAGTCACAACTGTGTTTTGAAAAAAGAAAAAAATAGAAGTGAGGCCAAATAAATAAACAGGCAAAAGGAGAGTACAATTTCTCAATAGCCTGAGTGTCTCAGTGGTAGAATTCCTCAACCTGAGGAGGCCAGGTATGCAAATTGATTTTACTGAATAACAGAGTTGGAAAGGACCTTGGAAGTTTTCTAGTCAACCTCCTGCTCAGGCAGGAAATCCTAAACCATTTCAAATGGTCATCCAATCTCTTCTTTAAAACTTCCATTGTTGGAGCATTCGCAACTTCTAGAGGCAAGTTGTTAAACTGATTAATTGTTCTAACTGTCAGGAAATTTCTCCTTAGTTCTAGGTTGCTTCTCTCCTTGACTAATTTCCATCCATTGCTTCTTGTCCTGCCAAGCTTTCTTATCGTTTCTTATCAGTGGTTGAATTCTTTCTTTTAGGAAGGCATTCAGTCTATAGAAAGTATAGTAAAGTTTACTTGATTATATTATATGCCATGTTGACTTTTACTACCGGTAGCCTCAATTTACAACCATTCACTTTGTGATCATTTGAAATAACAATGGCCCTGAAAAAAAGTGACTCACAATCATTCCTCGCGCTTACAACTGTCACAGCATTGCCACAGTCACATGACAAAATTTGGCCACTTGGTAACTGGCATGTATTAACAGTTGCAGCATCATAGGGTCATGTGATCACCATTTGCAACCTTCCCAGGCAGCTTCCAACAAGCAAAGTCAATGGAGGAAGCTGGATTCGCTTAATGACACACGACTCAGTTAATAGCTGCAGTGATTTGTTTAATAACTTTGCAAAAATGTCATAAAAATGGCTATGACTCACTTAACAACTGCCTTGCTTACTGTGGCAGTAGAAATCCTGATCCCAATTGTGGTTGTAAGTCAAGGACTTACCTATGTATGTTTTGGGGGTTTTTTTCAGTCTTACTTTTGTTCTTTTAAATCCTTTTATTTTAAAAAGCTCTTGCTAATTTGATTTGGGAAAAGATAGGGAGGGAAGGATTTACCTGTTTTTTATATAAAAAGTAATAAAATATCTCTGTTCTAACTGTAGATCAGAATCGGGTGATAGACATTTACCTACAATTTGCCGAGAAGAGCATGAAATTAGAGATTATTATAATGATGATTGCTACCTAGATGATCAGGAATATTTTAGTGGTGATGAGTATTATGAAGAAGACAGTATGTTGTCAGGAAACTGGTAAGTTTAAGCTCCATTAAAAAGAAATAATGTAGCAGCTCTTGTACATCAGAGATGAGATCCTGAGATATAACATCTCAGATAGCTTATTCAGTTTGTGAATGCCTTGAGTGGATCCCACCTCCCCCACCCCCTGCCCTCAGTTTCCTCCTCACCACTGCTGGAACTCCTGAGAGAACTCCCTCAATAGGGTTGTCTGTTCCATGCTTCACCTTCTTCCTTGAAAAGAAAGGCAGAAGACTGACAAGATTCAGGAGTAGATCCTAACATTTCCTTTCTTCATGATGGGGAAAAGAGGACCCTGAAAGACCTGCTGTTTCTAAGAGGATATAAGGAACAATGGTTTCCATTATCCTCCAGCATGAAGAAACCAATAGCATCTGGTGGCCTGGAGGAACTTCAGTTCTTCTCCTCTCACTTACAAATCTACTCAGAGATAAAAGTAAAGGTTCCCCTCGCACATATGTGCTAGTCGTTCCTGACTCTAGAGCATGGTGCTCATCTCCGTTTCAAAGCCAAAAAGCCAGCGCTGTCCGAAGACATCGTCATGTGGCCGGCATGACTAAATGCCAAAGGCACATGGAACATTGTTACCTTCCCACCAAAGGTGGTCCCTATTTTTCTACTTGCATTTTTTATGTGCTTTCGAACTGCTAGGTTGGCAGAAGTTAGGACAAGTAACGGGAACTCACCCCATTTCACGGCACTAGGGATTCAAACCACTGAGCTGCCGACCTTTCAATTGACAAGCTCAGCGTCTTAGCCACTGAACCACCATGTCCCAGAGATAGGTGTCACTAAATTATGTGTCATTTGTATTTAAAAATAGAAAATTGACTGTGAAATATAAACATAACTCCAAAATAAATTTGCTGGAGAATGAGTTAGTTACTTTAAATCAATGTAATGCTGTCCAGATATATTAGAATACAAGATTTAGATTCAGTTTGTGCATTCCTGACCCAGGTGGGAAATTCTGGATACCTGACTGAGAAGGCATCAGGGGTGGGTTCTACTTACTGTACCTTTACTACCGGTTCACAACGGGGCTGCACGCACTTGCTTGCTTCTCCGCCTGCTTCTTGTTTCCTGATGACATCGGGGTCGGTGGGCAGAGCCTCCCGCTGGTTTTACTACCAGTTCTATAGAACGGGTCCCAACTGGGGGCAACCCACCACTGGAACGCATGCTAGATATCAATCACTATTACTGTTTTCCTTCTTAAAAATTACTTTAGTGTTTTGTTTTTGTTTTTGTTTGCGGGGGAAAGTAGTTCATAATTTTGGCCAAGTTACACATTTTGGGAGCCCTCAGTTTTCTATGGTGATCACTACCAATTATCTGTTTCTTTACCTTTAGGCATTCTCACGACTACCATAGCACATATCACTGTAATGATTTAGATTTTGAACGGCCAAAGGGTTATCATCACCCACATGGTTTTTTTGAGGAAGATGACTCACCCGTGTATTATGATTCCAAAAGATCTCCTAGGAGACGGCTGCTACCTCCAACACCTACGTGTGAGTTCACTACAAAAGCTGGCTTCGTGGATGTGTTTGCTTTACTATTAGACCCATTGTGTATTCTCTGCCTATGCTCTCAACTTTAGTTGATTTAAGTCATACAAAGGGGACATCCCAGTGACCCAAGGGGAAAGGAAGCAAGGAGGGTTTTTTTTTTGTGTGTGTGTGTGTGTGTGTGCTTCCTGTAGCTTCTCATGTCTCCTTTTTATAACTGAGGACCATTATTGGATTTCATACAAAACTATAACAGCAGAATGAGCTCATTCACAGAATAACAACATGATCAAAAATTATGGATTAATTTACCTTTATATTTGGATTGTTTACAATAGTTGCCGTTCCCCCACACTTCTGGAAATGTGTCCTTAATTTTCTCCAACTGCCAAAATTAGAGTTGATGCATATTTTAATTAGTTCAGATGGCTGCAATTTAACATTTAATTTTGTTTAACGAAATAGCACGGCTTCTCCACAGAGAAGCCTTTTGAAAATGAGAGAATTTAATAACTAAAAATGCACAAACCCCATAATAAACATCGAAGTTAATATTAACTTGGGGAAAATACATATTCATAAATAATAAAATAACGTTGTAAGATATAAGACTGTGCCATGGTGTGACACTAACACTTCTCTGCAATATCTATAAGGAGCCAAGCCTTATCTGGAAAAAAAATTGTAGCTGCTAAAAAGGTGCTGCATGCAGGTGCTACATTCACATTTCTGCATGTTCTATAGCAGGTTTTCCCAACCTCAGCAACTTTAAGATGCATGGACTTCAATTCCCAGAATTCTCCAGTCAGCATGCTACCACATTGCTTCACACGCTGATAACCAATACACTATTTATATGTAAATAATGCTTAAGACGCAACAATAACAATGTTGGGATGAGACAAAGACAGAGACAGAGAGATTGGCCTAAAGTCACCCAGATGGCTTTCATGCATAAGCAGGGTCTAGAATTCACAACCTCCTGGTTTCTAGGCCAGAAACTCTAGGGATCACATGAGCACAAAGCTCATTCTTCAAAGTTTGAGGAAAACTTTTAGTTCTCCCTTACAAATTAAGAAAAAGGAGGGGAGAGAGGGAAGCATGTAAGTGATCCTTATGAAACACAGATGTCGCAAGACTGTAATGATTAGAAATTTGATTTTCATAGAAGCTTGACCCATACTTTACTCAGTCTTACATCACTCAGTCCTGCATCGCTTTTGATATTCAGTAAAGGCACAAACATTTCTTAGAAATTAACACTCTTTAGCAAGATGACCTGATTTGTCTTAGATAGAAATCTGAAAGTAGTGACGTTGTCTTCTACAAGGTGAGGTTAAAAGTTGAAACTTCCTGATAACCTAAGCTGTGAGGGCAAATAAAGAGTTGAAACTTCCTGATAAAATAGGTTGTGAAGGCAAATAAGAGGCCCAGGAAAAAAAAGCTACTACTTGTGCTTTCATACTGTATAGCTTCTACTTCTAATAGATGCAGTAATTTAATGCACAATCTCATTGTGCTCCCCAATACTTCAGTACTTTACAGATTGGAAATTGGTGGCTGAATGGCTGATGGCATGATCTTGCTTGCTTGCTCCTGCCTGCCTGCCTGTCTACAAAATTAAGGATGGAAATAAGAATGCTCTAAAAAGTCTCTGAGAGCCAAACCACTCTCTTTCCTTCCCTTAACCTTTCCATGGCCACTCCCCCACCAGAACAAAACTAAGATACTGAAATACAGTAGTAAGGTGACCACATTTCAGTAGCACAAATTAGTGCTAGGAAACTCAGAGTGAGCATCAAAGCAAGAGCCTTCTGGAAGGCGAACAACTCCATTGTCACCAATAATTAATCTCTCACACACCCATACAAGTATTAAAGAAACAAATTTAGCCACTGCTCCTCTTGGAGTATCATCTTGTCACCAGTGCAGCAAAGCAGTGGGTCATGGTGTCTTATCATCGAGGTCATGGTTATCCCAAAGATGCTTTTCAAAAGGCAATTGGACTTTCTTGTTTTTTTCCCTTGAAAAAGTTTCCCTTCTCATCCAAGAAGCTTCTTCAGTTCGAACTCCACCTTAACAGATTAACCCAACTGCTCCTATGACAGTTCTAGAAAGCAGTAACAACCCGTTCCACCTTTTCATATTTCAGCCAATCGCCGCTCTTCCTTTAATTTTGAATGCCTCCGCAGGCAGAGCAGTCATGATGAATTACCACCTTCCCCTACCTTTCATCAACGCACTGCTTTACCTCTGCATTTAATGCAACAGCAGGTAAGTGAAAGCTTAACTTTAGCTGCATAGCTTTGTAACACTGTTTTGAAACTTGCAAATACAGCTACTCCTAAGGTAATAATAACAATTGGGACCAGTGTCACTAAGCAATGTAGTTGAAAAGTCCAGTGTCAAATCACCACATTGTTTTGCGTTGGCAATCCTGGCAGTCCTGATTGCCATTGTGACAGCAAGATGCATGGATTGTTAAATGGGAAGCAGTGGGAGTTCCAGGTAAGGTCTAAGCGGATACTATTGGAGGGAATGGCTTGCGAGACTCAGAGCAAGCTTCACATGAGCACAAGAAGGCCAGGGATGGCACAAACACAAGCCTGCTGTGGCAAGGCATGAGTGCAGAAGGCCACAGGGACTTACCAGAATGACTTACAACCTTCCCTTCTGGATTCTGTATTGACTTTGCTTATGGGAAGTTGATCGGGATGATTGCAAATGATAATCACTGATTGCAAGGTGCTGCAGCTATCATAAATGCAAACTGGTTGCTAAATGCTCAGAATCACAATCACATGTCCATGGTGGCACTGCAGCAGTTGGAATTTTGAGTGCTGGTCATCACTATCACTCATTCAAGGCTGTCACAATTTCAATCACTGAATGAGTAGTCAGTAAGTGAGGGTTGCCTCTATTCCATGGTGGGACTCTCTGAAGAGGCTTAAAACATGGCAAATAACTGCTTCCAGCTCAGTCTCAAGAGCTATAAAAGGGCTGCTGGGCAAGGAATAGAAAAGCATGACCAGTTGCCAGTGAATAGTGGCTATCTGGAACTGACAGCTTAGGTTCCCTGTATCAGAAGTAATAAAAAGAATCAGATGACAGGTTATCCATTTTCCGTATTTTAAAATAAGGGAAAGTTCCAAGGAGAGAGAAGGAGAAAAAGGGAAACTCAACTTTGTCAGGTTCTGAGTATTGACATCTGTGTGTTCCCAGTGAAGCAAGGTGAGAAACTAAAAGGTCTTCACTCAAATTGTAAAACAATTTCATCACCAACAATACTGCAAATGAATCTAGATATTCCAGCTAGATTTTGCCCGGGCAGAATCATTAATAGCAGATACAACCTGACTTCTGTTTATCTTTCCCAAATCAAACATCCATTAAAAAACACACATCTGGAAAGAAGCCATCATTTAAAAATAGCTTATGATGAGTGTAATTGAGTTACAAAAACATATTCTGAAATGTTATAGTTAAAACCCCACCCTGGAGATGTTGACATGTCAGAGAACAAAGATAGAATAATTCTCACATCGAGATAGATATTGCGATGGAAATGTAATATGTACCTATATACCTGGGTCTTTCTATGTGTATCAAGCAGTATTCATAAACATTCATATAACTAAATGGAAGATGCATATAAAACCATAATCAATTTTGAATATAATTTACCGTCATTTCTCATGAAACAGGAAAGCAGAGAGAAGTCAAGTAATGTTCCATGGTAAACAACAAAATTTTAGGATACCTAATTTGAGAGTCTCTGGCACACATTAATGGTGTTACATATGGGCATGGGGGCAGAGAAGCAAAGAATGTATTTTGAGGCCAGCATCCTAATACAGCAAACATCCAATGCTAATAAAAATTACAAAAAAGTTTTCCAAATCTACAAACAACTCCTAATAATACATGCTAATAATATGCTTTATTACCGTGTTTCCCCAAAAATAAGACCCTGCCTTATATTTGTTTGAACCCTGAAATTAGTGCTTGGCCTTATTTTCAGGGAGGTCTTATTATTTTGGGGCACATGGAGCAAGACGGGGCTCCTCTTGCCCTCTTACCTGATTTCTAGCTCTGTCCCCCTAACCGTAGCCAGAGGAAATGGCGGGGTTTAAATATTTCCAGGGGGGGCTTATTTTCGGGGGAGGACTTATTTTCAGGGGAGGACTTATTTTGGGGGAGGGCTTATTTTCAGGAAAACATGGTATATGAACTAGAAAAGAGAAATAAATGAAAGTTTCCTGTATGAATACATTAAGTAGGGGAGATGTTTCATTGTCCCTTTATCCGTTGCCCTCCTTTCATTATTCCTGAGTCTTTAAAACCCTAGCCTCTATAAAACCCTATCCTTTAAAACGTTGCCTCTATAAGCTTGGAATGGTATGAACGTTTCATCTCTTCCTCAGGTCATGGCAGTTGCAGGTCTGGATGCCACTAAAGTGCATAGGCATTCTCCAAGTCGCTCAACACGTTCCTGGGCTACACCACCCAACCGGGACCGCACTCTTTATTATACACCTCTTATACAAGTTGATCAACCAGATTCTACAGAATATATGAATGGTAGTCTGCCGTCTTTGCATAGGAGCTCCTGGTATACCGATGACCCTGATATTGCATATCGGACATTTACACCAGCTAATTTGACTGTACCAAGTGACTTTAGGCATAAGTATAGTGACAAGCAGAGAAGCGCCGACAGTTTGGTAGAAGCGGTAAGTGTTTCAGACCTTTGTTCTGAGCTAGTCATGAAATAACCTCTGAAAATGGAGCGTTATCTGACCCAAAAATACTTTGTTTTATCGTATTATGTTATGAGAAATGGTATATTCAGAATAAAATATACTTTGTATCATGGGTGTCAAACTGGTGGCCCATGGGCTGGACGCGTCACGTGCAGGCCACATCCATCCAGCTCTGCAAATGGGAAAAACATTGTGAAACATCATGTGACAGCAACGTCATCATGTTAAGCACGGGTGTCAAACTCACGACATTTGACACCCGTGCTTTACATGATAAAATTATAACAATAGCAATAGCACTTATATACTGCTTCAAGGTGCTTTACAGCCCTCTCTAAGGGCTTTAAAGAGTTTACAGAGTCAGCATATTGCCCCCAACAATCTGGGTCCTCATTTTACTGACCTTAGGATGGAAGCCAACCTTGAACCAGTCAGGATCGAACTACTAAACTGTTGGCAGTTGGCAGTCAATTAAAATTAGCCTGCAACACTGCATTCTAATTACTGTATCACCATGGCTCAAATTACATTCTTTTCAAAACACAGTAAAGAAGATTTATTCTTCTATTTCATTTTTATCCAGAAGTATCGAGGTTAAGATAGTGTCATTTACCATTACCTTAGATCTGAATTTATGTTTTTTTTAAATTGACACAAAGAGAAAGCTTTAATATTCCACTGAACATAAAATGCTTGTATACTATACAATATATATATATATATAAGCATTAAATAATGATTCCATGACATTTTTGTATTTTGATAATAGTTTTTCCAGTCCTCAAGTTTCAAAATATAAAGACATAATCTGTCTAGTAAGCAAATGGCTGCTATTGGCAATTCTGCATGCCCTAGTTGACAGCAGTCATTTGAATGAAAGGAGCATTCAGGCAATTTATCTGTGAAAATAGCAGATGTACTTTTTTAACATTGTGTTCTAAATGTGTAGCCAAGAAATTGGATGTGGGAGATGCAAAGCAAGCTTTGATACATTCTATACATGCATGAACACCTACTCCCAAGTATCAATAACCTTTGGGTCTATGTCAAGTAGTAGATTGCTTAGCAAATACATGTCAATAGTATCTAATTCCTTGCTAGATTATAAAAAAGCAAAACAGGGAGTTGGAAAATATTGTAGGTTTCTGAGAAGCTTTAATCCAGGGGTGTCAAACACAAGGCCCGTGGGCTGAATACGGCCCACGGGGTGCTTAGATCTGGCCCATAGGGCCACCCTGGAAACAGTGAAGGACTGGCCCACAGTGCCTCTGCCAGTGAAAATGGAGCTCGGGAGAGCCGCATGTGGCCCTCGCGAGCTCTGTTTTCACTTGCAGAGGGTTGCAGGAGGCCGTCACAGCCAAGAATGGACCTCGGGAGCCTGTTTTTGCTGTCAAAGTGCCCAGGCCACCACAGGCGCCCCCGACATGAGTGATGTCGAGCTAGCCATGCCCACCCCCTCGAGGTCAAATGCAACCCCGATATGGCCCTCAGTGAAATTGAGTTTGACACCCCTGCTTTAATCTAATAACCACTTTAGTTGCCTTCTTTTGAGAATCTCTTCAGCAATAGACCCAGGCTTGCCATATAAGCTTCTGCTGTTCTGCACTGTTGCTTTTGATAACATAATGCTAACATAATGTTTATGCTGTTACCTTTTCAGGTGCTTATATCTGAAGGATTAGGACACTATGCAAGGGACCCAAAGTTTGTTTCTGCAACAAAACATGAGATTGCAGATGCTTGTGACATGACTATTGATGAGATGGAAAGTGCTGCAAGCCACCTTCTCAATGGAGACATTAGCAATGGAACTAACGGAGACATGTTCCCTATTTTAAATAGACAAGATTACGAACTTCAAGAATTTGGTCCTGGCTTTAGTGATGAAGAGCCGGATACTGGAAAATATGAAGAAGACTTATCTGATGAAATGATATGCATTACAACCTTATAGTATTTAGTGAGGGGAAAAAATGTTTGATTTTAAACAAACAGAAGTGCCTCCTAGTTCTATGATGCTAGGCACTAGTTGGAATCAATAAGGAATCAAGCTTTGCATGAGTGATGATATTGTCATGTTGTGAGGAAGCCATACTTTTATTTATTAGTACGTGTTTCCAGTATGATGAATCAGGATTCGAATGATTTCTTCAAGGCCTTTGCTACAGAGTCGCGAGCTCATCAGGGAATGAAGGCGGATCTTAAGAACCAAGAAGATTCTAACCCGTTTGTGTTAAAACAAAAACAGAGAAAGTGGAAAGATTGCTGTCTTCCAATTGTGTTCTGCTGCCTTCCAGGGTGTTCACAATGCTCAGTGGAAAAAAGATTGGCACTTTTAACAAGGTCTTCAGAAGACTGTGGTGATGACAATCAAAGATGTCATTACCTCTGATCACAAAGCATACCAGAAATCCACTGCATTCAGCATATCCACTCAGATATATTATTTTAAAATTTGCTTATTATTTTTTTTGAAAAAGTTCCTTAATACATTTTATCAAACTCTTTTTTCCAAGAGATTGTTTCATCCGCTGCTGAAAGCGTTTTTCTCATATGTAACAGCAGTTTACATAGTAAAATATCATTAAAAATAGTCTGTTTTATGACTATCATATCAAGGGCAAAATACACTGGAATATTTGCATTTTTACTAATGCACTTGCAACCAGGTTAACGTAGAGTTAGATAGGACAGTTTGTTAAAAACTATATAGCAGAGATTATTGTAAATAAATTCTAATCTACCATAATTTGTATTTGTAAAGAGATGTTCTATATTTTGTAATTATTGTACCGTAATTGAACCGCAGCAATATTTATGGAGCCTCATTATTGTAATTCTTCACTGAATTCTAAATAGAAGTATTTTTACTTGGACTGTATAGCACTATAGAGTTAAATATTTAAATAGAGCCACCTTCATTATAAAATGTTTTTGAAGTAAAGATTTAAAAAAAAAAACTTGATGCAACAGAGATTTTATAAAATATTTTCAGTCAATTGGATTCTCACTTTACAATGTTAAGATATAGAAAATGAGTAATTACAATCTTGTATTTGGAAAGCTATTATTTGGAATCTGCTGTCTTTTTGACAGAAAACAAACTGTGGATTTATTTATCTCTACGACAACTCTTGCAATAACAGCTAGAAACAAGAATAATCAAAAAAGCTATCCATTTGGCAAGGTTTTACTTTTACTTTGAAATAAACACAGATTGATGTTTCAATCCTACATCATTTTCCTGATACAAAGTCCTATTGTATAAAATGGGATTTCTTAATGAAGATGCATAGGATCGAACCACCATGAGCATTCTTCTTGGTAGAGATTTCCTACATAGATATAATTTACAGGATGGATAGTTAACAAGTTACACAGCTTGAAGTGGAATGTATGATGATGATGATGATTTACATAACCAAAACATTCCTAAACTGGTGAGAATATGGCATGGTTGACAAACTTTTTGATGTTCTACATGTAATGTTTCAGGATTTGTTTTTATGCAATCAAAGGAGGGCTTCAATGTTGTTTGTGATGCAGTAAAATCCCGATACTGAAGATAATATGATTTTGGAGATCAATAAATATCAAAAGTTTATTTTATTAACATTGGATAAATGGACTTGTTCTGCCAAGCAGCTTTATCAGGGTTATCTGTATTAACAAAATAAGTAGCAATTGTCACGTTTCAAAAGTGTGACATACACAGCTAAGATTAATATAAACATTTTTGTACACAGTGGCAATTTGCTATGAATACCTTACAAACCTCTTCTTTCAAATGTCAGGAGAGAATTTAAAGGTTTGTACATTATTTCTTGACCTACATCATTTTGTATGAAAATAAATGCAAAATGTTACTGAGAATAAAATTGTGTAATAAAGTTATTATATTTTGTCTCTTTTTACCAACATATGCAATTCTAAAGATTGGTGATTTCTTTTGGCCCCATAGTTCTGTGTCTGAACTATGGGGTTTTACACGTCACTGACCTCCATAAAACCACAGGGAGCAATTTTCTAAGGAAGTAGGAATCAGTTGTCACTCCTATGTTCACAACCTGAATTTGCAAGTGACATCATGGCAACATCATGTCTCTGATCCAACTGAGGTTTTCAGAATAATGTACAATGAAATGGGTGCTGCTGCTTTGGAACTATTGTTGGCGGTGTTGGATGGGTTGATGGAAGATTAGAACTATAAAACTGCACATCAGATGGGAGACAAGATGCAAGAGAATTCAGCTGGGGGCTGGTTGCAATGGCTGTCATGGCAAGGTAACAAAAGGAGCTGGGGTCAGAGCTTAGCTTGTGGACCGGGGCTGCCAGAATTGACAGGCAAAAAGTGCTGATGCCTCAATGAAAGCTGGTCTGAAAATCTCACTAGTGAATCTGGGCAATGTATAGGGTGAGGGTAGAGGTTCCTTCTCTGAGCTTGTGGATTGGTTTCTGAACTTTTAATTACCAGGCTAGGTAACATCTTCAGCAGAGTTTAGGGGATGTCAGTATCAGTGTTCCGTTTATAAGGGCTTTATATAGTCAGTAGGTCCTGTGATGGTGAGGTCAAGTCAGGTAAGTCATCAGACCAAGGTCTTGTGATGGATTAGAAGTGGGTGTGTTAAGTGAGGGCCTTGTGGTGGGTTTTGTGATGGTCAAATGTGGGTCACCAGTGAGAGTCTTGTGATAGGGAGGTTACATCAGATGAGGGTCATTACAAGGTAAAGTGCTGGTTGGGGGTGGGCTTGCATGGGTTGGTTGAGGTTCGGTACTGTTTCTGGTTGGCTGTGTGGTTGATTTTAATTTTGAGGGGTTTGTAAGCTAGATGTAGATTGACGTGTCTGTTGATGGAATGTACAGGGTCTTAGCAAGCCATAGAAGGACCAGAAAACAGTGAGAGGTTTTGCTCTGTCAAAGCTGTTGAAGCCCCTGGGGACTATGTAACAAGAGTTACCCTGGATGAGAAATGGGGAATGACTGATAATATCCTTCTTCCCCAAACTGAAATTGGGATTGATCCTGTCAGAGCGGGGTAAAAACTGGATCAGGTAAAATTAGAAGGAATGGAGAAGGGAGAATGGGTATTTGACCGAGATCAAAGTTAGGCAGATTACTGCCAATTGAATGTGGCAGAGATAAGCTCTAAGACAATGTCTAGTTGGCTGAAAGGCAGTAAGGATGGCATGTAGGCAACTTGAGGGGAAAGGAAAAAAGGTGCAGTAGTTTCAGGTCAAGTCAAGGAAGCTATTATGATAGTGGTGCTGGGCAAACCATTATGGAAAAGGGAGAGAGGCGTTTTGGTCCTTGGATCTTGCCATTCAAATTCTGATGGTTGATGAACAAACAAGGTGGTGCACATTGCTGAAACCTGAAATCTGTGAAGGCACAGATATTACCCTTTTAGAAATAGGCTGTCCAAGATTCTGAGTTCTTCACTATTCATGATTCTAAGGAAAGGGAAGGAGGATGGCTGTGATACTCATGAAAATCTAGATGGTCAGCAAAGACACTCTATCTAAGGTGATATGGTCCAGGTACTGTATCTGTGTGGAGTTCAGACTGTAAGAACAAGTAGGGAATAATGCTTGTCTATCACTTGCCAGGCTGCATGGCTAATCTCTTCCTGAAATTGCAGAGTTGGATTTTGAACCCTCTCAGCTGTTTATGCTGGGGTATTTCAATCTTCATGCTCCATTGGTTCAGGACAACCATGAGCTTTTCTTAAATAATACTTGCCCTGATGCATGTTGTGGTTGCATGTTAGAATTCTTCAGTCTCAGTCCACCTATCCCATTTTATCATTCCATCTTATCGCTCTTTCTTTTCTGGAGGCCTAGGTATACAAAAATGTAGTTTAGAAGTTCCTGTAAATACAGCTCATTGATTAATTTAACCTTCTGTGTGACTGAGTTAGTTCACTACTAAATCCATCCTTCTATGGATTAGCTGATTAGCCATTTTTAACAGAACACTTCCCAGTTGTTCTGTTGATTAAAGTCAACTCCTAGTTTTCAATTAAGGATGTAAACAATCTTGCTTAATGAGACCAATTTAATGCAAGGCTTTTATTACTCTCTTAATGTATCTAAACAATAAAATAGAATAAATTATAGTAGTGTCTAAAGTAAAAGACAGCAAAACAAAATATAAAAACCTGAGGCTAAACATAAGTATATTAATTAGAATTTGTTTATTCCAGAAGTAAAATATTTTTGCAAAGCACAAGCAGCATAATTTAATCATGATTATTTCTACTAAAACCATTGCATCACTTCAGCATGACTTCCATTCTTTTAAAATTCTTTAGTGACAATTGAAAAAAAAGTGACCCAAATGTACAAGATACAGAATATAGGCCAAAGAAGTCTAACTTGAACATAATTCTGCCTCAACTATTTAGAATGAGAATTCTATTTCATTCTGAGATTAAATACTGCTTTGTGTACTAGAAAAAAATACATTGCTATTTTCTCTTACCTTTAGACTGGATGTGGAAAATAGGCAAAATATGAAATGTACTAGCCCATCAAATCAAGAGATACAAACTACATTCTATTTTTGTTATTTTTCCTTCCACTGTTTTGTATTAATGTACAGAATCTGACTTCCGTTCTGTGGTAAAAATTTACTGCGCATACCATCAAATGTCAGATGCTTCCAGGAATCTATTATTAACAAATATTAACTGAAGTAAAGTATCATTTCTATTGTACATCCTTTTTCTTGACATTGAAAATAGATTTTTGATTTAGTGGTATAGAAAAACATATCAAGTGATGCTACTCCTTATACATGTTCCTACAGAAAAAGTAGGCCAAGATTCTCCTATGGAGGCAAACTTCTAATGCAGAGCAAAAAGTTAACGCTGTGTTTCCAGAGTTTTGGGTTTATATACCGGAACATTTTTCTCTTGAAGCGGTGGTAATCCCAAAATAATATCAGCAGCCTTCTCTGCTATCATGATGGTTGGGGCATTTAAATTCCCACTAACAATACTGGGCATTATTGAGGCATCAACTACTCTTAAATTTTCTGTGCCTATAACTTTGGTCTTGGGATCAACCACAGCAGTAGGATCAGAATTCTGTCCCATTTTGCACGTGCATGAAGGATGGTAGGCACTATCAGATTTTTGTCTTATGAAAGCATCTATTTCTTTGTCTGACTGAATGTGTTCCCCCGGTTGAATCTCAAGTCCGCGGAATTCTTCAAATGCCTTTTGAGCAAAGATCTCCCTAGCTAATTTCACACACTGGCGAAACTCCCAGACATCTATTTCTGTTGAAAGAAAAGAAAAGAAAACAAAAGCACAATGATTCTGTGCACAACCAATATGAATATTAATGCTAACATTCTTTTCTTTTCAGACAAAAATTCAGAATAAAGTGACACAACCTAAGATACAGGAAAGGCAGGGAAGATGGATATTGCTTTTGTATTTTAGTATCTATTCACCATAAAAGAAAGAGTAAAATTTGAATATAAAATAAGGAAAATTGAATAGGTTTCCTATACATACTATTTAGTAGAATAGCAATTTTGAAACAGCTTTTGGGATATTTAATCCTTCATCCAGATAGTTCTTTATTCCCAAAAGGAAGTCATAATGATTTGTTGTAGCAAAAATAACCAAAATTATTTCAAATGTATAATATATAATTCTGATGTAAACTTACACACACACACACACCATATCCCTACAATTGGGAGTATCAACAATGGGATAAGAAGAAATGAAATTCAGCATGTCAACAACTACACAAAGGCCTATAAGGATAGATTTATTGTAATAAAGGTTCTGTACAAAGTTTAGTTCTATTTCCTTGAGCAGACAACAGCTTTTAATCATCCCATCTTTGTTCATTAGCTCACCCATGCAAAGATTTCTGCATTAAATGCTTTGCAAATATTCCCTGTTAAGGAAATAATTATCACTGTCTGCATCATCTGCATTTCATTCATGTTATACTTCAAAATTTAATGCAGTTTATTTTATGCATCTGATGAATTACAATCCATGAATTACAATTTTATGTGCCATAAAAGTGTTTATTTTTAAAAAATCTGCAAGACCTAAAGTCATAATGGCTCGACATAACAATTTAAGATGTCCAGCCTTGTGATGTGCATTTTTTTCTCCCGTAGAAACAAAATGGAGTTTCTCACATGTGTGTACTAGACTTTATGCAAAAAGGAGATGCTGCTCTTAAGTATGAAACTTTTTGCCTAAGGAAATCCAGTTAAACTGGATTGTCTGAAAACTCCAGCATAATGAAGTCTCTGACCTTGTTTGGACATTACAATAAGACAGCATTTTTCCAAATTGCTCAGTAAGATTGAACAAACACATCAATGCACACTGCCTTAGCAATCCTGATTAATCATAACCTAAACAGAGAACATATTTCTTCATCAATGAAAACAGAGCTAAAAATCAGGGAATACTTGTCCTTGATTTATTTCTTTCCAAACCGGAATAACTGGCATTTTCAACCCTGAATAAATAAAAATCTGAATCCAAGAATAAAAACTTGCTTCAGGTTTTGGCTAGTTAAGAGAAGAAACTCTGGCCAGTTGCTCCTGACACTCTTCCCCAACTTATACGGAAAGAGTGAGGCACTTAAAATGGGAGGTTGAGGGCTTTATGAATATCTGGAGAGATGCTACAGGTAGTCCTTGAGAAAGTCCTTTATCGGGATCAACTATGTAGTCATTAAGCGAAGTGGCCGCTAAGTCAAACTGTGACTGTGCTTATGATCTTATTTGAGGCTTCCTTTGCTTTACAATCATATAAACCTTGTAAATGTGAGGATTGGATGTGAAGTCACTTTTTCATCATTGCTGTAACTGCAGACTGTCACTAAACGAGACAGTTGCTGAACAAAGACTATCCATGTGCCACAGGGCAAGAGCAGCAAAAAACAAGCCTCGTTTTCTGGGTCCTACTCGATGAATTACTGTGTCTGACAATCCTGACAACTTCTAGAGAATAGAAGACGTATGCATAATGGGGAAACAGTTACTTGGACTCATTTTACACTTGTGGCATAAACTTTACTAGATAATGCAGTCACTATTCCCTGTTTGACAAAGTCCGAGACTGATGGAAGAGGAAAAGATACAAAGAAATGGGAAATGCCATCAAAATAAGACTACCAGTATGGTATGCCATGGTCTATAGAAGGTGTAATTGTCTATATTGTGAGTGTAACTATAGAAGGCAAGTTTAAAGAATGGAATATAATTATTCATTTACCTGTTGACAAATAATTAGGCTCAAGGATTGGATGCTCGGTAGGGTCTGAACTCTTCAGCTTCAGCTTTCCTACACTGGTACTTCGCATAGGGCCAATATGGACCTGTAACAATCCCAAAAAGATACATGGTATATGGCATCTAGAGGTTCATTATAAAATAACTAATGGGATTCATAGAAACTTGGGGTTGCATGAGTTATTTAGACACTGCATGGTTGATTTAGACAATTATTTCAGGTTTCAATGCTTGGTTTCTTTCGTTACTCACTGGCTTTGAAGTGAAAATCATATCTTGTATTAATTTGGAGCTCTTATATTCAAATGAGGGTAGTTTGTTTAATATTGATTAACAAACACAAGAGTTTCACAAAACCCTTTACAATAGGAAGATGCCTTCTTAGACTTATAGGATGAATTCAGGGGTGAAATCTACTTACCTTCCTAATCGGTTCGGAAGTGTATGTGCTGCGTGCGCGCAGACCCTCTGCGCATGCACAAAACCGTCTGTGCATGCGCAGAGGATAAAAAACAGGTTACTTCCTGGTTAAAACCAGGAAGTAGCGATGACCAGGCGGGTGGGCAGAGCCTTGCACTGCCATTGCTACCAGTTCTCCGAACCACTGCCCGCCATCGATATCGGTTCAGTTGAACCGGTCCGAAAAGGGAGCATTTCACCCCTGGATGAATTACATTGTCTATACTTATTGAAAGAGAACCTATGTCATCTCTGGTTAAGCCTTCTGGCCACCAACAAAGGGATTGGGAACTATTTCCAAAAGTACAATATGCTTCTTTAATTATATGAACAAATGAACAAATATATTCCAGGAAAATATTTCTGTTCAGTGGATATTCTATGTAGTAATTGGTATTACTACTCACCTGATAAGCTTCCAACTGTGAAGCAACTCGCCCATGGTCAATCACCTGAGAAGGGAGGAAGTGGAACTGGATATCTGGGTGAGAAATGCCTGGACGACTTCTTATAAATCCACCAGTTTCTAAATGGGCAGTGGCTCCATCTCCTGAAAGGTGGAACACAAACACCAGATACATAAATAATGAAAATGGAAGAATGAGGATTTCAAAAGATCATTTTACATTCCCTGTATTTTATATTACATTCTGCTTTAAACATTCATCACACACAGTAAAAGTTGTGTCTAAGTCTCATTACCTTTCTGGTTGCAGTTTGGCTCACAGGGCATAATTACATAACACAATAAATAACGTAACACAAAATATGTTTTACAAAGCAAGAGTGTTAGAGTCACATATGTTAATTCAAAACAAACCCAAATCATATTATAGCTTATGAAATAAAGAGCATGTCTCATTTGTTGTAAAAGCATTCACAGTTCAAATAGGTTTTCTTTTCACCTTAGAAATATAGTTCTTTAATAACATGAAAGGTCAGCCTCTATGATGCTTGCTTGTTATCAGCTTCCATAGTAATGGAGGGAGGAAGATTGGCATTTGGGTAGGGAAGTGAGCTGGAGAGAGATGCTGTATGTGAACAAAAAGGGAGGATTGCTCTCATGTTCTACTGCGCAGCTGAATGGACTTGTTTATACTCAGTCAAGATCAACCGTCCTGGAATACCAGATGGGCAAAAACACCTGAAGATGCACCCCACATGACACCATATGGGTTGGGAATTGGACATTCAGCCTGGGTCCTTGGGGGAAGGGATTTGGGGATACTTTCAATATGTAACTTTCGCGCCTTTTGCTTCAGATCTTGCTTTTCTTTCATTGCTATCATTTCAAACTCAGTAAAAGTACCTCTTCTCTACAAACATGGAGTCGGGGGGTTTTCTTTCTTGGGTTTTGAACGGAGGCACGTCTGACATGAAATCGGATTTGTAATTGGATATAATTGCTTTTATATATTATTTGACAATTTAAAAATATTTAAATATATAAATATATATAATATATATTTTAAATTGCCATAGCTATCATAAAATTATTGCACTTGAGAATGTTATTAACATGGAATAGCGTTAGTACTTTATTAGAGTTATTGACCAGCACACAAGAAAACCAGTGTTGTTATACAACAGTAACAATAGTCATTTGTGCTTCTATTCTAAACATTCTTTGTCTTTCTGCAACAAATCTTAGCATTCTCAGGAATTTCTAGAAACATTAACTTCCTGTTTGTTACAAGTGATTTAACAACTATGCATTTTTAAAAAACCCAGTGAAGCAAAGCTACTTGCAAATGTAGCCTGAACTTTTGAAAAACCCTTGATTTCCTTATCTGGAATGAAAGTGTGTCAAATGAATCATCTACAAGAAAAATCTATTATGAATGGACACATTCATTAAAGCTTTACTTTAAAAGCTGATTTTATATCTCTAGCAAAATGAGAACGCAACAAGATATAATTCTAAATCATACCTGTGGATTTCCAGAACCATTCAAGCCCAATTTTGATCATCTGAAGAGGCTTTTGTGATTTATAGAGTGTTACAGGTTGAGTGCACTTTTGCTGTATGTACACTTCCAAATGATCTTGGAGATTTTGGCCAACCCCTAGTAGAAATGACAAGAAATGTCCAATATATGTACACTACAAATATTTACAACTATATTTACAAACAATGGAATTGGGATAAAATTTGGTGTCAAAAGCAGGAAGTCCTTTCAAGTGCCCATGACAGCACCTCTATAAATGATATTGATCTTTACTGGGATTATGTGACTACTAAGAAATGGATTCATGTCATCCTAGGAAAGGACACAACTGATTTAAAGAGTTCTTGACAGAGGCTGTGTGAACATCTCAAACACCTTTTACTTTCAAATCCAACACAACGTTACACGGAGTTATACTGAATCTATCATACACACCTGAAAGATGGCAGACAACAGGGATTCCTAATTTTTTTAGATCATCTGCATTTCCAACCCCAGATAGCATAAGTAACTGTGGAGAATTTATGGCGCCACCACTTAAAATAACTTCCTTACTAGCAAAAACCTGAAATAAAATAATAGCAATGTAATCAGACTAAATTTTGACAGACCAAAGCCAATACAAAATGATGTTATTGATTTATAGCCCTCAGTTTTCATGCTCATGTTATAGCCAGAAATTTTGTAATCTAGACAATTGAATTTATTAAAATATGCTCTATCATATATTTTTAAGTAAACTTTCCTCTTAAGCAATACTAATATTTCTTGTCTATCCAAACTTATTTGCTAAACTTTTCTCTTTGTTAACATAAAATTATTCTTTGAATCAAAGGTTTTTATTAGTGCAAATAATGTATTATTCTCCTTACAGATGCCTCTTTTCCCCCTAAACTGTATCTCATGTTACTCAAATAATCCCATTAAAAAAAATTGCTTTGTATTATCAGCCAAAACAATAATTTCATCACTTATCAATGAAAAAGAATCCACATTCTGAAGATCAAAAAAAATATATTGGGTTCTCACATTCTTCTATTGAATAGTCATCTGGCAGCACAAATCTGCAAATGACTAATGATATCCTTTATTTCTCTGAAAAAGAATTATCCCAGAATGATGATCTCTTTTCCTTCATCTTTTATCATCCTTCCTAATTTAAAGTTTACAACAATTAAGTTTTACTGTATTTTATTACAGTACTAGCTAATCACTGAAAGAATAATAGTGGTCTGCAAGAAACAGTGGTACTGAAAACAATACAGCACTGAAAAATTTAGCTAGATTTATCCATTTATAGTGTGGTTAATTACATAGTACAATTTTAACAATGTAATGCATTCTTCAAAAACTTCCACACTACATTTTTATAGTACTGCAATTATAGCATAGGAAAACAATTTGTCTTATGAACTGCCAACATTTTTTATTTAAAGAAAGAGTAGAAATAAACTATTCACTTCACAATTGACAAGAAGTCATCATTAAAATTTCCTAATTTTAAGCCTGGAACTATTGCATTTGAACTTTTTAATAAATGAGCTGGATCCAGAGGTGAAAGAATTGCATCCAGAGTTGTGGATATCACTAAGTAAAATAACTCAAAACACAAAGTATGTGTGAAAGTTCCAAATTAGTATAGTGAAGGGCCATTCAAAATAGCAGGGCAGTTTCAAGATACCAAAAAGTCAATTATCAAAGAAAAAAAAAACCTGAAGATTCATAAAATCATCAGATCTGTTGATCATGTAATCACATTTACTATGCTATAGTCCTGGTGGTGCAATGGTTAGAATGCAGTACTATGGGCAAACTCTGCCCTCAGTCTGGAGTTTGATGCCAACTGACTCAAACTTGACTCAGCCTTCCATCCTTCCAATGTCAGTAAAATGAGGGCCCAGATTGTTGGGGCTAATATGCTGACTCTGTAAACTGCTTAGAGAGGGCTGTAGAGCACTGTGAAGCAGTATATAAGTGCTATTGCTATTGTTATGCTGATTACCATACAGTTTCACAGTATTTGTCCTTTGTCATCTGACTGGAGTCCATTAAATAGGAGTAAATTTTGATGTGATTTTTACTTTCCTTTAAAGTTCTTTCTTTCTCTCTTTTTAAAATATTAGAATGATAGGACTCTCAATGAAAGAAATACCTATTTTCAAACCAGTATGGATTTCATTTCTAGAAGCTGAGAGGGGTGGGGGACTGTTAACTCAAAATAAATGGAAAACTGAAATTAACCCCATCTGCAGAATGGAGTGGTACCCAATATATTTTGATTAGGTTACTGCAGTGCTTTCTTGATATGGACTTAAAGTCTCAGTTGTATTTTGCTTTTATTTCAACAATAAAAGAACCTTTACTACAATTCTAATGAGCCAGAAATGAAAATTTAGTACAAGTTGATTGCTAGTTGATTTTCTTTTCATAGTTGAAGAAAGAATACTGTACATTCTTACCTTTTTTTTTTCTCCATTTTTAATATACTCAATACCAATGGCTTTGGTCCCCTCAAATAAAACTTTTGTAACAAGTGTGCTGACTTCTGTAGACAGGTTTGGACGTGATAAAGCAGGACGAAGATACGCACTAGCTGTATTCCACCTTTTACCTACAAAATACATGTTTTTATTGTAACAGTAACCATAATAATGTATGTTATCTCAGTATGGTAAACTGCTCCAGGAAAATCTGGTTTTAAATTTTTAATGAATAAAATAAATACCAAAATAATTTTATCTGTTCTATTGTGATTATATATTAACATTCTTTAAAGTTATTACTGTAGTCCACAAGATTCATCAAGCCAGAGCAATAATGCAAATTTTTAAAAAGACAAAAATGCTAAAACAATATAAAAAAAATTAAAAACAACATCCTGAATCCCTTTCTGAGAAACAGAAAAAAAGTGAAGACTAACTGCAAGTCATCTGCAAATGGAGTCCATTTCATAGTTTGGGAAAAATATTTTACTACATGCCTGATAGGCAAGTTTTTGAAAGTGGAGAAAAGGCCACTTCTGATCCAGACAGTCAGATAATCTGTAAAATAACCAAGTCCTAAATCTTAACAATTTCTCAAATGAAATATAGTAGTACCTTGGTATTCATTGTTAATGGGTTCCACGATGTGCGATGAATAGCAAAAATGATGAGTACCAAACAAATTTTTCCCATAAGGAATAATGTAGTGAGCCCCAAGGCAGCTGACATCAACAAGTTGTAGCTTGTGCATTTAGTACCAAACAAATGATGAGTACCAGGACAAAATGCATTGAGTACCAAATTTGATGAGTTTCAAAGCAGTTAAGTACCAAGATACCACTGTATATTAAACTGTGAGCCCTCTGTCCACAAAAAAAGACAACCAGATTTTTCAGTGAGAGGGATCTTATTGTGATATCATACACCAGGGGTCTCCAACCCCTGATCTGTGGACCTCCACCGGTCCACAGCATGCTAGCAACCAAGGCTGTGCAAACAAGTGAAGCCCCATCCGTGGGATGCAGGCAGCATGCAAAACCATGTCCTCTCTGGTCCGCAGAAAAACCTTTCTCCACGGAACCGGTCCTTGATGTCTAAAAGACTGGGGGGGCACTGCCATACACCATTTACAAGCCTGATGTTTCTGCTGCTATATGTGTGGGTAGAAACCAATTCAAAACCCAAATCTCAGTCTACCTCTTCAGTTGATTGATTGTACATTTAACATTGCCTTGATTTAGTTTGTTTACTTCTCTAGCTTGATATTGAGGAAGATAATGTTAGAGCACATTGAGACATTCCATGCACTCAGATTACAATATTGTATCAGATGTGATACTGATGATGCCTCTTTCTAAAATTCTGGATGAATTCTTCCTAGCAATTCCATACAGAATATTAAATAACTGAAAAAGGCCAAGACAGAGCCATGTAGAAAACTGTATCGCTTGTATCAAATAATCTCTCTTTGGATATTACACTGAGAAAGTCTGGAATCACGTTGAAGAATGCTGCTAAAGTTCAACTCTATTGGAGAGTCCATAAGGATAGCATGGGATTAAAGGCCAACAAGAGGTTTCAAGAGAGTAGGGCGGCACTCAGGTCATTCAGCTTCTAGCAAAAAATCTACCAAACTAATTAGAATGGTATTAAATCAACATGCATCCAAATGCATAAGGGGCTGTGTCAGCTGCCACCTCATACTCACTTGTGCTTCGATACCATGTGCTGACAGTCTGCCATAGACTATGGGGATGGGAGTGGGGATGCTTGGGGGAAAGTGAAAGTAAAGGCTGCTTGGGGAAAGCGAGAGTAACTGTTGCATCACCCCCCCCCCCCAAACTCTGCTTGCTTTATCTACCCAGAATGGTGTTTCAGGGTCACCTGGCTGGGAGGAAAATCACAGCTGCATACCAACCTACCCTGGAAGTGACCGTTCTGAAAACATCTTGCTTGAACCTGATTGGTCATGTGGGGGGGGGACAGTGACTGGATGCAGCAAAAGGAGGGAAAAGTAGAATTTAGGGATTTTGGCGTGCTATTCTCACAATTCTGGCTATGAACTACTACATTGTACTTGATTTCTAATAAAACTACACCTGTCTCAACAAATGGAGCCAAGGCAGGGGTGAAATCTAAAATTTGTTACTACCGGTTCTGTGGGCGTGGCTTGGGGGGGTTTAATGTGACTGGATGGGTGTGGCTATTTTTTTTTTTTTACCTTTAAAACCATTTTTTACATGTAAAACCATGTAAAAAAATGCTTTCAAAAGGCTCTGACGATCTCAGCCGAGTTGCCTGATCGGCAAGCAACTCAGCTGGGATTGTCAGAGCTTGGATCATCAGAGCCATTTAAAAGAAAAAAGTTTTTTTCTTTTAAGTGGCTCTGATGATCCAAGATAAGTTGCCTGATTAGCAGGCAACTCAGCTGGGATCGTCAGAGCTTGGATCGTCAGAGCCATTTAAAAGAAAAAAAAGGCTCTGATGATCGCGCGGCTCAGCTGGGCATGGGGAGCGGGGGCAGGGATTGCTACCGGTTCTCCGAACTGCCCGCCGCCATTGCTACCTACTCGCCCGAGCCAGTCCGAACTGGGAGCATTTCACCCCTGAGCCAAGGATTGTTTCTGTTTAGAGGCTTAAGTTTGTGTCAGGTATGACAGACTGTTATGATTTTATTTAACATTTCCCATAAACAATGGGTGACAAATGCCTATAAAATCTATAAAATGCCTATAAAATATAGCAACAATGTAGATTTAAGGCCAGTACTGTCTGGCACACAGTACTGGCCTTAAATCTACATTGTTGCTATATTCTGGGTTTAATTCAGGCATCTTTTTCAATTTTAACAGCTGCCATTGTGGACAATTACAATTATCTAAGGATCGAGCAGAAATAGTTTTAAGTTACAATTCTGGATTTGTATGCCAAATCTTTTGCCTTGGTAAAAGAAGTATCTACCTTTCCACACAACCTTTAAAAATGAAACAGGTTAAACGAAAACCAGATGGTCAATGTGTGATCATTCAGTTGTTGCTCTACTGTGTATTTAATGTGGAAAGAAATTGAGCTGTCAGCCAAAATAAACATTTCCAGCGAACCAGCAAATAATTGAAGTTAATACTGGCTATGAGTTTATAATTTATTTATTTATTTATAAAATTTATAGGTTACCCATCTTACCTCAGGGTAATTCTGGGCGGCTTACAATAATAAAAAATAAAAACTATATAAATGAAAAACATAAATAAATTAGTATAATCCCACCTTCATATTGATTGATCAAGATTAAGCATTTCCTCGTGGGAACTTTGTTAGGTATTATTTATAGGCACTATATTGGCAGGAGAAATACTTCAACTTTGATTTTTGTCCAGAGCATTTTACAAGACAGAGATACTCATCAGAAACATTAATTTTATGATATATCCTAAAATGTCAGTTCTTCCATAATGAATTTTTAAAATCAATTGTTACTTGGTATAAGGTTTATGCTGCAATTTATTTTATTCACAGTTGTACTTTGAAAGGAAGAGTTAACTTGAATACAGCAGCTTCTGCGGAAAGTATCAAAGCAAGCAAAATGGAGGAAACAGCTTTAGGTTGCAAACAGTGCTCCTTTTGAACACGTGTCAATGTCACATATGCATTTACAAGGGGACAGGCTTGCATCACAACATCACTTCTGTCATGTTGCCTGTTTTGACACATTCCTCTGGAAGCTGCTGCTTTTAATTTAATCCCCAAAAGAATCTATGCTGAGGAAGCACTGTGGCTGATGCTATCAACCGTCAGACCAGGAATAAATATATCAGTCACTGTGTTGGAAGTTTAACGCTGAAAAGTTCACACTCTAATAATTACATTTATAAAGTTTCTCAATTTTCTATTTATATAATTTTGAAGAATATTCCAGTTCACACTAATTTATGGCGATAAGATTAAATAAAATTATTTACAATAATCTTAATATTGGTAGTTCTCGATTCACAATACTTGTTTATTGGTCATTGAAAGTTACAACGGCACTGAAAAAATTGACTTGCAAAGGTCTTCACACAACCGTCTCAGCATCCCCTCAGTTACATGATCAAAATTGGGTGCTTGGCAAATGGCATATATTTAATACAATGGTTCCTGTGTCCCAGAACCATGTAATCACACTTTGCAACCTTCCCTGCTGGCTTCCAACAAGCAAAGTCAATGGGGGAAGCTGAATTTGCTTAATGACCATACATTCAATTAGAGTCGCTCTATGATGGAGATGGGCAGTCTCTATAAATGATATATAAATAAATAAATAGGCAACTGCAGTGATTCATTTCACAATAGCAGGAAAAAAAAAAAAAGGTTGTGAAACTGAAACCTCTGGTCTAGTCCAACCTCTTTCTCAATGCATGCTATTAGGCCCTTAAAAGAACCCACCAGCAATTATGGGCTTTTTTCATTATGAAAAAGTTTCCAAACCATTATAAGTGTTTACGAAGACTGGTGTTCATGGCTACTACACAACATGGCTTCCAAACTGAATGTGTCAAAGCTAACCTTTATATATTGTCATATCCATCCAGCCAAAGCCTTCTTGTTGAAAACCATTCATATCGTCTGTAAAAGGGTACCCAGCTTGCTGAGCTGCATCCAGGAATGCGCAGTGAAGAGGGTTTTTTGTTTTTCCCCTTGACACATGAAGTGGGCCATCCCCTCCTCGATAAAGATCAGCCCCCAACTCATGAGTTTGTGCTTTCTTAAAATACGGCAAACAGAATTCATAGTCCCATCCAACAGCCCCTTCTTTACTCCACCTGTTATAATCTTCTGCATGGCCCCGAATGTATACCATGGCATTGAGGGATGAGGAACCACCCCAGACTCGTCCTCTGGGCCAGTACAGGATCCGATTATCCATGTGTTTTTGGGGTGTTGTATGGTAGTACCAATTATATTTCTCATCACAGAGATTGTAAGTTAAAGCAGCAGGCATATGAATCTTCCACAATAATTGTTTGCTACCTAAAACAGTATCTTTTGGACCTGCTTCAAGTAGCTTCACAGTGTTGTGAGGGTCTTCAGTCAATCGGTTGGCTAAAACACATCCTGCAGACCCAGCTCCGACTATTATATAATTGAAAGAGTCCATATTTTTAGAATTAACTGGAGAGGATGCTTGTGAAAATCTCATCCTTTGTCCATTGAAAGCTTTTGAACTCTTCAATATACTTCTTTTGAATAATTCTTTGTGGGCTTGACAGATAAAGCCATGCTTTTGAACACCTTTGATTAAGAAAGACATTGTTTCCTATGTTATTTCAGATGTAGTCAATTTGGGTCCAAATATTCTGACCTAAAAAGGAAAAAAAATGATCTTAAAGTGATATATTAATATATAGTAATGTACAATATGAACTATATTTAAGTCACTGTATCATTTAAAATGGCTTAAATCATACATTTTAAGCAAAATTGAAATATTGGGAGAGGCAGAATAAAAGACATAAAATTTGAATTTCTTTTAATGATTGCTAAGTTAGTGCACGTTACTTTGAAACTTTTATTGCCATTGAAAAACGTCTTCACTTTATGGATTGTTAAACGTAATACTTTGTAGTTCCTCACTCGCATTTCATCCAATTGTGACAAAACTCATCTGTTACTTTGCATTTCTCAAAAGCCAGACCACTTTCAACATTACTTCTTATTCACTAGTTGTATTTCTCTTTTTTATAGACTTTCTGGAGAACTGTGGGGTATCAGGGGAATGGAAATGTCCGAAGTAGGTTGGTATGAGTTCTTTCAAAAAGACAAAACTAAGTTTGACTTATATATTTTGGTTTTTTCCCCCATTCTTTCAAACCATCCCACTTTCTTCTCCTACCCCATTTTTGGGCACTGATCCTCCCCATATGTATTCAGAAGCATGCATTAAATCCAATTAAATCCAATATGGGTTCAAACGTCCAGATGAGGACTGTGGAGAAAGGTCACTCCATGCAATGGTCCTAGTCCTCAGGCTATGCAAAGCAGTAGTTTTTTTGTAGGTTTCCTCCTCGAGCCAGGAGCTATTGTTTGTTTTTATTTACTGCATTGAGCTCTGGAGTTGCAAGGCAGCAGACATGGTGTATCCCCTCATTTTATCTTCTTGCTAACCTCTGAGGTTAGTTAGTAGTGTGTGAATGATTCCCTTGATCAAGGGGGAATTTGAATCTGTCTCTCACCAGTCCTTGTCCAATATCCAGCACAGTAGAGAGATTGCACTCCCCTTTAAATCTCAAGTTTTAATAACTGAAGATGCATGTTTAAAGTCCTGCTTAAAGTCCTATTTAAAGAGGTTTAAACAACCAAAACAGGCAAACTCTGAAATGGAGATTTCAGAACGATACTTCTAATTTTAATTGATTTTTCGGCAAATGAAGGGGAAGGGGCGAGGGCGACGCCAATAATGACAAAAACTCTCACACAAGTGCTTTGGATTCTTTGTTCGGTTAAAGCTTTTGATTAATCAAAATGATGATACCTGCTACGGCAAACCCTTCGTTCACATCGCCCACCCTCCTTCGCCCCCTAGCCCAAAAGGTCCCGGCATCTGTTCCACGGGCTAAGAAAGCCGGCCCTTCCTTTTCCTGAGAACTTTCCCTCAATCAGGGAAGGAGGGAGGGATTTGTACCCGTTGCACAAGAGAAAAGCAGCTTCTTTTTAAGGCCGCCTGAATTCCGCAAAAAGCTCCAACTCGGCTCGCTGGCCCTTGAGCTTTGAAACGGGGGGCGGGGCGGGGCGAGGGCGGGGGCGGGGACAACAGAGATCGCGTTTCTCTGGCAACCCAACCCACTCCGCCATGCCGAGCGTTCTCTCTCCCTCTCCCCCTCCCCCCCCCCAACTCTGCCTTCTTCGAGCAACGTCCTCTGCCAACGCAGCCCCGCCCTGCCGCCACGTGCTACTTCATCCACTCACATGGGCTAAGCTTGGCGCGCGCCGCTCCGTCTCCCGGGGGTCCTGGAACTTCACTTCATTCCTCGCAAAACTCCCACGGACCGGGGCTCCTCGCGCGGCCGTGAGGAGGAGCGGAAACTTTCGAGCGCCGACTTTCTGCTCTGCTGACGGGCATCTGCCCAGTCCAAAGAGCAACCGGGCAGGTACTAGAAGGAGGCGGGCTCCTGCGGGGGGGTTGGACTGCCAGCCCAGGACCCTCCGAATTAGAGAGATAGAGGCGTCCCGTTCCTCTCCTCCCCCTTTTAGTTCCTGGAAGGAGTGCGCGGAGAAAGGTGCGGGATGACATTACTAGGCGGGCCAGCCCTCCCAGGTGTAGGGATCGCTCGCAACGCCTCTTTGTACAGTAATGTAATTCGCTCTAATCTTGATTGTAGGAAATATGACTTCTGCAATAGAGTAGTAAATGTCTGGAACACTTTTACCTGATCCTGTTGTTAGTCTCTCTAAATACCTTTTACCGTAAACTGTCTACCGTGGACCTTTTATGTTTCTTAAGAGGTCCCTAAGGGGGCGTGCATAAGCGCACCAGCGTGCCTACCGTCCCTGTCCTCCTGTTCCCATTTATATGTACTCATTGTATGTGTTTTTGGCTATGTTTTGCTTATGTATTTTATTTGTGCCAATTTTTTTCATGTGTCCATGTCTATGTCTATACTGTTACTTGTTTCCTTGTACTTGTTGACAGACAAACAAATAAATAAATGGCCTCCGAGTCTGACGGCAGGTTCGTTGCAGAGAAGCGGCTTGAATAAATGCCTTTTTTTCTCCACCTCATTCCTCACCTGCATCAAAATGAAAGATTTTCCAGATGAAGGCATAGGTTTCTTTCAAGTTTTTCAACTTCCCCTTTCCATGCTACAGTGCTCCATGCTCTTACAAAGAGTAATAAGCTCAATAAATAAATTAATTTTAGTAATTTCAGACAACTTGATTCTTTGGGTCTTGACTTTAAAAAAAAAAACTTCTGAAACTATTTTTGACAACTTATATCTTTTAATTTATCAATCCTGGTGTGGAAGGATTGACCCCTTCCCTACTTCAAAGTTCCCCTCCCCCATTTAACTACACAAAAGGATACTTTTTTGTAATGTTTAGCGGGTAAAGTTTAGTCTTAATTCATTAGTGCATGTATAAAACTGATAATTGGAAATATAATAAAAGCTAGAGTGAAAATGCTGCTTTATCTTGTCAAAATCCTTTTCTTGTTACTTTATCTTGTCAAAGTTACAATGGCTGCCCCCTGGTTATATGTTGCATTTTGGCCACTAGGCAACTAGCTCACCTTTACAGCTGTTTGTAGCACCTTGCAGTCATGGGACCATGATTTGCAACATATTTTTTGCCAGTTTCCAATATTTACTTTCAGTTTCTTGTAGAAACATGCATTAGGGAAAATCAATTTGCTTAAGAGCAGCCACAAAAATATGGTCTCTCATCAGGTAATGCCTCAACTAATGAGTGCAATGACTTACGACTATAATTCCAGGGTCAATTACAGTCATTAGTTTAGGATTACCTGTACAGCATTCATCAACTTTAAAATACCCTGCTACTTCTACCAGCTAGAAAGACTGCAGTTGCTAGCAGAACTAAAATGAGAAATGAAATGTAGCTTATCTTTGTATTCAAACAGATGTTAAATATTCTCTTATTCTTGACTTAAGTTAGTTATGTAAATCACAGAAAGTCAGATTTTCCACTACTATTGGGTTTATGTCTGCTATAGAGAAACAGGAGATAAGAATAGGAATTTACAGCACTTCTTTAACAGTAAATGCTTTCCTTTCACATCCCCTACACCCATTATGTTAGAGAAAATGTGTTACTACAGTCCTTTTCATTTGCATAATCAAATACAATTCATTTTCCTATGTGAACATTCAGATAGGTAAATTCTGAGTCTCTAAACCATACCCTGAAGTGTGACAAAAACAGGTTTACAATATTGACTTCTGTTCTGGAGAACTATTACAGATATTTTCATATTATGAAAATGGCCATGTTCATCTGAAGGATGCATTCCTACACATCAAAAATATCTGAAATTATAATGTATCCTTAATTTAATTCTGATCTTTACCCTAACTTTTATTATCTGAATCTTTACTCAGAAAAAATAGACCATATTTGATTGTTTAACACTGAGCTAAAATATTCAAATCAAATCAAACCTTTATTGTCAATGCACAACATGTGTACAATGTATACACAACATGTGTACAATTAAGGCTTATTTTTATGCGAAGGTAGAGGGACTTTACCTGATTGAGTTTTGCTGAAGTCTCAAAACTAAGTTTCCATGTATGCAAATCTGAAAGGTTATATAGCTTTCTTTATCGGGAAGATTATAACTGAATAATATTTATTAATTAAACTTGTATGCTGTCAGATTCCCCATCACAGTAGAATATCCATATAGCATAGGCTAATAAGCCAATATTTGATCAATAATACATTGCATTTAAAAATGTAAGGGTCAAAAATGAACCTTGGATTATTGGATACCTGAACAAATAGTCTTGCATATTTGACTAAAATAGGTACACAAGTTCAAAACAGATACTCTACCAATCTTTTAGAAAGGTTCTATTTATTCAATTGTCACTTTTTTCTAAATGTATGGATCTAAGGCCCCAATAATATTTTATGCATTTTTTTTCAACAGTAGCCAAGTAATATATCTGATGGAACAGATAATTTATCGGAACATAAAATTAAAAGGTAGTTCTCATTTGAGTTTTATAACAAGTTATTCATTCATAAATGAGATAAAATACTTAAAATTGATTTGCATTTTACAACATTCAAAGAGGTACATCATTTTATAAAACATTCCTTAAAAATATATTTGGTGACAATGTGAAGATGAAGAGATTTGTTGTATTATAAACTTTGGGATTGGGTGTACTTATGTGGACTCAGGTGCAAATATATCTTTTTGTCATCTTTTTGGAATTCAGGGTAATATTGTGGTCTTTGTGTAATATTAAGAATTTTACAGAATTAGTTTAGTTCTCCACTAAAAGTTGCACAAGTGACTTCAATTTTGAATTTTTTTACAACCTGATAAAGTAGGTTAGGATGAGGAGAAGGAAGTGACCAAGTAATGTTTTGAAGTTGAGCTTTCATGTAGTCTACAGTCAAAACACTAGCAAAGCATATAAGCACATATTAGTGTATTGGCTGTGCACCAGGGATACTATAGTAAAAACTCAATTTCAAGAATATAGGATACAATATAGTATATATTGAATATACCATATCATTAAAAAAAGGTACAGCTAATTAAAAATTATGAACGAATGTTGAAAAAAAATATTGATGATAATAATACCATAATAAAGGGAAAATACAGGAGGCACCATTGGCAGCTACCTTGTTTCCTCTTGAGTCCTGCTCCCTCACCCTAAATTTCTGCATTCCAGCCTGAAACTAAATAATGCAATCAATGCATGTTAATACTTTTGACTGTTTTATTTAAGTTACCCCACCCCAGGACTCCCTTAACACCCTCTGAAAATTAAGAGGGCGAAGTTGAAGACATTAGTAAAGAGGTGCTGCTCTATCAGCGTCCACGACTGGTTCTTTAGCCTGAGAAGCCTGTAAATTCTGGCACAGTGTTTCTCAACCTTGCCAGCTTGACAATATGTGGACTTCGGTTCCTAGAATTCTCCAAACAGCATTCTGGGAGTTGAAATCCACTCACCTCCAAGCTGCCATGGCTGAGAATCGCCTAGGGAGGCTCCTCGGTTGCGAAAGGCAGCGTGCGACCGGATTCTTATCTCTTTCTCTTCTAAACCAAATTGGCAGGGCTCCCTCTGACGGAGCTATAGGTTGCGGTGTGGCGCGGGGCGGAGGAAAGATATAAATGCGGCGGGAAGGGAAGCCAAGAGGATTAGCTGAGTCGTCTTCCTCAAGAGGCGAAGCGACAAGAGCGAAGCGGGTAGGCTAGGAGGCAGCTCCTAGAAGAGCCGGGCCGGCATGAAGCCTGCGGCGTGGGTGCTGCTGGGCTGGGTGCTGAGCGGGAAGAGCTTCCAGGGAGAAGCCCAGCCGGTAAGCGATGCCCCAAAAGTACCTGCGCTTTTTCTTCCCTGCGTTGGCTTCCAGCCTTGCCCCTCCCCTGCTCCCCGCAGAAATTCGGGAGGTTTTGAAGAAGTTCAGGCATTTGAACTTCTGCCTGGAAAGTGGCTTTCAAAAGGTTGAGCCTTCGTCCGCTTAGGAGATGTTTGGTTCCCAGGCAGGGCTTTGGGCGAACCAATTCTGCTGAAGACTTCAGCAGAAATACCTAAGATATGCCTTATCTAATTTGTATTAGTTGAAATATCAGCAACAGTCTGTTATCATAGCATGCTTTAGAGAAATTACTTAAAAAAAAACAAGAACGGAATTAGCCTCAGCTTGGTGCAAATAAACTTGTGAAAGACTGAATTCTGAAATTAGGAACTGTTTTTGAGTAAAAGTGGTCAGAGATTGGGGATGAGATGTTTTCTTGATGGACTTGTAAAAAGGCCAATAATTTCAGGGTTCAAATACATATAATGATACAAACAAAATTTAAAGATCAACATTCGGCAGAAAACAGTATTCTTCTTGTTTAAAGTATTCTTCTCGTTTAAATCGCTGTCCTTAATTAAAGGACAGCTATTTAAAAAGAGCCATGGAAAATTATATGATTCCTGCTGCAAGATATCTTCCATTATCACTGGCATGCTATTATCTGCATCCCAGCAAGTTATGAGTTTAATTAATATTTTTTTTTAAAAAAAAAAATTTAAATGCCATATCCATAGCTAACAGTAGATTGGCTTCTTAACCCATTAGTTTGGGACCATACTTCACTGTCTAATGTTTAACATCCGTTTTGCCAGTGGTTTTTTTTAGGATTGAAAAATGATGAAGATGAAAGAGGAATGAGTCCATTTACCCAACTATGAACACCTTAGAGGAGAGGTGGAATATAAATGTAATCATTAATACATCAGCATTTCCAAATCTTTTTAGTACTCAACTGGCTTGATCAGTCAGTCATTTCTATAGCTGCTCATCTCTATCAGTGACTCTGGGCAGCTTACAATTTTCCTAGAAAGTAACATTCTATTTATTACATTTCCTTTTCTTTTAATCCTGGTTTTCTTTTTCATTATAGCATATCGAATGCTATGAAGAAGATGGTATGTACAAATAAGGTGTGGTTTTAGGTGTTAAAATTGTTAAAGTTCTGTTGCTTGTATTGGACATTCATGCACCCCATTGCCATTGTAGGTGGTTTAAAATATCAATATATGACGTCTTTGTGGTCTTTTTAATCAATGTGCATCAAACAAGCATACTCATCATATGCCTGCTTGACTTTTGCCCTTCCTTGACTAATTAGGCCAGACAAAGACCACAGAGGCCACAGATGGCAATCAGTGCCTCACAGAAGGAAGAAAAGAACGGAAGTCTCCAGCCTTATGTCTGTTGTAAAGCCTCTTGCGAAGAATCCTTTTCTAGAGTCCACAGAGTTGAATAATATCTGATCAGTTTGTCATTCCTGGAGATAATGTTTAACCTTTTCCACTCCAATGCTTTGCATAAAGCAAACTAAATCAATAATGCTTAAAAAATGCAGTGATGTTGATTACTCTGTAAATAAATACTAGTGACTTTCTCAAGGGAGTTGACTTTAGAACATGACATTCTTTTTAATGTTATACTGTGATAGTATTACTATTAATATCTTCAATTGTGAATTAGTAGTGGAAGAATTGAATGAAGAAAAAACAAGAGATTGGCAGGGAAGGATGAAGTCATGACATAGCTTATACTTCCTGAAAGGTATTATTGAAATGCAGCAGGTATATAAAACGGTGCATAGGAAAGATGAGTTTGGATTTTGCATGAACTGTATAATGTTTTCCAGGACCCCAAGTTCACATTTCCAATATTTGATGGAAAAAAATTAAATTTCAGTGTAAATATTTGCACTTTGAAAAAATTAATGTCATTCCTAAGCAAGAAAAATTGTTCATTTTCTGAATCAGAATATATTCTCCTGGAAGTTTTAGCCATCATAAGAACTTAAAACAGACATACAATGAGCAAATGATCTTGGAATCACATTTCAAACTGTTTAGCACATGGAAATTTATTGATAGCAAGCAGGATGTTTCTGCAGGCTAAATTAGTACACATACATTTTTGAGTGATTTTTATTCTTCTTAAACCTCCTTCAGGAAAGGTATGCGGTAAAATGGCTGCCAAAGTCTATCAAGAGATCTTTAATTCTAAATCTTCTCACTTGGAGGAAGGTGTAGGATAGCCAAAAAAGAGCCATACTGCAGCTGGACTTTTACTGGCAAACTCTCCAGTCCAGCTCCTATAGATGTCGATTCTGTGGCTGTTCGCTTTTCTGTACCCCTTCCAAAAGGGTAGCCAGGGTAGCCGAGGCAGCAGGCAACTCTAAATGATGTGTCCACCATTGGTGTGGATTTTTCTGGGGACGAGTGGCGGTGTTCAGAGAAGGAAGAGTAACTCATCCAAGGCTTCAAGGCTAGTTGGGCCAGCCTAATAAACTGGAGGTTTTCCCTGCAAATATACTCACTCCTCACTTTCATTCTTTGCAAGGGCCTCATCCTGAGTTGGAACAAGAACATAAATTCACACCAGCAGATCTTTTTAATATCAGCATCAAGATTGTTGAAATACAAGGAATGTGTAACTTCAACATAACTTGGATCCTTAATGCAGATGGTAAATTTCATTATTTAAGTAATAGGCCGATAAATGTTTTGTATTAAATATAACAAATACTTTCCTATATAATGAATACTGTAATGCTCACTTGAAATATGTCCTCTCTATCTTAATTGGGAAGTAAGCAATGTTGTAATTGTCTTGTTTTAGTTCCTGAAGGCTGTGGGTTTTGGATGGAGAACAACAGGTTTTAGCTAATCCCTGATAAAACTAAGTAGCTCTGGCATTTTGGGCCTTCTGGATCTAGGACTTTACCATCTTTGATAGTGGATAAGGTGGCACTACCTATTCAGACCTGGTGGACAATCTGGAGGGCCTAAATTCACGATTCCTGCTCGTGGATCAAGTGGCAGTTGTGGTTGGGAGAGCCTTTGTACAAGTTCATTTTATGTGATAGTTGCACCCTTTCCTTGATCATGAGACTGTGCTCAGAGTTACACCCTGGTCATCTGCAGAGTGAATTGCTGTAACATGCTCTGCATGTGGCTATCCTTTCAAGAACATTTGGAAGCTTCAATTGATGAACAGTGTGGCTGTACTAACAGTTATGTGTGTCCCTAGGATGGCACACATTACACATTTTCTCCATGAGCTGCAATGGTTTCCAGTCTGCTTCTGGATGCAATTCAAGGTGTTGATTTTGGCCTATAAAACCCTAAATTGCATGAAATCAGCTTTCTTGAGGAACTGCCTTTTCCCAGTTATGTCTATTTGTCTCATTAGTCCAGCAAGAGGGGTATGCTGCAGGTCTTGCCTGCTAAGGAATTCCATCTGGTGGGACCCAGAAGACGTGCCTTCTGCGCTGCAGTTTTTACTGTCTAAAACAAGGATGTCAAATTCAAGGCCCATGGGCTGGCCCCAGCCTGCAGGGTGCTTAGATTTGGCCTGCAGGACCAGCCTGGAAACAGCAAAGGACCAGCCCGCAGTGCCTCTGCCAGCAAAAACGGAGCTCGGGGGGAGGGGGATGCAGACCACCTGTGCCCTGTTTTCGCTGGCAGAGGGCTAGCAAAACAAACTAAAAACAAAACAAAAGGTGTAATGTTTATTTCCCCTTTTGCATTTGAGCATGCAAGAAGGGACAAAAAAGGAAAAAGGGAAAGAGGAGAAGGAAAGAAGGAAAGATGGGAAGAGAGCAAGGAAGGAAAAATAAGGAAAGAGGGGAAGGAAGAAGAAAGAATGAAGAGGGAAGGAAAAAGAAGAAAAGGGAAGGAAGGAAGGAAGGAAGGAAGGAAGGAAGGAAGGAAGGAAGGAAGGAGATTATAATGAGAGTGAGGAGGGTCTGGGGGAAGTCCTACCTTAGCACTTGGCCACCACAGGTGCCCCTGACATGAGTGACATTGAGCTGGCCACACCCATTATTGCCACGCCATGCCCTGCCACGCTCCCCTGGCCCTCCGAGGTAAAACACAACCCTGATATGTCCCTCAATGAAATTCAGTTTGACACCCCTAGTCTAGAACATTACTCCTCTGTGGCAAGGTTGGCGCAAGCTCTTAAAGTGTGTTTTTCCAGAAACCTTGGGATATCCATGAGAAGGCTGCAAGGTGGTTGTATGTTAGGTGATTGTTCTCCCACAGTCTTGGCTTTTTCATGTTTTTATTCTGATTTAAGCTCAGTCTTTTAAGATTAGTTGTGTTGTTTTAATTGTTTCTGTGTTTGTACACTGCCAGAGTCATGTCCCAAAGGTGTTTTTCAGGAGGCAAGTGGATTTTTTGGCTTTTTCCTTTGAAGACGTTTGGCTTATCATCCAAGAAGCTTCTTCAGCTCTGCCTGGATGGTGGGGAATGGAAGGATTGATATTCCTTGCAGACAGCTAGTCATTTGCATTCTTTTTAGAGAGCCACTGAGGCCACTTGGAAGTTTATCTGTGTCCTCATGGTCACCTGAGTAGTGCATGTGTGTGTCTTGTTTTGGCTACAGGCAGTTTTCTGAGCTGTGTCCCTTCACTGTTGAAGACAGGCGCAGGTTGTTGGCATGGATGAATCTGTGTTGTCTGCATCTCAAACTGAAATGCAAATAGTTCCTGTAGTCTGCAATTTTTCTGGAAATCCGTTCATACTCCCACATCCAATTGGGACAACCATGACCTGGATGACTGAGAATCTCCACAGACTTTAACCAAAGTCATGTTTTGTGAGATGAGCAGCCATATAAATTTATTAAATAAATAAATCAACTCAGTACTAAAAAAGTAAGGAAATATATTTATGCTTTTGACCTGTGCAGTTAAGTTAAGCTAATTAAAATTCAGAATGTGGAAAGCAGTAAAGTTGACCAAAAATTAAAGTTCTTGAGAATAATCCCAAATATGAACTGTGCTGATTTATGTAACTTTTCTCCTGGATTTTAAAAAATATTTTTAAATGTATAACTGTAAAAAGATATGTAAATGGCAAGAATCATTTTGAGATTGGAGCAACATATACGGTAAACCCAACTCAGTAAATAGATAAATGTAATATTGTTAAATTCTCAAGTGATGAGAAATTCCAGGGGAAGCATTATATATCCAGCTTCTTTTTGATAATTCATTTTAATGTCTTTTTTTTATGATGACCGAAGATATTAAAATGAACTTATAATATTTGTTGTATTCTAATATACAAGTGACAACAAACCTACAAGCTCACTATAGACACTATAAATGCAAATCTATTTGGATCTTTGCATTACCAACTCCAAATTGCTGTTATGCTTGTGATAGATCTTTGTCAGACCCCCAGCTCCAATAATGCCACAAGAGGAAAATTGCTTTTGGGGGGAAAATTAATATTAGAAAACAGTAATCTGTTTTGTAGAATTTTCTGTGTCATTAATTAATTTATTAGTAAAAAATTATTTTTTGATGAACAAGTTACTAGTAAACCTAGTCATGATCTGAATCAAGTATCTTGAAGAAATACTGGCTTTAAGATTTTCTGTTGATAGTCTAATCAAATGCACAGTAATTAAATGGCGAACTGACAGAGTAGGAAATGGAATTCTTTGAGCAAATGTGAAAAGTTATTAGAAGAATGTAAATCTCTTTATTGCTGTTCCATATGGCAAAAATATCAAATCGGAAAAAATGACACAGCCTTCTTCTTTCCTTAATATTTTGCAGGCTTCTTGGATAACTGAAAGCACTTTTAACTTTTTTTGGTTTTGCTATGTGTATGTGAACAAAAAGCTTTTAAAACTGAAATATATATTTAATGCAAAATTTATATTCAAATTATAAAAAAATAGGAAGCGTATATGCAAACAGATATTTCCTATTATTTTTTTAATTGGGGGTAGGAGGATTAAAAATATTATACAGTTTTCCCTTGCTGTTTCTGTTTTCTGATTCCAGTCTGATTTGGATCTGCAAAATACTTTGATGACATCTAAAATCCAGCAGGAAGAGAACAAATATATATTTCAGTATTGGATAGCATGTAGATAGATGCATGGAATAGGATGCAGAATTGGCTCAAGATAGTAAAAGTAACCGGAAATCTGTCATTGTATGTCTTTGGGAGATCTGTGGTAGTTGGAATGGCACTGTTACTGATAACATCTTGAAAACAAACTAGAATTCTTTTACAAAATAATTTTCTTGCAGCCAGTATAAAATACTTGAAGGCAACCAAGATATGTGAATTCAATCAAGGCTGTATTCGATGTGACTACTCAGAAGCATTTCAACGTCAAACCATGTCTGAACATCAAAAAGTGAGGTTTTTTTTTTTAAGTTGTGGTTTGCTGCTGTTATGTTGTGCTGCTAAAAGAGGATTTTAGTCAGTTTACTGACCTAATGCAACAGTAAATTATTTCTTTTAAGACAACATGGTGAGTTGGACTAGAAAATGTTTCTGTACAATAGAACAAAAATAGTGTAGCTTATCTTCTGAGCCGAATTGACAAAATCTGGTTTTTATGTAAAATTGTTGTGTGATAAAAATAAATTTCAGTGTTCCAAATGTGCTGAAAGCTTCTGTTCTTTAATACATTTTTTGAAACTGGCTCTGGTTGGTGGATATTAAAGTATCATAAAAATGGAAAATTGACTGAACTATTACATTTCCATTTTGTTTGAATAAAAACCAAGGTGGATAAAAATCAATGATTTTTATTAAAAAAAATAAAATCAATTTTTTAAAAAAATTAAATTGGATTTTTTAAATTTAAATTGGATTTTTAAATTTTTATTAAATTTATTTTAATAAAATGCTTTTGGAGTAAAAATTTATTTAAAAATAGTTTTCTATTGAAGATACATTAATAATTTAGTTTATTCAGCATGAAATGGAGCTTAGTTATATAGCATGAGGCTGTATATTCTGCAGTATTGGGACTGTTGGTGAGTCAACAGCAGGTCAGAGGAGGAGCGGCTTTGGGACAGAGATTACAGTTGCACTTTAAAAATTACGGTTTAAATCAAGTTGATTTAAATCAAGCCTTTTTACTAGTGATTTAAATCATGATTTAAATCAACTTGATTTAAATCAAATCCACCCTCGTAAAAACACAATTTTTCTGAATTTTTTGGTACACTTAAAATCCTACCAAATCCTATGTTGGACAGTAAACAATAATGACCAGTAAATAAATAGTAACCCAATATAAATTTTGAGGCAATTCAGATTAGAAATCAAAATATTATATTATATATATATGTGCATATTTAACACTTACTTAAGTTCAAAGGTTGAATGTTTACATACTTACTGTAGTTTATAGCATGTCAGATTACAAAAGCAATAAAAGAAATAAATCAAAATTATAAAAAACAATAGTACTAATAAATTAACTCTCCCCCAAGATATATGGCAATTAAAGTTAGGGTTGAAGGTCCAGTGATATGAAACTGTCTTTAAAAATTCATAAGGTAAGAAGGAAAAAAAAGCGAAAAAAAAGAAAAACAACCCAGAAAATAGAGAATTTACAAGCATGATAGGACATTTGTTAGTTAAGAATTTTCAATATTTTATAAGTTTTCCATAAATGAAATAACATAATATCTTATACTGATTTTTAAAACTGCAGGTCATTGTTAAAATCAAATTAAATATCAACGATAATAGTAAGTGCACAATAAATCACGAAGAATTATACTACAGTAATTTATATTCAAACATTGAAGAATAAATTCTTATTTAAGAGATCGTTAAAAATTAGAATACTATGGTTTTATTTTAAGATAAATCCAAATTTTGGATGTGGTTCAAGCTGATACATAGAATTATAATTTTAAAAATGATTTTCCATTTGAATTAACTTCTGTGTCAGATTTATGAAGGGGATACTCTTAACAAGCCTTCCCAAAATGGTTTGATCAAATAGCAGATTTAATTCTGGCAAGATAGTGCCTGATATAAACCAGATTTAGACCAACAAACTGCGTTGTGTATGATTTTTGGAAGCAACTGATTTCTAATTTTTCTATTCTGGGCCAATAACCCTGTACTTAGAAAATCCCATTATATATTTTTTTTTATATTGTCATCTTAGTATTTCATTAATGTACCAGATGAAATCAGTAGTGGAAAATGGAGTAAGTGAGGAGTATACAGTATATGCTTCTGGTTTACTTGCATTTCTGGAAGAATATGGTTCAGAAAAAGGAAGCGGATTAGTTCATATCCAAAATTATATAATGTTCAAATACATTTTAATTACAGTGGCAATTCAACTTTGTTGGATTCTCTGTAGAAGAAAATACTAATTACTTCATTGATGCTTACAACCTTCCACCAGCAAATATAGATGAAGATCATTCAAAAATACAGAAACAGCTAACTTCTCCAGGTAACTGGATTAAATAGTATTGATTTACAAATCTTCACCTTTAAATGGCTTCTGTAATTTTAAGGTGATATATATATATAAATTTATAAAACTGTTATACATATAATTAAAAGTAATGAGTCCAGCTGAGCTTTGCTTGATAAATAGAACAAGCATGATATTTAATCTGTTGATTTAGAATGTGTTCATTTGCTCTTCAATGGCTTATACTTTCATACAGTTTTCCTAATCTTTATTTTAATGTTCATAATTTCTAATGCAAAAACTCTTATTTAAATTCAGACTGTGAAGATAATAGCTTGAAATATTGCCAAAACTGTATAGAAAAAGGTAAGCAGTTATTTTCATTAATTCGTTACATTAAGGCTCATTAAAATTTATTATAAAGCATATTTCAAGATATTAAGTGCAATGGGGACCATAAACTATAACTCATAAATCAAATGCAAGGGAATCCAGGGGCACCAAGAGGTCAAAGATACTTGCTATTTTTGGTTAACCACAGAAGAACTTTTGACTACGTTGCTTTCCCTGCCCGTTTTAATTAACAGCCCTTAATGCATTTTTTTGCATTTATGTAGTTTTGTAACCTTTTAGAACTGGAATCTATCTGAGAAAATTGTGTGTTCCACTAGTATACAGATGGCTTTTCAATTCAGTTCTTTTCTGACTGATGTAGCGTTAGCGTGTAAAATTCTCTCGTTATAAGATTTCAACTAGAAGTTACTTTTTAAAAAACACCTCATTTTTTCTCCTATTTGCTGCTGTGCAGGACCAATTCACAGTCTCTAGTTAATGCCGGTTGAGGAATTTGTTTGTTTGTGTACCTATTTAACATTTTTATAGCATGCCCAGCTGAAAAGACTCTGGGAAGCTTACAAAAGGAAACCTGGGGTTGTCATCCTAACACATATAACAGGCACCAGGTTAGGTTTTTCTTTTATTTACATTTGCCTTCTCTTAATCAGAGATCCTGCTTGTTTTATGTAATTTAGTTAGTAATTTCACTCTTGTCGTTTGGCACTAGGAAACAGATTATTTCCCAGTTGCCCTGTCTGAAAATATCAAATTTATCATTTCCGGTAACAATTATCACCTAAAGTTACCTAAAAATTACTTGCAAAGGAATGTCCTCAAAAAAAGAAATTACTGGTACTTGTTTAGTAGTCACGGGATAATTTTGAAATATACAGTAAATACAATAAACAAATTAATTAAATTAAATACTTCTAAAAACTATTACGAGAGCAGGAAACCTCTATATTAATCTCTTTAGAAAAAAATGTTGAAAAAGAGTTAAGTAATTTTTTTAAATGCCAGTTTTAAAGGACCAGTTGTTTATGGCATTGATTAATCATTTATATAATTATTTCCATTTTTTTTTTGTCCAGGATCTGAAAGCCATGTGTGCTTTAAAGTAAAACAATGAAAACATCACTCATGTTTGTAATCTAGATTTTTTTTTTAATTTCACAGGGAGTTTATGGGATCCAAATATAACAATATGTAACAGGAAATTTGAACTAGAAGTGAATTTTACACCTAGTAACTTTTGTTCTAAATATAAAATCCATCTTTGTGACTCTCATAAATGCGATAATTCGATTCTTCATGTTGTGCCTACTACCAAGGTATATTTTTTTCTTCTTTAGCTATAAAACTAGGAATGAGTATGATGATTAATAGTCAGATTACATGACTAGGGCTGATAAGAGTTGAACACAGATGACACCAGATTGAATAAAGTCAAAATTAATGTAAACATTAGCTTTTGAAAAACACCATGCAGTTACAAACTGAACTGATAAGAAATAAAAAGTGTCACATTTCGTTTTTTAAAAAATTAAACATTTTGAAAAGTTCTGTAATACATTTATCTGGAATTTTTCTTGGAATAGGGAAACAGTATTAGAGTTTCAGAAAAAATAAGAATGAATGATCAAGAAAGAAACATAATTTTTAAAGAGGTAAGATTTTATTTTCGTTTGTAAGGAAAATGTCAAATTAGAAGTGGTGTATTACTGTTTCTGATCTGTGGCCTAAACATTGAAATATGTTACACCTGATGCTATTTGCCTCATCAATGTGTATGAGGGGTTAGTTATTCAAATAAGCCTTGCCAGTACTGTCTTGCTGCAAGAGGTTATAGTTTGATGGACATTTTCTGGTAGGATTAATCATATTTTACAAAAGGAGCTTAATAGTAATAGCAATAGCACTTAGACTTATATACCACTTCATAGTGCTTTACAGACTTCTCTAAGCAGTTTACAGAGTCAGCATATTGCCCCCAACAATCTGGGTCCTCATTTTACCGACCTCAGAAGGATGGAAGGCTGAGTCAACCTTGAGCCTGGTGAGAATTGAACTGCCAAACTGCTGGCAGCCAGCAGTCAGCAGAAATAGCCTGCAGTACTGCATTCTAACCACTGTGCCATCACGGCTCTTTATATGCTTAATAAATATAAATATAAATATAAATATATTTATTAAATATATAAAAATAAATATAAATGCTTTATATGCTTAATAAAAACTTTTAAGTCATAAAAAGGTTGGAAATAAATTTAGGAATTCTATCTTATAGAAGTTTCTCCAACAACTGTTTATGCTAATGGAATATATGCATATCTAACCGAAATGGATTTAATTGTGTTGGGACATGCCTTTTTTTATTTTTAAACTGAAAAAGTGCAGAATGGACATCTTTTCTACAATTGTATTCTCACAGCACTACCTTCTTCACTGTTGTTAATAAATTCTCAATGCAAAATTAAATATAAAAGCAATACTTAAGCACTGTATTTAATAATAATACCAGTGTTATTATTTTGTTTCTCTTCTTCCAGCTAATTCCTTATTTTCCAGGATGTCAAAATGACTGCAAAAGATATTCATATTATCGAACAGTTTGCATTGAAGAACCTATCCCAGGTTAGTTGAGGCTTCTAAATGTTTATCTATGGATGGAAACATTAAGCTTTATATACTAAGGTAATTTTCTTAGTATAAGCCTAAGATTGGCCAGTGAGATCATTAAACTCATTCAGGCAGCTCTATTTTCTTACAGGATTGTGAAAATAAAAGTGCTTGTAGGTAAGGAAAAGTACTATATTAGTTGCTTTGAACAATTTTATAGGAAGAGCAAGAGATAAAATAATAATCTTGATGGATAAGTAATGCAGAATACAGAATAACAGTTAGAAGGGACCTTGTAGGTCTTCTACCCCCTGCTCAGGCAAGAAACCGTATGCCAATTCAGACAAATGGTTGTTCGATCTCCTTTTAAAAACTTCCAGTGTTGGAGCATTCACAACTTTTGGATGCAAGTTGTTCCACTGATTAATTGTTCTAACTGTCAGGAAATTTCTCCTCAGTTCTAAGTTGCTTCTCTCCTTGATTAGTTTCCATCTGTTGCTGCTTGTCCTGCCCTCAGGTGCTTTGGAGAATAGTTTGACTCTTTCTTCTTTGTGGCAGCTCCTGAGATATCGGAACACTGCTATCAGTCCTTCTTTTCATTAAACTAGAAATATCCAATTCCAGCAGCCATTGTTTATATGTTTTAGCCTCCAGTCGAGAGGTGGGCTTCACATAATTTAACAACCGGTTCTGAAAATGTGAGCCCTTGCGCGCATGCTCGCTTTGCTCACACACACACACACGCTCACATTTTTGGTTCTGCACTAAGTGAACTGGTTGTTAAATTATGTGAAGCCCACCTCTGTTGTACATAGTTAATTCAAGCAGTCTATTCAATTCTCTCACCCCCTCTTTTTTTTTTTTTTTTTTTGCAGAACCAAAAACTACAGCTTCGATAGTAAACAAACCAGGTATTGGATAATACTCTGTTCAATTTCAATATTATTATGGGATGCCAATCATTGTATGATGTTGTAGAATAGTGATAATGAGTAACTCTACCCCATGTATTTGAATGAGTGGCCTTCAAAAGGAGCCATAGAAACGGGAAGAATTTTCCAGGCAGATTTCAACATATATAGCATGTGGAAAAGTAACAGAACGAACACATTGAGAAAGACACATCAGGAAGATGAAAGATGATTTCCATGGGACAGTAGCATTCTCATTGAAAAATTCCAGGGTTTATTAGAAAAGTGTTAAAGTGGGAATAGTCAAAGTTCAATGGAATATTCAAGTCTTTCACGTCTTGACTTACAACCATTCATTTAATGATTTTTCAAAGTTTTGATGGCACTGAAAAAAGTGATTTATGACCACTCCTCGCACTTACAACCATAACAGCATCCCTGTGGTCACATAATCAAAATTTGGGTATTTGGAACCAGTACCCAAGTATTTATAATAGTTTCAGGGTTCCAGAGTCACATGATTGCCATTTGCAACTTTCCAGAGGGCTTCCAACAAGCAAAGTCTATAAGGAAAGTCGAATTTGTTTATTGACCATGACAAGAGAGATCATAAAATTAGTTGCAACTCATGACCGCATCGCTTAGTAACAGAGGTTCTGGTCCCAGTTGTGGTTATTACTTGAGGAATACCTCTATTGGAGGTTATAAAAGTTTATGGGAACCATGTGCTAAACTACAAGAAGATGACAGCAGGAAAAAATCACATTTCTATATGCTCCCCAGAATAGTCTCTAAATTGCTTATTTATTTTGTTCTGTATCTTTTAATTTAAATTAGACCATGATAGCCTTTATCTTTAGCTACTTGGTATTTCATCAGTTCCATGTCAGAAAAAAAGGGGGGAAAAGATAAGACAGTTTTGTAAGGTTTATATAAAGAAAAAATTATTTCTAGGACATTGTAAATGAAGAAGATAAATTCAAATAATAATAGTGTAAAAAAGGATAATAATATGAAAATCACAGAATCACAGGGCTGCAAGGAGCCTTGCAGGTCTTCTAGTCCAACCACTTGCCCAAGGCTGGTGACCTTATACTATCCGAAATAAATGCTGTCCAAACTTTTCTTGAAAACCTCCAGCGATGGAGCGCTCATAACTCTGGGAAACAAACTGTTCCATTGATTAATTGTTCTTACTGTCAGGAAATTTGTCCTTAGTTCTAGTTTGGATCTCTCTTTAATGAGCTTCCACTCATTATTTCTTGTCCTGCTCTCATGTGCTTTGGAGAATTGCTGTTCTGGATGTTACAGACCCCAATCAACATAGAGAGGATTCCCAGGATAAGCCTTACTTATTGGCAAAGGAGTATGGATATATGAGTGCATGGAGTTTTTGTTTAGAAAGTGAATAATGGAAGCTTAAACCCATATTTGGCTCTATGCATTCTAAAAGCAATAAGAAATGTCATAAAGGAAATGGAAATTTTCATTTGGAAATGTCATAAAGATCTTCTTTACAGTCCGCAGTCTGACATAGGCAGTCTTTGATTGCCAAATAAAGACTTCCTTTCTGTGTCTCTGAGCTTATGATAACCAGATACATTGACACTGAATATGGAGATTCCATTTAGCCATTAGTTCTACATTGTGGCTGGCTACCATTTTAGATATTTCTGGGGCTTTTTCCCTTTTGTACCTTTTGAGTGGGTGATCATGATGATGGTAGGATAAGCAACATATCTGTGGCCAGAGTCAATATTTACATTTTGGGGAGGTTGAGAACTACAACTTAGAGGTAGACGTAGCAAACAAGGTGGTCTCAGTTCTAAGCAGAAGGTTTTGAGTTGTGTTTCTTAATGGTGATACTCCTGTTTTAAGCTTTCATTATGGTATTTACCTAGCCTCTCAAAATGCCTGCCAATTGGCAGATTTCAGCAATCATGGTTAGAAGAATGTCCAAAGGCTACAAAATGGACTGGGAAGCTTCAAGTTGCCAATTCCTAATTTAGATCATGATCAGAAGATTGCTTTGCTAGTCTTTGTGAATTTAGAGACAACCACCCGTTATTCTGACATATTCTAGATTTCCCACATCTTCTCATTTAAGCTCTAACGTCTCACCTCCATCTGTGCTGTATCACCATTTGCATACATGAGAATGCATTTTACAATCTTTTGAGAATTAGAAATGGCAATTGCTCATTTTTTATTAAGTTAATGTTAAGCTTTTAAAAGAATCTTGCAATCTTACAAATCTGTTTTCTTTCTCATTTAGATATGAAAAAAACATATGCTGGCATATCCATCACTTTACTTCTGATAGTGTGCATATTTGCTGCTGTGCTTTATTTCAAGAGTAAGCATGGTAAGAGCTTATCTTATTCAGTTTTGTTTATAGTCTCTCCTCTACCTTCTGTCCACAAATGAAGACTCAGAAGATTGAAATGCTAGGTGCTACTTTGACTTTTCCTGTCAATTCTATGACATGAGGGGGAGTGGGAAAAAGTGCTCCCTCTGAATCCAGATCCTTGTCTAAATTCCAAGAAACTGCAGGATTTCAAAATGCGCATGTATTTTATAACATTTACTGGGAAAATAACAAGTCCTGTGGCAACTCAAACACTAGCACATGCAAATAGTTCTGAGTATGGGACATATGATTGGGAGGTAGGCAGATGAGAAAGAATGGAGATAATCTTTAAAAAGAGATTAGAGAAAATATTGAAAGGAAAAGATGGAGGCAGTCACAATTACTCAGAAAGTAGTTGTTGCAGAAAGTGTTAAGATGTAGCATATGATAACAAACTATTTTTAATTGGTAAGAAATACTGTAGTATTAAGTCAGTAACTCCACAATATTTCTAGTTTAGCTGCTTTTCACAATGAAATGTTTTAAGTGAAATTGAATAGTTACAAGCATGAGATCGATAATTGAGTAACCAGGAGTATTCTACCGATTTACCTATTTCCAATGTCAGTTTGGTGTTGTGACAATAGAATAATTGGTTTTGGGCATGAAAATTGAAACATGAAAGATAATTTGGTGGTTGGTTGGTTAGTCCAACCAACTGATTAGAACTGGTACTGATTAGTCTATTCTGTGATTCATAATAGTATCTGAAAAATTATCTTTATTGAAACAACTTACAAAATACTGATATTGATACAATTTTGCTAAGACTTCCTTCCCATGAGACAAGATAACTTACTGTATAAGCAAGAAAATTGTAAGGACAAAATATAAATATTATTCTTCACAAGAATATTGTGAATATTATTATTCACAATGTGCTTTTGAATATTGTTCATTTTAAAATATCTGTTCTAAAAATTAAGGTAAATATGTACAAAATGGAAGAGCTTGGGGATCACATGCTATTTCAAATTTGGGGATGATGTTCCTGATGTCCTGGAGGTTGCCTTTGTTGAGAATATATAACAAAGGTATAATGGGCTTAGGCTTCCATGATGATTGTTTTCTTTGATATTATTAGTATTTGATTATAATTTTCCTCAGAATATTTATTGACATACATTCCTAACTACAATGATGCCCAAATGACAGAATTTATGCCATGATGTCACACTGCATACTTCATCCTTTATGTATCATGATGTTAGTTCTATTAACACATTTTCTCACCTGTTCCCCTATCAATACTCCTGAGTGATTTTTGCCTTTTATTATTTTTTGAAAGAGGAATTTATCTGTATCATATTAATTATAATTCAGCATTCTGTTGTCCCATAGGAATGTTAAACTATATTTGTCAGCTAATTTGTATTGTAAAACTACATGCCACAGTATATTCCCAGGATAACAAGTACTGTTTATTTCTCAGCTTACCGTACTTAAAATGTGAATTTGCTTGCTCCTAGTTTTATTTTAACAGTGGTGCTTTTTTTTTTAAAACAGGTCTGGCACGTAATCTGGCTCATTTCCATCCTATAACAGCACAAAAACCCATAACTATTCTTGTTGTATATTCTCAAGAAGCCTGTTTACAGCATACCGTCCTAAGTTTTGCTGACTTTCTACAAGAATATTGTCACTGTAATGTTATAATAGACCTGTGGCAAAAACGGAGAATTGCTGAAATAGGACCTGTGCAATGGCTTGCTACTCAGAAAGGAATTGCTGATAAAGTCATTTTTCTTTGCCCAACCCACTCAAGTGCTTTGTGTGATTCAACCTGTAAGAGCATTATAGAAAACCAGAAGAATTCTGAATGTATGTTCACTCTTGCATTACACTTCTTCTGCAGTGATTGGAAAATGGATTCTTCTCTTTGCAAGTACATGGTTGTTTCTTTCAATGAAACACATCCAGACCCAGTTCTCCCAAGTCCATTGAGCATCTGCCCAAACTATTTTTTAATGAAAGATATTGACTCCTTTTGTAGAGACCTTTCCTTTTCACAAAGTCAGAGGTATAAAGCTGCAAAGGAGAAGTGGACCTGGAAATTTAAAATTAGACCTGGATTGCAGCTATAGTATTAAAATAGAGATTGTTACTCTTTTTTCTCTTCTAACTATAAGTGAAATACTATTGTAAGCTGGAAATTTTCATACTTTTACATCCCTAATTCTTTTGCACTATTTTTATACTTTTACTGCTTTAATATACAAAAAATAACAAAAACAATACAAAAATCAAATACTGGTACAAAAGTTAATAAAAAAGGAAGAAACAGGGCATAGTAAAACACATAATTACTTTTAACCAATAGATTACACTATGACCACATGGTCTATCCAGCAATTATCTTCAATCCAGAATTTTAAATCTAGTACAGAAGCTTTATCCCATAGGAGCGGCAAGGTGGTCTAGAAGTGGACCTCACAATCAGGAGGCTGTGAGTTCAATCTTAGGTCACGACAAATATTTCTCTTTCTGGGCATAAAGAAAAAATAACTACTGTGAGCTCCGCATAGGTGTCAGGAAGAGCATCCAGCAAGTAAATGCTCAGATCCATTCAGTTGTCTCGATTCCACCATGATGCAAGGGATTACAGGGTTGTTAAAGACGGGAAAAAACATGCTTCATCCCATAGAAGTAAAACAATCTTTTTGGTTACACTCCATGCACAATAAATTGGTAAATGCCAGATGTTTGATGTACATGTTCATGTTGTATATGACATTCACATCCTGAAACTTTCATATAAACAAATGAGCCAAAACAGGATCACCAGAAACTAGCTGAAAATATGTTCAGGGTACTCCTCTCATATTACACTTCCAGATTACAGAATTGAAACTGATAAACAGCGAACTTACTGAGAATCCAATAAATAAGTATTTTCTTGAATTAATTTCAATTTTAGATTATAAAATCAGCATTTTTTAAAATGCTGTTGATTTGCTCAAATGGGGTATTCGTTACTTGTTGCATATTTCTCATCAATAGCTAATGTCTAATTTAGTGATACTCAGTTGTCTTTACAAATGAGCTATACTTACAAATAATAATAATAATAATAATAATAATAATAATAATAATAATAATAATAATAATAATAATAATAATAATTTTATTTATATACCGCCCTTCTCCCAAAGGACTCGGGGCGGTGTACAGCCAGAATTAAAACATAAATATACAATATCATAATTAAAATTAAGTAATTAATTAAAAATTAATTAAGATCATTAAATAGTTTTGGCCGAATTTTAAAAGCCAAAATTAAAACCCAATTTAAAATCATTCAGTTAGACAGCCCCGTCTGTCGGAACAGTAGGGTCTTGAGGGCACAGCGAAAGACCCGGAGGTCAGAGATGTTACGACTATCCGGGGGCAATTCATTCCAAAGGGCAGGAGCTCCGACAGAGAAGGCTCTCCTGGGTGTTGCCAGCCTACATAACTTGGCCGATGGTACCCTGAGGAGTCCCTCTCTGTGGGAGCGAACTGGTCGGTGGGAGGCTGTTGGTGGCAGAAGGCGGTCCCGTAGATATCCTGGTCCTATGCCATGGAGCGCTTTAATGAAATGAACTCGAGTGTCATTCAGAACTATCCAATAAAAATAATTATTTCCAAATTTCTGAAACTACAGTTTTTTGATATCATCTCCTGTACTTAGGAAAGTGAATGTTAACAATTTCAGAATAGATATGGTTGCTAATTCATTTCCAGGGATTAAAAGGACTGTGTAGCAGATGACCGGGCTGAGCCCAAGGAAGGAGTCAAACACACCATGAGTCCTGTGTGCCTGCAAGAGATCGAAGTCCAGCCCACCTTGAATGCCTTCTTAATTCCTGCTCAGTTCCCTTGACTGTTAATAGCTCAGATTTTTGTAGAGTGCTTAAGCTTGCAATATATACTCATTTGAACTGCCTGAATTACCTGATTTCCCTAGAGCTTGACAATCGCGATTGTATTTAAATCATTGTAGTTTGGGCCCATGATAGAAATTATGTTCCCGCTTCCTATGTTAGATGTGGATTTCTCAAGCATTTCATTTGCACAATATAAAACTTGATTACAGCAAACACCTATTGGTTCCTCCTCACAAGCTCTTCTACTGACTCATATCCTCATGATTTGCTGGCAGCTAAATGTGTTGGCCAAGCCCCAGATATGCATTACTTCAGTCAGAACTTACAAATCATAGCTGTGTTTTGTTTTGTTCTACTTTGTTACAGAAAGTGACAGAAAAGAAGCTTCCCCCGCATTTGCTTTAAAAACTTAAAACAGCCTTGAATTTAATGGAATGTGAATAACATATTTACACAAATACATTGTTTTCCATTGGGGAGAGAGATTGCTCCCTCAGTCCCCCCTCCCCCCAGTGTCATGTGCCAACAGGATTCAATGCTCTTGCTCCTCCTGTTTAAGGTCTACATAAAATTGCAGGCTGGGGTAATTCATCAGTTCAGCAATCAGTAACTTCGGCATGCTGATAATAGATACATCTCAATCCTGAACCAGTCAAATATGTCATTGATGTCCTGTCTCAGTGTCTGGAGACTGCCTGGATCTGGATGTGGAAAAACATCTCTGACTTAATCCTGCAGAACCTGAGTGGCTGTGGATTTTAGCATCCTCCAGATCTTGGATGGGGCAGTATTCAAATCTAGTGCCCAGTCTGGATGGTCTTCAACATGCAACTTCTGCTTGAAGACCATGAGGCCTTTGCACAGCAGCACTTGTGCCTTTCAGACAGCCATTCGTGCGATAGTCCCTTTGTGGTTTGACTTGCAATATAGTCTACACTGTCATTGAATATCACTGCCACAACATTGATAATGATGGGCATTCCTTAATATGTCCTTCACAACCTACATTGCTCTCTGGAATAAGATCCTACTTTCTCCAAAGATTTGTATAACTCCTATTCTGATGGCATTCTTCCAAGATTTGGGGTAAGGAAAATATAGTCTTGTTATATAGGTTTTTGGAATTAAGAGTGGTGTCTAAATGTATTTTTAAAATATATTTCATATTATAATATATTTCATATTATAATATTGGGTCTGTTTTTGTGTGAGAAAGAGAAGATACATATATGATTGTGAATTACTCAGAGTTGTCTTGGAGTCAATAAATCTAATGAAATAAATAAAGTGGCTTGTAGGTGCTTGGACAATGCGTATTTGGTAGCCAGGAAGTTTTGAAAGGTGTAATCGATGTACCAGTTCTGTCAACTGGCATTATTCCAATAGGTGCCCCGATTTGGTGCCCTGAATGAGTGCACATCTTGGTTGTGTTTTTGATTTGGTTTTTTTTTTAAATGCTTTGTATTTTCTGTCACAGACTTCACTAAGATCATAATAAAATATTCAACCATAATAGTGTTTTTCAAACTTGGCAACTTTAAGATGTGTAAACATCAACTCCCAGAATTCCAGAGCCAGCATAGCTGGCTGGCTAGAAAATTCTGGAAACATGGCATGGCTGGTTCAGGAATTCTGAGAGTTGAAGTCCACACATTTTAATGTTGCGAGTTTGAGAAACACTGAACTAGAGGAGAGGGTTTAGAGAAATCTTTAATACCTTGATGCCTTATTTTTAAATGATTCCAGAGGAAATAATTTAATCTGTTTAATTTATTTAAAACACAAAACTAGGGATCAAGGAAACCTTCTATTTCTAAATAATACTGGATCACCACACAAATGCAGCTCTTTCACGTAACATACGGACACCAAAGCGCTGCCATTCTCGTTGATAAATCCAGAGCTCCTGTGTTGTATCTAGGCAGGCTAAAACAGCACCACCTTTCCAAGCAATCAAACGTGGATCCATGTCCTGATATTAAACAGATATAAAAATATTATACCATTAAAACTTAAACATGATCTGGTTCCTTGAACTCTTACAAATATGGATAAATTCTAAAGGCTCTAAAAGAATAGATAGAACCAACTTTTGGAAAACATATTTTTACTTTGCCAACTATTCTTAAGTTTGTCATTTCTTCAATTGTCAAATAGATTCCAGTGCATACTTTTTATCATAGACTAATTCAATTCAATACATATTAGTATAATAAAACTGGTGCTACAAGTAGTAATTATCTGCAAGATGGTTTTGTTATCTACAGAAGATTTTGCCAATTATTATTATCTACGGAAAATTTTGCCAATCCCCACATAAGTGTACTTCTGTACAAACAGTCATGGATAGGTAATTCTAGAAAACCCTTGAATGCTGCAACTGAGCCTTTGGGAGATGTGGTCATCTCAACCTATGCTCACAGCAGTACTGTGGGTGAAGCATCCCTCTGAATGGAACAGAGAGCCTATTGCTCATCTCAAAATGTGTGACTACTGCATAATTAATTCCTTCCCATTTCCTAATGCTACCCCCAGCTGCTTTCCTATTTGAAAACCTGCATAAATCCATTCAAAGATACCTTTGGTCTTGTAATGACTTCTACGTTTTCAACAACTCTCCTGAAAGAGGGAGGCATTTTGTTGAGAATTCTGTGTTGAAGAAATTCTTGAGCTTTGTGGAACATCAAGCCACCTCCAACTACAAGGATTGAACTGTACATTTTCTTTTTGGTATCATCTGATGCTAGAAAAGTGCACATGAAAACTGTAAATAAACTGTAGCTAACAAATTAGAAAAATAATGATTAATACAATAATAGGAAAAGTATTAAAAGTATTTCATACACACTAATGAAATCTTTTGTGACTAGCATTAATCTTGCCTACGATAATTAGTATTACATATCATACAAAATAATAGTTTTCTTACCACAGCAGTCAATGCTATGCAAAATTGCTTTGTCAAGGCCTAAAGCTTTCCCTTCAAACTGAGATACAGCAGTTTTTCGGGACATGTGAGTTGTTAGCATTTCTTCAGATTCATTTCCACCAATAATGCAGTCACTATGAGAACTGCCTAAATCCATTTCAGAAGGATAAACATTTTCAGCAGCACTTGAAGATTGGCCTCGGAGATCTCCATCAAATCCACCCAGCTTGGTCATGGATTTTCGATCAGCTGTTGCTTTTGCAGACTGGAAAAAGGAAAATAAGATTATCTCTCAATAAAAGCAAGCACAACTCAGGCTGAAGAGCACTAAAGGCTCAATTCTATTTCTGTCCCTTCAAGTTTATTTCCTAATTAATCAGACTCAATTCTTAATGTAAAAAGTCCAAGAAACTGTATTTACTGCTGCAATTGACTCTCCCATCCCAAACCACAGGCATCTATACCACTGGATGAGAACTGGGAACACACAATTGAAGTATTGTTTTGTGAAGTACTTAATACTTTGTCAATTTTTTTAATATATCAAGGTAGTTGACCACAAAAATCCAGAATAACATTAAAAAAAACTCAACAATTTCTCAACAATTTAACCAGCTTTTTTATTCACCAATAAGAAGTTGCTGTTGAAAATAAGGAAATGCATGAACTTATTTATTTTTTATTTATTAATTCAATTTGTATGCCGCCCCTCTCCGAAGACTCAGGGCGGCTGCAAATGATTACAGATGTGGCTGTTAAAAAGTGAAACAATACAGAGAAGAACAACAAAGATGATTAGGGACCTGAAGGCTAAAACAAAGCAAGAACGGTTGCAGGAATTGAGTATGTCTAGTTTAATGAAAGGAAGGACTAGGTGTAACATGAAAGCAGTGTTCCGATATCTAACGGGCAGTCACAGAGAAGAGGGAGTCAACCTATTCTCCAAAGCACCTGAAGGCAGGACAAGAAACAATGGATGGAAACTAATCAAAGAGAGAATCAGCCTAGAACTAAGGAGAAATTTCCTGACAGAACAATTAATCAGTGGAATGACTTGCCTCCAGAAGTTGTGGGTGCTCAAACACTGGACGTTTTTAAGAAGAGATTGGACAACCATTTGTCTGAAATGAGACAGGGTTTCCTGCTTGAGCAGGGGATTGGACTAGAAGACCTTCCAACTTTGTTACTCTATTCTGTTACTCTGTTATACCTTTGGAAATGAGTTAATAATTGCCATTTGCCTGGGTGAGAAGATTTCTACAGAGCATGGCTGACTCGGAAATTCTGGGAGTTGAAGTCCATAGGTCGTAAAATTGCCATAGTTGCCAATCCCCAGTGTAGTGAATGGTAACCCTTTTTCTAATACCTAAACAAGACTTTCCTTCCTTTTCATTCTTTCCCTGTTCAGTTACATTTTTCCCATCCTTTTTCATCTAGTTGTGGTATTAACAGGAGAGGGAGGATGTGGTGATGTTTCAAGAGGGGGGAGGGAATCAAAACAGACATGGTAGAAGATGAGGCATACCCTCTTGTACATATATGTAAAATCAATTCACCTAAAAAAGTGATGGATCTTGCATATTGCCAGGCTTATCATTTTGACTACTTCGACTCCCCCACACTGGGTGAATGTGTGCAGTTGTACTTCTGTTTTTATGTTATTAGGTAGTTGTGACAGAAAAAGTTTGGTAGAAGTGGGGTATCAATAATTTTATACATAGGGGTACTTTGTTGTATAATTAGATAATTCAATTAATATGAATGTGTATTTTTTTTTTTTTATCCATATCCTTCCTTTTCTATGCGGCTTCTGGCAGGGGTATATATTAGTGTCTCACTTATATTTGCCGGGGGAGACTCAAAAATTGGTTTCAGCTAGAATTGGCAAGGTTAGGGTATTCTTCTTGCCTATACTGGATATCCCTAATATAGTCAATAATTACATCCGTTCAACTCAATTCTATAACTTCCAAATAGGAATCCTATACATCGATTTTAGTTTTTTTAAAAAAAACCTGAAAAAGAAGATATCTGGGTAACAAAAACAAATTAAAGCATCATAGTGATTATAATTGAGTATAGTTAAATACTGGAAATGTACATATAAGCACACAAGCACAATTACACATAGAGAGACTGTGCCAACTGTAATAGCTGTCTCTTATCCTCTTTGGCATGATTGCAAGAACTTCTAAAATGTCTTTTTATTTTAAATTATGTGCAGTTTCTTATGACATCTATGTATTAAACACTAGATAATCTTACAGATAGCTGAAACAAGCCAACTTTATAAACTACAAGTTATTAGCTGAAAAAGCATGCTCATGTTATAACCACCATATGTATTTGAGAAGTCCTGATCTGTCTATATTCTCATCCTCATAACCTGATACTTTTCAGATCTGCTGGTCTACATTATCCTTAGTTAACATAGTTACGGGCACATAGAAATTCTAGCCCAACTTAGCGGGGAATGCCAGAACATGGCAGGTCACATGAAAAGAATTCATCTACCAATACTCTGGAAAGGAAGTGTTAGGTAAATAAGATGAGACACTGAGTTCATTGTACAGCATACGGGGGGGGGGGGGGGGATATCAAGAGAAAGCCACGCACACACACCTGCTCTTGCTTACTTTGTGTAGCTAAGAGATAATGTTCGTCATGGGGGTCCTCAGGATCACCTTGAGACCTGTGCTGCAAAACTATCATTTTCTGACCCACAATTCCAAAAGTTGCTGGATAAAATAGTGCCATTGGAGCCTAATTGTGAAGGATAAGAAGGATTTCAAATTATTGTCAATATTTATCTATACATTCATCCATCCAGCCTTCTTGCAATTGGGTTACAGTTAAATAACCTATGATTAAATAATTTATCTCAGCAGAATATGTAGATCAAAATATTTAATATTTATTTTTTTAGTAAAAGGGGAAAGATTTATACTCTCTGAAGAGTGTTTTCCCTTCTCTTCTCCTTCTCCTATTTTCTTTTGTGTTTTTTTGTATTTTATATTATAAACTAATAAAAACACCCTCAAAATGAAATGGTTATTTTTTAGATTCACAGTCCACTTTTTGTAGAAGAGCTCAAGATGGCATAAACTTTTATGTACCTCTACAGATGCCGTACAGGAATTCTGTGGTAAACTGAAGGAAGTGATAGATTCAAGACTAAGAATGTATGAATTACTGGCAATAGTTAACTGACTCTAAAAAGCTGAAGATATGGAGGAACTGGAACCACAGGATTATTTCGTCTAGATAAACACAGTAATGAAAGATATTATAAATCCTTCTTTTTTTCAGCCAGCAACCTTCCCTACGTGCAAGCTATTCCCCCAAACGGAGATTACTGGACAAGAAGATCATTTTTTTCTAGTTAGTCAGAAGAGAGCTATGTTCCCATTACTTCCCATGAAAATTTATTTTAATGTTTTTCTAAAAATCCAAATATAGTCCTTGGCCAAATTACCCACAATTTACGGTAGGTGATAGGTAGCACGCAGTTCATCATGGACTACCATCCAATATGATCTTGCTACCCTGGAGTAATAAACGAGTACAGTAGCAGTTTCCAAGTTCCCACTGTTTCCCATCGTCATAATATACAATGCTTGAACCAATGTAAAACAGATAGATGGGAAATTTCTAATGGAACTTTTTTTAAAATTTAAAGCTCAAAAGAAAAATGTTCTGTTTCTTTCGAAGCACTATAAGGGACGCATCTCACAGTCTTTTACCTGTAACTTTTCATCTCCTAAGCGCAACTGATACAACAAAGCTGGAGAATCTGGATGACGGACTTGAAACTCATGATCTTTCAGTCCAGATAAATCCTAATAATAAAAAAAGGTATAAATATTTTATAGATTTAACTGTGAGTGTATACTCAGAAGTAACACACTGAAGTGTTACTAGGTTTTTGTTCATTTGGTGCCTTCAAGTCACTAAACTGACCTGGACAATTCCCTGTAGTTTTCTAGGCAAGATTTCAAAAGTGGTTTAACACTGCCTCTTTTCTAGGGCTGAGCAAAGTGATTGGCCCAAAATCATTCAGCTGGCTTTGTTATCTAAGGCAGCAATGCCTAGCCTTTGCAGCTTGGCAGCCTGACTTAAAGTGGGGTGGGGAAAAGGGGAACTGGGCTGCATGACTGGCAGACTAGCACACAGTTTGACTTGTGTGAGTGGCAGGTGGTGTGCACATGTGTACGCATGCCGCTTGCATGGCCTGGTTCCAAATAGGCCGGTAGTGGACTGTGGCCCGGGGCTGGAGACCCCTGATGTAAGGGCAATCTAGAACTCATGGTCTCCCAGTTTCTAGTCTGATGCCTTAACCAGTAAACCAAATTGATTCTCTGAAGTGTAGCTTAAATTAATTCAACTCTCTCAAAAGTAACTCAGGCATCATAGCCAAGTAAGTCTTTTATCAAGTGTTTTTGTTAAGTGTTTTTGTTAATGTTCAGTGACGTAAGCAAGGATTGATGATTTATTAATCCGTGGGGAAACCAGCTGTAATAGATTTCTTAGGAAGCTAAGCTAATAGCTTTCTGAGAAATCTATTACTCATGGTTTTCCCAGAGATTAATACCCTGTTTTCCTGAAAATAAGACATCCCCTGATAATAAGCCCAATCGGGCTTTTGAGTGCATGCGCTAAAATAAGCCTCACCCCCAAAATAAGCCATCCCTGAAAGTATTTAAACACAGAGTTGGAAATCAGGTAAGACGGCAAGAGAAGCCCCATCTTACTCCACGTGCCCCAAAATAATAAGACCTCCCCGAAAATAAGGCAAAGCACTTATTTCGGAGTTCAAAAAAATATAAGACAGGGTCTTATTTGCAGGGAAACACGGTAGCTTAGCTAGTAACAACTAAAGAAGACATTTTTAAAAACTTTATTAAGGAGTCCATCAAACTGTGAAAAGTATTTTCTATGATTTAACTTTTGAGAACATTAAAAAAATACATTAACAACGATTTTGCAGCTGGGGGCCATATTCCCCCTCTTTCTTGACAGCAAACATATTTAAAACTCCTTCCTCCTATTTTCCCTACAAAACAACCCTCTGAGGTGTGCTGGGCTGGGCTGATAGAGAGTGACTAGCCCAAAGTCATCCAGCTGCCCAGTCTCCTGGTTTCTTTTTTCCCCTTTTTCAACCCTGTAGTCAACCCTAAATGCAAACTATACAGGGTATACTCAGGGTAACTGGATGGAACTGAGAGTTTACTAGCTGGATGCCCTTCCTGACACCTAGGTGGAGTTCACAGCAAATATTTTTACTTTGTGCCCTAGGAGTAAAACATCTGCCTGCTACCTAGGATTGAACTCTCAACCTTCCAAGTGGGAGGTGAGAGTCTTCACCACTAAGCCATCATAATTCTTTCTTACTTCTCCCTTTTCAGTGTCATAAATTCTATATGCATTAGCTTTATAAACTTTCAAATGCGTTCTCCATATATTTTAAAATGCCTTAGTCATAACAGTCTCTGACCTAAAAAAATACAGAGCTTGACAATTTTAGATCTTACCTGGTCTAAATGGCAAAATGTTTCCTTTAAGTGCTGGAGAAGAAGACAGTCTGTCTTCTTAACTAGCTGGCAATCTCTATAAGGAAACCCAGCTCGTTGCATAAGCCAATAAAAACATCTTGATATGTCACAGCCACCATATGCAAGACGTAACCTAAAAAAGAGGAAAGCCCACACATAGTTGTGAGAAAATCAGCTTTTTCAGAAGAAGCTATTTAACTTGAAAGAAATTTAAAAACATTTAGAAGAAATTTTATAGCCATGGTTATTAATCCAGTTATTTATTTGATCCAATATGAACTTTGCTGTAGCAATATGGGGGTACCAATCTTTGATTTTCCAACACAAAAGTTGCAGTGATTTTTAAGAATATTTCAGAAAGGTTTTTTTAAAAGATACTTAAAAGGGCCTTATAAAATGCAGTTAGTCCTCAATTTATAACTGGAGTTTAGTCCTGCAATTAAGAATGTAAATCATAAGGGTCATAAACCGGGTCTTCACATTATGGGACCTAATTTTATGACCATTTTTGCAGCAGCCATTAAGCAAATCACTTGTTCACTCAGGGCTGGCTTTTGCCGGAAGCCAAAAGTAAACACTGGATTCTGGCAAAAATATAAATCACAGTCATGTGACAGCAGGGCCTTGCAAATTCCCATAAATGCAGGTCCACTGAAACTTCAAACAGACACCAAGCAACTGGTTATAAATTAGGACTTCTTTGGCCTGGACAAAATGTTAAATAGAATAAAATAGAATTCTTTATTGGCCAAGTGTGATTGGACACATAAGGAATTTGTCTTGGTGCATACGCTCTGAGTGTACATAAAAGAAAAGATACATTCATCAAGAATCATAAAGTACAACACTTAATGATAGTCATAGGGAACAAATAAGCAATCAAATCATATTAGGAAACAGTCAATATAAATCGTATGGATACCAGCAACAAGGTTACAGTCATAGAGTCATAAGCGGGAGGAGACGGGTTAGAGGAACAATGAGAAGAATAATAGTAGTGCAAATTTGTAAAATGTTTGCTCCCAACTTTTGATGGTTACCTGGTGTTATGATGTGAAACCCCATCTTCAACACAGCAGATGCTTGTCTTCTGATCCCCCACATCAACAACACATGCACTGCCTAAACCACTTCCAAAAGTAGCACATACAGATTCTTGATGCACTATTATTCCTAAAAACAAAAGGATGCTGTAACTGCTATATACTCTTTCTATTGTACAAAGACATCTTTGCACTTGTCATATACTGCAGAACAATTTACAAATCGCATTTTATAAAACTCTCTTGTGTCACTGTCAAAGAAATAAGAAAAGTGCTTGATTCCACCTGTGTCTTTTGCCAATTGCTCAATTTAACCAGGAAAACTATTTGTGTTTCACCATTCTTTATTTCCCAACTAATCACTGACATTTATATAAACTTTGTCTCTCAAAGTATAACTTGTTAAAAAAGGAGGTGTCTTTTAGGTCTAAGGCTGCATTTCTCCTCTATTCTTGGAAATAGATTTGAGAATCACATTCAAGATTTGGGGTGTGTGTGTGCACAATACAACACAACTAGTTTAAGGCTGAGAAATAAAACTGAGATAACCTAACCCATGAAACAAGGTGTATATTGATATGCCTCTTCCAGCTGCCAGAACATTTGGGCTAACTTTGCTTCTAAGTCTGTGGTTGCTCAAGACTTCTGCATGTGGGACACCAGCTTAGGGTGCCCAAAGGATGGAATTGGCTCAATCCTTTCCCCATTTATTAAGGACAAAAAAGGACTCTGAGTCTCCTGATACTCACGGCCACTCTCACCCACAGACAGAGCTGGTTGGTTAGTACATGGTACAAATTGCTTTTATGGCACAGCCCTGCTGTCCTGAAACCAGGGGATGGATTGAGAGGGAAACTGAATCATAGTGTCTGACAAATAAAAAATTATAACTAGGGAGGCAACTGGTGATTGTGCAACCATTCCCCTTATAAATCTTATAAAGTGTAGGAGAGAGAGGGCCAAGGCATGGGAAGGAGCCAAAGGGGGACTTAGTCTAGAATCCCTATATGGGCACAAGAGGACAAAGTTCAATACACACACACACACACACACACACACACACGAATGCCTTGAATCTTATCTAGTCTCATCCAGGTGCAAACTTTTATGTCTAAGAAGATTGTTGTATGAGCAATAAAACAGCTAAATGAACTCTTCAACTCTTCAGTGGTTTCTTAAGAAACTGCTATTGGAATGTAGACAATACTTCAGGGATTTTTTGGCAATATAAGCACATAATGAGAAGACTGTTAAGTCAGTGAAAAAAAGGTTTACACCGCCAAGACATACTCTAGATAGGTTTAAATCAATATAATTACATCTTTATAGCCAGACTTGCATCTCAGTTTGGCAGCTAAAAATGATGGATTTATCACTAGATGGATGCATGGCAAAAATCCCAAAGATAATTCAAATTCACAAAACAGTTGTGACTGAAATGCATAAATTAATTTAAAACATCATGGTAGCAGATTATAGTGATTTATTTACCTGAAAAGCCCATTTTCAGGAGAGTCATATTTACTATTTCTTTCACATGCTGCTTATGATAGATGTCGGGAATTAGTAAAATACATCTGTAATACTGAACAAGAGAAGGAAACAGAAGAGGACGGTGTCATGTGACAGAATGACCAATGCCATTTGACAATTAAGTAATAACAGGCCCCTGAAATAGGTTTATTTTTGGGGTAAATGTTAATGTCAGCATTTAAATAAATAAAATAATTTAGATAGCCAGGAAATGGTCAGTCTAGTTGATGATGAGTGTGGTGGGAGAGAGAGATATCCAGCTGGCAGCTTCTCCTTTGTGGGATACCGCAGGGCTCAGTATTATCTCTTCTGTTTAACATCTACATGAAGTCACTGGGTGAGATCATCCAACTGTTTGGGAGCAGATATCATCAATATGCTAATGATACTAAGATATATATGCCCCCCATCCCACCAACTGCCTGAATTACAGCATGGCAGCTCTATCTCATTGCCCTGAGGCTGTCAAGGCCAGATGGGGCACAACAGGCTTTAGTTCAACTCAAACAAGATAGTGCTTGGCTGCTATGTGTTTTTTATTTTTATGCTATGTATTCTGTATATTCTGTATATTATTTATTTTATTGTAGGCCACTTAAGAGTCATACATGTGAAATGGGAGGCTACAGAAATCAAATAAATAAATTATTATTATAATCTATAGCAGGAGTGTCAAACTCAAGGATCTGGCCCATGGGGTGCTTAGATCTGGCCTGCAAGGCCACTCTGGAAACAGCAAGGAACCTCTGTCAGTGAAAATGGAGTTTGGGAGGGCTGCACTCAGGCCTCCCAGGCTCTGTTTTTGGCCGTGATGGCCTCCTGCAGCTCTCTGCCAGCGAAAATGGAGCTTGGGAGCTGCGTTTTCACTGGCAGATGGCTATTAAAACAAACTAAAAATTAAACAAAAGGAGAAATGTTTCCCTTTTTGTATTTGAGCATGCAAGACGGGACAGGAAAAGAGAAAGGGAAAGAAAAAGAAAAAGAAGGGAAGATGGGAAAAAAAAGGAAAGATAGGAAAGAAAAATGAGAGGGGAAGGAAGAAGAAAGGAGAATGAAGAGGGAGGGAAGGAGGAATATTATAATGAGAGTGAGGGAGGATCTAAGGGAAGTCCTGCCTTAGCATTTGGCCATCACAGGTGCCCCCAACATGAGTGATGTTGAGCTGGCCATGCCCACCCTGGCCGCACCCACCCCGGCCCCCTGAGGTCAAACACAACCCTGATGCAGCCCTCAATGTAATCGAATTTGACATTCCTGATCTAGAGGATGGACAATATGTAAGTGAGCATGGTATATGGCCTCAGGGTATATTAATGGTAGTAATACAGGTAGCCTTCGACTTACGATCACAATTGAGCCCAAAATTTCTGTTGTTAGTGAAATATCTGTTAAGTGAGTTTTGCCCCATTTTATGACCTTTCTTGCCTCAGTTGTTAAGTGAATCACTGCAGTTGATAATTTAGTGACCCTGTTGTTAAGTGAATCTGGCTTCCTCATTGACTTTGCTTGTCAGAAGTTCGCAAAATGGGACCACGCGACCTTGGGACACAGCAACGGTCGTAAGTATGAACCAGTTGCCAAGCATCTGAATTTTGACCACATGATCATGGGGATCCTACCAAGGTTGTAACTGTGAAAAATGGCCATAAGTCGCTTTTTTCAGTTTTGTTGTAACTCTAAACAGTCACTAAAGGAACTGTTGTAAGTTGAGGACTACCTGTAATGGTAGAAACTTGACTGTCATTGTTACATTCATTTGACATTAATTACTGTTCACCTTCAAATCCTTCAGAGATATTTCTAGATATTTTTGAATTGCATACGACCATATGTCCTCAAGATCAGCAAGAACTGCAGTAAGGGAACCTCCAGGTCCTAAGTGGAGGTTCAGCTGTCCCCGCCGAATAGGCCAATGAACATTGTAACAGTCCAGAGGATTAACATATAATGCCTGAAAAGGATGAAAAGAAACAAGCAAAACACAATTTATATTAACTAGGAACAGTTTTAATTCCGCTGATGGTGTTATCATATGTAATATTAACTTTATATTCATATTTTAATATTTTACTGTATAAGAATTTATTTATTATTAAATTTATTCACCACCTATCTCTCTCCCGCAACTCTAAATATAAATAAAAAAACATTTCATGCAAAATTTAATCACAAGTATTTGGAATTTCCACATATCATAACAGCCTAAAATATGGTATACTGTCAAAATGAGGTACAGCTGATGTGGGAAGGAGCCAGAATCAATATGGATTGAAACCACAATATTATGTACCTATCTGTACATGTTCCATTCCTCTGATCAACTTTCTCTCCTTTGTGGCAAATGATCTTTTTTCCCCTTTCTTTGTGCTACTCAAAATGAAATTAAGTCTAAAAATCACATCCGTCAAACTATAATGCGGCTACCTGCTCAATTTTTTGCTTTTAAAAAAGGACTGTATTTTGCTTTTTTAATTGGAAAGAACAGAAAAGAATACATTATATACAAATGACTACTGCTCAATTACACATTATTTAAAAATATATAATATTTTGCCTATTTGGGTTTCCTGGTGAATACATTTGCCTTTGACTTCCAAATTTAGGAACATTTATTTGCCACTAGCGTTATAAGCCACAATGGCCAGGGAAGCAGAAAGAAAAAATGAGAGGGGCATTTGTTTCATAAAATAGAATCAGAAATGAAAGAAGAAAGAAGTAAAAAAACCATGCAGAGAGACTCCACAAAGGTTTCCACCAAAAGGCAGAAGAGAGTAGGAAATAAATGAGATAGGCAGTGCTGAAATTGGGGGAAAGCATAATTTTTGATTGCATGATCTCTGCCTGTCCTTAGTGGAGGAGAGAATTAACTGACTCTTGGATGACAATAGTCACAAAACCAATCAGAATTAATGAACACTGAGCTTGAAATTCTTTGACAAATATCACTGTTGTGCCATATTACATTTGCCTCCCAAAAGTTGTTTCAGGAAGTACAAAAGCATGAATGCTGCATGCGTCTGCCGTTCTTTAAGCAGCAGTTTCTTTTCTTTAGACAGACATGGAATAGGCTGGAATAAAGATATTTATTTCCAACTATGGTTTTGGAGAACATTACTAGGTCAAGCAACTTGTTCAGGATATAATGAAGACCACCTGCCCCCTTGAGGCAACAACTGGTAAACAGAAATGTACAAGCTTTGTGAATGTGATGTTTGTAGATGATCAATTAGAAGAAATGAATTATGCTTGGAAAGATTGACATAAATAGAAGAAACCAAAGAATGGACAGGATGGATGGAAATGATCAAAGGGATGTTCCTGGAAGAACTATGGAATCTCACTGAAGACAGATTGGAATCATTTATCCTTACTGGAGCAAGCATTGGCCTTCAAGCACAATTAGTTTATGATTGCATCAAGTCAAAATAGAGCTATTAAAGTTGCATACAGTTTAACAACTTTCAAAATAAAATTACACATGTAACTTTAGTGCAGTGAGGAAAATAGAAGCCCTACCTCTTCACCAACAACATATTCTGGGTGATGAGTAGTATTTGTCCATTTTGCTCCAGAGCTGTGATCTAAAATAGCAGGTCGCATTTGTCTGTTGTAAGATCGGATCTAGAATAAACGTTTAAAGAAATCACTTAGAAATAAAAAGTCATGCTATAGACAAAAAATAATCTTTACTTTAATAATGCAAGGTTGTTCACTTGAATTCCAAGGTCATGTATATTCCTAAATATTGTCCACTGTCCTTGAAGACAATCCTGAAAGTTCAATTAGCCAAACTATGGTGAGTTGATATTGACTGTGAAATATGATAAAATATAGGTGGTCCTCACTTATGACCATCCTTCAGAAATTGTTAAAGCTTATGACAGTACTGAGCGAAAGGTACTTATGACAGATCCTCATACTTACAATGCAGTGCAGTGCAGTGTCCTGTGGTCCCATGATCTCCATTTGAACCTTCTACACTGGTTTTTTACAAGCAAAACTAATGGGGAAGCTGGTAGAAGGTTGGAAATGGTGACCATGTGTTGTCATGTTTCATGAAAGCATTGGATTTGCTTAAGAATGGCAACTAGAAATTGTACAATTTCCAGTGTGGTGATGTGATGTTGCATTTTATAATCATGTTTCTTAGTGTAGGAAATTCTTAGTCTCAATTATCGTTTATACATTGTTATTGCTGCCTCACAATTAATTTTGGAGCCAAAATTGAAGTGCTGAAGTTAGCCTATAAAATCCTGCTTGAGGCAGTAATATCTGAAACAGTATCAAATTAAACTATATATTCCAAAAGTCTATGTAATCTACTAGGCACTACTTGAGAGCGGTCTTTTTGTCAATAATGCCAGCTATTGAAGTTCAACATACAGAATTCCACTTGGAACATGCCGTTTTAAGTCTTTGATCTCAAAATTCTTTTCATTCAAAGATCTTTTTATTTATCTGTGATGCTTAATATTTAATAGACTCTGTCTAAAGTGCTGAATTACTGCAAAGTTGATTCTGTGACCATTTCTCTTCCTCTCTTTGAGCTTTCAAACTTCATCAGACTTTACTGGTTCTCCTTAAAACATGCTATTAGTATTAACCAGAGTTTATAAATGAGATACCTGATCAGGTGATATAGGTGTACGTCTGGCACCATTTGACATCTTCTTAGACCATATTGCTTGGTCAACCATTTTAAGCCCATTTTGTCTTTGTTCAGTACTTTCTGGTTTCTAAATAAAATCAGTCAGTAATTTAGATTGCTTCCAAGCCTAGAACTAATTATTTTATATCAGTATTTCAAAAATTAACAATCTACAATAACAATCTATTAATTTTTTAAAAAATCTATACCATTATATAAAAACTCAAACTTCCAAATTTTGTATTTCATTTTATCCTCCATAAAATGACTGGTAAATTTATATTTAGGCTAAAAAAAAAAGCAGGCAACAATTGAATGTCATTTTTCAATTGTTAAATTGAAATTTAAAAATATGTTGGTTTATAGATTTGCCAACTAAAAGCAGAAATGGTGATCTCTCCCAGATAAAGGAGGCCTTAGCAGATGAAGAGGGACTAATGATCATGTGGCCAGAACCAACCCCACCAGCTAAAGATGGTGAAGATGGACTGGGCAACACTAGGGTTGGACTAACCCTTGTTTGTCATTCTGGGATTGCCTGAACCACTATAATAGTTGCTGAAATGACCTGAGCCAAATGTTTGTCCAGATGTGCCTGCTTCTGCTCTATAGCACAGCTGAGCCTTTGGGGTTGTGTGATGATTAAAGAATTGGAAGTTAACTCTTTAAATGTAACATCTGCAGTCAGTAATCAAACTAATTGCAGGTTATATTCCCATTTCATTATCCACATAGGCTATCCTAGCATACTTATTGCTACCAATGCCACCTCAACCACCTGGAGAAATAGGAAAGTCCCTATGATATGACTGAAGAATGGTAATAAAAGAGTATCCTTTCATTTTGCTCACTTCCCCTATCTTAGTGAACCATCCCTACCCTGAGTATCTGGGAACTCAGGAAGGCTTTCTCAGTGGTATTCTATAGGAACCCCTGATGATTGTGATAATATTATAGACATTACACCTGCTGGAACTGATGTAGCAAACAGCCCTAATTTAATATGAAGGAAATTTCTTCCGAATGAAATCCTTGTTTCAGCAGTCAGGTGGAGGATTTAGATACATATATTGGTTATTGGATTTTAGACTGTTTATTAATACTTCAGACCCCTGCAGCCCTGAGCATTACACTCATTTAGTAACAAGAAGATGCTATCAACGTTTTATGTGGGCAGTAGTCTGTGACAAGATGACTGTTATGATCTAAGTTCAGAGCTTTCCCTACAGCAGAAATAACATTATTGACAAAGTATGTTCTGCCTTCAAAGGATAAAAAGCACAGTTCCCATATCTAGAAACCGGATGATGTAACAAAACTTTAGTTTCCACGCATTTAGAAAACATACAAATAATCTATTGATGATGTTAATTTAATAAAAGCCATTTGTATTCCCCAAAAGAGCCTACAGGGTGTGGAGTAAGTCTTAACCCACTCTTGCATTATTTATTAGGCACAGTGCACAAGCAGAAATCACAGGCATAAATATGAGAAGATTGGAAAACAGCACAAATTTAGCATACAAGAACAAGCCATGAAAATATAAGCAACAACTGATTCAGTTTCATGTAAGACTGAAATATTGAAGACTTACATTGAGTCCTTCTCTTAGAAGCCAACTGTCTTTGTATGAGATTTGTCCTTGTTGTTTATGTCTTCTTGCGATGATGTGAGGGATGCTAACAGGAAGTGTATCTGTGGCTCTTCCAATCCTTAAAGTTGTTGAGCCAGGATGTATCACAATAATGAAGTTGCTCTGGATTTGCTAAAAATAATAAAACAAGCCCATATTTTATTCTGAAAACAAATTTCTGTGACAATATTATAAATTAAACTTATTCCATTGTAAGCTATCCTACGTTTTTGAGTTATGCAGTTTTATTGCAGACTCTCTTTATATCAATAAAAAGTTTTTGATTTAAAAGCAATGAAAAAGTATAGTATACTTGCACACTTCCTTATACAAATCTAAGTAAAAATCATATATGTATACCTAAATATGGGAGAGTGAAAGAGCAGATTGATACTTATGTACAGTTATCTAGAAATGGTTCTACTGAATAGGTTTTACTTTTGAATAGACTTACATTATAACATTGCAAACAATTAAGTACACAGATTTAACATGATGTCCCCAATTTGAAAAATTCCAGAGAGAATCTTAAATCTTGGAGAAAATAAATATTTTTAAAATCCCATAGATTTTCTTGTGCGAGGGTCCCCATATAATATTCAAACACAAGAGAGATTATGTATATAGCATTTTAATGCTTGGTCTCAGTGGAGTTTATTCTTACTAAACATCAAGTTACCTAAGAGACACATTTGAGCAACTGCTATAGGTTAGAGAGTACAGGTAGTCCTTGATTCACAACTGAGCCCAGCATTTCCATTGCTAAGCAAGACAGTTGTTAAGTGAGTTTTGTCCCATTTTACCTTAAGTTAGTAACATGATTAAGTGAATCTGACTTCTTCACTGACCTTGCTTGTCAGAATGTCACAATCGTATGACACTACAACTGTCATAAAAGTCATAAGTCACTTTTTTCAGTTCCTTTGTAACTTTGGTTACTAAATGAATGGTTGTAAATCAAGGACTACCTGTATCACTTCAAGCTACAAGTATGGCCACAAAATAAGTCAAATGTGCAATTCACCTATAAATACAGTGACCATATATTCTCTATTATATTAAGAGGCAGCCCTTTATTTTAGAAAGCTGTCTTTTAGATTTATTTATTTTCTTGGTTTTGGTCTTGAATTTTTCTTTGTGAAACTGAGTTATAAACAGTTATCCTTATGGACGTCTTTCAGATTTTACACCCTTCTTCATGTTTCTCTTTGACTTTTTCCAAAAAAATATGATCATTGTACTTATAAATAGGGGAAAAAAACCACCCTGCATTTGTGGGGAGGAGGATGCAGGGGTACAATAACATTACAGTAAGTTAAGTCTTCTCCTCCTGACTCACTTAAGGCTCTACAATCAATATATATTTTTAAAGACACGCTCAAAACGGGGTCACCAACAGAAACGACAACAGTCCAAGAAACCACTCATTTCCGCAACGAAGTAAACTAAAGCAAGGGGAATACTTGATCAAATTGAGCTCAACCGAGCAACAAAGATGATTAGGGACTGGAAGCTAAAACATATGAAGAACGGTTGCAGGAACTGGGTATTAATGAAAAGAAGGACTAGGGAGACATGATAGCAGTGTTCCAATATCTCAGGGGCTGCCACAAAAAAGAGGGAGTCAAACTATTTTCCAGAGCACCTGAGGGCAGGACAAGAAGCAATGGGTGGAAACTAATCAAGAGAGAAGCAACTTAGAACTAAGGAGAAATTTCCTGACAATTAATCAGTGGAACAACTTGCCTCCAGAAGTTGTGAATGCTCCAATGCTGGAGGTTTTTAAGAAGATGTTGGATAACCATTTGTCTGAAGTCGTTAAGGTTTCCTGCCTAGGCAGGGGGTTGGACTAGAAGACCTCCAAGGTCCCTTCCAACTCTTCTGTTCTGTTCTGTTCTGTTGTTCTGTCCTGTCCCTGTCTCCTCTCCTCTCCCTCTCCTCTCCTCTCCTCTCCTCTCCTCATTACTCTACTCTACTCTCTATTCTTTATTCTATTTTATTCCTGATGGCTACCTGGGCGCATCCACCCTTAAGAGGTAGCCCATGCTGCTTCCGGGTTGATGCTTGGCTTCCCAGGCTAGTTGAGCGCCCGAGGCCTTCCGGGTGATTTCCTAGGGAAATACAACCGTGTGGGGGGTGAGGGGGTGGGGGCGAAATGCCAAGGCAACAACAAAAGAAGCAGGCCTGAATGACCACAAGCGCTGCCGAGAAAGCTTTCCACATCGCCGGAGGCTTCCTGCAATTCTGGCTCGGTGGATGCGAGGCCGGCTGCGAAGCCTCGGCGTTGGAAAGGACCCGGCCGGGGACTGCACGGCTGAACCCGATCCTTGCGCACCGGCCGCGGAGCTCACCTCCTGCAACGAGTCGGGCACGGCGGCGGGGACGATGGGCCTCTTGGCGCCGCGCTGCTCCTTCTCCTTGTCGCGCTCTTTGTCTTTCCCGTTCTCTGCAGCCGCCGCAGCAGCGGCTGTTTCCCCCTTCTCCGCCTGGGTCATCTTCTCCCTCGCCCGCCCGCCCTCCCGCCCGTCCGTCGGTCGGTCGGTCGAGCGAGCGAAGGGCCGGCTGGGATTCCTCCTCCGAAGGGAAGCGGCGGCGAGAGCAGACGCCCGTCCCTGCCTCAGCGGCGAGGTGGGCTGGAGGAAGCGGGGCTGCGGTTCCTCCGGGCGATCAAAACGATCCCGGGGTGGTTTTACTTCCCGGTGACGGGGAAACAAGCTGCCGATAACAGCCGCCTTTCCCCCCCTCCCCCACCTTAAGGGCCTTAGCGCGCCGCCTTCTCAAAAGGCCCTTTTTCCTGGTTCCTATTAACTCCCCGTAGTAGGTAAACCAAAACAGCGAAGGCTGCTCAGAAGGGCGGCCCTTCTGTTGCCGGGTGCACCATGGATGCCGCCTCCAGGGAGTGTGTTATTTTAAAAGTGGCTGAAGCCAGAACTGAGCTTGACAAAAGGTGAAATTGGCGACTTCAAGGCTTAAGTAATTGGGCCCTTGAAAAGAAACACACTAGAATAGAATAGAATAGAATAGAATAGAATAGAATAGAATAGAATAGAATAGAATAGAATAGAATAGAATAACAGAGTTGGAAGGGACCTTGGAGGTCTCCTAGTCCAACCCCCTGCTTAGGCAGGAAACCCTACTCCACTTCAGACAAATGGTTATCCAATCTCTTCTTAAAAACTTCCAGTGTTGGAGCATTCAAATGCTTTGTCTTTGTTTATTTTAGGGGAGGCCCCAAAACGGGTTCAGGAGTGGTCCACAGAGATAATAATAAAAGTATAATCAGATTTCAATCCGCTTTGTTGCTTAACTTTGGGCACTTGAAGCTATGTGGACTTCAACTCCCAGAATTCCCTAGCCAATATTGAGGAATTCTGGGAGTTGAAGTCCACATAGCTTCAAATGGCCAAGGTTGAGAAACACAATTTTAGCAGATAGTGTGAACTCGGCTGCTCAAGTTAAGCGAAATGGATCATTGAGTTGGAGCTTGCACTGTAATGCCAAATTGTTTTCTTTCAAACAAAACCACAGCATCCTGGAGATTCTGGTGAACTGTTACTAGTACCTAGCATAGTCCACTTTATGACTGCTCTCTACATTTCCAGCACTTCCATTTCATCGCTTTCAGTGTCCCAATGCAGCAAATCTGCATTGTCTTTTCTTTCCCACCCATCAATTTTTTCAGTTCCTCCCCTCAGTTTTTTTTTAACTTTCCCCATTTCCCCTCCCACCCAAAACAAAACTTTCTGTTCCACGAATACAAAATGTTGTTATACTGTATGTATAACCAAAACTTGCATCCAATTCTGTGCATGAAATGGCTCATGGACATAAAAGGTTGAGACATTCCTATTAACAAATTACCTGAATTTTGGTTTTTTGTTTTGTATTTCAGCCAAGATAGTTTATTTTTTTCTTACTTTTCTTACTAAACTGAGCTCAGGTTCAGGAATCACCCTAGAACATTTGACACGACAGTTTTATTATGGCTAACATGGTATGATTTTTTGTGGTAATAATAGGAATCCAGCAGTGAGCAAATGATGTAGTTTCTGCCTTTAGAAAAATATGCAAGTTTTCTTGCAAGTTTTAAGGGGGGAAAAAACCCTGATGTTCTTCTGTTGAATCATTATTTCAACCCAGTCATCTCTTATTGCTAAAATGCTCATAGCACCTACCAGGTTTCCTGCTCCACTTTTAATACCACAGGAGAAAAAAAACCACACCAAACGATTGCTGAAAGAATGGCATCCTTACCTCTATCATCATATTTTAAAAAGAGAAGAGAAAAATTATAAGATCTTTGCTGAAGTTTATTAAAGTTTCCTAAGGCTGTACAGCACATATGAAAGAAGTGTTTTACAAATGCACTAACACCAGCAAAGCTCATTTCCTTAAAGCAGAAAAACAGCTGTCTCCTTTGGAAAGCTTGGAAGGCTGGTTTCCTGGTTGGCCAGCTGTGTATTCGTATGCAGACATTTCCACTGGGACTGCTGGCACAGTTGTACCTGCACCCACATACGCAAACAGCCAGAGGCAGTCTTTGGAACAGTTATCTCAAGGATGTAAGACTTTAGCACTTCAGAAGCGTGCGGGGTGGGGGGTGGGGTCCCTTTGCTATTATATTTTTCAAAGCACTGTTTAAATGTTTTATCCAGCCCCTGTAATGGTCCCTTTTAAAATCAGGTTTATATCCACTTTTAAATAGAGGTAATCCTAATTCAATATGCCATCACTTTCCAGCAGCATCCTTTTCTATATATCTAGTCAACTTCCAAACACTCAGTCATATACAATATTCAGCATAAAAAAGAGCAATATACAGAAGTTGGCAGAAAAATACAGGAACAAATCTCAGAATATACTACTCCATTAAAGAAACTTACTTAAAAATATTTTTTTAAAAGGGAGATTCCAGCATGAAATTGAATTAAATTGTCCCAGAAAACTCTTTCAGATCTTACTCTGTAATGGTACTTATAAATTGGACTCTGACTCCCATACATAAACAAAATGAAACTTAAGGAAAACTGAGTTGGAATCTAAAACTCTTGGTTAGCATTAGGGTTTGCAAATAAGTAGCATTACCAGGATTTAGTGTGAGGATTTAGCAATCATGATAAATGTATTTTATTTATAAATTTATTTATCGACATAAATTGCAGTAAGATCAGCTTTTATATTTGGGATTTAACATGGCAATGAAGACAAAATGAAACAGGTCATAAATTATAAGTAACACAAATAATGGGTGTAGATAATGGGGAAAAACAATGGGATTATAGTTTTGAAACAGCTGGATGTCCACAGATTGTCTGCTGACTTTAAGCCATAATCAATTAGTTTTCAAAACACAAGACACCGTTTTCCTTCAAAAAATAACTGAGATACCCAAGATTTGGGTGGGGTGGGGTGGTTTAAAATTAAATAAAAAAAGAATTTGAAACTAATAATTTCACCAGAAGCATTTTAAGGTATATAGATCTAGTGGGATGTTAGAAGCAGTTTAAACTTGTAGCAGTTTCTTCCCTAACTTAATATACATATTCTGAGATTATCCTTTTTTTTTAAGTCTTCATGTGCACAATTTGTCCATTCTAAAATATATTGATTACAATTAAATGATTCCAAATCAGTATTTTGCAAGGTCATATATTTCCATAACTTTACATCTACCACAAAATACCCATCAGCTATATAAAAGGCTTAAAACAGACAGTAAACAGGTTCATTTAATTTAATAGAACTGCACTTCAGTTATACTGGATCCTAGAAAATGGAATTCCCAGTACAACTTCATTGTTCTGTTGATTCACAGAGCAGTTAAATCACTTAGACAACATATTTGCAACCCTCAATTCCCTTTGCAGCATTCTTGATCAGGTTCTTTTAGTCGTGCAAATATGTAGTCTGATGCCTACTTTTTAAAGCAGGCATTTACCTATGGAGAAAGAAAAGAGAAATTGATTAAAGTATTTGTTTATTTTTTCACGGTTACTGGTAGCTGTTACCTAATAAAGTATTTCCTGAACCTGAAAAAGCCATTTTAAGCTTGCTTTACTTTATATAGTAATACACTTTCTACAGCCCTTCTGATAAATCTGTTTGTGATGCAGATGTAAGTAAACTTTCAAAGGAGGAGACCAACAATCACACTGATCTTACATACTTCTAAGTAGAATATTAGCACTAACTAAAATATGCTTAGATTGTATTCCAAAGTTATTAGGCATATAACTGAATTTTAGGTTATTCAACATGAATCAGCTATGCTAATGTAATACACTAGAATACTAAAAATTTCCATAATGGAAGAAGTCTAATAAGTGGTTCTGATAGAAGATTCTCTTTGTTTTCTCTCCCATAAAACAGTTGCTCAAATGTAAATTGATTTTTTTAAAAAAAGTAAAGTCGCTTGTTGTCTAAATAAATTGACTGGATTAGGATTAAATGTTAATAACAATTAAACACTGTTACATCTGGTAACTCTTAATGGGCTTTTACTGATATTTCTGGTAACTTTTAATGGACTTTTTGCTGACCAGAATTGAACGACAAAAGTTCTAAGGATCTGTTTATAGATAAAAAATGAGATATGGAATGAAGATATATTGTTTGTTGTATTTTTAGAGAAAGTGTAGGTTAAAATTATTTATACTTGTGACAAAGGCAGATGTTACTTTCTTTTCTATTTCTTTTTCTTTGCTATATTCTTGCTCTTTTCTATTTTTCCTTTTATTCTTTTTTCTCTATTTTTTTCTTTTTATTATTTTCCTTTTTGTAATTTGTATTAGTTTTTATCTGTATAACTGTAATCTTTAAAATTCTAAAAAAAGTTTGCAACATACATTACATTCTTTGCTCTCTCCCCCATAAAACAGTTGCTTAAAATGTAAATTTGTTTAAAACTAAATTGATGTTTCTTTGATATTCATAGATAAATTCTGCATGATAGCAATTTAAAACTTTTCTAACAAGGGTAATATATAATTCAGTGAACGTCACAGTACTGAGTGCTTGCCAGTGTATCAGCAGTGTATTTCTACATATTCTCAGAAGTATATAATGTAGAGTGCCCCAAATTGGGAAACTACAGCAGGGGATGGTTGGAGAACGAAAAGGAGTATTATGCAATTCTTTGTCAATTTATTTTACTGACTATATTACAGGTAGTCCTTTTTAGTGAGCACCATTGGGACCACCATTAAGCAAAGCAGTTGATAAGTATAACTGAACTCTGCTCATGATCTTACTTCAGCTTTTCTTTGCAGACCTGTGAAGTTGACAAATGCAAGGACTGGTTGCAAAGTTACTTTTTATCACCATGATAACTTCGAATGGCCACTGTGTGGGACTATCACTAAACAAGTACTACCTACAGTGGGAAACATAAGATGTTATATATGTAGGATATATCCATTCCCATTTTTCCTAATCTCAAATCTTATTTTATGTAATATACATTTACCTTTTTGAATTTAGCGTATGCTAAAATCAATAAAATAAATAAACCTTTTTGAATAAGGATAAAAATGAAACAGAAAAGCTCATCCACTTGGTCTACAAGTATTTAAAATTCTGCAAGATTATTCTTGTAATTTTAAGCATTATGATTTTTTTTAGCTGAATTCAATGTGACTTTTGGGCAGAGCATTTTAAGAAGAAAAGGATGGAGTACCTTCCTCATCCACCACCAGCCATTGGTGGGGGATTTGGACCTCCAAAGTGGGTTATTCGACCCATTCTACGGCGAGGAAATCCTGGAGGTCTAAGAAAAACAAAGATCAAATTAAAAAGCAGCAATTTCCACCTCTGTGGTCACATTTGGGCATCACAATAATGTAGATTAAAAACTGATTTAATGTGAACAAAGTGTATAGCCATGTGTGCTGTTCACCTGTTAAAAGATATGATTGTATTTAGGTAACCCCTTCTGTGACATATTTTGAATTAGACAAGTACAGAAATTTCTTTTCCAAAGTAGAATAAACCTAATGAACTCATGGTTTACAACTGGTTCATTAGAAAATAAATTCCCAAAATAAGAATTAAGTACAGGTAGTCCTGGATTTACAACCTTAATTGAGCCTGAAAAAAATAAGCTCAGAGACCACCAAGTAACCCTGAGCTACAAATATTCTCTTCTGTTGCTTTGGTCTTAAATTGTGGCATTAAGCAAGTCATCACTTGACCAGCCTAATTTTACAATCTTTTTTGTCATGGTCATTAAGCTAATGAAACAGTTTTTTTCATTGGGCATTTTTTTAAAAAAAAAATAGAAGTAAATATCAGAAAATGGCAATAAAACAACACAAATCATAATTATTTGACCGAAAAGATCATAAATGCAGCCAGTTTCCAAGCATCCAAAATTGAACATGTGACCATGGGAATATGTCCATCTGTCAAAATTACAGAACTTGACTGTAAGTAGCTCTGAAGAGGTCCGTAGTTATGTGAAAACTTCTTATATGCCTGTGACGATAAACAAACCATAACAGAGTTGAAATTCCCCTGGCAGGAGGAAGCAAGCAAGGAAAATTACGTAGCCTGGTCTTTCATGAATTTAGCTTTGAATCTTAGAAGACATAATCTGATGAATGTAGCTTTTATTGTTTTTGCACTCAAAATCAATTATAATTAAGTGTGGAAACATAACTTATAATGGAGATACTACAGAAGAGCTTAAGCTTTATAAATATGTAGACACTCCGGAAAAACACAACGACTTTTAACCATTGCACCCCAATTTTTCACACTGTATTTCATCTAAATTAAAGTGAAAAAAAGCAATACCCTCTTCCATCATCGTATCTTGAAGAAGAGGAAGATGTGTAGCCTCTCCTCAAATCTGGATGAATAATGCTCTGAAAACTAAAATGAAAATCTCTGTTAACTGAAATAAGAAAGATCTGAAATATTCAGTATTTTTAAAACTATTTTTAAAATAACCAATGCTAAAGATCAAGCAATTGGTTGTTCTAAATTTATTTTCCAAACACAGAGATAGTTTGAAATAGAACTGAAAATGTTGTTAGCATACCCCTCAAAACCAAATACAAAATTTATAAGCTGAGAATTAAATGTGACACAATCAGTTAAGTGAATTTTATAATGCAGGGCTTAAATGATTGAAGTTAACTATCCTATATAAAATCATAATTTTCCAATACTGTGTAACAATGGACAATAGTCAATATATAATAAAACTTGCGGAACCCAGCATTAGCTAACTTATAGCTCTTTCTGGATGGAACTATTTAATGTCTCACTACATCATCCCTTTTTTCATTTGCTGAATTGAAAAAGAATAGCTAAAATGTCCAAAGACATAGAATATATAACATCTAAATGGTATTGCAGACTGATAGGTCAAATAGGCCAGCACTAGCCATTTCACTGCCTGTGGAAGACAAGATAATACTACCATTACATTCCATATATAAATGGATTATAACAGTAGCTGAATTCCATTTTGTTATTCATGAGAAAATATGATCCTGGATCAGAAAACATTGTCAGGAAATGCGGACCAAGCTACAGTAGCCAATTCTTTGTCTCCACTATTTCTCATCACTCATCAAGGCTGGGAAGCACTTTCACGTTGCCTAATGGCAGAAGCCTGACCTTTTAAGGAACAGCCAACATTTTTTAATGTTGAAATTTTTCTTCAAATTTGAAATTTTATTTTAAATTTATTTAATCCATCTGATCTTTTAATTAAATATGGATTCAGAGGTGTTACAAGCACAATAGTTGAGAAACAACTATTAGTTCAGTGGCCTTCTCCAGATATTCAAGTATACTCCAAAAATTGTTAGTTTTTCCAAAAACTCCATTATACAAGGAATTCTATACATAGAGAAGCTATGTATTTATTTGTACATATCTAAATTACTTTATAAATCTTAGAAAATTACCTCTGAAAATTCAGCCTTGTTTATAATTTCCTTTCCAGTCTTTTGTTAAGACATTGACTATATGTTTTGATTAATTTTAATCAAAAACTCCACAAGAAGAGCAATAAGAATGAGATTCTTCTATTCCATTGGAGTTTTGCTAAATAAATTTAACTGTAAAATGCATCCATTATATATACTAATCTACTCAGGCCTGAAGTGTCTCAAGGGGAATAATAATTGCATAAATCACATGTTTGTTTTTTATTTGAGGGAGAAACTTCACTTACAACAAAACTATGAAATCTGCTATTCCCCAGAAGAAGTCAGTTATAGATGACAAACTCCATGGAGCCCGACTCCGGTTATCCAAAACTTGTCCTACAACCCAGAACAAACAATGATGATTACTGTTTTGAAATAATAATGGCAATAATCCTATACGGTAATAAAAAAACTGATCATACAATATTATTAATCCAAAGTTTGTTTATAAACCCAGGCATGGCCATTCCTTTCATTGTTCAGGTTAATAATTATAGTTCCAGAAGCGACAAATCAAATCAAATCAAATCAAATCAAATCAAATCAAAAGACGACATGTAATAAAAAGGCCATGAGAATAATGCAAGACAGAGTGATTCCCCCACCGCGCCTCTTTAAAGAGTGATCTTTTCACCGGCGGATCCGCGGGAATTCCTTTCCGTGCGCTTTGCCGGGACGACTCCAGCCCAACTTGGTACCCAAGAGGAAGGTAGCAAGCGGCCAGGTAAACCACCAGGCTGTGTTACGCCTTTGCTGCGCTGCTCCCGCCCTCCCTCGGGATCAAAGCCAGGCAAAACAGAACGCTGAGACACCTGAACGTTCCCCCTCCCCGGGATAGGGGCTCCCCACCCGTCAAAAAAAATATCCGGTTCTCACCATTCGAAATGTAAACCATCGCTCCCGCCGCCTCGCCACCGCCCCGAGAGTGCCCGGCAATCCCCTAGTTAGCCGACCCCTCGGTGTTCTTTCGCTTGCTCCGCCCCTTCAACTAAGGAAGTCAGCGCTGGGAAGACTCCATTGGCTGAGAGCTTAGGGCTGGCCCGAGGCGTCATCGTCGTTTCGACGCTTCCTTTCCCACCCCCTCATCTTTTTTGTGTCAGGAATATAGAGCTAGAAATGTAGAAGGGATATGGCGTGGCAAGGAAAAGGAGATTCGAATGCCCATCACTGTAAAATGCTCATTCTGCTTATTGTATCTCTGCCTGACATAAGTAAATATTGGTCGACTCGAGGCAGGATCGAAGGAATACAATGCACGACAAAAAGTTTGCTTCCAGAAACACTTTTGGATGTTCCTTATAAATTTTCGGCTGCTAATGTGAAGATAATCTATTACATTATTTATTTATTTATTTATTTATTTATTTATTTATTTATTTAGTTATTTAGTTAGTTAGTTAGTTAGTTAGTTAGTTAGTTAGTTAGTTAGTTAGTTAGTTAGTCAAGCATGTATTAGATAACAGATATAAGTATAAGCATGATTATGAATACATGAAATGGATACGAATAAAAGGAAACATTAGGACAGGGATGGTAGGCACGCTGGTGCGCTTATGCACATCCCTTACAGACCTCTTAGGAATGGGGTGAGGTCGATAGTAGACAGTATTTTTTAATTAATTTTTAATTAATTTTTTAAATTATGTTTTATTCACATCTATTTTTACACAATAGCAATGTATAGGTAGTCCTCAACTTACAACAGTTCATTTAGTGACTGTTCGAAGTTACATCGTCACTGAATAAAGTGACTTATGACCGTTTTTCACATTTGGCAACCATTGCACCATCCCCACGGTCACATGATCAAAATTCAGATGCTTAACAACTGACTTATTTATGACGGTCACAGTCTCCAGTGGTCATGTGATCCCCTTTTGCAAACTTCTGACAAGCAAAGTCAATGGGGAAGCCAGATTCACTTAATAACCGTTGGTAAATTAACAACTGCGGCGATTCACTTAACAACTGTATCAAGAAAGATCGTAAAATGAGGTAAAACTCACTTATCAAATGTTGCACTTAGCAACAGAGATTTTCGGCTCACTTGTGCTCGTAAATCAAGGACTACCTGTACACCCTTCAGTCCCTTTTGGCTATGCTGCACACATGAAAGAAGCATACACAAACATGGGACTGTTGTTGTTGAAGCACAAGTACACCAAGTACAACTGGAATATCGGTGAGATCTAAAAGTCATGGCTCTGATGCTTGGAACACAGCACGCATATACCCGATACAGTTGTTACATATGCAAATGGTGCAAAAGAATTTCATTATATTTAAAACAAATAGCCAAAGAATTTGGTTCCAGGGCAGAAAAATGTGGCACAGGAACCATTTGTTGACCTAACAAAGATATTTTTTTGCCTCTGCTTTACATAAAACTCAGACAGATGAAAAATGTGAAAACAATGAACAAGGAAGCTGAAGGTTTTTGTTATTTCAAGACCGATGTTCCTAAGAATAACTGATGCCAAGATTCAGGAGGACTTTTTTTTCGGTCTACAGATCAGATATGTCATCGGTGACAAGAGGTGTGACGATCTAAGTGGGATCAGAAAAAAGTATTTGAAAATACTTTCAAGGATATAGTTGAGAATTTTTTTGGCAACTACAGAGCATCAAACTACATTCAGCTGGTTGACAAACTTCTTACAACATACAAAACCATGAAGTACAACGTGTCACTGAAGATTCATTTTCTGCTTTCACACTAGGAGTTCTTTCCCAAAAAATCTAGGTGCAATCAATGACAAACATGGTAAAGGTTTTCACTAAGACATTGCCACAATAGAAAAATGATATCTGAGCAACTGGAAAGGTGCTACAGTACTATAGTGGCAACACACTCCATCATCCTTATTTTGTCTGTAAAGGAGGCATCTTATGCATACATTAAGAATATGCCTCGAAAATTATGAGTTGTAGAAGGTTTTTTTTTTTAAATTGAAATGGAAACTTTCTGAAGCTACTAAGTATGTTTCCAATTAGCATAGTCGTCTCTAAATCTGCCTAGATATGTGGCTACATTGCTGGAAAGGGTTGGGAACAGAGATGAAATCCTTGCTACTCCATTTTTAAAACAATCACCCAAAAAGCAAACTTTATACAAGTTTGAAACTTTAAACAAGTTTAGAAAATCTTCTAGACTGCATCTCTGTGTCAGTAATTTATTACTACTAAAAATGTTATGTAAATGTTTTAATTACTCAAGGGGCATATCTGTCATCATACCTGGTGACAACCATGGCCTTAACAAGGTTTAGCTTTAACATGTTTTATTTCTTTCTTGTCTACATTTGTTTACTCCCAAAGGGGAAATCATGATGGGTATGTTTGCATATATCCATGTATGTTTATACATATGAATGCATGTATGTATATATGTTCCTCCCATGAGTTTAAGTCTAAAAGAGCACTTAATAGAGCATGGGTGTCAAACTCGCTGCGTTGTATTGATATCACATGACGTATCGTGATGTTTTTTGCTTTCATGGAGCTGGGGTGGGTGCCAGTTTGACACCCCTGTAATAGAGGAATTCCTCATAGACTTTCTATTTTATATCAACTTTGCTATCAGCCGTTCAGATATATTAGAGGACAATTCCTGCCATTCCCCACTAATAGGCCGGGGAAAGCCTTCTTACACTTGGCGTAACAATTGCTTACCATTTGAGATGTAAGACATTGATGTCTTTTCCTTCCAAATCTTTTGTTTATTTGTTTGTTTCTCTTTCTCACTCCACTTGACCTCAAGGGTTTCTGATCTTCTTGCATGAAAGGTACATATGCATATAAGCTATTGCCTGGGAACTGCTAACAGAATATATCATAATTGTTGCCATGCCAACAGTTATAATGGTACAGTTTCAGATTATACCTACTGCCTGGTCCTATGGGACTTCCAAATATAACATAAAGATACTATAAAAATGTCATAAAAATACTTAAGGTATTCCTTAAGTATTCTTGCATTCCTTATATTCCTTCAAAATATCATAAAGATACGTAAGGTATTTATAGCTGATGTAGTTTTGGATGATGCCTAAACACACTGATATTTTGGGTTTTATGGGGCTTGGGTTTTATACCACACTAAGATAAAACTAACAACACATTACAAAACCAGCCATTGAGTTTCTTTCTTTCTTTCTTTATATTGTTTATATCTGACTTTCATTTTGTACAGCTCAGGTTGTTATATACATAATGCTCCATCCTCTTATTTTCCCACAACAACCCCTTGTGTGGTAGGTTGAGCCAAGAAAGTGGGACTAGCCCAAGGTCATCCAGTCAGCTTTTCTGCTAAAAGAACTAGAATTCACAATCTCCTAGCTCCTAGTCCAGTATTTTAATCACTATGCCCAGCTGGCTGTATGTAGAAGTGATCATAAATATTCATTCTTCATAAAATTAAAAAAGAAGCCAATTGATTTAGTGCTTGTTTTTTATTGCTAAATGTGTATACTCACAGGTTAAAGTAGGAGGCCATTCATGTTTATTGAGCAAACAACCTAAATAAGCATTCACAAGTTTCTAAAAGTTTAGGGATATTAATTTTCTTCGAAAGGGCCATTTTTTTTGGTGAGCATGAGCTTCATTTAATAAAGATGGGAGGATAATTGTTTTGGACTGAAAAAAATACAAAGTGGAGACTGCTATGTTATTTATATTAGCAGGAATTAGATTTTCCTTGTTTTACCTCTCATTTCAATGGGGAGAGAAGTTAGGGTGTTTCATTCAAAGTTTTTTGAGTGCAGCTCAGAATCTGATAAATCCAATGAAACTCTGAACACGAGGCCACTGATATTCAGCTTTATTATTGATCAAGATGAAGCTGGGCGACCTTTTATCTCCCACCTTAAACAGAGCAGGCAGAGAGAGAAAAAGCAAAAGCCGAAGCTGCTGCACGCAAAAACTTTTTCTCGAACTTCTTATAGTTTACGCAGCTTGCACAGCTTGTTATAGTGTTAGAAACATGATTTCATATCCATTAGTTCATGCAAACTGCACGATTTTCTCAGCACTCTGAAAACAAAGGACCTCAGAAAGGAGGAAAAGAATACATTTTCTGGCATATAGCCCAGAGCTTTGTTAGGAGGTACTATCTCACATAAGTTTGCTGAGAATACACATTTTATGTTACAAGCAGAATTCACATTTTGCATTTCACAAGTTACTTTGCTAGGCTACTTGGCAATTAGCCTGGAGGCTTTATCTATGCAGATAGAGCATTAGGTCACAATGCTTTTCTCAGCAGCAGTAATAAAAACTGAGTTAGGTTACATTCTGTGTATGCTCTAATCCTTTCATGCCTTTAAAGTATACAGGTGGTTCTCAATTTACAACAGTTCCTTTAGTGACAGTTCAAAGTTACAATGGCACTGAAAAATGGGACTTATGACTGTTTTTCAGTTATGACCTTTGCAGCATCCCCATGATCAGGTGATCAAAATTCAGATGCTTGGAAACTGGTTCATATTTATGACTGTTGCTGGGTCCCAAGGTCATGTGATTCCCTTTTGCAACTTTCTGACAAGTAAAGTCAACGGGGAAGCCAGATTCATTTAACAATCAGGTTGTTAACTTATCAACTGCAGTGATTCACTTAACAACTGAGGCAAGAAAATGGGACAAAACTCACTTAACAAATGTCTCACTTAACAACAGAAATTTTGGGGAAACAGAAAAGAGAATAACAGAAGGGAAGGGACCTTGGAGGTCTTCTAGTCCAACCTTCTGCCCAGGCAGGAAACCCTACACGACTTCAGGCAAATGGTTATCCAACATTTTCTTTAAAACTTCCAGTGTTGGAGCATTCACAACTTCTGGAGGCAAGTTGTTCCACTGATTAAATGTTCTGTCAGGAAATTTCTCCTTAGTTGTAGGTTGCTTCTCTCCTTGATTAGTTTCCATCCATTACTTCTTGTCCTACCCTCAGGTTCTTTGGAGAATAGTTTAACTCCCTCTTCTTTGTGGCAGCCCCTGAGATATCGGAACCCTGCTATCATGTCACCCCGAGTCCTTCTTTTCATTAAACTAGACATACCCAGTTCCTGCAGCTGTTCTTCATATGTTTTAGCCTCCAGTCCCCTAATCATCTTTGTTGCTCTTCTCTGCACTCTTTCTAGAGTCTCCACATCTTTTTTACATTGTGGCGACCAAAGTGAATGCAATATTCCAAGTGTGGCCTTACCAAGACATTATAAAGTGGTAACACTTCACCTGATCTTGATTCTATCCCTCTGTTTATGCAGCCTAGAACTGTGTTGGCTTTTTTGGCAGCTGCTGCACACTGCTGGCTCATATTTAAATGGTTATCCACTAGGACTCCACGATCCCTCTCACAGTTACTACTATTGAGCGAGGTACCACATATACTGTACCTGTGCATTTTGTTTTTCTTGCCTAAATGTAGAACCTTACTTTTTTCACCGTTGAATTTCATTTTGTTAGATAGCGCCCAATGTTCAAGTCTGTCAACATCCTTCTGTATCTTAAGCCTTTCTTCCAGAGTGTTGGCTATTCCTTCTAGCTTGGTGTCGTCTGCAAATTTGATGAGTTCCCCATCTATCCCCTTGTCCAAATCATTGATGAAGATGTTGAAGAGTACTGAGCCTAAAACAGAGCCCTGCATTATCTCACTGCATACTTCCCTCCATGTAGATGCAGTTCCATTGAGGGGTACACATTGCGGTTGGTCAGTCAGTTACGAATCCATCTGGTGGTGATGCTGTCTAACCCACATTTTTCTATTTTATCTAGTAGTAGGTTATGGTCTACTTTATTAAATGCCTTACTGAAGTCCAAGTAAATTATATTGACAGCACCTCTGGTCCACTAATTTTGTCACTTTGTCAAAGAATGCAATAAGATTAGTCTGGCATGATCTAGATCATAAGTCGAGGACTACTTGTATTATATCTTACTTTTACCAATTTATTCTCAATGTATGACAGCACCTGGTCAATGTTTGGTTGACCTGGAAAGCTAAGTGAAGTTGTTTGGATAGGGGATTACCAAAATACAGGTAGTCCTCAATTTACAAAGTTCATTGAGTGATAGTTCAAAGTTACAATAGCTCTGAAAAAAAGTGACTTATGCCATGAGACACACTTATAACCGTTACAGCATCCCCACAGTCATGTGATAAAAATTTGGATGCTTGGCAACTGGTTCATATTTATGACACTTGAAATATCCTGGGGTCAGCTTTTGGAAACTTCTGAAAAGCAAAATCAATGGGGAAGTCAGATTCTCCTAACAACCATGTTACTAACTTGACAACTGCAGTGATTTACTTTACACCTTATCAAGAAAAGTCGTAAAATGGGGCAAAACTCACTTAGAAAATTTCTCACTTAACAACATAATTTTTTAAGTAAATTGTGGTTGTAAGTCGAAGACTACCTGTATCTGAGAATCATAAATTAGATTAGAGGTAGGGGGGAAAAGTTATATTACAAAGCACTTCTATAATGCTGCCAAGAACATTGCCTGAATGCAAGCAGAAATCCAACCCAACTCTAGTATGTCTTTAACTTTTGTATATCAGTTTGCTTATTGCTGCCTTGGAATATGGGGAACCCATGCCACTGATTTTCAACAATAGTGATGGGATTCCAAAAAGGTGGCTAGGTTAAAAGTGACCGTGGGACCTAAGATTCCCTGTTGTTGTTCTGGAAGATTTGACAGCAATTGATGAATGCAACTATAAGCCAGATGCACGTGGTTTGGCACGGAATCATCTGTTAGAAAGACTCTACTAGAGGTTACTGCACATTTCAATTAATGCTTATTGCTGGGCATTTAACTCCAGTCTCATCCTATCATAAGGCAAATAAAGTCAAGTACCAAAGCCGCTAATTTGAGAGTTAGGAAGGAAGAATGAGTTGTAATTCATTCATTAAAATGTTTATTTAATACTCAGGAGGTACATTAAAATGAAGTGATTGAATAACGTATTTAAAATTGAAGTTTCTTTAACGTTGTGCATATGTGTGTATTCCCAGGATTTTTTTATTTATTCCCCCTCTTTTTTTTTTTTAGCATTTTATGTATCTTTAATATTCTATTTATTTCATTTTTAAAAAATCTCATGCCATGGATCTTATAATTTTCATTTGATCCATTTATTGGGTTCATCTATCACCTTTGTCAATATCTGATTACTTATTAGCTTTATAGTTTTTATATTTTTAATTCTTCTTTAATTGTCTTCTCCTTTGGATGAATTTGCAATTTTTACTATGACATTTATGCAAGACAAATGAAATCTGAAGTTAGAACATCTTGAAAAAATCTAATGACAATTATTGAGCGGAACTGAAAAAATATAATTTCATGCTTGCTGCTCCATATTTCATTATGTTTTAATATATGTTGTTTTTTTAAAAAAAAATTGATTTATATGCCGCCCTTCTCTGGAGACTCAGGGCGGCTTACAATGCACTAAGCAATAGCCTTCATCCTTTTGTATATTTATACAGTCAGCTTATTGCCCCCACAACTGGGTCCTCAATTTACCTACCTTAGAAAGGATGGAAGGCTGAGTCAACCTTGAGCCTGGCGAGATTCGAACCTGCAGTAATTGCAGGCAGCTGGTCTTAATAACAGGGTGCTTTAGACCACTGTACTACCAAGGCTCTTAATATATGTTTTTGAGTTTTGAATTATTAGTGTTTCATTTCTGTATAGCAACAGCATTTTACTACTGATCTGGGATATCTTAAGGCTACTGTATATCTTTATAGGAACAGTTTACATTTGAGTAACTACCTTAGCCAACTGAAAAAGAGGAAGGAAAGAAATTAGCTCTGCTTTTGTCTTCTAAAATGAAAACTTCATACAGACACACACATTTGTTTTGTAATAAAACTTTTCCCATAACTTTATCAGTCCTGCACTAATACATGACAAATCCCTATTGAAGTGGTACAATAGAATTTCTAAACCATATGCTGATCGCTTGCTGAGAAACCGGAGTTGATAAAAATTTCTTCTTGAATCCCCAAAAACTCTCTCATAATCCCTTTTATGCAGAAGCAGTTAAAAACCTATCAGTGCATTGCCATTCAACCAGAGGGACCTTTAAGAAGTTGGATTGAAATCCGTATAATTTCCTGTTTTGATAGCTAGACCGAGAACTTCAGAAATAGAGCATCTTGCCTGATTGAGCAAAATTGTGAGAAACTGGGAAGAAAATGTGAAGAAAGTATGGTTGGAATGAGAAGTCCACATGTCTTCTCACAGAGATATAGTAAGGAAATGTTTTAAAGAGACTCTGGCTTAATCTCTGGCTGACTGACTGACTGTCTCTGCTAACTATCTATCTCTGTGAATCTATATCTATCATCTATCATTATCTATCATCTTATCTATCATTATCTATCATTGTGACAAGAGCAACAGTTACTCCTCAGACCAGCATTAAAGATGATTTAGAGACAATAACTGTTCCTTTTGTCAAACCCGACATAGCTAGCAAACTAAAGAAAGAAGAATCAGACATTCCAGAAGGGCATAAATCATTGATTGACTTGGAGGTACACAAGGCTTGACAATAGCAAGTTATTCTCTCTGAACATTTTTTAAAAAAATTCCTCCCTATTCTACAAAACTGAGAGATTAGAGATCAGGTAGAAAGAAGGTCTGCCTACCAATATCCAAACGGAAGGCCCAGGTGCAATGAATTCTATGGTAAATTCTAAACAAACAGAGTTCCCATTCAAACTTAAGAAACATAGGAAGATGGGGCTGGGAGCAAATGATATTGTGCAGGAACATCAAGCAAATGCTGCAATTTTTTTGCCTGCATCAGATGTTGCATAAGTACCTCTTGCCTGATGACTGAGTTGCACATCAATCACCAGTTTGCCATCACTGAAGTTTTTAACATGCCGCTGGTGCTGTTTGCATGTTAGTTGCAGTAATTAATTTTTTTATTGCATGATGGAGTAAAGCTTCTGACATTTGATGTCTTGAGTTGATGTAATGGCCTTTGAATAGTCAATTGCCCAGAAAAGTAACATTTGCCACACTTCTCCACTTTGCATAGGGAAAGGGAAAATTGTCAGTTTAGCTGGCATTTACAGAGGGACAGATATCTTGAACCACTGAGAAACTTTGGAGGCAATAAGATGAAGCAATTATTCCAAATATTTAATGATTTATAAAATGAAAACCTGAACGAATAATAAGTGAAGCATGAGAACTGGGAAACAGCTAAAGTTCTGGAGAACATGAAAGCCTGCTCACTTATTTGCGCTTTTTTTTTGGTGACAGGCTGATCCCTAGTCATAGAAAAGTCCAAGAATGCCGTTTTTAAAATCAGAATTGGGCCTAGGGAATTCTCAAAGCTTGAGGACAGGAAGGTTAACTTATGTTTATTGAGCAGAGTTCTAGAGAAATCATAATACATCACAGTGGTGAAATCCAATTTTTTTTTACTACTGGTTCTGTGGGCATGGCTTGGTGGGTGTGCTGTGGTTTGGTGGGCGTGGCAGGGGAAGGATACTGCAAAATCTCCATTTCCACCCCACTCCAGGGGAAGGATATTGCAAAATCTCCATTTCCACCCCACTCTGGGACCATCCAGAGGTGGTATTTGCTGATTCTCCAAACTATTCAAAATTTCCGCTACCGGTTCTCCAGAACCTGTTAGAACCTGCTGGATTTCACCCCGATACATCACTTCTTCAGTGATGAAAAGGCCCTGCTAATCTTGACTTTAATAGGGGAAATTATTCATTGGTGGGTCTGGCTGTTACTGCAGTATTGAGACATCGCTAGACCATGAATCCCTGTGAACAGAGCTGTGTTGAATTCCATATCTTAATATGAGCAACCAATGTGTTGGCTGCAGTGTCTTCATTTATTTTAAGTGTTTTATACACCTAATGAATCTAGCATCTACTGTATAATTTCCATGTATCCTTTGGCCACATAGCCACAGGGTGGCAGCATAACAGAATATTTTGCACATAACATCTGCCTTGGGTAAATCAAAAAGAGCATCATACTCTATTCTTTGCGTACAAGAGTATTTTGTATTGCTAGATTTACTGCCCGACTAGTGAACACACTTACAATACGGTAGTGAAACCTTGACATGTTGAGCAATCCAAAAAGGAGGTCAGGCAGATACAACATCGTTAGAGAACATTTTCTATTTTTGCAATGAAAGCAATTCCTGTACAGTATAAGTCCATGATCAAAGCCTGTCTGTGTGGTTAGATATAAAAATGACATAAGTGCTTCATATACTAGGGATTGGATTGGCCTGAATATAAATTATGTGTATTCTGTACTTAGCACGGGGGATGCCTATACTTAAATCTGTGGTTCTTATGTTCTGTGATTATACTAATTTAAACACAGTTGGTTGTTGATAAAAATGAAAATGATTGACTTATAGAACATGCTGGCTTTTGCTATGTACATGGGAATAAAAACTATCTCAGGATTAAAGCAGATTTGAATATTTCTCTCAAATCTACATAAGAAAGTGTTAAAGGAAATATTGTTTTCCTTGTTTCCTTCTTTGAACAGTAGGAAATTAGGTCAGTCCCCACAGAGTAAATTATCAACTATCTCTATTGGCGTTATAGTCAAACTATTGATTTACAAATAACATTTTGGTCAAGGGTTAAGGGGTATGATTTCTAAGATTCTGTAGCAGAGAGACCATAGGATTCCAGATCCATCTGTTAGGAATGCTTCAGCTTTGAAGAAGACAAGGTTGATCTCAAAACCATAAATGGCCATGTTGCAGGGATGAAATCCAGCAGGTTCTGACAGGTTCTGGAGAACTGGTAGTGGAAATTTTGAGTAGTTCAGACTACCGGCAAATACCACCTCTGGCTGGCCCCACAGAGGGGTGGGAATGGAGATTTTGCAATATCCTTCCCCCAGGAGTGGGGAGGGAATGGAGATTTTGCAGTACCCTTCCCCTGCCATGCCCACGAAGCCATGCCCACCAAGCCACGCCATACCCACCAAGCCATGCCCACAGAACTGGTAGTAAAAAAATTTGGATTTCACCACTTCCATGTTGAATTCCGTGATATAGCAGAAAACACCACAGGATACATTCACAATCTTTTTCCCGTTGTGGCAAGGAGTATGGTGGACATCATCATGATCATCATCTTGCCTTTTTTTCTAGTAAGATATAAAGCTAATAACTTTCTGGCATGAAAATGATCTATCACATCCTATTTAAACCTGAAGTTTCTTTATAGCTATCATGATTGAACAAAATTGAGCAGCAAATCATGAAATGCCACTGGCACAATTTCCCACTCCTTTGAGGGGGAAGGAAATTTTAAAAAGTGTGCTGAGCTTCTTATAATCTTAACAAACCTATAAAATGCATTCGTTCCTCCCATTTCATCTTTTATGCAAACAAGCCACAATGCAGTAGCGAATCATTTCCATACCTTTGTCAAGAATCATTATATGTGCCAAGCTCAACTCAAAGGAGATTTAACAAGGAGCAGTCAGCCAGGTACGATTCAGGTTTTTTTGAATTAAACGTTTGTAATGTCTGCAAGATGATTGGAAACAAAATACCACAATTTGTCAAATTCTGATTAAGGATGATTCAGGAAGGAATTGAAAAGAATAAATGAGTATCCTCTACCCATTCATAAATTTACAGGAACACTACATTTGGAATGCTGGGTATTTTCTGGCACTTTATCTGAAGAAGAACACCTTCACGGTAGAAGTATCAAACTTGTTTTGTATTGTTAGAAGAAATGTCCTTCTGGGTTCAGTTCCAAGTGGGGGAAAAGATACTGAATTCATGGAAGTTGCTTGGAAAGAAGGTTTATTGATGAACAGGATCACATGGCTTGAGTTCCTGAGCAGAATCACATGGCTTGAGTTCCTGAGCAGAAAAAGGGTTGAAATGCTGAGAGTGCCTTGATTTTATGCCCTCTGTTGGGCTTTGAATTTGAGCTTGTGTTCTGATTGATTGTCAGACTCCCAGGGACCATGCAGGGGCAACTCTGTAGGCCAGAGTCTTCAAACTTGGCAGCTTTAAGACTTGTGGACTTCAACTCCCATAATTCTCCAACCAGCATAGCTGGCTGGAGAATTCTAGGAGTTGAAGTCCACAAGTCTTAAAGCTGCCAAGTTTGAAGACCTCTCCTGTAGGCTGTCCTGAGTCCCAGGCTTGGTTGAGCCTTGCTGGGGGAATGATGTAATCTTTCCAGGTGCCATGTAATGAGTTCTGTTGCTAGATGGGTAGAGGGCTAATCCTACCTTTGTTGGATCTTGGGTGAGGGCATTTGCCTATAAATAGACCTAGTTATCTCTTTACCTCTTAAGTGTGGACATCTGCTATTGAGGATGGTGGGGGCTATTAAGAGTGAGGCTGTTTCCTGCCTAAAAACACGTTTCTCCATTTCTCATCCAGGGAAATATAATATTCTGCCTTTTTAATATTTTCTAGAATATTTCATTTTCCTAGGAGAGGGTGGGTGCTAACTTCCTACAGTATCAAACCATGATTGGTCAGTCCATGACACACAATCTATATTTTAACAAAAGCAGCTAGAAACTGTGGAACTCTGCTCATGACTGCCTAGGTGGATGAAGGATGGGAGTATTTATCAATTTATTCTGAGATGTTCTCTGTTTTAGACATATGGTGGTTTTTTTCCTATTAACTGAACAACAGTTGATTGGAGAAGCAAGAATTACTGGCAAAAATCTGTCATTTCATGCCTCATTGTTTCCTTCCCAGAAAAAAAAAAAGTCTGGTTAGTGATAAAATAGAACAAATATTTTTATTTCCCTTCTTCACTACATTTATAGATATTGACTTCATACCCTTACTTAGTTATCAAGTCTGGCATTCGGTGCAAACAGTTACAGCTTGTAAAGTGCAGTTTCTTGTTGATACTTCTCAGTTCAACTGTCATTTGCTAATGCATCAGGGAACACAGTATTATAAAAGTGCTAAAAATAGTCCAATTTTCACTTACTAGTAAATGTTACTAGAACTAGAAGTCTCTAAGGAGGAATCTTATGCAATTGAGCTCCAGAAGTGAAGAAAGGAATGGAAGAAAAATACATGATCAGTATGTTGCTTGTTAAGCCACCTCCCAAAAACTGGTTCATTTTCTAATGACTGCATCATAAAATGGAAAAATGGAAAAAGTTGAAAAAAGACTGTATTTTAAGGCAATAATGAATGTAAAAAAAAAACATATACGCTACAATGAAAAATATTCAATTGAAATATTCATTAAATGTTATAATTTCTAGTCATAATAATCTACTGCTGTAAAATCAACTAGCAAAGCTCTGGCTTTTATGGAACAGAGACTATGTTGTCAGATAAAACAGAGGCTGGATTCATGTACTTCAGTAAGATACTTTTCTCTAAGCATTTTTCATGGTACAGCTGTTACGGTTTGTAAACCAGAGTTTGATTTGATGCACTATCTTCATCCAGTCAGGGTGGATTATCATACAAACTAAATCATGGTTTGAGGTGATATGGGAAGCCAGTTATATGGGCTAGAAAAAAACGATTCATCTTTGTAAAGCCCATTTATGGAAAGCTTTCTCACACTGAAGCAGACCAGTGAGCCACTAAGCCAGGCAATTTTACAGGCAATGACACTCTGCCTGTCAAGATCTTGAGAAGAACTTTTGTTCAATATGCTATTCCTACTTACTCAAGAGCCAGTCCACAGTTCACTCTCTTCTGCAGAGGTTACCATGTGACTTTGATGGGTCACTATCTCTCTCAACTCAACTTACTTCACAGGATTGTTGTGTGAGGTTACGCTGGTTACTCTTTGCCACCTTGAGCTCTTTGAATGTCAATGCAAGGAATGAAGAAACATAAATAAATATCTTGTACTAAATCATTTGTTACATTTATACCCTTGTGTCTATTTAAGAGCTCTAGATAGTTTAGGTGGGGCCCTCCCTCCCTCGTCCCTTTTCTCCTTCTGTGACTGCCCAACTCCTAACAACTTTGGGCAGTATATAAATACTTAAAAAAAACATACCCATGGTATCCTTTTGGGCCTGCTACAGGGACTGGGTGGCATAGTATTGTGCTGGTTCATCTCCTTTCTCCAAGGCCAATCCCAACTGGTATTAATAGGAAATGAGAATTCCAGCCCTCAGCTGCTATTCTGTGCTCTGTTCAGGGTTCAGTACGCTTTCCACTCTACATGAAGCCACTGAGTGAAATAATCTATCACTATGGGTTGAGATATTGCCAGTATGCTGTTGATACTCAGCTCTATATCTCCACTCTTGTGACGAAATGTTGCTGCAGCTACCCTCTCATAGTGTCTGGAAGCTACTGGGCCTAGATGGTGAACAACAGACTTTGGCTGAACCCTGGCAAGACCAAGTGGCTTTGGGTGCATGGAGCTTCAATATCCAGGACTTTAACATCTTTATTGCTGGATGGGGTGGCATTACCTCACATAGACCCAGTCTGCAACTAGGAGGTGCTCGGGGACCCCTACTTGAAGAGCATGTGGTTGCTGGTCTGCTTCTGGGAGCAATTCAAGGTGTTGGTCATCACCTTTAAACCCCTGTATGGTATGGGTCTAGTCTACCTGAGGAAGTGTCTCACCCTGATAGACCAGCCTGCCTCTCCCATGCTGGCAAAGGAGGCATAGTGTGAATCCCATCAGCCAAGGAATTTAGGCTGGCGAGCTCTAATAGAAAAGGCTTCTCTGCTATGGTTCCTGCCCTCTGGAATATCTTACCCCATGAGGTGAGATTTGACTCCCACCCTTTTGACATTTCAAAAGAGCTTTAAGACCTGGCTCTGGTAGATGGCTTGGGTACTCAATGGGGGAGCTTCATATTGATAGTGATTGACTAATTGGGCTCCTCTGGCCCAATGGCCCAATATCAAGGTCTTCATAGAATAGCAGGAATGAGCTCCACCTGAATCTCAGACAACAAACTATTCCACAGTGCAGGCACTTCAACACGAAGCATGGTTCCTGAATCCCATCAGATGACACTGCTTGATAGAAGGGAGAGGGACCCATAGAATGCCAATTCTGCCAGATCTGGTGGGATTGGCAAAAGTAACAGAAGAAATATGGTTTTGCAAATAGTTTATAGGTATCAACTAGTATCTTGAATTACTTCTGGAATCATATTAGAAGACAATTCAGGACCAAAATTAGTAGCATAACTTAAGCATACCCCTGCATTTTGAACAAACTGGACCTTCTTAGAGATCTTCAAGGGTAGAATCAGTCATCCAAGCAGGAGATGCCAAAAGAATGCATTACCATGACCAAAGTGTCCTGCTCCAGTAATGGGCACTGAGCAAGCATGATGATGACATAATGTAAAGCATCTCCTGGCCACATCACTACCTGCTCTTCCAGTAAGAGATGAGAGGTGAAAGTCTCAGGATTGTGCACAAATCTCAGATAAGGAAGTACAACCCACTTGAGGCTAACAATGGAATATCCCCAGGACAGGGCCCCCAAATAAACCCTGTCAGTTGATTTTGTCAGGGTTGGATCTGTATTTGTTCCTCTCCATACAGGCCTGTACAATCTCTAGACACTGGGCGAGGATTTCAACAGTATCACTTGGTTGGTCTGGGATTGACACATACAACTAGGTATAATCATCATGTTGATAATAGCTAGCTCCAGATCAATGGATGACCTCATCTTGGAGGTCATTCTACTCACATCCAAGAGCATTTCATCTGTCAAGAATTTTTCATTTTTGACTATCAGTTTAAAAAGTCATTTGTGAAACACAGTGATGTTATTTTTTATTTGCTTGCTTGAAGCTGACTTTCTAACACAACTGTTCTCAAAAAATATTCTGTATTGTAAAAGAAATCTTTTGTTCATTGGCAACCTCCTAATTTTTTTTTCAAGCAATACCTCTTGATACTGCAGCAGTGAATTGAATTTGTGCTTTCCAGGCTGGCAATTATTTTAATCAAGTCCTTTCTGACAAGAAACATAGGTTTTTTTGACAACATAGCAGATGACATTTCATTTCAAAACTCCCAGAAATGGCTTAGAAAAAAAATACCGTTTAAAATAAAATGTGGGAACATAAAAACATGATCACTTCAACACAGTATATTGCTTGAACAGATTGGATTGATTCCAAACAGAGTCATGCTTTGAACAGATCTACTTCAGAGAAGAAGACATAGCTAAATCTAATTTGTTAGTTACACAGAGGCCTCTCTGCAGGGTGGTCTGCAGTAGGGTGGGATACCAAAATCAAAATGGTGGCCACAGACATGTGAGTGACACCTTTTTCTTTTCCATCTGTGTTATGCATTGGACACATAAGAAAGGGGTGGGACTTCAATCACATGGGTACAGACACTATCTTGATACCTGTCCTTCCTTTGCTAACTTTTGTGTCTCTGAATTTTTTGATTGATAGTTTGGTATTTACTTTCCATCTTCTTTCCTTTTCAGTGAATGTTTATAGATTACTACATAGGGACATAAAACATTAAATTATCAATAAACTTAAGGCTCACTGATTTTAAATGGTCTTTTTTAAGGGCAGTGAAAAGTGATTCCAGATTGATGGCTTCTAGCACTACTGATCAGAAGACATTGTAGAGGTATTGCTGGGTTCCGTATGAATGAAGACTGTGATAAAGGAGTTGGGTATTATCTCCCTCCCTCCCCCTCTCTCTTTCTGTCTCTCTGTCTCTCTCACACACACAAACACACACCTATCTACTATCTACTATCTACTATCTGCTATCTGCTATCTGCTATCCGCTATCCGCTATCCACTATCTACTATCTACTATCTACCACACTGGACAGGACCCAAGGTACAGACTGGAGAGAAACCTCAGAGACAGTCCAACACATAGTGGCAGGGTGTAACATGCAATCAGTAACAGCATATGTGTACTAAATGGTAGAAGTAGCTGGCATTGTGTATGGGTACATCTATATGGTGTATGGCCTACACCCATCTGAGTCCAGATGGAAAGTTCCACAGAAAGTTATAGAGAATAAGATCCTGTGGGACTTCCAGATCCAGCAGGTCAATCAACCAGACATTATAGTAGTAGACAAGGACCAGAAAACAGCAGTGGTGATAGATGTAGCAGTGCCAGGTGACAACATCATCAGGAAAATTGAGTATGAGAAGCTGATTCTGTAAGCTTAGACCGGGCTGTAAAGCATTGTAAAGTTGTATGTAAGTCTAAGTGCTATTACTATTGCTATTCTACATTCAAATTTCTTCCCAAAGTCCATTGCTATGTTGATCAGAGATTTGTTAATGAGCTGACAAAATGGTCAGATAGTTACTGGAACAACAATTATACTCCCAATTACTGGTAATGCACAAGAAGTAGCCATAATTGCTAGTATAGAATAATAGATGATTTGTTCAATGCTAAGATTCATTGAGGAAGAGTTTGTGTCCAAAGAAACTATTTGTTTTTTAAAATACTAAACTGAAATAAGTAAGTGCTTTACATCTGTACTGCTTGGGCATTTTGCTTTAGGTTGCTAGTCTTAAGTCACATATCTATGAAACATCCTTTCTCACTCACTGGTTCCTGGGACACAAGATGATATTCCTTAAATTGGGCAACATCTATAACCTTACATCTGGATCTCTTTGTTATAATTCTCTCCACTTCATTTTTTAATTAATCCAACACGATGCTCATTATAATTACTGCAGTAGGGAAGTATGCCTTTCTTATTTTTTTTCTAGGGCTATGAAGTGAATAATTCATTTTAAGAATGAGCCTAAGCAGACTAAATGCATTTGGCAAAAGCTATTTCCTTAGTAAGAATAATCAATTATGTGAGGGGAAGATTTTTTCCTCTCTGACATGCTGAGTGAATCTTTCCACCTGGGTCTCTCATGTCAACTGGAAAAGTAGAATGAAAGGGGACAGCATGGAGATTACAGACTTTCCAGTTTCATTCCTCGAACTGGCTTTTCACTCTCTTTGCAGATGATACCTTTGACAGTTTAAAAAACTTTAGTGTAATAGTAAACTCTTATTTTTATTTTGGTTAAAATGGGAAAATATGAAAGAAATGTATTTATATAATAAAAAGGAAGATAAATAGTCAAAATGGAAAAATATAGTAAATGAAATTTAACCAATTCCTCCAACTAATAGAAAAAAGAATCCATATAAGTATACAGTAAATACTTTAAAAGGATCCATATAAGTATAAATAAAATTAATTCAAGCTTTAAGTTAATCATTAAATTTAAATCATAGAACATATTGTGTCATCTTCTCCTTTTTACAACATAGAGACTTAAAAATTGGAACTTACTCATATCCAAATCCGTTCCTTAAAATATGATAATTGTTTCTATGATAAATTATTGACTCTTAAACTAGATAATACTACTTATCATAGACTCCCTGTCTATTATGCTGTCTCAATAGGGTGAGGGTGGGTATTACAGGGAGGGATGAGAGATGAACTCTGGGAATGTTCACTAGTAATATAGTGATGACCCAAAGCATGAAGGTCATCCTAGCTGCCCAGCTAAAACAAACAGGCACTTTATCTATATCCTTCTAAAACTCTCATTGTCATGACCTTTAACTGGGAATAACAGTGAATCATAGGGCAGCCATTTTTAAACCAAGCTGCCTCAAATGGGCTAATGTTTAGAATGTGTCCAAAATACGGAACCCATGACTCATGAGGGAATGAAATTTAGGTTCAATGCTGTTGGCCTGCTGCTGTTATGTATTGTGACAGCTTCCCAGCCACTCTTGCAATACCTCACTCCCTTCCCCCACCCAACAGCAATCACTTACCTGCCTGCTGAGAAGAGAAGGAAAGGGGAAAGAAGAGGGATAGAGAGAGGGAAGAAGATTTCTGACAAACAAGGAAACTCGGTTGGAAAACTGGCAAGTGTTAAGTCCTCACTATTACGACCTCCGCTGAAACCTCCCTTGTTGCTGCCCTTCTCTGATTGGGTTAGATGCGAGCAGGCAGCCAGCGGGAAAAAGCTACACTCTTATTGGTTACCGCCGATCTGACAGCCCATATTTAAGCAGCTGTCAGACGGCAACAACTTCACACATTTGACGCACTTATGTTGTGGGTTTACTCAGTTACTGTTGTTTCAATAAAGTGTTGAGTTCATTAGCCGAGCCTCCTCGTTATTGCCGAGTTCTCCAATTAGAACAGCAAGAAATTAGAAGACACTTCCAATCCCACTGCCTTTTTTGCCCAGATATTTTCATTCTCTTTCACTGTCTAGATAAAGGACCATCTCTGAAATGACCCAATGGGGCTCAGGATGTCTAATTCTATTCATTCATTCATTCATTCATTCATTCATTCATTCATTCATTCATTCATTCATTCATTCATTCATACATGAACAGTGATATACAAACATTCTAGAGGCTGATGATTATATTAGTGACAACAGCAAAGACATTATTTCATACTGTGCTACAGAGGGAAATGGTAAACCACTTCTGTTTACTAGAAAACAACATGGATATACAATATAAATTAATTGGATGATGGTTCCGTCAGGTCAGATGGCACTCAATATATTATTGAGGGAGCTCTGAGGAGCTTTCAAAGTACTAATTATGTTTATGCTATAACTACATTAAAGCCTTCCAGATGTCTACTTGCTGATTTTGCCCTTGGGAAAAAGAAAATCTGTAGTTTCAAAGATATAATTCAGTAGGAAAATGGAATATAAAAAGCATGAACATGGGAAAGTCAACACAGTGAAAATATGAAATGAATCAATCAGACATTGACATTTTAGGCATCAGTGAAGTGAAATGACTGGAATTGGATATTTTCAGTAAGCAGATTATACTTTTTACTACTCAAGAAACACAAAAAAAATAAAGTAGGATTAGTGTTGCTGTCACAGTCAGGAAGAATGTTCCAAATCAAGTTAAAGTCGAAGAACAAAGCCAAACAGATACAGTCTTGACAATATCGGGATTATTTTCAAGAGAAATATCAGGAATTACTTTGAAATCTTGATTTAAAAAAAACCCAATAAAACTGCGGAATGAAAACAAAGAAGTTTTTAATTATAACTGTGAAAAGAAGCTTCCAAAGACCAAGGAACTGAAGAAAGCAAACTGGATGACAGTGTTGGAGGGTGGATCAGGATAGGAGCTGATAGAGACACACAGAGACAGCATTTGAACAAATGATGGATTGTATTGTGAACACTAAGATACTTATGCCAATAAAAAAGTGTGAGCTAAGATATACAAGTGACAATATAATTTTCAGAAATCTTGTATGTGTAGAATAGAATGTATAGATTATAAGAAATAAGCTTCTTAATTTTCTCCCACTCAACTGTTTCCCTTGCTTTTTGTGCTATATTTTGGCTTCTGCATTGCCTTTTTATCTAAGTGACTGATACTGGAATGTGGGAGATTTTTCATGGCTGTCTTGCTGCCAAAATCTTTAACTCGTGGAATGCCACTGTACAGTATCTGAATTTTCTTAGACGCAATGCAGCCCATCCTCTTGTCTTCCCACATTTTCAAAAATGTCTGCTGGATTTTTTTTTCTGGTCTCCCTCCTAGTATTAGGAATTGAATCAGTTGATTTGACAGGATCTACTCCAGCCCACATATACCAGGTGACATCCTGTCCTGTACAGTAGTGTGTTCTGCAGGATCTGTAACAGCCCCTTCCTCTCCTCTTCTTGGCTCATTTTATAATCTATACCGAAGAAGCATGCATACTACTGTACAGGTGCTTTCTAGCATTTTTCTCTTTCAGCCTGTGTGCTCATGGTTTTCACCTGAGTTGTCTGTCTTCCAGAAAACCCCTCCATGACCTTGGCACAACCCCAACTGCTTTCCTTCAGTCAGGCACTTTGATGTGCCACAGTCAGAACAAATGGTGGAACTTAATAATAGAAGAGAATCCAAAGCCAAGAAAGTCAAAGATCTCAGGATGGGACTTCACACATAATTTTGGAGATTTATTAAAAGAGAAATTATTATTATTTGTAAATATATTGATGATGGAAGGAGATATGAAAAAATAGAGAAAACCTTCCAAAAATCTTTTTACTGATTTTTTTTCTCCATTTAATCAGAGGCTGAAGAGCTCCCTCCCCACTTTTTAATCATGGCACTCAGCTGATCATACGGTTTTTTCCTACTGTATGATCCAAGGCAGGCCACTATTTCTGATGAATACATCTTGACTGAAACTCAGATGTCTCTGGCTGTCATTCCAGGTGATCTTGCCTGTCCATCCACTACAGGGCTGTTGAGCGTCATCTCTTTAGGTTTGTAAACAATCCTTTGAAGCTGAGTTATGGTTCAACTCTTCTGTTGGTGAGAGTGTGTAAAGTATATTGTAGCAAAGTAAGTGCAATAGCACACAATACACTTTTATTCAATAAGGCTAACTTGCATTGCTGTTAAATGTGAATGCTTGCATGATGTTGGAATTTGCCAGAGGCCACCAAAAGCCCTCACACTTGTTTCCTGAAGCTGGGATCTTAAACTTGAGACCATGGTCCAAAGGCAATTAGTAAAATCTCTGTTTAAAACAATCTCTGCCAATCGAGTCATGGTCTTGCTCTATCACAGAATCTACAATGTATTTCAATCATACTTGAAAATTGATTGCTTTTGGTTGTCCCTCTTAAATGCTAAATGTAACTTCTTTCTCCTCCATCTTAGTTTTCTTACAGGAGTCATTCATTGTCTGTGAAATAGTTCAGAAGAAACTATGGCTCATGAGTGACATGCATGAACATCTGGTCATTATCATTTTAGAAATGATTGTGTTCAATATTTCATTTTGCGAGGCATACTTAAGAACAATACGCTCTGAGTAGCTAAGCACAGAATTCTGCTTCCTGTTGCTTTTCTCTTATCTTACCCGTTGCTAGTTTCCTGGATTTTTTGCTGCTGGATCTGTGTCAACATTTTGAATCTTCTATTAATATACTGGATATACAGTCAGGTCCAGAAATATTGGGACATCGACACAATTCTAATATCTTTGGCTCTATACACCACCACAATGGAGTTGGAATGAAACAAACACTATGTGCTTTAACTGCAGACTGTCAGCTTTAATTTAAGGGTATGTACATCCAACTCGGGTGAACGGTGTAGGACTTACAGCAGTTTGCATATGTGCCTCCCACTTGTTAAGGGACCAAAAGTAATGGGACAGAATAATAATCATAAATCAAACTTTCCCTTCTTAATATTTGGTTGCAAATCCTTTGCAGTCAATCACAGCCTGAAGTCTGGAACGCATAGAGATCACCAGACTCTGGGTTTCATCCCTGGGGATGCTCTGCCAGGCCTCTACTGCAACTGTCTTCAGTTCCTGCTTGTTCTTGGGGCATTTTCCCTTCAGTTTTGTCTTCAGCAAGTGAAATGCATGCTCAATGGGATTCAAGTCAGGTGATTGACTTGGCCATTGCATAACATTCCACTTCTGTCCGTTCAAAAACTCTTTGGTTGCTTTTGCAGTATGCTTTGGGTCATTGTCCATCTGCACTGTGAAGCGCTATCCAATGAGTTCTGCAGCATTTGGCTGAATGTGAGCAGATAATATTGCCCGAAACACTTCAGAATTCATCCTGCTGCTTTTGTCAGCAGTCACATCATCAATAAATACAAGAGAACCAGTTCCATTGGCAGCCATACATGCCCACGCCATGACACTACCACCACCATGCTTCACTGATAAGGTGGTATGCTTAGGATCATGAGCAGTTCCTTTCCTTCTCCATACTCTTCTCTTCCCATCACTCTGGTACAAGTTGATCTTGGTCTCATCTGTCCATAGGATCTTGTTCCAGAACTGTGAAAGCTTTGTTAGATGTTGTTTGGCAAACTCTAATCTGGCCTTCCTGTTTTTGAGGCTCACCAATGGTTTACATCTTGTGGTGAACCTTCTGTATTCACTCTGGTGAAGTCTTCTCTTGATTGTTGACTTTGACACACATACACCTACCTCCTGGAGAGTGTTCTTGATCTGGCCAACTGTTGTGAAGGGTGTTTTCTTCACCAGGGAAAGAATTCTTCGGTCATCCACCACACTTGTTTTCCGTGGTCTCTCGGGTCTTTTGGTATTGCTGAGCTCACCGGTGCAGTCCTTCTTTTTGAGAATGTTTCAAACATTTGTTTTGGCCACGCCTAATGTTCTTGCTATCTCTCTGATGGGTTTGTTTTGTTTCTTCAGCCTAATGATGGCTTGCTTCACTGATAGTGACAGCTCTTTGGATCTCATCTTGAGAGTTGACAGCAACAGATTCCAAATGCAAATAGCACACTTGAAATGAACTCTGGGCCTTTTATCTGCACATTGTAATTGGGGTAATGAGGGAATATCACACACCTGGCCATGGAACAGCTGAGAAGCCAATTGTCCCATTACTTTTGGTCCCTTAAAAAGTGGGAGGCACATATACAAATTGCTGTAAGTCCTACACCGTTCACCCGAGTTGGATGTACATACCCTCAAATTAAAGCTGACAGTTTGCAGTTAAAGCACATTGTGTTTGTTTCATTCCAACTCCATTGTGGTGGTGTATAGAGCCAAAGATGTTAGAATTGTGTCGATGTCCCAATATTTATGGACCTGATTGTATAAAAATACATTTATCTAAATGGCATCACATGGAAGGAACATGATGATAGTTTCAAGGGCCCGCTTCCATTTTGCTAAGTTACTATTAACTTTCTTGCTTTACAAAGACCAAAAGCTAAACCAGATACAACACAAAAAGAAAAATAATTGAGCTGGAGCAAAAAGTAAACAAAGCTGAGTTACAAGGTTCAAAGGGTGCTAGTAGTTCATCAGATAACAAAGCTCGATCAAAACTCAGAGGAAAGTGCTTTATTTGCCTCTGTGGATCTCAGCACTGGCAAATGATAGTTGAAGAAAAGGGCTTTCACTTGGAGATGAATCAGCGTACAAAGCAAAGCATCTACATCTGTTGACAATGGAAAGATGGCAGCACTAAGCGAAATAGGAAATAAATGTCAGAAATCATGAATGAATTACTATGTAGATCAAAGCAACAAAGCAGGGACTTACTGGCTTCCTATCTTTAAGGGCCATGGTGGTGCTGTGGTTAGAATGCAGTATTGCAGGGTAACTCACTATTCACTGCCAGGAGTTCGATCCTGACCAGCTTAAGGTTGACTCAGCCTTCCATCCTTCCGAGATCAGTAAAATAAGGACTCAGATTGTTGGGAGCAATATGCTGACTCTGTAAACTGTTTAGAAAGGGATGTAAACAGTAGTGGGTTTTCACTTACCTTCGCTACCTGTTTGGAACTGTGAGTGTGCACATGTGCACATGCTTCGCTCACATGTGGCACTTCTGCACATGCACAGAACTTTCTGCGCATGCACAGAGTGTCCGTGATGACGTCTGGGTGAGTGGCTGGAGCCTCCTGCCACTGGCACTCCAGTGGTAGAAACCCACCACAGGATATAAAGCACTGTGAAGCAGTATATAAATCTACGGTTAAGTGCTATTGCTAAGCGCTAAGTGCTATAGCCAACTTTCTTGCCTCTGAAAATACCAATCACAGTTACTGGCAAAACATCAAAAAAATTGTTATGTAGACTACGGTTACTAAAACCTGAAGCCAAACAGATCTCCAACAGATACTGGCCATTGAAAGCCTACACCAGTGTATTAAAGTTGCATAAGGCAGAGATTATTCAGAGGAGCTGCCAAAGAGTTCCAGTATCATGAGACCTTGAGACATGGCACAGATCCCAGATTAATGCAAACTGGGTATGCAGAACGGCTCTCTTGAGAAGTACTGTGGAAACAAGAAGGAAGTCCTACCCATTATTGCAAGAATAGGCAACATGGCTCCTATAAACATTGCCCTTGCTGCCTGCTAAAGTCCCTTAACCAACCAGAAGCAATTTTTTTTGTCAGAGATCCAATTGGCCCTTTTTTTAAAAAAAATCAAATGAAAGACAACTGCAGCTATGTTCTTCGAGAGCTTGCCGACCTGTCTCTTCAAAAGACAAAGGAGCATTAAAGAGAAATCTATGGATTGGCAAAGAGCAGAAAAGACCGTTCCATAAGTTTGCCTTCTTAAAAATGGTTAATGGCTGGCATTCCCCTTGTGCTGCCACATGGAAAGTATAACTAAAGATTATCTCCCCTTGTATTATGCTACCTAAACATTTTGTTAGACGTTCATATCATATTGTGAGATGTAAAATACAGGTAATCCTGGGACTGGGATTGGCAACTCTGCTGTTAAGCAAATTAGTTGCTAGGTGAAACTGTGATTGTACTTATCCTATAAGTTTCCTTTCCTTTACATACCGGTGAAGGTTGTAAAGTTACTTTTTCATCTCTATTGTTAACAACAAACAGTTGCTGTACAAGGCAATCACTAAACAAAAGGACTAACTTTTATTGGATTTAAGAAATTATGTCTGGTTTTTGTTGCAGTTGCTGTTGTTCCAACTTCTGCATTATTGTACAGAACAATCTTTATTTTAAAACCAAATTAGATGTGAAAGTTCTGCATCTGAAGCTTCCTGTGTCTTTGTCACTGGAAAAAAAAAACGAAGCAAAGATGACCTTTAGGAAGTTGATTTAGCTTGGAGCCCAAGGAAATAGAATCACCCTTTGGGCCCCAATACACTCCAGCCTGAATTTCATAGAATTTCAATGCTATCCGTAGAGAGACAGTATTTGGGGGACCGAATAATTTGGAAACAAGACACAAGACTCCTTCTAAATATTTTGCTATCCTTTCCAACACTTATTTTCAGGTTCCCTCTGCTGAACTCAATTCACAGAGCTATTAATTTCATAGGTCTTAAAAGTGTGTGTTTTCTCTGTTTGGCCTCCTATAAATTCAGAATATCCAATCTTCGCAGTCTTGTAATTGCCACATTGCCTACAGTCTTTTGATTCACTTCTGAGTAATTGAAGAAGGAGGCAGCTGAACTGTTTGGCTTTACTATTTGAGTGTTTCAGTTGTATTCTGATGTTTTCAAGTTCTAAGATAATGATGAACACAAAATATTCCCACTGTGAATTTCCAAGAAAAGAAATGATTTAAAAACTGACTGCATGTGCTAGTAACGCTCCAGTTTTGATTACTGCAATTCTCTCTACATGAGGCTGCTTTTGTATGGAAACTTGTTAGTTTATTGTTAGGCTTACATCTCGCCATTCTCCATAAACTCATTAAGATACATATTGCCCTCCTTCTTCCAATGCATCCCATTACTGCACACTTATGACCAAGGGCATCTAATGCCTGGCCTAAAGTCACCCATTGAACTTCCACAGCTAAAAGTGGACTTGAAACTGAGAAATTATAATGACTCAAGGTACTGATAATTTGTTTCAGGTTGAAGTATAAGTGCTGGTAATAAAGTCCTAAGTGGTTTCGGTCCAGGTTATATGAAGGTATGCCTTCTTCTACGTGATTCCCTGCCTTCTTCTTTGGTTATTGAGAGCATTTAAAGCAGAGTACCCCAACCTTTTCAGCTGTGCAGACCGGCGGGGTGGGGGTGGGGAGGGAGAGAGGGGATGGTTCTGCATGAGTGGCTGACAAGCCTGCGTGCAGCTCCATTTATCTACTTCCACAAGTGGGGATTGTGCTTGCTCACTCGCCCACCACTTCTACGCCCTGGCTTCGAATGACTGTGACCCCTGTTCTAAAGAGTCTGACTGGTTTCTTGGAGGATGTAGGGAGGAAGGAAGGTGACTTTGACTTTGACCAAGATGTACAGCTACTATTGCCTAGGCCAGTGATGGCTAACCTTTTTGTTGTCACATGCCAAAAGCATGCGTGGATGCCTGCACTCATAATGCAATGTGTGCTCCCCCCCGTGCCCCGTTTTGGGTCTAGCAGGCCTCCCCGCAGCCTCCTAGGACCAAAAACGGGCCGATGTGTGGTGTGGTGTGCTCCCCCATGACCCCCGCGCTCCCCCACCCCCCTTAAATGCGCACGCAACCCCCCCACACCCATGCATGCATGCGCGACCCTACCCCACCCCCCGGGCATGCGTGCATGTCTCCCCCATGTGCCCCACCTCCTGCACATACGCAGCAGAGACCCGAAAATCAGCTGACTGGTGGGAGGCGCATGCGCATGTGGGGTGGAGTTGAGCTGGGCGAAGGCTCACATGCCTGCAGAGATGGCTCTGCATGCCACCTGTGGCATGCGTGCCATAAGTTCGTCATCAGAGACCTAGGCAAATGGGGCCAAAGCATTTTTTAAAATCTAGAACATGCTGGTATTTTTTGAAAGTATCTCAGAAGGACACTTCCCTAATTCAACAAACTATTAGAAGGAGAGAAAGTACAGCACAATCAGATTTGCAAGCAGAGGTGAAATCCAAAATTTTTCCCTACCGGTTCTGTGGATGTAGCAGGGGAAGGTTATTGCAAAATCCCCATTCCCTCCCTTCCTGGGGGAAGGGTATTGCAAAATCTTCATTCCCTCCCCACTCTGGGGCCAGCCAGAGGTGGTATTTGCCGGTTCTCCGAACTACTCAAAATTTCCGCTACCAGTTCTCCAGAACCTGTTAGAACCTGCTGGATTTCACCCCGCTTGCAAGATTCCGTTATTATAGTCAATGTCAAGGTAGTTTTATCTATCTCGTACAGTTGATTTTATGATCTAGTCCACCAAGAATGGCTAGCAGAATGGCTAGAAACTTTTGGGTGTGCATGTTTCTGCAAATGGGAATTTGACATGAGCAAGGAATTGAGAAGTAGGTTTTATAATTAGAACAGAAAGGAGATACCTGTATAGGCAATATATCATAAGGACAAGCCTATCACCTAGTTAGCCACATCCTATCAACAATATACAGTGGTATCTTGATACTCGACTGCTTTGAAACTCATCGAATTTGGTACTCAATGCATTTTGATGTGAATATTGTGTCCCGGTACTTATCATTTGTTTGGTACTCAATGCATAAGTTAGAACTTGTCGGTGTCAGCTGCCTTGTAACTCACTACATTATTCCTTATGGGAAAAATTTGTTTGGTACTTATCATTTTTGGTACCCATTGCGCCTCTCAGAACCAATTAATGATGGGTACCAAGGTACCACTGTAGTCAAAGATGATGTGCTTTGTATGATTGTGCCTAGGAAGAAAGAAAGTGACTTCATATTAGCAACCTCATAAAAACAGAACAGGACAAAGGGGAAACGCTGAGCAAATTCTTAATTATCAGGAGACATTATCAGGAAAAGCAGGAGACATTATTACAAGATGCAAAGGATTTACCAGGATTGAAATTGTATTTTGTTGCTTGTTTAGTCTGGATGAAAGAATGATGTTGCTGAGAAACAAGAGACCTTTTACAGTTAGAATTTCATGAACTGAAATTTGGATGGCATGGTATTTATGGTATAATCAAGTTAAAGTTAATGTGAAGTTTAAAAATCATTTCATTAGATATGCCTAATTAAGAATATGGAACAGATATAAATTCAGGTTGTGCCTGAAAACAACTTCATGGATCTCAGCTCAGGAAGTGTATTATAGAAAGGAAATCGCAAATAAAGAAAAATAGTTGATGTATAGCAGTGGTGAAATCCATTTTTTTTTACTTCTGGTTCTGTGGGCGTGGCTTGGTGGGCGTGGTATGGCTTGGTGGGTGTGGCAGGGGAAGGATACTGAAAAATCTCCATTCCCACCCCACTCCAAGGGAAGGATGCTGCATAATCCCCATTCCCATCCCACTCTGGAGCCAGCCAGAGGTGGTATTTGCCGGTTCTCTGAACTATTCAAAATCTCCACTACCGGTTCTCCAAACTACTCAATATTTCCGCTACTGGTTCTCCAGAACCTGTCAGAACCTGCTGGATTTCACCCCTGATGTATAGGACTTATTGGAAAATTATCAAAGGGAATTTAAAATTAGATCAAGATAACAATAAAAGAAGGCTACAGTTGTCAATGATTTGTTATTATTTATTATTTAATATTATTAGAAGAGTAATGTGATGTAACTTTAGAAAGAGGTTAAAGTATGTTTGTGTACCTTTAACTGCTGTGAAGAATATTGGAAGCACGTCTTCATTTTTTTGGTCTTTTTTCTACTTTTCTTTACCTTTTCTTGCTTTTTTGCTTTGGGTTTGATCTCTTTCTATTCCTTTTTCCTTTCTCTACTTTACTTTATATTAATTTGTGTTAGTTTTTATTTTCTTGTTTAAAAGTTTTAATAAAAATTATATGCAAAGAAAGGAAATCAGGAAGCACTGAAGAATCAGCACCATAAAAATAAATATAAAAAATAATATATTTTTTAACATTTTGAAAAATTCCAATAACTATAAAAGCTATATAAAAACAATAAAATTTCACATATACAGGTATTCCTGAACCACAACTGAGCCCAAAATTTATGTTGCTAAGTGAGAAATTTGTTAACTGAGTTTTGGTCCATTTTATGACTTTTCTTGCCACAGTTGATAAGTGAATCACTACAGTTGTTAAATTAGTAACACATTTGTTAAGTGAGTCTGGCTTCCTCATTGACTTTGCTTGTCAGAAGTTCACAAAAGGTGATCACATGACCTTGGGACACTGCAACTGTCATAAATATGAGCTAGTTGTCAAGGATCAAAATTTAAATCACATGACCATGGGAATGCTGCAAGGGTCATAAGAGAAAAAAACGGTCATAAGTCACTTTTTTCAGTGCCTTTGTAACTTTGAATGGTCACTAAACAAACTGATGTAAGTCAAGGACTATCTGTACATATAAGAGTTGAAAAGGAAGAAAATTAAATAAATGCACATATTAATAATTTCTTAATATTTCCTCCTGCTTTAATATATTCATCTGGTATAAAACAATTATGGTTGCTCTGGTTAGCATAAGACATAAAATCAGACCATGTATTTGAGAAGGCTTTAATTTGATCAGAGAGTACGGTCAATTTCTCAGCTATGATAATGTGCCAAACATTTTGGAGTTCCAACATTTCAGTTTTATCTTTCCAGTGTTTAGCCATGGGCATTCTAGCAGCCCTCAACAAAATTTCCACTAATTCTTTAAAGTAATTATTTGTGTTATCCCAAGCTTGTTTTCAGAATGTAGTATGTAGCCATGGATACATACTAATTCTTTAATATATAATTTGACCAATTTCCAAAAACACCCCTAAACCAGAAAGAAAATACATGGGGAAGTAGAAATAAGTTTCATTTCCCTCAGAACTATTACAACAAAAAAGAAGTTTTGTTGTTGTTCACGCATGCTAATGTATAAAGAGTCATATACCACCTATGACGCCATGTGTCATCACAGCAAGTCAGGGATCAATTTTCAAGCAGCTTAGGATTCAGTCTCTGCAAAGTTGAAGCACTTCACCTTTTGCTGAAGTTTTCAAAGAAATAACATCCATCCATCCATCCATCCATCCATCCATCCATCCATCCATCCAATTTCTATAGCTGCCTATTTCAACCAAGTGAATCTAGCAGTTTACAATATATATAATATGATACAATGCTGCAACGGTTAAGCCTATTTTAAATGAATTTTTATACTGTACATAGAGTTAAGTATCACATTTTAGATATTAAAGTAGTGCCTTGTTGATAGAATAGAGTAGAATAGAATTTTTATGGGCCAAGTGCACACACAAGGAATTTGTCTTAGTGCATATGCTCTCAGTGTACATAAAAGAAAAGTGTACATTCATCAAGAATCATAAGGTACAACACTTAATGATAGTCATAGGGAACAGATAAGCAATCAGGAAACAATATTAATATAAATCATAAGGATACAAGCAACAAAGTTACAGTCATACAGTCATAAGTGGAAGAAGATGGGTGGTGAGAATGATGAAAAGATTAATAGTAGTGCAGACTTAGTAAATAGTTTGACAGTGTTGAGGGAATTATTTGTTTAACAGAGTGATGGCGTTTGGGAAAAAACTGTTCTTGTGTCTAGTTGTTCTGGTGTGCAGTGCTCTATAGCGTCGTTTTGAGGGTAGGAGTTGAAACAGTTTATGTCTAGGATATGAGGGGTCTGTAAATATTTTCACAGCCCTTGTTTTGATTCGTGCAGTATACAGGTCCTCAATGGAAGACAGGTTGGTAGCAATTGTTTTTTCTGCAGTTCTAATTATCCTCTGAAATCTGTGTCTGTCTTGTTGGATTGCAGAACCAAACCAGACAGTTATAGAGGTGCAGATGACAGACTCAATAATTCCTCTGTAAAACTGTATCAGCAGCTCCTTGGGCAGTTTGAGCTTCCTGAATTGGCGCAGAAAGAACATTCTTTGTTGTGCTTTTTGATGACGTTTTTGATGTTAGGTGTCCATTTTAGATCTTGCGATCTGGTAGAACCTAGAAATTTGAAGGTCTCTACTGTTGATACTGTGTTGTCTAGTATTGTGAGAGGTGGAAGTATGGAAGGGTTTCTCCTAAAGTCTTGACTCATCATTTCAGAAGTATTTCTATATCCAAACAGGAAAACAAAATTACCATCAAAAGGCAGGAAAGCAGTGGGAGCAGGAGTGACTTCTGACTTCCAGCCAGCTTCCACACATTGTTTCCTTGTGGGAAATTGACAGGGATAATTGGAAATACTTCCTCCCTCCCTCCCTTCCTTCCTTCCAATACATAACCATTAGGATTTAAACTAGAGTCAAGGAGACAATACTTTAAAAAAAAAAAACTGCGAATATGATCAAATTATGTTTCAAACCAATCCATATCTTTATTAATATATTGTCTCTGTTCCTCTGCAATGTACATTTCTATCTGTAAAGCAGTCAGCTTGCCTCCCCTTGGCTTGTGCCTGCTAATGAAAACGAATTCTGGGCTGTGACATTGTCCGCCAGTTCTGTGCTTTCATGTGTTTGCTCAAAAGAAAGCATGCTTTTTGATGTTGTTCTACTTAGGCTCATCAAAGGTTTTACAGCAGCTGTCTTTCATGGTTCTGTCCAAAAACCACCTGCAAGACATCAGTCATCTGAAAGTGATATTCTTAAGAGTGCCTTGCAGACTCCAATCTGCAGGTTGCTGAATGCCGCTAAATTGAAAGCAGCTCTCTTTGAAAGGAAATAGATGCTGTCAGTTCTTTAAGAATATCAAAAGCTACAGTACCACACAGTGCACGAAATATAATGGAGTTCTACAAAACCAGCTGGAATCTACAGTGCTCATATAATTTGTTGACTTCTAGTTGTGCACAATTGGGACCTTACAAATTTCCTAGAGCATTGCTTTGATTCTGAGTGTTTGCTTCAATGTTATTTCGGTGTACAATCACAAGGACCAAACTAAAGAGTTGTGAAGCAGTCACGTGGATCTTTTTCTGCTAACAGTTACTCTGGTAAATAAGGACTACGCATTGAAATCGAAGTTGGCACAAGGCACCAGACAGAAACCTGGGCATTCAGACAAGGCTGAAGACTATGAATGGCATTCTCCCCACCTCCTCACCTCCTTCACAGTGATTAAATGCCTTAATGTTAAGAAAGAGACTAATGCAAACCAGGCTTGATTAAAATCATTACAACAATGTGGGAAATTGCATTCTATGCTGAATGATGATCATGCATATTCATTTTTAGACTGCATAAAGGCTACAGAATGTAGCATTTGAGTGGATTCCAAATCTCTAAACAATACACATCAACAAGCCAGAGTCCCTCAAAAGGCAAGTACTAGGTCTAACAAGGTTACATGTCTTTTGTGAAACTCTAATTTTTGAGAAGTGGCTTTAATCTACTGCTCCAAAATTGGTTCATTAAGTATGAACTCTCACATCTAAATAAGTCAATTAAGTTTGAGCATGGAGAGTGAGTCAGAATTCTAGCTATCTATTGGAGGAAAAAGAGATGGCCAGAGAAGACCTGAACAGAAGCGCATCCACAAACATTTGTTCATAGGACACTTTTCCAGCGTGATATATAAAATCTAAAGGGGTTACCAGTTCTAGGCTGGAAAATTTCAGATAACCACTAGAGGGCAGCTAAGGAATAAAGAAGAGGAACACATTGCTGCCCTCTAGTGGAGGTCAACATTTTACTGCCTAAAACTGATTTGGGTAAGGCAAGGCAACCTTGTAAGCGCTTTGACCCTCTGTTTTGCATTGTGCTTTGACTAACTAGCCCACTGCATCTCCTATTCATAAACAAAGCATAAACAAAAATCAAATTTAAAGTTCCATTTTAGTATTAGTGACTTACAGCTAATAAAATTGCTGCACTTTCCATGTGTTTAATAGTCTCACTATTTTTTTTAAATGAAATACTTCCATTTGGCAATTTGTAGAGGGTTCACATGGGTGGCATAGGCTGCATCCTGGTTCATAGCAAAGAACAAGAACAAAAAGTTAACAGAGAGGGATTAACCATAGAGCAGATGCTTGAAAAGTTTGATGCTGGTATCCATGGGGCAAATTCAAGATGCAGTGTTCCAACTCTTAAGCACAGAAGTAGGAGTTGTCTACCTGCTCCTTGTTCTCTGCTTGCCAGCATATGCATAACACATGGTGGTTGAGATGCTTAACTCCTCTCTTCTCAGAATTATCTCACCCCTCATCTGCTAATTTCTTCCCACCAGCTTGCCTGTCAGCTCCACATGCTCCCAGCAACTGCCTACAACTGCTTCCTGTCACTTCATATCTGACTTATTTATTTATTGTTTATTTATTGGTTAGATTTATATGCTGCCCTTCTCCGGAGACTCAGGGCGGCTTACAATGCATTAAGCAATAGCCTTCATACTTTTGTATATACCTGCTTAATAGGGCTTTGCCCCCCCCCCAAGTGGTGTTCTTTTTTATACAATGTCAACTTATTGCCCCCACAATCCGGGTCCTCATTTTACCTACCTCGGAAGGATGGAAGGCTGAGACAACCTTGAGCCTGGTGAGAATTGAACTCGCAGTAATTGCAGGCAGCTGGCAGCTAAATGCTACTTACAGCACTTTAGTCTGCTGCACCACCAAGGTTCAACTATACATTTTACAACAATTGTAAAAATGACGCACTTTACTCAGTACAATAGAGCTCAGGAAGACAAGTGATGCTCATGAAATGGACGGAACTAATCAGACAACAACCTTGTACCAGGTGCTCCACCTCCATTTGACTTTAATTTGGGGAGCTGGTATACTGCAAAGGAAACTGCCAGCTAATTAGGCCAAAATGGTAGTAGAGGTAGTAGTAGTAGAGGTTAGGAATAGACAGGTTTTTGGCTTAAGGTGGCAGGTGCTACTTCCCCTTCTTCTCTACCTTTTTCTGGCTGCAGAAGGAATCCTAGTAATGTAGTAACTTCATTAGGTGTGAGGAAGCTGAGATTGTTGGTCTTTTTTACTGGCGATGGGGGAGATGAGAGGAGGGTTATTCATTCGACATGACACAAAAGTGTGTTAAAAGCCTGGGGTGAAGGGGAGGAAGACATTTTAGAACTCTCATTAATAACCCCCTCTACACACACTAAAAATATGTTGCAGACAATTGCTATTTTGTGGCCAAAATTTGATAGGGCAGTCTTGAGGACATGAAATGGGTCTGTCCATCTTTCACAGATCATAAGTATTTGTACTCAATACACATCTATACATCAGAAAACAAGAGAAGTATTCAGATTTTGCTCTAATATTAAAATCCATAGTTTCAGAACCTATATTTTCCCCCTTTCTAGTGTTCAATGTAAAATCAATCATCCCCTTTGATTGGCAGAATTCTGAACCTCCCCTGAAATGAAAACAGGCTCCTGCCAACTTTATTTTTTATTGAATATAATATTTTATCTTTGCTTCTTTATGCCTGTAAGGTAGAAATAAAATAAATAATAAAATAAAAGGGCAGAGTAATCATTTAATCAAATGTGTTACTTGGTAAAGGTGCCAACAGGTTTCTTCTGAGTTGTGGGAACCAGGAAAAATTAAATTGCAGGTCTTTATCAAGAAAGACTATTTTTATTGCTAGCTTTAAAATGCTCTTTGTGAGCCTAGTACAGGGGCTTCTCTCCCTTTGACTAGATCCCAAATTGAGCCAATTATTCCTATTGGCATGTCCCACTCTGAGTTTGTACTCTTTGAATGGATCCAGTAGGTGTCACCCTCTTACACGGTACATAAAATAAATATCTTATGCTGCTAGAGAAAAACTGCAGCCTCAGAACAGAGAAATATGTGACTATTAATGTACATTTTGCTTAAGATGTTTCTGCTGTAAATTACATGCATAATGGCATCACTTAATAAACCTTGGCTTAAAGAGCTGTAGCTTGGATCTACCTCTCTCTCTCTCATACGCACGCATAGAGACACACACAGCCCTGGAAGAGAAAGTTGTTGCTACTTTAAGTACACTTGCAAGCTGTTTGTTTTTCTTCTCTTCAGCTTTCAGTGGAAAAAAAAAATCTTACACACTGTGACAATAATCATACCTAAATCTCAGTTTCAAACCTGGTCCCGCTCAGCTCCATTTGGTAAATATTTCCCTAGGTAATTGTAATTTACACTTTTATTCTGCCCTGCCATTACACTGTAGTAGCCAATCATTTCCTCTCCCCAAGTGTTAATCCTATTTCTAATTCTAAGTATTATTCCTTAAAGCGGTTAACCCTTCATTAAGTCGGTCCCTCGGGCATGTGCATGTATAGATTGGGTGGGGAGAGCGGCGGAAGGAAGAAATTACCTTCTATTTGAATGTGTGCATGTTTTTTTTAAAAAAAACCAGTGCTACAATGAATACTTATCTTAGTAATTTTGGTGCTCGAGACAAATTATGATGCTCAGCTCTTGTGATGACAAGGAAGATGAAAAATTTCAAAGCGCTTTATGCCTCTTCAGTGCTCTATAGCAATCACTGATAGGCTCAGTGAAATTCCTTTTTTTTCAGCTTGTTTGCTGTTGCTCTGGCACAGAGGAAGAAAGAGAGAGAGAATCTATTATGGTGTGTTTACTGAGTACTCAGGAGAGGCAAAAAGAAGTCCAGAATTCATACGCAATCGGGGGTCCCATTAAAGACTCCAAGGGTGGGAAGCCGCAATGAATGGTTCACAAACAACCCCTTTTCTCTGTGCAACAAATTAGCACATGCACTTGTGATTGTTCATCCTTAGACGAGCTGCACCTGTGCCCTTTATGATTGGGATAGGTAATTGCAATATCACGTAAATGAGTATTAACCAAGGGAGTGCAGTAGATCAGTATTTTTCAAAGTTGGTAGCTTTAAGATGTTGGCTGGGGAATTCTGGGGGTTGAAGTCCCCACATCTGAAAATTGCCAAGTTTCAAAAAAGAGATCTATGAATTCTATCACTCAGTGCCACAGCAAAAGGATCCAGTCCACTATGTTGTCTTTGAAAGGAAACTTTATATTTCATGAAGGTCTGCAAAATTCTAGAGATCTTTGGTCCCAGATATGCCCAGTGGTGCGATTATGGAATTGGAGCAGGGCTGAAATCCAGCAGGTTCTGACAGGCTCTGGAAAACCGGTAGTGGAAGTTTTGAGCAGTTCGGAGAATTGGTAGGAGAAATTTTGAGTAGTTTGGAGAACTGGCAAATACCACCTCTGGCTGGCCCCAGAGTGGGGTGGGAATGGAGATTTTGCAATAACTTTCCCCCAGGAGTGGGGTGGGAATGGAGATTTTGCAGTATCCTTCCCCTGCCATGCCCACCAAACCACACCACGCCCACCAAGCCATGCCCACAGAACAGGTTGTAAAAAAATTTGGATTTCACCACTGAATTGGAGACCTTGGACTCCACACACTTATGGCTGTCTTGTTTTAGGTAGCTGTTTGGGGATCAATATTGTTTGTGGAAAAGCATAATAGGTTTTGAAAAGTAAAAATATAGCATTTCCCGTTCTTCCTATATTATTGAGTACTTCTATATTCTTTATTTCTAAGACATGGTTAAGGGATACATTGGAGGGACAAGAGATTTTTTTCCAAAATGTTTTTGCCATATAAAAGTGGTCAGTCAGTTTAAGTAAATTTAGCATTCATTTGAAAGAAATGTTATTTTCCTCTGAAGTAATATATTGAAAATATGGTAACAGCAGGCAAATTATCTTTGAGGGTTGGAGGTCACCCATCCTCTTTATTTACACACATGCCCACAATTTTAACGCTGCAGTTGTGGTCATCATCATAAACTATTTTGATATCCCTCATTCCATGTCCTCACCAATGACCAAATATGCAATTTTTGAATCAGCTTGTGTCTTCCCTGAGTAGAAGTTGTCACTTGCGTTTCTTTGGCTGCTCTAGATCTGAACAGAGACAGCTCAAAGTGCTAAATGCCTGTTGATTAATTTCGTTGGCTTGGAAAATATGAGTACAAATTTCCAAAATATGAATATGGGTGCTTATGAAGCCAAAAAGATACCATCCATATACAAACCTGATGATTCAACAGCTTCAGGGTTACCATAATGATAATATTGTAAAATGGCAAATTCCCAAGTCAGCTCAATGAGAACTGGCCATGATAATTGGCCAAGAGATTTAATTGAATAAGAAAAACTAGAACTATAAATGGAAGTTGGAACAGAATGGAGTATTGTGGAAGAGAGCAAGGCTGATGGACTGGAGTAATCATGCTAATGCCATATTTCTTGAAGTCTTCCTGTGATGATTGAATGGGCCCCATTGAAAGGATAAACAATTCATCTATCATTTTAGAAAGAAAGGTTAAATATAAGATGTTTTCCAGTCGTCTTTCTGTGAAGACTTCATGTAAAAAGTTCCCTCAAAAGAAAATTTCCTTTTCACTTTGTGTTTACTTATCAACCCCAGTGTCTTTCTTTTCCACACACCTAATATTTCTTTCACAGATAATTTTATCCAATTTATTTAACTTTATGATGAGATAATGTTTGCCTTCCCAGTGCATTTTGCCTACAAAACATGGATTTGCATTCTCTTGGTTTCCATGGAACTTAGCTGTATGTAATAAATTAATGGTTGGAATATAATTCTCCAGTGGCATTCCATAACAAATACTTCAGCATAACTGCATTATTAATTCTTGTATAAATTAATATTATGGCATTCAGCTTCGTAGTTGCAACATAGATATATGCAATGACTTTATTACAGCTGGGAAACACACCTGCAATTTTGCCCAGCAATTTTATTAGAAAAGAATATTTTTATTAAGGTCACTGACCAGAACTGCAAACAAAGACACAGTAAAAATGAAGTTAATGTGTAAACAAAAGAAGATAAAATATTACAATTCGTAGTGAGTTCATTAATGGATAATAAAAGTCTGCCAAATTTTACGAGCACTATAACAAAATTTAGCTATATTCAAGGAGACTAAATGATACTAATATGACAACAATTGTACATTAAAAGGATTTTGCTCTTGCTGGGAATTTCATCTTAAGTTTTAATACCTTGGGTTCATGTGAACAAGAAAAGCTTATTAATAGAATAACAGATTTGGAAGGGACCTTGGAGGTCTTGTCTGAAATAGTATAGGGCTGTGATGCTGAACCTATGGCACCTGTTGCCCCAGTTTAGCTGGGCCGCACATGCATGTATGCTTCCTGCCGGCCAACTGGTCATCGGGTCTCTGCTGTGCATGTGCGGGGGTGAGGTGCGTGCGGGGGGGCACGTACGCATGCACAGGGAGTGGTCTGAATGCAGGGGGTGCACACATTGCATTTTGGGGGGTTCGCTTCTGGCATTCAGTCCGGAAAAACTTTGTCATCACGGGTATAGGGTTTCCTGCCTGAGTAGGGGGTTGGACAAGAAGATCTTCAAGGTCCCTTCCAAATCTGTTATGCTGTTATTCTGTTATTCTAGTCCAATCACCTGCTCAGGTAGAATGGTCGTCCAATTCTTTAAAACTTCCAGTGTTAGAGTATTCACAACTTCTGGAGGCAAGTTGTTCCACTGATTAATTATTCTACCTATCAGGAAATTTCTCCTTAGTTCTAGGTTGGCTATTTCTTTGATTAGTTTCCATCCATTGCTCCTTGTTCTGCCTTCAGGTGCTTTGGAGACCAGGTTGACCCCCCCTCCTCTTCTTTGTGGCAGCCCCCTAGGTATTGGAACACTGCTATCATGTCACCCTTGGTCCTTCTTTTCATTAAATTACTGTAGACATACCCAATTTCAGCAACCTTCTATATGTTGTAGCCTCCAGTCCCCTAATAATCTTTGTTGCTCTTCTCTGCACTCTTTCTAGAGGCTCAACATCTTTTTTAATATTGTGGTGACTGAAACTTGATGCAGTATTCCAAGTGTGGTCTTACCAAGGCATTATAAAGTGGTATTAACACTTCATGTGATCATGATTCCATCCCAAACACAACTGCAAAATATGCTAGGACAAAATATGGAACAGTATTTAGCTTGGAAACATCTTGTTCATATTGATGTAATTAGTACAGTTTAAGCATTGCCATTGTAAGGTTACACAAAAAGATTTTCCAGAAGCGTTAGTGGTTTTTGGTCTCTTTAAGCAACAGTGAGACTGGTCACTACAGTCTAGACATCTTCAAGGATAGCTGAGCCAACAGATTGGATACTATACCAATTACTTTTTATAGCTTGAGGAAAGAAATAAGACATTTTATACACTACTGGCTGAAAAATAGACAGTATTTTTTTCAAAGTATTCTTTCCAAACATTTGACTCAGAAGCATATTTAAAAAATCATCTAAATAAAGTTGTCAGAGATTTGCAGATGGTAAAGACAAAGTAGAGAAAATGAAGGCTGGTTTTAAGGTACATTTGGAATGATGGTAGTAGGATAAATATCAGTAACTTTGTTTTTGTGTATGTAAAATAGTTGTTTTACTTACAGTTAATTTGACTCATTGTTGCTCTATTTAGAATCTCCTCCCCTTCACATAATTGTCTTTAGACATTTTGTATGGCAAAAGCCAAATATAGAAAACATAGTATAGTAGATTTATATAAATTCAAAGAGTATGAAAATATGTGTGGGTTCATTTATAACCCCCAACAGAGATCAAGTATTCAGAAGAAAGAAGGCTATGAGAAAATGACTCTGGTTTGATAGAGGATTCCATGTAAAGATAATCCATAAAAAGAGATTTAACTGTTATCTCTCCACTATGAACGTATGGATCAAAGTCAGAAAGAGCTACATTTGTACTTGACAAGTACTTGACATGGAGGTTTACCTCTTGTTTAGATGTGAGAGTATATTTCATTCATCATTTTTTTGATGTACTCAATAATGATTCTCACATGTTCTGAGAATTCCAGGGGAAAGACACTGGAATGCACACATGCACAAAATATGGGAAGTAAACAGGAAAAAAAAACTTAATAAAGGAAGAAAAAAAGATGATGAAATGGACATTTATGATACCTGGTGGGATGAATTTCCTGAGTGCAGTGCAACGTATTGAAAAGGAATAAAGCAGAGAAAAGGGGAGAAGAAATAACATTATATATGAGAGAAGTGTACACATGTATTGCAATTCAGATATTAGAATACGAGGGTCTGTTAAGTGCTATCAGACCTATGAGGTGGGCCAGATGAGGAAACACGCACTATAAGAAGTACAGATAATACTCGAGTTACGACTGTAATTGAAGTTGGAATTATGGTCATAAATTGTGGTCATTAAGTAAGTCACCATGTGACTCTACCTGGCTTTACAACCTTTTTAGCAATGGTTGTTAAGCAAATGCATGGTTGTTAAATAAAGACCACAGTCATTAAGCAAACGTAGCAGTCATTAAATAGATCCATTTTATCCAATGAATGCTTTTGCTGAAATGGACTCAAATCCAGAAAAATGGGGGAAAGTGCTAAAAATCTTGGTCCTGTGGCCAAGAGTGACTGGAAACAGTCATAAATGTGAGCCAGCTGCCCAGCACCCAAAATGTGATTATGGGAGGGGGGCAGCCATCAGAACTCCAGAACCAAGTCATAAGTATTGTTGCCAGTGGGGGGGGGGGAGCTCTGTTGTATCTTTGAATGGCTGCTAAGCAATCAGTCATTAAGTGAGCACTAACCTGTATGAGGCTTTACTATATTGTTATAAGGAGTAATAACAAATTTTGAGAGTTTCTGTCAGGGTATGTAGATTTAATAGCTGTAAGCTGATGAGAGGTTGTAAGCGGAGGAAACAAGAAGCTGATGCAATGGGAATGAGGTAGCAGGGTTACTGCCACTTTAAGAAGCTGGGTAAGAAGCTGCCTATATAAGGGAAGCCATTAGAGGACGTTCCTTCTCCTCATGTTCTCTCTCGTTGTGTATCTCATTGCTTTCCTTGTGTCAGTAGCTGTATGATAAGGTATTAAACCACATATAAGTCTGTATATATTTAGCTGTAGATAAAACCACTGTTATTTATCTAAAGGCTCTGTGTGCTGTGTTTTGCTCCTGGGTTTATCTCATAATACTAGTTACGCTGCCTAAACTCTGACAGTTTCTCTTTCCATCCTTCTTATATCAAAGAGAGTCAAGGTGAGGCAATTGTCTTCCTCACTGCCTCCTGTCTTTCCAGGTTAACCTGATGTTTGGTAATAGCATAGACACTTAGACTTATATACCGCTTCACAGTGCTTTACAGACTTCTATAAGCGGTTTACAGAGCCAGCATATTTCCTTCAACAATCTGGGTCTTCATTTTACCAACCTTGGAAGGATGGAAGGTTGAGTCAACCTTGAGCTGGTCAGGATCGAACTGGTGGCAGTGAGTTGCCTGCAATGCTGCATTCTACCCACTGCATCACCATGGCTCGTTTTAGCAGCGGTCATTAAGCAAAATCACGGTTGTTAAATGAACACCACAGTCATGAGGCAAATGTGGCAGTCATTAAATCAATCCATTTTTATCCAATAAATATTTTTGATGAAAAGTGGAAGCAAGCCAGGAAAACAGGAAAACGTGCCAATGCTGTCATAAACTTTTTTAAAAGCTACCTCTGTGCTCCTTTGAGAGTCCATTGCAGTGGTGAAATCCTCCGAGGTATGACACTGGTTTGCTGCACGCACATGCACGGTGTGCACCAAACGCACACTGCATGCGCATGCGCGCCACAAGCACTACCGTGCAGCGCAGAAAAAGGAGGCGTAAGAAGGTAAGTAGAACAGCGAGGGGGGGAAAACAGTTGTGCCACGTGATTTAGATTTGCTAGAAAGCAGATAATCCTGCTTTCTAGCAAATATAAATTGCACAGCACAGCTGATCTTTGGAAATACTGGTTCAGACGAACCGGTAGCATTTTTTTACTACCAGTTCATCCAAACTGGTAGCTTTTATTACTACCAGTTCACACGACTCGGTGCGAACCAGTAGAATCCCACCACCAATGGTCCATTGGTAAGATTTGACCAATAGGTGAACTGTTCTTAACTTCAGGAATTACGCAGTTCCGGAAAACCATTGTGTGATTTAGTCCCGTGGGATGCTGTTTGGAAAGCGATGTTTGAAACCATCGGGGAAAACATTATTATTCATGTACACTTGCATGTGGTACATGCACAGTGTTACGAATCGCTTCCAGGGCAGTGCTTTTTCCCCAAGGGGTATCCGAAAGATATTCCAACTGCCAGGTTTTGTATCTGGTTCTTTGATTTAGATGAAAGGTTCATGGGGTGTGAAATGGCCTCTATGCTCAAAAGGGAAGTTCAGTGGCATAATTAATATTTTGTCTCCAAGGGCAGTTTAATCTATGCTCACTAAACATGGCCTCAAATGCTGCAGTCTTGGGCTGTTGACAGATGACTGGCCATTTAAAAAAAAAAAAAAACCAATTTGCTGCTTTGCTACTCCTCTTTTGAGAAGCCCTTATCAAAAATGCAGTGGGCTTAGAGTAGCACAGCTGGCCGAGAGCCTCTGTTTTGTTATGTAAGAGAGCAGACACAGGCCCTGTCTCATCAGTGCTTAACATTCTTTGTGATCTGGAGATATCCAGAGAAGATTAAAGGGGTTACTTTGGCAGTAAGAGAAATGGGGGGGGGGAGTGCATTTAATTGGGCTATGTCACTGCACGTGAGTGTTATCCTTGTCTCTTTTTAAAAAAGTCTATCAAGAGTTTTTGCCAAGAGTAAAGAGCAGGAGAGGAAGAAAGGTAGCTAAGCCTTGGGCACAGAGTGAGAGAAATTGTGAGCGTTTGTTGCAAAAGTTGAGATTTCTGCAGCTAGGATATCCTCTTTGAATAGGATCCTCTTTGAATCCTCTTTGTCTGCTGCATATAGGGAGTCCTTGACTTACGACCACAACTGAGCCCAACATTTCGGTTGCTAAGTGAAACATTTGTTAAGTGAATTTTGCCCCATTTTACCACCTTAGTTGCCACAGTTGTTGAGTTAGTAACACAGTTGTTAAGTGAATCTGGCTTCCCCATTGACTTTGCTTGTCACAAGTTCCTAAAAGGGGATTACATGGGACACTGCAACCGTCATAAATGTGAGTCCGTTGCCAAGTGTCTGAATTTGGATCATGTGACCATGGGGATGCTGCAATTGTCATAAATGTGAAAAAATGATCATAAGCCACTTTTTCCAGTCCCATTGTAACTTCGAATGGTCACTAAATGTACTGTTGTATGTTGCGGACTACCTGTGCTGCTATTTAAAGTGCCTGTACAGGTAATCATTGACTTACAACTGTTCGTTTAGCAACTGTTTCAAGTTACAACAGCACTGAAAAAAGTGATTTATGACTGTTTTTCACACTTACAACTGTTGCAGCATTCCCATGGTCACATACTTTAACAGATTAATAGAATTGGAAGGGATCTTGTAGGTCCCCAACCTTTTGGATCTCAGGGACCACAAAGCTCATAATTTTAAATCCCGGAGACCACTAATACAAAGCCAGCGCGCCGTTTGAAACGCCTGGACTACCAGTGATGGGATGGGGTTCTTCAGGCACTCTCCCTCCTCTCTCTTTCTCTTCCTCTTTCTCTCTCCCCCCCCTCTCTCTCCCCTGTCTCTTTTTTCTTTCTCCCCCTCTTTCTCTCTCATTCTCTTTCTCTCTCTCTTCCTCTTTCTCTCTCTCCCCCTCTTTCTCTCTCCCCCCCTCTTTCTCTCTCTCCCACTCATTCTCTCTCTGATTCCCTCTCTGTCTCTTTTTTTCTCTCTCTCTCATTCTCTCTCTTTCTTTCTCTCTCTTTCTTTCTCTCTTTCTCTCTCTCTCATTCTCTCTTTCATCCTCTTTCTCTTTCATTCTCTCTCATTCTCTTTCTCTCTCTCACACACACATTCTCTCTCTTTCATTCTGTCTCTTTCTCTCGCTCTCTCTCATTCTGTCTCTCTCTCATTCTCTTTCTCTCTCTCTCATTCTCTTTCTCTTTCATTCTCTCTTTCTCTCTCTGTCTCATTCTGATTCTCTCTTATTCTCTCTCTCACTCTCATTCTCGCTCTGATTCTCTCTGTCTCTTTCTTTCTCTCTCTCCCTCTCATTCTCTCTTTCTTTCATTCTGTCTCATTCTCTCCCTCTCTCTTTCTCTCTCCCCCTCTCTCTGTCTCATCTCTTTCCCACTCCTTCTCTCTCTCATCTCTATCTCCCTTTCTCTCTCTCTCTCTCTCTCTCTCTCTCTCTCTCTCTCTCTTCTCTCTCTTTCATTCTCTGATTCTCTCTCTCTCTCTCATTCTCTTTCTCTCTCTCATCTCATAGGCCAGCCAGTGACTTGGGGCTGAGAGGAAGTCAAGCATTTCCCCGAGAGACCAAGGTGTGTGGAGCACCAACAAGGTCTGGAAGAAACGCTGCGAGATCCAGCAAGAGACGAAGCTCGCTCCCGCTCTGGAATATCGAGCAAATCTCCCCCACCCTTCCCTTGCCAGGTGAGGAGTGACTGGAAAGGGAGGGCGAGGGACAGCCACTGGTGGGTTCATCTGGCAGGAAGCTACAGTAGGGGGAAGAAACAGCCCAGGGTTCCCGCCACCCATTGCTTCGTCCTGCCTGCATTGCCACCCTGCCTTGCATCATTACCTCATTCCGGCCGGCGAGGGCTGCACTGCAAAGTTACAAATTACACGAATCTTCCTCTACAGCAGAGATTTACAGTCCCACCATTAGCTGCTTGGCCGGTCCCATATTCCAGAGCTCTAGTCACAGAACTGGCCATTGCTCATCCCGGAGCAGCTCTTCCACCCAGGTGCGCCATGGACCACCAACTAACCACTGGTTAGTGACCACTGATCTAGTCCAACCCCCCCCAAGCAAGAGACTCTATACCATTTCTGACAAATGGTTGTCCAGTCTCTTCTTGAAAGCCTCCAGTGATGAAGTTCCCACAACTTCCAAGAGCCTTGATAGTACAGGGGTTTAGTGCACCCTGTTATTAACACAGCTGCCTGCAATTTCTGCTGGTTCGAATCTCTCCAAGGCTCAAGGTTGACTCAGCCTTCCATCCTTTCTAAGGTAGGTGAAATGAGGACCCAGTTTGTGGGGGCAATAAGCTGACTTTGTATAAAATATACAAAAGTATGAAGGCTATTGCTTAACGCATTGTAAGCCGCCCTGAGTCTCCGGAGAAGGGCGGCATATAAATCAAATTAAAAAAAAAAAAAAAAAGCTGTTCCATTGGTTGATTGTTCTCACTGTCAGAAAATTTCTCCTTATTTCCAGGTTGAATCTCTCCTTGTTCAGTTTCCATCCATTATTCCTTGTCTGGCCTTCAGGTGCTTTAGAAAATAGAAAACATGATCAAGATATGGGCACTTGGCAAATGGCATGTATTTATGACAATCGCACTGGGGCTCATGTGATCACCGTTTGTAACCATCTCACCAACTTTCAACAAGCAAAATCAATAGGGGAAGTCAGATTTGCTTAATGCCTGCATGATTCATTTAAGACCTGCAGTGACCTGCTTCACTGTGCCAACAAAAGATCATCAATGGGGCAAAACTCACTTAACAACTGCCTTGCTTAGCGACAAAAAAATTGGGCTCAATTATAGTCATAAGTCAAGGATTACCTGTATTTGTTTTGACACTTATGCATTTATTTGACTTAGTCCTTGGGTTTTCTTGTAACTTGACTGAAACTGAAAATTCATGTAGAAATAAAATCATTATCAAAAAGCAGGAAGCTTTTTAAAACACTCCAATTCAAATTATCAGTCGTGTCGGCTAGGGAGCCAGCATAGAAATATAGTGCCAATGTAGCTGAAAATGCTTATCTGCAAAGCATTAAGACCGAGGCTCACAACTTTAATTATTCATGTCATTTGACTTTGGGTCAAAGAATGTGGCAGCTAGTAGAACTGTGTCTTCCCTGGACAAACTTAACTTCTGTCCTACCCATGACTTTTTTCTTCTCAGCTCTCTTCTGGACGCCAGAACAGCTTGTTCTGATGAAAAAGAAACACCATAAATAAGTAAAGCAGTAAGAACATGGAGGGTGAAGCACTCTGCACTCAGATGTTATTCTTGCAATAAAGCTTAGAAAACTTTTCAGATGCTGGGCACCACTGTGTGATTTCTGCAGATGATCCCCCCCTCTGCTAAAAAATGCCCCAAAGGCTATATATAATCATAAGAATCTCATAAGATTTCAGTGACTGCATTTCTGACATCTTTTATAATATGATCTTACATTAAAGGGAAAATGATAATATATCCTTTTTATGTACTAATCGTATTTCAATATGTGATCCTGATTCTTTGTGTCTGAGACAGGATCTCTTAGAGACTCTATCACTGTAGTTGAACTTAACTAAAATTGGTAAACAATGCACTGAAAAATAAGCTAAATTTGTGGAATTCTGAAAAAAAACATTTAAAACAGAATCTTCCCAGATAAATCCCTCAATTTAAGGAAGCATGTCAATTTCTGTTTCAGAATAACAGATTTGGAAGGGACCTTGGAGGTCTTCTAATCCAACTTTCTGCTCAAGCAGAAAACCATATACCATTTCAGATAAATGGCTGACCAATCTCTTCTTAAAAATCTCCAGTGTTGGAGCACCCACAAGTTCTGGAGGCAAGTTGTTCCACTGATTAATTGTTCTAACTGTCGGGAAATTTCTCCTTAGGCCTAGATTGGCTCTCTCCTTGATTAGTTTCAATCCATTGCTTCTTATCGTGCCTTCAGGTGCTTTGGAGAATAGGTTAACCCCCTCTTCTTTGTGGCAAACCCTCAGATATTGGAACACTGCTATCAAAACTGCTGTATATAGCTGCATCAGAAAGCTAAAACTGATGTGAATAAGTTTTCAATAGCTTACAAACAGAAAATAGTAGATCAAAATCAATTATACTGTTGTAGCAGAAGTTCACACATACGACCTCAATGTAGATTTAAAGGAGAAATCTGCAAAAATAATAATAATAATGAAATAAAGTGGGATTAATTCAGAGACCTTGTTATTTTGGTAAAAGCAAATTATATACTAAAAATAGGCAACAGTTATTAGTTTAAAAAGAGTACATCCTACAGATGCAGTATTTAGTAATAAAAATGAAACAGAGAGCACTATCTTGGAAATCTAGAACATAAAAATGAAATGAGACCAGCACAGCCGGTGAAAACCAACTCTAAAAGTTCCCACAGTTTTCACCTAATTAAAAGAGCAAATGTTCTCCCTCCCAGATGTCACCGATCACATTGTCCAATGAAAGTAGCTGGCAGGGTGCTTGGTCACTCCTCTCTTTCAACTGCCACCTGTTGAGATTACCTTGGTTCCCACAAGAAAACTTTTTGTTTTGACTGTTAGCCAGTGTATCTACTTCCTCCTCCCTTCCCTTCTCTCAGGGATCATGGCAACTATGAGGCAGTGAAAGATGACTTCAGCCAGGTTCGCTTCAGAGTTGATACTAGCACTTTCAATAGTTTACAACATTGAGATAACCTGAGTGACTGCTTTTTTAAAGAATTATTTGGGATAATTGAAATACATACAATATCTATCTAGATAATTTTGTTGGAGGAAGATAGAAAGTAGCTGTTTATTCTTTGATAGACACTAAGATAACCCAAATATTTTTTTAGGTGAGACCTGGGCATACGTGCTGACTAAAGAAAGCAAGAACATATTTTTTTTCTGTTATCTCTTTTGCAGAAGGAAAGAAATAAATGAGAAGATGAATGTTTAAAGCAAGCTTTAATTTGGCACTTGGTTAAAGGACAGCATATACATATATAAATTTAAAATTCAAAAGAAGGAGATAGTAAAGGGAATGGGGAACTAAGAAATACATTATTCATTTAAAAACATGAGCAAGTGGCGAAGACTATTAGCTAGTTTGGTCCTGATCAGCTGATTGACTAAATTGCCTTGTGTGTGAAAAGCTACATATCAGAGAAGTGAAAGGTGACACAATTTTCCTGTTAATTGAATTTAAAAACAGAGAAAAAAGAAATCCATCTTGAGCGGATGCAGCCTGGGTATTGATTAAGAGTTTTTTCATCCTTTATATCTCCTTTCAACAGTTTAATTTTAGTTTAGTTTTAGTTTTATTAAATTTGTATACCACCCTACTCCCGAAGGACTCAGGGCGGTGAACAGGCACAAGATAAAATACAGAAATACAAAAGTTAAAACAATTTAAAACCAAATTAAATAATATTGGCCCACGACAATTAAAATCCCAATAAATTTAAAACCAATTAAAATTTCAATTTAAAATTTTAAAAAGGGGAGAAAAATTAGGCCAGGCCGGCTTGCTGGAATAAGAGGGTCTTAAGAGCACGGCGGAAGGTGCGCAGATCCGGGATCCTCCGTATCTCCGGGAGGAGCTCGTTCCAGATAGTGGGTGCACCCACAGAGAAGGTCCTCCCCCTGGGGGCCGCCAGTCGACACTGCTTGGCTGACGGCACCTGGAGGAGACCCTCTCTATGAGAGCGTACCGGCCGGTGGGAGGCTATTTGTGATAGTAGGCGGTCCCGTAAATAACCAGGTCCTAAGCCATGGAGCGCTTTAAAGGTGGTAACCAAAACCTTGAAGCACACACGGAAGACCACCGGGAGCCAGTGCAGCTCACGCAGGAGAGGTGTTACATGGGAGCGCCATGTTGCTCCCATAACCGCCTGTGCGGCCGCACTCTGCGCCAGTTGGAGCCTCCGCGTGCTCCTCAAGGGGAGCCCCATGTAGAGAGCATTACAATAGTCCAGGCGGGAGGTGACGAGGGCATGAGTGACTGTGCGTAGGGAGTCCCAATCCAGAAAGGGACGCAACTGGCGGATCAGGTGAACCTGATGAAAAATCCTCCCGGTCACGGCTGTCAGGTGCTCTTCTAAAGACAACCGTGAATCCAGGAGGACACCCAAGTTGCGAGCCCTCTCCGTGGGGGCCAGCGATTCGCCCCCAATAGTCAGCGATAGCGTCAACTGACTATATCGGGACATCGGAAACCACAGCCACTCGGTCTTGGATGGGTTGAGCCTGAGCCTGTTCCTCCCCATCCAGATCCACACGGCCTCCAGACACCGGGACATCACTTCAAGGGCATCGTTGGGGTGGTCTGGGGTGGAGATGTACAACTGAGTATCATCAGCGTACTGATGGAACTTCACCCCGAAACCAAGGATGATCTCGCCCAGCGGCTTTACATAAATGTTGAACAGAAGGGGCGAGAGGACCGACCCTTGTGGCACCCCACATACGAGGGGCCTCGGGGACGACCTCTGCCCCCCTGCCAACACAGACTGCAACCGGTCAGAGAGAAAGGAGGAGAACCACCGTAGAACAGTGCCCCCCACCCCTAAATCTTCCAGCCGGTGCAGCATTATACCATGGTCGATGGTATCAAAAGCCGCTGAGAGATCTAATAGGACCAGGACAGAGGAGCAGCCCCTGTCCCGAGCCCTCCAGAGATCATCAACCAACGCGACCAATGCCGTTTCCGTGCTGTACCCAGGCCTGAAGCCTGACTGGAACGGATCCAGATACGTCGTTTCATCCAGGTACTGGGGGAGCTGTCGCGCAACCACACTCTCAACAACCTTCGCCACAAAACGAAGGTTGGAGACCGGACGATAATTAGCCAACACTGCTGGGTCCAGGGAAGGCTTCTTAAGGAGAGGCCTCACCACCGCCTCTTTCAAGGCGGCGGGGAAGTCACCCTCACCCAACGAAGCATTTATAATCCCTTGGAGCCAGCCTCGCGTCACCTCCCGGGAAGCCAGCACTAACCAGGAGGGGCACGGGTCCAATAAACAAGTGGTCACGTTCAGTCTACCCAGAATCCTGTCCATGTCCTCAGGGGTCACAGGATCAAACTCATCCCAGATAACATTCTCAAGACCTGCCCCAGTCCCTCCCCCTGAGACTACCCAGGGGGAAAAAATGTTTTTGTTTGATTATCACAATCCCAACTTCTGATTATGCATTGCTGTTTAAAGTTACTGGTAACAAGCATGTTATAAATGAGGGAATCCCAGAACAAATTATGTGTGGGGGTGGGCTGTCTCTCCAATCTTCCTTCCATTGGTCCATATTCTCCTGAGTCTCTATTCCAAGCAGTTTTTAGTTTGTTACTTCTCTTTAGAGATTTTCCCACATCATTGTTTGCAACATGGACTTCCTGATTATAATCTGTAGTTCTGCAAGTCTCCAAAATGTAAAAGGAGCAAAAGAGGGGCTACCAGTTCTGGACAGTCCCAAAAGTGCTTTTTCAGGAAGCAACAGGACTTTCTTGTTTTTTCTTTGAAGATGTTTCACTTCTCATCCAAAAAGCTTCTTCAGAAGCGAAACGTCTTCAAAGAAAAAACAAGAAAGTCCAGTTGTCTCCTGAAAAACCACCTTTCGGACAACCATGACCCGAATGACTGAGAATCTCTACAGACTTTCAGTTCTAGAGAGCAAAAATATGGGGGCCTACTAGTGGTAATCTGGTACTGCAGTCCAGTCCAGCCCAGCCCAACAGATAACTTCAGGCAATATTTGAAGTATTGCTCCTCCAATGTTTTTTTTTTTACAAGACAGCCCAGACTTTCATTTTAAAGATATGTATCTTTTTTCAAAATTAAAACTCTAAACTATAATACAGACTAAGAAAGAAAAGAAAAAAAAACCTACCTCATATTTTATACTTACAATAATCACTGGTTTACTAATGAATTCAAGATTATTCTCTCTCTCTCTCTCTCTCTCTCTCTCTCTCTCTCTCTCTCTCTCTCTCTCTCTCTCTCTCTCTCATCTATCTATCTATCTATCTATCTATCTATCTATCTATCTATCTATCTATCTATCTATTCTCTATCATCTCTACCTCCATCTCTCTGTCCCATTTGTACACCTGTCCATTTCACATAGTACTCTGGGTGACATGCATAATAAATGAAATATATCAAGATCATTGAAAACCACAATTTAAATTTAAAAAACAACCTTAAAAATAATAAAGAATGATGGCAAAGCAGACAAAGAGTATTCAGTTAAGTATCATACAGCATCTAGCAGGCCCCACTTTATCATGGGATACCAAGCCTGTTGGCAAAACTATGTTTTGAGAAGGCTGACAGGGCCTGGGGTCAGCCCCACTTTAGGAGGGAAAGATGTTCCACAGGACCAGGACAAAACCTTTTCTCCTAGGTCCTGTCTGATGAAACTTTATAGCTGACAGGACTCACAACAAAACTCTTGCTGGATATGATGGGATGGATACATCCAGCATAATAGGAACAATTAACAAAAGTTAAGAGCCAGTTTACTGTAGTGCAGTGGTGGGTTGCTCCCGGTTTGGTCCGGTTCTATAGAACTGGTAGTAAAACCAGAGGGATGCTCTGCCCACCTGCCATGACGTCATCATGGGTGATCTGCGCATGCGCAGAAGCTTCTGTGCATGCACAGAAGAGCACGCGCGCAGTCCCATTGCGAACTGGTAGTAAAGGTAAGTAGAACCCACCCATGCTGTAGAGGTGAAGGTGCTGGTCTAGAAACCAGGAAATTGTGAGTTTCCTAGCTTCTAATCTGATGCCTTAACCACTAGAGGACCTAACTGGCTTATTGAAAATTCTAGCTCTCTAGGCTGTGTTTGAAATAACCCAGAAATATCCACTTTAAAAATATTCTTGAGCTTTTGACAAAGATATATTATAGGATGCAATTCTGTTATGGAATCCATAAGGTAAGAAAGCAAATAAATTGCCTTTGCAGCAGCCAAAGTGTCTGGTCCATATTGATCCATATTTCTCAATATCAATAATGATTAGTGTTTGTCTCCAGCACTGGGAGAACAATAGACATTAAGATTTTCCATAGCAATGAAGCAAATAGGAAAAATTATGTGGGGCTCTTTATCTGTACTGGAGTTCTCTTTGAGTACACATTTGATGAATTGAAAGTTCAATTTCATATGTGGCTATTCTGAAATAAGCCTCATTCCATACAATGGACCTTCTATCCATCTGTCCTTTGTAAACAGTGGATAATTAATCTTTACAAATAACCTCAAATTTCAGTGGCACAGTCACATAAGTTTTGGTGTTGTTTGACACAAAGTTCAAGAATTGAAGGAGCTTTCTCCTAGGGATTTCCATCTTTTGGTAAATGTAATGTCAATGTTCTATATGTTTTATTTGAATAAAATAACTTAAAAAGCAATATATTAGGTACCAATTAAAAAACACCTGGTCAAGAGGAACATGTATGTAACAATTCCACATCTCAACTTTCCTTACATCCTTCCAACCTTGTCAAATTATACAAGAGTGGGTTTTACATGTCTAATGAAGTACAGCTCAAGAGATTAGGAACAAAGCAGTTGTGTTGAATGAACATGCACTTCAGATATGAGAGTGCAGGCCTGTTGCTTATCCACAAATAGGTTCTGTCAGTTTCAGCTTTTTATCTTGGATGTTCCTAAAGGAATCTGGATTAGCATAATGAGGATGGAAATGAATCCATCTCATTATGATTTTAAAGTTTTTTCAGCACTGAAGTAATATATTCTGTTGTTGAACTCAGGGTCTCAAACCTCTTTAACCCTGGAAATATTTTGTTTAAGTTATAATGTGGCATAATTCGATTCTGCATCTTGTTTTATATATAATAAACGGGGAGAAGAAAAAGGTACAACAATTATGGAATACTGAGCATAATAGACTCTATGTTATCCCAAACCCAGTAGAACTTGTCTTGATAAATTGTAATAAAGTTTTTGTTTTCTACCTCTTCAAGTTAGAGAGTTGCACTAATTACAACATATTTCACATTAATTCAGGACAGCTGATATAGTTTTCTCTTTCTTATACTGTTGCTATCCCGATACTACTGTAGAGTATGACAAGATTTTAAAAAAAGAGGAAAAGAAAAATGCAGCATATTACAAAGGTGCTCAGCCACGGCTTTTCTTCATGTGGGTTGGATGTTCACAAAGCTAAGAAAGCAGAAATTAGATCTATACATTGCACTAAATCATAGATGCAACTTCTTTGGTTCTATGCACTTAGTTATTTTAATTTATAATCAAGGGGTATGGTATAGTATATGTATTCAAACATTTTAATGGTTTAAAGAAACCAACTTAGCTTGTTCAAGAAACAAAATTTAAACAATTATGGTCAAGTGCAATGTGTACACATAACATTGTCAGTGTCTCAGATCATCACCTAGTCTGCTAAGTACCATTACCAGATGTGGGCTACAAAACTCTGGATGACTTTCAGATGGTTGAAAAACCATAGAGTTTTCTTTATTTCTGTGCTACCGTCTACTGGTTGTCTGGATGTTTGAATTCCAGATGTACTGGTTCCACTAAACATTCCTATGTGCATACTATAAACAGGTCTCCATGCCGGCAAGAAGAAAAGGATAGTGATGTTAAAAAGAGAATCTACCTGCTTTTATTTAGTTTGCCTTTATAAATTAACTACATGGCAATTTAAGTAAGTGCTCAGGGCCACCTTCCTAAATAAACTAGTTTGTTTTAATGATCTTAAAAACTCATTAAGTTGTCATAGAAATTAATTGTCATAGGAATTAATTATTATGATGCAAATTATTATGCTGATTTGCTACTGGAGACCTAAAAAATTGAACCTATTTCACATAAAACCTATGTATGTTGTAGCCCTACCTATCTATTGTAACGATACGTGAGCTCTGGTGGCACAGATGTTAAAGTGCAGTATTGCTGTTCCGATTCAGTCTTAGCAAGTAATGATAAGCCATAAGTTTGTTCGTGAGTACAAACAAACCCCTTTTCAAACAGAATAGGAACAGTCTTTTATTCATGTGGATAAACAAAAATCAAACGTCATTAGCTCCAACAGACCTGGCCAAGAAATCTGAATTGCTTGCTGTATCCTAAAAGTGAATGGCTATCTGTGACAACCGGCCACTCCCAAAACCCTCCTATTTATTTCTCAGCCAGAGAGGGCTGGCTATCATCTGCATCTGCCTCTCCTTGAGAGCTGGTTTATTGCTTTCCTTTGCTCTCCTCTCCTTTCCTCTCTATGCATATGCACATCTGAGATGGGCCCAATCTGTTTCTCCCACTCACTCAGCTCAGCCCCCGAAGACAGCTGCCTCTCCACCTGGGGGATGATGGAAGGTCCCGGTTCTGCTGCTGTCTCTGATGCTGTTTCCTTTTCAGAGCTTTCCAAAGGCTCCGAAACTGGCCCAGGCTCTCCCTCCATCTCCTCCTTGTCTTACTCTGCTGCTAGGTCTGCTGGCAGCCAACAGGCCACAACAACTGCAAGCAAACTCTGCCTACAACCTGGAGTTTGATCCTGATGGGGTTGATCCAAGGTTGATTCAGACTTCATTCTTCCAAAGTCAGTAAAACGAGTACCCAGATTGTTGGGGACAATACGCTGACTCTGTAAACTGCTTAGAGAGGGCTGTAGAGCACTATGGGCTGGTATATATAAGCCAAAATTCTATTACTATTGCTATATAAGTGCAATAGAATTTTGAATGAATTTCTGCAAATGGATTCACAATGAATATTTACTATTTCTTGCTGAAATCAATAGATCTAAATATGTGTAAATTTGGAGGGCTCATATTCCTTCTTCTGCTATTAATAGCAGTGGTGAAATCTAAAATTTGTTACTACTGGTTCTGTGGGCGTGGCTTAGCGGGGGGGGGTAATGTGACTGGGTGGGCATGGCCAATTTCTTTTTTTACTTTTAAAACCATTTTTTACATGTAAAACCATGTAAAAAATGCTTTCAAAAGGCTCTGACGATCCCAGCTGAGTTGCCTGATCGGCAGGCAACTCAGCTGGGATCGTCAGAGCTTGGATTGTCAGAGCCATTTAAAAGAAAAAAAGCCTCTAATGATCGCCCGGCTCAGCTGGGCATAGGGGGCAAGGGCAGGGATTTTTGCTACCGATTCTCTGAACTGCCCACCGCCATCGCTACCTACTCGCCTGAGCCGGTCCGAACCGGGAGCATTTCATCCCTGATTAATAGCTGCTGCATTAATTTTTATTCATCTTACCTTGCAGCTATACATCTGCTTATTGTAATTCAAAATAGAGCATATACAGTGAAATCCAAGCAAACAACACAAAAGTTCATTTAAAAATTGAGATATTATGTAAGTAATATATTTTGATGAATGTATAATTCATTTTAATTATATAAAAGACATTTTCCTCTTCAGTGGCATTCATTTTCTTCTATGACCCTATAATACAGGAAGGCAATTTTCTTCTTCTTCTTCTTTTTTTTTTTGCAAAGCTTTTCTATTATTTGTAATAGCCACTTTTCTTTGTGCTTTTTTTTGTAAGAGATAATTGATTTTAAAATTGCTGAATTAAAATATTCAGGTTGGTTACATTAGACATCTGTGATACAGCCTAATGTGACTTAATGCAAATTTGAAAGAAGTGAGATTTTACAGCTTTAAAGGAAGATTGATTCACCAAACCATAATGAAAAAAGCATTAAATTTTGAGTGGTGAAGTACTAGTTGGTGATCTTCAACTAGAGACTTTCTGATTGATCTAAACTATGGAGGATTATACAAAAATGTCTGGCCCCTACAAATATGGTAGTTCTTTTCAGTTAATTCATTTTTATAACTTGTCTGGTTTCAAAATCAAAGCAAGGCCAGACTTTTGGATATCAAGATGAAATATCAGGGCTATAGGGTAGACCTGGAGTGGGGAGGGGGAGAAGTAGAGGGAAAGTCTATGAGAAGGCTTTGGAAAATTCTTCCATATTGCTGGAATGGATGTTCAAGAGGTCTCCATAAATTGAGTTCAACTTAGAAGGGATTTTATGTCTTTTTCACTCCTTTTTACCTCTTTTATACTTTTACACCTACCAACTTTAACAATCTTCTTACGGAAAAACATCCAAAATGGAGCTATGTTGAATGATAGCAGGTTCTAGCAAAAACAGATGCTATGTTGTTCAAGGAAAAAAACTAGCAAGGTGGATGGCTATTAAGATTTTAAGAGCAAAGTAGAAATAATATTTAAAAATCTATGCCTGATATATATATCAGTGACAATGCCTTTTTACCTGAAAAGGATCAGGAAGAGATATCTCCTTCCAACTTGATCAGCCTTAGGAAAGACACTGAAATAGGATCTGGAGGCGGATCATCAAGCAAAATCCAGAAGTTTCTTGACAGACTTGAACACTGGGCCCAATCAAAAAATATGCAATTCAGTGCTGAGAAAAGTAAGGTTTTACACTTAGGCAGACCCCCCCCCACCCTAAATGCACAGGTATAGAATAGAAATACCAATATCACTTAGACTTATATACTGCTTTATAGCCCTCTCTAAATGGTTTACAGAGTCAGCCTATTGCCCCCAACAATCTGGGCCCTGATTTTACTGACCTTGGAAGGATGGAAGGCTGAGTCAACCTTGAGCCTGGTGAGATTTGAACTGCCAAATTGCAGACAGCCGGCAGTCAGCAGAAGTAGCTTTCAGTACTGCATTCTAACCATTGCACCACCATGGCTCATACAGTGGTGTGTGGTATGTGATTCAATAACAGTTTAAATTAAATTAAATTAAATTAAAATTAATTCAATTTAATTTAAAATTTAATAATTTAGTTAAAAAAGAATTTTGTAAAGCAAGACACCAACTTCAAGCACAACTGTTATGTAGACCACATAAATTTACAGGGTATTTTGGAGAAATAAAATGGGTCAATGGCCATTGTGTGATTGGCCATGCCCTACTGTGAGACTATGCATAACATCCTGTCAAAATTTCAGATGTGATCCAGAAGCTTGGGGATCTCTGGTTTAGAGCTTTAAAACAAAAACAACAAACCACACAGAAATGAAGAAGTAACTTATAGCTGTGCTGAACATTTGATTTGATCCTCACTTTTAATTTTTAATTCATACTTTTAGACTACGTTGGTCTTTAGATCATTCTTACTTCCCCAAGGAACATACTTCCCTGAATTTTATGAAACAGATCTTGGTTTAAAATTTGTATTTTAAAATGTCTATTTTATAGAGAAATGCATTCAATTGAAATGCAAATGTACATAGATTAAAAAGAAGAAATATTTCACAGTCTTATTTAGAAATGAGGCTGAATGTACTGTATTTATGACTGAGCATACAATATGCACACTGAAATGTACCAGAAGGGAGACTAAGCTATCAATTTCTGATGGAAAATAGTGCCATATGATCAAACTGGCTATTTTGACAGGCATCTTGGTAACAAGATTTTGCACCACTGGAGGTCTATAGATTGTTTTTAATGATGCTACCTTACAGATCCTTACTAGCCTGGTTGGACTATAACTGAGGCCATATTAACATTCACTAATAAGACTGCCAAAGCAGTCTTTAGTTCTACTATTTATCCGTGTTAGAGATTTTTCCATATTGCATGTGGACTTTCCATTATTAGCAAATGGAAATAAGATAGACAAATTGCATGTCACCTGTATAAAGGTGACATCTCAATTTATACCATTTAAGTTTCTAAACCAAAAGTCAGACTGAATGCAGCCTTTATACTTTCATATAAATGAACTATTTTTATTTTTCTGTTATTAAAAAAATAAACAATTGGTGGAATATGTTCTGCAAACTCTATCTTCCACTACTGATCAGATTTCCAAACCATAGCAGAAATACTAGTCAGTCCTGGTGGATCCCTAAAATACACAAAAGTCCATATCCTCACACATCCAGGCACATGCATTATAATAAAGGGCATGTTGCCAAAAGTTATAGTGTAAATCATTTTCCTTAGAAAAATAAAACCGTGTAATAAAGTTTTATTTCACCAGATCTAATTTTCCCTAGTGAATGATTAGAATATTAAAGGAGGTTTAAGATATGCTAAATTATCATTCCAGCACATTTAGCAAACCCTGTTTTGATGAGTTTTGAATACTGGAAAACTTTTATAAATGCTATTTGCATTAACCTTATGGCAAGCATATTTTAAGCAGGACTTGTGTTACATGTTTAATTACAAAATAATGTCAATTCACAGGATTGTTAAAATACAGAAGAGTACCTTAACCTGGCACACAGTTACATTGCTTACATCTTTGTGCATCTTTCAAGGCTGACTTAAACTGTTGGACTATTTAGAAAGTTATTCATAATTTATTATTTGGGGCAGGCTGGTCAACTTTTATGGGACCTGCATTCAGATGTCGAAGTCATTCCAGGAGCACAGAAATAGGCAGGAAGAATGGGCAGAGCTAAAAATGGAGATGCTAATCATTATTATGATAATCAATTTTCAGTGCTATGGTTATCATTATTCCCCATTTCCTTCACATTTTTATTATTGTTGTTTGTTGCACAGTCAGCAGATGCTCAGATTGGATAAGGCATTTTTACCCGCCCATCTAGTTCTTCTCAAGGATCTGAGATGGACCGATGTAGATGTATCATCTCAGGATATAAACTATTCTGAATAAAGCTGCCTTTTGCAATTGACTGAATTTGTCAATGTCAATAGTATTCAAGTGATCCTCCAGTTGTTTTGGGATTGCACTTGAGGCTCCTTTTACTATTGGAACTATCTTTGCTTTCTTTTGCCACAGTTGTTCTATTTCCATTTGCAGTTCTTTGTATTTTGGTATCTTCTCCAGTTCTTTTTCTTCTGTTCTGCTGTCTCCAGGTACTGCAACACTCACTAGCCAGACTTTTTTGTCTTTCTTATTGACAATTGTTGAGTCTGATGTGTTATGTGGCAGTTGCCTGTCTGCTTGAATTCTAAAGCCCCAAATACTTTAGCCTTTTTTTTTTTTATATTACTTGTCTATTTTATGGTCCCACCAGTTCTTTTACAAATTATTATTATCAGTGCCATCACCAGGATAATAATTATAACCATTTCTGCTTATAATTTATTAGTAGTATGGTCATCATTATTAGAATTAGTATTAATTCTACCCATCTCCTTCCACTTATGACTATATGACTGTAACTTTGTTGCTTGTATCCTTACAATTTATATTGATATTGTTTCCCAATTGCTTATTTGTACCCTATGACTACCATTAAATGTTATACCTTATGATTCTTGATGAACGTATCTTTTCTTTTATGTACACTGAGAGCATGTGCACCAAGACAAATTCCTTATATGTCCAATCACACTTGGCCAATAAAAAATTCTATTCTATTCTATTCTATTCTATTCTATTCTATTCTATTCTATTCTATTCTATTCGTATGACTAATGCTGCCTTTAAAATAACTGACAATGTAGCTTGATGCCTGTCTACCTATAGAAGTTCCTGTCTGCAATGTAGGTCTACATAGCTTGTTAAAGGAAAAGAAGAAATGGAAACAACTTCCAAACAAGACATTTTTGTTTTAGAGTTTGTTTGTTTGTTTATTTAGTTTATTTATTGATAGGGGGAAGAGGGGCTTTTATATACATTTATCATTTGCTGATAAGATTCCTCAATCTGTATTACCAGATCACTAAGTCCCATTAAATTCATAAGGAGTTATGTACTGCTAATTATGTATAACACCTTTTCCAGCCTGAGAGCTTACAAATGTACTGGATTTCAACTCCTAGATGTTCATAGATGTTCTAATTGTAAACGTACAGCGATCAGAACATGTTCCAGGAACATTTAGAAGGACATCAAGCATTAGAGGCTCACAAAACACGAACTGCAAGAATGAAACTGTGCCTGGCATTATTGAAACAATTATTGACTAAAATTAAATCATGCCAGTGCTAAATTAATTCGCTCTCATAAATTGCCCTAAATGGCCAAGATAAAAGAAAGACCTATGACAAACAAGTGATAAGTAAGTGATGTGGAATATATATATATAATAAAAGGTATCTGTTCAATGTCATTAACCTGTAGAATGAGCATTCTTGGAGACAACACAGTAGCCTTTTACAATGAAGTGATACCCAGCCTGGTTCAAAATACAATTCCATGGAAGTCCCTCTCATTTACTGAAAACATAAAAAGTAAATGTATTTGAATATTTGTTTTAAAAGTAAATATTTACTTGTCCACAGAGGAGTGTCTCAAGCATAACAGAAACACAAAGGAGAGTTACTGAAAGGAAAACAATTTAGTGCCTGTCTCCTTTTGGTATGTTTTCTAAGGACATAAATATAAAAAGTGTGTATATGGGAGGGATGGAGGAACCAAAAGAGTAAAGCTCAGCATTTATCTTAGTAGGACTGAAAGGCACTTCAACACCAGAAGGGTTTTTTTGCTCCCCAGCCACTTAAGGCAAAAATCGATCTGCAATTGCCTTTACTGCTGCTGGCCTCGAAAATCAGGGAACCTCCTGAAAACAACACCAACCAATCATCCAGTTCCTTCAACTAACTAATAGGAGAAAGAAGAAAAAAAAAGTGAGAGAGTAATTTCTCCACATTGCCCAGCTATGCCAGGTCCTGAGAAATGAAAATAATGGCAAGAGAAAAAGAAATCGTTACTGGTTCTTTCCACTCCCTGTTGCTATGATGGAGACCCATGTTTGAGATAATGGTTTGTAAAAACAAGGAAGCATTCAAGCAATCTACTCACTATTTGGGATACCACACACAAAATTCTGAATATAACTTTCAGAGAAGCACTGAATTATCAATCTAGCTAAGCATGGTTGCATGCTAAAGTAAGACAAAGAGGAGAGATGTCTCAAACAATGGAGACAATCTCTAATAAAATTCCCTTTAAATCATTGTCAGGATGGAGCCAAGGGACTCTGGCTATTCACAGATTGTACAAAGAAGTTCACACAGAAAAAAAGAATAGAACTGTAGGAAGTTAGCACCCACTCCCTCCTAGAAAAATGTAATATTCTAGGAAATATTAAAAAGGCAGAATATTATACCTCCCTGGATGAGAAATGGAGAAACATGTTTTTAGGCAGGAAGCAGACTCACTCTTAATAGCCCACACACTCTCAATAGCCCACAGCAGATGTCAGCACTTAAGAGATAAAGAAATAGCTAGGTGTATTCATAAGCAAATGCCCTCACCCAAGATCCAACAAAGATAGGATTAGCCCGCTACCCATCTAGCAACAGAACTCACCACATGGCACCTGGGGAGATTGCATCACCCAGCAAGGCTCAACCAAGCCTCGGACTCAAAAGACAACCTACAAAGTTACCCCTGCATGGCCCCATCAGAGTCTGACAACCAATCAGAATACAAGCTCAAATTCAAAGCCCAACAGAGGGTATAAATCTCTCTCTTTCTCTCATCCATGTGCCTTTTTGCCCAGGACCTCAAAATCATGTGGCCCTCTCCACCATTAAACCATCTTTTCAAGCAGTCTCCATGTTTCCAGTGTCTTTCTCCCCACTTGGAACTGAACCCCAGATGGACATTTCTTCCAACAGAATTAAAGAAGGCCCTGCTTATTTCCCCCTTCCTTTTGGCAAGGGACTAGCTGATGCACAAAGTGACCCTACTTAGATACATGTCCAGCACCTGCTTCAAATAAAACGACTCACTTAAGCCCCGAAGCAGAGCAAGGTAAGAAGGAGCTTCCCACAAGCCCCAGTGTAGCAACAGAAAAGAGCTAGAAGAAAAGCTCTTCAAATAAACTCATGACATCTGATCAAGAAATTCTAAACTAAATAAATCTGCTGAACAGGAGGTGTTCCATTCAGGATCTTTAATCTGTATTTCTATAAGCAATCGTAACTTTAAACTGGAAATACTGGCATCACACCATTTTCTCTCCTCAGGGAAAATCTGTTTTCTACATCCTAGAAAAGGTAGATAACAACCATCAGCAAACACTCCCCTCTTTGCCCCTCCACAAATAGTGAACCCTCACTTTTACCCTCCTTTTAAGAAAAAAAAAACATCAAATGAAACTGCAGTTGTGAATAACAACATTTGAATGATAGAAAGATGATTGCTATTACGAACAATATACTTCCTTCTTGCACTTTGCATAGTATAACATTTCCACATAGCCATGAAGATCAATTAAATAAAAACCTGCATTTGTTTAAATAAAAGAATATCAGAGCCAAAGCTGACAAAAATAGGATTAAAAGTATTTATAATCAGAAATTTGGATTAAAATCTATTTTATTATTTTATTATTACATTCTGAAAAAAAAATGCTGATTGATCATTAGATATGTCCAATGTGCATTCATGGAATAAATGAATGTGCCTAAATGCACTATATCTTACAGTTAGAGGACATCAGAAAGCTACACTTTTTTTGTAATTTTTTACTGCCATCTAACAGTCATGGAGACTTTTACATTCCAGATTTGCTAGCTCTGATGTGTCCTGAATATGTGGAGGCACTAGCAACAGGGAACAACACCAGAAAGCTATTAATTTTAACAGTTTGATGGCCCATTGTATGACTAAAGCTTGAACTAGATGGATCTTTGGTCTAAAACAGTAGGGTTGCACCTATGTAAAAAGACCCTCTTTGCATGCTTATATATGGAAGGCATATTGTGCTTTGTCCTTGTCTAATCTGAGCAATCATGTTGCCTTCTCCTCCAATGTGGCCAATGCCCCCAGCCAGCCTACTATGTGGGATGAAAATCTTTGCTACACACACTGCCTTGGAAGAAAATTGCATTAAATTGATTGGAACTTGCTGAATAGATAGGTGCATCCTAGGTGATCAAGCAGTATTCACAACCACACACATTCAGTCCACCTTACATTATCCACAACTGGCCCAGGTCCCACCAGAGAGCAGTCATCAATGCGCGATTTAGTCACTGTTTATATATTTCTTGGGGGTGCTCAAATTGCTTTACTGCCCTAATCAGAATTGCACATTTCCACATGCAGGATGTATTAAAGGTTAAGTCACATCATTTGCTTCATTAACTATTTTAATATTTGATTAAGAAATAATATATGAATAAATGAATATTATCCCACTGATGTAGCGACATTTGCTACAAGTGGTTTGTATCTGCATAGTCAGTAATAGTTGCTATAGTTACAAGGCAATTTTTCCCTCTGTAAATTATCTGAGGAAGGAATGAATGAATGTGTCCAATATAAACTAAGTAAAAATGAAGTAGCCTTTTTAAAATCCTGATGATATTCAGTTTGGCATGACTGGCAGGTTATTATTTATGATTATACAAAACTGTCACTGCTCCAACTGGCAGCAGATCTTTTTGGGTGTCAGATGTGTGTTGTTGGCCTTCCTCAGTTTGCTTCTTGACACATGGAAATCAACAATGCCAGGAACTGAAGACAGGAGTTTTGAGTATATGTGAGCCAACGTTGACTTTACCTGCTCCAGGAAAAAATAATAAAAGATGTCTGTATCTCTATAATTGTAGGGCTAGTGATTTCTGAAAAAGCTGTATGTCTGTGTTAAAATAAAAGTATGTTTCGACTCCCAGTGAGTATAAAACACAGACAGGCAGTTGTTGACATCTGGCTGTGTCATAGTTCAGGTATTTCCTCCTTTTGTTGGTAAAATATATACTTTCATTTTGTAACAAAATTTTAACCCACCTCATCAATTCTAAAGAAACGCAAAAGTATTATAAGGATAGTGTTTTGCAATGTATGCAGTATTATATGCTAGTACAGGAAAAACCACTGAGGCAGAGAGAGAGAGTTTGCTGTAAACTGGTTATAGCGAATCTCTAACTTCTTTTAAATAGTGCTTGTGTTGAATGACTAAGTGGCATTCAATAGGACTTGTGACATAGTATGGGCAAATGCTTGCCATCTTGAGGTGTTTTTAGTAATATAGCTCTTGCAAAGGCATTCCAGTAATTTCTTGATTCAATCCTTTCACTTTGTTGATTGTTTTCCTTTTTTTAAAATTCCCCTTAACCTTGAGAAATGTAGTTATTTTTTCTTGTTCGTCATCTGCTTACATCAATTTGTGGTTGTTGATTATCACTGCAAGAAAACAGCTAGCCTTTATTCCGTGAGACATTGTTGGCATCTCAAGGACACACCAAGCAGATGTCCTAGCATGGCTGGCTGTTTCCCATAACAAAATGAAGAGAAGTGATAGGTGGACATATTGGATTGTGGGTGGCCCATAGAGAAAAGGGGGAATTAACTATGCTTGCTTTTGCACAGGAAACCTAGAGCTGGTTTCGCTCCTTCTGTGCCAATGTGGTTTATTCAGTAAAGTTTTATACTTGGTAAAATAATGTCAACTGTCTAGTTAGTGAATCCAGAAAAAGAAACTCCTGGGACATTATTTTACCAAGACTATAAAACTTTACTGAATAAACCACATTGGCACAGAAGGAGGGAAACCAGCTCTGGGTTTCCCATGCAAAAGCAAACATAGTTAATTTCTCCCTTTCCCTACCAGCCACCCACAGTCCAATACATCCATCTATCACTTCTGTTCATTTTATTATGGGAAACAGCCAGCCACTCTGGGACATCTGCTTGGTGCATCCTTGAGATGCCAGCAATGTCTCACGGAAGACAACAGTTACTTGGATACCATTCTCCCACCCTTGCATTCCATCTCCCTCCCCTGTTATTTCAAGCTGTGAGCAAAACATAAGTGTAGGTAAAAGTGCGAGTCAGTCTTGACAATTTGGCCCTTGACTGATTGGTTCTTTTTGCAATGCATTGACAGTCTTATCCAACTCCAAAACCATAACATGAAAGTTTATCTTCTTTGATTCACTTTCTTACTGGTGAGCCATATGTATATCACTGCCAAAACTATTACCTTACATATTCTATTTTAAGTTTATCATTGTCATCTTCTCTAGGATTAAGTCCTCTTTTCTGTTTTATCCTGCTTTATTTTTAAATCCCCCCCAATAAAATTATCTGCCGTATTCACTATGTTCACTAAACATAGAGGTTTACATTACCTTTGTACCTTAATATTTAGCTTTGGCCCAGATTTTTCACTTTCTATTTTTATGTTCATAATGATCTCTTCTAAACCTTATTTATATTCAGCTAGCAAAGTAGTTTTGTCTGCATATCTAAATGTTGACCTTTGCTTTTGATTTTAGTGTCAGCTTTACCAATCTGTTTATAATCAAGCCAAATAGAGGATAATGTATGTAACTTCCAAACTAAAATCAATAGGGAGAGTTCATCCCTAGCTGAGGGATCATAAAACGAGGCACGAATCTACAAGAGCTATGGGAAGGAAATATTTGCTGAATAATGTTATCCAGGGTTTCAATGGATTAATGAGATAAGAGTTCCAGGAAAAGTTTCCAGTAGCCAAGACCAATAACCGAAAATCCTTAACCCAAAGAAACAGCTGACACTGGTCACTTGAAATGTTTTGCTGACTTCCATTTTGGGTAGAAGGAGAACACTGTGCATGAAACTGCAATATGGAATATTAATAATTGTTTGAATTGTGACTCCCTGCATTCCAAGCAGTGAAGAATCAATGATATTAGTAGTTTGTATTGTTTGTATCAATGTATTGTAGTTTGTGATCAACATACAAAAGGAATTGGTTTTGCGGTCAAATAACTGTTTTTTTTTCCAAACTATTTTGAATCAACTTGCTATGCTAGATATCATTCAAATGCATTTGGTCACTTTTACCCACGCATGTCTCGCAAGCAAACTGGTAGCAAAGGTAAATGAAATCCACCACTGGTCAAGGCAATTATGTAATTTTTAGTTTGCTTTTAATCTACATATTGGAGTAATTTTATGCCTCCCAAATTCTTCTTGAAGTTGGACAACCTTAAGAAATTCAATAAATCAATAAAAAATATGTGAAATTGGATTAATTCTGTTCTCCAAGCCATATTGGACTCCAATAAAGGAGAATATTTGTAGCTCAGAGAGCACCAAGGACTCCTCATATTGGATTCCTTACTACACGGTGATGTCATCATTGCATAGTTGTTGCAGAAGACTTGAATGCTAATGGGGCAAACTGGCAAGGGTGATAGAATATACTGAGAAATGTTACACAGGGAGCACCGAATGATAATGGCTTGTGTCTGTCATCGTTTGCAGCAGAAAATTGGCTAACCGTTGGAAACAGCATATTCTAACACCAAATTGTGTACTGTGCCCTGAATAGAAAAGGTGACCCAGTTCTGTAATACTTCATACTACCCAACCAATTTAACAATATCCTTTAACAATAGTATTGATATATTGCAGTTTGTACTGTGTGACTGTGCAGCTCTGATGAAAAAGACTCACCTAGAGGAATGGCCTTAACTTGCTGATTCTGTCTTCAAGCAATAATTAAAATTTGCTTTCATTCAATAATTAAAATCCTTGCAGAATCAGAAAGTACTGAGGAAGCTGTACATCTCCACCCCAGGCCACCCCAATGATGCCCTTGAAGTGATGTCCCAGTGCCTGGAGGCCGTGCGGGCCTGGATGGGGAGAAACAGGCTCCGACTCAACCCCTCCAAGACCGAGTGGCTGTGGCTTCCGGCGTCCCGATATAGCCAGCTGATGCCATCGCTGGCTATTGGGGGTGAATCACTCGCCCCCACGGAGAGGGCTCGTAACTTGGGCGTCCTCCTGGACGCACGGCTGTCTTTAGAAGATCATTTGGCGGCCGTGGCCAGGGGGGCTTTCTATCAGGTTCGCCTGATACGCCAGTTGCGCCCCTTTCTAGATCGGGACTCCTTACGCACAGTCACTCAGGCACTCGTCACTTCCCGCCTGGACTACTGCAACACTCTCTACATGGGGCTCCCCCTGGGGTGCATCCGGAGGCTTCAGCTGGTCCAGAACGCGGCCGCGTGGGGGATTATGGGGGCGACGAGGTGCTCCCATGTGACACCTCTCCTGCGCGAGCTGCACTGGGTCCTGGTGGTCTTCTGGGTGCGCTTCAAGGTGTTGGAGACCACCTTTAAAGCGCTCCATGGCTTAGGGCCGGGGTACTTACGAGACCGCCTTCTGCCACCAATAGCCTCCCACCGGCCAGTACGCTCCCACAGAGTGGGCCTCCTCAGGGTGCCATCCGCCAGACAATGTCGGCTGGCGACCCCCAGGGGGAGAGCCTTCTCTGTGGTGGCGCCCACCCTCTGGAACAACCTCCCCCCAGAGTTACGTACAATAACAGACCTCCGGATTTTTCGTCGGGCCCTGAAAACCCATTTATTTCAACTAGCTGGGCTGGCTTGAGTCAAATTTTAAATTGATTTTAAATTGGAACAGTTTTAATTATGGCCAAGATATTTAATTATTTTAATCAGTTTTTTAGATTTTGTATGTTTTGTATGTATGTCTTGTTTTTACTTTGGCTGTTCACCGCCCTGAGTCCTATATTGGAGAAGGGCGGTATAGAAATTTAAACAAATAAATAAATAAACAAATAAATAAATAAATAAATAAATAAATAAATAAATAAATAAATAAATAAATAAATAGAACAACTGTAAAGCAAATCTCAAGTCTCTTTGCCCTGTTCCCCATAAATGCATTCAGGTCTGGAATCCAATGAATGTTTGCACGTGTCTCATCACTGGAAAAGTGGCCTATTAGTTGATGCATCTCAATTCTGTAGTAGCACTAGTAGTAGTAATGACTGACATACAGTAGTCAAATTTTGGTGTGCATACTAATGTTAGGCTTGCACAATGAGCACCAGATGAGTGAACCAAAAGTGGTGGCTGTCAGCGTCTCAGAACTGACATAGAAAAGGGAGGAGAAGCCTGAACTTTTGCCTGCTAAATTGTTACAATTGAAAATACCTAACCTGTTTTCTGTATATATGTATATTTGTATATGAGTTAAATGTATGATGTCACTATGCTCCTTCCCATTGGTCCCTACTTACCTTTTGCCCCGCCTCCTCTGTATATAAGTTGATGCTCCTGTCAGAACAGTTGCTGACCAAATGTAATTCTGTGGAAGATAAGAAACAAATAAATACATTTGTTATAAAGAAGCCACAAGTCTGTTAACTGGGCCTAACCAGAATAAACAAATAAGTAACATAAATCCCTTTGAAGATTCAGTCTCCTCGGAGATGGGGAAGGGGGGAGACATTCCTGTGACCTGACGAAGAAAGGAATCAGGAAAGTGACTTGGAAGATAGCCAATGAGAAGCAGAGAATTGGGGATCAGAAAGGGAGGTATTGGGCGGCAAAGGTCAGTACTGACCACGATGAGTCAGGATCAGATTGCTGTGCTCGAATAAAGAGAAAATTTCCTTAAAGATCGGCAGTTTGGAAGTTCATTTATTTTGAGATAGCATCGAAACCTGACAGTGGCACCAGTTTACTTTTTCACTTCAGCTGTGAGGCAGAACATTTGTTGCTTATTCAACAATTTGATTTAAAGAAAAATGTCTCCTTACCAAAAATGGCCCTCTATTACTATTGCAGCTTTTCAGTGCATTTTGGGAAGGAATAAAGCCAATTTCTTTAATCTGGTTTTTAATATAGGTTACTATATCTTAGAAAATATTGTTACATTTTTGTTGCTAATTTTGTACCTGCAGAAATGCCCTGCCCTATGCAAATGAAGACTTTCTGCATATTCTCAACATATTGAGTTGGATGAAATGATTGCAGATCGCCTTCAAGTTGCTTTGAAGGTGACAAGAATGTGTGGAAACAATTATGGTGTGCAAATCAGTGGTGGGTTGCCCCTGGTTCGCACCGGTACTATAGAACTGGTAATAAAACTGGCAGGAGGTTCCGCCCACTGACCCCGATGTCATCAGAATGCTTCTGTGCATGCAGAAGAGCGCGCGTCCCCGTTGTGAACCAGTAGTAAAGATAAATAGAACTCACCCCTCGTGCAAATGCCTTAAAATGTCTTCCACCTATTTTACCGAAAATGAAAACTACTTCCTTGTGATGTAATCCACGCTAGTCACTGTGACGAAATGCATGAATATCAAACTGTGGTAGGGAAAATCACCAGACTATTTTCAAGAGGTAGGACATTACATTAGCATTTGTAATATGGCTTTCCTTTGGTTAATAGGTAGTGTTTGCTACTCGTGATGCTTTATGGAGAGAAAAAAAAATCTGTCGATCCATAAATAATAAAAGTAAATGGAAGCAGTTAATGTATATAATGTTTGCACCATGGCAGAATGTTTGCATCAAAGCAGAGTTCTCCTTAGTGTATTAAGATTAATTTATGATTAGTCTGAAGTTTTTTCTTCTGTATCATAATTCAGCTAATACACAGGTCATAGAGTAATGGCAGTATACTCTAGAATGTTATACTGAGAATGTTATATAATCAAATAGTCTGAAGAGCATTTTGTCCCAATTAAATGTTCGCATAATCAACTTATTATCTATTCATTCATTTTCACCCAATAGTCGAAACCCTTTGTGCAAATTATGATGTTAATTGATACTGAATAAGAATTCTAGGATGTCACTTGTAATGTAGTTCCAAATTGCATTATACATTTCTCTTCTCAGGAAATAATTGAAATTTTTATGCTCATTTCCTATGGACAGTGACAATTATATTTCTGAGACATCATGACAGTTTATGTAATAGAATGCTATCTTATACTATCTGGCATGATCCACCCTGTCACATGTTAAATCAACTTACTATGACCATCTCACTCCATGGATTTTCATTTCCATATTTAATTTCAGGCAACCACTAAACCAAGGACATGCTCAAATCCGGATATTAGTGCTCAAGTTGACAGAGACACTTGCTAACCTCAGAACCTTGAAATGGTTGGCCCAGAACAAAAAGACCTTTTGACTAGACAAATAATTAACTCTGGGCCTGACATGGTGACACAAAGGACAGCCCTAATCAGATCAACATTTATGCTCCTGGATTGTAGGGTAACACATAGGTAATTTCATCCAATACTTTATCCAGATAGGATATTTACAGTATATGTGGCATGTCACAAATAGAGGATAACACTCACATCCTCTTTGATTGCCAACTGTATACTTCAGCCAGAAAACAGCATTTAAAGCTGCTAATTGACAGAATAGCTCCTTGGGACCCCATCAACGAGATAATCTTACTTCATCCAAAATACAAACACTTGGACAGTAAGAATCCTTTCCAAATTAACAGCTGAAGCCATTCAACTGAGAGCTACTGTATCTATCTAGATCAGACTTGATCTTACCTGATTATTTCATTGAATATTTTTACATCCCAACACACGGTAGTATTTTATCATTTTAATATAACGTAGTCATTAGACTAATCAATATACTGTTGAGTATTGAATGACAATTCAAACGGACCAATTAGAAGCGAGTAAATAGGGCGGGAGATTTAGAAGCACGTCAATGGCTGAAGCCACGGACAGCTCCCTTTAAAAGTACTGGAGCTAATAAAGAGCTGCAACTGAAGTCCGTGTCCTGTGTCCTTCCTGTGCCCACTATTTAACACTGGCGACGAAGGTGGGATCTCAGGAGGACAATCAGACACCAAATCACTGAAACTCCACGTGGCAATCAGCGGCCATCGGAATCAATGGCCAGAAAATGTCTTCGATCATTCCACCCACACCATTCAACCCGGCTGGAGAAGACTGGGAATCGTACATGGAGAGATTCCACATGTTCCTGGAAGCAAATGACTTGCTAAGCCTATCAGAACAAAGAAAGAGGGCATTCTTACTCACACACTGTGGAGCCGCCGTTTTCAAAATGGCAAAAGCCTTAGCCTCACTGGCAGAGCTGAAGACGATGACCTGGCCAACCCTGCAAGACATCCTGAAAGCACACTACGCACCCCAAGCTTCATCCCTGGTAAGAAGGCACAAATTCTACCGGAGGGACCAGAGGGAAGGAGAATCAATAAGCGAGTTCGTGGCAACACTATGTGAAATAGCCACCGCTTGTGAATTCTCAGATCTGGATGAGGCTATGAGGGACCATTTAGTGCTGGGACTGAGGGACCTCACGTTGCAAAGCCATTTATTTGCAAAGCCCAAAATAACGTTTCATGAGGCTATGGAGGAAGCAACAGTGACTGAGGCATCCCAGAAATCCGCAGCCGCACTGAAGAAAATGAATAAGGGGCCGCAAGGGAAGGAAGACTCCTCAATCCACTACGAGGAGGTAGAAACCAAATCAGAAGAAGATGAGGGGGACGAAGTTCATCACCTCCGCTCAGAACATAAGGGGAGACCCTAGGAGATAGGAAAGAAGGAGTTCTGGTGTGCAGGATGTGAAGGGAATCACCCAAGGACGGAGTGCAGGTTCCAAGATTTATTTATTTATTTATTAAAATATATATGTTGCCCTTCTCCCGGAGGACTCGGGGCAGCTCACAACCATCACGTAGAGTAAAAACAATAACAATAACAATAAATAAAGTTTAAAAAAATACAATTAAAATCCCACAATTAATTAAAAACTCCCAACAGATCAGACAATTTGTTTAAAAAGCCATGTCTTCAGGTCTTTGCAGAAAGAATGGAGATTGGGGCTGTCCGGAGCCCAGTAGGTAACTCGTTCCAGAGGGTCAGTGTAGCCACAGAGAATGCCCTCATCCTGGGCGCCGTCAGCCGACATTGTCTGACAGACGGCACCCAGAGGAGGGCAGTCCTATGTGAGTGCACTGGGCGGTGGGAGGCCGGTAGGTGGTGCTCCTGCAAGTACCCCAGGCCCATGCCATGAAGGGCTTTATAGGTAAGTACCAGCACCTTGAAGCGGACCCGAAGGACCACCGGCAACCAGTGCAGCTCGCGCAGGAGAGGTGTCACCCGGGAGTAACAGGAAGCTCCTGTAACAACCTGCGCGGCCGCATTCTGGACCAGTTGGAGCCTCCGGGTGCACCCCAAGGGCAGCCCCATGTAGAGAGCATTGCAGTAGTCCAAACGAGAGATAACAAGAGCGTGAGTGCCTGTATGGAGGGCATCCCTATCTAGGAAGGGTCACAACTGGTGCATCAGGCGAACCTGTGCAAAAGCCCCCCTGGACACGGCTGTCAGATGATCCACTAAGGACAGCTGCGAATCCAGGAGGACACCAAGGTTGCGAACCCTATCATAGGGAGTGAACAACTCCCCTCCCATCAAAAGTGATGGGGTCACTAGATCCTGGGATGCCAACATCCACAGCCACTCCATCTTGGAGGGGTTGAGTCTGAGCCTGTTCCTGCCCATCCAATTCCCCACCGCCTCCAGGCATTTAGACATCATGGAAAGGGCATCCCTGGATTGGTCCGGGGTGGAGATGTAAAGCTGAGTATCATCAGCATATTGATGGTAATTCACCCCGAAACTCCGAATGATCTCACCCAGCGGCTTCATGTAGATGTTAAAGAGCAAGGGGGAGAGAACCGACCCCTGAGGAACCCCACAAGTAAGGGGCCTTGAGGAGGATTTCTGCCCCCCTGCCCAGACAAACTGCGTACGGCCCGAGAGGTAGGAGGAGAACCACTGTAAGACAGTGCCCCCCACTCCCAACCCCTCGAGTCGTCGCAGTAAGATACCAGGGTCGATGGTATCAAAAGTCGCTGAGAGGTCAAGTAGGACCAGAGCAGAGGAATAACCCCTGTCCTGGGCCCACCAGAGATCATTCACCAGGGCGACCAATGCCGTTTCCGTGCTGTGTCCGCGCCTGAAGCCCGATTGGTAGGGGTCTAGATGCAATCTGCCAGCAGTGCAATCGGAAAGGGCACATAGCAAGAGCCTGCAGGGCATCACAGCCAGTATCCCGCAGGAGCAGACAAACCAGTCCACCACCAAGAACCAGACAATTCAAGCAGGAAACCGAAAGCAGACGTTTGGAAGAAACTGCAGGAGCGAGGACTATGCTATATAAAGCTATATAAATTAAGCTCGCTAATCTGGTCTTCAAAATGCTTGTTGTTCTCTTTTCTGGTTCTTATTTGCTGCTTATGTTTGGAATTCTGCTAAGCTCATTTTCATAAAACAACTTCTCTCCTTTAAATAATACTCATTCTCTCTCAATCTTCCTTTCCTTCCCACCGTTCCTCCATCCCTCTCTTTCTTCTTCTTGCTAACTTAGTCACTCTTTTCTCCTCAAATGTTGGATACTACCAAGCAATAAATATCATTGGATAAGCACCAATTTCTAGTGAAATACAATAAGGTCAGTTTTAAAAAAGCAACATCAGTATTATGCTAAATAAAGGAATTTAGGAAAGAAGAGATGAAGAGACAGAAATTGGCTCCAGGTCCTGGCAAAGCTTCAAATACCTTCCCTTTCCCCCCCGCCCCAAATGAGTTCAGTTATTCCAAAGTCTGAATTTAGATAGATCTGTTAAACACAGGAAATAGTGGTAAGCAAAAAAGAACATTTTTTTCCCTGTGGAATCAAAAGCATTGGATCACATGAACTTCAAGCAGCTGCTCTTGAAACATTTCTAAAATTCCATTTGTCAAGCCAATAGTATTGCAGCCACCTGAAAGGGAAGCTGCTTTTACTCAGAAAGTTTATATTTAAAACTTTAGATCCTGGGTGTCAAACTTGCCGTGTCACGTTGCCGTCATGTGATGTATCGTGATGTTTTTCCCTTTGTAGAACTGGGGTGGGCGTGAACTGCACGTGACTCATCCAGCCCGTGGGCCGCTAGTTTCAGTGGTGGGTTGCCCCTGGTTTGCACCAGTTCTATAGAACTGGTAGTAAAACTGGCGGGAAGCCCTGCCCACTGACCCTGATGTCATGAAAATGCTTCTGCGTATGTATGGAAGCTTCTGCGAACCGGTAGTAAAGGTAAGTAGAACCCATCCCAGGCTAGTTTGACACCCGTGCTTTAGATTCTTTAGATATACCGTGTTTCCCCAAAAATAAGTCCCTGTCTTATATTTTTTTTAATCCCGAAATAAGCGCTTGGCCTTATTTTCGGGGAGGTCTTATTATTTTGGGGCATGTGGCGGAAACCAGAGGAAATGGTGGGAACCGGTTGCGCATGCGTTTAAATATTTTCGGGGAGGGATTATTTTCAGGGGAGGGATTATTTTAGTGCATGCGCTCAAAAGCCCGATTGGGCTTATTATCAGGGGATGTCTTATTTTAGGGGAAACAGGTTAGTAATATGGACAGGTAAGAGCCTTTTTTTCCAGCTTTCCTTATAGGGTGCATTCAGAATTGTTTTCTTTTTTTAGCGAGGAGCAGATACATATTCAACACCTACTGGAAAACCAGTTTGGTATAATGGCTAAGATGCTGAGCTAGAAACTGGAAGACTGTGATTTGAGCTTGTCAGCTGGAAAGCTAACAGTCCAAGTTTGAGACTTAAACACTTTACAACAGGATGAGCTTCTGTTATTTGCCCCAGCTCCTGTCAACCTAGCAGTTTGAAGGCAAGCAAATGCAGGTAGACAAATAGGTACCACTTCGGTGGGAAAGTAACAATGTCATGTGCAGCTCACTATATAGTCATGCTGGTCATTTGACCACGGAAGTGTCTTTGGACCACACTCGTTCCCTTGACTAAAAACGGAGATGAGCATTACTCCCTAAAGTCAGACACAACTGGACAAAGGAAACCTTTATTTTTACCTTTTTACTTAGACATGAAACCTGGCTGACTAACTATGAGCTAGTTACTTTCTCTCAGCCCACTTCACCTCACATGGTTGTCGTTTTGGGGAAACAAGAGTCAGGGACATTAAGTATATGTGCAGTATTATGTGACAAAAGGAGCCCTCTTATTTAATATTATGACTTCATCCACATGTCACGTAAGTGACGACTGCTTTCATTAGTTATTATTAACAGTATTTATCATTGTCTGTCTAGCTGTCTAGTTACAGTACCTGGTTCTTCCAAAATGGCCTACAAGCAATATATATATAACCATAAATAAAGGTTAGATGCTATCAAATTGAGCTGGAATCCTGTTAGTCACAGAGAGAAATGTTTTCCATCTTGACCTTTCTTCATGCATAGAGTGGAGCTTTCAAGGTCAATCTTGTAATCTTCTTGATCCATTCACCTTATTTGTTGTTCTCCCTTTCTATTTTTTCCAACAAAGCTCACACCTTTTTTTTTTCTAATCCATCATCTGCTCTTATCTGCTCGTTGATCATCACTCCAATGGAATAGTCAATTTTTATGTGGTCCAGGAATGATTGATTAGTTCTTCTTGCAGTCCATGGCACTCTTAGTAGTCTTCTCCAAATCCATAATTCAAACATGTTTATCTTCTTTGTCTTTTTCAGTGTCCTCCTTTCAAGTCATACATTATTACCAGAAAATCAATTTCTTTAATTTTTCTGAACTTTGTTGTCTTTAGGATATCCTTATTCTTCATGATCTGGTCTTATACTGTCATTGCCTTTTTCCCTATGATTAATCTCTTCTTTATTTCTCTAGAACACTGTCCTTTTTAATTTATTATTGAATTCAAGGGAACAAAACTATCTGCCACCTTTGCTGTTCCAGCCACAACCATAATTTTACTAACATGCTGGTTGACATTATATTTCTCTCCTCTGTATTTTCACTGGCCATTTTTACTTGCATACAAATGTAAAAATACAAAAACTAAATATTAAAACTATTACTTTCTGAGATTCACTACATATGTCAACTAGTAGTAATGATTGAGAAGGGGAAATGATGCCAGGTAGGGCAAGCTTCTGAGACTGACTTTCTCTGACATTTTTTAAAACCATTATTTCTGTTTCCTAGGTATATAACAGCATAGTGAGTCATAAGCTGGTTTACTTGTCAACCACAGCAAGAGAGATGAGTGAACTTCAAGTTCCAGAATGCTGACTGGGGAATTCTGGGAATTGAAGTCCATTCATATTAATGTTGTTGAGGTTAGTATAGTTTACAAAGACAATCTTTTGTAATGTAGAATAGATGATAATACTCTTCTACACCACAAAGACCAGAAGTTCTAAAAACATAGGTACTGTAGTACAATCAGACTGTTGCAATATTTTCAGGATCAGACTCAATAAAATTAGTGAGAGTTAAAGGTTTAAATATACTTCCTTTTATTTACAATAGGCATTCTATATTCACTGAATATTCACAGATAGAAGCGAGGAAAAGGGTGTAGGTGGCTCCTTATATATACAATGGGTGGAGCTATAAGTGGGAGTGGTGAATTATGAATACATTAAGAAGTGAAGAATAAGTTAACCCCTGATACCCCATTCATATACTATTTACATATTAGAGAATAAGGCATTTACATCTGACAAATCCCCCTCTAAATGCCGATTCGTTATACAACACCAATTACATTCAGATTCAGGACAATACAAGACATACAATTTAGATGTTAAATATTTGTGTTGCTTAGAAGGTAAAGGCTTTGTCAATATGTCAGCTAATTGTTCTGAAGTATCACAATGCACTGCTTTAATAAATCCATCCTGAGATAATTGCCTCACATGTTTAAATTTTATATCTATATGCCTGGACCTTTGTCCAATGGCATCAGATCTAGATATTTCAATGGCTGCTTTATTGTCTTCATGCATAACAAAAGGCAAAGCAGGTTTTTTCCAAACATCTGAAATTAAATCATTAAACCATACAAGGTTATTTGCAGCTTTGGATAAACAAACATATTCCGCTTCTGTCGTTGAAGTGGCTACTAGTTCTTGTTTACCAGTATACCAGTAAACTGGACAGTCATTTAAGAGAAAAATATAACCAGATGTACTTTTTCTGCATGATGTGTCTCCAGCCCAGTCCGCATCTGCATAACATGCAAGCTTTGGTTCTTTATTATCACTAGGTTCTAATACTAAGCAAAAATCTAGTGTACTTTTCAGATATCTTAAAATTCTTTTAACAGCTTCCCAGTGATACATTGTTGGTTTGCTGACGTGTCTGGATAATAAATTGAGTGGTAAGGCGATATCTGGTCTAGTCCAATTAGATATATAAAGAAGTGAACCTATGATTGATCTATAAAACGTGTTATCCTTGAATTCAGGGGAAGATTCATCAGTATTTCTAAGAAAATCAGTTTGCATAGGAGTATCACAGGGTTTGGCATTGTTTAAATTGCATTTATTTAAAAGTTCTATAATCTTATCTCTCTGAGTAAGTTTGAATCCCCTTCTAGTCTTATTAATTTGAACACCAAGATATTTGTTCACTTTACCTAGAGATTTCAACGAGAAATGTTCATTTAATTTATTTACAAAAGTTTCTCTTCTCTCTTTGTGTTTTCCTATATATAAAATGTCATCTACATAAATCAACACAAATTCAATGTAATCATCACCCTTTTTGACAAAGAAACAGTTATCAGCAGTGGTAGCGTTGAAATCCATGGTCTTAAGTACTTTTACTAAACAATCATACCATCTTTTACCAGATTGTTTTAATCCGTATAAACTCTTGTTCAACAGCCAAATTTCATTTTTGTTGGTGTATTGACTGTGAGGTGCTCTTACGTATATTTCCTTATCTAGTTTTGCGTGTAGATACGCAGTCTGTATGTCATATTGAAATACATCAAGATTGAGTGCTGATGCTACCACTAGAGCTGTTTTGACACTCTCTGTTCTTACAGTGGGGGAATACGTGTCAGTATAGTCCTCCGGATATTTCTGTGCATAACCTTGTGCAACTAATCTAGCTTTATATAGAGTATTGCCTCCTTCTAAGTTCTTAATTTTATATATCCACCTGGTACCAATAATTGTTTTATCTTTAGGTGCAATTGCAGGTGTAAATACATTTAATCCTTGTAAACTTTCCATCTCTTTTTTCATAGCTAATTCCCATTTTTCTTTTTCTTCACGAGGGAGTTTTAACACTTCCTCATAAGTATTAGGTGTTATTGGCTCACCATCCATATGCATTATGTAATCTCTGTATTTATTTGGCATTTGATTTCTGTTGTTTCTAATGACTCTTTCAGGTTTGCTATTGTTATCATGCAAATATCTTGCTTCTTTTTTTGTTAGAGTGTCTGTCTTTATTTTGTGTTGGCTATTTGTCCAAGTTTTGGTTTTGCTTTTATATTTGTTGATATTCTGTTTTTCTATGGTTCCTTTCTCATGAGATTTTGTATCTTTACATTTATTTGGAAATATTTCATTAAGATGTAATTTAGACCAGTTGGCCTGTTCATGGAACACAGCTGTTCTGGAAACTATAAATTTGTTATTATTATCAATGAATCTGTACCCTTTGGTGCCAGTTTCATATCCCATAAATCTGAGTCTTCTGGATACGTTTTCTCCCTTTCTTCTCAACTGCTTAGGTATGTGTACGTCTGCAGTGACTCCAAATATGTGCATGTGTGCTAATTTTGGTTTCCTATTATACATTACTTCATATGGTGTCTTATTTACAATACTGGACCAGGTTCTATTTTGTGTGTAATTTGAATAATGTAAGGCTTCTGACCAAAATTGTTTGCTTAAGCCAGCATCCTCCAATGTGCATCTAATCATGGTTTGTAATGTGGAATTCTTTCTCTCTGCAATCCCATTCTGAAACGCAGAAAATGGACTAGACGTGTAATGTAGCATTCCTCTATCCTTTAACCATTGGGAGAATTCTTTAGACATGAATTCACATCCCCTATCTGTCATAATTTGTTTTATTCTGATATTGTGTTGTGTTTCTATGCGTTTGTAAAATTCCTTAAATTTTTGAAAGGTTTCATCTTTGTGTTTTAATGTATAAACAAACCCATAACGGCTATAATCGTCTACTATTGTCAGGAAGTAACGTTTTCTATAGGTGATTGATGGAGTTAATGGGCCAACTAAGTCCATGTGTACTAAGTCAAAAATTTTGTTAGTTGATCTAGTAGATTTTCTTGGCCTGGGACTAGTTTTTAGTTTTGTAGATTTACATACTGAGCATTCCAAATAGTTTTCACATTTTTTTATTTTGACACCTTCTGCGTGTTCAGTCATTTTTTGTACTACAGGAAAACTGGCATGTCCTAACTTCCTATGTAAGATGTGAGCACACTCATCATGAATTGGTTTACCTATTTTTGGTTTTTTTTTATTGTGTGCATCTGCGTGATCATGAGATATTTTACATTCATCATTGTCACTGTTGCTAATATTTTCATCATCTGCTTCAATACAATCTTCCATATTTGAATCAATGTTATGCAACCATTTTTCCTTTGTTATCAGATAAGGTAGGCCTCCTTTAATCATCACAGTGCCTATATTTATTTTATTCTTCTCCAAAGTCGCTTTTCCCTTTGAGAAAACTATATTAATGTCAGAATCTCTACTTAGTTTTATGGCACTTAGTATGTTATGAGGTATTTCAGGTATTAACAATACCCCCTCTATTTTTCCTAGACCAGGCAAGGTTACATTTCCTCTGCCTAATACTTGAACCTTTTCTTGGTTAGCTACCTTTATTACAAATTTATCTTCTGTAAATGAAGACAATATATTTTTGTTATTAGTGGTGTGATTAGTTGCTCCAGAATCAATAAGCCAATTATTGTTCTCATTTTGCTGTATTTTAGTGTTGTCTTGTTTATTTAATCCATTCAGTGAACCAGATTTTCTATCCTTTGAATTATCTCTGCCCCCTCTATTCTCTTTGTAATTTGGTGGGCTTCTATATCTATGTCTATCTATGGAAGACTGTCTATAATTGTATTTGTTCCTATATTCTGACCTATGTCTTTCCTTTGAAATTTTGGGACAATCTCTTCTATTGTGTTCCCTGGATCCACAATTGTGACATTTAAATGTTTCATTATATTTTTCTTGGAAAGCTACTTTCCTATAAGGTTTGTGTTCTGTGTGATTGCTAGAACGATTTCTTCTTGAATTGTCTTCTGCTATCAATTTATTGGATAGACTTTCTATGGATAAATATCCTAGATTGATAGTGTCTAAATGTGACATAAAACTGTCCCATGATGAATCAAGTGAGTTGATAATAACACTTTTCATTGTTTGGTCTGAAATCACCTCCCCCCTCAAATGCAGCTCAGCTCTTATTTTGTTTAAAGATATTAAATGCTCACTTATGGAAACCCCTGGTTTCACTCTAGATGAAAAGAAATCCTTAGACATTCTTGTGGTGGTATCCACACTATCGCTGTGAAACAAATTAAACATGCATTGAATAATTTCTGAAACAGTCAGATTAGGTTTGATGCTATGATACATTGCAGGAGACACACTAGATATTATTAAGAAAAATGCTCTATGGTGTAAACAATCTATTTTTAAAGTCCAAGGTCTTTTTGGGGGACTAGTGATAAAAAATAGTAAATTTTCCTTCATAAAGACAACCTGGAGCTGTTGATACCATTCTTGCAAATTAATGCCATCAACCCTTAGTTTTGGGAAGTCACTGGGTAAATTTCCGACATTATTTTGTCCATTACTTACGACCTGAGGTAGTCCGTGGTCTCGCAAGTGTAGAAAATTGCAAAACGGCATGGGGATGCTCGCAACGAGTCTGCGTGGTTCTCTCGCCAGTTCATGTCTTCCCGGACCGTCTGCGTAGTTTCGCGCATGCGCGTTGTCCATTTCTTCTTTGGAGTCGTCGTGGAAGGTTCTCTCCATTGCGGCTTGCTCGCTCTGCTCTGCTTCAGACGAGTCGGTCTCTGGTTCGACCTTGGGAGTTCTGACGACGGCGGCTGCTCTTCTTTTTCTTTTGGGGGCGTTGGCACTTGCTTCGGTCTGTGGTGTAGGGCGGAATCGACAAGGCTCTCTGGGTTCGGGCGTCGTCGCTTTTGAAGTCAGGATGGGAGCGGGCAGGTCTTGAGGTATCGGCTTGCTCGCTCGCTTCTTCGGTGGCTCTTTGGTAATTTTTAGTTTTGGCCCAAATGCAGCAAAAAGTGTTTTCATTGCTGATTTTATTTGGGATTTTGTTGAGTCATCTTCACTTTCTGATTCTGATTCTTCTGAGGAGTTTGAATCTTCTTTTTCATTTTCGTTGTCTGATAACGTTTTTCGCGCCAGAAATTTTGAATTGAGCATTTTGATTGGCTCTGCTTCGCTCACCTTGGAGGCCTGTTGAAACCAAGATGGCTGCCATTCAAAATTTCGCGCGGGATCACTGTTTTTCTTCTTCGTAATGACTTTCTCTGCAGTCATATCACTCACTGTTTTTGGGTCTTTAGACTTCTCATTAGTGATGTTTTTCTCTCTCGCTGCTCCGCTGTTCTTCAGCATTTCTTGGAGGTTCGCGATGAGGCTTTCATCATTCTTCTGGCTTTTTAATAGTTTTAATATCTCTGACCTGAGTTCGTTATTCTCTATTTCGATTTCCTCCTGGTCATCATTTTCGTCTATTATTTCTTCGTCTTCAGTGGTGTATTCTTCGGATTCTCTCGAAATTGCGTTTGTGGATTCGTTGATTATTTCTTGTTCTGTTTCCATTTCTTTGCTGTAGGTCCTGGTGTTGGGCCTATCTTTCTTAGACATTTTTTAAGTTTTTTATTGAGTCAATTAACCATCCTCTGCTACCAGCTTGTTGCAATATTTTCAGGATCAGACTCAATAAAATTAGTGAGAGTTAAAGGTTTAAATATACTTCCTTTTATTTACAATAGGCATTCTATATTCACTGAATATTCACAGATAGAAGCGAGGAAAAGGGTGTAGGTGGCTCCTTATATATACAATGGGTGGAGCTATAAGTGGGAGTGGTGAATTATGAATACATTAAGAAGTGAAGAATAAGTTAACCCCTGATACCCCATTCATATACTATTTACATATTAGAGAATAAGGCATTTACATCTGACACAGACATTGTTTAAGACCATGATGAAAACAAAAGATAAAATTTTGGAAGGCTTGTTCCAGAAAAATCTATGAGTTAATGTCAAGTTAAAGTGCTTCAGGGATATAATACCCATCTGTGAGAATGTTGTTTTTGTTTGGCTTGATCAAAAGTGTAAACAAAATCTACATGTACATAGTGCCCATTACTAATAAATATTTTCCTAATAATAATATTTATCATAAAAATGTTTAACTGATTTTTAAATATATAAATCTTATATTTAAAGTAAGACATGCAGCTGAATGTCTTACGATATATAATTAAATTAACATCGATAATGTGCCGTTTTCTTTTTAAAAAAGAAACACATTTTTATTAAATGCAAACATATGAGTAAACATTTCTCAGTTCATAACATTAAATAATAATGAGACTTAATATTTTGATAACACCTTCTTTTAAAGCTGCCCAAGAAAACATCAGTTAAATTACTTTCCTAGCCCCCTGTAATGCAGATTCATAAAGAAGTTACGTTTGAAAATGCAAACATAAAATCCTTCCACTGAGAAAAGTACAGCCAAATCGCAGTGTGGGAAAAGCTATAAAACAGCATGATCTTGAGAAGTGACTTCAGTCTAAATTCTAAATATGTCCACACCTTTTTTTATAATTACTTGCAGTTGTCTGTTACTGACACATTCACCCTCATATAGTTGAAAAAATGGTATTTTCAGGATCCAGTAAGACACATGAATATGGAACTGAAAGAAGGAAGGAAGGAAGGAAGGAAGGGGGGAAGGAAGGAAGGAAGGAAGGAAGGAAGGAAGGAAGGAAGGAAGGAAGGAAGGAAGGAAGGAAGGAGAAATCAATCAATCAATGGTGCTTTTTAAATCTGTTGACATTTCTTTCAGTACATAGTCCTTGTGGTTTTTACTTGAGGAATCTTCCTTGAGGACAACAGATTGAATGCTAGAATAACAGAGTTGGAAGAACCTTAGAAGTCTTCTAGTCCAATCCCCTGCAGGAGACCCTATGCTATTCCAGACAAATTGCTGTCCAGTCTCTTCTTAAAAAGCCTCCAGTGATAGAGCACCCACAACTTCTGAAGGGAAGCCTTTCCACTGGTTAATTGTTCTCACTGTCAGGAAACTTCTATAATGCTTTTCTCCTTGATTAAGTTTCCATCTTCTTGCTTCTCGTTTTACATTCTGGTGCTTTGGAGGTTTTACAGCATTCAAGGACCAAGAAACTGAAGCCTACCAGCTTTGAAAACCCTACATATTTGACACACTCAAATAAGTAGTGTATGTTTGTGTGTGTGTGTGTGTGTGTGTGTGTGTGTGTGTGTGTGTGTGTGTGTGATCAGTAACATAGGAAGAGTGAGGTGAAAGGTAATGTTTTGGCCACAAACCATTGTTTGTGAACGAAGCAGCAAAATGTACCCCAGAATAACACTTGGTAGAGTAGTAGGTAGAGACATCCTTGCAAAAGGTACTCAAATGCCATGATGTGTCTATACCCACAAACATCAGAATTGTTCAGACACTCTATGGAAGTGAAAGTTGGACTTTGAAGAAGCACAATAGAAATAATATTGCTGCTTTTGAATTTTATTTGAGATCATCCAAGGAAAAATGAGGGCAACAATATTAAAATTTCCGGTCCAAAGTATTGTCTAATTTCAGTATTTAAATTTCTTAGGTACTTAATAGCTTTACAGCAAGAAATGAAGCCTCTTGTGTTCTCTCTCTCCCATAATCGTCTATCTAATCAATATAAACAGTTGTTGTTGTTGTTGTATACATTTTAAATAAAAATATAAATCCACCAATGCAGGAATTTCTGGCAGGAACATGTTTTCTATGTTAATAAACAATGGGCTTTGAGGACCCTGATTTGGTTCTGAGAAGAAAACAGCATCCTGGTGTGACTACTTCCTCAGTATTATTATACTGTAGGCAGCAGAAATGTGTAAACATCCAAGTGGTTTTAATAGGTAGAAGGCTTATCAACTGTCATCTTCATGGTGGTTAATGACTGGACGCGGGCAAGGAGTATTTAAGGATGTGACATCGGTTGCCAAGTTCTGTTTCAGATCTACTCTGAACAGCCAACAACATGGCTAGTGAGAAGTGTCAGCACATATTTATTGTCTCATGCAGAATTACTTAGAAGTTATTTTGCCAATAAAGAGATGTGAACTACTGCTCTTCCTGTCTCTCTCTACTTTAATTGCCACATGGAGTGATAAATAGTTTCAGATGGTACGTTGATTGGTCCAAAAGGAGAGGGGAAAACACGATCTTTTCCCTTCATCTTGAATACAGTTTGAAGGCTTTATTGCACTGACCAGCCATTATTAGGGATGGTAGCTTGCATGATAAAGATGAAATCGCTGCATTTTCTTGCTCTCAGCTCAATTTCCCCGCCCCCATCAAAATCTGTTTCCCACTTATCCACAGAGACATTCCATGAAGCTTGTGTTGTTTTGCTTGATGAACTATTGTCCAAACTCTTGGGAGATCAAAGAAAACAAGTGGGAAGTTGGGTAGCAGATGCCTTTCAGAGCTTACTCAAAGCATTTCTTTTCACCCAGTGATCATAATTGAATTGTATTATACTAATAAGAGAAACTACATTTCAGTCTTTTTGAGCCAGGTGTTGGCTGTGTTAAGCATAAAGAAACCCACCCCCCCACCCCCGCTAATGTTTCTTTTGAAGTCTCTCCTTTAATCTCTTTGTGTTTCAGAATGTTGATCTATTTTCTTTTACTCCCAATAATGCAAGTTGTGAGATTTTTTTTTAAAAAAAATGGATATCAACAATAAACTGATTTAGGCTACGTATTATGAGACAATGACTTCAGACTTTGTGTCTATATTGTATGTGGATCACACTATCATTTCAGTTTTAATTAAAGGATTATGGTAATAAGTCTTATTCAGAATGGCAGCATAGATCAGCAGCTTTCCCTTCTTCCAAATTATTTTCTCTAGGGGCATTTCATTTGTCTTGGTTATATATATATGTTCTATTTAGCATTTCTAATAGTAAAAAAAAAAACTTTCTCAGACCCCCACCCCACCTCAGATAATATAGCTATGTTTTTCCAGATGCCATGAGCAAAATGCAACACAGTTTGAACTCTCCTTATCACACATAACAGAAAATCCCAAGATCCCCTTGGCCTATTCATTAGATTTGCTAGGGAATGTGTCAGGCAACCGTTTGTAATAAGCATAAATAATGAAGTTATATCTTAGTCTTAGCAAGGAACCATGTCTATTGCTCTCCTCTTTGAAAATAACTAAACAGTTCAATCCATGTCCACTTTTTTTTTTTAATGCAAACGCTCCAGTACATTCAGGGTTTATAGTTTCAAATACACACTGTCTTAGGAATAAATGGTAGCAGTGCATTTTATTTATTTTGTTTTTTCAGAGAGCAAGCACAAATATATACAAAGAACAAGATTCATCAGTCACCTGGGGTGTGGGCCAACCTAGCATACATATCACAATCTTGTAGGGCCATTTGTTTGAACATTTATTATCCATAAAGTCACACATACATACATATGTGTGTTTGTGTGTGTGTGTGTGTGTGTGTGTGTGTGTGTGTGTATGTAGGACTTTGGTTATTCGGGTTTTCTTCCACGTAAAATTGGAGGTGTCTTGGCAACGTTTCGATGAAGTCTCATTCATCATCTTCAGGCTGGTGCTCTCGGCTTCGTGCTTCTAGGAGCAATGTGTGTGATCGCAACTGTTTCTTCCTTTTAACTGCCAGTGGGGGTGTGAACTGATTGGGTGGGAGCTTGGCTGTGTTCTGATTGGGTGGAGGTGTGTTTTGGTTGGTTGGGGGTTTGGCTGTGCTCTGATTGGATGGGGGGGTTGGCTGTGCTCTGATTGGCTGGGTGTGTGTTCTGTTTAGGTGGGGGCTTGGTTGTGCTCGGGTTAGTCTGAGTAGCAGGGGGATTTGAGCTGATGAGCTGTGTTGCTGTTGTTTGGCTTCGTGTTCGTGGCCGTGCCATCTCTTCATGTTGGGTGTCAGTCTGCTTCATGTATGGATTGGAGGGGTTTAAAGTGGCTAATGATGCAGCTGTGGTCTGGCTTCTGGTCCGTGGTCGTGCCTGATCATCAGTGTGGGTTTGGGTCTGCTTTCTGTGTGGATGTGTGGTGGTTACATCCTGTGTGGCTCTCGTGAGTGTGGGTCTGGTGTCATTCTTTGTGTTAGGGACTCGTTTGTCAATAAGGGCGGGTTTCCAAATGGCTGGCAGGCGGGAGGTGTCATCTCGTTTATTCATGCTGTGTGGATGTTTTTCTATCTCGATGGCTTCTCTGATTATTCTGTTGTTAAAGTGTTCCGTTTTGGTGATAGTTCTGGTCTTTTTAAAGTCAATATCATGTCCTGTGGCTTTGAGGTGTTGGACCAGGGAAGAAGTTGGTTCCTCTTTTCTGACTGAGTTCTTGTGTTCTTCAATGTGTGCACTTATTCTTCTGTTGGTTTGTCCGATGTATGTGGTGGGGCAGGCGGTGCAAGGGATTTATATACTCCTTGATTTTCTAACTCAATTTTGTCTTTGGGGTTTCTTAGGATGGTGGATATTTTTCGGTTTGTGCAGAATGCTGTCTCGATGTTCTGTTTGTGGAGGATCTTGCTGATTCTGTCTGTGGTGCCTTTTATATATGGGAGGAGGGCTTTGCCGTTTTCTTGTTCTCTGTCTTGGATTTTAGGGGGGGTTTCTTTTTGGATTAGGTTGGTAATCTTATTTCTTTGGAATCCATTGGATGTTAGTACGTTAGTGAGAGTGTGTAGTTCGGTTTTTAGGTGTTGTTCATCAGCTAAATGTTTTGTTCTGGAGATGAGTGTCTTGGCTACGGAGTTGATCTGTGCTGGGTGGTGGTGCGAGAGTGCGTGCAGATAGCGGTTTGTGTGTGTTTTCTTCTGGTAGATGGTGTGTCCTAGGGAGCCATTGGATTTTTTGTAGACTAAGACATCCAGGAAGGGAAGTTGGTTGTTCGCTTCTGTTTCCATGGTGAACTGTATTTTGGGGTGTAGGCCCAACATGACACCCAACATGAAGAGATGGCACGGCCACGAACATGAAGCCAAACAACAGCAACACAGCTCACCAGCTCAAATCCCCCTGCTACTCAGACTAACCCGAGCACAACCAAGCCCCCACCTAAACAGAACACACACCCATCCAATCAGAGCACAGCCAACCCCCCATCCAATCAGAGCACAGCCAAAGCCCCAACCAATCAAAACACACCTCCACCCAATCAGAACACAGCCAAGCTCCCACCCAATCAGTTCACACCCCCACTGGCAGTTAAAAGGAAGAAACAGCTGCGATCACACACATTGCTCCTAGAAGCACGAAGCCGAGAGCACCAGCCTGAAGATGACGAATGAGACTTCTTCGAAACGTTGCCAAGACACCTCCAATTTTATGCGGGAGAAAACCCGAATAACCAAAGACCTACATACAAACACCCGCGAAAACCTCAGAATATATATATATGTTTTTCTTCTAGCCAGGTTTTCCCTACGTAACCAAGGTTTTTTGTAGCTCCAGCTCAGTAGAATCACATCTACTCGGTTCTGGGCTTTTTTCCTTTCTAACAGCTAGCAAGCTCTAACTGCTAGGTGGGAGACCTAAATAGATCCATTTCTAGCTCGTTTGCTTTCATCAGTAGGCCACACCCATATCTTATGTATCCTCCCTGTAAAGGTACAGTATCAATTTTCTTACTTCTTCGTAGGGTTTATGTGTGTTTTTCTTCTAGCCAGGTTTTCCCTATGTAACCAAGGTTTTTTGTAGCTCCAGCTCAGTAGAATCACATCTACTCGGTTCTGGGCTTTTTTCTTTTCTAGCAGCTAATATATATATATATATATTCTTTTTAATTCATAGGTTCAAATGTATGATATTTTTGTAGTCAGGGTTTTTTCCTATGTAGATCAAGTTGTTAAATCATCCCACTATGGCCATTTAACAACTTGATCTACATAGAAAAAACCCTGACTACAAAAATATCATATATATATATGTTTTTCCTCTAGCCAGGTTTTCCCTACGTAACCAAGGTTTTTCTGCAGCGCCAGCTCAGTAGAATCACATCCACTCGATTCTGGGCTTTTTTCTTTTCTAGCAGCTAACAAGCTCTTCCTGCTAGGTGGGAGACCTATATAGATCTATTTCCAGAGAGGAAGAGCTTGCTAGCTGCTAGAAAAATAAAGAAGCCCAAAATCGAGTGGATGTGTTTCTACTGAGCTGGGGCTGCAGAAAAACCTTGGTTACGTAGGGAAAACCTGGCTAGAGGAAAAACACACATAAACCCTACAAAGAAGTAAGAATATATATATATATATGTCTTCTTAAGTTTTTGCTGGTGTGCATATGCAAAAAATTAAAATCTCAGGTGTTTTCCCGAGATTTTAATTTTTTATATCTATAAAAAAATAATTCTATATAATCTATATTTGCTGCTGCTGACACAGCAGCAAATATAGATAAGCGACAGCTCCAGCCCCACAACAGAGAACCCATAGCTTCTAAATGAAACAGAGCCTGAAGATGGCAGGGTTGTGAGCCTGTCGAAACGTTGCTTTAAGAAAAACTTTTAAAGTCACTGGTAGGATTTTAGCTGAGGTTTTAAAGGACCTTGCAGAGTGCTCTGTAAGGATTTTTAGAAGATTTTAAGCTGGTATTTTAACCAGGATTTTAAATATTTTAACCAACTTATTTATAATGATGCGGGAAAACACCAGAGATTTTAATTTTTTGCATTTATATATATATGTTTTCTCAGGTTTTCGCGGGTGTTTGTATGTAGGTCTTTGGTTATTCGGGTCTTCTCCCACGTAAAATTGGAAGTGTCTTGGCGACGTTTCGACGAAGTCTCATTCGTCATCTTCAGGCTGGTGTTCTCGGCTTCGTGCTTCCAGGAGCAATGGAAGCACGAAGCCTGAGAGAAGCCTGAAATGAGACTTCGTCGAAACGTTGCCAAGACACTTCCAATTTTACGTGGGAGAAGACCCGATGAAATCTTGTTTGCAATAATTATTCTGAGATATTTGAAAGAATTCAAATAATATCTAAGATTCATTTATACTATTTCTGTAGCTCCCAATGGTTATAATGCAGTATTGTAGGCTACTTCTGCTGACTGCTGGCTGCCTGCAATTTGGCAGTTTGAATCTCACCAGGCTCAAGGTTGACTCAGCCTTCCATCCTTCTGAGGTCGGTAAAATGAGGACCCAAATTGTTGGGGGCAATATGCTGACTCTGTAAACCTCTTAGAGAGGGCTGTAAAGTACTGTGAAGCAGTATATAAGTCTAAGTGCTAAGTCCCTTAGATCCAAAAGGGTGTATTTTATTCAAATTAAATGGAATTTTTGAAAATGTACTATATCAATACATTTTCATGAAGAACATTGATATTTATCAATGAAGTAAAAGTAACATTAGCATAAAGCATATAGCATATAGCATATAGCATATAACATATAGTATAGCATGACATAACACAACACAACACAACACAACACAACACAACATAACATAACATAACAACATAAACAGAATATAGTACAATATAATAGCAATTTGTGTTCTGTTCCAGTCACCTTACTTCAAATGCCTTTACATTGTGAACAATGACCTTCTTTTAATAGACTAATAAAATGGAGAAAGCAGTTCTACATAATCTGATGAGTGAAAAAGAAAAACAATTTTGATAATCTTAACTAATGGGTTAAGGTTACATTTCAATTCAACAAAGGAAAATTCAATTCATCTAAGGCATACTGTAATAATTTAATTATCATATTAAAGGCCTTTCCTGAATCCAATGAACATCACCAAATGTACTTGATTATATCGCAAGTATATCACTAGTAGCAGGGGTGGGTTCTACTTACCTTTACTACCGGTTCACAACGGGGCCGTGTGCAAGCAGAGAAGCATTTTGATGATGTCAGAGGGTGGAGCCTCCCGGCGGTTTTACTACCAGTTCTATAGAACTGGTGCGAACCGGGGACAACCCACCACTGACTAATAGTCTTACATTAACTATGGCTTGTCACCCTTTTATAAAACCAGATTGTGCTGGATGAAATATTGAGGGAAATATAGTTTGAAGTCTTCAAATCAAAATTGCTGTTAACATTTTAGTGTCTGCACTTAACAAACCAAGAGGGCCATCCCTTGCAGAACTCTGCAGGAAATTTCCCCCTAGTTAAGAATTACGGTTATGAAAAAATAAATAATAGAAAAAGGGAAACCTTTGTCATAGGATAGCATTATAAATCACCACAAATGCAGCAGCAAGATTCAAAAAATAAAAATTGGAACACATAAACAAATTTTTGAACTAGAAATCTATAACAGAAAAGTTAAGAAATGGCCTTGGGTGGCCACCATCCATCTCTGCTTGATGCTGATTTGGGCTGTACCCACAACTAACAATTTTCTTCTACCTTTTATTGTAAACCAGCTTGGGAATAAACTTCTTAACTTCTTAAGTTTTACTGCTTAATTTCTTCATAACAATGTTGGACAGTAGTAAAAAATTCACTCAGGGTTGAATGGATGCAAAAATGTACACTATGTAAATTCTATCTCCAAACTATATCTAGGCGAACCTATGGCATGTATGCCGGACGTTGCACACAGAGCCATCTTTCTGGGTGCGGCAGCCATTGCCCATTGGGTTCCAGCACGCTGGAACTGGCCAGCTGGTCTTTGCGCATGCGGGAGCAGAGGAACCTGGAAGAGCAGCTCCCTGGCGCACATGCACACATTGGGAAGCTGAGCTTCCAGTTTCTGGCGCGCACATGTGCACCAGCCAGCTGGTCTTCATGTATGCATGCACGCCAGAAACTGGAAGACCAGATGACCAGTGAAGCATGCACACGCTGGAAACCAGAAACTCAGCTTCCCGGTGCGCACATGCACACTGGGGAAATGCTTTTCCAGTTTCCGGTGCTCCCCTGAATGTGTGTGCACTCCCATTTCGGCACTCAGTGCCAAAATGGTTCACCCACACTGATCTAGACTAAAGTGAGAAAATCTTATGGAAGAGTTTTTGCATAAACAACACCAAAATCTGATCTAGGCCAGTATTAACAACCTAGGTATATTTAAAAATGATTTTTATGTAAAAAAGCCTGTGAATGAGAAATTTCATTTTATTTTATTCTTGTCCCTACTCACAAAATTCTTCTAGGCTTCAACCAGCCTCTTTTGTAAATCCAATATAGAAAAACTATCCACTCTCTTAGAGTTTTTTCTTTTTCCATAGATCTTTTTTTCTTTTATTGCAATATCAGACAGTTTCTTTTGTATGTGAAGTATATCTTTCTCTATGCCATTTTTGTACTCTTATTATTTTAAAATCCATTTTTACATCAATCTTGTCAGATAAAATTTGTTCCTCTTCCATAACATCTTTTAAATACAGTCTTTCTATAGATGTAGACACTTTTAGAATTAACTTCTGGATACATTGTTCAAACATATCCTTCAATATGTCCAATGTTAAAATATTTTGCTTCATTCTGTATTTGTAAGTTGAATTTCAGTGTTCTCCTTTAATTGTAATGCTTCATTGCGTCTAGTTATCTCTAGTGTCCAACCTTCAAAATCCCATCCTATCATTTTTTAAAAAAGCATTCAAAACAAAAATATTTCCCATGGGAATGTTTCTTATAATTAATTCCAAAATATTATTTTAAATCCATCTGTATCCTTAGTCCATTTGTAACTTTCCAAAATCAAAGTTTATCACCCTTTTGCTATTTATTATTATTTTTAAAGTCCTTAAACTTGTATTTAAAACTTCTTTCATTAAGGTTTGAAGGAAAGTTGCCCAATGTTGTAAAACATGTTGAACCAAAGGTTCCTAACAGCTGAAAAGCAGTTAAGCAATTTCTTTTTTTTAAATTTAAATTTATTGTTTTATCATAGAAAATGAAAAACTAAACAGTAAAACAAACAAACAAACAAAATGAAACAAAACAGAAACATACCTTCAACTCTAACAACAACAAAGAAAAAAATAGGAAACAGTGGTCAATTAAATTTAACATTTAACATGTAGGATCCACTTTGGCTGCTTGCTGAAAAAAAAGCAATAAACTCTTCTTCCCTTTTACACACACACAAAGAAATAGCAGTCAACAGGTTGAGCTAAACATTACACTAATCTTCAAATCTATGTTAACCCTCTGTTATTATATTCAGCACGTAGAAAGTCCACAAATGGTTTCCAATCTCTTATAAAGCTGTCTAGTCCATGATCTCTAATCAAAGCAATTAATTTTGCCATCTTTGCTAATTCAATCAATTTCAAAATCCATTCTTCAACAGTCGGCATCTCTTTTTCTTTCCAATGTTTGGCAAGTACAATCCTCACAGCCGTCACCATGTGAAGGAATAGCACCCCAAATTGTTTCTCAATTGACTTGTCCTAAAAGAAAAGCATCAGGTTTCATTAACATTTGTATCTTAAATATTTTTGCATTGTCATAGTTACGTTTATCCAGTATATTTTCACATTTTTGCAAGAATATTTTGATTTTGATTACATTTCCAGAACTTATTAAGAATCCCTTTATACATTTTCGCTATTCTATCTGGGGTCAAGTACTAACAATACATCATTTTATAAAAGTTTTCTTTCAAACTATAATTTAATGTAAATTTGATTTTTAAAAAAGTTTTGTTTTCACAGGAACTAAATCTGAATTGGATGTTAATTTATGTTCTAGAGATGACCACTTGATTTCTAAAGTATATAAAATGCTAGTCAAGAGGATGAGGATGAATACGTTAAAGAGTGAGGAAAATGGGTATAAAATAATGCTAGATAAATGGGGGAATGTATGGACAAAGGGACAGCAGTTAAGCAATTACTTAAAATCATTAGAAAAGGAAGTTTGCAAACCCTTTGGAAGGTATCAACTATGGTTTGAGCAAGATGGCTTTTCTTCATCTGCCAAAGCTCTAAACTCACTGGAAATCATTGTCTTGTGGTCTCCTCATAATGAGCAGCTATCTGGAGCACTTAAAAGCAACCTCAAGTCCTCTTCTTATCCAAAGAGGAATTATTTATTTTATTTTATTTTTCAAATTTATATACCGCCCTTCTCCCGAAGGACTCAGGGCGGTGTACAGCCAAAGTAAAAACATAAATACAAACATTAAAACCAATTTAAAAAGATATATATATATGTTTGGCCCAAAAATTAAAACAACAATAACAAAGCTATTAAAAACATTTTAAAAAAATGTTAAGCCAGCCTGGCTTGCTGAAAAAGAAAGGTCTTCAGGGCACGGCGGAAGGCACCGAGGTCTTGAATTCTTTGTATCTCTGGGGGCAGTTGATTCCAGAGGGCAGGTGCCCCCACAAAGAAGGCCCTCCCCTGGGGGTCACCAGTCTACATTGTTTGGCCGATGGCACCCTGAGGAAGCCTTCTCTGTGGGAGCACACAGGTCAGTGGGAGGCCATTGATGGCAGCAGGCGGTCTCGAAGATATCCAGGTCCTATGTCATGGAGCACTTTAAAGGTGATAACCAACACCTTGAAGTGCACGCGGAAAACCACTGGGAGCCAGTGCAGCTCACACAGGAGAGGTGTTATGTGGGAGCGCCATGCAGTTCCCGTAACTACCTGCACAGCCGCATTCTGGACCAGCTGGAGTCTCTGGGTGCTCTTCAAGGGGAGCCCCATATAGAGAGCATTGCCGTAGTCCAGGCGAGAGGTGACGAGGGCATGAGTGACTGTGCACAAGGAATCCTGATCTAGGAAGGGCCGCAACTGGCAGATCAGGCGAACCTGATAAAAGGTCCCCCTGGCTACAGCTGTCAGATGTTCCTCCAAGGACAGCTGTGTATCCAGGAGGACACCCAAGTTGCGAGCCCTCTCCATGGGGGTCAAGGACTCACCCCCAATAGTCAGTGATGGAGTTAACTCACTATATCTGGATGCCAGAAACCACAGCCACTCAGTCTTGGATGGGTTGAGCCTGAGCCTGTTCCTCCCCATCCAGATCCGCATGGCCTCCAGGCACCGGGACATCACTTCAAGGGCATCATTGGGGTGGCCCGGGGTGGAGATGTACAGCTGGGTGTCGTCAGCGTACTGATGGTACTTCACCCCGAAGCCACGGATGATCTCACCCAGCGGCTTCACACAGATGTTGAACAAAAGGGGCAAGAGAACTGATCCCTGAGGCACCCCACATATGAGGCGTCTTGAGGTCGACCTCTGCCCCCCTGCCAACACAAACTGCGACCAGTCCGAGAGAAAGGAGGAGAACCACCGTAATATGGTACCTCCCATCCCCAACTCTTCCAACCGGCGCAGCATGATACCATGGTCGATGGTATCAAAAGCCACTGAGAAGTCTAACAGGACCAGAACAGAAAGAGCAACACCTGTCCCGAGCCCTCCAGAGATCATCTACCAATGCGACCAATGCCATTTCTGTGCTGTACCCAGGCCTGAAGCCCGACTGGAATGGATCTAGATAAGACGTTTCCTCCAGGTATTGTGGAAACTGTCGTGTGACCACAGTCTCAACAACCTTCGCCACAAGGCGAAGGTTGGAGACGGGACGGTAGTTGGCTAATACTGCCGGGTCCAGGGAAGGCTTCTTGAGGAGAGGCCTCACCACTGCCTCTTTCAAGGCCGTGGGGAGGTAACCCTCACTCAATGAAGCATTGATAATTCCCTGGAGCCAGCCTCGTGTAACCTCCCGGGAAGCCAGTACTAACCAGGAGGGACACGGGTCCAGCAAACATGTGGCCGCACTAAGTCTCCCCAAAGTCCTGTCCACGTCATCAGGGGTCACAGAGTCAAACTCTTCCCAGATAACATTCTCAAGACTATTCCTCACCACCCTGCCCAAATCTACCCAGTCAGAGTCCAAATCCCCCCGCATCTGCGCGATTTTGTCATACAGATATTGTCCAAATTCCTCGGCCCTGCCTTCCAGGGGGTCCTCCCGCACTCCCGGATGTAACAAGGAGTGGGTCACCCTGAACAGGGTGACTGGATGATTATCTGATGACGCAATAAGGGCGGAGAAGTAATTAAACTTTGCCGCCTTTATCACCACTAGGTAGGTCTTAATATGTGACCTTACCAGTGTTTGGTCAGATTCAGCGAGAGTGGCCCTCCAACCGCTCTCTAGGTATCTTTTCTGGCACTTCATCTCCCTCAGCTCCTCAGTAAACTATGGAGCCCCACGGGATCGGCACCAGGTCAGAGGCCGCAAAGGCACGACTCGATCTAAAGCCCCCCCAGCTGCCCGATCCCAGGCAGCTACCAGGTCATCGACCGAGTCGTGTGCCAGGTCCTCAGGAAATGGCTCAAGCTCTGTCTGGAACCTATCCGGGTCCATCAGGCACCTGGGGCGGACCCACCTTATTGGTTCCACCTCCCTGCGGTGGGGTGTAGCGGTTCAAAGGTCCAGGCGATGGAGCAAGTGATCTGTCCATGACAAGGGTTCCAGCTCCATATCCCCTATAAGAAGACCACCCAACCACTGGCCAGAGACAAAAATCAAGTCCAGAGTGTGTCCCCCCCGTGAGCGGGGCCATGAACTAACTGGGTCAGGTCCATGGCTGTCATGGAAGCCATGAACTCCCGGGCCATCTCGGACATTTCACCAATGGAAGTTGAAATCACCCATGACCATAAACCTGGCTGTATCAACTGCCACCATGGCTATCACGTCGAGTAGCTCAGGTAGGGCCATTGCTACGCGGCAGGGAGCTAGGTACGTTAGCAACAAGCCCATCTGAACCCCCTGACCCTGAATTATGAAGAGCTGGTGTACTTACCTGCTGTTCATTCCTCTACAGTTACTTCTTCCCTAGAGGAAAAGTACAGAAAGGCTTTGAGATTCACACGCAATTCAACACTGATCAATATTTCTGGAATTCTGTAATTCTTCAGAGCTGCAAGAATCAGTTTCACACCTTTTAATTATGGCCAATTCTTGTCAAGGTAGAAGTTTTTTCTTTTTCTGATGCTATAATTTGGAATCCATAATTCATTCTCAAAAAATGAATTACTTAGGAGGTAACAAGTAAAATTGTTTGCTGCAAGATTCTAATCTGGGTCAGTCACCGGGACCAGAGGTTTAATCTTCTAAGCTTTCAGACTTGTGCCTCAGCCCATCCTCAGGGAACTTCTCTCTACTGGAATATGTGCTTTGGGCTATTTTATGCATCGAATTTATTTAGTGCCTTTCTATTGGTTGATTGGTATGTTGATTGGTGATTATTGGCTATGGAAGGAAAGTCTAGGAAATCAGACCCTTGTCAGACAATAGGAGTGTTACCAGGGAAATGACTGAAGCCTGAGAAATGGACCCCTTGTCAGTCAACAGGAGGGTTGATTTATCACCAGCTTATCACGTACTTAGGAGCCAAGGACTTGGCAGAACAAGGAAACAATAGCCAATCACTGGTCATCAACACACTAATCAACTAATAGGAAAGCACCACATAAATATGATGCATAGAGTAGCTCACAGCACACATTCTGGTAGAGAGAAGTTCCCTGAGGATGGGCTCTAGTGCAAGTCTGAAAGTTCGGAAGACTAAACCTCTGTTCCCAGTGAGCGACCCAGACTGGATTTTCGAAAATTGCCCTGGGACAAATATATTTGCCTTCATTTGTGAAGTTGTTGGCTTTTCAATTAGTTTTAACTAATTAATCTATAGAACAGTGATGACTAACCTTTTTGCCATCGCGTGCCAAAAGCAAGGGGAGCTTGGGGGGGGGAATCGGCATGTGCATGCACCCACACCCATAATTCTATGTGCACCGCCCCCTGTGTATGCGTGCATGACCCCCCCCCGTGCTCCCCCCGCTTTTGGCACAGTGGGCCCACTAGGCCCGTTTTTCACTCTCCCCAGGCTCCAGAGCCTCTCTAGGAGCCTGGGGAGGGCAAAAAACGGCCTTCTCCACCCCTCCAGAAACTGGAAACGGCCCATTTGCCAACTTCCGATGGGACCAAAAGATGGCAAACAGGCCATTTCTGGCCTCTGGAGGGCCTCTGGGGGGTGGGGAAGGCTGTTTTTGCCCTCTCCAGGGTCCTAGAAAGGCTCTGGAGCCTGGGGAGAGTGAAAAACAGGCCTTCCCAAACCCCCCAGGCAGGAAACAGGGCCCCAGAAGGGACGAAGATCAGCTGGTCAGCATGCACATGTGTGCCATAGGTTCATCATTATGGCTATAGAACAATCCAATACTAGGCAATTCTCTACAAAATTTATGGAGAAGGTAAGATTGTTGATTAAGAAACTAGAATGTCTTTTTCTACATAATAATAAGAATATAAAAATAGTTCTGCTGAATCAAGCCAAGGCATTTCGTTTCTTAGAGTAGCCAACTAGATGCCTCTGTGGAGATGCATAGTTACCACTCTTTTGCAGATGCTTCCTGCAACTGGCCTAAATTTTTAAGACTGATAGACCTAGACCAGTGATTGCTAACCTTTTTCTCATTGTGTGCTGAAAGTGCGCATGCGCGTGTGACTCCCTGTGCATGCACGTGACCCCCCCCGGTGCATGCACACACATCTCACACATGTGCCCCCCCTGCATCCCAAAAATCAGCTGGCTGAAGGGAGGTGCACGCGCATGCACAGTGAAGCTGAGCTGGGCGACGGCTCGTGTGCCCGCAGAAAGGTCTCTGCATGCCAGCTGTGGCACGCGTACCTTAGGTTCGCCATCACGGACCTAGACTGTATCTAATGTCCTTTTAGACACACAGATTCATGACCATCATCACATTTTGTAGTAATATCTACAGGTTAATTATGCTCTTCTCAGAATAGGAAGATAGGTCAGAATAGGAGAAATTCAGGAAGAGGTTTTTTTTGTTAATGTTTAAGTTGATTTCTGAGTTATGTTTAGTCCCCTTCTTTAAACAACTTTTCTCAGTTCCCACTAGATAACCAGATTTTGACTGTTGCTCAAAACATCGTTAATGTTTTTCATTCCAATTAGGTAGGCTTGAATTTATAAAACAAGTCCTATCAAGACAAACTATGTGATTTAAGTGTCCTTAACCTTTGTTCTGAACCAGAAACTTTGTTTAATGTAATTTATCATTGCAGGCTGCTAACTGGAACCAGATGTTGGAATTATATCTCATCAGGACTTCCATTAGTTCTGACTGATTTCTAATTTAAGATGTTGGTGACAACTTCAAAGTCATAGATGGTATGGAACAAGGCTAACTGAGCCATTACTTGCTTTCAACTCGGCCTGCCAATAAACATATAAATAGTCCCCTCCTGTTGGAAGCAAGTGATGACAAAGGTCATCTCAAATAGAGGCACTGGATTTTCAGAGTGGTCCTTTCAAAGAGGCTTGCCTGGTGCATTCATTAAATACATGTATTTTCACAGCTTTAATAGAGGTGTACTCCCTGTGAAAGCATTTTAGTATTCCAACCATAACTTGGGATAAGCAACTGGATATTGGGTTGAGCCAGTCAGTGGCAGGGCTTAAGTCTTGATGCATGGCAATTCAGACTTTCTGGCTTCAGGAATGTTTCCATTCAGATAGTCATGTATTTTGATCTTATTTAGATTTCTGTTGATATACAGGTGTGTATTTTAAAGAAGGCAATCTGGTTATTGGAGCAACTTGATTTTGAAAAGTGGCTTGTAAATAATAATAATAATAATAATAATAATAATAATAATAATAATAATAATAATAATGAATTCAGCCAAGACATTGGTATGCAGTTTGGAATTGACAAATGTGCAACAATAGCAACCAAAGCAGGCAAGATCATAGAAGAGGATGGAATAGAACTAGAGAATGAAGAAATGATAAAGGCAGTAGAATCAGAAGAAGGTTACAAGTACTTGGGGATTTTAGAAGCCTCTGACTTAATGCATAATAAAGTCAAGGAATCAACTTCAGCCAAGTACATTCGGTGAATTCGTAAGATATTAATGTCCAAATTGAGTGGAGGAAACATCATAAAAGCCATAAATACCTGGGCTATACCTGTGATTAGATACTCTGCAGGAATAATTGACTGGACCCAGATGGAGTTAGACAATTTGGACAGAAAAACAAGGAAGCTTATGACAATGAATCATGCCTTGCACCCTAAAAGTGATGTTGACCGATTATATTTACCAAGAGCAGAGGGTGGTCGAGGACTCCTACAAGTAAAGCAGACTGTGGAAGAAGAAAAATGCAGCTTGAATGATTACATACAGAAAAGTGAAGAACCAATGATTAAGGTAGTAAATAAAGGAGGCCTTTTAAAGACAACTAAAACAAAAGCAGAATATAAGAAAGAAGTAATTGAGCAGCAAGCTGAAAATTGGAAACACAAAGTTCTGCATGGCCAATACTTGAAAAGTATTGAAGGCAAAACTGACCAGAAACTAACTTGGAACTGGTTAAGATCAGGAGTACTGAAAAAAGAAACAGAAAGTTTATTTTGGCAGCTCAAGAACAAGCCCTAGCCACAAACTGCATGAAGGCAAAGATTCAACATGTTGCCACCAACAGCAAATGCCGCCTCTGCAATGAGAAAGATGAGACAGTCGACCACCTGATCAGTGGGTGCAGCAAAATTTCACAAACTGACTACCTACAACGCCATGACTGTGTTGCTAAGATCATTCACTGGAAATTGTGCCAGAAGTTTGGATTTGAGTACAGCAAAAACCACTGGGAATATCAGGTTGAGAAAGTTTTAGAGAATGAGAAACTCAAGATCTTGTGGGACTTTAGGATTCAGACTGACAGGAACTTGGTCCACAACACACCTGACATATCAATAGTTGAAAAGAAAAAAGTATGGTTCATTGACATTGCAATATCTGGTGACGCACGGATTGAAAATAAGCAGCAAGAAAAAATCACAAAGTACCGGGACTTGCAAATTGAAGTTGAGCGACTGTGGAAAAAGAAATCGTGTGTTGTCCCAATTGTAATTGGAGCCCTTGGAGCAATACCCAAAGGGCTACCCTGCTATTTAGAAATTCTAAATTTACCGGATTTGAACATTTTGACTCTACAAAAAACCACCTTACTCGGAGCAGCTTACATCCTCCGACGATACCTTAACAGTTCCTAGGTCCTTGGTTAGGACTCGAGCTGCTGAGCTATTAACCAGCCTCAAAGGCTGTGAATCTCACTAAAGATTAACCAATAAATAATAATAATAATAATAATAATAATAATAATAATAATAATAATAATAATAATAATAATACATGAGGAGGGTCCACAAAATATTAAAATCAAAACTGAATGCTGGAAACATAATTAGAGGCATTAATACATAGGCAGTTCCAGTGATACGCTACTCAGCTGGAATCATCAACTGGACTTGGCTGAACTGGAAAACTTGGACCGGAAAACGCTCAAACCTTTCAATATGTACCACGCTTTACATCCACGAAATGACATTGACAGGTTGTACCTGCCAAGAAAAATAGGGGGAAGAGGACTATTGCAAATCCATCAAACTGTAGAAGAAGAAAACGAAGTTTGAACGATTATGTGAACCAAAGTTCAGAAAAATTGCTGCAGGCTGTGAAAATGGAGAACATTATAAAAACAACAGAAACAAAGGCAGAATATAAGGAAAAACAGCTGTATGACAGATTAAATAGATGGAAAACCAAAGCTTTGCATGGACAGCACTTGAAAAACATTGAAGGAAAATGTGATGACAACTTTACATGGACATGGCTTAAAATGGGAACCATCAAGAAAGAAACGGAAGGTTTAATACTGGCTGCTCAAGAACTACAAACTAATGCCATGAAAGCAAAGATACAAAAATCCACCTACAATCCAAACTACCGACTTTGCAACACCAAAGTTGAAACTGTTTCACATTTAATATGTGAATGCAGCAAAATCGCACAAACTGATTACAAAGCTAGACACGACCGAGTTGCTAAATTAATCCACTGGTCATTATGTAAAAAATACAACTTTCCTGTATCCAAAATGTCATGGGAACATAAAGTGGAAAAAGTTATAGAAAATGAGAAGGTGAAGATCTTGTGGGACTTTCGAATACAGACGGATCGTCACTTGGAACACAACACGCCAGATATCACAGTTGTCGAAAACTGAAATGTACAATTTATTGACCTCGCGGTACCAGGAGATGCCAGAGTCGAAGAAAAAGAACTGGAAAAAATCATGAAATATCGCGACCTGGCCATAGAAACTACACGGCTATGGATGAAACATGTCACAGTGATACCCATTGTCATCAGGGCACTTGGTACCATATCCAAGAATTTCACAAAACACTTCAAGAAATTACATCTTCCTGCAATAACATCAGCGGAACTTCAAAAAACTGTGCTACTCGGAACATCATATATTTTAAGAAAATACTTGGTTGATACCTAGGATGCTGGCAGCAATCTGTATCTACCATTAGCACCAGTCAATGGTATTTGTGATACATTTTTAAATGTCCAGTTGACTGAGTTTCATTTTTAATGAATAAAAGAGAATAATATTATTTAGAAATTTAGAAATTTATTTAGAAATTATTTAGAAATTCTAAATTTACCAGACTTGAACATTTTGACTCTACAAAAACCCACCTTACTCGGAACAGCTTACATCCTCCGACAATACCTTAACAGTTCCTAGGTCCATGGTTAGGACTCGAGCTGCTGAGCTATTAACCAGCCTCAAAGGCTGTGAATCTCACTAAAGATTAAATAATAATAATAATAATAATAATAATAATAATAATAATAATAATAATAATAATAATAATATAAAATAAAATAGTACTAAGGATATAAAATAGCAACCAAATAGTTGAGTACCAATGGAGCGGTCGAGCGAGCCAATGCAATGGTGGAGAGATATCTACGCTCCTACGTATCCTACCAACAGGATGATTGGTATGACCTATTACCACAGGCTTGGAAATCACAAAAGTCAGTATCTACATTCTGGGTGAATTTGTTCCCACGTGTGTGTTTGTGTGTTGTATGTGTGTGTGTATGTGTGTATGTATATATGTATGTAGGTAGGTAGGTAGGTAGATAGATAGAGATAGATAGAGATATATGTGTTTGTGCGTGTGTATACGCACGTGTGTGTAGGCATTATTACTCCACTATTTTGCCTAATTTCTTGTATAAATGCACAATACCGCTAATGCTGATATTTTCAAAAAGTGAAATTGCATTTGAAAATCTTGTAGGTTTGTTTCAGCAACATCCAATCATGCACTTATTTACTTTTTTAAAAAAATTAACAATTTTAGTCATCGACCAACTAATACAAATGCCAACTTATTCCCTTGACAGTAGTAGAAACTTACACAATGAGAAATAAAGCCTACCTAGTGTACACTCTTACGTTTACGTGTAATTAGCAGATGCAAAGCAAATGTAGTTTAACAGGAGAACAAATTGTTGTGGCAAGAATGCAGTCATCCACAGGGCATTCAAGAGCAGGTGAGTAATCTTTCAAAAAATATTTGCAATCTGTTTTATAAGCACAAATGCTGGTAAAGGGGCTGCCCAGGAGGGTGGGGGTGGGGCACATGTTTTTTTTTTTAAATCATAACATTTTATTATTTGTACTTGACAACAGGGGGCCAGAGATAATTATGTGTATAGTTTTGGTTTAAATGGGGCACCAGAGAATGAAAATACCCCTTAATTTGTCACTCAGAATGTAGATCTTAATTGCAGGGCTATAATGTGCCATTAGCAACACCCCGTGCCACGATAATGAAATGCTGGGCTCACCGAAGAAAACTGGTGGTCTCAAGAAGAGGCAGATGAAAAACCCAACCAGAGTTTGCACCATAGAAAGTATAACTGCTTCAGGTGTTGTGCTTTTAGAAAGTAAATTGGCCTTAATCAAGGTAGAAATGGAGGAGCAATGTGTTGGGCAGGCTATGGTATTTCTAAAAGCCAAACAGTTCCATTGTATTGTCAGTTGTGGACTTACTGAATTTATGAAATTTCGCAAATGCCAAACTTCAGTCTTTTCTTTAAAAGCAGTATATGCACTGGAACTACGTAGAAGGACAAGGTGACAAAGAAAAAGCTTCTTTATCCTAATCTCATTTCAGCAATTTTCAGGTTTCCTGGATAATTGGAAACCTGAAATACTAGAATAAATTAACCTAGGGTGTTCTATTATCTATGGGTGTTTAAAGTAAGATATTCTGTTTCAATTGTATTTATTCAGATGATCCGTGTTTCTAAAACATTCTAAAAAGACATCCACACATATTTCTAAGCCATAGAACATGGCTTGTAAACCCCAATAGCTGAGTTCACATATCACATTAAACTAAAAATATGTTATGTCTCAGTCTAAACTTTGAACCCAATCAATAGTGTCATATTTACACATGTCTCTTGTTGCACTCCTTTGTCCTTGCCCTTCTTTTCAATGCCCAAGTATTGATTCTGGTGCTTCAGTTCTGAATTTCATTCAAGCCAAACCGTCATGTCTCATTCAAGATCCTTCTGTGATGTGTCCTTCAAGGAATTTTGATGTAAAGTGCCTTAGCTAACCAGGATAACAATACATGCTTCAATTAGGATTTAATCCAGAGTTACTTCACCAGGAGGATGCTATGATTATTAGTACTAGAAGTTGCTAAAAACTCTAAAAGTATGAACAAGGTCACAGTTCTGTTACTTTCCTAGCAAAATCACTCTTCAGATAGTCCAGGAGTTTTGATGTCAAACTAAAAACTGATTGGGAAAAAAAAATGGAGAAAGCAAATTTAACCAAAGCGCACACTTAGTGTTCCCTAATATGGTTCTAATAAGCAATGCTATGACAATAAGGAAAAATCCTTCATTGGGCATGCTGATGTGACCATACATTGCTGATTTTCAAAGATATAAAACTGATAATGGAAATTACAGGACAGAAAAGGTCTTCAATGGTGCCAATTAGTATTTTTGTTGGAGATAATATTTGTGAAGCATTGTCTGTGTCATTGGTAATTGCTTCATGTTAGGAGTAAAGAGAAAGGGCTAACTAGTCAAATGTGAGAAACAGATAATGGCTGGAATGGGGCTTGAGAGCATGAATAAGCCTGTGAAACACATTCCTTTGAAGTGCAGAAGTGAACAAAGTGTCAGAAGAATAATTTCGGGTTCCAATTTGAGCCCGGGCTGTGCAAGAATAAATAAAAATGAGATCCAGACAGCTCTGAGGGAGGAAGAAATATTTATTCCTAAAAGCCAAACAGTTTGCCTTTAGGGGCAGGCTGCAGAGAAATGGGGTACAGCTGATATTTATAGGGGGAGCTTGTCTGGGGTGAAGTGCTGATTCTAGGGTGACTCTTGAGGAGTGTGTGTGTGTGTGTGTGTGTGTGTGTATAGGTATATTTATTCTTGCAAACATGCAGTTTCTTTGGGAGACCTAATTTAATTAACTCTTGTGTTTGCAGATCTTATCCTTTGATATGTCTGGGTAACTTATTTGGGGGTTTGAGGAAGTTTGCTAATTTTAGTTGATTAACTTTGTTTCAGCTTGACGGTCAATTATGCAGTGGAGACATTGATTCCCAGACCATTGTGGATTCTGTTAATATTTTAAGGGAAGATGGAAACAGTATAAACAGTGTAAGAGCCTTGGTGGCGCACCAGACTAAAGCACTGTTATGTAACACCAGCTGCCTGCAATTACTGCAAGTTCAAATCTCACCAGGCTCAAGGTTGACTCAGCCTTCCATCCTTTCGAGGTAGGTAAAATGAGGACCTGGATTGTGGGGGCAATAAGCTGACTTTGTACAAAAAAGAACACCGCTTTGGGGGGGGGGGGGCGAAAGCCCTACTAAGCAGGTATATACAAAAGTATGAAGGCTGTTGCTTAACACATTGTAAGCTGCCCTGAGTCTCCGGAAAAGGGCGGCATATAAATCGAACCAATAAATAAATAAATAAATATGTTTGGATATAAAACTTCTCACAATTGGATAAGGAGAAACAAGCCGATGAGCCGGAACTAAGCTGTCCTGAATAAAGGCCTTTCCTGGAATCAGGAAGGTAATATAGGAACCATGGGCACAAGAGATGGGTGGGAATGTTTAACCATTGCAACCCAGGACTTGTGCTTTATACCACTATCATACAAGAAAGCCTGGAGCTCCTATGCCACAGGTGGCATGCGGAACCATATTGGTGGGCACGCGAGTGTTGCCCTAGCTCAGCTCCAGCGTGCATGCGCGCACCAGCCAACTGATTTTCACGCCTTCTGGTCCCACCGGAAGTCGGGCAACTGGCTGTTTCTGGCCTCCAGGAAGGCCTCCGGGGGGATGGGGAAGGCTGTTTTTGCCCTCCCCAGGCTCCTAGAAAGCCTCTGGAGCCTGGGGAGGGGGAAAAAATGGGCCTACTGGGCCCACCGTGCCATCGTGTGCCAAAAGCAGGGAGAAGTGTGGGGGGGTCACGTGTGCATGCGCAGGAAGGCGGGACACATTGAATTATGGATGTGGGCACACGCACCCGCGACCTCCCACGCTCCCCCCGCTTTTGGAACGCGACGGCAAAAAGGTTAGCCATCACTGTCCTATGCCTTTAGACATGGGTTATTGAAAGCTAAATTGTAATAATTTTCGCTATGCAGTAAAAATCAACTTAGAAGATGTCTACAGTGACTCCATCTCCAAGGGAAGGCATTAACTGAGGAAGCCCTGATTCTCTCATAACGCTTCAGTTAGCTATTTTTATTTGGAAGAAAGAGATGTTACTTGAGCTCTAGTTGAGAACATGTTTTCATCTCAATTAGGCCTCAGTGCTGATTTTCCAACAAAGATCAGTAGTGTATTGATCGCTGGGAACAAGTATTATTTCTGGATTAACAACAAAGGTCAATATTTAGCAAGGCTGCCCTTCCTTCAGTAAAATGATCAAGTCTCAAAAATCTAGAAAAGACATCTAAAAGATAATTCAAAACAGAGCAGCACAACAAAGAAAGGCTACTGTTTTCAATTTACAGCAAAATGCTAATGATTCTTAGGCCTCAAGTTCCAAGTTATATTTTGCTATTACAAGTTTGGAAATCTTGGATTATTTGAATGTAATTGTTCTGTTATGACTGTGAAAGAGAACAAAGTGAGCCCAGGCATTTGATGGCAGAGGTGCTTTAGGAGGCACAAAATGAAGGTTCATGTCAGCTTCTCACCTTATAATATGAAACTTCACACTTGATCAGTTACAAAGCCAAAAGGGGACAAGCAGAAATAAAACATGTCCTTTCCACCCAGGGCAAAGCTATCATTTGCAATGTGCATTGTAATTATTTATAGTTAATTATCCCAGTGGAGAATTTCAGGCATCAAAGACAGGGCATTTTGTCTCCTTGGCTGAAAAGAAAAGGGAGAAAAAAGAGGAGGGAGGGGAGGAAGGAGAGATTAGGTCTTAGATGAACTGAATTTCCAAAATTTAGATGGCTAACAAAATTGAATGTTTTGCTGGAAAAAGCAGCAATAACTAGATGGCATCGTTATTTTGTTTAGTGAACCACTGCAGGCTGCACAAAATTTGCGTTAAAAAAGGAACCCTTACCCACTTTGGATAAATAGCTGTGATTTTCAGCTTCTTGCATGTTAATTTTTCCTATGAGTTTCTACACCCTCTTGAAATATTTGGACCTAATTAAGGCTACAACCAAAATACTTTGGTACAATATTAAAATGGATCAATGTTCATGTATGCAACTAAACTTTAAAAAATGCAATAGCTAGAACTAATAAAAGGAAGTACAGGAAGAATCCTGGGGTCTTAAATCTTGAGAACACTCAGTATGGTATGATATATCTACAAACTGACATGTCATAAAAACAATATAGTCACATTCACATGTAACATTAAATAATTCTTCAGCATTTCAAGGACAAGGCCAGAATGACTGTCAAGAGAAATCTGCAAGCTTTTTCTTCCAGTTTGGATTAAATGAAAAGTTAAATGAACTTTTTTTGAGTTGTCCAGAATCAACAAATTGCACTTGATGCTCCTGGTAACTGAAATACCTACTGTTTATCAAATGGACTAAGCATAATGGCGTTTAACCCCAATGCAGAGTTTGGACATTCAACCGAATTGCAGTTCATTTGGACCAAGGGTGAAATCCAGCAGGTTCTGACCGGTTCTGGAAAACCGGTAGTGGAAATTTTGAGTAGTTCGGAGAACCGGCAAATACCACCTCTGGCTGGTCCCAGAGTGGGGTGGGAATGGAGATTTTGCAATATCCTTTCCGTAGGAGTGGGGAGGGAATGGGGATTTTACAGTATCCTTCCCCTTGAGTAGGGTGGGAATGGAGAGTCTGCAGTATCCTTCTCCTCCCACGCCCACCAAGCCATGCCCACCAAGCCATGCTCACAGAACCAGTAGTAAAAAAATTTGGATTTCACCACTGATTTGGACATAAAGCTAAACTACTGTTAGGTAATGGAAACTTTCTAGTGTCAGGTTTCGAGGTCGTCTCAAATAAATTGCATTTCAAACAAAGTCTTTGAAGGAAAACTCCTATTTATTAAGCACGACATTTTAAACCCGACTCCATAGAAGCCAACACTGACTTCCAGACCCAAAACCCTCCCTTTCCGTTCCCCACTCCCCTGCACTCATTGGCCATCTTCCAAGTCATTCTACCCCAATCTACTGCTCCAGCTCAAAGGAATTTCCCCCTCCCATCCCATCTCCTAGGGGATATTATCTCCAGGGAAAATAAGTAGGTGAAAAGTCAAACGTCCCTTTCCAGACGCCTCCCTTCTCCTTCTTATGTCAGCACTAGAGTAAATGCAGCTTGAAGTGCTGACATCCGGCCCCTCCCCCTTCATTTTTCCAGGGTGGCCTGTGTAAGACAAACAACAAGTTAAGTACCGTTACCCCATCCGGGTGTGTGTGTCCCGCCCCCTCCCGCCTTGCCTGGGTGATCTGCATGGAACTTGGCTATAAGGCGGTCAGCTTGGATGTTTCTGCTTTTCACCCAGGAAGCGTCTGACAAGGGGTAACCCTTCCACTTGATTAAGTATTGGGGGTGACCCCTGTGCCACCTCGAATCGAGAATTCGCTGTACCTCATAGTGAGTGTGGCCCCCAATGACCAGGGGCTGACATTTACATCCTTATTTCAGATAAGGGCAAAGGCTCTGAACGGTTTTTTTTGGTCCAGCATTAGACATAAAGGCATTTAATACTGATTACACTTTGGCTCTTTTCAAACAATCTTTGTGGCAATGGAAGCCAGGTTTATTTATGGCTTATTTATCCATCTTCAAAAATATGTCCAGATACATTTTGGGTGTAGTTTGTACCATACTCAGCTAAACAGGGGAAAACAATAACAGACTCAATCCCAAACTACATACACTTTCCTCTGAAACAATATATTTGCAAGGGACCACCAGTGTGTTTGGAAGCATTTTAGGGAAGGTTTGGGATTTTGAACTCTTTCCAAAATTAAAAGAACTCCAGGTAGTTGTTTAATTTTCTCAGTCGGAGCATACATAGACACAATGAGGGCACACACGGAACTGGTGCAAATTCTGTAATTTGCATTAGTACCTTCACTGTTTCAAATTACACGATTTGCATCATTTGAACCATAATACAATAAAGTGGGGGAAGACTCCTCCCTCCTACCCTCCGTACATGTGAAAGTAAGTTGAATACACATACTCCTCACTTAATGAAACGTCGCTTAGGAAGCATTTGAAATTACAAAGGACCATCCCTGATTTCAGAGTTCCAATGATGACACTTTATGGTCCCATGACTGCATTTTGGGCATTAGGGAGCCAACTCACCTTTACAGCTGATTGCATCATTCTGTGGTCATTTGACCAATGTTTTTTCCAATGAAAAACACCCTTTGAAATAAATGGTTCTGCTTAACAACTGTGGTATTCATTTAACAACTGCTGCAAAGAAACTTGTAAAATCAGGTTGGTCATGTGGGTCCCTTGATTTATGACTGTCATCATTTATGATGGAAAGTCCAGTTTATGTCCATAAGGTAAAAACCACCCATATAGACCGATTGTCCTTCACTCCATAGATTTTCTCAGCCCTCCCTTTTGCTTTTCGGGAATAGGCTCCAGATTAGCATTCACCAAGGTCCATGAAACAGGGATGGTTCTCCCTACCATATCGTTCAGTTTTGTGCAAAATGCTTCCCTTCCAAAATAGCAATAGCACTTAGATTTATATACCACTTTACAGTGCTTTACGGCCCTCCCTAAGTGGTTTACAGAGTCAGCATATTGCCCCCAACAATTTGGGTCCTCATTTTACTCACCTTGAAAGGATGGAAGGCTGAGTCAATCTTGAGCCTGGTGAGATTTTAACTGCCAAATTGCAGTCAGCTGGCAGTCAGCAGAAGTAGCCTGCAGTACTGCACTCTAACCACTGTGCCACCGCAGCTCAAAAGAGCAGTTGCAGGCAGCTAGCCTTCCCCATCTTGGCAACTTCCAGATATGTTGACTACAATCCCCAGAAGTCCGTCTTTAGCTATTATGTTGGGAGTTTTGGGAATTCTAGACCCGCACATTTAAAGGACACCAATTAGTGAAGGTTGTGTTAAATCTTTATATGTTAGTACAGTAAAAGTATATTTTTCAAAATAATTAAAGTGGATAACATGTGCTTTCTTAATACTCTGAATTGACCTTCAGAGAATAATATAATGTGACTTAAATTCTAGGAATGTCCAAAGCTTCAAAGAAGATATTTGATTCAAAGGAAACTCAATCAAATTGAATCTTTAAATCAAATCCTGGAGGCATTTCAAGGTGTGGAATCAAATCAAGTGGCAATAATCACTTCAGAGATATTCAAAGACAGTCTTAGAGTTAGATCAGTGTTTTTCAAGCTTGGCAACCTCAGGCTGGCTGGAGAGTTGAACTCCATACAGCTTAAAAGTTGCCAAGTTTGAAAAAGACTGGATTAAATGGACTTTAAGATGCTCTTGGTTTTCTAGTTTAAAATACTGTTGTGTTTTCCCCTCCATATAGGGAACAAGTGGGAGGGGGCAGTTAAATGGTGTGATCTAGTTTGTTTAACATAAGTGGTTTGACAATAAAATTGTCAGATTAGCAATAGCACTTAGATTTATATACCACTTCATAGTGCTTTACAGCCCTCTCTAAGGGGTTTACAGAGTCAGCCTATTGCCCCCAACAATCTGGGTCCTCATTTTACCGACCTTGGAAGGATGGAAGGCTGAGTCAACCTTGACTCTGCTGAGATTCAATCTGCCAAACTGCTGGCAGCCGGTGATCAGCAGAAGTAGCCTGCAGTACTGCACTCTAACCACTGCGCCACCGCGGCTCTTTAGATTGCTTGTAGAACTGCTCTCCTGCAGTTTGTGTCTGACTCTTCTGATAGAACTTGTGATTTTTGTAATTAGTGTTGTAATCAGTGATGGTTGGTTAGTGTTGTAATCAGCCCCCAGTTCAGACTGGTTTGCAAGAACCGGTAGTAAAACCGGTGGGAGACCCTGCCCACCGCCCCGGGTGTCGTTACTGGTGATCTGCGCATGTGGAGAAGCAAGGCGCGCACACAAGTGAAGTGAGCGTGCACGCGATCCCATTGCAAACCAGTGGTAAAGGTAAATAGAACCCAGCCTGGTTGTAATGATTTCATTCCATATATAGAACTAAAATAGACTATTGCATATAATGCAGACTATTGCTTTATATCATAATCAAGAGTGGAGTTTTGATCACACAATTTTGACATTTTTTTACCACCCCTCATGGATACCCCTTATTATTATGTGAGTAATAATAATAACTTGTGCAACTATCATATTAAAAAAAAAAAAGATTATGCAAGCCATACTATGCAAATAATTTATTTACCATCCCAGAAAAGTGAATGGTCAGAAGGTGGTGTACTTGATTTTTATTCAGAATTTACTTTTTAAACATTTAAACGCTTGAAGTAGAACTTGCTTCTGCATTGCTTTAGCAGAACTTCTCTGTAGACGCTGCTGGGAAGTTTGGAGGCTGCTCTGTTCCTATTTCCATATCCCTGCAATTTCTGCCATGAGATGCAGGAGAAATATTTCAAAACATTGGTGGAAGTTTTCAAAGTTAATATATTTGAGATGGTCTGTAATTCTTCCATTTTCATTCCTTTCTGCCTGGATGAAACAACTCCAGCTATTTTGGTCCTTCCTCGTCATAGCCTAGAGTCAAGTCTTGCAGTGCATTGGATATTGAACTGATACATATAAAATCTTACTGCCTTTGATTTGATTCAATTATTTCCATCTCTGAATCTTAAATATGAATGAATCTTGGCTGATTTGCATATCCTTATTAGCAGGGGTGGTATTCACTTACCTTCCCTACTGGTTCACAAATGTGCACGCACACGCCATCTTCCTTGCACGAGCCTTGAAAACATCAAAAAATGGGACGTCATGACATCCGTGCAGGTGGACAGGGCATCCCGCAGGCGCCCCTACCGATTCCCCCAAATCGGATAGAACTGCCTGAATACCACCACTGCTTATTAGAGACGCACATGGTTAGCCTTAATGATAGCAAAATCTTGAAGTCTGTTGGAATATGCAAGCTCTGTCTTTCAAGTTGTGGACTGATATCACATACAAGTATGTAAGGGTCAGCATTTAGATCATGATGTTGTAAGCAATTGCACCATTCGCCACCTTCCCACGGACACCCAAACTCTCAGAGGCATCTACAGAACAGGAGCCCCATTTAAAAACAAAAAAAAACAAAAACAAACCATGGCTGTTATGTGCAAGTTGTTACAGGGAAGGACTTGGATCATTTAACTGTAGTTGCCATCTTGACTGTTCTGACCATTCATGAGAGATGGCCCTGCATACCCTAACTGATTCTTTCCTTGTCTTTTTCCTTGTTTTTTTTTAATATATGTTGAAAGAAACTTTTAAAATTATTTTTGACATTTGTTGCAATCTTATTTCATTCTGAGCTTTAGCTTTTCTGACTTCATCTCTTCAAGTTCAGGATATTTGTTGATATTCTGACTGAGTTATGTGCCCCTCTTTCCATTTTTTATACTTATCCTTTTTGTCTTTCAGTTTATCAGAGAGTTCTTTGTGCAACCATGCTGGTTTCTTCTTGGATTTCTTGTTTTTCTTTTTCAGTGGTATTGAGCTAGAATGGGCTTTTAAAATCACATTTTTCCAGAGTTTCCCAAGCTTCTTAAATTGTTTTTCCCTTTAAAATTTTCATTCATGGAATGCTTCCCAAGCTCTCTCTAAGTTTGTTAAAATCAGCTCTTTTAAAGTCTAAGACACTGGTTTTATTATGTTCTATTGTTTGTGTTTGCATTATATTGAATTCCAATATAACATGGTCACTCTCCCTCAAAATTCTGGCTACTACAACTCCCTTCATCACTTCTTCTCTGTCAGTAAAAATTAGGTCCAGTACAGCTGTCCTTTTAGTATCTTCCTCTACCTTTTGGATGACAAAGTTGTTGGCTAGGTTAGTGAGGAACCTGTTTGATCTCCCACTTGATGCAGAGTTTAACTCTCAGTTGATATCAAGGTAGTCAAAGTCCCCTATGACTACTGTGGTGTGTTTCCTACATACATTTGTTATCTAGTTAGCAAAAAGCCAATCTATTTCTTGTTCTTGTTGAGTGGCCTGTAGGATACACCTATGGCAATGTCATTCTTTTCCCCCTTGTTTTCCTTTATATTGACTCATATGCATTCTTGGAGGCTTTCATTCCTGGGTTTTGTGCATTTCAGTGGAGATGTAGTGATTTCTTATTTATAATGCAACTCCACTTCCTCTTTTGTTAGGTCTGTTTCTTTTGAACAGTTTGTTTCCTTCCATTAGTACATCCTAATCATGACTTTCATCCCACCAAGTTTCGGTAATAGCAACCATATATCATATTTGCCCTCATGTACTAGTACTTCAACTTTGCCTTGCTTGTTCCAAACTTTGAGTGTGTGTGTTTATGTGTTTGAATCCTTTATGGCTGAACCTGAGTATGCTACCTATATCTCCTACTTTATATCTGAGTTTTTCTTCCTTCTCATCTCTCCCTACCTCATTGTTTGATTGGTTGCCTTGAGGTTTATGCTTGGGATTAGGTCCTAAAGATCCTAAGGGATGGTCACCCTCCCTCCTCAGTTTTAGTTTAAAGCTCTTCTGATAAGTTGAGCCAGTCGTTTTCCGAATTCACTCTTCCCGGTTCTTGTAAAGTGTAGCCCATCCCTTGCTAGAAACCCTTCACATAGGTAATAATCAATATCTACTGTGTTTTACCTTCTTTGGAACAGTCTGTTCCCAGAAGAAGGTGTTATAGGAAAAAAAAGTCCATCCAAGAACAGCATGAGTAAGATGTCAAGTTTCCGAAAGATGCCCTAATTAATTCAATTTGAACAAGAATTTAGATCTTAAAAAATTGGATGAGGCTTAAAAAGGAAATAAAAATGATGATCCCAGAGAGCAATTGGGATTATTTTTTTCTGGACATACAAAATAAGCTGTTCAAAGTATTGAAGAAATTTGAAACAGGGATCAACAATCATCTCAACATATGAAAGAGCAAGATTGTTTGACATAAAAAAAAAAGAATACAAAGTCAGTTTATTTGATCAGGGTTAAAAATGGGGATATTATTTTGGGTATTCTTTTGGGGATTTGCTGAAAAAAAGTTGGAGATTTGGGTATTCTTTTGGGGATTGGAAAAATATTGTATATTGGATTTGCTTACATTAACATGGTGTTTCAGCCTTTTCCCTACAGTTATTTTATGTATCCTAATCTGAAAGCATTTAAATTGGCTTTGTATCTAACTGTCCTTTTACTTGAAAAAAGATTTTTTTGTAAGCTTGTTCTTTTTAAAGAAGAAATCGTCCCTCTTTCTCATGCTAAACTTTAGCCTTTTGTTCACATTAGGATCCTGGAACCAGTTTGCGCCTTTTAAATGTAGATTTGCTTACAGCTAAGAGTTGAGTTATGAAATGTTGTTTTATATATGTTAATATTATTATTTTAGGGCTCTGTTTGGAGTTTTTGCTGACACCTGGATTGGAGAAGGTGTTATTGGATGTGCCTACAATTAAAAAATGGGATGAAGAGCTTTATATATGCTAATTAAGAGGTAGAGATATAGTGAAATTTTTATATTTGTTGTGATGAGGCTGGGAAGTTGCTTTCTTTTTCCTTTCACTATTTTTTCTTTCTTCTTTGCTGTCTTATACCTTTTTTCTTTTAGTTCATATTATTTTTACTGTATTATCTTTTAACATTGTAATTAAAACTTTTCATAAAATAAAAAAGCTCAATGACAGCCAGTATGATAGGGTGGTTAAAGTACTGGGCTAGGAATAGGAAGATACAAGTTCTGGTCCTCCCTTAGGCATTGAAGACAGATGAAAGTGTTCTGGCCCATCGGCTGCCAGCAGAGCTAGCAGTAAAGTCAGACCAGGAGGAGGATGGAGGGAGAGCCTGGGCCAGCTTCGGAGCCTTTGGAAGGCTCTGATAAGGAAACAGCATCAGAGACAGAGGCAGAGCTGGGGCCTGCTGTCCTCTTCCAGGTGGAGAGGCAGCTGTCTTCGGGGCTTAAGCTGAGTGAGGGGGAGGAACAGATGAGTGTCCCATCCTAGCGGCGCTTATGCACACAGAGGAAAAGAGAGGAGAGCAAAGGAAAACAATAAGCCAGCTCTCAGGGAGAGGCAGACGCAGATGAGAGTCAGGAAATAAATAGAAGGGGTTTGGGAGCGGGCAGTTGTCGTAGATAACCGTTTGCTTCTAGTATACAGCAAGCAATTCGGATTTCTTGGATAAATCCAGGTTTTTTGGGACTAATTACATTTGATGTTTTGTTTATCCCTCTGAATAAAAGACTGTTACTGCCCTGTTATAAAAAGGGGTTGTTTTACTCATGAGTAAATGTCTTATCACTACTTGTGAAGGCTGGGTCACAAAAGAAAGGCTTCGTGCTAGTCACTGTCTCTTAGACTTTAGCTGTATCAAGCTCTGCAGCAAGCTGGCTTTATTGCATCATGCATTTTGCCGTAAATTCTAGGCAAAAGCATTGACAAAACAATTGGATTGAGATAGGTGGCTATGGAAATAGAAAACATTAAATAAATCCAATCCTGCAACCATGTGGGAAAACAACCAGCCTCAAAAAGCTAAGGTCAGAGCTAATTAGTATTTAGCTGGGCAACCACCAGGGAAGCCTGGAGCTACAGTACAGGCTAGACTTGACAATGGTGAAAACATCCTTGAAGAAATTAGCGGCCATCTCCTTCCATATTGTTGTCAAAGAATTTATACAGCTGGATCCATGAAATCTCCAGTTGTTGAATTTGACATTAGAAAAATGCTTCTGAGAACAAACAGGAATGGAAACATAGCACCTGCCTGCATCCCTTTAAAACAGCTGTATTATATATTGAGATTGCAAGGCTGCACTTTACATCTTCTATGGGACTTCAGGAAATGAGGGGGGAGGTGTTCCTTGGTGCTCTCCGAGGTTGGTTGTTTTCTTGCAGACATTTTATTACCCAAATTAGAACCAAGTTCAGAGAGCACCAAGGAATTCTCACTTCAAACTCGACTTACAAATATTGTCCTTTATTGATCTCAGGAAAAGAGTGCCAGATGCTGAAGCACATTTTGAGAACTGAGTTGCAAGCAGCTAAGCTCACACCCACACTCCGATAGAAGTTCTTTAATTGTTGTTCGCCCCTTTTCTTGTATGGGAGGTACTGTATTTTTCAGACCATAAGACGCACCGGTGTATAAGACGCACCAAGATTAGGTAAGCAAGAAAAAAAAAGGTTTTTGCCCCCCCCCAGCTCCCGGGAGCACTCTTGCAGGCCTCCCAAAGCCTCTGCGCACCCTGTTTTTGCGAAAAAATATGTATATGTATATGGTTGGATTCAGGATTACATTTGTATTTTGTATGTTGTGTTCAAATGTGGCCAGAAATAAGAGGGAGAATCATTCTTTAATAAATTCTTTGTAAATAAATGCCTTAGACAGCTCATATAAGGTTGCTGTACAATAATATTTTCACACTGCAGATAAATCAGCAGTAGAAGACAGATATATGTAGGTAGGTTTCATAAATTGTAGCTCTATACAAATCATTAAGTCTCCCTGATCTACTCTTTGAAGCTGGTTCAAGGCCCACCTGTTTTTGTCTAGCTTTGCTTCACCTGCAACTCCAGCAGAAGCACCTTCAGATCTTGCACACACAAGACCTTGGGAGGGTCCCAGAGAAGCCCCACCAAACTCCAAGCCATTGCTTTGCAGTTTCAAGGAGCACATCCAGCTTTCCACCTCGAGGCCCACAATTCAATTACTGTAAACATTTGATTTCTTTCTCTCTTTTATTTTTCCTGGAAGGGCCCTAAAGGGGAAGGTTTTTTTCAATTTGGATCTAAGGAGGATACTGATTGAATAGCACCCCACGTTTTTTTATCGAGTGTGTAAAAAGATATCTGAAGAGAAAGGAACCGAAAAACATTTATCAGTGTAAAAAAGAAAAAAGAACAATTAAGATACTGAATGGAAGGTGCCCCCAACATGTGTGGGGTTTGAAAAATGAGCACTGCACTCCTGTGTTTACCTGCTGTCCTCATTAGGCAATTAATTTTTCTTCTGGCTTAGCTGCGGCACAGCTCAAATAGCATCGCATTTGCTCTGCATTTTACGATGCTCAAATTGGAGACACAGCTTTTTCCCAGTTTGCTGGAATGCTTCCCTTATCCTGCCTCCTGCTGCCTGAACTTGGGAACTCTTTAATAGAGTTTACAGGAAACTTCAACTGAACATAAAATTTCTAATTAGTTTCTAGTCAACTTCACCATTTCTGAAGAAAATGCTATGCTTGAGTTTAACTGCTTATATAAGATGCTTGAACTGACCTCTTGCCTTATCTTGACTAGCAGACTCTGAGCCGTTTTTCTCAAGGCCCCCACGGCATGCACATAGGAGCTCTAAACTGGAATTGTATTTGTAGTTGTTGAATTTTCCCCTTTTGGTAAAGAAAGGGGATATAGAGATTTCTCTTAGGCCAGTGTATACCATAGATGAGGGAAAGGAACCAGACTGGACATGAATTCTTCTGGGGGAAACATGGAAGACTTGAGATTTTTCTGCTTGTTTTATGGCTATTCTCTGCATCCTGAAGTTTGTGATTTAATGAATGGATCATAACATTGAAAGAGACCTCTCAGAGGTTATCTAGTCTAATTCCCTGATAGATGCAGTATCTGCTAAAGCATTTTGGACAGATGGCTATCCAGCTGCTGCTTGAAGAACTCCACTGAAGAGGAACATACTACTTCATGAGACAGCTAATTTTACTGGTGGACAGCTTTTACTATCAGGAAATTCCTCTTAACCTAACAAGATTCTATTCTCTTTGTTTCAAGTCATCAGTTCTTCAGAATGACCAAGAAGAACTCCACTCCGTTTCTCCCCCGCCCCCCGGCTAACATATAGGCAGTTCTCAATTTACAATTATAATTGGGGCCAGAACTTCCATTCCTAAGTGAGGTGGTCGTTAAGTGAGTCACACCCATTTTGTGACCCCCCCAGTCGTTAAGCAAATCACCCTCACTAACTTTAAGCAAATCACCCTCACTAACTTTGCTTCATAGAAGCTGGTCAGGAAGGTTGCAAATGGTGATTATGTGACCCTAGGATGCTGTCACTGTCATAATTACATGACGGTTACCAAGCTCCCACATTTTGATCACGTGACTGCGGGGACGCTGTGATAGTCATAAATGTGAGGACCAGTTGTAAATCACTTTTTCAGCACCACTGTAACTTCAAACTCTCAGGTGAATGATTATAATTGGAGGATTACCAGTTCTTAGTTCCTTTTGTATTTAATACTTCTGAACTAACCCCTAGTGCCCTATTTAGTGACCTAATTAAAATAGTTGATCCTTGACACCTTTACCTAAAAAAATATAAACAATACTCACTGCTTCAGAAAGATGTCTTGCTCTGTATCAAAAATAGCTAAAAATTCTCCCCTTCCAAAAATAGTTCTTTTACTGGCAGCAAAAATTTTTGGAGATGGATTTATAGATAGATTTTTAAAAATTAAAAAATGGGTTCTATATGAAGTCTGTATTGGATCAGGAGCTCTACTCTGTATGATGAGCTTTAATCTTGCATCTAAAGCAGGGGTCCTCAAACATTTTAAACAGAGCCAATTCACAGTCCCTCAGACTGTTGAGGGGGCCAGACTGGCTGAGTGGGTGTGGCTAGGAGATCATGTGACTGGATGGGCATGGCTAGGTCATGTGACCAGGTGGGTGTGGCCAATTTAACAGTGCATTAAACAATGCATACAAATTAAACTAACATGGCATGCACACCCCGTTTTTCACCTACCCAACCTCCAGAACCTCTCTGCAGGCCAAAATTGTTGGCCTTACCTTCCAGTTCCAGCCCGCAGGGCTTGCAAAGGTAAGTCCTGTGCTTGGCCGAAGGGTGGGGGCCAGTGGGTGGGTGGGGCAATGTAGGCGGGGCAGCCTCGTGGTCCTGCACGGGCCAGGCTTTATGCGGCCCGCGGGCCATATTTGAGGACCCTTGATCTAAAGGAAACAATTGAGCTTTTTGCATTAAAAATGACTTCTGTCATCCTTTAACTTTAGGACTGATGGTTTATGAGTCATCTTTATACCAAACATTTATTAGACTATTCTTAGAAAGGCACCTTTGATTTACCATCCATAGACATAATCGTTACAGTTTCCCAGTTTTCCATTTAATTAGAACTACACATGTGCCCTATGGGATCATCATTTAAGATATTTTCTTAGCTAAACAGAGAAGTGGAAGTACTACAGGTGGGCAAAAAAGCAGGAGGAGTGGGAGTGACTTCTGCTTTCTTGTCAGCTTTCTCACTGAGTTTCCTTGTGAGAAGCTGGCAGATGCATCAGAAACCAACTTTAGTAGTTATATCTTAGTTTGTTTATTTGAATCTCAGTGAATGGATTGTCAGTCATATTAAGTTGAATATCAAGCCAATTATCAATGGTAATAAAGAAGGCTCAGCTTATCTTTTCATACCCAAGTGTCCAATTGTCATTGGCAAATGTGAGATGAATCACAAAGCATCTATTTGACTGATTTCCTCCCTCCCTCCCTTCCTTTTTTCCAACTATTTTTTCTATCAGTCCAAAAAGAAAAATCTCTTACCAGATTCTATATTAATCTTTAAAATCCTCTGAATCGGTGTGTGTATGTGAAGCCTGGTTTTCCTAACATTTTTTATACAACTGTTGAATAAAATGTCTCTTCTTGTTGTTCACATTTCCAACATAAATGCCAAGTGCCTTTATACACTCTAGACCAGGGGTGTCAAACTCGATTTCATTGAGGACTGCATCAGGGTTGTGTTTGACCTTGGGAGACCAGGAGGGTGTGGCTCAGATGGGTATGGACAGCTCAATATCACTCATGTCGGGGGCACATGTGGTGGGTCTTGGAGATCCATTGTCTCCAGTGGAGGAAGGTGAGACCAGGAAGAGCACCAAAACCCTTGTCCTCCAGAGGAGCCTTGCCATCCCTCTCAGGCCACATGGAGGACCCCTGGACTATGGCACAAGCTGTCCAGAGCCCTAGGCAGTGGAGGGCAAATGCCCAGCCCAGCCCTCAAGCTTCCAGGGCACCAGGACCTCACAGCCAGCCCAGCCCAGCCCAATCCCACTTCCCCGAGGGGGTCTCCGGCTGTGCTTATCTCCTCGAGGCTGTTGTGCTCACTCTCCTTGGCCAGGTTTCTCATGGTATGTGTGGGAGAGCAAAGTGCATGGGTCAGAGGGAGGCCCACTCCCTCTCCATGGAAGAGACCTGGCTTTGTAACCAAAGCATCCTCAGAGATAGGATGGGAGATCACCAGGAGAGGTCTGAAGGAGACAAGGAGATGGCAAAAGGGCAGCAGGGCTGCTGGTGGCCAAGTGCTAAGGCAGGACTGTCCTTCCTTCCTTTTTCCTCCCCTCTTCATTCTCCTTTCTCCTTCCTTCCCCTGTTTCTTCTTCCTTCCTTGCTTTCTTCCCATCTTTCCTTTTTTTTTTTTTTTGTCTTTCCTCTTTCCCTTTCTCCTTTCCTGTCCCTTCTTGGATGCTCAAATGCAAAAAGGGAAACATTTATTCTTTTGTTTTGATTGCTAGCCCTCTGCCAGTGAAAACAGAGCCCAGGGGGCTGGTCCTTCATTGTTTCTAGGGCGACCCCTTGGGCCAGATCTAAGCACCCTGTGGGCCAGATCTGGGTTTTGAGTTTGATACCCCTGCTCTAGACAGTTTCTCTAGTGGCATATACCAATGCTGCGTCATTTTATAAAAATTCTCTGTAAGATTCACTCAATGGTTAGATGGGCAGCATACAGATTTTATTTAAAAAACATTATAACATACTATTATTAGTTCTGAGGTTGATTTCTGCATATTATAGTTTGTCATTATTTTATTCTTCTTCATATTTAATTGTAGCCCCATTTCCCCTACTCTGCCCTTTAAATTACTAGAGAAGTGTCATCAGTGAAGTAGAGATTGATGTTTCTTCCTCAAAATTTAAATCCACATCCATTTTCTTACAGCTCCTCTCTCTATATATATTCTGCACATAACTTAAGCAGGGAGAGTGTCTGTAGCTTTGGCTGATTCCTTTGCCAGTCTGTTTCACCATGTTCCAGTCAAACTGTGGCTTCCTGCCATATACTATTATAGGCTGATTTTAGGGGCTTTCTTAAGCATGGAAGCTTTCATCCAAATACATTTTCCAAAACACTTTGTGAGGGTGGTGGAAATACGAACCTCGATACAAACTGTGCTAAGCCATGGTGGCTTAATTATGGCTTATTAAATAATTCCCAATTGGCTGAGTTTGCACAATTCCTAAAGCCATAGGTATTAGCGTAGAATAGATAGGTTTACTCCACATGTTAAGATAAAACTAAGCGAACCAGAGAATGCCAAACTTGCTTATTATACCTCTCCTCTCCTTCTCTAGTGGGTGGATGGAGGTTCATGAAGTCTTTATTGCCCACAGTGCACATCAGTGATGGGCTGTTACCACAGGCACAATGTTTTATGACAGATTTCAAACGGTTTGTATCAAGATGTTCTCAGAACCTCTACTTATGGCAAACTTTCAATCTGAATAAGATGAGCTGTTGTTGTTTTACTCCCCTTTCATTAAAATTTAGAATGTCTGGTTTGGTTTATGCTTTCACTAGCAAAAATCATTTTCTTGAATAAGGTTTATATTTGGAATCTAAGATTTCAAAACCCTAAACTTGGTTTGCAACTAGTACTGAGACCTGTTTTTTTGCACGCTGTACAATCCTAGTAGCTAATAAATGGAGGAAACTGCTGAAATATTCTCCAGAAGAAGGGACATTTGGAGCACTGCTGGGTTGCCCCGGTTTGCACCGGTTCTATAGAACCAGTAGTAAAACTGGCGGGAGGCTCTGCCCACCGACCCCGACATCATCAAAATGCTTCTGTGCATGTGCAGAAGAGCGCACGGCCCCACTGCGAACTGGTAGTAAAGGTAAATAGAGCCCACCCTTGGTTTGGAGGGATTTGACCACATGGTTGTGGCTGCTGTCTTGACATTTATGAACTACCCCACCTGCTTGTGGACAACCTTGTCTAGATGTATTGAAGTTCATAATGTCCAGGCAGCATGATTAAAACTAGTTGGGGTGAGAACATTAATAGTCCAGCATATTTGGAGAATGACAAGTTAGAGAAGGATCTGCATTGCCAGCCCCTATTTAGTTGCTGTTCTCTGTGCACTGTGGTCTATTTTAGGTACATTTTATTAAGCAAATAGTATATAAATAAGTACAAATCATATCTCAGTATCAAATGACTGAATAAGTATAAACCAGTGCCTCATGAAAATATGACAAGTTCTGTATTTAGAAGGCATCTGTATTGGCTAAAAGTATTATTTCACAACACTAGAAAAAGTAATTTGCATCTGATTTGCAGCATTGAATTGTTGATACATGTTGTCAACATTTAAATTAGACTTTTTTTTGACAAAGGAGTACGTAATAAGACTTTTGGCCAATATGTTGTTTTATCCTCCCCCTCTTTTTATTGTTATGATTATCACTTTGAAAATAGTGTTTATACTTCAATTTTGTTGTATATATTTAGTTTTTTTCTTTTGTTTTAGTATTAGAAATAAAAACTAACTTAACATAAAAATATCTAACCACCACACAAAAAGACTACACTAAACACTAATATTTCTCTGTTCTGCATTTACTTGGTTTATAAAGTACATAAAATGAACCTTTTAGATATAGGCATAAATAATTCCACTGAATGACAATCTAAACTTTGTTAAAACTTGCTTTGCATTTTGATTAGCTATTATTTTTTCAGTGATTAAAAGTGGGATTGGGTTTGAAAAGACTGTAGTGTTTCTTGCAGGAAGTCCATTTCAGCTTTGTCTACTGACCCTCAATATTACGTTTCTTCCTAGTCACTGGAAATAGCATTGGACTAAAACTGCCTAACCAGTGCTTTTCTCTTAGATTTTACAAATACGTGATGCCATGTTATGTGAGGCCAGAAATGAAGCAAGATGCAAATGGAATAGGGGCCATAATATTTTGTTTTTGGTGGTCAAGATCGGTAGTGGGATTCAAATCCCATCTCTACCGGTTTGCTTGTGGGTGCGCACACGCTAGTGCATGACACTTCTGCGCAGAGACATCCAGGCAAGTGGGCAGAGCCTCCTGCCCCTGCCGCTACGAGTTCATCTGATCCGGGGTGAACCGGTAGCAACCCACCAATGGTCAAGATGTATTGTTGAAAGGATAGAGTTTCTTTCAAGCTGGTGTTATGCTTTGGAGCATACTAGATCCAAACACTTTTTTAAATTAAAAGGTTCTTTAAAATAATTTTTTTTTTATTAGCAAACACATTGTGGACTCAAGAAGCCTTGTGCTGGGGATGGGGGTTTAGGGTAACTGGAGTGTGTGTTCCTCAAGATGCCTATTGGCTTTGAGATGACTAGAATCTTTTGTTTTGTGTGTTGTACATGCAAGGCATCCAAGAAGTTAAAAACAATTACACATCTGCATCCAGTTTTGGTCACCACTTTATACAAAATATGTTGAGACTTTGGAAAAAGTGCAAAGAAGTGCAACTAAGTTGATTAAAGGCCTGGAAACAAAAATATATGAAGAACGGTTGCAGAAATTGAGTATGGCTAGTCTAGAGAAAAGGAGAATAGGGGTGATGTAATAGCAGCATTCCAGTATTTGAGGGGCTGCCACAAAGAAGAGGGGGTCAAATTATTTTCCAAAGCACAAGAAGGCAAGACAAGAAACAATGGACAGAAACTAATCAAGGAGAGAAGCAAATTAAATCTCTGAAATTAAAGAAAAACTTCCTAACAGTGAGAACAATTAACCAGTGGAACAGGTTGCCTTCAGAAGTTGTAGGTGCTTCATCACTGGAGGTTTTTAAGAAAAGACTGGACAGTCTTTTTGTCTAAAATGGTATAGGGTCTCCTGCTTCAGCAGAGGGTTGGACTAGAAGACCTTCAAGGTCCCTCTCAGCTCAATTCTGATTGATTGAATTGTGTGAAAAAGAAAAAAAAATTGAAAGAAAAAGGAGAAAAGATTGCTAACTGTGAGAATATACACCTGTTTTTAAAATACTGCTAATAATAGCCTCTTTACTACATGATTATTTCTGTAAGATAAAGTAATACAAATATCTTTGTAGAATATAGTAAATGAAAGTGCTCAGGAATACTTCTGAGAGCTATTATATCTAATTCTCATGTGGAAAAGTGATTTTAAAACCCCAGTTGTCATGGGATTACAAAGACATTACAGTTCAAACACTGTAAATAGGTATATGATTTATCTGAGTCTCTGATTTTAAAGTGGTTCTCTTTTTCCTTTTTAATTTTTTGGGGGGTTATTTGAAAGAAATGCTTCAGAATTGTGCGAAAAGTATATCAAGTCTTTTAGCATAGATAATGATGGTGTCTGGTGTTCTCGCCATTTCTAAAACAAACAAACAAATAAATAGGAATGTGAAAATGGGCTTTCATTACTCCTAGCTTTTTATGGCATAGAAATACAGACAAATGTCTTTGTTCCTTCTGCTTGTAGATAATGCCAGGCTGCACACAAAATTGCTGAAGTAATGCTTGCAAGCCATGTGCATAGAGAAAGGGAGAAAAGGTTACATGAGGATAGCCAAGTCGCCTCCCCCAGCCATGTCATCCTACTTTTTTGCTTAGAAGCAGCAATGCAGCTAAAGTAACTTACTGCACAGCCCTAAGCATGTCTGTTTGATGAGTTCAGCGGGGCTTCTTTCCTTAGAAATATGAATTATAGCCTCTCAAGAGGCCTTTCAGGGGGAGTTAAGATAGAAGGAGCAAGGGGTAAAAGGGTAACTACATTGGAAGGAAGGAATGCTATAAACGAGAAAATATTAAGGAGCTGATACTATAAGGAAATCAGAGCGGGAACCAGCTGCTACTGCTGTCTTCTATAATGGCCAGTCTGCTGTTTTCAAACAACTCGGCTGTGAAATGATACAAGCCTCAAGATTATTACTAGTCCCTAATGATGCTGCTTTGCCAGCTTCTTCCTTTGTCTCAGGGGCTGACAGTATTGTAGGTGATTATGTCCTATGGCACTATAGGTGAAATATTCCTCTGAATGATCTAAAAGACATTGATTATGGTATGTTTCCGCTTGAGCTTCCCACATCCATTTGAAGTTTGTGCTTCTCTCCCTCTCTCTCTCTCTCTCTCTTTAATGAACATACCCATCTCCTTGGCAAAACCTGCAGTACTGAGATGTCATCCTGAACTACTGCAGTTTTCTGGCTTAACACAATTCTTAAAGTAATATCTGGTGTTTGAAAAATCAGTAGCGTTTTCCAATGTGAGAAGTAGCTCCCTCAGAATGCAGCTGATAGCAGCAGGGTAGGGATGTTCTCAAGGGGTTGAGTGGCACAAGAGTATAAAAGATGGCATCACCAGGCCATCAAAACTCTACACTTCCTTGATGTGCATTGCACACATCATACACACATAGAAAGGGATGAGGCTTCACTTGACTGATGATGCCTGTCATGTGGATGTTGTTGACCCCTTCCATGGATGACGTACAGGAGCAGCGCTATCAGTAAGCAGAATGAAGCAGCTACTGAGAGTGGGTAGGAAGCAGGGGCAAAGCATCAGAAATAGATTTTTATGTGCTAGTCATTAGGCCAGCTATCCTCGTAATCAATTGTATATAAAAAAGGGTTGTTTTTAATTTTCCCTGTTTTCTATTTTCCTTGTTTCTATAATAACATTTGCATGCCAAAATCAGCAGCTCCTGATTCTCAAGTAATATTCACCAAGTTTCAAAACAAAATCTGTTTAAATGTAGGCTTGAACCAAATGTAGATGGCCACACTGTGTAAACAGAAGACTTATCTGATGTACAGGAACATTACTTCTATATATGTGGAGTGGCACCTATATATATGTATGTATGTAGAGGGGGGGGAGAGGGAGGGAGGGAGGGATAGCCTCTGTAATGAGCAATAGGAATAACCTTGAAGAACAGGAGAAACATCCAACGCAAGTCAGATAAAAGAAATTTGAGTTTGAGGCAGAAATGTAATTCGAGAAACTATATTATACATGACCCTACCTAGTTGTCATAAAAATGAAGGGAGGGAGGAACAAATGCATTCAGAGTTGCTAGATTCTGGTACTGTAAACTTGTATTAATAGTAGTAGTAGCATTCATAATTCTCACTCTCTAGTCTGGTCTACCTTGAAGGGCTGACAGCATCTCAGGATCCTCCTTGTTTAAATTCCTTGCCATTATATTGGAGGGAATGACTTTATAATTCATCAGGCTTGCAGATGTATAAGAATGTATAAATATTCATTTTCCAGCCATGCATTCCTTTATGTAATAGTTAGGAGCTGTCCAAGGTCCTCTAAATAATACAACCTTCTTTTCCTCCCATAAAGTCATGAAGCCTGATGGAGGGATAGATGAATTAGGACGCAAGATGCATTAGACAGGCAACTTTATTACCCATATTGTGCACCTATCAAGACAAGCAAAAGAATTTCTTCCACACAGAGAAGATACAAGATTGACTAGAAGTGGTAGGGAATGACTACTGTAAGGGAAAAGTAGTTCCAATAATAATTGAAGAAAGGAGAGTTTTATTTTCTGATGTTTTGTAACACATCTCTGCTGAAAAAAAAATGAAATGAAGGAAGAAGTATGACAATCCTGCAAACAAGAAAAATACTGTATAAGATCTGTGTCCATGATAGATGGAGTGGAAGCTTTTGATCTACCTCAATGTCAGGATGTACACATGACAGAAAAACGGGCCCGTTTTTAGCAAAAATGGGATATGCAGAAGGTTTGGGAGGCCTGCAGAGTGTCCCTGGGGACTGTGGAGGGCAAAAATGTCCCTGTTTTTGTGGAAAACAGGCCCATTTTTGCAAAAAACAGGCCCATTTTCATCCTCCCAACCCCCCCATCACATTTTTGCCCTCCCCAGCCCCCAGGAGCACTCTGCAGGTCTCCCAAACCTTCTGTGCCCCATTTTTGCAAAGAAATGGGCCCATTTTTGGCCTCCCAACCCCCCCACCTATGTCACATTTTTACCCTTCCCGGCCGATTTTTGCGAAAAATGGGACACGTAGAGGGTTTGAGAGGCATGCAGGGTGATCCTGGGGATCAGGGAGGGCAAAAACTTTTTTTCCCTTGCTTACCTCTTCAAAATCTTGATGCATCTTATAGTCCGAAAAATACGGGTAATATTATCAGCATTCATTTAAGATCACCTGGTGGTCTTCCGGGTGCGCTTCAAAGTGTTGGTTACCACCTTTAAAGCACTCCATGGCTTAGGGCCTGGGTACTTACGGGACCGCCTTCTGCCACTGGTAACCTCCCACCGGCCAGTATGCTCCCACAGAGAGGAACTCCTCAGGGTGCTGTCGGCCAGACAATGTCGGCTGGCGACCCCCAGGGGGAGGGCCTTCTCTGTGGCAGCACCTGTCCTTTGGAACGACCTGCCCCCGGAGATACGTAGGATCCCAGATTTCCGTGCTTTTCACTGTGTCCTTAAAACTTTTTTATTTCATCAAGCTGGGCTGGCTTGACCCCCTCTTAGATATTTTTAATTGTTAATTGGTTTTAGTTGGGGTGTTTTAAATTTTATAGGGCTAATACTTGTTTAATTCTTTTAAAAATTTTAAATTTTGTATGTGATATTTTATTTTTGGCTGTTCACCGTCCTGAGTCCAGTAGGAGAAGGGCAGTATAAAAATCTAATTATATATATATATATATTAATATAATTATATCCCATCTTATCTGGCAGGATCTCAAGACAACATGTGTACCACTCCTGCCCTCATGGCTTCCAAGAACATACTTTCACATATAGTACAGAGATATAACACAGTAAGAGCAGAAACATTCACCCACAAAGAGAGGAAACACATATATACTCACCTGATTAGTCTCTCTCTCTCTCTTGCCTACTCACACACAACCACACATGCACATGTACTGATTAGTTCCTGGCAAGGATATGTGCACATGTGCATTCTCACAGATATTATAATTTACTTCATTACAAAAGCAGAAACATGCAGATACCTCCTGTGTCACCAATGCGTAGAGAAATAATTCCAGAAGCCACTTATTTCTTGCTATAACTCTAATTCTCCTTTCTCCAAGTAATTTGTGAGCTTATGATTTGCCCCAGATCATCTAATGAACTGGATGAGAATGAACGTAAAGGTAAACTTCACAGTCTTAATTCAACACCCAAACCACAATACCAAACTAATTTCAATCTTAAATATTGTACTCTTATAACACAATATTGCAAATTTGTTTATATTAAACATTAAATTTTAATCTAGGTTGCTGAAGTTTTACACTGCTGCCAATAAAGCACGCTAGTCATACTACTATTCCATGCTACTCATATGAGGGAGCTTTGCAGCATTAAGTATCATAGGTATCACCTTGAGAGTTTACCTTTTTGTTTTTGCTGAAACAGACCACATGAACCACTTATCTAAAAGTGAGGCCCAATCTTCCTCCTCTGAACTAGGATTAATTGTATATTTCAGCAATCAACAAATAAACAGGGAGGGAGACGGGAGGTTAGGAAATAGGAAATATAAATAAAAGAATATTTTAAAAGTTAAAACTTTCTCATTTGTCATTGATAATGCTTATACAATGGGTTCAAGGAAAACATATTGAATAAGAACACTGAATAAGAATAGCTGAATCCTTCATATCATTTAAAATCCCTCATATATTTAATTATGCAACAATTAGTTAGGTTAATTTAATAGTAAATTTAAGCCAAATTAGTTTATAAAAAGCACTCTGTTTACTTATATGATACAGGGAAAAATGGAATGGAAAAAATATTTTTTTCATCATATATGTTTAAGGGAAATGCTGATTTATTCAAATATCTAGGATCTTTTTGGAAGTATAATATCTATTTCCTGTAAAGTAATTTTAAAAATACCAATTACAGTATAAATTGGTCCATCTAAGATACATATATGTTGACCATTACTCTTTATAACCCTAGACATATATATATTATGTTTTGAATATCCCAGTTGGACTGCTTAAAATGAAACATGCCATTAAATAGTAGCATGCAAAGCAGTCAGACTGAAATTTCTTACATTAGTGTCATCGTGGCAGATTAATAGTCTAAACCACCCAGAAATATATCTATGCTTCAACAACCCTTTGACATAAACACAAATACATCCATGCTGCAGAAATTATTAATGTTTTTATTTGTTATACATGTTTAAAACCAAAAGTGTTGTCCTTATTCCTGTTGAGGATCATTATTTGAATAAATGAATTCTAGCTTCCTTGGAGTTTTATATTATGAAAACTGTCATTATTGATTGGAAGCTAAACACTAAAATCACACCAGCATACCTGAAACTATCCAAACTTTTAAAAACGTATGTTGGCTTGGTCCTTTAGTTGCAAGGTCATTTTTTTAAAGATGAATTTTCCCCATCAGGCTTTAAATGTTTTATGATCCATGCAAGATTACTGCAGAAGAAATAGTCCTATAATCTATGGAGCTTCCACTGCTGCAATTAGCTTTCAAGAAGACTTCCTGTAACAATATTACCAATACTGGAAAATTTGAATCAGAGAGTGGAACAAAAGAAAGAAATAAGTGTATAAGGAAGGAGGCTGTGGAATGGGAAACTTATGATTTAGACTCTGCCAACCTGCTATCCTCCAGATGGGATGAACTGTTACTTTGGATATCCTCAACCATCAGATAACTGGCCATACTGGATAGTAGTTGGTAAAAATTAGCTTGTTTCTTCTTTTACTATGGTAGTAGTCTAATACATCCAAAGGGTTGAATATTCTATTGCAGTAGATGCCATTTGAATTTGGGGCATTCCCCCCCCCCCAAGTCTGGTTAAGGATGGAAAGCTATTCTCAATATTTTGGGGAAAACTGACAAGTAGTGAGCTAGGTGGATAAAAGAAAAGAGTAGGAATTGCTACTCTCTATAAATTTGCTGTTCTTATGAATTCCTTTTAATGCAAGCAGTGGAAAGGGAATTCTGTTGATGGATTCCCTCCAGGTCTAGCCTAAAGCAACAGAAAACAGAGCTGCAAAACCTTCAGCAGTGCGGGGGAGGTGGGGTGTACAACTGATATCTGGGGGCCTTTTCTGTTTAGATTCTTACTTTGACCCTGGAGAGGAATTGACATACTATTTGATGGCCCCAGGATATTTGCCGTATAAATACAAGCATTCTATAAATAAAATAATAATAATAATATTCTTCAGCAATTATATTCAAACTTGGTGGTTTTCCTTGCTGCACATTTATAATTGGACTTGCAGATTTTGTATTTTTTTTAAATGGGACAAAATATCGTTCTTGATGTTGTTTTTTTTATTGTTCTTGCCATCTGATTCTGCTATTTAAGCAGGCTGGCATCTTTTTTGGATTTATTTCCTAATCTGTGTCCTTTATGTGCATGCCTTTTTTTTGTCTTTCTAAAGCTGCTTCTTTCTTTACCTTAGCTTCCTTTCGATGGGTTGATCTTTTTATGGCGTGGGATACTTATTGGCTGAAATGAAATAGGCCTCTTTATTTTTGCAATCAAAGGATAAGGAAAACGAATGTGAGAAAATATCAATGGAGGAAAAGAGATAAGAGAGAAAAAACAGTACAGAAAGAGGAGTGTGGTAGTTTAGGAATCAGCATTAAAAATGACATGGTAGAGATGGTCAGAACTCAGCAATGTGTGTGGTAACAGCTGTCTTCCCAAATGTGGGATACAAATTAGTTCAAGAATAGATACATGCATTTATTTATTCATTCATATGCATATACAATTTACAGAACATTCAACTCCTATTGTTCTGCCCCGGCTACGGACCCCAAAGAACACAGCATACACAAAGTCTGTACAAACCTTAGTTTACTAATTAAAGACTACTAATGAGCTTTCTTAGTAGTTTTTCGAACACAAATACAGTTTAAATCAGTCTTTTCTGAACAAGGGCTGCTAATTTAACTTCATTAACAGCTGACAAGAATCCAAAGAATAATAACTCAATTCTGAGGTACAGTATTTCAGATAACCATAATCTTACTGTGGTTGGCAGAATGCCCAGAAGCAATTTGCAGGAAAAATGACAAGAGAGAAACAAGAGCCGAATCAAACGTTTCTGGAATCAAGACGAGAAGGAATATGAACAAAGTTGTTTCCTGCAAATTGCATCAGTCATCATCCTTCCTTAAATAGGCTAGGAGAGTGGCCAATTAGCCCCAAGGCTTACTCTCGAGGAGACCTCCTCCTGAGGAGCCACTCCTGCCTTTTAACAGCTCTGCGCGCTCGTGCATCGAGAAGAGGCTCCTCCTCTTCTTCCTCTTCACTTATGGGACTTCTGGACATTATGAAAACCCTGGCTGAATCTCCACCTCTGACACCACATCTTCTCCAGCCTCCTCATTGTCTGACTTGAGCGCCAGCTGCACAGACTGCTGGCGCAGCACCACACCAGCCTCCTCGCTGTCGGAATCAGCTACTAACCGCACAGGCCACTGATGGGCCACAACACCTAGTGACTGTGATTGGCTTACGGTGGAAAAAAACAGCAGCAATATAATAAATAGAAAAAAATAAATATAGTGGTGTCTTGGTACTGATGAATGCCAAACAACCATATGACTTATCATGTGACCCTTTGTTTGAGCCAGGAAGGATTTCCAGTCTGTCATTTTTCCTATGTCAGTGACCTTCCCAGCATGTCCGACTTCCTATCCACTCTCTGTGGCCATTCTCTCTTCCTTTTGTAGCCAACTTCCTGGCATGGCCAACTTCCTGTCTGTTCTCCATGGCCATCCCCCTTTTCCTATAGCAGAGCATCAAACACCAAACAAACAAAGCGTAGCAGGACAACATGTTCACATGTTGGAAACTGGAAGAGCAGCCACTCAGCATGCATGTGCACGCTGGGAAGATGATCTTCTGGTTTCTGGTGCGCAAACGTCATTGGCCAGCTGGTCTTTGTGCGTGCATGCGCACCAGAAACCGGAAGTCCAGGTGCACGCGCCAGAAACCAGAAGATCATCTTCCCGGCATGCACATTCACACCGGGTGGCTGCTCTTCCAGTTTCCGGTGCTCCTGTGCATGTGAAGACCAGCTGGCCAGCGCGCTGGAACCCAGAAGAGCAATGGGCGATGGCTCATGTACCCAGAGAGATGACTCTGTGTGCCACTTCCAGCACGTGTGCCATAGGTTCGCCATCCCAGGCTAGAAGTATAGTAGCCTGGTAAATTGAATATGAGTAGCTGAAAACATCATTAACTTACAGCATTCTAGCACACCAGTGCAATGCAGTCCCTCCTAGGCAGGAATGTGGTAATATTTTCACTTTTCCTCATTTTCACTTTTACCCTTTGTGCAATTGCTTAAACCAGCTGACTGCCACCATTTCAAAGTTAAATTAATATCATTATGATTTTAAGTTAGAAAATGAATGCATCCTGCAAATGTATAATATGAATACAATATTTACTCCATTGTTTTAAACTGGAACTAGAGCTGTTGTTGGACTACAACTCCCATCATGCCCAGCTAGCATGGCCAATGGCCAACTTATACATTCAGTTCAAAATTTATGTTCTAACTCAATTTTTATGTCTTGCAGAGAAATGAAACACACACACACAGAGAGAAAAATATACCTACAGAGAATAAAACTTGTACAAATTGGAATTTGGCATCTTACTAGGTATTGTCGTCTATCAATGTTACTTCATTTCAGTATTAAAGCTTAGTTGAACCACTTATCATTGCAGTAACTGGGTTGCATGCACAAGTGAGAGAAAGAGAGGGATGGGGGGAGGGAAAAAGAGATTGCCTTCCCAAATCAAACTGCCCATCTGGTCCAATTATTAAGAGAGCTGGTTGTAGCTGTACATTCTTTGTGAAATTCCTGGGGTCATGACATGGGGACATCCTTTCTCAGTGGCAGTCCTCATTTTAAGCACCATGTTCCCTCTGGAGATACAGATGGCCTCTACTCTACTTGAATTTCAAAAACTAGAAAGCAGTACGATGTCAGTGGGCATTTTGTCCTGAGGTTAGCTTAACTGAAGAGTACCTATGTTGTGCTGATCTGTTACTGACAATTTTTTATTATTTAATCCTCTTGTTAAATATGTTGCTCGTTTTGACTATGGTATACCTTTGTCTAAAGTCTGTTTGGATTGGGACAGTGTGCAAACATTATAAATGAAAAAATATAAAACATACACTATATACCACCATATCTTTCATAAAGCCTTTTACCTATATTTTGCCCCCAATTGATGATGTTGTTCCCTTAGATCTTGGGGCAGGGTGGGGATTGAACCCCTATGGAAAGATTGTGTTTTTTATATATACAGTGTTTGCCTTCTGTTTGTGCACGATCTGTTTATTTTTATTGTTCTCACTTTTTTTAATGTGCAAGAATTGCTTGGAGTCCGTTGATCTTTAGAGTTCATTAATTAATTAATTAATTAATTAATATAACTGGTATAAATGATACCTGGAAGTTTAACCTTAAATTTATTCCACCGATCTTAATATCTTGGTTTGTGGATGAATCTCTACCTGCATATTAAAAGGAAGATTGGGCAACAGCAGATTTCCAGATAAACAATATATGTGACAGTTTCCAAAGAAGTCACCAAGCTGGAGCAAGCAGTAAAAAATAGTAGCAGTACAAAATGAAGGATTAAGAACTATGCCTTTGGTTTTTCATAAAAAGCCACTATTTTGCATATTTAGAGAGATATTTTGGAGTATATTTTGGCATACAGACATAGCTACGGATAATACTATGTGAGTGCATTGCCTCTCCCCCTCCCATATTATTCATATACATGATTAACTACAGTGATTTGATTAAAATATCTTTTTTTTTCCTGCAGAAATTACTAGTTTGGCTGATATGTTAATATATATTAACGTATCAGTGTATTCGAAAAGAATTTGCACAACTGTCAGAAAATTAAACACAATAATCATTTGTGCCAATTATTTTATTTCTTCCTGCTCTTTTCCCCTGTGCCATATGTTCCCCCAAGTGTCCTTCTTAATTGCCTTTTTCTTCATACTCAGCAAATGCAAAGTATTTTGTAGAATTCTCCTTTCAAGCCATTCCACCTGGATATGTACTTGAAAAGAGAGAAATAACATAATTTCTCTGGAGTAAGCAAAGACAAGAAACAGAAGTACTGCTAGGATTTGGATGGAAAGCAGTTCCATTCTTCTAGAAGGCACCTGGAAAGCAAAATCATGGGTGGCAGTGAAGTGCTCCAGGAAGGTGCAAAAAAACCTCTAATTGAAGCTTTCTAGTCCTGTGAAAGAGTCCTGCTGTCTTCTAAAATGGACTAAAGAGCCAATGATTCGTAGGTAACTCTTCAACCCATCCTAGCGCCTGTTTATACCTTACCATTCCTATTCCAAGTTGATTGCACTCTTTCAAGAAGACCAAATTATAGCAACAGCTTCCAAGTTTCTCGTTGTTATCTGCCAGACAGCTATTTGTGAAGCATGTAATTTCAGGTAAGCTCCTGGCTTGTCAGTCAGACTTTAAAGCAGGGATCTGACAAATTATGGACCAAATGCCAGGGATGTAGCCTACTGTTTTATCTGCCAAATTCTGAAATCCAGCTTTTCCTTGGTTGCCAAGTTCAAGAAATATACACTCGGTTACTCTGTCATCCCTTTTGGGATAAACATGGATGGAATTTAAAATGACACAAATTGAAAATATAATACAAAAATACTGAAGCATAAACGATGAGGCTTTATTTCATTTGCAGTCCAATTTCTTGTACCCACAGTGCTATGTAAACTGTAAAAAGATATATAAAACAATACAATCAGTGAACGTTGAACACTGAGCTCTGTGATAGAAGATAGAACTGTGATAGAAGTTGCATTTGTTGCCCGTTTGTTTCACTACAGAATGTGGAATTACCAGAACTTGCTTATGAACTAGTAATACTCCAGGCACAGCAGATGACAGAAATACTGGGGTTTTGGGTTTTTTTTTTTTTGGTTTTTTTTTGCATAGTTTTATTCTATCTATTATGTCCATTGAGAACTAATCTTAACACTAGGAACTTAATAAGTAGATGCCTCCTGGTGGGCCTCTTGGGTGATAAAACTTGTTTCTGGCTGTTCAGAATTTCCCAGGAAGATGTATTTCAGGAAAGCACAATTGAAACAACCAGACCTCAAATTGGTTCAGGAAAAAAGCGTGATTTCTTTTCCGGGCAAATGAAAAGAGTTGGTTCCTCATAGTGCAAAAATACTTTTGCAGCACAATTCTAGAAGAGTACAAATTCTTAACTGAAGAGTGACTTCCTGTCCCTTGATCCATAACAAGTCATGCTGACATCAAAATAGCCATGACATTTACATGAAGATATCAACAGGCAAATGCTGCCATTATGTGCAATGGTGATGCCATTATCATTAGTGTGGCATTAGTCTGATGCTGTTGTCCCTGTCTGCTGTGGGGACATCTATGTTTGCTCTGATTTGTCAAGCAGTCCCTGGTCAGAGAGAAATCGTTGAGTGAAAGGAATAAAAGTACTAGCCTTGTTCCCAAGATTTTAGGAAATTGGGATCTGTTTGCAGCTTGTTCCCCAACAAGTGAATTGTACTGTTAATTTCCTCTCGTGTTACTTAGCTGTTCATTTTATTTTCATTGAAACACCTTTCACATATGCTCTGAGCCAAGCTATTCTAATTTAGGTGTTTTGTTGTTTTTTTGGAGATATGTTGTGCTACTTCTTTTGACAGCCAGCAGGAGGTGTTAGCTCATTTACATGGGGAGGTCACACAAGCTGCTTCCTTACCAGATAGATTTTCTATGATTTGGATTTTTCATATACTAATCTAGTAAATCCAGCTCTTCCAAGCAAATCGATTTCACTTCAAAAGCTAGAAAATTATTTTATGTATATCACCTATTTCTCCTAAAAATGAAAAGGCTAATAAAGCAATATATATAAGATATGGAAAACATAAAATTCCAGGCACAATTTCCAGGTGCAGAAAATTCTAGGCTAGGAGAACTAGCCTGAAAAAATGCAAATAATTCTGGGTCTTAGAAAGAAAAACAAACAAACAATCTCTTCCCCCGAAAAAAAGATTACATGATAGGAAGTTTAGCAAGATGTTCAGCTTGTAAATAGTGTTTTTTGGAAGAGATTGATGAGACTTATTGTACCGAGATGTCTGTGTATCTTCTCTGAAAAATAAATCCTACTGTGCTTAATTGAGTTTTGCCACAGATGTGCTAACTAGAACTTTCATCAAGAACAGTAGTTAAGAATCTGAAGGGCAGATGGGATGAATAACTCCTTTTCGTTTTCTTTTACTTATTCTTTGGAAGGAAAGGCCTCCATTTCTTCCCCAAATATCAGCTTCACTGGTCTTGCCCAGCTCCAGTGAGTCCCCCCCCCTTATTTAGGATGCCTCAGAACACAATTATGATAAGCTGTCATCGATCTTTAAGCTTCCCATGCTGGCTGGGGAAATTTGGAAGTTGATCCATGCATCTTAAAGTTGCCAAAGTTGAGAAACGTTGCCCCAGCCTATCCTACAGCTATATGGATTCTAAGCTACTCCACCAAAAATCCTTTCCTTCACATTAGTTTGAACGTAAATAAAATGGAAAGTTCCTTGAGTTTATTTTCTCAAGAAACAGACAACAGTTTAACACCAATGCAGTCTTGCATGTGAGAAAAGTGCAAGATTATCTTTTGGGACAATGCAACCTCACAAACATGCTTGGCCTTGTGGGTTGTAAAATGTCCATTGACTGCAACAAAATGTTCTGGTCGGTTCACCAGAACAAAAACTCTGCAGCGCTGGCTCTAATCTCTACCATTCCAGCAATTTTTGTTTTCCTTTTCTCGGAGGTTTAAAGCACTTAGTTGCACACAATGACCACCATCATTTTCTAAGAATTCTATGGGTCATATATGGAGGAATTTTGTAAAGCGGTGTAGGAAATTAGCACCCACCTCTCTCCTACAAAAATGAAATATTTTAAGAAATATTAAAAGGGCAGAATATTTTCCCTAAAAGGGAGGCAGAAATTCAATCCTCCACCTTTGTCAATGGGCCATTAAGGCCTGAGCCAGTCTATTCTACATAACAGAGATCTATCCCGTTCAGCTCCAGGGTGATGGGATTAAGACATGGCCCTCAGGACATGATAGTATTAGCTCTCTACCCATCATATGGCACCTGGGAAGATTACATCAGCCACAAGCTCAACCAAGCCTGGGAGACAGACAGCCTACAAAGTTAGCTAAGAGCCCTGCCCCCTGGGAGTCTGACCACCAATCAGAGTGCATTTCTTACACATGAACAGGAAGCTCTAGGGTTGGGCCCAACAGAGGGCATAAAACCAAGGCACTCTCAGCATCTCTGCCCTTTTTCTGCTCAGGAACTCAAGCCATGTGATCCTGTTCATCAATAAACCTTCTTTCCAAGCAACTTCCATGATTCCAGTGTACTTTTCCCCACTTGGAACTGAACCCAGAAGGATATTTCTTCCAACAGTGGAAAAAAAGACAACCATATTAGAAGGCAGCATTTTGCTTTGCAACATGCCAGCGTCGAATTGAGTTTATTTTAATTAAAAGAATAAAGAGAAGTGAGGAAAGGGTTACCTGTCCCTGAACTAACCAATCAAAAAACTATTTAGAGATTAAATAGACTAGCCCAAGGAAGTGGAACATATATGTCAAAATCATTTATCAGTACTGGCCAGTTGGTTATTGTGAAACACTAACTTCAAGAAATAGATCCGAATATAAAATGACAAGATTTTGCCAACTGATGAAGTCCACAGAAGAGAAAGAAATGTACAATGAATACCCTAGGATTGTGATATGTGCACACTTATATGATATACATTTTTTCAGTCTTTAAAATGCCAGAAAAATGTGTTTTTCTTTTGTTCAGAAGTTAGGATTTGTTATAACCTGAAACAACGAATAGTCTCATATAAAGAGGAATGAAATAATAGACATGTTTCCTACAGGGTTGCAAAATCATAGATACAAAAATTATGTGTAAATAAAAAAAATCATAATTTTATGAAAATCTACCTATACTGTTCAAAATAGTATCTCTATATTATTTGTGAAAATGAATGAGCAGCAAATAGAAAACAGTATATTGTGTATATACAATATGACATCTAATATGATTTTTGTAGCTTTTCTAGGTTGATTAATTATTTAATAATGTGCATTGTCAATTAATTTATTTAAACTATTTATAATATAAATAGTTTATTGGGTATTTACAAAAGACAACTCTTCAATTCATATGTATGTATATGTATGTATGTATATTTAAAAAACAACCCCATAAAGACATAGCAACAACAATCCCACCTAAGTTTTAATAGGCTAAATTTGTGCAATCCAATTTCATTAGTTACTTAAAACGCCTGGCATCTTCAAATTGGGTTCTTCTAGTAGACATTTATGTATTTGCATTATAACTTCAAGGAACTCAGTGGTAGGAAAGAATGAAAGGAGCCTTGGTAGTACAAGGGCTTAAGGCACCCTGTTATTAAGCTGCTTAAGACCAGCTGCCTGCAATTACTGCAGGGTTCGAATCTCGCCAAGGCTCAAGGTTGACTCAGCCTTCCATCCTTTCTAAGGTAGGTGAAATGAGGACCCAGTTTGTGGGGGCAATAAGCTGACTTTGTATAAATATACAAAAGGATGAAGGCTATTGCTGAGCACATTGTAAGCCGCCCTGAGTCTTCGGAGAAGGGCGGCATATAAATCAAATTAAAAAAAAAAAATGGGCAGCCACTGTTGATGGTGACTGGAGAACATCTTTCGGGGTTTTTTTGTTAGTCTCATTCTAGAGTTTAGCTACAGTGGTTTTTCAAATATCTTGGAAAAAAATAGGAGCAGAGAGGAAGTGTGTGACTTGGAATATAAACAAATAAATAGCAAAGTCCGTGAATTAACAAATGAAAAAAGGGAAAGAAAAATAGATCTGTTCTCTGTGAAATTAAGAGAAAAAGAATAGATGTAATAGAGTTATAAGAAAGGAGTCTGATCTTGGGAAGTTAATGAGTTCAGGCAGAGAAATGAAGGTATAAGCTTAATGAGGAGTGTTGTATGTGCATATTAAAACAGGAAGCCACACGTTGGTGAGAGTTATGCATTATGTTTTGGTGAATGTTAATAATGAAAGAATAGAGGATAAGCTATGGAAAAAAATGTGCAACATTCTCAATTATAGTAGAACATGCAACAACTGCAAAAACTGCTAAGTGATATGATATGAATAGATGGATGGGGATGGGATGAGAGAATACATTAAAAAATGACTGACTTCAAATTGGAAAACCAAACAACAAATGAGAACAGTGACTGTAAACATTTGCTTAGGAAAAGCTCTATAGGTAGTTCTCGATTTGCAACCATTCACTTATGCCTCTTCGAAATTACAATGATGCTGGGGGAAAAAAATGACTTATGACCATTTTTTCCCACTTATGACCATTGCAGCATCTCTGTGGTTATGCGATCAACATTCAAACACTTGGAAACTGGCATGTATTTATGAGGGTTGCAGTGTTCCTAAGGTCATGTGATCACCTTTTGTGACTTTCTGAAAAGCAAAGTTAATTTGGAAGCCAGATTCACTTAATAACCATTACTAATTTAACAACTGCAGTGATTCACTTAACAACTGTGGCAGGAAAGATCGTAAAATGAGGCAGAACTCACTTGACAACTATCCTGTTTACTAACAGAAATTGTGGTCTCAATAAAGGTTAGGATTACCTGAAGTTGTTTCAAAATCATGGTTTATATATAAACACATTATGTGCTGGACTTGGTGCCAGATTCAATATAGAGTTGCAGCTGATAAATTTATATTTTTGCATAGTGGGGCTGTATTTGTGGAGAGTCCTGCACAAATTGTGACAAGAGGGTAGAAGAATGTAGTGGCTGCCATTAGCATCTGAGGGATGATAAGCAAGTCAGCAAACAAATCAGGAGACTGGAGCCCAGCCCTTTGCATTTGAATATTTTGGCTTTGGTCAGGTCAGGAGATGGAAAAACCAGAGGTCTGGCATCAGCTGAATAGCTTGTAGAGACAGCAGCATCAGGGAAGAACAGAAAGCAAGAGTGCTATTAGGGTGAACAGGAATCCCTACAAACTGGATTGAGATTGTCCAGAAGCAGTATTGGAGCCAGAGTCAGTGAGTGAATTCCCAGAAGAAAGAAGACTGGATTTCTGAAGAGCGAGAACCATGGGGCATTGAAGAAATCTTCTACTTCCTATAGTGAGATAAAGGGAGATAAGTGGGATCTTTGCCAGCTGATGGAGGATGCCAAGGCCAGGGATGCCAAGGTCAGTGAGGAGGGATAAGTTGTAAACCCACAATGATTGGGAACACTGCCCAGGAGTGGGCTGGTTAGGAGTGTCTGTGTCAAACTGGGCTGCAATGACAAACTATCAAGAGGGAGTTTGTTTACTGTGCCTGGTAAGATCTTTGGCAAAAATGAGCCTGGAAGGACACAAGAGGTGACAATAAGCGAAATTCGGAAAGTGCAGTGTGGCTTTATGCCAAGCAGGGAGTGTACAGACTGGAATCGAATGCCTGTATGCGTGTGAGAAAGAAACATTACTGCATATTTGTAAGGCAGTGTAGCATCAAGTGAATTGGTCTGAATTATGGAATATTTTTCCTGCGAATAAGGAGTTGAAGGTTGGTTGCTGAGTGTTTTAAGGGTGATATATGATGGAAATCAATCATGAGTAAGAACAAATGGAATGCTTAAGAAATGGTTCAACACTGGGCAGGAAATAAGAGGTTTTATTCATTATTGAATTCTTGGTTATTTAAAGTATTTATATCAATAGGAAATATTTGAGGTGTGTTGGCTGGAGACATGGACATGCCTTTACTTTTGTTATGGAGATGATGTCATATTGCTGGCTGCAAGCCTAATTTGCAGCATGTTAGACAGTTTGTACAACAGAATGAGGAGAATGGATCTGAAAATTAATGTATCAAGCAGCAAGGTAATTGCATTTGACAGGGAATGGGATGAATGTCTCAAAGTTATGTATACATGGTGAAAAACTGGGGCACGTTGATAAATTGGTGTCTTGATAAAATGTTTACCCAATATGAGAAAATAGTTGGAGAAATTTTAAGACACCAAGATGCTCTAGAACAGAGGATCCCAACCAGGGGTGCCTGCAACCCCCCAAGGGGAGAAGATGGAATTTCAGGGGATGTGACAAAAGTGAGTTGTGTCCATTAGTGACCAGTCACAAACCACAATTACTTTTGTATGGGTGCCAATATTAAACATTTCTCAGGAGTGTGGGATATAGAGAAGGTTGGGAACGATTCTTCTACAAACTGGTGAGGATGTATGTCATTTGTTGTAAGAATTTATTTTATTTTTCACAGTTTTGAAATATCCCTCTCTCTCAAAGACAGAGTCTTTGGAATGAATGTTTGCCAAAACAAAAACAAAAAACCCAAGAATAAGACCATGCTTCTAATCACTTTCTTATATGGAAATAAAGCTGAGTATATCAATAGGCGCATAAAAATAAATTGAATGGCTGTTTTGGAAGTCCATGCAATAAAACAAGGGAGAAGGTCATGAACGAATGGGTGCTGAAAGAACAAGAATTGGGTACAAATGAAGTACACCACATCAATCTCCTCCTACTTATGACTGTATGACTGTAACCTTGTTGCTGATATCCTTATGGTTTATATTGACTGTTTCCTAATATGATTTAATTGCTTATCTGTTCCCTATGACTATCATTAAATGTTGTACCTTATGATTCTTGATGAATATATCTTTTCTTTTATGTACAATGAGAGCATATGCACCAAGAAAATTCTTTGCATGTCCAATCACACTTGGCCAAAAGAATTCTCTTCTATTTTATTCAATGCACTTCATTGGTGAATGGTACCAATGAAGAACATTGATATGTTGAGGTCCTATAGAGAAAATGAATGAAGATTAAAAGGTCCTTGGTGCTCTCTGAGTTTGCTTGTTTTCTTGCAGATGTTTCATTACCCAAACTAGGTAACATCATCAGTGCTAGTGTGAAGACTAAATTATAGAACAAATTATGTAAAGCAAGATTGAAGGAGGCAAGAGGAAGGGGAAGATCAAGAAAAGTTGGCTAGAAGGAAATGAAGGAAATCCATAGAGGTGACAAGTTTAAGGAGCAAAAGGCAATGTGGATGGAAGCAAGGATGAGACAGGGTGACAAAATGAAGAGAGTAGGTATAGACTAGATTTAACTGTATTTTCTTTTCTTTTTCTTACTTCATGTATTTTTTTCTGGCTTACTATTTCTTACATCTTGCCTGTGCTTTGCATAATTTTGTTTATCCTTATGTAATCATATCCAATATTTTACATCATTATGTAATTCAGTATTAGAGCTGTGCAAAACCATATGGAAGAGTGAGCAGCTCTACTCAGCATTGCTGATCTTAATGTTAGTATTGCCTCCCAGGTTTCAGATAATGATGTTTATTCTAATGATAAGAAAAACAATATTTTCCTAGTTACCACAGTATCACGTTGCTGGCTTGCATTCAGTCTGTGTTCCACTATAAATCACAGCTCCTTTGCAACAGTGCTTTTCGCTAGCCAATTATCTCCCACTCTGATTTTTTAATTCTTTACTAGGTTTTTGACTGTTGAAAGTTGGTAAGACTGACTTTTGTTCACCAAAGAATTTAAGTTCCTCCTTATACCATATCATCTATAGATGCTCAATTCTCAATTCAGAGTCTGAGAACAGGATACTGTACACGACATCATCCCAGAATCAGAATTGCAGGTCACCGCTTAACTCCTCAATGAAATCTGTAAAGGGTCCTAGCTCAGTGATAAAATGCTTTCATTGCCTACATCAACTCCTTGGTTCAAGACCCCTTGCATTTCTAAGAACAGCTGAAAAAGTATATTTTAAAAACCTGGAGATCTATCATTGTCAATTTTTATCAAGGATGAACTACCATTTTAATGCAACACCCTGTATTTTTGTTTTGTGGAATAGGTCAGTACAAAATCTACATTTGATTAAAGTGAAATGTAGAATCACATTTTTATAGGGATAAAAGAGGCAATTAGGCTATTAATTAAAGCATTCCATACAATAGCTATTTAGCTTCTCCCACCTCTTTGAACAATTGATCCCACTGTTAGACTGCTGTTAATGTTGGGAAGTCTTTTCTGGCATTCAGCTGGAATCTCCCTTTCTGTAACTTAAATCTGTTTTGTTGTAGTTTAGAATGAAAAACAGGTTTTCATCATTTTCTTTCTTTTCTTATTCTGAGAGTTTTTAAAAAATGAACTACATTCACAAGCAAACAAAAAGAATATGTACAATTGTAATATTTTCAATTATATAGTATAGTATAGTATAGTATAATATAGTATAGTATAGTATAGTATAGTATAGTATAGTATAGTATAGTATAGTATAGTATAGTATAGTATAGTACAGAACAGAACAGAACAGAACAGAACAGAACAGAACAGAACAACAGAGTTGGAAGGGATCTTGGAGGTCTTCTAGTCAACCCCCTGCTTAGGCAGGAAACCCTACATCACTTCAGACAAATGGTTATCCAACATCTTCTTAAAAACTTCCAGTGTTGGAGCATTCACAACTTTTGGAGGCAACTTTTTTGCTGATTAATTGTTCTAACTGTCAGGAAATTTCTCCTTATTTCTAAGTTGCTTCTCTCTTTGATTAGTTTCTACCCATCGCTTCTTGTCCTGCCCTCAGGTGCTTTGGAGAATAGCTTGACTCCCTCTTCTTTGGGGCAGCCCCTGAGATATTGGAACACTGCTATCATGTCTCCCCAATCCTTCTTTTTATTAAACTAGACATACCCAGTTCCTGCAACTGTTCTTCATATGTTTTAGCCTCCAGTCCCCTAATCATCTTTGTTGCTCTTCTCTGCACTCTTTCTAGAGTCTCCACATCTTTTTTACATCGTGGCAACCAATACTGAATGCAGTATTCCAAGTGTGGCCTTACCTCTTTGAAGAGTGCTATGCTATCCTCCCATAACATTTTCTCAATGCTAAATATATTCGGCTTTTTTACTCTCATTGTAGACTTTGGCTTCTGGCTACTGATCATCTTCATTACCCTTCTTTGAACCTACTCCAATTTCTTTGAATTCTTCTAAAATGTGGTGCCCTGTATTAGACATAGTACTTGAGATGAAGTCTAGCTAGAATAGTATACAATGTTGGTTGATTCCTGTGATTTGAAAAATATAGTTCTGTTGATCCTACCTAAAACTGCTTTTGCCTTCTTCAAAATCACATCACTGTGTTGGATCACATTCAGTTTACAATCAGCTACTATTTAAAGTTCTTTTTTGCAAGTATTTTTTTATCAATTCATCTCCATCCTACCCTTACTCATTTAATTTCTATTTCTTACATGAAAACTTTGCCTTTGTCATACAGTTATTTTCTTCCCATTTCTCCAACATAATAAAACTGTTTTACATTTCATTTCTATCTGCTCTGGTTCAATCTATCCCACCCACAGAGTGTGATCTGAATAAAGGCAGATTGATATTGTGGAGTGGGGTAGATGAAAACATTTCAGGAAATGAAAGGGTAGGTTTAATTATGAATGAAATAATTAAAATGGATGTTAAGAAATATGAATTGGTGTCAGCTAGGTTGTTGTGGGTGTATATGAAAATAGGAATCCATATGTTAATGATAGCTACATGTAATAGTCCAGTGAATGGTGCTAATGAAAGCACCAGAGATGAGTTTTGGGGAAAAGTATGCAATATTTTGAATAAATGTAATTCAGGGGAAAATGTTTATGTTAGATGACATGAATATATGGGTGAAAATGAGACAAGAGAGTACAAAAATGTGACTGGTTACTTGAATTGAATGGCAACTGATGAGTATGTGCTTAGAAAATGATCTATTGGTTTTGAATGTGTTAATGAAGAACAGTCTGTCTATGGAGACACATTTATTTATTTTTCTCTAAAGTCTCATAACCCAAGTCATTCCCAAGACTTCAGATAAATATAAAGCAGTAAAGATCATCATACAAATACGATATAGCATAAATACCTTTAAGAGCTAATAGCAACTTCTGTTTAGTGTTATAATCCAGATGGCATATTTAAAAGGCAGGTCTTGATAACCTTACACACAACAGTCCAACATATTTCAGGAAGAAGCAAATTTCATATGAGTGGTGTCATTAAATGGGTTAGTAGATTCTCTCTGAAGATGGTCCTTAAGGTATTCTGGACCAAAGCAATGGAGGGCTTCAGAGGTCATAACCAGCACCATTAACTATACCCAGAAATATTCAGGTAGCTAATGTAGTGCTGCAACATTGGTACTATATTAGTCACTGCATTTTGTACCAGCTGAAATTTCTAAGTTACCCTCAAGGGCATATTTTAAAAAGTATTAAAAGCAACACTGTGTACAAATCTTTTAAAATTTATGTCCTGGGAGGACCCTTTTTAGTCTTAGATTGTGACACTTATGCAGACTATATTGAATTAAACTAAAAACTAAAGTCCATTATATTAAAGTAAAAAGCTAAATGTTTTCCTTGCTAGTCGTGTCTGACTCTAGGGGGCAGTGCTCATCTCTGATTCACAGCTGAAAAGTCAGCACTGTCCAAAGACTTCCATGATCATGTGGCCAGCATGACTATATGTCAAAGGCACATAGAACACTGTTACCTTCCCACTGAAGTGGTACCTATTTATTTACTTGCATTTACATGCTTTCAAATTGCTAGGTTGGCAAAAGCTGGAGCAAGTAACTGGAGCTCACTCTGTCACATGGCAATTAGGTCTCGAACTGCTGAATTGCTGACCTTCCTGTTGACAAGCCCAATATCTTAACTGCTTGGCCACTGTGCCCCTTATTAGAAGAGGCCAACTAACTGGAAGAAGCCAACTAGACTACCAAGATAGTCTTTTGTGGTTATTGTGGGTCAGATAATAGTCCTTGCTATCTGCCTCTTCATTCATTGTTACCTCTTGGGCATCAAGGAGAATTTTGTTCTATATTTCCTGTAGTGCACTGCCCATATCTTTCCTCACCTCAATTAGCCTCCTGTCTTTCATTCCAGATTTAAGTAGAGTACAGTTTAACGTCCAGCTTATCATCCCCCAAATTAATGCCATTCAACCATGTATCCAAGCTGGCCAAGAATTCTGGTAGTTGTGGTCCAAATATGTGTGGAAGGCACCAGTCTGGGAAAGCTAGTCTAAGGCATTGTTAAGTACCACTTAGCTAACGATGTTAAGAAGTGGGAATCACCTGCATTTCAGACAAGGATCTTTAATGGGAAAATATCTTGAAAACTTTTAACACCACATATATTTAAAGCAAGCCAGGTAAAGTGGAGTCTTTCTGAAATATTTCCTTCTCACAGTCCCCACCTCTGGAGTGGGCTACCTATTCTTGCCCTTGCTGAATTCCTTTTCTTCCCTGACTGTTCCCAGAGTCTCTCACACGTATTGACATAGCGAAATTCATAATGTATCAACAATATCAGCAACAAGTACCCATCTAACCTAATATTACAATTTTCAAAAAGGGCATCTTCTCTGAACAGTGTCAGGGAGTTCTGTTGATGTTTTAACTAAAGTTCACCTTTCTATAATTTCAAGAAATTGTATGCCTCCAATGTCCAATGGAATAAACATGTATCGAAGGCCTGTTTTAGCAATATATACTAGGGGTATGTATGTCTTTAAAATGGTATACAGTTTAATCCCAAACATGCATTTTTTTTCCTAAAAAAAAAGAGGTTGTCTGTGGGATTCAGAATTGCATAGTAATTAGCCTCTAACATATTACTCTAACATATTACTTCTCATGTGTATGAAATATTATTTCAAGCAAATATAGCTATTACTAGGATAACAAGCTATAAAATAGTAGTGTCACTAAGCTAGCTGTTCCATTAAATTTGCCACATCTAACTTTTTAGTTTAAGACTAAAATGTGGCTAATTTAAGCTGAATCCATTTATACTTTTGCAACTATTTGCTACCATGCTTGTAGCAATTTAACATTTCACTAGCTCCGGCAGCTCCTGTTCTTCAGCAATATAACAACCCCTCATTTGAAAAAAAAAAAAAAAAACTTCTCAAAGTTACAATGTTTCATATCTCCTTTGAGAGCCAGTTTGAGGTAATGGTGAAGGCTGGAAACCTGGAGACTATTTTTTTTTAAAAATTGATTTATATGCTGCCCTTCTCCGGAGACTCAGGGCGGCTTACAATGTGTTAAGCAATAGCCTTCATACTTTTGTATATTTATACAAAGTCATCTTATTGCCCCCACAAACTGGGTCCTCATTTTACCTACCTTAGAAAGGATGGAAGGCTGAGTCAACCTTGAGCCTGGTGAGATTCGAACTTACAGTAATTGCAGACAGCTGGTGTTCATCACAATGCTTTTAGTCTGCTGAGCCACCAGGCCCTATGGTGGCTATGGACTATGAGTTCTAACCAGTTTTATCTTAAGTGCAAAGCCAGCTGGGTAACTTTGGACCAGATACTTATTCTCAGCCCTAGGAAGGAGCAATGGCAAACCACTTCCAAAAAACCTTGCCAAGAGGTTGCAGAGACCTTGCAGGGACTTGTCCAGATAGTAGTCTCTGATTGAAATGAAAGGAGGGGGAGCAGCTCTTGACTGTTGACAAATATTGTTGCCTGTGCAATTGTTGCATTGATTTGTTAAGGCTAAGTATATAGTTTGATCATATAAGTGTGGTTATTTTAATACTTTGCATGCTCTTTTAATTATTTTTAGCTGCCCAGAGTCATGAACTTGAGATGGATTGCAATTTAAATTGAGATATATATACCCTAGATTATCCATTGTTCCTCACTTAAAAACTGTTTAACACAATCTTTCATTCTGCCCTTATTCCTTAAAAACAGGTTGTCTCAAGGGTGCTTTTTTCAAGAGTCAACTGGACTTTCTGGTTTTTCTTTGAAGACTTCAAAGGAAACTAAATGCATTCTTTTAGCAAGAATGAACAGCTGTCTGCAAGGAGCATAAATCCTTCCATTCCCCACCATCCAGTCAGAGCTGAAGAATCTTCTTGGATGAGAAGCGAAATGTCTTCGAAGAAAAACCAGTAAGTCCAGTTGCCTCTTGAAAAAAAAAGCACCTTTGGACAACCATGACCTTGATGACTGAGAATCTCCATAGACAGTTAACACAGGTTGATAACAAAGGGCTTGGATATTGGGACCATCTTACCTTGAAACCACATAGCATCCTATGCTGTATAGGCTTGGGAGCATCCTCAGACATACCATCTGATGCTTATTTTATTTGAACTCACACCCTGTGAGTGTAAGGGATCCTAGTAACAGAACCCTGTTAAAGGTCTAGATAGCAAAAGTGGAACCTGGGAACATGTATAGAGAACAAAATGAAACACAATTTAGTATGAAATTTTGTGGGAGTGCTTTAACTTCAGATAAATACCAACAAGACTGTCATGCACAGAGATGCCAAAAGATAATAATTGGGGCATCTCAAACTTATTCTGAGCTTTTCTGGCTTCGGACATTGAGAAATCTGAGAACACGGCACATTCCTCTCTACCTGTCTGCATGACTCAAGGAAAAAAAGGAGCTTGGATTCACTGCTGGGCTGCAGTAGAAAGATATTGACGGTGCTGCTGTGCAAAACAGCCTTGCAACTCTTTGTGCTCTCAACTTCTCACTCAAGATGAAAGATGGGGGAAAAAAGTTATTTTCATCAGATAAAAAGCATCGGCAAGGACTGTTGAATTGTGCAAGCTCAATGCGTTCCATAAATGTGCAGTGCCAGAAGCTTTTATTTTTCTCTTGAGGTGGCATCCCTTTTAAAAAAAAAGGCAAGAATGGCTGTCTGCACTGTAGACAGAGGAGATTTTTAATAAGGAGGGACGGAGGAGACATTGACTTGCAGATTATACTTCCAAAGAATCCTTCTAATCTAAAGCAATACTAGCACCCAAGGCATTCTCTCTCTCTCCCCCCCCCCCACTTCTCCAGGATGACTCAGCCCTGTTCCACTTCAGCTTCAATTTACCATTTTGGTAGCTTATTTACAATTTGGCAGGAAACTTTGTTTGTATTTAAGGTAAGAGTTACCAAAGAGACAGGAGAGGGCAATGTAGTAAGGTCTATCTCAAGTCTCAATAAAAAAAAAGAACCTTTTCTTTCAGTGCCTGTCCCAGGCCCGTTCCCCCCCCCCCAGCCACAAAGTAGCAAAGCAATAGCTTGAGATCTTGCCCATCCTTTAATAAGGGGATTCCTCCACAAGGCCAAATTAATAATTTATTCTTCGGCTCCAGCAGCCACTTAAAACTTGCATTGATTTCCTTGTGCGGCGTTTCCTTTCTTCCAACCCCCCTGCACCCCCCCAACCTCTCCATCTCAGCCAGATCTCTCCGATGTGGCTTCATTGCATCTAAGACTCAAGCGAGAGGCCCATCCGGACTACTCAAGGACAAGGCGATGAGTTGACCAGACGGCCGAGTCCGCCCGGACAAGCGTCCCCTCAGGTTAACCCCCTAGAAAGACGCAGGAAGGCAGGGCCCGAGACCTTGCGTTGCGCGTCTTCCTCGCCTCTTCTTCCTCCTACCCCTCCCATGCTGCGACTTGGCCGCTCTCCGGGCGGGAGAGGTGAAGCGATCCCCTCAGCCCTCCCTCTCTTTCTCTCTCTCTCCACGGCTGCGTTAACAGCTGTCGGCCACGCAGCCGCGCGCTGCCTGAAACTAACCCGCAGCGGCGACAAGGGGCTGCCTTTGCGGCGCTCGGGCTTTTGAAACGGAGACCCGGCGCGGACCCAGCCGGCCACCTGTCTGGCCTCGGAACTTACTCGGCTCCCGCTTAGCTTCGGCGGGCTGATTTTCCCCCCTCCCTTCCTCCTCCCCCCCCCAGTGGGGGCTGCATGACGGCGCACGCCGCCGCTCCCTGGACAGTTTAGCTTCGTTCCGCTCTCGCCGCCGGCGAGAACAAGGCTGCGCGGGAGCTTCGCGGCGCTGTGAATAAAAGGCGCGCTGGCTGGCTGGCCCGCGCTCTCCCCCTCGCTCCCACGCACACGGGCGCGCGATACAAAAAGCGGGGGACCCCCCCCCCCCGAGCGGCGTTGCCTTCGGACCAAAGTGAGCGGGGAAGAGAGGCAGACGAGACCCTCTCGCCTCAGCGCTCGCCCCGTCGACGGCGGCAAAGACACCCGCCCCCCCCCCTCAGCCCCGTCTATTCCCCGTCGAAGTCCCGCCTGCCTCACCACGCCGGGACGCTGCCAAGCAGCACGAGGTCCGAGAAGTAACTCCGGCAGCGCCTGGCGTTCGCCGACTGCAGGAGTTCAGAGCGGCGGTCGAAGGGAGCGAAGCCGCAGTGCTGCCGCCGGACCCCCACCAAGGGCGCCGAAGTTTTCGAGTCCGCCGACTCTCCTTTCCTTCCGAAGCGGCGGGGTGGGAAAAAAAAAAGATGGTGCCGTGACTGCTCCCCGGCCGGCCTTTTGCTCCGCTTTTCGCCCCCTTCTCTTGCCGCAACCAGCCCCTTCGAGCGGCCGAGTCCACCAGAGAAGCAGAAGCTCGCGAGTGAGGAAGGAGAGAACCATGCCGGAGAGCGGGCGCTCGCTGCGGACTCTGCCTGCCTTCCTGGCTCTGGTCTGGACAGCGGCTAGCATCAGGCACGCCGGAGGGGCCGGTTCGGAGCAGCAGATCCCCTTGTCTGTGTGAGTGTCGCAGGCTGTGTGGAAAAGTCCGCCGGCGGTTAGGATGGGTGGGGAGCGACTTTTCGTGGTTTTGGACGGGGGGCATCGCGCTAGCTTCCCACCAGCTTTTCTGCCAAGGGGGCCCTTGGTATTGGGGCGGACGAGAGAGGTAAACCCCTCATCGCAAGCTTTCCGCCGTAGGGAACTTTCGGCTGCGGCGCCGACTAGCTCCAGACGCTCTTCCATTGCGATCCCGTTTCATATCAGATGATCGGGGAATAAGTGATCTTGCAAAAGCGGATCTAGAGTCCCTGTCATATATATGTATATATCCTGTAATTTCTCCCTCTCGTGCGTTACGGATAAGTTTCTCTTGAAGTTTGGCCAAAAGAGGTCTTGCTCACGCATTGCCTGGCAGAATAGATCGACTGGGGGTGGGGGGGAGTTGTCTTCACTTCGGAATCACCCCGATGTTATTTTAAAAAGGGGAAAATCTGGGAATTGACAGTTCAGGCTCTAAAGTGTAATTTATCTGGGTCTGCCTGTATGAGCTGTTGTTTACCCGAAGTGCGTAAATTACGTTTCCCTTTTCAATATATGTCTCTGCCTGTTTTCCTCCGTAGTGTAAAACTCTGGGCCTCTGCTTTCGGTGGGGAGATCAGATCCATTGCAGCGAAATACTCAGGTTCCCAACTTCTGCAAAAGGTAAGGATCCCTCTAGCTGCAGCTCACCAAAAGATTAATTCAAATGAACTCTGGAAATGAAAGAGGATTTGGGTACTAAACAAACCAGAGGAAGAGCAGCTTTCATCTGGAGATTTTCCTCTGTTCCTTCCGATAACACCTTTTAACTGCCTGCTGTCTCTTTTCTGCTGGCGGAAACCACAATTTTCATCAGGAGGGGGGTTATTTTTAGATTTTTAGATTTAGATTACAGCCCACCCAATGACTTTCACTATCTTAGGTGAAGCTATTTAGAAATTTTGCTGGTATTCGTTTTGATTACAGATGATGAAGTTCACCTCAGTTTGTCTCTTGTTCTCATCACACACATGCAGAGTTTTTTTTGAGGAAGGAGAAAAACTGGAAATATTATGCTGCTTTGTTTAGCTGTACTTTTCTGCAACATCAACAACAAAAAAGATTGACTATTCCGTGTCATCTCTGTAATTCCCCCTCCCCCCCCAAACTATTATTCTTGCAGACATCTCAGGTCAGTGTTGGGATGTATCACATCATTACAGATAAGGAAAATGAATGTGGCTATCTCCCTGCTCAGCTGCACAGCTGGATAATAAGGTTGTAAAATAGTGCAGAACCTTCAGAAATTGGGCTAAGTCTCCAGAAGTCTGATGAGTAAGGGGGATAGAACATTATTAGACCTTTTATAAGAACCTGCATCTGAGCTCAGTTAAACAAACCTCATACTGAAACTTCATTGTTCAGTTAACATGTGTTTAAATATAACTGTGGTGAATACAAAATAAATAAGAAATCCAGGGGGTGGGTTGTGGGAGATTGTAAAAATGTTTCAGAATTGCAGTTTCGTGTGATTTGAAAAAAATAGGCTTTAGAGGCAAAGTTCAGATTCAAGACTGAAATGATTTGATCAAATTTAAAATATTTTTAAGAAAGATATTGAGCTTTAAACTAACAATAGGCCATGTGTTTTTGTTGGAAGGGTCTAACACAATTCCTATCAGCTGAGCTGAAACACTTTCTTATTCATGAGGAATTGTATGACAAGCTTTCCCCTATTGCACTGGTGAGGCAAACAACAAACTTTTATGGTTCAGTAAGTGTAGCTGATGCAGTAAACCTAATGATGATTGTGGAAACATAATAATCAAATACAGAAGCTCCTTGTTTTTGTTCTTTAGCACAAAGGTGATTTGATTAGGATAATTGGCAATACCAATTGCTGGGATTTATAAGTATCATTGAAATAATTTAAGGTACTTTTCTCAATCCCCATGAGATATTCTAGATGTTTGGGCATTTGAAATAATATCTGCTTCATAATCAGAATGTCTTCTTTGCATGCTGTGAAAGAAAACCTCTTCTAAATCAGGATAGACATGTATACTATACAATGACTAATTTCTATATCACAGCCAAGTCTGAGATTATTGAAAGATGCACCGGGTTTAAGAAAATATTGTCCCTGGGTATATCCTCAGTTAAAATTTTAATTTGGGAATTCTGCCTTGATATAAAATCTGTGTTTTATAAGGAGAATCTCTGACTGTTTAACCATTGAATGTTCATTTTCTACACATTTCATAGCAAATCAAGAATGCAAAAAAGTTATCTTTATAATAATTCTTTTCTCATTTACTTTAGAGCCTCCTGAAATGTGGAATATTTGTAGCAGTCAGATGCCTTTCTTTTGGTTGACGTATTGCAGTGTTGTAATTAGAAACTATTACCATGATTATTTTACATTTTCTTTATCATTTAGTTTCACTGGCTAGACAGTCTTTCAGCAGCTCAACAGTACTGTATTTAATTCCCATCTGGAGATTTTTGTTTTTGATCTTGATACACTACAACTAAATGAAACAGGAAATATAAATGCTGAGGTTATTTGTATTCAAGGTTGTATAGCTGATGGTATATTTATGGTGTCCTTGTCTTTGGTTCTGTACTTTTAGATATTTAATTTTATTTTATTTTAATGTCAGCTTTTCTGCATTCAATCTATACATTTTTGTAACTGCAGAACTAAGGTAACTGATCTCTGTTACACATAGTTTTTATCATCATCACGCTTTAAACATTGCTATATAAAATATGTGCATTGTCTTTTTGTATGTATCAGAATTGGAGCTTTTAAACCATAAATATTCACTGGAACAGCAGTGATCAAAACTATTATTGCAATGTCACAATTGCACAATCTGAAATGTGAAACCCCCCCCAATGCTATTCTGGTGGCTAGGAATACATCTGGTTTTATACTGTTGTGCATTAACACAAGTGTTACTTTATCTCTCTCCCTTTATAAAATAAGAATAATGAAAATACTGAAATTCCAGATATCACATTCAAGGGGTCTTAAAATCAAGTAAGGAATTAAAGTGATACCTTGGGCCATGCAAGTTGATTTTCAAGGTAACTAAGTGGTTCATAAGCATATATTGTAATTTGTATTTGTGCTTTTTTTCATAAAAGGCAGAAAGTGGCCTTTGGAAATAAAAATTTAAATTTGGTCTGATGTCACTCTGAGGTATATTATTTTATACTTTGGTTTTAGTGGATAGCTTGCATTTCCTATAGAGCCACGGTGTAATATTATATTTTAGAAGCTAAAATTATTGGAAGATAATATGGATAGCGATATGTGAGACACAGCACTACACTGCAGCACTGTAGCCATCCAATCTAGAAGCAAGGCAGAGAATACTTGAGAGGACACTTTTTCTATTTCTCATTAATTGTTCTGGAGTAACAAGCAAAATATTTTTGGACATCATCATCATCATCATCATCATCATCATCATCATCATCTCTATTTTGAATCTACTTATTTGAAAATAAGATTTCCTTATTTTAGCAGATTTTATTTTGTTGTTAGCATACTGAAGTTCAAAACCTGAATGATACAAAGAAAAGATTAAGTCCTCAAAGCACTCTTATCAATGCTTCACGCCCCATTTACATCGTCTTCTATTAATGGGCTACTTTATGATCAGGATTGTCTCAATCTGTATAGGCTGCATTCTCAGCTACCCTAAATATTTTCTTATTTCAATCCTTCTGTTTCCTCTACACTCATGCAAAGGACCATTATCCTTTGACAGTAGTGTCTTTTGATTAAATCCAAAAGTATTCCTAATAGTTCCTCAGTTCAATAAGGAGAGTTCAAGACAGATTCCTTTTCAGCCAATGCATTTTCATGCTTTAAAAAAGAAATTTCTTCAAGTAAGTTTGGTGAAATGGCTAGTTTTCCAGTTTCAATTTCAATTGTCATCTAGATTTGGCACCATAAAATAAATTGTCTACCTGCTTAGTTGAGTGAGGCATCATCTTGAACTTGCCAAAAACTGCAGTTAGGTTCAAATTAAGTATGGAGCTGTTTTATTTACAGTCAGGTTTAGATGAGCAGATTTTAAGCATTCATGATTTTATGTATTTTTTGAAAATGTATTTCTTTCAGACTAACATACCTTAAAATGCTGTATTTCCCAAGTATGAAGCATAATTCACCATGCATAATAACCTTTCAGTTATACAGGTGCATTCTCATTCTTTTCGGTTATATGGGTGAACTTCTCAGAGAATTAGCTCTTTGTGGATATTGAAGATTTGAATGACAATAAGGTTGCATTACAATACTTCATTCTAATAGATAGTGCTTTCTGCATTAAAGGAAGGATTTAAAGATATGGGAGGTTGCTATTTTGCCTGCTGTCAGATGGGTCTGAATATTAACTATTATCTGTGATCTAGAGGTTTATGAGCATTTCAGTTACAGTTTATCATGAATTGCTTTTCTGGCAAACAGTTGTCTGTTTGAGCAATAGCAATAAAATGCAAGAAGAGATTGTTTACATTTTCTTAAGTTTAAAAATTATATATAAAGAATGGTAGTTCAGGTGTATTTCACATATTTCTTTAGCCATGCCCTGTTTTCTCACATCTCATTTGTACACTTTCTAACATATATACATAATGATACTCTTGATAGCGTAGAATCCTCCACCTTTATTTATTTATTTTCCTAGGTATGGAATGGGCTCATTGCATTCATACCTTAAATGAAATCAATTATTTCTGAAAAGCTATTCAAGAATTCTGCCATCGTCCTACCATGGGCCAATGCAGCACACATTAATCACCTACATCAGGCAGTTGTCTTTGCGCATGAAGAGGGGCTTTTTGGGAGGGGGGGGGTCTTTTCCTGCCTGCTATGGAGGGTGTTGCCTAAGCTTAGGTCTGCACTGCAGGTGTCTGCCTGGTGCAGGCACTGCTGTACGCTGCTGATAAGGCTGCTTTCAAGACAGCATCAACAAAATTAAACCCAGTAGTATAGGCTTTCTGGAGTTAACGGGACTGCCCCTGGGGAAGCATATGACAAAATACATCATGTTTTCAAGTTAGATGTCTTTAAAAAAACATTTTTAGTGTCCTTAAAAGGAAAGACTTTTGCAGGTATAGGAAGTGATTCAATTGGCTTTCTCTTGTTATTTCGCATCATGGGAGAACTATTAGAAGAATTGGGCAAAAGTTTCATCAAGTTTAAGTATTAAAAACAAAAAGAACATCTTCCTTGTTGAATTCACCAACTGAAATAGCAAAGATAAAAGTTACTAAAGTTCTGTTGACATACTGATTGCGTTCATACAATGTGCCTCACCATGTCCTGTAAAGATGTTGGTGATATATTTGAATAACATGCAACTCTAGCTAGTTTTAAGCTCATCTGAATATATTTGCATCTTAGTATGTTATGTGAACTTAACTTGGTTAATTAATCATTCAGTTCATTGCGTTAACTTAGAAGATGTGTTAAATGTATTGAAAGATCATAGTCATATTTGATAAGTTGATGAGATGGGTTTCTTCTTCCCTTCTTCAAAGATACATATTGGATATGTAAATGCATATAATTGCTGAGATTATATAGATTTAGTGTTATGTATATTAGATAAAGTAAGTGCCTACATGAGTATGGTCCAATGTTAAGCAGCTCTTATAGATTGGAATGCAGGTAAAATATTGATTATAAGTTAAAACAGAAATAGTGTAGGAGAGCTGGTAGTAAAAACAAAGAAGATTTGCCGTAAAACGTAACTGCTTCTTCCCATTTCATTGATCATAGATTATGAAAGTTGTGCAAAACTTCAGAAGAAGTCTGCTGAGAAAAGTAACAATGTGAATTAAGGAAGCAGCAAAATTTATGCTTAATGAATTAACATGCAATCTTCACTGGCATGCATAGATTTATGTCAAAGTCATTACAGACAGCTTCCAAGATTTTTTTGTAACAGAGGAAGCATTAACAATAGAGAAATAAAATAAGGGTAAGTGAAATAATAGTCTTTTGTTGAGTGGGGGGAAGTTCAATAGCTGATTAGAAGGAAGATTAGCAGCTTTATGGCAAAGCTGGACAGAAAACAAGAAATAGCTAAAGAGAAGCTTATCCAAGAATAATTTAGTTCTGTGTTGCATTCTCCACTCCCTGTAAAGTTTTTTGAAAGGATTTATTGAAGAGCTGCTATTAATTTTTATTTAGTTACTCTTTTCCTTCAATAGTTTAGGCTTATGACTTCATTGTATTTCCGATGAAGCTCCTGATGTTGCTAATGGAGTTGTCCAAATGTATATTTTATGTCTGAAAATGTGTGGTTTCACTAGATCCAGTGTTTGGAATGTTGCCATTGATGGGGAGGCTTCATCAGATTCTACATGCTTAATAGGAAGTTTTATTTATTTATATGATTTATTTATTGACACATTTTATGGATGCAAAGTAAACTAACAAATTGTGAAATTGCATAGTAAATATGACATAATGCATTTGACAACTTAGTTCTATTCTAAACTTGGTACCCCTAACATAAAACATACAATAGATATGGCTTTAAACACACGATTCTGGGTAGGATTCCATCTGTGTCTAGCTCTTAGATAATTTGATTTATTTTTCCTTCATTCTCCATGCAGATGTTTAGTTAGGACAGTGAAGACACTGTATGTAGCAAAGAAAGGGATACATTTTAGGATGTCATTTTTATGTGAAGGTGAGGATGCAGTTGCTTATTCAGTGAGTTACTTTTAATTGAATGACCAACATTCTTGAGCCATGGTGGTGCAGTGGTTAGAATGGAGTATTGCAGGCTAATTCTGCTGACTGCCAGTAGTTCGATTCTGACCGGCTCAAGGTTGACTCAGACTTCCATCCTTTCGAGATCGGTAAAATGAGGACCCATATTGTTGGGGGCAATATGCTTACTCTGTAAACTGAGAGAGGGCTGTGAAGCACAGTGAAATGGTATGTAAGTCTAAGTACTATTGCTATTCTTCAGTATTTGTTACCTTCTATTCTTCAATATTTTGTGTTCTTCTCTGTAAACCAAGAAGAGTTGATAAATGGGAGTATGATTTCTGCTATTCACCATTCCATCCATTCTGCTATGGAATTGAATGCCAAATAGTGACCTGGAAAGAGGGACTGGAATACATGTCTCAATGCATTCCAGCTAAAGAAAACTGACTATTTGCTTCAAATGCCTAAAGTAATAGATCCATATCTCCTTTTTAACTATCCGTGTTTCAGGTCAATTAATATTCAGTTACTGCTGTATCTGGTTAGTGCTGTACATCTTATCTTCAGTTTTAAAACACATAATGGGTAAGTTAAATTCTGAAAAGAAATCATTTTATATTGATCCAGAAAAATGTACTCCAATCATCTTGACATTAATTGCTTGTCTTTCCCCTTTTCTTTGCTTACTTGGTTTAAAAAAGGAGAAAAAACTCCGCAGAACATCATTATTGTAAGAAGGGTCAGAAAATTATGAGAGTTCTTTCAAATTAAAGGAAGTCATGAATGACATTCCCATCTTGTGTAAGTTTCATTTTGTAATGATAATTGTTTCACAGTTTTAGGCCTCCAATGTAACAGCTTTCAAGACAAAATGAACAGTTACAGAAAAAACATTTTTATTTTAAAAATATTAATTATAATTAATGTACATAATATGAATATTATTATTAGTGTTTAAACTTCAGTCTATACACAGTTTTCATTCACATATGAAGCTGTTACAGGATAAAATATGTAAGGATATCAAATTGCTTTCTAATAGCAGATTTGAAAATGTTTACTTTTTTCTAAATGTACAAGGACACTGACGAAGTTATCCAGTTGGGCAATGAAATATCTGCAAGCAAACAACCAACCTCAGAGAGAACCAAGGACTCCACAGTTCAATCCTGAGCTACAAATATTGTATTGGAACAGTTTTAGAAGTTCGTCCCTTTAAATCTTTGCACATATTTAGGCAATTTGAGCTAGAGTCTAGAGAACTATTTTAGGCTCACCCAACGGCTCAGAGGGTGAGTTTGACTTTCCTTCTCCTTGGAACAACAGGTCCCCTGTGTCATGGCATTAACTAGTTTTGAAACCTATCCCAGTTTCTTGAAATATTTGTTGTGTGAAATAAAGAGCTGTGCTACCTGAAATTTATTTTTGAGCACTGTGACCTGAAATACCAAATTGTAATGTATCCTCCTTTTCTGGTCCTTTGCATTTATTATTGCAGGAAAAAAATATGCTTGGGATGTAAGGTAGGTAAAATATCTTGGTACCTTTTCATTGGTAGCTCTAGCAACTCTCCCATCTGAAATTCTGCATATTAAATACTACAATGTAGCACTGATTCACCATTTACTAATCAAAGCAAATCTACCATCCTTAAGGTCATAATACAGGTGTTCCAGGAGTGCTTCTGTCCACAATTAATAATTTGTGTGCTTCAGTCTATGCTGAGTGGAATCTTTTTGCTTTGTGTCTTGATGAATAAATTCCAAAAATCAAAAGCTTTTTTAAAGGGTGTGTTTGTGTGTGTATATATATATGTAGAGAGAGAATAACTATTAATATTAGCACCTTGATGTGTAGTAGTTAAGGTGGTGGCCTAGAATTTTAGTCCTACCTTTAGGCATGAAAGCCAGCTGAGTGACCTTGAGCCAGTCACTTTCTGACAGCCTGACCCACCTCACAGGGTTGTTCTGAGGAAAACAGGAGGATAAAGGAGTATTAGGTATGTTGGCTGCCTTGAGTTATTTCTAAAAGTAATACAGGTGGGATAAAAATATAATACATAAGTAAAATAAATATTAAGCATGTTTTTTTTCAAACTTAAAGAGTGACTTTCTTACTCCCTATTCTTATTTTTATGGAATACACATCATTAATGAGGGATGTGTAGGCCTTTTTTAACCAAATATATTTAAATCTTACCTTTCTTCCATCATGGAGGAACATGGTATAAAATGAATAGCTAACTGACCTTATGCCTTGGAATTTAAAACATCTGAAGAATTTGGCTAGCTTTATAATCAAACCAAACCAAATCATAGTTTGATTGCTGTTAGTTTAATTTGTGTGACTTGTAAATCATAGTTGATATGAACCCAGGAAGTTGTGAACTATTCAATAATTTATGGTTAAACAAAATATAGCTTTGTGTGATGTGTGTACATATCTTTAATTTCCACAGTGCTATGGTTATAGATATTCATGTCCAAGATTAAGTTAGATAGTATTATAAATCAATAGATTTGAGCTCATGATCAATTTAAACTGCAATGATATCAGTGAGTGGCCTAGTCATACAGCTAAGTTAAATCTACATAAAATGAAAGAGAGAACTCCACCATGAAACTCAGGAATAGTATATAAGAAAAGCTGGTAATTTATTTGCTATAAACAAAAGATGACACAAATTCATGACCATACTATACCTTGCTGTGCCTGTATGGTCAAAACTAATCAGTGAGGTTCCTGGATAGGTAGGAATTTAAATCAGTGGTGGGTTGCTCCCAGTTCGGTCTGGTTCTTGCGAACCAGTAGTAATGGAGGCAGGAGGCTCCGCCCACCTGCCCAGATGTCATCATGAATGATCTGCGTGCACTCCCGTTGCAAACCGGTAGCGGAGGTAAGTGGAACCCACCCCTGATTTCAATGTGTGTTCCAAATCCAATACAGGTAGTCCTCGCTTACCAATTGGCGTTAATCATTTAATTTTATGATGTTAAAAATAGCTTTGCAACCAATCTTTGAATTTATGACCATTGCAGTTTCCCAAAGTCATGTGATCACCATTCAAGCGCCTTGCAACTATCTTGTGAGAAGCAGAGATAATGGAGAACACAGAAGTAAAACTGCAAATTGTAGTCACATGATGTCTTGCTTAATGACCAAATAGGAAATGACATACGTTTGTGATCATGTGACTGTGGCACTAAGTAACAGAGTTGCTGATCCCAGTTGTGGGCACTAAGAAAGAAATACCTGCATTTGTAAAATAAGCCGTATCGCTGATTGGGGGAAGGGTAGTGTCCATGTATGGCCCTAGAACAATGAAAAGAGCATCCCACATTCCCAACAGAAGCACTACCCTTTTTGTCCATGTGTCATTTTGATGAAAGCAAGACCGTTATGCAGATGCCCATGGTTAGCTGCATGCACCTTTACTGTCTTCCTACAAAGCGTTTGGAAAAAGAATGGAAGGATTTAACAATTACCATACAGTCTGTATCAGCAATCATTTGCTGTGTGTACCACACATTTACATATATTTTCTTCATCAACTAGAAACTTATTTCAGCACAGGTGAATGAGTGAAAAAAATAAATAGATCTCACTTATTTCATTTATCTGCGAGTATCTTTTTTCATAGTGTTTCTTAATAAGTCTGATAATCAACCATGTATTCTGTTTGTCTCAGTGGAAAACAATATATTTAGATTTTGCTTTTTTTAAACTGGAAGAAAAAAGGTAATTTCAATCCATTTAGTACTTGTTCACCTAATCACAGTCTCAATTACTATTTCACAGCATTTTGCATGTATGGGATGATACCATTATTTTCATGATTAACAATGGAAGTGCTCTGCAGTGGAAATATACTTTCAGATTTATTTATAGTACATTTGCAGGACCTTATGCTTCCAATAATGCCTTTTAACATGTAGCTTTTAAATGGAAGGAAAAAGGAAAATGAAAAACATTTATGGGTGGCAGTTGTTTATCTTATTTTCTTTTAGGATTCATCTACAACTGCTTTGGTCAATTTGCATTATTTAGGGAAGAAGATAAACTTTCAAATCCCAAAGGTGCTTTTTCGAAAGACAACTAGACTTTGTTTTTTTCCTTGAAGATATTTTGCTTTCCATCCAAGAAGGTTCTTCAGTTCTGACTGAATGGTGGAGGATGGAAGGATTTATATTTGTTGCAGTCACCTGATCGTTAGCATTCATTCTGAGAGTTGTTGAGGCCAGGAGGTTTATCTGTGCCCTCAGGGTCACCTTAATAGTGCATTTGAGTGTAGAACCTTCTTTGGAGCTACTGAAAGGGCTGTGTTCTAAATAGGAGACAGGTGTTGTCATATCCCTCCTACTCTGTTAAGAGAAGGCTGTTCAATCTTAATGTAGGTGGCCCCTTTGACCCCTCTTTCAAACAAGTGGTCCTTTCTGTCCAGAATGTGGAATCTGCTGTCTTCAAAAGAGATCCTGCTGTCTTCAAAAAAGTGACCTTTGTCTTTCAAATGCAGATTGATTGCTGAATCTTGTCCTGATGGGTTTGTTCTCCTATGTTGTGCCATGTGTTTGTGTAGTGGTTATTTTGTTTCTCCAATGTACAGATTTGTACATGCCTCACTGCATTGTACTGCATATATCACAGTACAATGCTCAGTTTGTGTCTAGCTGTTTTATCTTCAGATACTCAATACCAGATATCAGATACTTTAAACCCCAAAATATTGTACACTAAGGCAGAAGCTTGTTCATCCCAAGGATAAAATACCTATGATAGGCTAGAACTTTGATTTTCTCACTTCTGCAGCTTTCTCTTTGTTATTTAGGCACCTTAAAAAGAAGAAAAAGTTGCTATAATCTGGTTTGGACATATGTTTTCCCCTCTTATTCCAACTATTGTTTTATATATATCTATTTACTATCAGTTTCCATTTTTATTTTAAAAATATAATTTTAAAATTATAGATTTTAGATTACCATAATTTTCTGATTTCCAGAGTTGCCTTGATAATATTGTAGGAAGAGAGAGAGAGAGAGAGATAGGAGAAGATTGTATCTTACTAAAATGTTTTGCATATTCATCTCTTCCTCATACATGTATATACCTCTTTTTCATACAAATGAGAAATTTTGGGATCAACATGGCCATTATTATACATTCAGCACCTTTAAGGTACATGGACACAGAGAAAAAGAGAAAGACACACAAGCAAAGCTTGCAATCTTAAGAGGAAACATGTATGTATGGGAAAGGCATTGTTTATTACTGGATATGTTGTAGGATTGAAACGAACAGAAGGGATTGGCTGCAGGCATATGTCTAACCTTCAAACAACATTGTTATGGCATGTGATGAAATTATTGTGATTGATTATGGTCAATCACACACAGCTGAACGGGACTTCATAGGTAATTTATACAAGTGTTTTGCCAATGCAGGAAATAATAATTAATAATTATTAATAATAAACAAAAGAAGAAAAATGGCATTGGAAGACTATCTGAAGGACAAGTAGAAAAGATGCATCCGAGCTAGCATATCATGAAAACTTAGTGAATACCACAAAGACAAATCTGGTCTATAGAAAAGACCAAATGAAGAATAGAAAATAGACATGGTAAAAGCAAAATATTACATGGCCAGTACATAAGGAAATTAGCAGGCAATGTAAATAACAAAACCTGCCAATGGCAAAGAGCAGGAAAGTTGAAGAAAGCGGCAGAGGGGCTGATTCTTTCTGTACAAGACCAAGCCTTAAGAAGAAATGCATATAAAGCCAGAATTGAGAAGACAGCAACAGAGAGCAAATGCCACCTCTGCAAAGAAGCTGAAGAAACTGGATCTCCTAATTAGTTGCTGCAAGAAGATTGCACAGACTTAACTACAAACAATGGCATGACAAAGTAGTAGCAAGAATATCTGCAAAAAATACCATTTGACTACAAGCAAGAACTGGTGGGACCACAAAGTAGACAAAATAGTAGACAAAAGAAACAAGTGCTTTGGGACTTTAGATAAGACCTAATAATAGTAGATAAGGAAGTGAAAGTCTGAATGGTAAAGTACTTGGAGACAGCAGAATAGAAGAGAAAGAACTGCAGAAAATCACAAAATACAGAGACCTGCAGGTAGAAGTAGAATGACTGTGGCAAGTGAAAGCAAAGATAGTACCAATAGTAATAGGTGCCTTGGGTGGAATCCCAAAGCGTCTGGAACACCATTTAAGCACCATCTGCATTGACAAAATCAGTCAAGTGTAAAAAGACAGCTTACTTTGGAACATCTTACAACCTGCAACAATTCCTTTAATGTTATTAAAAAACAACATCTGCCTAATCTAGATCCTTGGGAAGGATTTGATAGGTGGACAGAGCACCTAAATCCAGCCTAAATATTTGGCTGACTATAATAATACATTACATTTAGCTGTTGCCCAGCTCTTAACAACTCAGTCAGCTACTGCAATATCCCTAGTAGATGTACATTCAGCCTGTTTTCACAAATACCTAATGGAAGGAATGTCAATTTTTTTATTAGACTGAGTTGAATTGTTCATAGTACTAACTGTGTGAAAATGAATCCTCTAAAATTTCTTCTCAATGTCAGCCCCTTAACCATCTTCAGGAGCAATATTTGTCACTTTCTTTTCTTTGTTAATATTCTTCATGAAACCCGGTATCCAAAGCTGGACATACTACTTCAGTAAAAAAAATAAAAGACATAGACCATTATTATTTTTTTATTCATGTTCTTGTCTTAAATTGTCTGGAAATGACCACTTATTAGTCAAGGTGTCACCCATTCTACATGTGTGCATTTTTTAAAATGTAGAACTTTATGGAAAATTAATAGTTTTAACTTGTTAGGTTCACCTTGAGATTTGTTAATTTTTTGTAAGTTATCCACCTTTTGGTGTCCACTACAAATTTAATGAACATCTGATGTTCTGTTATATATTGGCCATTAATATAGATGTTGAGCAACTCAAATGGAGGTTATGCCAAATATGTCTATTTTCTATAGGCATTTAATGCTCTGTATGCATGTGCCTTCAAGTCATTGTTGACTCTTGATGACTGCTTGGACGAGTCCCTGCACTTTTCTTGGGAAGAGTTTCAGAAGTATTTTGCCATTGTCTTCTTCCTAGCGCATAGCGAGAATGACTCATCCAAAGATAGTTGGTTTTGTGCCTAAGGCAGGGCTAGAACTCACAGTGTCTTGATTTCTAGCCGTGTTTTAACCACCACACCAAACTGGATCTAATACTCTGGATCCAGTTAATCAAGTATGTCTGGTATGTCTAGTCTGATGAAAAGAAGGACTAGGGTAGACATGATAGCAGTGTTCCAATATCTCAGGGTCTGCCACAAAGAAGAGGGAGTTAAGCTATTCTCCAAAGCACCTGAGGGCAGGACAAGAAGCAATGGGTGGAAACTAATCAAAGAGAGAAGCAACTTAGAGCTAAGGATAAATTTCCTGACAGTTAGAACAATTAATAAGTGGAACAACTTGCCTCCAGAAGTTGTGAATGCTCCAACACTGGAAGTTTTTAAGAAGATGTTGGAAAACCATTTGTCTGAAGTGTTGTAAGGTTTCCTGCCTAAGCAGGAGGTTGGACTAGAAGACCTTCAAGGTCCCTTCCAACTCTGTTATTCTAAAGTTCTAAAGTTCAAAGCTTAACAGCACCATCATATCCAGTTCATATTCTATCATGTTGTCTAGATGATTTTGCTGGAGGATCTTCCTAGCATTGTTTTCATTAGTTAAGATAATAAATCTGTTTAGATTATCAAAAAGTTGATAGAGATAGAAATGTTGATCTCTTCTGCCTTTTCTACCTGCTTTATTCACCACTGGTTGGGCTTTACTGAAGATGGTCTCCAGGGCAGCTGCTGCATATCTAGGTTCAATAAAGCATTTCATCTGTTCAGCCATAGGTATCATTTGCAGCCAGAGAAGAAAAGGGAATAGGATTAAGACATAGTTTCTGGGGACCAGAAAAAATTAAAAAGCTGCTTGTCAGCAGCCCAAGTTAGGGAAGGAGGGAGAGAAACAGAGAAGTGAAGAGTGAGGATGAATGCCTGAGTTGCCATAGTTACTTAATTATTGTTGGGTAGCATCTTTTGGACGTTCTCCATGAAAAAATTCTCCTTCAGCTAAGAGGTCTTCCATTATCTGCCTACTTATGCAAAGACAACTTACCATTAGATAGAAACAATAAAATAGTAAAAAAAAAAAGAAGAAGTGTCAATAGAGTACAAATTCGCCTCAACCCTGTTAACTTTTCATAAGGCTCTAAAAACCTGTATGTTCCTGTGCCTGGGGTGCTAAATATGTTAAAGGCCCATTTCCTACCTGGCTCGCTGGCCAAGTATCTTCTTCCCAGTATATTTAATCTAAATGTTTCTATTGTTTAATTTTTTTAAAAGTATTTTTAATTGTAAATTGGTTTTAATTTTAAGCAGCTGGAATCATTGACTGAGATGGGTGGCTATAGAAAATGAATAAATGAAGTAAGTAAATAAGTAAGTAAGTAAGTAAGTAAGTAGGTAAGTAAGTAAGCAAGCAAGCAAGCAACTGCCACTGTGACCCAGTTACTTGGCTAAGTAGTAGGTTTTGCTGCTGGAATTAAGCCAATGTTGATGCCAGCTTGCCTTCCAGAGAGGATACTTCAGGAACAACATGCTAGAGCTGTTTATTTTTCTTAATTATTCTGAGAAAACTGAATTATGATAGGGATATAATTTTACAAACTAGTACTATGCCATAGCTTTTTAAATTTTGATCTACTGCTTTTTAAGTAGTGCATTCAGGGTAACTGAATGAGTAAATTTACTGCTAAAATGATTTCATCATTGAATATTTATTGGGAATTCTGGAAACCATAGTCGTAACAGATCTGGAAGGCATCCAACTGTTTGAAGTTGCCATAGAAGAGAAAACATAAGAATCTTACTGGGTCAAGCTGAGAATTCAACATTCTGCATCTCATAGTGGCAAATGTTGGATCTGAAGCCTGTACAGCAGAATAATAGATAGCTTCTTTTGCAGTCCCTTCCCAGCAACCTGTACAGAAGAAATGCTGATGATTATTCAGGAAGCAGAAAACATCCCTCAATATTACTAGCTGTAAAGAAGGTGATCTTTCACGCTATGTCCAGTCCTCTTTTAAACCATCCAAACTGGCTACTGTACTTGTGTACAAAATTTAATTATGTACTGTAAGAAGTATTTCATTCTCTTAGTCCTAAATCTCAGTGTATTTAGTTTAAGTTGGCGGTCTCAAGATTAATATTGTGAACATGGGGGAGGGGGGAGCTTTTCCCCACATTGCCTATATAATCCTCTGCTATGTCTATCTTTACCCTCCTTATTTCCAAACTAAAGTGACCCAGTTGCATGTCTTTCTCTTAAAAAGGGAGCTGTTCCACTTCACCAATCATTTTGGTTGCCTATTTTTGCACTTTCGTGCCTGTGTAATATTTGTTTTCAGTGCAGTTGCCAGAACTGTACACAATATTCCCAGTTGTGGTATCATAGTAGATTATGTAAGGCAACTTTTGTATCAATAGTTCTTTTTTGAGTTCTCTTCCTAATGAATTTCATATGTGGAATATGCCATTTGATTTGAAAGTCTGAGAGGTTTGCATAAAGTTTGCGAATTTGATGAGTTCCCCATCTATCCCCTCATCCAAATCATTGATGAAGATGTTGAAGAGTACTGGGCCTAAAACAGAGCCTTGGACTACCTCACTGCATACTTCCCTCCATGTAGATGCAGTTCCATTGAGGCCTACATGTTGAGTGCAGTTGGTTCTTTTTTGAGTTCTCTTCCTAATGATTTCATATGTGGAATATGCCATTTGATTTGAAAGTCTGAGAGGTTTGCATAAAATTATTTGAATGGTTAAACTTTTAACGAGTCACAGATAATAAAGAGGGCTGTTAAGAAAGGACTGCTTTTGCCTATGTAAGATGAACATAGTTATAATTTGTAGTCAGGATCTTGCCTTTGGGAAGTGAAGATGATTATGTAGCAAATAAACCCCAGTGTACTGGTCAAATTGATTCCATTCTTACTTGGAACACCTTTTTGGTAACAGACAAACAGGAATCATAAATCCTTTTGATTCCCATAACCTCTTGATGGAACTATAAAAATAAAAGCTTCAGAGATTTACTTAAAAATAATGGCTAGAAATAATGGCTGGTACATTCTCTTCTCTCTTTTCTGTTAAAATCTATATACTTTATTATTAATGGTGCTACAAACTCCCTGATGCTGATGTAGATATGCTGATTAGAATCAGTGATTGAAAACCACAATCACTAACTCTGGTAGATGTATCTTGTTTTGCCTGAATATTTTTCCAACTTCTTGAAGCATTTTTAATAATTTGTTTTGGTTAGATATATGATAACACATGCACATACGCTACATGAAAATATTCTGGTTTGTATCTGGAATAAATGGGCTTATTGGATTAAACTGAAATTTTATTATTAATAAATTCCTACTCATAAAACATACATTTTTATTTTCAAGAAATTCTATACAAAATTATCTGAGGAACAACACCAAATTTCATTGAAAATTTTGCTTTCAGATAAGTTTGATACCATGTTTCCCCGAAAATAAGACCCTGTCTTATATTTTTTTGAACCCCGAAATAAGTGCTTGGCCTTATTTTTGGGGATGTCTTATTATTTTGGGGTGCGTGGAGCAAGACCGGGCTCCTGTTGCTGTTTTACCTGATTTCCAGCTCTGTCTTCCCTAACCAGAGGAAATGGCAGGGACCGGCTGCGCATGTGTTTTAATTTTTTTGGGAAGGGCTTATTTTTTGAGGGGGCTTATTTTAGCACTCAAAAGCCTGATTGGGCTTATTATCAGGAGATGTCTTATTTTAGGGGAAACAGGATATCTATTCTAGCCCTATGTCTTAACAATTTTCCCATTTTCTTTACTGATTGTAAATTTCAACATAGAGATGAACTAATAGCTTGAAATTATTTCTTCATACCGGTATATAGGGTGCTGATAATTTATCTTTAAACAAATAGATTAGCTAGAGATAGCCAGCCAGTTAAGTTTTGCAAAATAACAGCAACAACAACAGGAGCAGCTTCCATCCTAGGATGGTATGTGTAACACTGTCAAACATCCAGATCTGCCTATCCCAGGTCCTTGGTAAGGATTCGATAGGTAGACAAAAATGCCAAAGCAATCTGAACATCTGGCTGACTTGGTGATGATCAATCATCATCATCATGATCATCATCATCATCATAGTTTGAGCCTATGATTATTTCTAGACTAAATCCAGCACTCTAATATGCTACCATTTATTTTTGTCTCCTTGGAAATTTTGAGTTTCAAAGTGAATTTTTTTATTTAAATAAAAGAGAAAGCAATTTCAGCATGCTGGCAAATGTGAAAAAGCATGCACATAGAAACTTATATAGTGGTACTTTTTTTGCAGTTTTGTTCCTCCTCCATTTTGATTTGTCAACTTTTGCCATACGCTAAATAAATAAATAAATAAATACATTGTTGCTTTTTACTTTTTTTCTGGCCAAACTTTGGTACAAGATTCTAAAATTACATTGTGTCCTTGAGTTTTGCTATTTCTTACAATAAAGGAAAACATTTACTCATGTTTTCATTTTTTCCTAACATTTTTGAATATTTCTTTTGGAGATGTGTTGGTATTATTGCCAATTTTAAATATCAGTCTCATTTAAATTAATTATAGCCAGTAACTTATGGTAATACTCTACATACAGTAGATTTATTGTTGTATTTGTACCAGCAAATTAATCATTAGGATTAGCTGATACATAAACCACATGAGCAAATAAACAGAAGTGAGTTATTTCTTATAGTGCTCTATATTTCCCATGAGATGCACTGCATTTGTTTTACCTTCGATTGCATACCCCAATTTTTTTTTAACTAAAACATTAATTTGCTAATTCTGGAGTCAGGCACAGTTCTTGCTATCAAAGTGCTGTAATCCAGTGTCTTGAAATCAGAGGTGTAAATCATTTTGAAGGATGCAAAGAATGTGCCACTGAGGCCACAGTAATCCTCATTAGAATGAAATCACTGTAAACATTAATAGATTGATAATTAAGCATGTGCCTTTGCATTTTGAGCGATGTGCAGTGATTCTTCTTTTTCATTAGGACAGATTGTAAAGACACATATTTTTAATAAGAATTTCAGCACATATGCCAGGAATACCTATGAAAGCATGTGAGAGTGACTTAATTTGAGTATAGAAAGAATGCATAATTAATATGATACTGTGTTTTTCAGGAAATTTTCATTCATGTGGAAGTCACTTAATCTTTCATGTATGAAACAGTTTTGGAGAAAGATAGATTGGTTTGGTAGGATGGAGGGAAAGAGGAATACGAAGAGTGCCTGATAGAAGGGTAGAAGACCTGAAGAGTGGGATCTGAGCTGCGGTGACACACTGGCTAGAGTGCAGTACTGCAGGCTACTTCTGCTGCCTGCTGGCTGCCTGCAATTTGGCGGTTCAAATGTCACCAGGCTCAAGATTGACTCAGCCTTCCATCCTTCCGAGGTCAGTAAAATGAGGACCCAAATTGTTGGGGGCAATATGCTGACTCTGTAAACCGCTTAGAGAGGGCTGTAAAGTACTGTAAAGCATCTAAGTGCTATTGCTATTGCTATCTTATTTGGCTACAGTTAAGAAGTGGGCATTTCTTCTTCTTCCGCCAACCAAGTTTCCTAGCTAAGAGGAGAGACCTGTTGAAAGATTTGAAAAGGGAAAAGGTTGTCAGCATCAATCAACAATGCAAATGAAAGGAGAGAGGGAAATACAAGGATAGGAATCAGATGAATATAGGACTCCTATAATATGAAATTAAAGTGAAGTCTTTTGAGTGAGAGAGTGCCATAGTATAAACTAAGGTAAATGGCAGAGAGTTTCAAGGTTGGGAAAATAATCCTGCAAAGTCTGCTGAATCCCACAGGATGGAGGAAAAAGACCAAGATTTGATCTTTGGAACGTTCATATATATTGGGGCAGATATTCTATGTGTAGCAGCTACACAGAGAACTTATTTGTATATTTATTTATTTATTTATTTATTTATTTATTTATTTATTTATTTATTTATTTATTTATTTATTTATTTATTTATTTATTTATTTATTTATTTTTATTTTATTTTATTTTATTTCTATACCGCCTTTCTCCAGTAGGACTCAAGGCGGTGTACAGTCAAGAAAAATATAGATACACAAACATCATAAAATTGCTAATTAAAATTATTATTATAACGTAGTTTGGCCCAATTAAATAGAACCTAAAATTAGATAATATTTTAAAAACATTCACATGTTCATATGTTTAGCCCCGCCTGTTGGAACATCAGGGTTTTGAGGGCATGGCGGAAAGCACGGAGATCAGGGATATTTTGTATCTCAGGGGGCAATTCATTCCAAAGGGTTGGAGCCCTCACAGAGAAGGCCCTCCCCTGGGAGTCGCCAGTCGCATAATTTGACTGACGGTACCCTGAGTAGTCCCTCCCTGTGAGAACGAACTGGTCGGTGGGAGGCTATTGGTGGCAAAAGACGGTCTCGTAGGTACCCAGGTCCTAAGCCATGGAGTGCTTTAAAGGTGATAACTAACACCTTGAATCACACGTAGAAGACCACCAGGAGCCAGTGCAGCTTGAGTAGGAGAGGTGTTACATGGGCACAACGAGCTGCACCCATAATCACCCGCGTGACTACATTCTGGACCAGTTGGAGCCTCCGGGTGCTTTTCAAGGGGAGCCCCATGTAGAGAGCATTACAGTAGTCCATACGGGAGGTGACTAGGGCATGAGTGACCGTGCGCAAGGCGTCCCTTATATGTGGCTTCCTAACTCTCTGACATAAAACTACTGTACTAGATGTTTTGCCTGCTCAGGAATACAGAGCTGAGAAAACAACTGAGAGAAAGGGAAAAAAATGAGGAAGGGTAGATCAATAGATCAGTAATTATCTCTGGCATGAAGCCTTGTTAACATAGCTGAGTTGTGAGCCTTCTGCTAGGTAAGGCAATTTCCTTCTGGAGAGCTGAGATTTTCTACTATACTTGAGAAAAGCCTAACCAAGGCAATAGAGGTAGCTGTCACATGGTTACCAAGAGTTAAACTCGAGTTGTACTCCCCTTTTTAAAAGCAAGTGGTTGCCTGTTAAAGTAAAATAACAGGTGAGGTAAGAACAATATTTAAGCCATTGTGATATTTTAAACTCTAAAAATTGCAGAAAACTATTATGCCGAGTATATTTTTGGTTAAAGTGTATTTTTTCCAGCATTATACAGATAGTCCTTGACTTATAATAGGTTGTTTAGGGATCATTCAAAGTTACAATGGCACTGAAAAAAAGTGACTTATGACCATTTTCCACAGTTACAGCCTTTGCAGCATCCCCATGGTCATGTGATCAAAATTCAGATACTTGGCAACTGACTCATATTTATGACTGTTGCAGTGTCCCAAGGTCATGTGATCCCCTTTTGTGACCTTCTGACAAGCAAAGTCAATGGGGAAGCCAGATTCATTTAACAACTGGGTTACTAACTTATCAACTGCAGTGATTCACTTAACAACTGAGGCAAAAAAGATTGTAAAATGGGGCAAAAGTCACTTAACAAATGCCTCACTTAACAACAGAAATGTTGGGCTCAATTGTGATTGTAAGTTGTGGAAACATAGAAAACTAAAGACAGTCTTTTGAAACTAGGTTGTGAAAATCATTTGAATGAAGATTAGTTTACTACTGAATCCACATAAATGGCATCTTGCATATGCTGATATTATGATCAGTGCAGCTTGCTATGTAGATTTTCCCATTTGTTCTGATGATTTAATGTAGATGTGCATTCTTCTGCTCAGTTTGTATCATTCTTTAACATCATGTAAAATGGGACATGATGGTTGTAGTGGGAAAACATTTAGCACAACCTTCTCTTTCTAAGTCAGAAGTCATTTCTAAGTTATTTAAGTTAATTTAGTTTTGTGAGTTGCTTTCTTTAAATCCATTTTTTGTGTTTTCGTTGAATAATTTGGGGTAATTGTGCATAAAATTCCTTTTCTTTCAAACTTAGCTTTCTCTTATGGCAACCATTTGAAATTATTAAGTTGTAATTTGATCCTCTTCTATTTAAAATTGTTTTGGAAATTCAGTCTCAGTGGGCATTTTGAGGGAGCTTGTATCACATGATTGTATGTTTGTACGAAATTATTAAAATGCTGTAGCTTGGTAAGCTTGTGAGATACAGTAGATAGCTTTAAGCCAAAATGCACATTTGTGAAGCAATGCCAGAATAAGTGCACCACACTGTCTTTTGTTGAATTGTACATTCAGTGTACATTCTTGTTTTAGTCCCCACATAAAAATAGATTTATGCTGAAAAATTCTGAATGTTGGTTTTATGGTACTGTTTAAATATGACTATTCCCCTCCATATGAAATGTGATTTGGAGCAACTTATATGAATTGCATGTGAAGACACTAAGGATGGAACATAAGATAAATAATATGAAGTTTGGAACTGAAGTAAAGATAGAGAACTAGCTCAGAACTATCTAGTTTGACTG